>NC_088247.1:59865963-61115963 GCF_036013445.1 Caloenas nicobarica
ACCAGTCTGATTGTCATGAGCACTTTGGGTTGGGTTAAATTACTGTCCCTCACTTTGCTGAACCATGAGCAGAGGTATCTGCCCAGAAACCTATTAACCTGACATAAATTATCAGACAAGACTGCCACAACAGGAGGAAGCTGAGGAAATGTGTGGGTTAGCAATCACCAAGCCTATTAAACTGGGCCGAAATCCCACCCTTTGAATTCACGATTTTTCATGTTTTGGCTTGACCAAGAGGCAGGTTGGTGAAGCAAGAGGATCTGTGGGGGTGTGAAAGAGATGACCCCGGCAACAAAATATTGGGTTTGCATCGGAGGGTATCTGTTACAGGAGAATTTCCTCTGGCGCCAGCAGGTATTTGAGTAGGCATCTGCAAAGATCCCAAAGGAGGGAAGGAAATAGAGATGGAAGTTTTTAGAGAGGATCAAGATGTTAAGCCTTAAAACTGTTTGAATGACCTACAATGACTACCTGCAAAGTTTTATCTGAGTGATGGCTTTTGTTGATGGGGTGCTTGGGCGGCTAGGGTTGGTTTCTTTTTCTTTTTATTTTACTTTTTTTTTCTTTTTTGTCTTTTTTTTTTTTCTTTTTTTTTGCGTTGGTGGGGAGTTCCAGCCGAAAGTGCAGAAGGGCACTAGCAAAGGAATGCAAAGTCCATCCCCAATCACTGATGAAGAAAATCGTCTGATCCACAGCAGCCTCTTTTTCTCTGCACTGGGCACACTGATCATATGGCTGATCCTGAGAGCTCTTTGGTGCATTCCCAGGGCTTTTAAAAACACTGTTAGTGGTACTGGTAATGGAAATCTCAAAATATCACAGGCTGGATTGATAGAGTTTTACCCTGGAAGCAAATTTTGGCACTTACTTTTTCCCCTTGGGCTTGGGGAAGAAAATCTTCCTTGGGGGTCTGAAGGCTGATTCATTAAATCTGAGCTGTCTGCTGAACTGCTCAGTAAAAGTGACTCTGATTTATTTGGATTTGTCACTATAAAGGTCTCTGGAGACAGCTATTTATCCTATGGGATTCTTGACAAATTGGCTGAGCAGTCTGGGCAGTCCAGAGGGAGGATGATCTTCTCTGACCCCTCACATGGCCGGAGAACAGGTAATCACTCCCCCGATCATAAACATGCACAGAAATCACATTGTTGCCAAGACTTTTCTACCCACCCAGAATTTTGTCATCTGTGGCTCAGATCTATGCTTGATCTCGCCAAAAGGCAAGTCTGAGCCAATAGTCTATAGCTACAGGAATAAGCAGGTAACAAAGGGCTCATGACATGAATTTGTCCTGATGTGGGTACGTCCTGCTGAACTGGAGCCTGGCAAAGCTGTCCCACTGCAGACAGAATTTATAAAATAGTTGCCTGTAATGCAGAAGGATCAATTTGGACTCTAACTTTAGCAGTATCTTTTAACTCCTTCCCAGCAATACAAACTAGTCAGGCATCCTTCTAACTGGAAAAGAAACACTGAGCATGGCAAAAAGCGGAGGAGGAAACCTGCTGCTGTTTTCTTACGATCCCACTTGTGTGACTTTCCCCATGCCATAGTGTATAAGGTGGTGTAGTGACCAGCGTCAGCTCTTCCCGTTAATTATCTGCTAGCCTGGCTGAGAGCTGTATAAACACATTATGGTCACTTGCAAGTAATAGATACTGCAACTGCATCCATCTTTCCCTTTAACTCTTTCTGTCTGTCCTGCCTTTTGTGCTCCTTTGAATTTTATCAAACTGTTCAATAATGTGCACTTTGGCCCAGTTTCTTCGGAGCTCACTTAAGCTACTGATCCATTTGTAGTTGTCACAGGGAAATAAGCATCTTCAGGGCATGATTAAGATCTGTGTTGCCTCTCAGATGCAGAAGGAATAAATTCAGGATGCCACGTCCAGAAGTATCATTCCAAATGACTGGAATCAAGGAGATAAGAAAAATACAACTAAAGAGAAGTGCAGTGAAAACCTGGAGGAATGACAGCTTGCCTTCAAATTAGCTTGCCATTACTTAGTGATTTTATCCTCCTGGCACACAGTTCTCCTCCCTGTTCACACCCCTGTGGTGAAAGACAGGTTTGTTTGATGCCAGTGTGGTAGCCCAAGACTGAAACATTCAAATTGGAGGAAACCAAGTTCAGTGGCAGCTGAAAGAAAGTATGGGGAGATTGAACACAGTGTGAGGGCAAATTCTGCAGCAGTGACGGTCCTTTGCAAGGGATGCACAGGGATAAGCTGGTCTCAGCCTGCCTACCAGCAGAGGATTCAGGCCTGGAATGAATCATTCCAGATTGTGTTCAGCATAAAAATGGTGTGAAAGTAGCTAAAGTTCATGTTACAACCTCAGAAAGAAACACCATAGACTTTTAAAAGGCACTGGGGGAGGGGATGAGTCCTGGAAAGGTAACAGCAATGGTCTCTTTACTCTACTTGGTGGTTGGATGACTTCAACCCGGGGGTTTTGCCTAGCAATCTGTCTTGCTAAAAGTCAGGGTAAGATAAACTGTACTCTGTCTCTGATTTCTGCAAGAAAGAAAACAATTGAACGACTGGTCATTCATCACTGAGCCACCCTCCCCCCTCTCTAACACCTTGTTTAGGGTTGTATATCCTGGGGCTGTTTAGCTTTCCTCATCCATTTCTTCAAAAGAAAACAAAAAAATTCAAGCAGAAAGATATGTATTTTACAACTTTCCCGTAATAAAAATGCTTCATAATTGAAAGGAACAGATCAATAAGGAAATTACTTGGCTATTGTTCTAGTTGCTATATTCAACTCTTGTATCATCACATGCCACTTAGGTTAAAGTAAGATTAGTATCAAAGTACTTCCTTTTTTGACCCTGCCTCTACGATTGTGCTCATAAATACATTTACCTGTTCATAAAAACTTGCATTGATTTTTGTGTACCGAAGATCTCCAACTCAGCTCAGATGTAGCCTATGGACTTAAAAACATGTCCCTTTAACATTCAGCTTTGGAAAGCAGAGAATATTATTTGAGAAGTTCCTTTAGCAGCTTGAATTAAATCAGCTATTTAAATCACTGAGAAAAAAACCCAGATGGAACAAACTGCAAAAATTACAAATCTGCTGTGAGACAAGCAGACTGAAAAGGAGAAGGGTGGCATACAAAGATGGGAAACAAAAGTAGTCAAGATATATTTATATGTCCATAGGAAAAAGCAGTAACTTGGGTGAGAAGCAACAGCTAGGCTTGCTCTGGTGAGCTGAATGTATGCTGTGCTATCAGGGAAGCAAATTAATCTGTACTCCTCCTTCTAACAAATCCAGCTTTGTGCTGCTTGTGGTACAGAGTATTATACTCTGTTTTAGGTGATGAACCTGTCTGGATGCTTCCCACATTTGTAGGAAAAGATGCTTCAGAGCACATTAACCTGCACAAGGCTACTGCACAGGTAAGTAGCAGGGGAGTCTTCAGAAACCAGTGAGGTGTAGCTGAAAGAAGATGGGCTGACTTCTCTGCAGCCCCATTGCACTCTGAGACTCTGCATTTGCTCAGAATTCAAGGAAGACCCTTCGTGGACCAGACAATTAGTTACAAAAAGGCGTAAAGAAGCCCAGTAATGGATTTCAACTCTCCTAAGGGAATCCTGTGTTTGTACTGAGGAAGGATTACAGGAAACCAAAGTAACACTTTATTTTTCTTCACAGAGAGCTTGGGGACTTCAGAGTAATTTAGTCAATGGTGATTTGCTACTTGTGCTATAGTGTTTCCAAGGATGGTACTCGTGATCTGTTTATTAAACTTTTGGCTTGTCGCTCATCACTAACACCATCAAAACTCATTGTTTCTCTTCCTATAAAAGCAACTTTTCTGTCTTTCAGAATTACTACAAGGTTGAGGGACGAGTGCTTTCATCTAAAATCAAAGTCAGGCAAGTATCCATTTTGTAAGACCTGTGAGCATAAAAATGTGCCAATGTAAACATCAGGTATCTGAGTGAAAAATGTTAATTGGCATTTCAAGAAATGGGGAGACATCACAAAGATATTTTAGGCTTTCAACATATTTGTAGTATTCTAGCATCAATCATTTTCTTGCAACTAACTATCAGGTTATTTATCTTAGCTACCCTCGGTGTCCATTACCACAGTGTCTAAGCCCCTCATAATGTTTCTGTAGGGCAGGGAAGTGTTCTCATCCCTTTTTTACCACTGAGAAACTGGAGGAGAAAGGATCCTCCTTTTATGGTCACCTAGGAAGCCCATAACATAGCAGAAAATGAACCCACAAACCATGAGTCTCTGGCTAGAACCTTAATCGAAGAAGAGTCTAACTCTTTTAAATTAGCCTGATTTGAATTTCATTAATATGTACCATAAATTATAGAAGGAAGGCTATGTTACACATATCACTGATCCATTAGTTATGTGGCTAATTCCACCAACACTTAAGAAAACAGGAACAATCCAAGGCTTGCATCCCAAAAACGGCTCTGGCTACACGCCACCAAGGAGAGGTGAAAGACTCCAGTGAGCAAGAACATGGAGGGAGGAGAAAAAGAGAGATGATGCAGTGCATTGCTATGGGTTCCGCACTGGAAAGTTCACAGAGGCTTTACCCGAAATTGCTTGTTCTTCTGGACAGAACATGGCTCTCATCTTGCGAAGCCCAAGCTGGCCCCATACATCTGGTGTGTATTGGCACCCTATGGAAGTTTGCATCCTGACTCCCCTTAAAGCCCCTGTGCTTGAATAGACTAGCTGAGCAGCTCCTCAGTGAGGGTTTCGTGTATGTGGAAAGCCTCTGCGAGGAACTCATCCCCAGTGTTGAGAGAAAACTTGTGGAGGCTACGTCACACATTTACATAATTTTTCCACTCAGTGGAAATTTCAGTCAACACAGCTCATAGTGATCACATGTACATCTTTGTTCAGTCCTTAAAGAGTACAGATCAAGCTATTTCTGACACCGCATTTTGATATATGGTAAATGGCATGGTACGTGGTGTCTGGGAAATTTGTTGTGTCATCCAAATGGCCCATGTGACAAAGAAAGACCTACCTTATTTTCATGTAACGTGCAAAATTTGGATAATAGGGATCTACTGTGCAGAGCAGAACAAGCTGAAATGATACAGAGATTGAAATAAGGCATGAAAATGAAAATCCTTTAGCTAGCCACAAAATCGTTTGTTACCGTTTTAAATCAGGATGTTTTGGATAACACATCTAGCTTCGCACCACCCTCGGCCACCATCCCATCTGATCTTAAAACATAAGCAGATACATATCTGAGTCTCATACCACTCTTTCTGAAAAAAAAAAAGGCTGCTTTAAATGGTTGGTCCCTTGGAACAGAGACCTTATCTTGCTAGGAGTTTTTAAAAACTTGGCCTTTCTGCTTTGGATGAACTCAGAGCAGCTAATAGACACTGTTTTCTATTTTCCCTCACCATATGGCACAAGCATGCAGGTCCTACTAGTCCTGGCTAGCAGAAAGTCTGATGGCTCGTCTCTGTTTTCCTCCTTTAACCAGCTTGCCTTCTGAGTTAGTCACAACCCCAGTTAAAACCTAATACTAGGCAGTCTGAGCGTCATCCTGGATCCGCATATGCAAAGGAAAAGAGAGGAACAGGGAGGGGAAAGAGAGCAAGGCTGCCTTCACAGTCCATGCTCAGGGCTTTTTCTCCCCTAACTTCTGTAGTTTCAGTTCTTTGGTCCCTTCTCAACCTCATGGGACGCCACTGCAACCCACATTTATGGTCTTCTTTATATGCTCTTCCTCTGGTTCATTTTTATAGCTAATTTATTTCCTCCAAATTACTTAAATAGACTTTTATTATGTGCTTTTGCAATACCACTTTCTAAAACAACACCATTTTCTATATGTATTACGAACTATGATACGCACCATAAAACCAGAGGACTGCACTGTGGCAAGGTGCCACGACCCCACTTTGGGGATGTTCCAGGAGCTTTGAGAGTCACAGTTTGTGAGGCATACATAAGGCCTGTCAGTCAGAAGAAATGTGCGGTGACTGTGGTCTTTCTGTGTCACTTGAGTAGGAGGCGTAATCTGCTTGCTCCTTTTTCTTGCCAGCTAATGTTCCCATTTAAGATTCATCCACAACATATACTGTCTTCAGCCAACTACTGTGTTGGGTGAATCCCTATGTGCAATCGTACATGTGAGTAGCTGAATATTACCAGTTTGCTGTTTTGTTATATCAGTATTTTTGGCCCAAATATTTTTCCAGCTATGTATGGTCGCTCCTTTGGATGTCACTACAATCAGGCATGTGTATTTAAAGGTTTAATGTGGCCAGCTATCAGAGCTGGTAAAATACAAAGTCCTCATGACAAATGGAGTTCAACAGCACAAATTGTGGCCAACTTGATTTCTAACAGTGTAAAGCAGCCCAAAATGAGTCTGGGTCCCAGCATGGGATGTTTCACTTGGATGGAAACAGAGGATATAGGACGACCTACTACATTTAATAATGGATGCTATGGGAACCCAACTTTCAGAAGCTGTGCACACTTCAAGTGAATAGGAATTTCAGAAAATACACGTGTGCATATTATGCCATAAACCATACAAGTAATAAAAACTCACCAGAATAGTTTACATTCCTCCTGCCACTCCCCTACAAAAAGTTCTCTTCTCCAAATTTCCCTCTGAAGCAAAAATCTTTTATTTTCCAAAACTTTATCCAATGTGCTAATTACTGGAAGGCAAAAGAGATCTTATTTCTTATCAACAAATTTAATCATGTCTTAAAACCACAAAAATGGAAAGGATTAGCCAACAAAGAAACATCACGGAAAGAGATATTCAAAATAAAACAGTTATGTCTGCACTTTAATCCTTCAGTGATAATTTTGCATAAGATATATTGGCTTTTTTGCATATTTGTCTTTTGACCTCTGCATAAAAGAGTCTGCAGTTTACAATGTCAACTATCTGGTAATATTTCAGAGATGCAACCTGGAAGCAGTGAACAGTAACAGCCCCTGCAGCAGAGATGGAAGAGGATACCTCTCCTCACTATCTGTGAGTCTCCTTTTGTATAGGAATAAATGGGCATTATAAAACAAACATGACTCAGCCACTTAAGTTTGCTTCCTACAAGCACGCAGCAAAAGGAGATTCACTTGCATGTCTGTTAAAATTTAATTGAAAGTTTGGGCTCACTGCTCATGTCGAGAATTAGCTGTCTTGTTTCTGCTTCGATAACTTCTACAGCTTACGTGTTTCTTGCTTCTGGTGCACTCAGCTTCCAGCTGATCTGTCCTCTGCAGGACATTGCTCAACACAGCAGCAGCACCAGAAACCCTCACCAGAGACCTGGCACGTGAGGGCAAAGTGAGTCACACCAGGACTTGAAGCATCCTTCACGATTAGGATGCTGATCTTGTTGACAGTACCCCTCTTAGGTGTTAGGATATTTAATCATGACTTCATTCCTACAGAGGCAGCTATTGCAGTTCTTGTTCATATGGTCTGTTTTGCTCTGTGAGCAGCCTGCTGATTTTTGTGAAGCGACTCAAAGGAAAATGTACCAGATGGCATAAGTCAGGGTGGTAGGAAATCATCCAGTTATTACATGTACAGGTACTCCCTGCTGTAGACAAGAGCATTATTTATATGTGTCACTGATTTTGTCCTCCATGTGGCAAAAAGGATTAAAATATAAAATCTGGAATTAAATATTTTGAGTTTCATAAAATATTTTTTCAATATCTACTACAGCAATTTTCTTGGAACTCTTGTTTCCTGGAGTTTCAGTGTTCGTGGGTTTGTGAGATCTCAGGGTTTAAAAAGTCACATGAAATGGAATTACGGCTGCTGCATAACTTTCTACATACATTTTCTTGAAAATGCAGTTTATTTGCTGTTAAATTTTCTAATCAGTAATCTGTAAGACTGAAATTTTTCGATTCGAGGTATCAGAAAATATTTCAGACATTTCTAAATGAGAATAGAAGGAGATATTGTTGTCTTTTTTCCCCACAATAAACTATTTGAGACAACAGTTTCTTGAAATCTCTGACTTCTTGAGGCTTTGAAGCAAGACATTGGGATTTCTTGGGGAGGGGTAATGATGCTGGTATCACACATAAATATGTGTCTCTTGGGCCAGTTCTCCAGGACAGCCTTTTTACTCTCTTGGCAGTGACATTATTTTTTCTCTTTATGTATTGCTTTATGTTATTTATCACAATGTCTTTTACCTTTCAAACCAAAACTGTGACCAGAAACAGACACACAGCACCGGAAAGGAGCTGTGGTAGGGTTTCAGTGCCCTGGCCCTTCCTATCCCACTGTCACAAATAACTTTGATCCATTTCCCCAGCACTATCCATCTGCTACAATGGACAAGACAGAATCCAATCACAAAACATCACAGGATTATTATATGATTAGTAGTATTAATATTATTAGCATTAGTTATAAGTAGTATTAGTTATTAGTAGTATTATTTGTATAAAATAATACATTATTAGTATTATTTTACCTAAGGTATGTAAAAGTATGCTTCTGGAGTCCTTCCACCATTTTAATTATTTTCCAGGTGAGACCAAATGTGAGCAGGAGAAATCTCAGGGCAACTAGAATATTTTTTTTTCTTTTAAATTGCCACTTAAAACCACTGATCTGGTTGTACTTTTATTCCTGATTATTCTCAAACCTGGCTGAACAATATTCATGACCAGCTTCCTGCCTGTGTGTGACTTATTTGGTTATTTTCCAAATATAGGAAAATACCTGTATTGTACTTAGGTGAGGAGTTTTAAGTACAGCTACTGATTCCATTTTCCTCAGCTGTGGGTGATGTGAGGGTTTTCTTGGGTGACCGTTCAATACACAGTGAAAATATGGTGCCTTGATAAATGACAGAAAACATCAAAAAAAAAAAAAGCCGTGCTACACAGAACCATGATACACTAGCAGAAACCTTGGCCTCAAGTTCCAAAGCTTTTCTCAAATTACTGTGTTATTCCAGCCCAGGGGAGGGAAGGTTGGAGGCATAAAAAGTGGAGCTTTTTTTCCAGGTCGAAATGTGTAACCTGCCATAGACCAGCATAAGCCTATGTGTGACATGTCTCCCATCAGACCAAGCATCCCAAATCTCTGCCCCTAGTGCCTCTGGCAGCTCCTAAATGACTTCTGCCGTAGTGGGTCTCAGATGTAAAAGAGATATGCACTTTCTTGTGTAGCCAGAGCAATGGAGAAAGTCATCCACTGATTTGTACTGATGTTCCCTATGCCAGTATTTCAACTTTGGTTTTAAAACATGAATGAAGAAGTCAGTTCACTCAAAAGGCCAAAAGGACTTTAGCTCCATCTGTCTTTCCCAGCCAGTTATTAACCCGGTGGCTGCTCCGTGGTCCCAGCCATTTAACTGGAGAAGTAAGTGGCCACACCATCGCTGTGGTGGCTGCAACCATCCCAGCTTTACCCTTCCCACAGGACTGGGGTGGTCTCCATCCACCCAGTTGGTCTCCACCCCAAAGCAGGGCTGCAATTCTGAATGAGAGACAGGAGGACTGGGCAAGACAATTCAGGTGAGGAGAGAGGGACTGAAACCAGGAGGCAGATTAGGGCTACAAACCCTGGGCTTGCCAGGAGGGACATAGGGAGCAAGAAGGTTGGAAGAGGAGAGGTTCAACTCATGTAATAAACAAATAAGGAACCGGGAGCTACCTGGAGATGAGAGGATACAGTTTTTTAGGTCTGCCCATGCTGGCCATGCTTTGGAGAAGGAAAAAGGGACAATTATGTTGTTAAAAGTATGTGTAACAGCCTGTAGGTATAAAGGATTCAAGGTACATATTGCTACATGTGTGTGAGTATATATTACACACACACAAAAATCTCCAGAAAATGAATACAAAAATGTGTCCTGTGTCTCCACAAAAGTGTGTGGTCCATATTAGATCAATTTTACTAGCTCTGAGGACTCAAAAATGTATGTAAGTCAGTAAAAGCTAAAAATGTGTGGCAGGTCTAAAGGCTCACAACACACATTTAAGCATACCTTGATTTTCAGAACGCACATGTAGCAGCATATTAAAGACATTTTTAAAAAGCCAAATCATTCCTTCTGCTTTTTACAAAAAAAGTTCAGAAATTACTGAAGTAAAGTTAAAAAAACATGATAGAAAAGATGCGAGTATATATTTTTTTGTTGTTGTTTTTTACTCTGGGAGCTTCTGATGCTGAAATTTTGATGGGATTTTGTGCTCTCTGATCATTCATGCTTAGAGACACAAGCAACTTCAACTTGGTTTTCTGTCATCCTTGCTCCAGTAAGAGTCTTCTAGCTCGTTTCTAACATCAATCACTTGGACTATAAATCTCTGCAATGGATATGACCATTTAAATCTCCACCTGCACAAACAATAATTAGGCCTAGAAAATAAGCAGGCTCATAAATCTCCAGGCTGGTGATTAGCAATATTTTGGATCTGCAATGTGGATGTTAGAAAGAAAAGAAAAAAAGAAAAAAAAGCAAAGCTAATGCATTAATTGGGAGTGATATGCTGACAATCTGTTTAGTTTATACACAGAGAAAACACAAACAGGGCACAGTTAACATAACATGACGTTAGAAGTTAGCGAATTCCCAAGGGCCCAAGGCTTGGAGATATGATATGTTAATGTACTTCTCCTATTGTGAGTGGGAAGGTGTTATCTTCCAGCCGAACAGTAAAAAGCTGGTTTAAAGCTGAGATCGGCCCTTTTTCTTCTGGCTTACGTGAGCCAAGGAACCAAGATGGATCAAGAGACAGGAAAGATTTCTTTGCTATTTATCAAAAATGACCCTCTGCCTCTGGCTGAAACTTTGATCTGCAGAGAGTACATAGTGCTTGCCAGACATACTAGTTTGGCCCTCCACAATTTTTGCTTGTTTGTTTGTGTTGGTTTTGTTTAGTGTATGCAGAAAACCCAATATGATGCTCACTCATATCAGTAAGAGACTTTCCTTTGGCTCCAGTGACCTTGGATTAACTCCAAAGCCACCGCATGCCATGGTGACATCTCAGGCTGTACATTTTTGTCCAGACCTATGTGAATACTCAGGTAAGTAGCTGCATAAATGGAGTTGCTCCTGCAATCAGATCAGATACTGTGTCCAGAAAAGTCCAATGTGCAGATTGTGCCCAGTTCTTTAGCCCCCTGTGTTCAAAACCAGCGCTGCTGGGGCACCTGTGAGGTTTTGGGAAGTGTGTGAGGAGGAAAAGAGGTAGGGGAGCAAGCTAATGCTTTTACTGGCCTCTTTGGGCTCTACATGTGGGTTTAGGAGAAGATTTTACACAGAGAGGAAGAAGAGCTAGGCCAAAGTTAACTGCTTTTAAAAGCCTGCTCTGCAGAGCCAGAATACATACGTGCATAAAGATCATAACCGCAGTGCACATCTGCTCATTCAAACTACACAGCAACCCGTTCATTCACACTAGTGGTAAAACGATTGGGGATGTTTGGTTGCAGAGGTTGCAGAGTACGGCCCAATGCCCTCACCCCCACCGCTCCTTCTCTCTCGTCTTTATTCAGGCAAAATTCCCTGACTCTTGAGCAAGCATGAATCGGCAGACAAAGCACTCCGTGGCTACAACAAAATGAAAACGCTGACATCTGCTCGGCAACAACACACTGAGAAAAGGGAGTTTTTCTCTGCCATCTCTACCACCCAACAACCACCCCCCCTTTCCTTCGTTTCAGCCCACACCCTTGCCACCCCATCCACAGCCACACTGAACCGCCCCAGTGGCGCGGGGCTCGCCCTTGGCTCGGCAGGGCTCCGTGGACCACCGGGATCTCATCCACCCGGCACACCTGCAGACAGGGCAGGCTCCGGGACGCTTACAGCTGAGGGGACTCAAAGAGCGAGAGGGGACTGAGACTTGTTGGAGGTCACGCAGGAAGGCTGGAAGAAGTCAGATCATCCTGCCTCCAGCCCCTGGGCTGTGATGGCGATGTCAACGCTGCCGGCTGGGCGGTGGAGCGCTCTCTTCCTGGAATACACTAGGAGCTGGACAGGATGCGTTCTCAAGTATCATCATTCACAAATCTCCCTCAGATTGGGTTGCAGGACAGCGTTTTCACGGGACACATTACAAAGCTCCCTGGAAGGCTTGGCCGGTGGATCTACTGCTCGCTCTCCTCATGACCCATTTTGGCTTTCTTCAAGAATCATGACACCAGCTGCCCGGGTCATCTAGAAGGCAAGGAGGGGGAGAGCAACCCTGGGCTGGAAAGGGAAGTGGGGAAGGAGAAGAGGAGGAGGAGAAGGAAGGGGGAGGATAGAAAGACAGAGCGGGGGGAGAGAGAGAGTGAGTTGCTTTGCTCCAGTGGTGAAGATCTGAATCCCAGTTTCGAGCTCTCGGCAAAGGCTTGCCGGGATACCTCATTCCCTGTCCCGTGCAAAGGTCTGTGATTGGGGATGTGGTGTGCTCAGCGGGCAGGGCCCCTCCCCTGGGCTGGATCCGCCTCTCTTATCCCCCAGATAAATTACTAGTGTCCTCACTAAATTCCTCGGCTTTCTTTCTCTCTCTCCCTCTCTCACACACTCTCACTCCCTCCCTTAAACACAGGCAAAGCAGGGTAGAGAGGCGGGAGGGCGGGGATCTTCTCTGGACTGGTATCGCCTTAGTGCTGGGGGGGGAGGGAAGGGGAAGAAAATACTGGCGCCCCTTCTCTCCTCCACTGCCTTGAAGTAGATTTGAAGAACTGCCCTTCCTCCCCCCCCCTCCCCCCTTCCCACTGGTCCTTTGGCATCTTCCAGACCATGTCCACTGGGTCCCTCAGTGATGTGGAAGATCTGCAGGAGGTGGAGATGCTGGAGTGCGATGGCCTGAAAATGGATACTAACAAAGAGTTTGGGGCATCCAACGAGAGCAACGAGGAGGGATCCAATGGCGAGAATGGCTCCCCTCAGAAGGGGAGAGGGGCCTCGGGAAAAAGGAAAAAAGCTCCCCCCAAGAAGAGCCCTTTAAATGGAGTGAGCCAGGAGGGAAAGCAGGTCCAGAGAAATGCTGCCAACGCCAGGGAGAGGGCAAGGATGAGGGTCCTTAGCAAAGCCTTCTCAAGGCTTAAGACCACACTGCCCTGGGTGCCCCCAGACACCAAGCTTTCCAAACTGGACACCTTGAGGTTGGCCTCCAGCTACATCGCTCACCTGAGGCAGATCCTGGCCAATGACAAGTATGAAAACGGCTACATCCACCCAGTCAACCTGGTAAGTCACAGCCTGCCAGGGCCAGGCAATTCATGTGCGTGTGCATGGGGAAAGGCGGGTGAGGAGCTGGGATGGGGCATGTGTGGGGAGAAACCTCCGCTGTGCTTCTCACAGAGAGTCTGATGCCAGTGGGGTGGCAAGGGGTACTATGCAAGGGGACATACTCCCAGCTGCTCTCCTGCCCTGTGCCCCATCTGCTGCTCCTGGCAATCCCCTCCAGGGGACAGGCAGGAGCCACGCTGGCCACAGATAGGCATGGATGGGCTTTATTGCCACAGGAATGCCTGAGAAACCTCAGCAGGTTGATGGCAGCTTTCTACTTGCAAGCGGGTGGTTATAGGAATTTGGGTAGAGAAAGGCATGTTTTAGGAAGAACCCAACTCAAGGACCCCAGGATTTATCCTTATCCCTCCTCTCTACTAATTTCCTGCCATCCTCAAGCCCTAGCTTTTTAAAGACAGAACTCTTGGGGCTCTGTGCGCAGCCTCTTGGATTTGCTGGGTCTAGGATATTTCTTCTATCCATGTAAACCAGCAAAGGAAAAATAAATATCACTGCCATCGCCCAGGGGGATTCTGGCCCAGGTACACTCCGCAAAGCCTCTCTGGGCTGCACGACGTCCCTCCTTCTGCTCCCACTACCCACAGAAAGTTTTCCCCAGCAGCCCGGGGTCTCCCCAACAATCCCAGCTGCCAGAAACATCCAGTTTCCAGCTCTAAAAATATGTGCAACTGATGCAAACCAGCGATGGGCAAGATCTTCCTGGGCTCTTTAGACATACAGCCTTTATGTTGCCCACACGTGCAGACCCTGCCAGATAAAGGGATGGCAGTGGGGATCTGGGGATGTTTCGCTGGGATCCAGCTGTCTTTTGAGCTCCGGACTCCCCGCGAAAGTACATTACCCGCTGTGTCAGCTGATAAGGGCCTGGGACATTTCTTTTTGGTTTTGGGTGGGTTTTTTTGTGTACAAACAAAATCCTCAGCCCAACAACATGGGGAAAAAATAAAGTAAAACAAACCCAACACTCCATCCAGATATATACTCCCTTCCCTCTCACAGAGGAACACCAAAACCTGCCCCCTGAGCCGAAGGAGGCCAGGGAGGGCGGCCGGGGGCTGCGGGGCGGCCCCTGCGCCAGGACAGCGCGGCTGCGGTGGGCCCGCGGCGGGACGTGGGGCTGCTCTCGTGGGGAAGAGCCCCCACGGTGGTCACGGCCGAACGCGGGGGTGGCGCGGCGGCGGGGTGCCCGCGGTGTTAGTGCCGGGGGAACGCGGATGTGCCGGGGCTACCGCAGCTCTCTCCTCCCCCGCTGCCTCCCTCCCGGGGCGGATCAGCCGGGCTCCGGCGCCCCGGGGACGCCCGCGGGGAGCCCGCCGCGGCTGGGAGGAGAAGCGGGATCAGCGGCCGGCGAAAGGCAGAAGGGTCCTCGCCGCAGCCAGCGGCGACTGCCCCGGCCCGAGCCCCGCTGAGCGCTGCCAGAAGCGGCCTCAGGCGGTAGATAGCGGGCTCGATCCCCCGGGGCGCTCCGGAGCTGGACCCGCTGGCGGAATAAGCGTTGCGATGTGTATTTTTCCGTATGTAACCCCCTTCCCACCCGTGTCTTTTCCTGGCTACAGACTTGGCCTTTTATGGTAGCCGGCAAACCCGAGAGTGACCTGAAAGAAGTGGTGAACACAAACCGTTTGTGCGGCCCGACGGCATCCTGAGCCCCGGCGGCCGGGCCAGCAGCGTCCCGGCGCGGCCGGGGAGCGGGCGGCGAGGCGGGCAGGGACACGCCGCGGCCTCGCCGCTGCCCCGGGCCCCGGGCAGAGCGACAGGCAGAGCCGCTCTCCGGGCGCAGAGGAGACCAAATGAGCCCTAGCAAAGACTCCACCCCGAGAGATCCCGACTCTATTTAACTTTATTAAATGCGTGTACAGTCGAGTGTCCTGCAACAAGAGCCTTGCTGGTTCAAGAGCTACTAGAGGAAAGACAGAGATCAAACAAAACCTACCACGTGTGTATCTTTTGTCTGAGACCTGTGAAATATGTAGATGCCTAGAAAAACTGACTTTGACAGTCATCTCTATGAAGTAATTCACCTTAAAGATATATAGATATATTTTCTTCAAGCAGGTTCTGCTCTATTTCTGTGAATAAACCTTCCTTTCCACTGATCACAGAGCGGTGTAATGTTCGTTTCCGACTCCCGGGCTCGGCGGGGGGAAGGACCGCGCCTCCGCCCGCCTCCGGCGCTCCGCGAAGCGGCCGCGCTCCGCCAGCGCGCTGCGGGGAGCCCGCCTCTCCGCCCCGGGCCGCAGGAGAGCTGCTTCCCCGGACCTAACCATGTGGAGCAAATCCCCGGGGAAGAGGGTGGCAGGGCCCGCAGCTCGTCCTCGCCGCGGGAGCCCGGCCCGGCCCCGCTGCCCGGCGCCCGGGCGCTGCGGGAGCCGCCCCCGCCGCTCCGCGCCGCTCGGCGGGGACGAGAGCGGTTATCTATGGATGAAGTACAGTCGGACGGAGGATCCCCCTCTGGCCCCGGTACTTGGTGCTGGGAATTTTTAAGTTAAACATCTCCCCTCTATCGATCAGCGAGTCGTTGGGAGATGAGGCTGAGATAAACAGGAGTGCGGGACGCTCCCCTGGCAGCGGCCGCCGGCAGCTGATGCACCAGATCCCACCGCGCTGTTTAATGTTTCAGGGTTATGACCGCACTGTTTACAAGACGTCTTCGGTTATTTATACTGTTATTATTAGCAGAGGGGCTTTAAATTTCCGCTTCACTTGCTCTTTCAATAGCGTCCCTCGGTTCCGTTTGATACCTGAGTATTTTCTGGGGGAAAGCAGGAGTGGGGCAGCTCCCTGTCCGGGGGCAGCAGGGCCACCCCGGAGCCGGGGATGCATCGCGACCACCCCCCAGCCAAGCCCTCTTGTCCCGTCCGGGCGGCGGGGGGCGGCGGCGGGGACCGGGGCGCGATGACAGCGCGGGGGCCACGGACCGTCCCAGGAGCTGCCTCCCCCCGGGCACCCCCGCAGGCTGGATTATGTCTCTCCTCATGCCCCCCTTTCCCCCCGAAATAACTGGGTGAGGTGGCGCGTCCTCCAGGCGACCCAAATTCACCAGGCGGGTTCATGCGTGGGCTAGGTTTAATTACAGCAGCTTGCTGTGAGCCGAGGGCTGTGCAAACATCTCAGCGCTCGTCATGGAAAGGGCCAGGGCCTGCTGTATCGTCCTAATGGTTTAAAAGGGGAGAGCTCTTTAATTTCACTTTTTCACAGCTTTATCTCCATCCTGCACAATTAAAAGCAGACCTCCTCGCCTGCCCTAACCATACACGACTTCACTGTCATGAGTGTGACTGCACCAGTCGAGACATGCAGTTGCACGCTCAGGCTTGACTGACTTTACTACCAAACACATCACCTTGAACAGCCAGAGCTCTCACAGAAGAGATGAGCAACCCTGGTAAATACAGTTGAGAGGGCTGATCTCTTCACCCCAGACACTAGGAAATTCAGTGGGAATTGCTGTTCTCTTAAACGGAGACAGAAAAAAGCCCTCCAATCTTGAACTAAGTGCAAATGACTGATACAGCAAATGTACAAATACCACTTTAAATACCCAAGTTACCCTTTGAATTCAAATGAACCATTTAATTTAACCACTAAAAGTCTTGACTTAAATCCATACTAGTTAATGCCTGCTCAAGACTCACAGCAAGGTGCTGTTTTTCTTCTAGAAAGCAGAAACGGATAGGCATCTGGGATGTGCATAAAATTAAGAGTTAAATTCTGAATATTTTCACACAGCTTTTTTTGCCACCCTGCTTTGCAATACTTACTAACTGCAATCAGCATCCTTTGAACCCTTTTGAGCTAGCCATGTTCACTCTTCATTTGCCACCTGAAATGCAGTGTGGAAAAAGAGAAGGGAGAAATGCGATAGGCCCCTGTGAAATGTGAGGAACACAGCCGTAACCATGTGCCAAAAGCTGCGATGTAAACGGAACGGTAAGAAGAGGCTGTAGGCACTGTTAGTTCTGGTGCTACTGTTCACTTTACCTACCAGTCTAGATTGCAAGCGACTTGGGGACTGAAATATTCCCCAAGCATCCTCCACCTTCCTCAGTCCTTGCCTCTGAGCAACAGTTCAGGAACAAACAAAAAGGCAAAAAGCAGCAAACAAGAAACAAATGCAACCAGCAATATACAGAAAGGTTAATAATTGCTTTACTCTGACTGTAACATAATTTGTGGCTTTATCTACATTTTAAAGATAACGAGCATATTTTCCAGAGGTATTTATGTGGCTGGGAACCCTTGGTCCACTGTCTTCTTGTGTAAGGGCACAGCCCTGATACCATTGGCAGTTGGCTTCAACGGCCCAAATTTCTTAGATGAATTAAGAATTCTACCATGTATGTCGAGAGAACAATGAGTGAAAAACATTCTTCCCTGCTGCTGCGTATAATTTTACATAAAAATATTTGCAAACAGAAAATGTATGTTTAGTCTGACTGAAGTAATTGATGCTTTTGAAAGGAACTTGCTAATGTGTTAAGGGAAAACACGGAACCAGTTTAAATATTGATGTCAATGATTTTAAAGAAAATATTTTGTTTGCTTTCTTGCTTTTCTGTACAAAGCGATGCATTTTAAGATTTACCTAAATATACTTAGATCCCTTCTTCATGTGGGAACAAAGCTGACTTGATTTATCTTTCTGTATCTACATGGATGTAGATGCAGCTGCGTGAGTGTCTGTATACATTCCCTCCTAATAATGTTTGAACTCATTGCCTGATTTCAACTGAATTTGACAGAGGTCTCAAAGATAACTGAATTGCTATATTTTTTTTTTGGTGAAAACAGTCAGCTGACTGTTTTCAGAGAAAAGAAAAAATCTTTAAGTTCTGCAGCTAAAGGAAAGGTTTCAACATTAACTCAGCCCTTATCAGATACCAGAGCATACAGAGTAGAGTGCCAGCTGTAGATGAAGCTTCAAACGCTGTTTCAATCACAGGATACAAGTTCACAGAAAACCTGCTTATGAACCTATATGTTTTAAGATAAGAAGTCTCTAAAAATAGTTTAGTCCCATCTGATTTTAATACTATTATGCTTTTTCTTTTTTTTTTGAAGGAAACACAGTTCCACCCAACTACTTCACAACCATCTTTCAGTTCAGCTGGAGACTAGAAAAATCCCTTATTTGCAGAGCTGCACGCAGTGTTCTGGCTCCTGGGCTTGGTACTCATGTTATACTGCTTAGCAGCAGCTTTCACAGTCCATAAGGTCTTTAGGAGCAAGCATTTTTCCGTACCTTACAGAAAATACATTTTAGGCTTATCTTATCCTCTTGCTGGGATGGAAATCTGCCAACCCAAACCATCAGCATAGCAAGAAATCCACTTTACAAACACCTCCACAAAGCCTTGCTGTGTCCTGGGCTCTGACTGGGGCAGCAGCCCCCAGGTTGCAAGGTGCACAAGGAGAACACATGCTGGATAGCTTGTTCTTTGAAGTGTCTGCAAGGTAGAAGGTTGAAATTCCCAGCTCACCTCAGCAACTAAAAGACGTAGAAAATCTGTGTGGTTTCTTCTGTAAGGAAGCTGGTTTGAATCCCGCATATAATGACAGGATCACAAGCACGGGTTTGTTTGAAGCATTTATATCAGTAACCACACAGCTGTGTCTGCCTGGAAACACATGCTTCCCTGTAAATGAATCACACATACTTTTGAAAAGGTAGTCTTTTCTGAAACCCCATTGTCACTGTCATTCATTGTTTTCTGTAGTAAAAAAAAAAAAATATATATATATGTGCATATATATATATGCAAAAGACATTAGCTAATTGCAGGTAGTAAGCCATCTAAAAGAGAACAAAACTCACATATATCTGGTGTACAAGTGGAGAGTATAATCTGATAAAAGTGCAGGGTATTTCTAGTTTCTGTCTAGATATCTGAATGTAGATTATCACTCAGAGTCTGCCAAAAGGGACAGGTTTTCAGAAGAAATTTAGATGACATTGAAATGAAATTCAGTCTCCATGAAATTGAAGTTTGTGGCAGCAAACAAGCATTCTGTAATTTCCATGTATATACACACCCAGAAATACCTCCGTACAGAATTTCCCCCAACCGCAAATAATTCAAATTGTCCCTTTTCATTGCTGGCCTATGTAGCACTGACCATTCTTGTACTAAGTCTGTGCTGCCAAACACAGACCCACAGGATAAACACAACTTTGTGCTCGCTGTTCAGCTGTGGCCTGCTTCATGCTCTTCAGCCCAGAGTGCTTTATGGATGGGAAGCGGCACAACCAGTAATAATGGCTTTTTTGTCCTTAGTGCTGCAAAGCTACTTGTGTATTACGGCTTGGTGAATTTCTGCAACCCTGAGAAAATGTCATAGGTCTAAACTAAAACTTATGCTCTGGAAGGGATGGAAAAAAACCCCAAAACGTGTTACCTTTGCAAGGACTGCTGCCGGCAGATGCCAAACCCAGCAAAGTTCCACAAGTAACTGATTTTTCTTCAGCTCACTTCAGACACTGGTGTATCTGAGCTAGCTGAATAAAAACAGCTTTGAGTAGGCCCAGGCATGCAGTCATCGCATTTCCCAACTGCTGCGTGGACATACCCTAGGGTCACAACAGTCTTGAGATGACGCATTTTCTTGCCTTAGGGTTTTGCCCTTAAACTGAAACTTGTAAACAGATGAAATGCGTTTTCAAGCTGATGCGCATGCGTGCACACAGCTACACCGTCCTCGCATGGGGAGTGGAGAGATCCAAACCTCCTTGCAAGGAAAATAAAAGATCATAAAAAAGCAGAAGAATACAAACCAATGCAAACTCTTACTTTACTTTAAATTCTACGAGGCCATTTTCCTTAAGCAAGGAGGAAAAAAACAACCCTTATTTACATCCCAGTGTGCTATGTAAACTGTAAGGCCATATCCAACTGTAAATACAGATTATCTACACACTCAAGTTTTCTCTCAGTTGTTTGCGCGCTGTTTAAGAACGGGGATCAGAAATGCTAGGGAAAAAAGGTACAGAGCCAGATGAGTGGAAGTGGGGAAAAGGCATAGAATAATCCCTTTTCCGCTGATTACTACTGCTCAGTCCTTGTGAAAGGACGGACTGGGGAAGGGAGGAACTATCAGCAGCTCCATCACAGCCGGGTGGAGCCGGACCACCAGGGAGATGGAAAGCGGGAGGCTGGGAGCCGCAGCTGCCTTCTCTGGGAGGAACATCTGTGAAACCCTGGGCGGCAGCAGCAGTGGAGGAGGAGCGGGCACAGGCAGCGAGGGTTCCCAGGGATGCGCTCACACAGATAACCGTCTCGCTGGACGGCTTCCCAGGCTGCTGCAGCAGCACTTCCCTTCCCCAGCAGGGACGAGGCAAAGACCATCGTGTGCGACACGCAATCCGAGTGTCAGCACGGCCTCTTGCTTCAGTATCCTGCTGCTTGTGGTGACTTCTGATGGCCGAGGTCACCAGAATGAGAACAGTTCTTCCCCACTGATAACATATATTATTTTGTTCATATGTAGGGACTTCTATATGGCTAGCACCTCAGACTTAATGCAGAAATTAAACAGAAGACAGCAGTTACCTTTGAGCATTTGCCTTCGACTCATGAACAAATGTTTTTCTATAAGAGGTCACTACAATTTACAGATGGGAAGACAAAGTGGAGCAGGGCTGACAGCTGACTGGCTGAAGGTTTACACATCAGCCTGGTAGGGGCTCAAGGCGCCAGCTCTTCTGGGGCACAAACTGAGAAGCTGTTCTCCCAGGGACACTGAAATCTCCAGGGGTCTTTGTTCTTTGAATTCAGCATAAAAATAGGAAGGAGAAGGGCATGGGGAAGGATCCTCTCAGGCTGTATTTCTGTATCTATATTTATATCTATATTTGCTAGTATAGATAAAACAGGCTATGGACCACTCTGTGGCTCTGAGAGCCAGTGCTGTAACTGGAATCACATCCACACATACCTGTGTTTTATTCCACTCTCATCAAAAGGTGAGAACAGCCCCTGGCACACATTATTCCCAAACTGTGCTTGGGCACTTTGTCAGATAAAGTTAGTCAGACAGACCAAAGGATTGACAAAGACCCTGCTAACAACTAAGCACTCCAAAAAATAAGCCTTGGCCTTGTGTTATTTATCAGTTTTGCTGCAGCCTTAGAAGCTAGAGTGATAATGGTACTTGATACCTTTGTCTCATCCCAGCCCTGTGCTTTTCTCACTTGTTTTCTAGATCAACCTTCTATCTTCTTTTATGGGCCAAAAATTCTTCGTGAGGACCCTCTTTACTATTTGTATCTTATAACTAATACATTAAGACTAGAGGTCACTAGAAGCAAGGGGCCAAGTTGAAAAACAAACTTAAGATGAGATTTAAACATTATAGCCTAAATTATAACATTGAAAACACTTGTTCCTTTGTTGCTCAACTCTACTAAGCTCTGCATACATTTTCTACCTGAGTTGTGAGTTCTCTGACGCAAAAATTTTACATATGTCCTCTGAGTAACTCTTTCTTGCCATTGCCAAGCAGCTCCGTGTTAATAGTTGGGTGGGTTTTTTTGTTGGTTTTTTTTTGGCTGGTTGATTGTGTTTTTTGTTTGTTTGTTTTTGGTTTTGTTTGTGTTTTTTATTAACACAAATATAAAAATTAATACACATTATAAAATTAAGCAGAATAGTTGAATATTATGGAGCTGGTTGAAGTACCACTGACAGGAGGGGGGCAACAGTTTAATAGTGCTGGCATGAGTTGTCATACTGTGCATCATCAGAGAAGTGTGAGAAAGCACATTGGAGTTTCATCTGACAAACTTAAGCCCTGGAGTGAAGGATTCCCTCCCTGACTGATCTCCTGCCACAGGGTTAAATTTGTTCCCTGCTGGCTGCAAGCCTGGGAGATGTCTCATACTTAACCTGCAGTACCACATGCATGTAGCTGATGACCATTCCACAAAATGCCACTTCTATGGAAAATTCCTCCTAGGTACCTCCTCTTCAAACACAGATACTTCACTACAGTCTTCTGCACAGAGCCCAAAGTACTTAAGAGGCAGCTGCATAAAACTCTTCATCTAGCCATCACTGTGGGCTGTCTCAAGGGGCTGTCTTTCTTCTCTCCTCTCTACACTTCCCCACAGTCTAACTTGCACTGGATTTTTATCTGACTGAAAACTGATCCTGCAAAGATGCAAAAATCCAGATAACCAAGCATTTGCTTCAGTTTGATGAGTTATTTTTTTGACATAAACCTGCAGTTAGATCTGTGTAACAATATCATGAAATTGCACCTTTGTTCACTCTCACTGCTGTAATTCATGGAAGATGTGCAGTGTCCTAAAGTTTGGTTATCATTTTTACTGCGCTAGTACTGATGGTCCCAAGCAGCCCATGATTCTACTCTGCAGAATGTCCAAGCATAGAAAACAGCCTCCCCGCAACTCCATCTCCTCTTTACTTCCAAAACAAGAGACTGAGAAAAAAAAGGCAAAGGAAAATGAAATCACTTAGTAAGGAAGTGACAGTGCCTGTGCCTTCCCTGCTTGAGTCAGCACAGCATCTGTCTGTCAGATGTCAGAACATGCAATGGACTGATGAGGACACAGTTCCCACAGGTGGGAAATCCTTCACATCTCAGATACCCCAGTGGGGAAAGCCATGGAGCCAAGTTAGAGTTGCATGGAGGGATAGAGATCAGGACGGGGAGAACATATGAACAGAACAAGCAGTTTTGTAACTATGTTGGTGTGGAATAAAATTGCAGGCACAACTGATAAACTTACATGTCAAATTAGGTAGATGCCAAATCACCTTATTTGAATTCCATGCCATTGGAACTACTTGCACACATTCGCACATTTTGCAAATACGTGTTTAAAGACGCAATCTTCAGGACATGTCCTAGTCTAAATGGGAAAAGCTCAGGCTGACAGAGCAGCCAAAACTTTGCCATGGTAAGAGTTTATCTCTTCATCAGTAAAAAAATATTTCTTAATGTCCAGGGATGAGTGCGCATTTCTGTGGAACATCTGCTAGAAAAAGTTGTATCCTGAAAAGAGGAAGCATGTAGAGATAAACAATGGATGTGTATTTGCTAGAAGATATTTTGTGTTGAATTTATGTAGACCTTTATGCTAAAAAAACCCAACAAAAACAAAACAACAACAAAAAAACCCCACCAAAAACAAAAACAGAAGCTCGGTCATAATTCAAGCAAAATCAGGGTTTATAAAGCTTTTCTTCATAACTTGCCTACATAATCTGCTATTCAGAAAAAAAAAAAAGGAAAAAAAGGAAAAAAAATCAGCATCTGTTGTGATACAGCCACACAGAACTAAAAAGAATCGTCAGGGAGAAGCCATTAGAACAAATTACTCCACATTAGCTGTGTTAATTGTAATGACTCAGAGACTTTAAGCTGAAGTCCATGAAGAATTATAACAGTCTTAAGACTCTCCATAAAAATTCTGGAGATCCCGCGCAGTTACTGAACTGTGTTAATGGTTGCTCTAAACTCCGAGTCCTCGTTTCCAAAAGCTGTTTTCCGGCTTGAGCATCCTCACCTGGGTGCGGTGAATCAGTTTCAGTGAGAAGCCGCACGGCGGCAGCGCTGCCGCATATGCTGTGCAGCCAGCCGGCTAACGGCGAGGCAAAACCGGGGTTAACAAGCAATCCTGTCACTAATGTACTCGCAGCTGGTTTGAAGAGAGAATCTGAAACAATTGTTCTTGACAAGTGAACCTAGCATATACATTTCAAGGGTTAAACTGAATCTAGCAGAAGCAAACCTCCCAACTCTGAAGAACTCTATTTAAATTCCATATTGTTCTCTCTATCCTAGTTAAAGCTATTCTGTTATCACTTTGAATGCAGAAAGTACATAATTAAAGAGCCTCAGTTTCAGGAAATTGTCCATACAGCGAATACTCTGCACTACACACATATAAATATACATACATATACTTTTCATACAAAGACTGATGTGTCTTTATAAACCTCAAGTCAATCTTAAAACTTTATTTCACTCTTCAGTCTGGGCGCTGGGTCCTTAATTGGCTGTTCTGCCACACTCATTTGTTCCTGTGTTTCCAAGTGAAGCACAACAAACAGCTCTTCCAAGAGAAAACTTAAGTATAGCTGAAAGGCAGTTCATCAGTCTCTGCTCCCTACAGACAGCATAGGTGGAACAGTGCCGAATTTGGTGGACTGTCCTGGACAGACGGAACCACTGCCATGCCAGCTACCCCTGCTGCGTCCTCATGTCCCTTTCCATTTCTCCTCAAAGCATGTGCCACGTGCCCACTTTGCAAAGACGAAACAAGCTGCATGTTGGAAGAGTGCAAAGCTGCAGTATTACTTTAGTCCTTTTAACATTAAAACCACCAAAAAAATTGCTGAGGGCCACACAGTCTTCAGGGGATTTTGGAATATTTGAGGCTTCTCAGTCACCTTCTTCGATCTTTGTTTCACTTGGAGTCAGTAGTCTGTTCCCACGCCAAGGGTTAGGACCAGACTGTACCGCTGTGGACTATCCCTCAGTACCAATGTGGATTTAAGGAAAAAAAATCTCTAAAGCATTTGTGAAACAAGAGACAGTGGTCAGAATCCTGCTGCAGCGCAGCATGCATGCATGGAACAGCAATAGTGGCAGCATTTGTTGCTGCCAGACACGATGATGGCTGGGTTGTGCCAAGAGCACTGCTGACAGCTCGGTTTGGTCACACAGCACATGTTGAGCAGCCAAGCCAGCGATCCAGGTGTGTGTAGCAAGTCTGAGGGCGAGTAGCCTGGCAGAAACCCCAGGTAGGTGCTGCGAGCGTTCAGGCCATCAGATCTGCAAACTGGACCAGGGCTCCCGCCGGTTTGCTGGCAAAGGTGCCGCCCCGCACCATGCGGTTGGGCTCCAGACCTCTACAGTCACCTAGAAGCCCAGCAGCGCGGGCCTACGGCCCATAGGCGCTCGGGCTGGGGCTTTCGGGGCGGCCCACAGCCGGGCCTCCTGCTGCACACAGAAAAAAGTCACCAGAAAAACTCCCCGCCCGCTGCGCGGCCCCGGCAGCTCCCCGGGGAGCTCGGAATGAACGCCGCCGTTCGCGGCCTTTCACGACGAGCCGCCTGGGCGCGGCTGAGGATGAAGCCGCTAGCGGGGCCCCAGCGCCGGGAAGCGAGCGCCGCCGCGGCCACTGCCCGCTGAGGCCGCTGCGGGGCAGCCCGGAGCCGCCCGCCCTCCCTTCTTCCCTTCCCCGCCCCGGGCGGTGCCGCCGCCCTGGGCCGCCGCGCCTCGGGGGGGCGGCAGACGAAAGCGGAAGTGCGCTGCTAGCGCGGCCCCCCTTCCTCCCCTCCCGCCGCCGTGACTTCCGTCGGCCGCTCTAGCCAGCGCCGCGTCTATGCCCGCGGCGCTGGGGGATGTTTATTGTCGCGGGGAGTGGGCCCAGGAGCCGGAACGCCGCCGGGCGCCAGCGGCGGGGCGCCTAGCAACGGCACCGCGCCCCCCCCGGCCCCACCGCCGCCTCACCGACCCTCCGCCCGCACGGTAACGTCTGCCGCCCGCCGACGGGCCACGCTCCTCCTCCTCCTCGCCGCCGCCTCGGGGAGCCGCGGCCCGGCGGGACCTGCAGCCCCTGCCCGGGGGGACGCGGCCCTGCTGCCCGTTGGGCCCCCGCCTGACACCCCCGCTGCTGCCCCTTCCCCTCCCGCTGAGGTGGGGGAGGCGGCGCGGGGCCTCCCCCGCTCCTCACCGCGGCCCTGCCGGCTCCCCCCGCCGCGGTGCCGTTCCCCCCTGGGCCGGGCGGGTTGTGGGGGGGCGGTTGGTGCGGGGCCGGGGCCGCCGTTTCGGGGACGGGCGGGGGGGCAGAGCAGAGCAGCCTCCGGGAGAAACGGTCCGTTCCCTGGCAACCGGCGAGGCTTCCCCAGGAGACACCGCCTGCCCCCGCGTCCCCGAAACAGCGTGCCCGGTGCCGGGGGCTTTGTAAGCGCGGCGGCCGCACGCTCGGTACCGAGGCGCAGGCACAACCCCGCGCTGCCGGGCGGCGGAGGCCGGCGTGGCCGGGCCGCCTGCTGCCCGCGCTTTGTTTAGGCTGTGCTGGCCCGAGAAGTTTTCGGCTGGGGCAGAAGTGGGGCGGGGGGGAAGAAAAAAATAAAAATATGATCTGATAACCTGAGTGTTGTGACGCAGGTAGATGAAGGGCTTTAAGTGAGGTTCCCGGCGGTGTGGGTAGGAGGTGTGCTGCTGTTTCCTCAGGCGAGACACGCAAATGGTAAATGTTTGGCTAGGAGAAGGATGAGAGGCTCACCCGTGTTAAAATATTTGGTAATAGCAAAACACTTTATTTTCCTTACGATGTTTTATCAAGTTGGAATGACCACCTAACCTGTTGGTTTAGATTTTTACCGTACTTACAATTTTCCACATACCATAAAGATCTAAAGGATTGCTCCTAGTGCCTGGCGTTCAACTGTTGCTGGATCTTATAACAGAAAGGTGGCACAAAATTGGATGCAAGTGATTCTCGCTTTGAATGTGAACAGATCTTTTTGATGAGAAAGATTTGAGGAAAATGGGCTGTTATTACTTATGTAAGAATATATCTCTTGGTCTTGTTCTGTAAGCTGTTTAACTTTATTCCTCCAGCTGGAATTGTGTTGGAAAACCCCAGGTCCATGGGGATGCAGTAGGCTTATCCAAGAGATTTCACAGCAGGATTGGGCATTTGTATCCTACTTGCTTATGGTATAGCTGGTATCATAATTCTGTTCATTGATCTAATTGGAGAAATCCCTACTTTGACGCTGTTTTTATGCATATTTGGAAATTTTCTCCTTCTCCAAAATATATTTGTTTCGGTTCTGTAGGAAATAGTCATTCGTGACTGTGCAAAGCTTGAAAGATGAAATAATAGCTTCAGCATGGCCTTTTGCTTTAGGGACAATTCAACTTGCCCCTGGAGACAACAGAAAATAAAAGCACACCTCTATATCTGTGACTATAACTAAGAAAGTTGTTTGGGTCGGAGGATTTTTTTTTTAGACAGACAGTAGTAGCTATGTTGCTCTCAGTTATGGGGAGTCATCCACCTACCACTGGGACTGTGTAGTATCTAAGAATTCAAGCAGACTTCAGATGTCTGTCACCTCCAGCGTTTCATATGGAGCTGTTTCCTGAGGGGCTGAACACAAATGTTAAAAAATGCATCTTCAGTGGAAGGATGCAACTGACTCTCTCTGTTCTCATATGGAAACCTCATATGGAAATTCCCGTTAACTTCTTCAGAAATGGTTTTCAAACAATGGTCTGATGAATGCCTACTGGTGCAGTGATGGCTGCTCTCCCTTCAGCTGGGCTGTTGGAACTCTTTGGAGTCAGTCAGTTGGTGGACTGCTTTGGAGCAAGGTTAAAAATAACCAGTAGAAGTTGCTTATACTTACACTGCTGGTGAAAAAGGTGTTTATTAAACTGTTCTGACATTAACGTAACCATTGTTAGATATCCCCCATCTACCTTTATAGCTGTGAGTTTCTCAGATCAAAGGTAGCCAAAAGCTTAAAATAATACTTTGTTTATATACCCCATCCCAAGTGCTTTTCCTCTCTCTTTGATGATGATGGTGTGGTTGGTTTGGTTTGGAACTTTTTGAAGACAAAGAGCACTGGCTTTTTTTGGGTTGTACGATTTCAGTGCTGTGTGTTTGTCTTCATATATGTTTATGTAGTATCTAAAATAGTATGGCTGTGGTCCTAACTGGGGATGTATGGGTAATGCTTTTTTTAAGAACGTGAGTGCTCGTTCCTTACTCTGAAGTATTTCTTATTCTGGGAAGTTTCTCTAGTTGCAGTGTAGAATACATTACTTTACAGTGTCAAATATCCTTGACTTAGGTTTTGGTTTTGTTCTTATTTTTATGTTCATTATCATATTTTACCTACTTTTTTTTTCTTTTTTCTTTTTTTTCCCCTTCTTAGATTAATATTCCAGAGGTATCCCTGAAATCTATGTTAAAAAAAGAAAGAACTAACTCTTATTAAGGAAATTTTAATACAGAGATTTATTTAAGCTTTTCTTCTTTTGTCAGGGTAGATTGTGTTATGCTGGTAGAAGATAACTTGAAATCAAAGTTGGCTAGTTTTTTGTGCTGGAGAAAGCTGAATGAAGTACACAATTTAAAAGAAATTCTGCACATGTAGACAAATGATTTTATTCTCAATTTTACCCTACTATTAAATTAACATTAACTAGCAAAATGTAATTTTACAACTGAGATTTGAGCTGCCAAAATTCTCAGGTTCAGGTGAGAGAATCTTTGGGCAAAATTTGTCAACAAAACCTAAGCTGACTCACAGAATCACAGAATTACAGAATGTTAGGGATTGGAAGGGACCTCAAAAGATCATCTAGTCCAATCCCCTCACTGGAGCAGGAACACCTAGATGAGGTTACATAGGAATGTGTCCAGGCGGGTTTTGAATGTCTCCAGAGAAGGAGACTCCACAACCTCCCTGGGAAGCCTGTTCCAGTGTTCCGTCACCCTCACTGTGAAGAAGTTTCTTCTCAAATTTAAGTGGAACCTCTTGTGTTCCAGCTTGAACCCATTACCCCTTGTCTTACCATTGGATGTCACCTAGAAGAGCCTGGCTCCATCCTCATGACACTGATCCTTTACATATTTATAACCATTAATGAGGTCACTCCTCAGTCTACTCCAAACTAAAGAGACCCAGCTCCCTCAGCCTTTCCTCATAAGGGAGATGCTCCGCTCCCTTAATCATCTTTGTTGCCCTGCGCTGGACTCTCTCCAGCAGTTCCCTGTCCTTCTTGAACCGAGGGGCTCAGAACTGGACACAATATTCCAGATGAGGTCTCCCCAGGGCAGAGTAGAGGGGAAGGAGAACCTCTCTTGACCTAATAAAATTGACTTAGGTATTTGCAAATCCAAAACTATAAAGAACCAGATGTTTGGTTTCTACTCAGTCCCTCTGTTCTGCGAGTGTAACTGCATAAATACGGAATAGTAACAGGCGTATACACAAGGTTGTTGCTTGATCTAAAATGTCTTTTAGAAAAGCATGGGAGTATTATTTTCTCCGTTTCGCAGATAAGAGACAAAAATGCAGAAATTCAGGTTTTGGGAAACAAGTGGTCAGGGCTATGCAGCAGGGATACAACAGGGTGTATCAGTAGCACGGAAGACAAGAGAAAGCTGTGAAAGAGGAGTATCAGGATGTTGTTTAGGACTCCTGTGTTCCAGCTAGTCTTGCTACTGGAGATATGTATAAATAACAACCTTCCCTCCCCATCTGCTTTATAAACATGTTCTTCAGGTTTTTTTTTCATATATACTGCATGTATTATTAGTTTTTTTATTAATAAAACATTTAGCTTCCTTTTGTTCACGTGGTTCCTGTGATTTCCAATTTGAGACTTCCCAAAGAAAGGTAGCAGGACTTCTTTTCTCTACATTTTCTTCTTTGTTGTCAGTGTACTGTAAGACATTAAAATGAACTCTTAAGGCAGAGGTCATAATAGGTTATGCTCGCTCACTGCTTGGACTGAAGTGTCCAAGCCTAGAAACATTTTGATTTACTCAGTATTTCTAAACCATGCCTTGGAAGGGGTTAACATTGTATTTGTAAACTAAATGGGAGTGGGTGTATTCAAAATTGTTGACACGTAGATTCAGGTTCTCAAAGAACACAGGTAGTATTTAGCAGCAGGCAATAAAGAGTTTTATCAGTACAAATGAGAAAAACTTAGTAATTAGTATTTGAAATGTTCAATATTTGAGTGAAAAGTTTAACAATGAAGTGCTTCTGTTAGATCAAGTAACATTAAAGTAGAACAAAGGCAGTTTTCAGTATTTTTATGCTGCATTCAGACCCTGCTTCTATAACAAATTATGTCTCTTTTTAACACAATGTCCCAAACCATAGTCTAGAATGTTATAGAATGTTATCTGCAGCTCAAATGAAAAAGCTCCTCCCTAAATATCTGTTGTCTTGAACTTGCAGAACATGGCTAAGGAAAACGGGGGCACATTACTGTAATGTTGTGTAATTTTTCTGCCATTAAAATCTATGCAAGTAGATTGTACTTCTAACCATGATACATCATAATTGCTCAAAACATCCTTACTGACAGCTCCACAGCATATTAATGTTCTTTTTTCCTGTAGATCCTCTTTTAATGATAGATCTTTTCCTTTTAAATTGTAATTTTGCTCTCTTTCAAACGCTTTTTCCTTTGTCCTGAATGAGCACGTGTCTTTTCTCCCTGCATCTGTTTAAGACAAGCCATCAGAGTTTTATGGGGACATTATTGTACAGTGTTGTGGTCTGCTTGGAGGTTAGCAACCTTTCAAGGGTGTTACGCATGACAGTGTTATACTTTCAGAATGTAGGGACTGAGGTTGCCAGTAGAAACTTGCTGATAATTGGGAGGCGCTGCTGATTGGGGATATCTTGTTTTCTTATACATCGGGCATTATTGGGTTCCAGTAAGTGAACTTGGAGAGAGCCAGGAGTTGGAGCCAGGGTGGAAAACAAATGCCTCTCTGAAGATGCCATGGGTTCCAGCTCCTTGCTCTCTGCTGGCCCTGCCTGCGTGCCATTCAGAATCCGCACATGTGCTGTCTTTGGGTCTGGTGCCATAAATTGCTAAGCCAATCTGTAGTAGCCCATCAAAACCAGATGGGATAAGTCATTTCTAACTTTGAGAATTCATATAATTTTTAGTTCAGGGGGAGAAAAAAAAAAAAGGATCCGGGAATACTAATTAGTTACTATTTGTTCTCTTCTGTGCTTACTTTCCCCCCCACCCCCATACATAGCCTTTGTTTTTTCTGGTTTTCTCTTGCTGTTTCTCCATCTCTCTTTCTGTGTTATCACCCATCTTGCATTTTCTTATATTGGACAAGCCAACAATTGCAGAATTATTATTTCAGCTGGGAACAAGCTGCACAGTAAAAGTAGCAACCATCACAGGAGTTGAGTACATTATGCACATTTGCCTTGTAGTTTATTACTTCTGTATTGTCAGTGAGTTTTAGACAAAGATACACCTTGAGTAAGTTCCCAGTTAGAGACTATGGCATGATGTTTAGGAAGGTATAATCAGATGAAAATACTGATAATAACATTAATTTTGTATCTTGGAGATTTCTGATACGGAACATAACACCAAAACATTTAAAGTGATATAAATGCATTACAGTGTGTTATGTATGTTGTTCTTGGTGCATAGTCTCCTGCTTCTTCTATGGCAATGACCATGTAGAGTATTTAATATATCTGACTATTTTTCTTCGATTTTGCAATTTGCTTTCTGTTGTGTTCATTTTGGATGAAATACTACTAAAATTTTAGATTAATGGATCAAGACAATATTGTCTCTATCTCTTAGGCTATACTCTACTTAAGCTACTTGTCTTGGAGTAAAACTAAGGTTTTTATGTTCTTCCACAAAGAAAAATGCCTTAATGAACGACAGTATTTTGATATAATTCCTTTTCACTGCATACCAATGTTCTTGCTCTTTTCTCCTCTCCCTTCCCCAAATACTTCACCTGACATTTATCAGAGATGTCTGCTGTCTTGGCTTTGGTGTGCTTAGAGATGTCGGGAAGTCTGGGGCTGGGCGCCCAACTCCCCATCTCGCGATCTTCCTCCCCAGTTGAGGGGAGTGTTGGGAGTGTCACCTCCAGCGAGCACGGGCCGCCTGAGCAATTCCTGGCTGCGCTAGGTTTGCTGTGCCTGCACTGGGCAGGTGTCCTGTGCCTTCACAGTTACTCATGCTTTTCCTCAGAAACACTCGATTTTGGTCTGCATGTATAATATGTTCATTCTGTGCAGTTCCTGTGGGGTGAGAGGCCACTGTGGCTCAGCCCAGGCTGTTGGTGCCGCCAGGACACTTTGTGTAGTTCACATTATGCTATTATATTGGGAGGGATAGGCCAAGAGTGCTGGATGAAGACAGGAAAGCTGTGGTAGCAGGCTGTCTACAGGCTGCAGTTTGTGTAACCCTTGTTAGTTCAGAGTTATTCAGCAGGCTCATTATTCCAACACAAACGTCAAGCTGTTCAGAATTATAAACTTCAGCAGTCAGAGAAGTGCATTTTCCTGAGGTGTCTAATGACATCCTCAAATGAGCTGAAGAAAGATTATCTACTGGAGCTATGGAAGAAGTTTTAGTAATCTGTACTGTGTCCGAATATAGTTGGTAAGAGTTGTAACGTATTTAACTGGCAAGTTTAAATACTATGTATGTGTATACGCGTTATTTCTGTTAAGTCTGGCAACATGGCTTCAAACAAGTAACCTCCTATTTTCTAGTGTACTGGATGCAGACACCCCTCTCTCCACACAGAGTTAACTGAGTCAGAGTGTAGTCACTTCTTGTCTCATTTAAAGGACGGATGTATGCGATGGCATTAATAGGTAATTTTCTACTGGTATGTTTAACTTTATCATTTTCCTTTCTCAGGATGTGATCTTCATGGTGAGCTGGTGGGAAAACTGAGTTGTAAATCACCCCAATGGATGCGGACAGTGATGTTGCATTGGACATTTTAATCACAAATGTAGTGTGTGTTTTTAGAACAAGATGTCATTTAAACTTGAGGAAGATCGCATTAGAGGGAGCAAACGTGATATACAAGCGTGATGTTGGGGTAAGAGATTCAACATACCTCAGTTATCTGTTTTAACTAGCGTTCCTTAAGCTAAACATTCTTCTGTCTGATATCTCTGTACAGTGGATAGAGGAAAAAAAAGTTGTATTTTTGGCCTCTTACACCTCAAGGTAATAACAGTGATGGTTTGATCAATAAAATATCTACTGATAGGGAGTCAGCAATGTGGAAGTCATTGTAATAAGAAAAAAAAATAGCACAATTCTCACAGCTTTCAGCTTTTTGTTCAGAGGAAAATACCTTCATTTAATCTGTTTTGTGAACACTGCATCACTGGCTAAGATTCCACATTTATTTTACTCTTCTCAGGAGCTGAATTTTCTTAATTACTTAAAGAGATGAAAGAACAGTTCAAGGCTATCAAAACTAAAGGAATTGTTAGTGTAACAGTTGATTTGTCTAACAATTGATATTTTTTCTCAGTATGAAATTGAGCTACAATTAATTTCCAGTTCTTCCACTTTTATTTTTCTTTTTAGAAAGTATTAATGAAGCTTAGGAAACCTAGGATTACGGCCACAATTTGGTCCTCAGGAAAAGTTATTTGCACGGGAGCCACAAGGTGAGTTCCTGAAGATTCTTCCTCTAGCTGTGAACTCTTGCATATTTTAAAAGACAAATGAAGAAGATGGGAAGAGGCAATACTTGCCACTGTTAAGATTCACACACACTGGATCACACGCAGATCCTTGCCAAGCCGTGTATTTGGGAGGAAGTTTTCTATGTGAAGTGTCTGCGTCAGACTGAGCTGAAATCTTAAGCAACATCAGTTCAGCCTTCTGGGAGAACAGCAGGGAAAACTACTTTATGAAGAAAATCCTAGAGATTTCATTTGAGAACTCTTTAAGAATTCTCATTTTAGCCAAAACTTGAAGCTTGGGTAGGGACGGCCTTTTTTGAGGGATATATCTTACTATTTCACCCACCTGAATGTAATCAAGTTATACAGTGTTGAGGGATGGGAAGGAAGCAAAAGCAAACTCTCAGTTCATATACATTTGAGACTCACTAAACCCTTAACAGCTGAATTCCTTTAAGATATGTCTGCATTGTGGAGTAAGGATAAGGTACAGTAGTAAATTTGCATATTTTCTGTACATGATCTCTGTCTGAAAATGGAAGATAATTGTTCAGGATGTTAACTCCAGACTACCCGTGATCATAATTGTCTCGTAAGAGTATTTAGGATCATGTATGATCAACATAAGTCTCCAACTTCAGCTGGAGCCGAGTGTTAAAATATTCTTCAAACAGGGAATGAAGAGCTTCATTTGAATATCTAGATAGTTAAAATGTAATACGTGCAGTAGGATAAAATGAAGGCTATCCATGTGATCGTGGTTCATGTTACATGATTTAACAGTTCATTTTGTAGTCTGAGTAGCTATTGTGTTATGTGTGCACACAAATGTATACTTTTATTTCTGTTAATGCTAGATTCTTTTCTTTCTTCTTTATAGTGAAGAAGAAGCTAAATTTGGTGCCAGACGATTAGCTCGTAGTCTACAGAAACTAGGTTTTCAGGTAATTCTAATGAAAAGGACTTGTATGACTCAAGAAATGCTGGTAGTCCATTTGTTACAAAGAAACAAAAATGAGGGAGCATAACAATTTAGCAGTAAGCATGTTTTCACTCATATGCCCCTTTTGTGTCAGCATACATTTTCCAGATGCTGGTTAAAGATAAGCTGTTCTATTTTGTGGATTTGAGTTTCGTTTGGCAGCTTAGAGTAGCACTTCTTCACTGGCTAATGAACAACAAAATTTGTTTAATAAATGAACCATCCACAGATGTTTCTTGGATAGAATTTACAATATCTTGAAAGATTTATTTAGAAGAACTGCTGAAGAGTATAAACCTAACTGTCATTTGAACATAATTTTCCCTCATTTCTCATGGAATAGCATCTTGTTAAGGGCAAATTTGATCCTCTTTAAGTGAGGAAAAAAAGTGCTTCTGCACTGTCAGTTTGCAACACCAGGCCAATTAAAATACTTAGGACATGAAACCCCTCTTTTTTTCTGGGTCTGGTTTAATATTACCAGTCAAAAACACCACTTGCATTTCATAGTAAAGGTCAAAACATGGCAACTTGAATGACTTAAAGCGACATGTTTTAGTATTCTAAAACTTCCTGGTAGTCAGTTGTGCTGTTTACCCACAGTTTCAGTTTACGGACAGGCGGTTAAATAGACACAGTGACTGTCCGTCCTCTGGCAAGGAGAAGCTCCCTTTGATTGTAATATATGAAGGTAGCGGTGACAGCCTGTCCTGGTAATGCTGCATCAGACCAAGCAGAAGTTAGACACTCTTACTGTCAGGAATCAATGCATTAGACCCAGCCTCTTAAAAGTTGGAGTAGAACATTAAATCAGTGAGGTAAACAGTGCACCAGGTTTTATAATGAAGTGAGCAGTTTAAGCTGAATATATTGAAGATTAAATTGATAGTTGACCTTTTATAAGTTTATGAGTTGCTTCACCTGGTAGTATACTTCTAAAAAGTTTTGACTGAGGAATGGTCATTGTCTGTTGGCTATTTTATTGTCATCTAAAATGGCAGTGGTAAAGAATAACTGCAAGCCAGTAGTTTGAGCTGGGTTTCAGAAAGTAACAGTAGAAAAACAGCCTGCTGTACTGGCCACTGGAGATCTGAAACAAAACAATTTGCACCTTTTTTCTTATTCTTAGCTTTAATAAAAATGGTGTATAGCAACAAGGCATTAAAGAAGTTTTTAAATTGCGTAAGATTCTCGAAACAATGAAATTTAAGCTTTTTCTCTGCTTATTTTGATGTTCTATGAGCTATTTAACTTAGTTTATTTTCAATTTAGAGGTGTTTAGTACAGCAATATGAGTAGTTTCTTTGTCTCAAACTGTGCTAAAATCACAAAATACAACTGTGAAGTATGTAGTTCAACAGTTACTGTGCCATAGAAGGATGAAGTAACTGATTTAAGTCCATTAAGTACTGTTTAGATTCCTGTTAGAAATGCATCAATCACCAGGTTTTACTTTTGTAATCTCATAAAAGTACTCTAATTAGTATTCTAACTGTATTGCAACCCATACATCTGCCTTGCTGTACACTGAATTTCTAATGTCTTTTTTTCCTCTCTTTTGAAAAGGTAATTTTCACAGATTTTAAAGTTGTGAATGTTTTAGCAGTGTGCAACATGCCCTTTGAGATCAGATTGCCGGAATTTACGAAGAATAACAGACCTCACGCGAGGTATGATAGGATTTTAAAGAATTATAGTCTTGGTATATTTCTTAAGCTTTTATTTTTCAGTTCTAGGTCTATATTTTTTTTAACGTTTATTTTGTTTTCTAGTTATGAACCAGAACTTCATCCTGCTGTGTGTTACAGAATAAAAACTCTCAGAGCTACCTTACAGATTTTTTCCACCGGCAGTATCACAGTTACAGGTATTTTGATGTCAAAAATAAATATTTAACTTGTTGGGAATATTTAACTTTAGGACCAGTAGGTTTAGGAAAGGAGAATGTTTAAAACAGTCAAAAGATATGTTGAAGGGATTTTATTTTCCAGTGCTAACACCTAGTTTGTTTTTGAGTGAAAGTGCCAGAAGAGTTGTAGAGAAAGTGTTATTACTGGTTTGCTCAAAAATTACTTTGACTGTAGATAGTCTGTTTTTTATGAAAACAAAAGTGAGATAGGACTTGAGAATGCATGTATTTATTGGTTATTTAAAGATTTGAATTTCCTTCCTTTTTTTTTCCTTCATCTTCATAGTGCTGTCAACTACACTGCATGTAGCATTGACATCCCTTTCGTAAATACATGTTTCCAAACTGGAGATTTGTGGAAACATATAGCATAGCATTTTGTAATAACTGAAGGTGACCAATATTTGCAGTTCTTCAGACTTGTCCTGTCTTCTGTTAAAGCTCAACTGAAGGGAAAACCACTCCCTGAATCACAAGCAGCAGTAATCCCCATGTGATCAGAGACATGGTTGTCCTGGGTCTTGGAGATGCCATGCCATGTTTTTTCCTCTCTCTTCCTAGTTTTCATTTTCCATGTGTTGTTATATTTGCTTGCCAGGTGTCCACCACAGGTTTCCAGATAAAAGAAGTCAGGTTCTTTACAGAATGCCTGTTAAAATGGCACAGAAGCAAAAAACATCCCTTTAATATCACTTTAGTGGGAATTCTGTCTTGCAGTTGTTAGAGCTAAGCTGCTGGTATCAGAAGTTGGGTAGGGATTCTTATTTTCACATCTTAATTCCTTAACAAATACCTAGGCTTTATGAGGTACATTTCTGAAAAGATATCAGGAGAAGTGCTTTTTCAAGAAGACGAACTCCGTCAGATTTGGTAATGTGAAAATATAGGGCTAAAAAGTATTTCAAGATTGCAGTATATGTTCTAAGCAGAGCAACTGGTCTAGCCAAAACTAGAAACTAAGTTTAAAATAAATAAGAAGCTTGAGTATCACTACAGTAATAAAAGGTTCTCAGTGCATCTCCTCAGCCTCCTAATGCGATTTAGCCTTTCTGTAAGATTCTTATTACTCCATATATGGGACAAAATCACTTTCATATTTTCAGAATAGTCCTTTCAAATATGAAGGGAAATATGGTAAACATCAATGTTTTACTTCCTTCTGGTTTACTTGTTACACTGAGTTTGAAATATGTCAGACCTCTGGTTTTGAAGGCTTCTGTTTTGCCTAGGTCTTTCTTTTAGGGGAAAAAAAAAGGTCCACAGTCTTATGCTTCTTGTTCTAAAAATGTTTTAAATTACTTTTCATCCTTACTCTACTCCCTCTCAAGTGCATTCAGATGAGGTTCCTTTAGACCATTCATGTTTCTGTAGTACTAGTACTTGTCATGCCAATAATTCAGATAATTTTATTTGAGATACAGAATTAGAAATGTTAGGAAAAAAAGTGGTGGGATTTTTAATTTTTTTTTAATGGGACAAGTATAAAAAGATTAAGAGTTACACTGAGAAAAATAAAAAGAACCGATACATAATAGGAAGAAGTATTGATTTTTATTTCCTCCAAAATGAGTGATGAGGGGGTTGTTTTGGGAGTGTGTTTTGTTTGCTTCTCTTATACTCCCTGCAGTGATGATCCAGTCTTTCCATCTCTTGAACCCTAGAGGGAGTAGCATTTTTTTCTACAATAATTATTTGCCCACTCACACTCTTGCTTTCTGAAGACCTTCTCTAGAACTTGCGTTTCTACAATAGCAGACAAATTTAGGGAAGGTGCAGTATCTGCCCGAAAGGCAGGTGTGTTTCACCCGGCTTGTTTTGGGTGAGTGCTTTACTCGACAAGTTTGAAAATACAGGAAGAATCAGATTCCATTCTATTTTTTTTCCAACTGAGCGTGTAAATTAAAACAATATTTCCCGAACTACTTAAGCAATTTATACCTTAAGTTAGTTATGATTTTTGGAAAGCATTTTGAACAGTTCTCTATGCTCGGAAGAAATTTTAGAAGTCTAAAGTGAGGTAAAAAAAAATGAGTTCATTGGCATCAAAGCTTGTGAGAAATTGCTGTTTTCATTTATCTGCATCACCAAACTTCTATCCAGGATTAATCTCTTCTGGAATGTTATTGCTCACTTATTTTCAATTTTAATTGTTCATTGCATAAAATGGTCTAGTACCATTAGAAAGCATCACTAGTGCATTCTTCCTTTTCTTTTCCCAAGTGCTCATAAATCAGGTTAGATAACCTTCAGGTGTTTCATCCTGAGACAATAACCCTTCCCTAGTTTGCAGGGTTTGTCTTGAGGTCAATAGTGGAGCTATTAGCAAAATCCAGATTAGAAAGTCTATAATTTTTAAATATAAAATAATCTTGCTTGAAACATACTTGTGTTAAATTTAGCAGTAGTTTGTGTTGGTAGGTTTTTAAAAGAAAGGATAAAAGTGCTGAGCTTTGAGTAATACAGATTCCTAGAAGATTAGCATAAGTAAAAATATTTCTTTTCCCTCTACTGCCTTTTCTGGGCTGACTTTTTAAGCCAGTAAGTGGGAAAGCACACAAGTTGTTATGAAATTAAATGGCAGTATTATTTATTTGTAGTGTAGCCATTGACCAGTGTAGAACAGATGTCATGCTAGAGTCTTTTCTTGTAGGTAAAAGTGATCAGAGGAACATCATCTTAAGTTGGGAGAAACGGGGCAGAAATTATTTTTTGTCTACAGTATAAAGTTGTGGTAGCTAAAAATAATAAGGTTATTTTAAGTACACTATTGTTGTTTTAATTTCTGATTCTGTGGTTTTTCTTTTCTTGCTGCTTTTTTTTTTAATATGTCTCAGGGCCAAATGTAAAGGCTGTTGCCAGTGCCGTGGAACAGATTTACCCATTCGTGTTTGAAAGCAGGAAATAAATTTCATAATTCACCACTTGATGGTTAGGTTCCCTAACCAAGCACCTTTAAAGACTGCTGCACATTGGACTAAAAGCAAAAAGAAAAACTGGACCAACCATAGCAGAGGAATACAGACTCTTTTACTTGCTCATGGCCACAGTATAAACTCCAGTTCTTTTGGATTTTACTCTTAACAGTGCTGTATTGTAAAAACGGAAGTTTACAAGATATGAAATTGCTGCTTTTAAAAAGACATTCTATTTATTTTTGCAGTAATTTCTGTGTATTCATAAGCAAAGCTGTCACGATGTGCACTACCTTTAGAACTTTTTTTTTTTTTTAGTTTGAGCTTGTGTTTTATTTGTGAATAGTCTTTTACATTTTTGTATGCTGAATATTGGGCACCAAAGAAGATGTAAAAGTTATCTTTTTCACCTGATGAATGTGCACAAATAAAAATTTGGAAAATATTTCTCTTCATACCTGTTCTGTTATATTCCTTTCCCTTTTTCTAATACAGTTAAAATTGTATAGTTGCAAATTAATTTGAAACAATGTAAGAATAGTCTTTTGCTGATACCTTCTGTTTCTGTTTGTAGTATGTGTAAAACTTTGTGTGTGGGTTAGACTGAAATCTATAGTAGTTACGTATGTTTATCTGAGGATGAAATTTGGTTTGTTCCAAGTTCTCTTAACTACGTGCCAGATTTCAAGTATTTTCTTGCTGTTACATGAAGAGAAGACATTTCTAAATGTAAAGGTCTACAGCAAGTGTTTCCTACAGATGATGAGGAAATCTTATCAACTAAAGAAACTACTGTAGAAAAACCAACTGCCTTGCCCACCTACTGGATGCAGAAGGAAGAAAGTTACTATGTGTGCTTCGTTTTTCAGGAAAGTGATGTTGCTCTTCAACTTGAGAAGATAGTGTGGTCATGCTAATCCAGCCCTAGCATATTGATGAATGATTAACACAGACCTTTTCTACCCTCTTCTCACTGTATAATATTTTCATGACAGGAGCTGCCAACAAGCAATGAAGCTTGATTCTGGCATGTATTATTATTGGTATTAATCTTGGACTTGGAAGCCAGTAGATGTTTCTCTCAGTAAGTGCACATTTGAAGCAGAAGAGAGGTGAATGCTTAAAAGTAACTGCAAATGCTACTTTTAAAAAGATACAATAAATATGTATAAATATATGTATGTCTTTTTTCCCTATCTCACTGAAGAGAAATGTAACATTGCTATTGTGTACTGCAGGTAATATACAGTCTTGGTAGGTACTAAAACTAGTAAACTATGAGCTGTGACTGTACCAGAAGTCACAGCTACGGAAGAACGGTGGAAGAACACCCTGAAGAAGCAAATGCCTAGCATCATCTATTTAATCTGTCTCACGGGATGGCGTAGAAGTTGGGGCTGTCTGTAGTGACTTCATGCAGAAATTATGGAAAGGAAGGAACAGTATGTGAAATGCCCATCCAAATCCTTCTGAACAAAAAGAAAGCAACAGTTTGCCACAAGCCTCAAGTTACATATTCGTAAAAGCCCTTTAGGTAGGAGAGGACTTGCAACCATTAAATTACTAAGTTGAGTTCAACTGCTGCAGAACTCATGATGAAGAGCAGGGCAAGGGCTGCTTGCTGTATGCAAGCTTTCCAGTTTGCATAGAAGATAATGTGGATCTTAGCACTCCTGACACTAGAGGATTTTGTTAAAGATCATGGAGAGCAACGGTCAAATCACCATTAGAGAGCACTAGTGTATTATCATTACAATTTAAAAAAATGAAAAAAAAGATATTAGAACAATGAACAAAATTTTAAGGGGTTTTCCAGGAACAAAGTGTGGTCCTAAGCTGATGGACGAGGATTTGGCCAATGTAACTACAAGAGCTGTCTTAGATCAGGTTTGCCTTGTCTTCTTTTGGATCAAATTATAGCACTTGGGTGCTACCAGTGAAATTCTGAGCCTTTTATCAAGTATATGTGTCTCCTAAATTTATCTATAGAGGAAGAGGAATATTTTGCTTTTTTGGTAGCACTGTCACATAGCATGAAGTCTGCTTGTTAGAATAAAAATGAAAGGTAATAATAAGCTGTAATGTATTAAAATGGGAACCATTTCTTTTGAAGTGCTATGTAGATCCATGGTAGAGGTTTGAGGCTGTCATAACAATCCATAAGGGAACCCAAAAGCACACTATTAAACTTGCAGGGTAGTATTGACAAAGAGAATAATAGCATACAAAAGATCCCTTGAAATAAGTGCCCACCTGTCCTTCTAGCTCCAAGGGAGCTTCAAACTTTGTGATAAATACTCTTTAAAACCTCTGATGATGGAGGGCAGTTGGCAGCGTGTGTTTAAACTCGGGGCTATCACTTTGTTTCCCATCACTGCTCTAAATCAGTAGGTCCCCACCTCAGTCTGGAGTAAGCCTTGCTGCTGTTGATTTCTGCATCTGTGCACACCCTTCCCCATCTTCACGAATTAAGTTTTGCTTCCTTGGCCGTGTTGTGCTGCGTCCACCCAGGCTCTCGCTATCCACTCCCACAGTCACCATGTGGACCCCAGGCCAGACAGCGTGCCCCAGCATGCTGGTTTTTGCCTCCAGCGTGAGGAGTAGTGCTTTAAATTAAACTTACCTGTCAGTCAATCAGCTCTTCCTCAATGGCCATGTTTTTTAGAGCACTGTTCATCTGTCCCTGGATTTTCCAGGTGGATCCCATGCAAAACTGCACAGCGCTCTGCTGCGGCACTCGCAGCACCATAAAAAGTTTATTTCATATTCCTGAGAGAGAAGGGTTGGTTCTATTTATAGAGCCTACTAAAGGCTTCTTTTTTCAGTAGAATGGTAACTGACTCATTGCTAGCTTCTGAGTTGTCATAGCCACTAGATGTTTCCCTGCAGTTTCTAGCTCCATTTTATCATTCTCTGACTTGTAATTGGTGTTATCAGAGAAATTTGCACTTACGCTTTCAGAATTGTATCCTGCTTTTTTCGGTCCCTTCTCATGGATTTTTGAAACTCTGAATTCCAACCCAGACTCTCCCACTTTAGTATTGCTTGCAAATTTAAGCAGCACATGCTGTTCTGTAATCCAGTCAATTAATGAAGATACTGAATAATTTTAGATCTGGGACAGACTTTTTTGTGGGCTGCTGCAGAAATCCAGGGATGCGATTTGTAAGATGTGTCCCTTTGTTCGCTCGAATTTTCATAGTCAATGACGTGGTGACTACCAGTTCTGTCTCATCAGATGTGCAGGCTTTGTCACAAAAGACCAGTCCAATTAGGGCTACATTTATAGGGCTACATTTATAGGGCTACACAGGGTTAAGTCTGTAGGACTACAATTAAGACTATAGCTGGAGTGATTTTAAAAGCCCTTGACTACAGCATCATCACCTTTTGAGGTACCTGAAGCTATTACGGTCTCTGCAGTTAACTCAGTGTTTGAGCTCTGCCTTTTTCAGAAAGATGGTATTTTTACTTATTTGTTTCTGTGCTAAATAGGTATGCACATGGAAAGTTTAGAAGAGGTCACAAGGAACCCAAAATCCGTAAGGTGGAGAGACGATTTCTATGGGTTTTTTCTGATTTTATTTTTGTGAGAACACTCATGCAATTTATTACAGCAGAGGTTCAGGAAGCTGCGACACTAAGAAAGATTTTGCAGAAGCCCCTTTCACTAAACGTGATGTAATAGAAATTTTAAGTATAGCCTTGGATTGCATGTGCAAATGTCTGCTATAGCGAGATAACTGTCAGAAAACTACCAACCAGAGCAAATGGGGATGCTATTGGAAGTGCAGGCAATCCACTACCTGGTAAAGTCACAGATCAGGAAGTGGATTAATTTCCTGCAATGTAATCTTACTAAAAATGCATTATATTACTTGATTTAATCTGAGACACTTGTTAGTGTAATGATGTGGAGAAACTAACAGCATATTTGGAAGACAAACCTGAGTCATCTTAATATTTCTTTTTCTGAAGTCGATTTAGTAGAACACATGATGCTGATAACTGTCCTCCAGCCTGAACATGAAGCAGGTGGAGAGGTTTCAGTAGACATCAATGCTAAAAAACTGAGGAAGGTGCTAATGCGCCGAAACCCAGAAAATGGTGGGTTTGGGCCCTATTTTTTGACAAGATCATTTTACAAGTGCTCAGAACTGACAGTGAAATTTGTAGGTTATATAAAAAGAAAATGTCGCTGTTGAAAAAACTTTTTTTTTTCAAAAGAAACCACTTTACAGTATAGTAGGTCCCGCCTGCAGCCCTTTGCTGGCAGCTGAGTAGTTCTTCTAGATGTTTTGCTTTTCTTCAACAAATGCCTGCCAGACTTCCAGGCTTGACACATGCTCATTAGGCAACACATGGCACCAATCATGTATCCTATATTTTATTCTTTCCATTTCAGTGATAGAATGTGGTGTTTTCTGTAGCAAAAAAGCACAGATATTTTTCAGAACTATTCTTTGCTTGAGCCTATTATGGTAAAAAAACCAAACAAACTAACTAAATTTATGCTGTGTATCGCAATGGAAGCTGATCCTGTAAGTGCAAAAATCAGACACTGAACCGAGCATTCCAAATTAAAAAAAAAAAAAAAAAAATCCACCAAATCTTGTAGGTTTTGGCCATGTTCTGCTTCTTGAATTCCTCACACATCCAAGTGTGAAAATTCAAGGTAAAATATTCAACTTTCTATGCATGAAACATCTACTCTTAAAAACTTCAACCACCCCCTTTCCCCTGCCCCCAGAGTCAATCTCTTGACTTCATCCCCACTTGCATTTGAGTGCTCTCCTCATCCATGGTTTCTCTCCCACTTACCCAAACATGCTCTCCAGCTTTCCCTGTTTCACTTTGCTATGAAACTTTCATGTGGCTGAGCTCTAATGCATTTGGCATCCTTTTTCTGCTTATTTGTAGAAGTTACAGGAATACTCTTACCTTTGCCAATTCCTGCTGCTGCAGCACAGAGTGAAGTGTTACTGCTGAGGTCAGGGAAGCGCAAGGAGACTCTGCTACGGGCTTTCTCATGCAGGGGCAAAGGGACCTCTTCTCCTAGCTTCTTGGGGTCGATATTGGAACTGTAGATCTCAAACAAAATTCTAAGCAGGTTTTCAATTTTTATTGGAAAATTCAGAGTAATAGAAACAAAAGTTTTCCATGTCTGTGAAAAAGGTGAAAGCACCTGAGATCCAGGGTGGAATTCTAGCTTGGGATGGGAACCTGCTGATTCCCTGTAGGGAATAAGAGCAAAAGGCTTTAGAGCTTACTGCTTCTGATGGGGCCTTTGGTCTGAGTCACCTGCATCTCAGGTGCACAGCCCCACTGTCTGTACATGTGTTCTGGGCGTGCTCGGTCTCTTGTTGCTTATAGACTATGTCAAAAGGGCTCACGTGGACCCTGATGAGAAGATTTGGCTTAATCTTTGGTACATTGTCTATGATAAAAACTGCATCTCGCAGACCCTTATGCCTACTGTCATAAGGATCCCTGAAAACAGCCTGGTCTCGTAGTACCCATGAGGTTATTGTGAGGATTGCTGGCTGTAGGATCAGGACAGAAAAAATAAGGCAGCCAGAAGATGACCAGCTAGCCAGTGGCCCAGTGCTTCAGAGTTTCACTTGTTTTAGATGACATGGGATCTGCATAGTTAAGAATCCTGCATTGTGATAACTGCTTACCTGACCTTTGTACCAGAAGTCCAACAGAGTTTTGATATTGGTTCCCTTAAAGCTTACAACGCAGGAAAGTTGTGGTACAGATTTGGTCAGTAGGTTCACATTCTGAGGTAGCTAAATTTCCAGCAAATCATGTCCTTAGCCTTTATAGTTTCTCTTCAGGTTTTGAACACATGGTCACTGTCTGAATAGACATGCTCCTATAAATTTGCAATGTCATTATCTAGAAGAATAAGAGAATCTGATCAGAACTGATCCATGCTGGTCGGAAGTAAAACTTTACCTAGATCAGTAAGTTACTCTTCCTTCAGTGCAGGACACAGGTGGTTTTAGTGCTATGAGACAGCAAATGAAGTGGGATCATGTGCTTAGTTCAAAGTAGTATCTCCACGCCAGCTGACAGTGTCACTCTTGCTTCCTCAATTAAATGCTGGAAGAGATGCCGATGTGTGGCTGCTGAGACAGCCAACATGCTTTTAAAGCATGCATTTTTCTTTAAGCAAAGAACTATTTATTTACTTGCTAATAAATATTTACCTACTGATCATTCTAACAAAATCTGTTAACCTTCTAAGAAAAAATGACCTTCGTTCTTTTACAAGAGCTATATAGATAACCCTTTGTAGAGGCTTGTTGAGTACTTCAGGATATACTTGCTAAGCAACAACCAAGAATTTGACATAACTTATAATCGGCAGTGATTACAGTTTCTGAACTCCTTTCACGCTGCCCGGTACCACACAATTCTTGCTTTCTGAACCCAAAAGTCAAAGTCTAGTGTGCCCTGTGTTGCAAAATAAAATGATTTTGGCATCAACTCTGGTACCTCCAGCTTCCAAATTTCCTGGGACTGGGAAGCCAAAGAAATCCTGTCTCCTCTTCTGTAAGGCCATCCTCAGTCTAGAGTAATTGATTATGCAAATGTCCCCCCATTAAACAATTTTACTGTGTTTTCTGAGGTGCAGGTCACTAGCCCTGCCAGGAAATTGTGTGTAAACTTCCTCTTATAAGCTGAGCATGCTCTGTGTTGTAAATAGTGAAGTTCTGATGAACAAGATCCTTTTTCAAGTCTTGTTAAGCTGAAGCATAAATTAATTTGTAAACAGTTCATACCCAGTTGTTCTGCACTAACATCATCCTTTACACTCCACAGTTGTCCATTTTTGCTCTGTAGTGTTGTCTTCCCTAACATGCTGACAGTGAGTCGTTAACACTTTTCAGCCCCTTTTTTGCTAGGCTAAACAGACCTGTCTTGGGTGGGTTCCTGCTGTGAGACTCTTCCTTCTCCTTGGCACCCCAGTTGTTCTTTGCACTTCTTCCAGGCTGAACTTGTTGAATATGGGTAACTAGAATTGTGCACAATCTTCCAATTTCCATTCACCTCCTGTATGTAAGAGGTGAGCAACCTCAGGGGAGGTGAGGAATGGTGGTTTGAAACATACGGAGCCAAGGTTTCCAGTAAGTTATAAACTACAACAATCTTTAATGTTGGCTGCAAACTGCCACTGAAAGAAGCTCTACAAAGAAATGAGAGATAGAATATCTTGTGTATAATAAAGATACCATGTGCTGCACCAGAGTGTGAGCATCGCTGAACCTTCTTTTTTTTTTTTTTTTTTAAAATCAGTGTTTTGGTGAAGGCTGCTTTGGTTGCCCCGGGTCTAGTAGAGCTGCTCTTTCCCTCTCTTGGCAAGTTCCACCGGCACCAGTTTCTCTCTGTGCTGGCTCATCCAGCACAAGGGGCTCTTCACATATTTCCTGGAGAAGAAAAACAAAACCGAAAAGCCCACAAAGGTTTGCCATTGAATGCCGCTGGCAGAGTGCTCCCCGTGCTCCACAGGCTGCCGCTAAGGGCACGGCTGTGCAGCCCCCCCGCCCCCCGGTAGCCGAACCCCGAACCCCCGGGGATGCTCCGGCGGCCCCGGCGCTTCCCCGCCGCACGATCCTCCCCGCGCCGGGGGTTTGTGCCGCTCGTTCAAGAGGAGGGAGGAGGGGGGCACGGGGGGGCGCAGCGCAGGCCGGAGCAGGGACTCCAGTTCCTCAGTGACCGCGGCGATGGAGAGCCCGCCGGCTCCGGCAGCGCCATTAGCGCCGGGCTTTCTGCACTGGGATAATTGCTCTTAATTAGGCTGTAAACAACCTCCTTCAAGCCTGGCTGAGTCGCAGCGTTACCCTTTAGGAAAAAAAATATTATCTGGTAATCTAAAAAACCCAGCTGCAGGATGACCCATCGCACTAGGCTGTTCACGGCGTTAGTCGCTTCCGGTGTCAAAAAGTATGTGTCTTATTTTCAGTTTTAATCTTTCTACGTGTGCCTTCAAGCCTTTTTCTCTGGGTGTCATTTGTCCTACCGACAGGCGGCAGCCTGCTGGCAGCTGGGAGAGGGCGAAGGAGTCTGCATCGTCCTGGCAAGCCTGGGCATGCAGGTCAACTGGGGGATGCTACCTCCCTTGTAGCAACACGCCACCAGCTGTGGTGATGCCTGACTCTCACCCCAAGCCACCAGCCCTGCAAAAAGAATTGTCCACTATACCGTTTTCACTATCGTTTCTTTATCCTTTTATTGATTACGCTGATAACTTCTGAGTCCGAAAAAATCAAGTAGCTGCTGTAGAGCAGCTCTTTGAACAGATCAGGAGAGTGCTGGATTTTAAAAAACAGGGATGCTTAGGTTTTTTACCTCTTTTATGGCCAAAAACTCCTGAAAAGAAGGGGGACAGTAGCAAATTGATAGTATTATAAAAATTGCCAGTTAATATGGTCAATGACACTTGCATTTGGAGATCGTGAGTACACAGCATGTGTATCAGCAGACTGTTTAATTCTGTTCTCCAAATTGATGTGCTACTTTTGTTGAACATATGTCATTCCAAGGGCCACTCTGCTTCTGAGGGATGAGAAAAGACAGTCAAGACACAAAACCAGTTGGAATGGTTCATATTAAAGGAGAAGACACATGGCATTCATGTCACCAACACTCTCTCATTGCTCTTCTACCCTTTTTATGTGGTGAGATGGGAACACAAAACTCATGCTGGAAAAACCTTTTTTGAGTATATGAGCTTATGGAGTCCACAGAGCCACAAGGCTCAGTAAATGCACAAAAAATGCCCATCTAGAAGAGCTATCAAAACTCACATGGAGACTTGAGATATTTGAGATAGGGCCTCTCTCCTTCCCTTTTTTTGCATGCAAGCCAAGACAAACAGCCCTAAATGTGAGAACACAGCCCACCTCCTCTCCAAGAATGCCAGTCAGCAAACGTGCTGTGGAGCCAGGCCTGGCTGCATGCATTCATAGAATCATAGAACTGTTTTGATTGGAAAAGACCTTTAAGATCATCAAGTCCAACCATTAACCTAGTACTGTCAAGTCCACCTCTAAACAATGTCCCTAAGAACCTCATCTACACGTCTTTTAAACACCCCCAGGGATGGTGACACAACTACTTCCCTGGGCAGCCTGTTCCAATGCCTGACAACCCTTTCCGTGAAGAATTTTTTCCTAATATCCAATTGAAACCTCCCTTGGCACAACTTGAGGATGTTTCTTCTCATCCTATCTCATTCCTCACAGAGATGCTGGAAACACCACTACTTTTGGGCCAGTCCTTCTGCACCAACAAAACGTGTACTTGGCCACCGAGATCAACATGTGCAAGCTCAAGCGTTGAGAGAATCTGATTTCTCCAGAAAAAAAAAAAAAATCAGGTTCCTTTTTTGTTTTAGAATGCAGCATTGAAAGGCTTTGTCCCTCTGGCACGCAGGGGATGCAGTCATAGGCTCAGTACTTACTGTTTAGCTAGTTCCATGGATATTTGCTCCAAAGAGCATCCTTTCGTCTCTGGTATAAACACAATAACAAAAGCCAGGGATGCTAGGCTCATTATTGTGTAAATGAAACAGACCCAGGCCAAGCCAATGAGCTCTACAAAGGAAGAAAACATTTTTAAATTTTCAAATGTCACAAAAATTTTTCCATTGCCATATTTCTACAGGATACAGCCCCAAACGCACAGGAGAAGTTAGAAAGAAGTTATTCTTGGCTCACTTACTTGTGCCTGGATATAATATGCAAAAGAAGAGTGGTTTTGCTTTTTGTAATAGTCCTTATGAAAGAAAGTGGAAGAACCCATATTGACCTGCTTAGCATAAACCTATTGATTTGTTTGCGGTCACTTGGGATGGTAGCAGTGAGCAGCCATTATTACTGATTTGTGCGAAGTCACTGGGCTTACAAGTGCCTCGAATCTCCACTGGTGTCTGGCTTTATTGCAAATTCTTTCATGGAGCAAAACCAAGCATATTTCACACCGTTGCTATTGTTTCCAGCTAATCCTCGCCGTCTGTCAGTTCCCAGCATTTCCACTGCAACTCCTGAGTCCTGGGCCAGAAAGGGATCAAAGAGTGAACTCCTGATGGGGCCAGCCAAGAGCTGGTGGCTTTCTTAGCCTGCTGTCCAGGGACAGGTAGGTCCTCAGGCTGAGGAATGCATTCTGCAGCCATTGGAGGGTAAAGCATGTACAAACCCAACAGGCTGCTGCAGGCCCCTTGGCCTTTTTCACTGCTAAAACTAAGTCAGACAGGTGAAACATTTGTCAGTTGTGTTATGAGCTAAAAATTGTAGCTGAAGCTGTTAATTCACTCGGTGCCTTCTGTATCAGATACCCAAGTGCAGGTGCTCCTGGCCACCATGACCTCCACATGTATTCACTCGAAAACAGAATTTCCAATTCTTCATTTCTGCCATAGACTAGAAACGCATATTTGCTGGTAGTTACATTTCCATAAATCCAGATTAGACCCAGCTAAGCCAATAGAGTTACTGTGGCTCATTGAAACTGAGACCAGAATAACAGCTAGATGTGCATTAACAAGTAAAACTGCACAATAGGAGTGAAACAGCTGATGCTGAGGGCCCGAGATCTGGTTTTGGGGACATTTCCTTAGGAATAGCTCTCATTTGGACCAAGGACTGAGCAAGTATTGGCAGCTGGAGTGCATTCACTATGCATTTTCTGGTTTAGTTTGTTTGGGTTTTTTGTGGTTTGTTTGGTTTTGTATTTGGTTTTTGTTTGCTTTGTTTTGTTTTGCTTTGTTTTATTTGATTTTTCCAAAAGGTTGTGCAGTTCAGGACTGCCCCGTGATGCAAACCAAAGGTCAGGGAGTGGGGGAAACTGGGTGATTTGCTTCTGAAGAGGACCCTTGATTTAACTAAAGTGCTAATGTGGACACAATGAGTTTGAACTGGCATATTTTTCCTAATTTTAATCAGGATAGTAATCAGGGAGTTTCCTCTCTTTTGAACCCCATTTTAGTCACAGAACACACTCATTTTCAAATCTGTCTCAAAAAGCATCTAGCAGGATGAAAATCACCTCAACTTTTTTGGGTTGATTGCCTGCCTCTAGTGGAGAGTGATGTAAAGGAAACCTGGAATTTCTGTTCCCTTATATATTTTGATTTTCTACACATATTTTCCTCAGAATAAGACTGAAAACTAAAATTTGCAAAACTTCTTATGCGATAAAATAGAAAAAAATATTTGCCAATCAATGAATTTTAACATCATCATTTAACCTACTCCCTTGCTTATCATCACATTCTAAGTTACTATACAGACCTTTCTGTAAGGAAAAGCTCTCAAAGCCGGGACATTCCTGTGAAAAGGAATGATTTCAATAGGATTGTCTTTAAAAATATTTGATCAGTAAAGCTGCAGTCTAATCTAGAGCAGAACTGCCATTGACTTCAGAAAACGCAGGACTAAATCCTAAGTATTATGTATTTTCAATCTACTAAGGAAATGGTGTTTTAAGAATTGGGGTTCACAGCCTATGGAGTCACAGTGCAAGGTGCTCTGATAACCAGCATCATGAGGCTATTATTACTAGCACAAACTTAGAAAGATGTGGTGGAAACAATGAAGTTACACTAACAAATGGCATCTAAACAAAGATCTGAAATTGGCTCCTGGGGCATCATGGCTGCAATTTCATCAATGTTACTTGTATAGGAAAGATTTGTTATGCCCACTAGGAGAATATCAGCTTGGAAGGACACAGAGAAATCTTACCGGTTACAGTCAAAAATGTCAAGGAGATGAGGAGATTTATACCCCAGTTCATGCTAGATGTCAAAGCCATGGCCCGTCCTCTGATCCCACCAGGGAAAATTTCACTTAGGACCAGCCAGGACACTGAAACAGAAGAAGAAAAAAAAAAAAAAAGACGTGTTGTCTTTGAAAGGATGACTTTCCTTGCTGAAAATTGAGGTAGTCCATGAGTTCAGGTGGGGCCGCCTGGAAGAATAAGGTGGTTTTCGGGGTCAGGGTGAGCCCAAGCCCTTGAGGACCACCCATGCTCTCCAATCAGCGTGCCGCAGTCAGCATTGCCCTGGGGCATCATTCGTGCCTGGCATCCCGCGACCGAGCCACAGGTGGCACCAGCACTGCCTGGCAGTGCCAGCGCACACGGAACCAGGGAAGCTCAGAAAACCTTGGGAACCTGAGCTCTGACTGCACATCTGTGTAGGAAAGGGAGCTCTGACTAAATAACTCTCCAGTGACGTAATGCTAATGGAAGTGGGGCAGCAAACCAAAATAATCTCCAGCCTCGGAGCGGCACTGTGTGTTTATGCCACCTCATAAGTCAACCTGCCATACTGAAGCAAGTTTGCTATTCCAGCTGTCTGCTCCATATAAATGAGATTGCTGAGGCATAAATGAAGAGAGAGGGCCTGATTTTTGGCTCCTTCATATCACACCACATCACAGGTGATCTAAATGCTGGTGTTGCTGGCCCACAAAAACAAATCCAGTCATGAAGACCTGGCTGTGTAACCACCTTGATAGCAAGGGAAGACAAGAAAAAGAGACACTACATTTCTGCACCATTCCTGGTTATTAAAAAAAAAGAAAAAATAATAAAAAACAGCACCCCCCTTTTGGTCATAAGCGAGATGCATTAGCAAGAGGTTGCTGCGTGGAAAGGTTGTGGGTTAGCAGACGATCACAACACAAGAACAGAGAGAAACATGTGGATGAACTGTATCTTCAGACCCTAAGACCTGGCCATTACAGATTGCTCCTGTGCAATGTTGTTTCTGCATAATCACAGATGGGAGATTCGTCAGGATACTGACACTGGACAATCTTCAAGTTGCATTTCAAAAATAGTCTCCTGTACATCTGGATGTGCACCGTGCTGGAATATCTCTTTGGATGCTTACAGGATTCCTGCATGACAGTACTGGTAAAGGTAGAAAAGAAAAAAAGACATGAAGGAGACTATGAAGGACCAACTGAAAGGGGAGAAATAACCCCTGGCCATTGAGTCAACAGGGCAGATTAAAGCAAACTCTAGATTTCTTTGTACCACAGATTTGAGTTTGATAATGTTTTCTGGAGCTTGCCAAGATTTCATTTATTTATTAAGGAAAAAATATAAAAAGCTTCACTCCCACAGTGGGAGAGACCTGGCAAAGTGCTGGTTTTATTCTGGAGAGTCAAGACCACACTGCACAATGGCCTCACACTGTTACACACGGCCATAATACAGCCGCCGTGTCTGACAGCAGCCCTAGAGAGGCTTTTCTTTCTTTTTCTGACTTGGATCACAGCAACATTTAATACACTTTATGCCGATGAGGCAAACGTTGCTGTGAAGAAATGCCCTGAGCATTTTCTGGAGGGTCTCTACACATGGCAGGGGGCAGAGTGGTGAAGAAGAGAACTGGCTTCTCAAGCAGGTGTTTTTCCCTGCCAGGCCAGCTAGCCCTGCACCACAGCAAAACCAGGCCCTGGCAATGCATGGGGATCTCCTTATTGTAATTTGTCCCCCTTCACCACCAGGACTGTTGAAATACGTGTTGTTAGTCACAGCCAATACAACATGTCACGACAGGCTGAAACGCAAAGCAGCAAGTCCAGATGAGCTTCAGCAGTGTGACGGGCACCAGGGGACGGCTTGTGCCACACCTGAAGTGTATGGCACTGTGGCTGCTGCGATACCGTGCATTTTTCCAAGGACAGATTGGCCCTGTCAGGCTAACTACGAGTTGTCTGGAGGTTTGAAATGTATTATTTGCCTGTTAAAAAACCAAAAGACTTGGGCGTCTGCATCAGCTGCAGTAGTGCCTAGCTACTCCTATTTCAATGAGTTATTTAGTTCAGATGGATCCCACCGATACACCAGATCTGTTCTTCATGTCTGCTAATGGTAGCTACTTCCTCTGGCACGGCTCTGACCGCTGCTTGGCTGGTTAGGAGTGGAGAGGCTTATTCCCAATGGAGAATGAGCAGTTGTAGAAATCTGAGACTTATTACATTTTATTTATTCCTTTCCCCAAGCTGAGGCAGTGATAACGATCGATTCTTTGCTTTTAGCACCTCTCTGGGATTGCTTTTACTATTTGCACTTTTGCCAAAAAGCAGCAGCTGCTGTAGGTATGGCAGGGATATGGCTGTCTCTTGGGGAGCCAGTAACTAGGTTCAGGCTCCCATTCATAATGACTGCTGCTACCTTGTGCGCTGTGTGCATGCAGCTCTGCAGAAATTTAACCTGCATGCTGCCAAAGTCGCTGCCAAAGTCACTGCGAAGTCTAACCAACAACATTTTACAGGGAAAATCAGCCCATCCTTGTAAAGAGGATCCAGATAACCCCACCACATCTCCATCCACTACATAATCTAACGTTATTTCAAAAAGATGCCGTGTCAGTAACCACATTGCACACACTCAATGGGTTTCAGCATCTGCTCCAGCCACCCTTGGCTGATATTTGTGGAACAGATGGGAAAAGAGCTGGCGCTTTCCAGGTCAGATGTGGGTAAGAGATGAGGCTAAGGGCTCAGCATGAGTCTCTGTACTAGATTCACCAACTAGGGGATGTGTTCATGCAGTGGCTGCAGTTAATAACTCACCTTTGCTGACCTGCAGTGAGTTGTATGTTGACAGCAGTTAAGAAAAATTGTACACTTCAATGGTCATTTATTATAGTATAATCTAGAGAAAAGAACACCCACTGCAAATGCAGAAGAAAATATTGCATTGGATCAGGAAGTTTAACCGTTTCATTAAATATTCACAGAAGCTCGATGCCCTGACATTCCTTGCCCAAAGAGGAAGAGCAGAGGATTCAGGTACACAAGCAACCCCTCGACCAGGATGGTGACATTCACCTCTAAACAAAGCCACTGGCGCTGTAAAGGCAGAAATCAGAATAATAATGCAAGATTTCAGCTGCTCCGTTAAGGCTGAATAAGTTGCATAATGGTGCACAGTGCTGGGACTACATTTTAGATACCATAGAAGGTGGTTTCTTTAAGCACTTTAACTGATACTTAATGAGAGAAAAAAAGCAAATCTTGCTTAAGTGCTGAGCAGGAGTAGTTCAAGATGTAACTCACAAAGATGCTCTGTCATATTGGTTATAATATTTCAAATTCAATGTTCTTGTAGAAATGGAAATCCAGTACCCTACCACATTTTGTTTCAAAAGGAGAACAATTTTAGAATAACCCTGCTTTCTATAAAGAAATTAAAATGATCAGGGTAAATGCTTTAATGCTGTTATGGAAAATGTTTAAATGACCTGATTAGAGGCTTGAAACACACAACCAAATAAGATAAAAAGAAATAGATCAGCATAGTTAAACAACCGAATGAAAAAAGCTTTCAGAAATAGAAATATGCCTTCTGTAAAGGTGTATGCTGTGTCCAAAAAAGAAAATACAGTATAAATTCTGAAAAGTTACTTGCAATACCATCACCAGGCAGCTGGCTGAGAGGATATGAGGCCAGGGAGAGAGGAGGTGATACATGCCAGCATTGAAGAAATTGTTCCATTGAGATGCAGGAAGGGGTCACCCTGGTAAACTTCTGTACCGAGCTCCTGGCTGGAGCTAGGATAAAGCTAAATGATCTCAGCTGGAAGAAGGAAAGGAGGATATGTGCAGTGTTTTGAGGAAGAGTTGTCTAGTTTTTGCTGAGGAAAGCCATGCATCTCTGAAAGAGTTAGGGAACATGGATATTGAAATGAATGAGCCAGTGTGCTTTTCAGTTTCAAAGAGATTTGGTGAAGTATCATGGGATAGAAAAGAAGGTATTCATATGGATCAATCACTGTTTATAATAGGAAACAAAGGACACGGCCAATTTTCACAGTGGAAGGAGATTACTAGATCTGCTCAGTGTATTTCCAGATATCTCAAGAAAGGGAGGTGAAAGCATGTGCAAGACTTACTGATGGTACAAAATTATTTGGGGTAATAAAAATGAAGAAGGATCATAAAGAATTGCAAAAGGATCTCAAAGTATCGAGTACTTCGAAAAAAAGGCCCATGAAATTCTTTATCAACACATGCAAAGTAACATGCAGGGAGAAAACCGGCAACCAGTACCCACACCAGCATGCCAGGACTGCTCAGGGCAGAAGTGCTGAAGCCTCAGTAGTTCAGCGACAGCATCAGCTCCTGTGAGGCAGAGGTCATGGATGCAAACAGAGGCTTGGCAATTATCAGGAAGGGAATGCTGAATGTGCTACTGTGTCTGTCGTGTCTCTGGCTTTGCTGTGTTGCATGCAGATTGGGTCAGCTCAGAACTAGATGAGCCAGGGAGAAAGGTGTGTAATGGGCTCTGCAAAGAGCAATTAAACAGACGAGGACTCTTCAGCTTAGATAACGTACAGTGGAGGGAAAGAAAGTTGAAGCAAAGATGAACAGAGGGGAGAGGTTTTCATTACAATTTTAAAGAGGCAAACCAAGAGAATCCAAGCGAAGTTACCAGGGGCAGCAGTTAGGGGGAGTGGGAGGATGTGCTTTTGATGACAATGCACACAGTTCAACTATGGACTCACTTCCGCAGGATGCTTCGGGTGTGAAAAATATTAGTGGGTTAAAATTATTAAATGTGGGGTGTTGAAACATTATTACTTTGTATGTGTGGAAAAATCCTTCAAGGACTACAGTTCACAATAGTGAAAACAAATCCCCAACAATTTTCTTGAAGTCCCTAAATTACTGATAGCCAGAAGGACGCACTGTGCATGCCGCATGTGCCTTTTCTTACATATTTTCCTTCAGCATCTGCTACTGGCTACGGTTGGAGGCAGGGTAACAGATTGATTGAGTGGCCCTTTTGTTTGAGCTAACATAGCCAACTTAATGAGCTTTACATTTGGGCGCTAAGCAAAGAGATGTCTCAAACCCTCACATGATTTCTTCCATACTTACTTACTTTACAGCTATGCAGTAAACAAAAAAATATTTTAAAAAATTAACAGACTTACATCAGAGGAGCAGAAACATCTGAGAACATCTGAGAGATACTGTGAGCTTGAGGGTACTTGACATTCAAGTGAGGTGCATGAATGAAAAATGTCCTTGTTTTGACCTTATTCCTGCCAGGAGGCAGAAGCAAATTGGAAGCTGCTCAGCAGCTCTCATTAATGAAATATTGGATTCCCTTGGTATTCATTTGTTGCTTAGCACTTTTTCCTTTCCTATACATGTATTGTGTGAGATCAAGTTCTTTATGGTATGATTTAGAAAGCGGCCGTTGCAATACTTGAAAGAATTCAAGTTTCTGAGGTATAAACTCTGGAAAGAGATTAAGTGGACTTACAGCTTAGGAGGGAAGTAGGCACAAGTATGTAAAACTTTGAAATGGAGGACTGGGTTGTTAGCAACAAGAGGTCTGAGGGAAGATAAGGAAGGGATTATCCCACCGGCAATGCAGGCAGACGATCTAAGAACATGTAACAAATGGTCACTGCTGGGGAAGGATGCAAGCAAGCCGCTGCAAAGCTGCCATGAGAGGAAGGAAGACAAAGGACACAGCTAATGGCTGGCTTTGCCCAGACCAGATTTTTTTTCCAGGCTTATGAAACCCCACAGGTTTTTCATTTACCCTATTTCTGACTCTGCTGGGTATTAACACAAATAGCTAGATGGCTAACTGCTCCTCGCAAAAGGCCAGCTTCAACACTGGTTTGCCTTGATTTCAAATGGCACGTTGCAGGGGATGGCATAAACCTTTGCGGTGTGCATGGCGATAAGGTGTGTACCTATGAGGGCAGACGGCACCGTGGCAGAGCTGGGATTTGGGACGGGGGGGACTTGCTGCTGTACGGCACCACCACTGTCCTGGCACCCACAAACCCACAAAAATACGGCCCCTGCAAAGGTTTTTGCAGTACCTCTGGTGAAGGGGGTTTAGGGGCGCTGCCAAAAGTGAGGGATGCTTAGACTGGAAAGAAGAGAGGGTGAGAGGGAGTTTGTCCTTTTCCAAAAAGAGGTAGCATACAAGAAAAGTGGACTGAAACTCTGCCCATGCCTTTGTGCAAGAGGCCAAAGCAGAAAACCATGACTGGCATTAAAAATCAATGAATCTGCTTAATGAAAGCCATTTGTCTCTGGCTCTGGCCCATAATATGAGACTGAAGTGGCTGCTCAAAATGAATAACAGGCAAATATGGAGCAAACAAGCGGCTATAATGCTTTGGAGAGCGTGTAAACTACCAGCAGAGTGCCATCCTGCCAAGGGTCAAGTCAAACCCTGTGTGTGCCCATTAAAAGGAGAGGAATTCCTCTATTGCTGAGCAATAGGGGAGTCGGGAGAAGCCTCAGCTAATCTCACGTCTCTGGCTGCATCCTGATCTTTGCAGAAGGTGGCAATATATACTTTTCTATGACTTCCAAGGCACTTCTCTATGAGCAGCTTTATGACTACTGGTTGAAAGTTACCTGGTACCATTGGTGTTCCAAAAAAAGCTGATGTGGTGTGGCAAATCTTAAATTATTTTTCTTGTGCTACACTGTGTTTCTGTTTCTAATGGTTAATTCTTTAGGTTGACTCCTTGAAATAACATATGTTAGGACAAGTGGGATTTAATCCTTTTATCTCTGAGGCTGTATCAGAGTACATAAAAATTGTTGTCTGGTGTTTGTACTATTTGCATCACTATGTAATAGGCTGAACACTCACGTGCTTTTTTTAAGGAACTTTGCAGTGTACCATGGAAATCACCCTTCACTTGCACCTCCTCCAGTTTATGTTAGAACAACAGGAGCATTTTGGGGGAAGAGACTTTGAGACCAACACTTGAGCTCCTTCCCCTGTTTTCTGGGCCACTTGAGAAGTAGGGCTCCGAGACATACTTCACCTCTGATTTTCCCCAGCCATCCTTCCTCCCCTAACCTTCTCACCACTGTGAGCCTGCATTTTAACTTTTTTTTTTTTACTGTTGTAATTTTCATTTCCATGAACTTGAAAAAAAAATGTAATGCCTGGTATAGATTTTCATGTTTCATGCAAGTTGTTCAATGTATTCTTAAACCTGATTTCAGTGATCTTCAATTACCATCCATTTTCAGCTTGAAAGAGTAGTCACAAACAAGAAGAGCTTTCTTACAGGCAGTGATTCCAATATGAAGAATTGCTGGGCAAGAAATGATAGATGTATAAGGTTCTGGGAGTGGTAGAATTTTCTTAGTTAATGTGATTTGTGGCCCATCTTGTGCAATAACAGTACTCAGCTGCAAATACATCAGTCGGATGCATCGTAATTTTACTGTAGGCAGGTATGTAATAGTGTGTACCTGTTTTCAGGTCCCCTAATAGAAGCTGATTTGAAATGATGTATGAGATGACAATTCTATTTGCACCTGGATTTCACAGCTACTGTCTTTCTCTCTTGTCCTTTTCTATATAGACACTTATACTGTCCCATAAAGGCAGAACAACTTGCAGGGCAAACAGAAAGAAAAAAAGAGAGGAAAAAAAAAAAAAGAAGAAAACCAGCTTTCAAGGGAGAATGTGCTTGTTATAATAAGCTTATTATAAGAATACTGTCATCAAAAAAAAAAGCCTTTTAATTAAAACCTGAAATGTGTATTCCTGTTTTTAGTTGTTTATTTGTTCAGAATATTGAATCCAGGATAATCCTCCGAGGCATTTGCAGAGGAATGACTGCAGAAGCCAGAGGGTCTAATTCATGAAGAAGTTGTGCTTGAATTAGTTCAGATTATCACATATTTCACTTTTTAAAACTACAGAGAGGAGAAATTACCCAGCTGGGTGGGGTAAATGACCCTGTTTTTCCAGTATCTAAAGGCCAATACTGGTCCTTAAGGGGGCGCCCAACAGAAAAGTGCTGTTGGGACACTGGGCCTTTGCAATTTAAGCCTTTGCTCTTGCAAAATAGAGGTTTGTGCATATGCTTCAGAAAATGCCCAGTGGAAAGGATAAGCAACCTGTTACAACAGTGATGTATTTGGTGAGAGGCCTGCAATGATCAAGTCCCTCACCGGCCGTTGCTGCTCGTGCTTTGCTTTGGTTGCTGCTGGAGGGCAGCAGCAAGGAGGAAGGTGTGAAGGCTCTGGGCGACCCACCACAATGTGTCTTTTAGAATTCTCCTTTGTTCATAACAGTTTTCTGACTTAGGGTGGTTTTTCAAAGGCATCAGAAGCTAGGGGCCCTCCTGTGTCCCGTTTCACTGGCTTTCCTCCCAGAGCTCAATATGACATTGAAACTCAGATGCTGTGGGGAGGAACAGTCTCCAAACTCCATGCACTGACTTACCATCGGGCCATCCCCTCTGCATTTAGGCTGCCAGTCTCCACCTTCCTTAGCAGTGACTGGACATTTTTACCTTTCTACCACTATTATCTTCTCATATGTTATAATACATGTTTTAGTTTGGTGATCTTTATAAATGAAATAAAATATGATCTTTGCACTTGAAGTCCTACTGACAGTTCTAGTTTTTGCACAAATCTGGCCCAAGATTGGATTCCCCCTAAAAAATTCCTCCCAAGTCTCTCTCCCAAGGGAAACTGCATTTTATGAAGCTTGACATATGCCCTATAAATTTTTCACAGATTTCAGTGTCACAATGATCTTCTCTCCAGAACATGGTCAAGGAAAACGAATGCAAAATCTTTCATTGTCTTTGATATGATTATCAAAGGCCACTTTTACTGAATGATTAAATGCAACACTTGACCTACAAAGTAAGAAAGGTAAATTTCGCTAATGATATGCAGCCTTGATTATCATATGAAAGCTTGTAGGAGATGGTATGCTAGACTCACTTGACAGTGCACCACTTTACAGAATATAATGTCCCTGTAGAACAAAAGGGGATTGTTAGGCCAAATTTCTAGTTAGAATTGCAGCAAGACTCATTCTCTAGAACTTTTTATAAAGTGGGTCTGGAGGTAAAATGCTTCATTTTGGCCAGCAGCTACTAACTAATCTGAGTCAAACTTTACAACTATGCCTAATTTTAGGCACAGGAGCCATTCCTCTTAAACAGTGCCTTTGTATCAATAGGTTTATTAACATATAACTATTACTAGAGAGATATTTATATAATCCAGAGCACCGAGATCAGAATATTGGCTCCAATCACTGTTTAAGTGGACCGTAGTATGCCAAAACACAAGTAGTCCCCTGCCTTTTCTAGGTAGTTCTCAGAGGGCCAAATTTTGTGTTCAGTAGCAGCAGATTGAACCACTGTCATTGCAGAGAGACGGGAGCGTTGGCTGGGGCATGCTGCTGTGGCTCCCTCTTTTCACAGTACCAAGCTCTCCATCTTTCAGAAGGCAAAGCCCATGGCCTGATCTGTCAAGACTTTCCCTCGTTCATATACTTGAAAGTAAAGTTATGAAGAGGAGCACAGAAGTCAGTGAAAATGATGTCCTACATTTCAGTTATGGACATCAGTACACAGTTGAAGTTCAGCCTTGGCATTGAAAAAGACTACTCTGCTTCTTGCAAAATGGAGTCCTGAAATATTTAAGAAGAGCCTCCCAGTGACATTGCCATGTCTTGTTACTGTGAAAGCAATTTTTTCCTTATTGTGACCATTTTCACACCTAAAAAAGCCTTCCAAACTTCTAGGTTTGATAAGTTAGATAATGTTAACCTGTGTGGCTGGTATTTTTGAGAACACATCGTGCAATTTGAAATTCTGTAAATCAGAATCCAACTATCCAAAAATATCCTAAATTGGTTTGCACTTCACTACCACCAAACATTCTGTGAAAAGGTAAACCAATTCCTGGGTTAGCTGACATGTTAAAAAGGGGTTTCAGATAAACCTTGTCTGGGGCGAGGCAATAGGAAAAGCGAGCAATTCACAATCCTTGCTTTATTTTTCATTTTGGTATGTCTTGTCTTTCTACTGCAGTTTGGTAGTGTACAGCTGATATAGTGTAAAAGAAAGGCCTCATGAGGCACCATTTGAACAGAACAGGAATAATGAACTAGATAAATACTAGGAGTGTCATTTTCAAACCACATGGATGCATGCATTAAAAGATGATTCAGTACAAATGAACAGTGCTAGGAATCTTGTCATAAAATAAAGAATTCAAGATCACTTTTAAATTAAGAAAAATAGGACTTTATGTACTGATCCTCAGTGAAACATGCACATTTCCAAGGTTTATTATCCTGGTTCAGATCCAACAAAGCATTTAAGCACTCGCTTATTTTTGAGCACTTGATTTAATCCCTACCACTATCTCCTTTTCCAGAGTAAACCACAATATAAATTTGATGCTGTTCATTTCTGTGAAATTTAAGGCCAGGCCTCAGCAGCTCTGCAAAACGTAGAAGCTCAAAAAACCACATTGCAAACAAACGTCATGCAAGGCAATGCTGAGCATGGATGCCTGTTAAAAACAAATTTATGTGCATTATAAATTAATATAATAACCACATGTTTTGTAAAAGCCTGAAATATTGCTCTAACATAAAAGATATTGACATGAATTCTAGACACTCATATCTTTTACCAGTGTTTTCCAAGCTAGTGCAAGGCCATACAGCTTACAATATTTCAAAATGCAGGAACAAAGAACAGAAAAGGTTCTGCATATAACTGTGCTAATGAATCATGCTTTAACTCAGGTAGTTAGTTAATCAAAGAATCACAGGAGCAGAGTCAAGAGGACTAAATTTGTCTCTAGGGTAATTCACTGGGCTTTAGGGCAATGTTGCAGGTCTGGGTTTTGGCTTGCTTAACTGAATTAAATACATAAAGAAAGACCACAACAGACCACAAAAGGTTGCATAAGAAGGAGAGTCATGGACTTAGAGAGGGATTTACTTTCTCCCTCACGCCACTTTTCTTGTGAGCCCTTGAGCTTTCTTCCATCCTCCTTGATCCTTCTTGCCTGATCTTTCTTCCATCTTCCCCACTGTCCCTGACATGGGTTTAAAACTGCATTTAAATGACTTCAACAACTCACAATAAAATGTAGACAAAACAAATGTGTTTTTTACACGGGAATAGAATAATAGAATAGTTGAGTTGGAAGGGACCTACAATAATAATCTAGTCCAACTGCATGGCCACTTCAGGGCTGACCAGAAGTTAAAGCATGTTATGTGTGAAATACTATCACACAGTCTAATTCAGCTTCCTGATCACCCTGAACTCCCTCAATAGGTGGTGAGGAAAGGAGAGGTGTGCCAAAGGAGATATCAGAGACCAGGGGTCTGAAAGCCTCTCTTAAGTGGGGAAAATATTTCCCTTCGTTGATCATCTGAGGAATCTGGCTCCCACACCAGTTACATTTCCAAACATGTTGAAATATCTGTTCCATTTTAGGTATAAATTAGCTCAGTTTTAAAGCGTTCATTGAAGCTGATATAAATTTAACCCTGATATACTCGATATGGCAAATCTGCCCATGCTTAAACTAGAATCTCAAGTTTAAACTAGCATCTCTCATCCCCAAGTAGTCTTTCATCAGTAAAAAAATATTCCTAAGGTTTGCCCTCACTAGAGGCTTGCCTTCACTGACTTCCCTGCATGGGTTTTGTTCCTCACAGGGCCGTCGACCCACACAGAGAGCTCCCACGGCAGTGAGATGGTGCATCACAGCAGGGCTTGCTGGAGAACATGGTGTGAGAGTCGGTCCGAAGAACAGTTTCTGCCTGAACATCGCCATCAGGGACTTGGAGAACAGATGGACTGAGAGAAAGAATTGGACAATGATTTGGAGAGAGGCCTGAAGCAAGGAATTGTGTGTGCAGGTCTCTCCGACCTGGGGGCTACAGGTGCTGTATGGACTCTACCTGCTGCCTGAGCCAAACTTTTCCCCACCACCTGAGAGGAACTGTGTTACAAAGGCCTCTCCGACCCGGGGACAATAATTGCTGTCCAGAAGTTGGATTTTCACCTGTTGCTTGAGCTAGACTTGCCCCCCACCTCCTCCCTGTAACAAAGGCCAACGAAGGAGAGCATGCGCAGAGGCTCGCCAAGGGTCTTGAGGTCACCCAAGGGACTGGTAAGAGACCCCTGAACCGAGGCGACGCAGGCGCAGACGGGCCCTGGCAAGTGAAGCGGGGACTTTTTGGGCCTGCGCAGTTAAGCCTGGATCGCGCAATAAAGGCGGAGATTGGCCTCGATCTACGGGAGTGAGGCGGGGTGAAGAAGCATAAAAGACAACTCCTGACGGGACATCATGGAGACCTTCCCACCGGAGGATCCTGAACCACGACGGAGGACCGGCAGGACTCTCGTCACGGGACCCGAGACCAGAGACACGCCTTTGGAGCTCGTTCAGTGGTAAACCCAGCCTCATTTCCCCCTTTTCTTTTTACCTTTCCCTTTTCCTCTACTCTCTATCGCGTGCCGCTTTACGGGCAAATTAATAAAGCAACACTGCTTGATTGAATTATAACCCCTTGGCATTTTGTTTGCCTTAATTTTGCGCCTCGAGATCAAGGTAAATGAACCATCACGAGTCCATCACCGAATGGACCGTGACACATGGTCACAGTCCCTTCTCAGGGAGACCCAGGCTGGGGGACACAAAGCCACAATCCCAGGTCCCTCATGTGGGAGAAATTTCATCAGTGTGAAGCTAGCCACTTGGTGGTTTGGGTTGGATTGCCTGCCACCCTTCCCTGCCCTAGAATCTTATGGATGCTCAGATCTGAGGCCCAAGCATCCAGGAAGGTGGAGACCTTGTAAGAAGAAAAAAAGTCTTTAGCATGAGGTAACTGAGGAGAGCAACCATTTCCCTTCTGAGCCTCATCTTTGACGGCAGGTTTCCCAGTAAAGAAGGTGACTGTGGTGACCACAAGCTGCTGGTTTGTTAACCTGTGTGGATACAGATGGGGATTTGTCTGTCCATCTCTTGTGCCTGCCCTAACAGCTTGGAATCTGCCTGCCAGATTCAACCAGAGATGCCTCTGCACCTGCACACAGGGAGCAGGGAGATGTCAGGACTCCCCAAATGCAGGAGGAGCTTCAGCCCGAGGTGACTGTGAGTCAGCAGCTGAGAGTCCACCAGGGAGACACCCTAGGGGGAACCGCTGACCCCAAAACTGCCCCTCATTTCATGGGCCCTGTGCCCTGCTGGCTCTGGCACTAATGTGGCAGTCCTATGTAGCCTGCAAGGATTGCTCGCCCTCCCCTCAGACCCGACCCTCACACATGCTTGCGTTCACTGCAGGTCTGGACCTTACAGCTCACAACTCCTCCATGTGTGCCCCAGGCACTGGCGAGGTGCTCTCACAGCCGGCTGGTCCCCCATTTGGTGGGTAATGCTCCCACTTCAGAAGTTAAAAGACAACACTGGTGTGAATGGAATGATGAACATGCAATTTTTTTCCCCAGTTTTCCAATCGGAAATATTCACTTGATGGCTAAGGCTAGCAGCTGGCAACAGAGAGCATAATATCCCAGCCTAAGAAGGCTTCCCATGGGTATTTAATTCCACTGTTTAACAGGTTTTAGTCAATACCACTGTACTTCCAGTCCTATGAGGACCTACTAATGGGAGCTTTGATGGGACTGTAACAGCTATGTGGAAAAGCAGCACTTGCAGTAAGTTCTAAATTCCTCCTCCATGAACCTGTTATGCATTTATTGGTCAAACACAAAAATGTAAAAAACATGTCTTAGATTTTATATCTATCTGGATGGGTATATGTGGCATTCTTGTGCCGAGACGTGAGATGCAGAAGACATTTCTCCAAACACTGATCTGCCACAGGTGCATTGTGGCCACAGCTGTGTGTGTGCTGAGTGGGCTCCAAGCACTCAGGGCCAGGGCATCCCTGCAGCTCTGAGAAATCCCCTGGAAGAGGAGCCTGTGATGGCCTCCAAGAGATGAGCTGTGGTAATTTGGCCCTTGGCTCTGGAGAGCCACAGAAGCTGGTGACTGCTCTGGGATATGCAGTAATAGAATATCTTCAGTTGTGGATTGGCAGAGAAATAAATACCTTTGGATTTTAGGTATCTAAATGGTTTTGAGCATGATTCACAACATGAAACTGCCCTCAGTCCCACTTGCAGGTGCTTTTGTTAATTTTGATCCATAGCTTCAGCATGAACTGCCGTGATGTCAGTGGGCTGATGTGATTTGCACCAGCAGATTATCCCAAAGTTCATCGGCCAACTGCCTAAACACCTTTGCAGCTGATCAGAAACCTGTTTTAAGGACCAACAGAGGACAAAGGCTCTTTTGTGCACAGCACCAATGCCATACATGCAGTCCAAATGCATGCACTCAACATCCCCCTCTCAATAAAGATGTTGCCCCTCCACAACAAAAAATCCCTGTGGTGGGCATTGATCTCCTTAAACTGCACTATGTGTAAAGAGGTACTGTAAACTTACTTTTTATTTGCCAGAACAAATTCATACTTGGAAAACAGATGCCCTGTTGGGTCCGGACTGAGTCTACACTACGTGCTTCTCAGCCTCGGACATGTTGGAGCCCGTCTGATTTTTGTTCAATAAGGAGACCACACTGCATCCCTGTATTAATATGTGTGGTGCTACTGTCTCTCATTTACTTAGCAGTGAGATCATTCAGTGAAACCTCCTCACTCAGGGGATATACAGGAAAATATGGAAGAAAGTTGTTCCTATTTAGTCTTTGACCCTAAATGATGCAAAAGGAGATGATTGGGGCAGAGAAGCAGATCTTTGGTAATGGGTGCCATCTGACATCTGAGTCTGAATTTTGTTTGTCGGGTCCATGAGGAAAGCAGCAGGCCTCTGGGCACTCACTCTGTTTCAGAAAGGCTAGACCTGCCCTACAGTTGTTAAGCAAAAGAACTCTCTTGCACGTGCTCCATCCAGCCCCAAGAGTCCCACATTTGCAGCCTTATTGCATCTGATACTCCAGGAGCTTGGATTTTATGGTTCATGCATTGCAACATGTTGTACCACACAACAGTGATGAGTGAACGAGGTGACACCTCTTTATAAGAAAGGACAACACTTTTTTTGCACCTCAAGTGGTTTGAACAATGCATCTGGCAAATGAGATGCTCTGCAACTATTTTAGTTAACTCTGTGTCATTTAGTAAATGGTCATGCTTGGTCGTGGCCCTGACTAGAATTTCTCAGTGTGTCTTTTGTGTTAAATTAATTTCCAGGGTCGCATGGAACTTCTAGCTTGGGTGATGAATTGGTTATCTACCTCCACACTGTACTCATCTCATTAGCTGGCACTCACTGTTCTCTGGGCAAGGCATAGCAGCATTTCTGCGAGGCTCAGATTTCTTGTGTCCCCTCCTCCACAGCCAGGGTGAGGTTTCTCATGGGCTCTGCAGGCATCTTTCTCTGGTGAGAACGGTTCATACTCATTTGACCTTTCTGATATACAGACAAGGGTAACTCAAGACAAAGATGGGTGTCAAGTAAGTCCCCTTAGCTAACAACTGCCTTGAAATGCCTCTACAAACACCCTTGGAGAGACGACATGCTGTTCTGTGATGTGATGCAACACTGATTTGTTGCACCTACAAAATGTCCTCATAGTTGTGTGAAATTGAGTGTGAACAAGCAGTTGAATAGCAGTTCATCAAACATAATTAATCGAAAACTGAGCAGCAGAAATAACCCTTTTATCTTGCCTGGGTGTTGACGATATAAATACAGAGCACCCCAGAATCAAAAAGTGACTAAACAGATTCTTGCTAGTCTGTGAATTCTTTTATAATGCAAAAATGGCTTTTATCTCTCACTGTCTATTTCTGAGTGTTCATCACTGTGCTGCCTGGATGCTTTGAAAAATGGCAATAAATATATTTAGCATATATTTAGTTCATTAAAAAATCCATCTACTTCATGTATTTTGGAGACAAAAGAGGAATCATGGACAAACACAACATTCATAAATGTTTGTTGTGCAAATGTGGACTGTAACTAACCCTTTGACCAGAATCCCAAAAAAGGAAGGGAAGAAAAAGGGCAAAGTAATTAAAAAAAAAAAAAAAGAGAGAATAGAGCTCTCGTTGCATGATCTGCCCTATAAAGAGTATGCCATTTCCCAATGGTGCTACATAGACTCTCCTTTATTCCCACAGAACATAATGCAGCATGGACTCATAATAAAGTGAGTCAATTTGTTCCAGAAATGGCCTCATGATGTAATGGGAAAAGAGCAAGATTCTTTCTGCTCTTTGTCCAAAAGAGGCTGATTTGATTTGTTACAGACACATCACCAGCACAGCTTTCACCTTAACCAGCAGGATGGGCAGACATTGCATGGAGTATGAGAATTTGCATTGAAAATATGGTGGTGCGGGGGCTACAGTGCTGCTGTCCCAGGCTCCCGGGCATTGCCTGGCCACTGCAGCCACAAATCACAACTTTGCATCCCAACACATGACTATTTAACCACAATAGATCTTTCGCAGATTCCAACAATCTCCTGATTTTCTGACCCTTGCATTTTCTATAAATTGTCAATTTTAACTGAACATTGTGTTTTTAAAGGCCTGGAAATGTCTTGAAAGCACTCACCTGCATTTTGAAATACCTGTATCTCTCCTGGACCTGGCGTTCACTTGCTACACAAATGCATCTCTCAGTGTAAATTGCCTCACCATGGCTTTATCATACATGATTTTAACATGCTGGAGCTGAGACAGTGTCCTTTCCCAGTTGCTGTTGAAGAGCATTTATGCTCTTAGCCAAGAAAGAGGTCAGAAAACAAACACGAGCCTCAAAGACTTCTCAGATTAGCCTGCAAAACACACCTCAGTTTCTGTAGCCTTCAACAAAGTAGATGTCGTTATCATTAACATCACATCAGGCCAACTCAAACGATCAGGAACCCACTTATTGCCACGTCAACAGGAAAGCAGCTTTCAACAGGAGGCCAAGCCTGAACATGTGCCCCTGCCTTGAGGGTTATTAAATGTGTGTTTGAAACACACAAGTAAGAGCTCAAGTAACATTTTCTTTCCAAGGCTGCACTCCTGGTTATGAACCTATGTCACTGAAAGCAGAATCCAACGCCCTCCTGCAAGGGAGGGAATAATGCTTCAACAACATGGTCAAGCTTGCTGCCCTGGCAATGAATGCTTATCTCACGCTGCTCTCCCAGTGAGTAATATTTAAAATAAACAAATACTGCAGGGAAGTTGCTGTTAGTGCAATTGTTGGGTTGTACTCTCATGGCAAGCTTTTTATCATAATAGTGCAGCAAGAGTACAGGGTGTTTGCAAGGCAAGTTTGAGCCAGGGCACGAAAGCACTTAAAGTCTGTTAATAAATAACAGACATGTGGTTTTGCAGTATGGCTTAAAAAATCAACACCTTCAAAGAACAATAATAAGCAAGTGCTATTGAAACAAAACAAAAAACAATGAAGACATTTAATTGCTAGTTCCTGGGAATGGCAGCCGTTCTCTGGAGAGAGTGGGAACCCTACAGGTGTGGCAGCAGCTGCAGCAGCACGTCAGTTGTACAGGGACGCACCTTTGTGTTCTTCCCCTTGTGCTGTTCAGCACAGGTAGTGGTGACGATACTACGGTTTGCTAATGAACCACAATGCCTTGAATTTCTTTTGTGTATTGAATTACTTTCCTATATCTGAAGACTGTTGTATAGTCAAGGGGCCAGATTCTCAGCTGGTCTCAGGCATGTTGGCTTTTCATGGATTTGACTGAGCCATGCTGTACAGAGGTCTAGAGCTCATCATTATCTTGGGTTTATGAGTTAGCAGCAGCAAATGCCTCATCTTAACATTCCCAATGTAAGGACACAATAGACAAGGAAGAGGAAAGATAGCCAGGGGGCACATATTTTTGCTGTACAAAGCTCACACCAGATGATTTCACTGAACTGAAGCGAGATTAGGCCATTGACCTCAAAGGGAAGGACCTACTGCTAGGAAGTACGCCCCAGGCCTACCAGAACAGTCTGTGACAATACCAGCACGTATTATCAGAAAACACTGCTTTGCCCAGCTTGGGAACTGCCTGCTGCCAAGCTGGGCATGTCATCCCAGCACTTAATCCACCCATAAGTAAATCATTGCAAAGAGTTAGAAAAATTAAATACTTACTCGGTCCAAGGCCTATGGAAAATGCAGCAACATAAACAAGCAGGCTGGCCAGCGAGAGCCATTTCAGGACAACGGGAACCTCCCCACTTTCCATGTGAGACCCTGTTGTGCTTTTGCGTCCTGCCAAGGCAGTCCTGTTCAGTTCTCCTGTCCTGGCAACATCTGGGCTTCTCTGCATGTCAAATGACAGTCTTTCAGGCAAAGCCATGCTAGCAAAGAGGTCCTTGAGACTCCCATTGGTGACACCAGTGAGGTTTCCTGGTCTTTGGAGAATTAAATCCTCTGGTGATTGGCTTCTACAGACATTGGTGAAATTCACATGTATGTTACGGTTCACTAAGCCCATAGTGACCAACGATACTGCCATAACAGAAGAGCCAATGCACAGAAAAGTTTTACTTCCAACTTGATCCACAAAAACTGTGGCTGGGACTGTGCTGACCACTTTAACCACTCCAACTCCAGTAGAAGCCAAGCTGGCAGCTTCATTGCTCTGGAACCCAACTGACTTCAAAACAGTTGATGCGTAAAATAAAATGTTGGGTTGCCCAGTTGTTTGCACAAAAAAGACTAGAGTGAGTCCTACCAACATTCGGGCCCTCATGTTGTTTTTTGAACTAAACAGGTCCAAGAAACTATACTGATGTTCATCTTTCAGGGAAGACTTGATCACAGTAAGTTCTTTAGTAGCATCTGATGTTTCCCGTAGCCTCTCCAGTACTTTTCTTGCAGCTTCATCATTATTTTTCATGACAAGAAACCGAGGACTTGGTGGAAGGAAATACATGGCAATAGCTTGCAAGGCACCCAATGGAATCACGAGGCCAAACATGTACTTCCAGCCATGAGATACGCTGGCAAATGCATAATTTGAAATATAGGCAAAGAGAATGCCTATCACAATCATGAGTTCATTTAATGATACGAGGAGGCCTCTTCTGTGCTGTGGGGCGATCTCAGCAATATACACACACGTTGCAATTGATGATAACGATATGGAAATACCTATGGCAATCCGTCCCACAATAAGTAGCCCATATGATTCATAGGGCAGTAAAATCAGACTCCCCAACACAAGTAAAGAAGATGCAATAATAATAGCAAGTCTCCTTCCAAATCGGTCTATCAGGAATCCACCAGTAAGGGATGCAAATAAAGCCCCAAAGAGCAGGGAACTTACAATGATTTCCTGCTCTTTGCAAGAGAGTGCTAATATGCTGCTCATCTGAAGAAGAGCTCCAGAGATAAGGCCCAACTCGTAACCCATCAGAAGTCCACTTACAGCAGCAACAGCAGAAGATAGAAAAGTAAATGTTCCACAGCCTGAAAAAATAGAAAAAACACAAAAACTTGAAAGTGTGACTTCTGCAACATTCTCAATACTGATAACAACTTTATTTGATATACCAGCCGCCCAAATATTTTTGTAACTTTCAGGGAAAGCAGTTAGGTGCATACAAACCCAGCAGCAGTAGTGACATAAAAGGTCATTTTTGAAAAGAAAAAAAATTATATAAAAGCTTCCTTAATTTTAATGCTTTTCAGTTCCTTATCTTCCCAATCAGAATTCAATGAGGTTTTGATCAGGCTCTAAAGAATTAAACATTCGGTTTCATAATATCATTGCAAAAGGCAACACTGACAATACGACCTTCTAGTAAGAAAGCAATTTTTGCCTTGAGAGGTTCTCAGTGTTTTTCCTGTATATAATTGAGGAATTATTGTCCACCCAACATGGGCAAGAAAAGCAGTAATTTCCCAGCCAAATTGCTTCAACCTTGACTTGAATAAGTAACAAGTTAAGTTTTCCCTCGCCACTTACTGATTCCTTTGCTTCATCTGGGGATGCCATGAAGGCTGCTGGTACCAGTGTTTTTATTTTGCTGAATGGAAACTTATCCACTGAGCACCAGGCTGATCCAGATAGCTGGGATATTCAAATAAACCAATCTTTGAGATACAATTCATGAACTTTCTGAGCTTTGCTCATCACTAATCTCAGATACTTCAGAATATCAGGATCAAATATTTTGCATAGTTTATGACAGCCACAATGTCAGGAATAAAAACCAGATGGTGAAAACATAAACTAAATGGAGATTATAGGCCTTTGAACATCCACTTTAAAACAAACTCATTTTATACAACTGCGACTCATTGTTTATTGTTACAAGATAGATTTAACTGATCGTATTTTACTAACTGTGAAGCCTTTTGCACCCTAAACCTTAAGGAATATATCAGTTTGTTATTGTTGGTCTTGTTCTTTCTCCCAGCATGATTTTCCTCTCATCATGATGTTGGCTGCCACACAACTAGGAAAAGAGTAAATTGACTTCTGATTTTCCGGTTAGTTGGAGAGATAGGACGTGTCTGAGGAGAAGTAGCTTTTGCAGCATAACAGAGTCCATATTTCAGTTAATTCTCCTGGAACAAGCACTATCCAGCTTGGCTGGGAAGTGGTATATGGTCTAATTGAAAATGATACATAGACTTTGTTCATTTTCAGTTTATTTTTCTAGGGTGTTAAGGCTCTTTGATCATGCTGACTGCCTGGAGTTCCTTGCCAATAATTTTTGAGCACATTGGTGAGGACCAGTCCCATTTGACAGAGAGTATTACATTTCTAGAGCAAATGGTGAAAAGAGACGAAGAGAGCCACCTTAGCAGTGGCTGAAAATAAACAGCGCCAGAGCCCAGGCCCGGACCTTGGCATGAGACCATGTATCCTGCGAAATGGCTGGCATGTCCCTGGCATGGTTGTGCCCCACGCCACCTCACGCTGTCCTAACAGTTCCTGGAGGCAGCTCGGCTCACGGTGCGAACCCAACATCACAGCCTGCAGCCACTACGCAGCAGGACGGATTATTTTGGAGGGTAGCAAGCACAGTATAGCTGTGTGAATATAAGCTGTGCCTCCAGGGTCAGGGGAGATGTATAAGCCCATTAAGTCTCTTAAGGTAAGTATCATCTGTTAGCTCCCCTATCTGGCTCTGGGTTCGCTCCCTTTGAGCCAAGCAGAAGGCAAGTGGAAACAGCCCCAAGCGACTGAGTGCACCACATGTGCCTCAGCCCCCTCTGCCGCTGGGCTCAGGGGGCTGGCAAACCAGAGACGGGCGAAAAACACATGATTTGGTTATGATGGGCCATAAGGGCATGGGGGATATGGGAGTATAGTGAGAAGTCTTTCAGAAGGTGGGGGTGGATGGTAGGTTTATTGTGATGGAGGTGGGACAGCTTGAAGAAAATGTCAGAAAAAAATTTCCAAAATGCTCCGGTGATGGAACAATTTTTTTTTTATATATTGTTATTATCCATGTCTGTATCGCGCATAAAGCTTTTTCTTCCTTTATGGCTTCAGTATCCAAGATCATTGCACTTATTTTAGACAGAGGTTAGTGCATGGGTTAGAGCAAGGTCCTGCTGTACTTCCTTCCCACACTGAACAGCACTTTGTTGGAGGTACTACTCCCTCCAGTGAAGCTGCTTTGTGCTACATACTCCATCCTCCAATGCATGCATGCAACTTAAGTTTATCATTGCAAAACTTGATTTCTCCCTCTCCTTTATACTTTCAACTTGCCTGCTTCCTCATTATTACTAGATCTGGAAAATATACCCTGCCAATGAAACCTGGCTGGAAATCAGGGCTGATAACAACAGTGTTGTGCTGAATGAATGGGCTTGGGTATTAGAAGCTATACTGCTAATTTGATCACAGTGCTCTTCCCAAACTACTGCTTAGTGCTGATATTCATGCTTTCTTGGATATCTCAGTATTTTATGTCATTGGGCTATGTAGATTTAACCTAATCTTTTTCTTTAATTTATACATTATGAAGCCAAAAGAGACCATTGTGGGCATCCAGTCTGACTGTCATGAGCAGCACAACGTAACCCTTCAGACATGTTTAAATGACATTTTACTTTAACTAGGCCGTTTAAAACATTCAGCTTTGATTTTAAAATTGCTAGTTGTTGAAAGCTAATGACTTTAATCATAAATTGTCCCAATGATTAATTGCTTTCACTGTAAATTATTTGTAAATTATTTCTAGACTTAATTTCTGCAACTTTGGCTTCCAGCTGCCAGATCCCATTCTCCATTTGCCTGCACTCAGCTGTGTTCACTAAGTACAAAATTATAACCTGTCATCGAGTCATCCCACAGACCGCTCCTTGATAAACTACTTAGCCTGTGAGGCTTTACAAGTTTACCAGTCCTTTAAGTATTCAAAGCCCTGTTCTCTGAACTCTTTCCAGATTATCAATTTCTTCAATAAATTGTGAGCTAGACCCAGCACTTCTGCAGTGGTTGCACAGTGCCGATAGGAACCTGACATAATTGTCCTGCTTCTGGTGAACATTTGCCTCTCTACTCATCGAGGAATTGTCACTGCAGTGTACAAGAGCTCATCTTCTACTGTTTTTTCTCCAGGACAGCCAACTTCTTTTCTGACTGGGTTTTTTCCAAGGCACTGCCTTTCCTTTAAATATGGCCTGCCTTCTTGCATCCTAGCCAGGAATTCAAATCAATTTGTGTCGGGATTTATTAAAACACATAGGATGAGATCAACTTACCTAACTGTGACAGATCTATAGCATCTCTAAATTTCTTCTTTAACCACTTGCAAAAAAATAGGCACTTTTGGATGTCTGAAGTAGGTCAGATGCCTGTTTCTCTCCATTGCCTATAAAAGGAATCTGTGTGGCTTGCTCAGATGCAGATGTCTAAAGTTAGCTGAGGGGAACATCAGACAGCACATTCACTCCCAGTCAGCAGGCCAAGCCATCCGAATTGCATTCAGCCAGTGACATATCCCATTTATTAATCACCTGTCACCTTTACCACTTGCAAATAATCCATTATTGTCTTCTTCCAGGCAGTTGAGAAAAAATGTTAAGTGACAGAGGGACAAAAACTTGAGTTTAAGACTCTCCAGCAGAAACACAGTGGTGTGGGCAGTATGTCCAACTGATAATTTAAGATCTGTGTCCTACACAGCTTTTCGTTCTCTAAACGTGTGACTGTCAGTTTTGTCCCGGTTTCTGATTTAAAATGACAGTGCCAAGTCAAATACCTTGTAGCAGCCTGTCATCAGCACTCTTCTTGCTCTCCTCAGCCTGTGGTCCATAGATCAGAGCAATGGGGGTGATTATTTAGTTTTAATCCAAGAGGCTGTACAAGCTGAGCGTGGAGTTTGAACACCTGCAAAGTTGCTAAGGAAGCACTCAAGACCATATATTTCTTGCACCTCCAAGTACAGTGGCTTGACTGATGTCTCAGTGTTTCTTTGGTTTGTTTTTACTGGGTCAACTGGTATCCTTGTTCGTGTGTCAAGTGATAGGTGCCCACAGTCTTACAGAAATAGCAGTGGGCTGTAACTAAAGGAGATCCCTGACCAAAAAGCAGATTCTGATGTGAGGCAGAGGGAGATACATCATCTTTCTGCATTAGCGACAGCAAACTCAGCAGTTAACTCGGTATTTCTTGTCCCTAACAGGCACTATTCTTCTGAGCAACATCCCTATATCACTATGAGGTTTTGTTGTAACTGGGGTACCTAAGACTTGTCTGCTCAGAACTGCCTGCTGAGTTAAACCCTGAAATCTCTACTTGGTTTTCCTTCATGGTCTTTCTCCAGACAAAATTCCTTCTGACTTCAGCATATGTTTTGCTTTAACATTTCCAGATAGACCATGTTGCAGTAGTTCTGCTCGCAGACCTTTTAAGTGTCACTTTTAATGATGTTGCTGGCAGTTCTTAGGCATTCCTCTTTTTTTTTTAATTAAAAAAAAAAAGGCTTCTCAAAGTGTATATTCCTCTTATTTTTATGACATGCCTGCAAAATACATGGCAGTGTCCAGCCTAGGGCAATAAAATAACTTCATGATGGCTTCCAGAGAAATTTCTCCTTCTGCCTGCGACAAACACCATGGTTAACGAATATGTGGCTGGTATGCAACAAGTGATTGGAAACTCTATTCTCTAGTTTTCCAATGTAAACAAAATGGTTTCTCACAACTGTTAGTCAAGTCAAAAGCAGCACTACTTGGCAAACAAACTTATCTTTAAGAACATTTGCTGGAAATGTTTATGCTTTGGTCCTGAAAAGGAGACCAAGTGCAGTTGCTGTATAGCACAGTGTCCTGCTGATGAGACTGGATGGGGCCAAGTTAGTAGGGGTGTGCCCCTTCACTTATTTTCAAGCACACATTTGAGAAAATACAGTCCTTCCAAAGGACCGTGCATGTGTTTCATTGGCATTACAGACAAATAGTCTGTGCCAGGGAAGATCTGCAAGCAGTCAGAGCTGGGAAACACCTCTCTTCCCTCACTTCATGTGCAAGAGAGCTGTGGGAGAGGTGCCCATGATCCCCTTCCAGCTCACCTTGGCAGAACCACGCTCCGCATTAGTCCAGACACTGAGATTTCTGTGACGTAGTTTTTCTTTCCTTTCTCCTAAGAGAACATGCAGTGTGCATACAGAAAACTAGTGGGATGGAATGGGGAGGGAGATTACTCCTTTATGTGACCTGTGCGACTACATCTATTTTAATAGGAGGGGACACAATAGTCTCTTCCACCATGGTGCTTTCTTCTGTTGACTTGGATTTAATTTGAGGTGAGAAATGTCTCAGTTTGGAAGGGAAGGAAATGGTTTACCTGGAAAGTCAAATATACATTATTTAAATCCTTGGGGATTCTTCGATCTATTTAGACATTTGGAAGGTGAAACCAGGCCCTGTCAACCCTTGGTTAATAAGTGCGGGTTAGAAAATCACAATGAGTTGAGTGAATTGCGTAGATATGAATCTACAACATGGAATCTCCCTTTTTCAATAGAACAAGGCATCTACTTTTATCCATGATAAATCTTAAAACTACAGCATCTGTATCTGAAAATTTTAAGCTATCTTTAACAAAATATTTCTTCTCCAAGTGCTCCTGACATACAAGAAGTTTGTCTTTACAGGGAAATAGCATTTTAAATTCCTCAAATTGTCTTCAGAGGAGCATTTTGCTGAAGTGTATAGTGTGTGGATCACATAGTTTTGTAGGATAAATATTTAATTACACTTGTTGAAAATTGCTGCATAATTAAATCATGGGTTTGCTTCTCGTAAAAAGTTATTATCCCCTTTTCATGCCATCATGATCTTTAGATCCAGTAGCTGCTCAATAGGTGCATTTCTCCTATAAGCTAGGACACATCTATCTATCTGTCCATTTACAAGTCTGACATGGGATCTAAAGCAGCTACCCAACAAGACCCTGAGGGATGAAACAAATGGTGGCTGTGGGACGAAGTTGTGTTGCAAGCAGAGCTGGAAAATCTTATAAAATGTTGAATTTACCCAAAAATAGTGCCAGGGCCATGTGGGATCATGATTATTTGACAAATGTGACTCCTCCCACTCAAATGTTAAGGAGAAAACCAAAATAAATATTTTTAAAATTGAACTAAAAAGGAAGGCAGAAGGAAGCTATTGTATCACACATTTTAACACATCTAAATTCCTGCGATGATGGGAAGCACTGGATACTTTGTACAGCTTAAGCCTGATGAATGTATTGTGTGAATAATATTCAGATTTTATGAACAAAATCCCCTTGGCACTGATGGAGAGACAGTGAATGCAGATCCTGGACAGACCCACCCTGGCTATCTCTCCATCTCTAAGTGTCCTGCCATGTATTTTCATTATGTCAACAGGCAGCCTGGTCCTTCATTAGTTTAAACGGGATTTTGGTTTTGTTTTGTTACTTTTCAGTAAGAATCAACAAGTTCTTTTAATTCCTGGCTAGGCAATTATAAATTCTTCAGATTACTGCTTTAATTTCTGAGGGTAAGGCCTAGTATATAATTTGCATGTACTCTTCTAACCATAGCCCTTGTGCTGCAGTAACTTTGCTGTTTATTGTAACTACTGTGCTTCCCTTTAAAAATGCTATCCTATAACCATCTGCATTGCTTCCCCCATATCCTAAGGTAATGTTAAATATGTCTGCACACCAACTGGCTTTCTGTTTGTGATTAACCTCTGTTTCCTCTGCTTCCAGGTATCAGTAGATGTTGCTGGACTGATCGCTATTACATTCCAACAAAGCATGTATGTGTGCCTGTGGTATCTGAACATACATGGGTTAGTCAGTTCATTCATTTATAAGTGCACAAAACCTGCTCAGGACATATAGTCATTTCAGGCTTCTGATCATGCTTTCCTGCTTGGGTAAAGCTGTCTTGTGGGTGAGAAATGTCACAGCCATGGGTCATTTTCCCCTTGATCTGATCATCAGTGGAAGAGAATCAAGATGCAAAACTATACCGCAACTTAGAAAAACTGGGTAGGACAGCAAAGGTGATGAAGCTATAAAATTCAGCTTCAGCATTCAAATATCTTTGCATAAGAAATTACACAGTTGATTTTTCAGGGTGCCAGCACAGGAAACCTGCTTCTTCCTGGAGTGCCAGGGAAGAAAAGACAGAAGGGAGTCCCTGTGTCCCCCCATACTTTCCCCCTGCATGAGTGGGTGCAACGCTTGCCTGGCCTTCCTCCACCTCAGTAAAAAGGGCTGAACTGCTCCTGAACACGCACGGACCGAGCACTGTTGTTATCTTACAGAGCTGCGGGTTCTCTGATTTTTCAGGTGACTGATCTTCAAAAAGGAAAGGGATTTACACAGCGGGCAACACACGCACAAATGGTAGGACCGAGGCCTTTTGGGAAAAGTACTGCATAAACCTTCATTCAAAATTCAAGCCGGCATTCCCCTTCCCTACTCACATTTTCCCCTCTTGTACTTTTCGAAATCGAGACAGCACACTGCCAAAGACCCAGGGCTTTGCGGGGCTGTTCTCCCCCAGCCCCAAGCGCGAGCTGCGGGGACACACTGCTGCTCCCCAACAGCAGCATTCAGCTCCTGCCGCTTTACCTGCTGCAGCCGGGAGCTGGTGGAGGTGGCGGCGGCTGCTGCGGTGGCTGCCCCGGCTGCTCTCCTCATCCTCCCCTGCTCTCATCGTCCGGCTCTGCTGGCCGAGGTCCTCTGCGCTCTGCCCAGGTGCCATTGCCACTCTCTTTGCACCTTGGGGCAGGAGCCCTTCACCGGGCAGCGGTCCTTCCCCAGCCAGCGAGGAAAGCGCGGGTTATTTTTCTCATGGCAACAAGTTGCTGAAGCTGGCTGAAATCAAATGCAAACCACAAAGTGGTTTGTGAAGAACTTTGTTGCTATTTCAGAAGGCTTTGCCCTTTGCAGTGACACAGGCTGTTGCTATTCTTGGGAGCCTATTGCAGGCGAGGGGAGGGCCGTCTGTCGGAAGTATTGCTTTTGCCTTTTAACAAATAGTTGCAGACATCAGACCTCCACGCACAGCCCGATGCACATTCCTTACTCAATAGCTTAAAAGGTCTCTCTCTCGCCCGCATTCTCTCTTCTCTCTGGTGTTCATACGCACAGGTTTTTTGACAGAGAAGGCACTCAGAAGAGGAGAATTTGAAGCGTTTGTTGTGCCAGCTAAAGTTAGGCACTGATTACACACACATGGCATCACTTCATTCTTGTAAATTATTAAAAAGCTGTGGTGAGAAAGAGCAGAGAGGAAAAAAGCTATGCCCCCTTTGCAGTCTGCGACAGTAGGAGTCCGGATTTTTCACAGTATAGATGCACATACTATTTTACAAGCAGATGAAAGGGAAGCCACCGTCTCTCCTGTGGGAATTATTTGTGGGGAAACTGAGACTGTGTCAGTTATATGCAGTCAAAGGCTTGATTTTGAGAGCTAGGAGTCACTCCATCCCTACTAGCTTTGGTGGAAGTAGTAGCCAGGGGCTGGACTGCAGCAGCAGGGAAGGCTACAGCAGGTGCAGGCGAGTTGCCTACGGGGCCCGCCTGCCCCATCCTGGTCCTGGTCCTCGTCCTGGTCCTGATCCTGGTCCTGGTGTGGGAGCCTCCGGGTTCTCCCAGCGTACCCACTGGCCTCAGTGAGGCAAGTTGTCCAAGCTATCCCCAGTGGGAATTGCTGTTGTATAATTTGGCAGTGCTGCAGGCTTCTTGTTTGTGCTCTTTCTCTCTTTCATTGCTTGCTGTTTTGTCTTGGTTGTCTTTGTTTTAACGCACTAATGCCTGCAGATAGCATGGGAGGGAAGGCAGAGGTGGGAAGTTGGTAGCTTTTGCAATGTTTCCAGGAAGGAGAATTCCTAAACATTTTTTCCTTAAGTCATGTAGGCATGATGCAGCCTTTTTTGGTCTTTACTTAACAAGAAAATCTGACAAAAGACAGCATGACTGCCCTGTCTGACAGCTGTGTCACTGTCATCTTCAGAAGCTGGAGTGCCAGGGATGCCAGGAGGGCACCAGTTCCAGTGGGGAGTTTGGTTTTGGTAGTGCCTTTGGTGTACACTTGAATGAGTCGGCCTAGCTCAGCTCTCATGTGTAACATATTTTCTGTGTAAAATGTCCACCTGTCAGGCAGTACAGGATGCTATCAGCGCTGTTAACAATTTCTTGCCACAACCAGAGGGGTGTTGTTTCCTCTTGGGCTACATGCAAATTCCTGTCAACTTTTAAAGATATTATTCTGAAGTTTTCAGGAAAAATCAGAGGCTGTTTAGGTTGGGGAATGAGAGGAAATCTTTTCAAAGATTAAACTCAATGTGACAAGATTCCTCTGTTATAATGTGGTTTGTAACCAACCTTGTCTAACAACCCACACCTCGTGTAACCACAGCTCTGCTCAAGCGCTCATCCTCTGGAAACCCAGCTAACTCCACAGCTACACACTGGATCCCACCTCTCAAATGCCTTCATATGTGATGGTCCTGGAGAAGCCAGAGAACTGCCAAGAGGCCCAGGATGCTCTGGAGTTCACTCCTCCTGCCCAGAGCTGCTGCCTGGTGAGGGCTGACCCCCAGGCAGTGACCCCACTGCCTGCTGAGGAGCTGAGAAAAAAAAAGAGAGTTCAGTTCAGTCTTCACTTGAATGGCAGGTTCAGCTTCACAGAGAACTGCTGAGAGGCTCTTCAGGATCTTGGCGAGGTCTGGCAGAACGGGGGGGATGTTTTTAAGGGGGAATGCCCAGTGGGAAGTGAGGCGTCCTGAACAGCCTGAGCTGATGATGGACTTCCCCATCCCATGCACTCTTTGCACCAGGATTCTTCAGATATTCTCAGCTGTTAAGTTTGTACACGTGGAGTTACAGAAGATTTCACTTAGAAAATCTGTCCCATCCTTAGGTAATCGGATATGCAAGAATTGAGTGCTGAATTTTACTATTAGCTTTTGCCATCCAACTGACAGGTGGCTGCTTTGCTGGAATAGGGACTGCTGTGTGAAATTATCAAGACAAGCTTGCAGCAGAGCATTGGTGGGAGTGGTAGTATCTATCACTCCTCCTTGCATTTGTGAAGCACTTTTACAGGCATTCTTTGTCCCCTCATTACCCCAGTTCCACCCAAAACTGATTCTCCAATTCTCTATAAAGACAGCCTGGGCAGGTGTCTCCACTCCAGTCACACTTGTAGAGTGTCCTTCTTCAGCTGTGAACTGAATCAGACTTATCACCTAGAGGGTAATACTAATTTTGATGGAAGAGATTTAACGCAACTGAAGTCCTTTCTGTTCAACTGCCCCTCCCCACCCCCCCCCCGCCCCGCCATATAGTTCTCCAACTAAATATACTGATTATGTATAGCTGGTGGCACCTACATACCTTGCGAGAATTTAAAAGCTCGTCAGGAACTGCAGTTTCGCCTGAACAAGAAGCATACTACCCACAGGAGTAACTAATAAAAATAAAAGGCTGTTGAGTAACTAATAAAAACAAAAGGCTGCTTTTGTTGAGTTCCCAAATCTTGTGACAAACAGATCTTAAGTAATGAATATTAAGAAAACACAACTGTTAATTTCATTTTTTTTCATAGGGGAACAAAGCATATTTTAGACAGTGGGATTTCTTTTAACTGTGTTTAAACCTGGAGTTCAGTGCTACCTGCATTCCCCCAAGAAGCCAGAGCCTAGATTGATTTTTAAATGTTTACCTGCTTGTTTACTCAGAAATCCAGCAGACTAATCCTCTCCTGAAAATAAAGGCAAAATAACCCATTTTTTCCTCCCTAGTTGTGCCTTCATTTCACAGTATCTATGCCAGCTGCAACGCAGCAGTGGGTTAACTTTGCCCCCTGTGGTAACCTCAGGAGGTACCTAGCTTTCACTGATGGTAAAGCAACCAGTACACAGCACAAGCCACAATGGCCAGATAAAAGTGAAGGAAGACACTGTTATTCTGGGGATTTACATCTGGGCTGCCCACAGGACAGTGCACCCTTGCCATGTTGAGCTGTGGGTGCTGCAAAGGTACTAGGGAGATCCTCGGCCTTCAACCTGCTCCCTAAGTTATACCCCATGCCAAAAGCAACATATCAGGGTGATAAATATTTCTCTACATAAGTTCTGCGGGAAAAATTTCCCCATAAGTAGGCATGTGAAATATTTTATCCTGAGATATGCTGCTTGGCATGGTATTAATTTGAGGGAAGTTTTACCGTCATCGTCAGTAGCCAGCTGATAGTGAAAAGCCACAGCTCCGCGGGTGCAAGAATCTCTTTTCACAATTGTGGCCGAAAAGCTGCGGCATTGATGTTATTGGTGTTAACTGGCGTTAACTGGCATCCCAGAAAAGGAAGAGACTGGAAAAAAAGGCCGGTTCCAGCCAATGAAAACAAACAGAGGGAGGGAAAGCAGCCTGTGCTGGTTCTGCAGCCAAGGCGGTCATCAAGTGATTTCGTGAAACACAGTGGTGTGAAACACTTGCTGGCGGCCACAGAGTCCTGGTCCCACAGCCCTGTGCCCCCTCCATTTCCCAGCAGAAATAAACAGGCAAGCAAACAAACAAAACTCCAGCACCACGGACACAAACGGGATAAGGAGGGAAAAAAAGGGTGTGTGCTTTGGTGCTTTTCAGTTCTCTATTCTTTTCCTGTCCCTGCCTTGCCCATGTTCGCTGCTAGGACAACCGCTTGGCTCGTGCTGTGTGCCCGAGAGCGAGAGGTGTCAGTCAGAGCAGGGGCAGGGTGACTGCCGGAGGGTTTGCAAGGTGGGAAGGGATTGTACCCGCTCTGCCCTTCTGGCTGCTGCCTGGGAAGGGAGTACTGCTGAAACCAGGGAGTGGGGAGACATGGTCCAGAAAGCAAAATATCCCAAACACCAGGCAAACAACCCACTGATGTTCTGAAGAGCACAAGCCCCAGCTCCACAACTGCGCCCTTTGAGGCTGGACAGACGACCATGGGCTGCAGAAAGAAGGGCGGAAAAGACAAAAAAGCCAAAAGCAGGAGAGTGTAATAGTCATGAGATTCTCCTGTCTGTTTTGTCCAAGTCCAATTGGCAAGAAATCATCTTTTCTGATGTTTTCTCAGTTCCTTGCTTTCAAAAACTGACCAAACATTTTATAATTAGATGCATGATTAGGCTGGAAAAAGAAGATGAGATATTTACATTAAACTGCTGAATAATCTGCCTGAAAAATCTGTGAGGCTGGGGTGGGCATTTCTTCTAAATTCTCTGGTAATGATTTGTATTTGTCTGCTTTTCCAGCAATCTAATAACTCAAATTTGGGACTGTGAAGAGACAGGGAAGTCAGCATTAACTCAATAGGAACAAATCAAGAGCTGAAGGGCTTTCTGAATCAGTTTTCTTAGGCCATATTTATCAGTGTTGGAGTAAAGAAAGTTGTCTTATTTCCTTGTAGATTTTATGACTCTCAGAAAAAAAAAAAAGATAGCAGAACTCTCCCAATGAATTTATTCTAAAATATGGAAATAAAGCTTTGCATAAAAACTACAGAGATTATTTTATTGACATAGCAGCTGAAGTTCTGTTTCCTGCGTCTGTGATCGCTGAGGTTTGCTCTCAGAACTAACAGTTCACCATTTGCAGAAGTTCATAAAATAGCTAGCATGGGACAACGTGAGGGAGGCTGGGAGGAAGGGAGAAGGAAAGAGACGTGGAGACAAAAGAAACGGAGCAAAAACCACAATGGAAATGTACTGTTTATTCCAGAAAAAAAAAAAAAAGTACTAATCTAAAAAAGCATGAGTAGCCTTTCCCATTAGTGTTGACACATTGACACCCACACACAAGGCGGGGGAAATGTGCCAAAATTCCAGTCAAAGAGCAATGAAAACTAGATGAAAAAGACAGAACTATCTCAAGAAAGTGAAATGATCCATCCATGGGGAACTGCAAATAATGAGAAGATAATTGTTATTACTGTTGTGCAGCAAGTGAATTGCCATTCAGGACTCAGCTTTGTAAAGTTGCTTTCTATAGATGTAAGATAAATCTCATAAATTCAATATTTAAGCTATGCCATTTGTGTCATTTTGAAAAGAAATAAACTCTAAATACAGCAATAAATGGATAACACTGAGTAAATAAATAAATAATGTAGCCTCCTGTTATGTAGGAAAAAATGAGAACACAAGTTTCTTCATTCTGAGTCCCCTGGTTTACTTACTAAGTCATTCTCTTTGTGTTTTATTCTTATTGCTTTGAGAGGCACTGATTTACACTAATGCATTTTTATCTGACTTTTTAAAAGTCTTTTGGAAAAATTCTTCACCTCTTTTGATAGAATGAATAATAGATACAGTCCAGAGCTCATTGCAGTTCACCACTCCCTCTAGGGCCTGAGAAACACCTACTGACACACTGCACAACTATTTATTCCTGCTGCTCTTCTGTTTGCATCTTCTTTAAAAGTACTTTTTAAAAGCACAAGGTGGACAGGATCAGCAACTTTAAGAGTTATGTTTTAGCAAAAACTTAAAATCAATCTGAAATGAAGAATGGGAGGTTGGAAAGTACAACACAAAAATAATTTATTCAGAAAATGCAATAAAAACTGAATTTTACTTCAGATTTTGCTTTTGTGTAGCCATTCCATCAAATAAAAATGAAAATTTTCTAGCTTCTGGGTGATCTGAAGGGCCACTTGTAGTAGTTACTGAATAACGTATCTTTGGTTTGCCATCACACACTGTTCTTTCCTCTTTGCTTCAGATATCTCACACGTACCTTTTTTTTTTTTAACAAATCATAGAAACAGCAGCCCCATGCATTTGAAAGAAAGTTGTACATCTGAAATAAAATTGGGAGGTGGTGATAAATGGATGTCAGAAAGTTTAGTAAAAAAGCTGTACAAATTTTGTCCATTTAACTATCTCGTGGGAAGTGGCAAAACAATTTCTCTATTGGGGCTGAAATTTTTATGGGCTTGATCTCATTCTTACCTGCTTTTCATATAACTTTCTGGAATCAGTGGAGAAAACCCAGCATGAAACAAGAAGAGGTGTACCAGGGCTACATTTCAAATGTCTCCGTTAGTATTCAGGACACTGCTTTGTGTGACCAGAGGCATTTCAACCAGCTACTTCACTGGCAGGGGCTGAACTCAAGCCCGAACTCAGAGGAAGCATCTCAGAAACACAGTGCAGGGGAGCAGTGAGTGTGTGGCCCTGATTACTTGCTTTGTTTCCACCATAATAAGTGTGCTGCCACCTATGTGGGGCAGGACCTGGTGGTGCCCAGTCCCAGGGCAAGGGCTGGGCCTGGAGCAGCCGGTTACTAATGTCACCTACTGCCTGAATTCAGGTAGTTTTTAGGAATCTCCAAACAAAGTGCCAAAAATGGAAGCCTTTTAGATCACTGTGCAGTGGAAGAAGGGTTTTGCTCTTTCCTCATGTGATGAATTGTTAAAAATGTGTAAGCTGAAATTCCCTTTGCATGTTCCCGTTAAGAAAAGGGACGTAGGTTGCTAAGAAAAATGTGAGCCACTGAAATGTATTTTTTTGGGTTGCTGGGAAACATTTTCTCCTGTATGGAACATGTCAGTCACACAGGAAATGCAGTCATTTTCATGATTTTAATTATTTCCACCGAGAAAGCGTTTTGTATTCTCCTGAAAATCTTGTTCTTGCAAAAGTAAACCACTAAATGTCAATAGTGCTGTGTTTTGACTTCCTGCTGGTTTTTGACCACAGCTGGCACTGAAAGGAGTTTCACAGACATTCATTAATACCAAATGTCTGGATAAAGCTTTCCAAAGTCCATCAAAATTTTCAAATTGTGGCAGGCAAGCAGGAAATGAAACCAGCCTCCCTTGCGCAGGTCGTTTCATGTTCACCCAGTGGGCGTGAAGAAATAAGTAGCGTACAATCCTGCGATGTGATGAAAGCTTTAAGTCATCTGTTTCCCAGAATGCTCCTCACCTGCGTTTGTTAACAGGTAGTGAAGATGGTCTTCAATAGACAAGTATACGTCTGGAGGTGTCCAGGGGAAATTTGGTTTGAGACCATCATTCGCCTTCACAGCAGGAGGCACTGAAAGCTCAGCAGGTGAAGTGACAAGTCTGATATCGCCCAGGACAACACAGGAGAGGCTGTTTGGAAGAAGCAGGGGTATTCTGGCCCAGAATCCTTCCCTGCCTCTGTACTCAGCAAAATCCCATATTTTGGAATACAGGCAGGGGAAATAATACACTGACTTTTTTTGTCAGGCAGGTGCCAGTGAGGTTTCCTTTCCCCACCGTGCCAGCCCCACAGGGCAGGAAGGCACTTTGCTGGCAGAGGCTGGGGATCAAACTGTTTGTTTACTTCCCGCTGAAAGTTTTCTCCTGGTCCCTATCAGGGAGGAGTGAAGGCCATTTGGCTACGAGCTCTCTGGCCCCTTGCACCATGTGTTGTAGCTCCCGAAGGCAGGCGATGCCTGTGTGGGTAGTGGCTGCTTTGTTATCTGACATGGACATTTTGGGTGTGTGCCCCTGGGACCTCCTCAGAGAGGAAACCTTTGGTGGGGCAGTGGCCTCAGAGTGGGTCCTTGACACGCACCCTCTGAAAGCGCTTGGTGCTGGCTGCAGCCTGCAGAAGTTCAGGGGCTGGTATTTGCTCTTCAGTCATTTGCATTTTCATTTGCTTGCTTAAAAGCTCAGGGTAAGTATTACTTCTGGCAAAGCTGATTTAGTGATCTCCAGGGTGGAAGCAAACCTTCTCCTTTAACTTTCTGTGTGGTTTACTAGCGTAATTTTTAGGAAGGACTTCCCCCAGCTGCTGGGGACTGCAGCCAGGGGGCTGATGCTGCCTTCCTCCCCACTGCTGGCACAGGCAGACACAGCCTTGCGAGACGGCAGCCGCTGCCCATCATCGAGATCTCTGCCATCCCAGCACAGCTCTTGGCTGAGTTGCTCCTGTGAAAAAGAGATGTTAGCATCAGGCCTTGGACCTCTCCGAAGATTACAGAAGTCCTGGTGCGCTCATTTGGCTTCTCCATGGCATGGGCTGCCAGCCTATGAGCAACTCCATCTAGCAGACACCCTCCCTCCTCCCTTCTCATTCAGATTCAGACCCCATGCTGCTCAGTTTGGCTTAAACCTCTCTGTTTCAGACTAATCACTAAAGCATTAGTTATTTAAATTCACACGGGTGAAACAGGCATTGGCAAAAGCCAGGGGGCTACCAGTGGTGCAGCATGGGCTCTGCGGAAGATGCACAGTATCCTGAAGAGCCACCGTACTGCCTCTGAGCAGGAATGACCTCGAGGAAGGGAGGTATGAGTTTGGGTCCACAGCAAGCAGGGTGCACACAACGCTTTAGCCTTCCAATACAGCTTTGAACTTCAGCAAATTGTAGAATCATAAAATGTCCTGAGTTGGAGAGGAGCCACAAGGATGATCGAGTCCAGCTCCTGTCCCTGCACAGGACAACCCCAAAATTTACACCCTGTGTCTGAGGGTGTTGTCCAGTCTCTTCTTGAACACTGTCAGGCTTGGGGCCGTGACACCTCCCTGGGGAGCCTGTTCCAGTGCTCCACCTCCCTCTGGGTGAAGAAACTTTTCCTAATGTCCAACCTAAACCTCCTCTGGCACACCTTCCTGCCATTCCCTCAGGTAATATCATTGGTCACCAGAGAGAAGAGATCAGCGCCTTCCCCTCCTCCTCCCCTTGTGAGGAAGCTGCAGACCGTGATGAGGTCTCCCCTCAGTCTCCTCTTCTCCAGGTGGAACGAACCAAGTGACTTTAGCTGCTACGTAGTGGCTTTAGTCTTGTCAAAGAAGTGTGGATGAAGCACAGTTTTGTAGTTAGCTGTCATGGAGTTTAGCTCTTGGTAAGGACTTTCCTACCATGGACGTAGCGCACGAGAAAACTTTTTGCACGTGTGGAGTCAATAGGCAGGAGTTACTGACTGCTGAAGTTTCTTTTCATACCACAAAAAGTAATGAGAAACATGGGAAAGTGCAAGACCCATTTTCCTTCTCCAGCCTCATCACAGAGAGAACACACCATTCTCACTGAGTTTCAGGGAAGCTGGTGAGGAGTTTTGGCACTGCCTTCAACTTTTCCCCCTCCGGACAGGGAACTTGGAACATTTCCCTCATGCTCTAACATTCTCCAAATCTTATCCTTTCCTAGGTAGTGACCAATATGCACTCCACCACTAGAAGAAAAGTCTCTTCTTCCCTGTCTGTGACTCTCCTGATTTGCACCTTGGCTTTTTGCAGTGGGTGTCTGCCCTCTGCTGATGGACAGCTCTGAAATTTCAGCTGTACTCTATGAACATGCCTTCACACTCCCCACCACATACACGCTCATGCATTCTTACTCTGGACTGTGTCTTCTCTCCTCCCTCAGCCCACCCAGGGGGGCACTGCAGCTACAGCAGTGAGGTGGGAAACTCAGACCTTCTGTTCCCTTCTGAAGAAAGTCTCAGTTCGCTGCAAGACATCCGACTTTGTAACAGTTCTCTCTGTAGTTTAGAGATTTTTGTGACTAACAAAATGTTTAGACATATATATCCACGTTTGTTGTTGTAGGGTTTGGCTCCCTTGCCAATTCTAAAAGTGAATACACTTGGGCCAGCTCTCAGACTCTTGGATACATGCCATTGAAATCAGAGGCAACACGTTAAAACACCTAATTCTTGAATCTTATGATTATCATGTCTACACAACTCACCCTCTCAGTTGTAAAAACTTGAAAGCATGAGTTAGTTGAGCTGCATGCATAAAAACTCAAGAATGAGAATATGAAGGTAAATAACTCAGCATTTTTTGTTTTTAAAAGCCATGTTTTTTAAGCCAGTCTTTTGATTTTCCAAAAGGCATATGAAGTATTTAACAATTCATTTTCAGCTTGAACACACATGACATTAAAATGAGGAAGAGAAGCAATTTTTTGGATAGAAGAGATTTAGTCCTTCCGGATTATGACTGCAGGATAGTTGGAACAGCCCAGTCCTTGCACCATTGACACAGACGGGGCAAATACCCCATGGACAGTGGTCAGACGTGCAGTGTATTTGCAACACATCCATGAAAGTTTTCGATTTGACAGTGAGAAGGGAGGGCCTGAGCACAGCTTGAAACCACGTCATTCATCTGAGATCCTCCCTGCCAAGTGACACCTGTGCTGGTGGCCAGTGTAGCAGTGAGGGCTGGGGGACATAGCTGAAATGGGGTTGCCCTGAGCTGATCTGCCTGCTGATCTGGAGGCACTGGAAGCTTGAGGCAAGAGCAAACCCACCTTCTTTATCAGTCTCAGCCTCTTCTTTGTCAGATCCTGCTTCCTCCCAGATAACAGGTGGCATGGAGCCAGTGGAATTCGGAGGGAGCTTCTTGGAGACAAAGTAGAGGAGCTACACAGCACTGCATTGCTCTGCGTGGTAACTGCAGCTGGCCAGGTGCAACGCATGGTCTTGCACCCAACGCATGGGCTCTGCAGTCTGCTGGAGCTCCACAGGCTGCAATTGCAGCAGTACAGCAGTGATTTACTCTCAGATTTGGCATGGCTGCTTTTGGAGAATTCCCACATCATTCTATCCCTCCGGCTTAGTTTCCAAGTGACCGGAGGATCAAACTGAGGTTTGATCATTATCGGCTGCCATGAGTTCAGAGATGAGAGACCTCTGGGCCACCCAACGGGCCAGGGACCACCCTGAGTCCCCGTCGACATGGCTCTTGCCTGGGCTGCACTGTTCTGGGAAAGAGGAGGGTGGGGAGCAAGCTCACATGTGTCTCAGCTGCAGCTTGTGTTGTGCCCCTACTTTTGGTCTCCCTAACTGAGCAGAGAAAGGAAGCAAACATCTTCTCCTATTTAGGCTGAGTCTCCTGATGATAAGACAGGTTTGTCTTGATGAATTTTACCTATGTGTTCTTCATGTTTGAGTACTGCACAGGTTTATTTCATGCACAAGGGCACCTAGAAACGCTTACAAAAGGCAGTTACCTTGAAGCTTGGAAATCCCAGAAATAGAGAGTATTCATGCCTCTGTAACTCAGTTCTATATGCACAATACGTTGTTTAATGTCTGTATTGCACACAGCTTCTTTCACACGCCCTTGCCTTGTTCAGTACACGGAACAGATAATGTTTAGTTAATAATAATTTGGCGGTCTGTGTTACGTCAGAGCTCAGGCCGCAAAACCACAGCCATTTCTGCTGCCCTTATAAACTACAGCGCTAGTCAGTATTTTGATTTTGTTTGGTTTGTTCCAGCCTATGGTGCTAACCTTGGAAATGGAGATAATCCGTCACAGAGATATGGTTAACAGTATCCTTATAAAATGCTAGATGGTACTGTAATATACCTAAAAATTTCATAAGCCTGAATTAATCTGTCTTCACAACATGCCAATAAGATGAGTAGATATCTCTTGGGGTTGGGGAACTGGGACGTACCATTTTAAGTCAAAAAACATCTCTTAAATTTGGATGTCTAGTCTGAGAAACCTAGGATTTGTTCTTCTCATCTAGCATTAAACAAGTCTTAATAATATAAAGGCAGATACCATTTAATTTGTTCACACTTGTGAGTCTTGAACACAGCTGAAAATAAAGCTTCAGGATCTCAGATCATGCAAGGAGAAAAAACAAGTCTGACAGCATCCTTTGTAGGCCATCTGGTCCATTTTCCTCCCCTAAGAAATGGGCAGCCATCTCACTCTTCCCTGGGTATCCCTATTGCTAATTTGTTCCTGTCTAACCTGTTCTTAAAAATCCCTAAAAGCTTTGATTTCCCTGTCTTTGGAGGCAACTCTCCTCCAGTGCCTAATTATGCTCATTGTTAGACCAGTGTTTAGACTAAACTGTCTGTGCCACTGCTAGTCTATCTTTCTTTGCTTTCTCACTTTGTCCACAGGTGATGTGAAAAAGTGCATATTCCTCTGCTCTTTGAAGATGTCGAATATCTGCTGCTGGTCCCTGTTCATTAATAACTTGGGGTACACTACGATCCCAGCTCCTTTTCTGCAGAGCTATTATCCATCCCACCAGGTCCCATTTCATAATTTTGTAATCAACTACTCTTACTTAAGTGCAGACATTTGTGGTCTTTCTAACTGAATTGTTTCCCACATTTTTTTCAACTCATTACTGTGATTTGTTAGTTTTCTGCCCTCCTGTGTGCCTGCAGCTCCCCTCCCAGCTGGGTGTTGTTTGTGGTCTCCCACACAAATTTAAAACACACATCTGCTAATGACATTAGCGATGGAGCAGAAAGCACAAAAAAGAAGCAGATCCAGGACAGACCACTGCGAAAGCAACAGCAGATTTTCTTCCAACTTGACCATTATTTGTTAATAATTCTTAATTAATAAAAGTAGCATTCCTACTGTAATTATTTTCCATGCATTTAAGAAACAAGGCATCTACAAATGAAGAAACTACCATGGCAATTCTGGTGTGACTTCCCCAGCACCAGATACTGACTCCATGTCACAGGCTGCGGTTGGAGCTTGACTTTCATCTGCCTCCAGAATAAGGCACATTTTTGGTCCCCATTCCATTCAGAGCTGCCTAGGGTGACTGGGTGGGGGTGACTCCTCCTGAGGAGAGAGAAGGTCAATGTGCAGACTCTTGGGCACCAGGAACGTGGAAGAAAGGACCTGCTCACTAAGGATGGCACCTTAAAGGACTTCAGCTTTTGAGCTCTAGCATGCCTGTATATGTCCTGACTCCTAATTTAACCAAACCTGAACAGGTTTTTGCAGGAAGAGGAAAGCATATATCCTTGGCACAAAAGTTACCCTTCCTAAATTTCAAGTGATTGGTATGAGGTAGAATGGGGGAGTAATTATGACAGTAATGTTTTTGAAAGTAAATGTATTTTTGAGCACTGGCAAAAGCAGATTTTTCTCCTAGCATTGCATGTGGAAAGAATACTTTGCACTGAGCTTTGCTGCAAGCAGATCTTAAATGCAGTGCACCTGCTGATCACAGTGTCTGTGTCTGGAGCAAGGTTTTCATAGCCACAGCAAAGGGAGGTCAGGAACTGGACAAGTTGAGTGTTGTACCAGGCTGCTGCTTTGCCCAGAAAACATGAAAATGGCCTGGGCAGGCAACCAGAGAGCCCAGGGACAGGATGCTCAGGTAGAAGGAAATATGACAGGAATTAGTGCTGAAAGTGCCTCAAAAAAGCAAGGCACAGTTTTACATTTACAGCCAAGTAGCATTTTTTCTAGCCATGGGCAACTACTGAGATTGCCTCGTACGTTTATGAATGGAAGGAAAAAAGCAGTCCATAACTTTTCAGTTAAGTATATTAACTGTGTCTGTATGTATTTAGTCACCAGGAACCCTGCCTGTGACCAGCTACAGCGTGGGTACTTGCCGGAGCTATTGACATTCACCTCAGGACAGCTTTTCTGTTTCGCCTTAATTGCCACCAAAGCTGTTGAAGTTTAGTAAGACAACAAGCACTCCAAAACAAGGTACTTAACACAGAGCAGTGGGCAACTTTATGAATACCTAGTGCCCCTTGCTGGGTGTCCATTGAGGATCTACCTTTGAAAGATCAGCTGCCCTCATGTTCTCCACCCTCTGATGATCAGAAAGAACAGCAGCAGACCCAGGGTGGGATTCAGAAGAGGCATGGAGGGAATTATCCATTACAGGCTCTTCCCTATTGCTTGGACTTCACGATTAAATGCACTGCACTGATGTCGCATGCCCTTTTATGTTAATAATGATATTATAATCTTCCCAACAACATGGGAACTATGAGCTCACAGAAGCAGGTTTCTTGAGCACAGACCAGCAAAATAAGCTCCTGTTTTATGGAGTTCAGACTAATACAGTTTGGGGAAGAGAAATCCACTGGTTTAATGGGGATTTTTTTGAGCGATTTTAGAAGAATAAAATATGCCTGGTTTTATGCCACTAGAGGTCACCAGCACGATATTTTTACAAAGAAGACTGCAGGAAAGAGCAGGATAATTTCAGTCGAAGAAGTTCACTTGGGACTTAACTATGTGATGAATCTGGCCCGCTAATCATTCTGGAATAACTCTTTGTAGCAAGCTACTTTGGAGAAACTTCTCACATAGATTTCTGCTTTGGAAACTGAGCATTTTTCTGAAAAAAATCACTTTAATTCTGGGCTAGAGTTTTCACACCATAAAGGACAGCTTAGAAAAGTTAGATCATGCCAAAATAAGTACACTGAGCAATTATTTTGAAGTGGTTAGGCCACAATTAAAAAGTGAAGTATTCACTCACAAATATGAGAGCAAATTAAAATAAGGATTTGAAATTAGATTCTGTGCTCCTTCTTTCCTGTAAATGAGCTCAGTAAATGAGGACCAGAGAGGATGTTTTGTGGCAAGAGACATTAACCTAGACTTGGGACTAGCCCTATGGCTGCTCCAAAGTCTGTAACAGCTGGCAGTACGCTGCTTGTGCCACTTCTGCTGCCTCCTCATTGCAGCCATGTGGGGATCTAGTGTGTGGTCACAGCAACAGCTCAGCTGATTAGGGACACACGGGGTCAGGCACAGCTTTTGCTATGGTACCATGTCCTTGGTTACCCTGCCCCTTCCGTGGGGCTTGGAGGCTGTGCTCAGCAAGTGGTTGTCACATCTCAATTGCGAGTGGCATCTCAGCTGGCCAATATCCAATTTGTTGTGATATGCTAGGCAACAGATAGATAATCAGAGTCAGGGTGGCAGCAGCAGTTATTAGATCATCCCAATGTCTCTGACACATCTAATATGCCTAAAGGAGCACCAAAACTGCCTTTCTGCTGCAGCGATCTGGAGTTTCTCACAGCTCCCCTGTCATTTCCCCACGGCAGTGTTGCAGCCCACTTTTCTTCCCCCAGAGCTGCACCCTGCAGTTATCTCTCTCCATGTCCTTGCAGCAGTGTCAGGTTGAAACCTTACTTAACCCATTATCCTGAGGCCTTAACATGGCTTTGCATTGGCACCTCAGCCTATGAAAGGATCAGGTCACACAGCAGAGCCACAAGCTATGTATTTTGGTTCAGTTGCTGGAAGGTTGTATTTTTCCATGAATAATGCAATTGCAGGCCTCAGTGTGCTTTTCCAGAGGGGAGCAGGGCCATCACACATCCTGCTGCTCCAGGAGATAAGGGCACACAACAGCCTGGAGCTGCGGTGCACAACCCCTAGCACATCACCGGGAACTTCACCTTTGCTGATGGACCAGGTCAGGGTCAGGGAATGGGAAACGAAAAATGTCTCTTCCCAGAAAGTCATGCGTTGCTCATGAATCACCTGATATCAATGGCAAATGCAGCTGCCAAACTTTGTGCAACTACACGAGCGATGGCTTATGTAAACCATTTAATGAGTTCATATGCACCTTTGCAGATATTTTCCTCTTCCATGTTCTGTCCTGAAGTATTTGCAAAGCTTTACTCCAGTTATCTCCTTGTTCTTCTGTCCACTTCTGAGTCTACCCACCTTCCTAACCTCACCCCCTCTATGGGCACCACCTTGGCTGTGCTCCACTGAAGGTCAGGAGACAAGAGGCCATCCACCTACGTGAAACTCAGAGCCACCACAGTCCCCGTCTGCTACAGAGCAATTCAGCTTCTGCCTGGGAGAGAACAGGAGGTGTCAGGCAGTGAGCAGTTCATGATAGGGCACTGTTGTGTTAGCTATATTGCCACTGGGAAATATGAGTGTTTGCCAAAGTGCAACAAATGTCACTCCTTGCAATGCCCAGCTGTGAGGGGAGCATGGCAGAGAGCTAGAGAAGGTGGCTGCAAAACTTCTAGATGTTTCTGGCAGCAAGTAGTGGTTTAGAGGTATCAGAGACAGCAAAACCCCCACCTGCTTAGCTGGGCCACTCACGTTTGGGATGGCTGATGCACCACGATTTTGGAAGGAACAGCTAAGCTGCTGTATATGTGAGCAATTTTATTCATCGCTGCACTTGACAAGCATCAGTTGCCTTTAATCCATGGCAGCTAGTGCCTCTCAGCAGCACTATCACTGCAATGAAGTCTGTGTAGTGTAGTAAGAGCACAGTGCTCCTCCTGTTCTTGATCCTTACAATATCACCCTTTCCCTGTCTTGTTCGGGATCAAAAACAATGTGCATAGCTTAAGTAAGACTCTGGGATGGAATAAAATTGGCCTTTCACCAAACCATGGATGTTCACCTGCTTGGTAATTGGTTTTGCTCTCCTCTAGCTCACTGTCTTATAAATCACATGTTGCATGGAAAGGGTGAACAGGGATTGATCATTCACCATCCTCTTGATACAGTAATTCTGGGTCACCAAGGAGGAGAGAGATAGAAGAGATCTTGGATAAGAGAGAGTCCGTGGCCATAGCCAAGCATCACTGCTGTCCTCCCACATCAGGATCTGACAGTCAAGACATGATCTGTCGCATCTGACCTGACACTTTTCTCTTGCATATCGGGAAAGGTGGAAAGCCTGTTGCCACCAGAAGATAGGATGACAGGACAAGGAAATGCGCTTTGTTGAAACTTAATCTGATGAGCTTGAATACAAGTTGTAGTGAAGAACATCGGATGTGTGGTTTCTGCACTGGCTCACTGCTGAAGTGAGCACTGTATGTCCCCTGTGGGTCTGCTGAGCCTAGACTGAAAGCCCAGCTGTCATGTCTTGTTTGCTGTTGTTGTCAGAATTAACCAGGATAAAGATCGATCAAGCAAACTATGTTCCTGCAGCAGAATTGAGTGCAAATCGTCAAACCCAGCTAAGAAGCACAACATGTATTTGACCAGCCAACCTCCCTGCTAGCAGCACCCTGCACATGGCTGGGGATGATCACAGCGGCTCCTTCAGGAGAGCAGCCTACAGGTACCTTAAATCAAGTTCAGGGATGCCTTTGCATCCACGCAGGTGCACTCTGGTTGCAGGGTGTGCACCGTCCCAGTGGTAGGTTCCAGCTATGGTATAGGAAACAGTATTTCTTATTTCTGAGATGCAATACCATGCTTCCTTCTAAACTGGTAAGCATGACAAACTGGTACTGTTGTCATGTGGTTTTGGATTAGCCCAAATGGGAAGAGATTCTTATCACTTACCTGGAGGGTAGAAAAATCTATCCTACTGTGCTCTTGATGCTGTTGAGGTAAAAAGGCTGAAGACAGACATAGTATACATAGTGAGAAAATATCAGGGTATACCTTTGCTAATTTCAAGATACACCTGCTATTAGTGTTTGGGTTTGTGCATTTACAAATTCTCTTTTGTTATTTTTGGAGTGTGAACTAACTCGTTCAAGTCATTAAGGAGACATCATTAATCAGCTGATTTTGGGAAAACCAGTACAGAATATTTAAAAAAAATGGAATTAAAATGGTTTTTTTGTGAAGAATTTGTAGCATGAAAGATCTATAATCCTAGCTCTGGAATATATTGGCAAGCTGACACTATATTCAAAGGAAGGAAAGAGAGCAGGTTTTGCATTGGATGTAATTAGCTGGCTTCTGAATTGACTCTTCATTTAGTGATGGCACTTTTCCTGCTGCATTTTCAGAGTGCGGTTTTCAATAATAAATTAAAAAAAAGGCACATTTATAGAGAACTAAGCTTCCTGGAAATACCACATTTGAACTTACAAGCTTCTTATCATTCTCTTTATATCCTGATGGTGTAATCAGTGTATTTTCATCCTTAGCCAGCAAGTAATTTGGCATTAGTGCCTCACCTTATTTAGGGCTGCTGTAAAAGACTCCCGATTTATGCTGGACGTAAGAGGACAATCTAAACTTGTAAAGACAGACAATCTAAATTTAGGAAGGGTAATGGAAAGCATTGTACTTAGAGCTAAAAAGAATATGCATAGCAGTGTGGAAACAGATTACTGTCAGGCTATTCAGTTCTTTAGCAGGACTCACCTCTTTAGTAGTAATAGCCATGGCGGCCAAATTTTGCTTTTGGTTGTAACCGTGGAGACCCATATGACTCTTTGGCCTTACTGTAATTGATGTTCACATAAATAACAGAAGATTTTCCCCCAGTTTTAAAAAAAAACTATTTTAAATTTTACTCTTTTTGAAAACTAGCCAGTTTAAAAAGAACTGAGACAACATTTGCAGCCTTTCAAATAAGAATAAATTTCTGCTTGGACTTAGAGCCTCCAAAACTAATGTGGAACCTAATGGTCCTGCATTGAGTATCTTGTGAGCCTATGAATTCAAACATCTCACATTGGATGAAAGCTTTCCTGTAAATAAGAAGTGGACGATTGATGCAGGGAAAGTTGATATGACTGTGGAGATGTGCAAGTCCCTACTTTTTAGAACAGATAGTGTATTACTAGAGTTGCTGTCAACAATTTTTAAAAAATTTGGGTCAAACTTTTTTGGACTTGCTATGCCATGATCAGATTTGTACCTGAATCAAAAGACTCTGAAAGAAAGCTGTCAAAGGTGCACTTCAGTGCCTTATATAGGAAACTAAAGCATCATTTATGGCTGGAAAAGAGAAGATGCAAGATTTCCCAGTCACAGAAAAAATACTCGTGTTTGGATCTGACGGGAACACACAGACAGGGGTGTGAAGATGGGCAGACAAATAGAGATGGTCACAGGCCAATGGGGGTGATGGGATTTCAGCTGTCATCTTTGTGAAACCAAATTGCAATTACAATTTGCTACTCAGTGATGGATAAGAGGTACAATAGATCCTATTTTTAATATAAGGTTACACAGCTGCTGGATTTTAAACAGAAAAAAATCTGTATTTTATATCCGTGTGTAATGGGTTTGGGTACTGCATGTGCCTGTATGACTAATACAGCATACCTAAGTGTCATCCATCAGCAATAAGCACCATGCCAGGAGTATAAGAGCACCGAAAACTGTGTTCTTGAATTCTCATCCAGGGAAGGATATTGATCTATATTTTTAAATGGTCTCTTTAAAACAGGAAATTCCAGGACCCATGCAGTGCTTTTATTTTTTTACTTGAAGAGGATTTACAAGGTGACATGATAATACAAAGGTGCATTTGCTGCAACAGATGAGCATAGCTGAAATGGAAGCACTGAATAGAGACCATATACTCAGCCACATGTGGGAAAAATATCCACTGCTTGGTTCATATGCACACATAAAATGCCAGGGCATAGATGCAAATAACCTGTTTGCAATTCCTCATAGTTTGTAGCTATTTGGTGTTCGTCTCATTTAGAACTATCACCTGTCGTATAAAACTGACCCTAGCAGAAAAATGTAAGGATATATTGTCAAAAATTATTCTTTCTATAAAAATCTGCTTGTAATTTTAAAACAATTCTAGGATTATTTTTTTAATTGCACAGCAGAATCTCAGACTAATTTCAGTAGAATCAACCTTGCTGTGCCAGATTCAAACTGGAAGTGAGGTGAGAATCAAGCTCAATCTGTTTCTTTGTACTTCACAATCAATGATCATTCCAAAATAATTTTAGTAAATTATATTTGTGAAATTTATCAAGTTAAAATGCATGAACTGCATTCAGACAAATAAGCTGAGCATTCCTGGATTTCTGAAGTGACTGAGGATCTGACTACATACAGGAAGAAGAAAAACACAGATGCGTGAACATATTGAAGAGAAGATTACCTGGAATAAATTTATGCTTATCTGGAAGACAACACTGCTTCTCTCAGAGCCTTCAGGTGAACACTACAGGCCAAACACAGGAACTCTTTAAAAATTCTGCACAGTTCATGCACATTGGAAGTGTGTGCTGGAACATTGCTTTTGTACTCCATAGCCCTGGGCCCTGGTATGTGGGGTTATACACAGGCAAAACAACGATGAAGGTGCCCACAGCTAACAACCCATCTGCAGCCTCGAGTCACCACCTAAGCTCCAGCTGCAATTACACAGCTGAAAGGGATTGATTTTCCACAGCCCAGCTGAGTGACCCTCAGTAGCTCTGACATGTCCGTGAGAGTGCTGAGACAAAATAAAGTCTCACTTTTGCCAAAATGGTCAGTCCTGCCCCACCTCGACAACTTCCCTTCCCCACCTCTGTGCTGGACCCTTATTCTGTGGCAACTCCAGGCAGGACAGAAGGGAGGGTGGGTTATGGGACCCTCTCTTTTGGTGAAATGAACTGCTATTTTGACTCAGCAGCCTGGGAATACGCATCGTCATTATTGGCTGGATCCATCTGCAGAGTAGAACAGGCCTTAGGTAGCTTAATCCTGTAAATTTTATTTTGCAGCTTCCAGCAAGGACACAGGGTACCTCAGCTGGTGGGCAATGGCTTGTTAAGGCAAGGGAGCCTGCAAGCCCTGCCACCACTCTTTCTTGCCAGGCTGCTCCAATCAAGGTGACATGGAAACCAACAGACATTGTATGTCTGGCCTGTCCGTTGCAAGAGAAGTTACATAGTTGGAGTGGAGTGAAGGAAAACAGTAGATCACATGAAAAAATGTTCATTTGAATGCATCAGCAAGAGCTATAGCACATGCTGTGGTAAAGCAGGTACTCACAGGGAGAAACGAAGTGAATATGTTGTTGGAAGACACTATAATCTGGCTCAGAATGACTAACCATGGTATTTTAGCATGCACAGTTGGTGAATTATTTTTGGCCCGGATGGTAATAGGCCCTCATCAAATGTCTGGTTTGATTCATGCTAGCTGAGTGACTCTGCTAATGATGCTCTCATGTTGCATGAAGAAATGGTTTACAGGTTTACATGATTTAGTGTAACTCTCTGTAGATTTTGGCACCATTTCACACAAAAACTACTCTTCTGCAAATTATTTTCTAATGGAGTGTCACAGGATGTTATCTATTTCCAACTCTCTGCCATTACCTGTCACAATATTTTGCATGGCGGCAACATGCCAAGAGATGCCATGTCATGTTAATAACTGTTAATATATCGTGTGTATTTCAGGGCAGATAGCCAAAGTGATAGGTGCTTTAGAAATAAATCTAAAAAACCTTTTTTTTTCTTTTCATATTTCTTGTTCTCCAGCACTTTTCATTTCATACACTGCTTGCTCTTCTCCCCTCCTTGTTCTCAGTTGCTGAAATATTTCTTTTTTTGTCACCACAAAACAAGGAGCAGTATATTACTAGTCATCTGTAAACCATAATTTAAAAATCCATGCTTTGGAAGTATGTTAATCATCACATCTGATAAGCCTTCTCCTGGCTTGCGGTCATGTGTTAAACAAATATGGTTTTTCTCTCCATTTTTTTTTAATTGCTTGCAGGGCTTATCAGCATTTGCAAAGGTAAAATACTTCAACTCCCCCGTGAGCTGCATGATTTCCAGTTAGTTCTACATCTTTTGATATCAATCCCATGTGCCTATGATGTGATCTGCTAAATACACATTGGCATTGAGCAAAATATGCACATGCTGAGTGACAGCCTGGAGGCAGGGGTGTGCATGTGAATCTGTTTTAACTGAGTGCGTTTACCAGTCCGTGAAAACTCCTTTTATAGGCAATGGAAAGAAGCCATCCCCTCCAGAGGGCCCACCATCTCTGTTTAAGACAAGTGAGATCAATTGCTCTCCCTCGGTACCTGTTTTTCTCTGTAAATTGTAACGTCACCGTAAAGGGAGACTAGGTGGCTGGTTCAGGCCTGACCCATACTGATAAAGAGATATGATTTAATTGACTTAGCCATAGACCTGAACTGTGGCTGAACGTATCTCAGTGAGATGATATTCCATATTCAGGGTTGAATAAAATAGTACTTGGATAATCTCTTATTAAGCAGTAATGGTTCTTACAAGGTTTAGTCCAAGTCTGCAAATTCATCATTTAAAACACATTGGTAAATTATAAACTTATAACCAACCTGATGTCTGGAATTGCACGTACCCACACTGTCAACCTCTGTTTCTGGGCTATGCATGTGATCCCGAACCAGAAGCCAGATGATCCTGGAGCACGGAGACACTTCAGACCCAAATCTGGAAACGTGTCGTATCTGAGACCCTCTTTACCATTAGTCAGTAAAGCATGTCCCATAGCTTGTTGCATGGTCACCACTTAAAACAAGTATATGGGTTGTTTTGTTCCTTCAAAAAAGCTAGGTCCCTTTACAGCCACATACCATCTCTATTTCTTATTTCAGTGTACCTCATCACAGTCAGTCATTAACTGCAGTTGTATGGTATATATTATTTCTGTTCAGATTCACACAAAGGCTATTTTTAGTATATATAAATGAACTGATACAGCACAGTTCTCAGCAGGAAACTGCCTGCCATATAGAGATATGACATATACATTGTACTTGGTGAGACATTAGCTGCACAGATATCTTCAGAGTAGCGTGTACCTGAACTAACAAGTTGATTTCCCTGGGAAAAACAAAAATGGTAACTGACTGACTTACAATATGTTTATGAAGCCATACAGGATTCTGTACTAGACCTGTACTCTACTCTCCAGCACACTGTAATGAAGATTATATCTTTACGAAAGTAAAGATAGATTTCAATAGTTTTCAAAAGTAAAGATGTCGATAACAAACCACTAGAGAACAGCCATAAGTATAGACTCTAAAGTGCAGAAGGAAGGATGTTTACAAGTACTGAGAAAGAAGGATAAAGTCTAAGATGGCTTAGGCCTTATCCTATAAACCACTTATTTGTATGCTCCATATATTACATTCATAAAAGATGGACTGAACTGTGGGATATCTTCTACCTCATCGAGGTATGAGAGACCACTCACACAGTACCAAGTTCCTCACATCTTCCTGCATGGTGGAGAGAGATGATTCAGTGAACAGAACTTTACTGAATAAACAAGACAAGGCTGTTGTCCATTTCCTAAGGAGTTCAATCTTCCCCAGTAAGGAACTACTGAGGGAGCCCACGGACATGGTGCAATGTTCTTGCCTGGTGCTGCCTGTCCCTGCCTGCTGGAGGAGACAGAGGGAGGCAGTGTAGATTGCAGCATCTGACAGTCTATGCACCAAAACAATAGTCTGAGGAAACTCTCATATTAGCAGGATGCATCTCAAAGGCAAGTGCATCCAGAGAGGGATGTTAACAGAGGAGACCGATGGAAGGAAGGGTTTGTCTAGGCCGATTCAGGGCTCCAACAGCTTCAGGCAAGAAAACACGTCCATCCCTGGGAGGAGTCGCCTCTATGGAAGATGAACTGGAGCTATCAGATCATTCCTACCGCTCACTTAACAGCAGCTTAAACCCGTTGCTGATCCAGATGCAGAAGGACATCATTTTCCAGATGCGTGAGCTCCCACGCCCCGCTACTTCTGAGCACCCACGGCCGCTCCGCTGTGCCCCTCGCCCCGGCAGCGGCCGAGGTGGCCGCCGGGTGTCGCCCGCGCTCCAGGCCGGCAGAGCTCCCGGTCCGGGCGGCCGTCGAGCTGGGAGCTGGGCGGCCGGAGGGAGGCAGAGCTCCGGGAGGCAGAGCTTCGGCTGCGGGCACCTGTCCTTCGGGGATCGCCCGCGGGCAAGCAGAGGCACGGCGAGTGGAGCAGCTCCAGGCGGGTCCTGCGCGGGTGCGGGCGGGCCCTGGCACGGCCGCTGCTGCCGCTGCTGCGCTGGGTCAGCGGTACCACGCACAGGGAGCAGAGACCGAGCGCGCCGGGGTGTTGTTGACCCCCTTCTCCCAGCACTTTGACATCGGGGCAAAGGCCCTTTGGCAGCGGAGCAGAAGGCACCTCACTGCCGAGGCGCTCCGTGCTTTACCTGCCCCGTCGCCACGCACAGAGGTCTCCGCATTTTTTTTTTTTTTTTTACCCCTCTTTTCTTTTACTCTAACCGATGCAGCAGGAGAAAACTCCTGAGTAAACAAGACCTCTGCTTCTCTCCAGGGCTTGCAAACATCCAAAGTTATAAAACTCACTTCACACAACTGCAGGTGACCCAACAGAAAAGTGTCGTGATTATATACTGTTACTGTAGTGCCCGTATCTGTACAGGAAAGACACAAACTACTGAATTTCAGTCTCTCAAAGAACAGAATTTTCATTCAGAGCCCTACGTGACACTAAACTAATCTGTTGGCCAAAATGTCTCTGATTCAAAACATAAATTCAGTATGTGTCTGTATTAACTGTTTAAAGTTTTCTTTTTCATATAGAAGACTTTTTTTCTTCTTTTTTTTCTTTTTTTTTTTTTTTTTCCCCAACCCTCTCTTTTTGGAAAGCAGTTTTGGAAGCTTTTTTGCAGAAACTTTCCATAGACAGTTCCAGCCAGCACGGAAAATTTTATCCTGATCTTTACATGTTGGTCTTGATAGCTGAAACTGTAAATGTGGGGAGCATCAGAAACCAGCTTTGCTATAACCCATCTTGCTAGCTCTACTGGAGTAACTATAGCCACGTAGTACCACATAAACACCTATAGAGCTGGTACTGCAGTTAAATAGGAGAGTAATGCTGTGGAATATTTTATTTCACTGCTTAGAAGAGTACAGATGGGCCAAGATTCATCTCGCCTACCTTTAGGTACCCCAGGTAAGATGCCCAGTTAGGACCGCTATGCAAAGCTCTTTTCTGAGCAGTGTCTCTCATTTTTTTAGGCTCTCTGTAGAAATGTTTCACTGGAGGTGCGCGACTGTACAGTAGTCCTGGTTTTCTTCATTAATTTCTACAGGCTCTTTATAAGAAGTGTACAGAAGATGGGCATAGACTACTTTTTTTAGAATGCTTCAGGAGAGAAATGAGCATCTCCTGCTTAACTTGTTTAAAATCCATACTGCCCTCTAGAAGTGACTGCCTGTTGAGTATAGACGAAGGACAGGAAAAATACTGTCACTAAGCTTCACTTATCTTTGTAAGGCTCATGAAACACTTCATGGCTTATGGTACACAGAGATAAGTAAACTAAACCACGTAGAATGTCTGAACTTAACGTATTTAAGTGTTTGTGTGTGTATCACCAATACACTCCACCCAAGGACCGTATGTGAGCCCAGGCATGCTCACCATACAAAATACAACATAAGGGGTGTTGTGAGGTTCGTTGGGTTGACTGTTCTGTTAACTACAGCTACCCAAGCTGGTGGCAGTTACAACACTGCCACCAGCAGAAAATCTGGATGATTATTTCCATTTTACAAATGGGTGAAATTAAACCATAGATTCAGCTCTTGGTCAAAATAACATATAACACCTGTCAACTAGGATTTTAGGAGTCGCAGCCCTTTGCTTCTCAGTCCAGAGACTTTTGTCTAAAGGGAATATAGACCTTGCAGACAGGGTATTCTGTAAAACAAACAACACAACAAATAAAACAACCCCCAAAACAGCTGACTGCCATAGACTCCTTCCTTTCAGGCATGACTGTAATACAGCAAATTCAGGGAGATTAAAAACCTGGACAAATTTTTCACCTTTTATACACTAAATAATTGAGGCAGCATGTGTTGAATATTCATTGCTAGCAGTTGCAGTCTTTTGCACAAAGCAGCAGCTGCATAATGAGCCTACGCACAGTAGAACAGTTAAAATTACAACCCAACATTGTTTTTTAAAAGTAGCCCATTAAAATAATACCCTTCATCTTGGCAAAGATGAAAGGCACCCAAGGTTCACCTCTGAGTTGCTGAAGCTCCATACTACTTCATTATTAATGACTCCAGTGGTTTTTTTCTTTAAAATGATAGATAGTATTTAATGTTTTGTTACCCTAGGGCTGCAGTTCTCTGCTCGCGTATCTGCACATAGCACCTTGCTAAATGCTTGGGAAATGCGAGGCAAAGATAATGCATATCGCAAAACCTCGTCACTTAGCATGCACAGTTTCATTTTGTACAGGAGCAAATTAGCACTATATATTTTAACATCTCTAGCCTACAAGTCATCAACATAAAAGATGTTGCAGGCACTTATTAAACACATGGATTTGGGATTGTTGGAGTTTGAGGGGGTGGGGCAGCTGCATCTCTTTCACATACTAACATGATCTGAGAGAGGTTTCTTTACTGCTATAAATTAGCATTTTCAGCTCTGAGTGTGGTCTCCCAGACACAGCTGAAGCCATATATTTTTTTTTGTTCCTACATCTAGTGGATAATAAAGGATGGAAAATTACTGCAGGCTTTTATCTCAGAAATATAATGGAACAGAAATATCACCTCTATGAGAACTTTGCTTACACTGCTGTTACCGCAGTGGCCCAAGCAACACTTGACTCTGTCCAGGTTTTTCTCAGCAACTGCTACTTTTGATTCTCCAAATTGCTAAGACCACCAACTGCAGTAACCAGTGGATAATGGGAGCTGTAAATGAGGTGCAGATGCTCAGTCCCTCGTTGAAGGAAGGAAGCCATCCATCACTGTGCAGAAGAAATTGAATGTGATCACCCCAAAAGTGGTTATCTTAGTTCTTGGCTGAAAGTCCCTCTTGCAGGCCACCCAGTAGTACTCAGCAATAAAAACCTGTATTGAACAGCTCAGTTTTAGATGAATAGCCAGTGTTAGCCCATCCAGGTAAGCATATGAACAATTGTTGAAATCCTCACCAATACAGATTTTGGCACACTGGTAAACTCAGGGTGTGTTACACTGCCTCATGTCAGAGCAGTGATGTTCAATGCTCCAGGTTGGACTCCTGGGTACGGAGTTTTCATCAGCCTTAGAACAACCTGCTTTTAGCATACATTTGCAGCATAGTGCTAAAACAGCTCAAGGCTTTGTTATACAACAGACCTAAGGACTTAATTCTTCAAGTGTAGTTATGCTTTGTTCACACCAGAGTAGTACCTTGACTTTGATACAGGTGAAGAAACCTGTTTTGAGAAGTGTGAACATTTATACCACAAAAGAGCATCCACATTGATACACACCCACTAAATACCCACAACTGGAAGACCAAGTATTTTGCCAAGGTGTATCCATGAAAATACTTGAACGAGTGCAGTTTGATGGAATAACCATCACACACCTTAGCAGAATCACATGGATATCTTAAGCTGACTGGTAGCTCAGATTTGTTCTTAATTTTTTTTAAAAGCTGGCTAAAATTTTACAGAGAGAAAACTTTTGTTTTAAAATAAAAAATGACAAGAGTTTATGGAAGTATTTTTCAGGATTTTACTGCAAACCAATGGGTTTGGTCACAAAAAAATATGATACATATAACCATGTTAATTATATTACATTACAATGATGGTATACATTACACGTAAGTCTGTAAGTTTAAATATACATCTAGAGTTATAATTGAATGTACAGATTTACAATACATACAATCAGGAATGAAAAACCCCTAAACCCCAAAACCATAAATAATGCCCATTTTACAGATGACATCTTTTAAACAAAAAAAAAAAAAGAAAAGAAAAAAAAAAGGAAAAAAAAATAATCCAACAGCTTTGACCGACTGCAGCTGGGGCATTTTGGTCCATAAAAACCCTTTCTAAAAATAGAAATCTTTTTTCATAGCAGCAATGCTTTCTTCAAGCATTTGGATACAAGTAATTGTGAGCCCATTTCAATAATTTTAGTTGACTGTATAGATTTACAAAAGAAATTTCAAAATTACACTTAATTTATCTTCCAAATATGGAAGAAAGAAACAATGCCCCACATTGTGGTATCCTGCAAGTGTCACACTGATGCTTTAAACTAAGTCCATCTGTAGTACGCAGACCACACACATACCATTTGTTCACATAGTAAACCCACATAAATGAACTGAGAAACACACTCTGCAACAGGGAAAGCTTTGGAGCTCACAAGATCTCATCAGAAAAAGGCACATTTCATAAAATCCTTATCACGTTCAGATAGATCTTCAGGCAAGGCTTTTCGGAGCACGATTTCAAAACAGCTTGTTCTCACTCCTACGATCTGCCGTAGCAGTCTATGGCAGCAGTCACTCTTGTTTTTCTTTCCCAAGGAGACAGCACCACTTTTGGGGAAGAACGAATGGAAATGAAAAGCCTGTAAAGCTCATTTAGAGAGTGATGTGCTCTTCAAAAAAGCTTCCAGCAAACAGTGTAGTTGAAATTAAGGCTGCAAAGCTGCCATGGTGGAAATGTGCAAATTCTCTTTCAAGATGACTGGTCAACTGGCAGTTCCACCAGAAGGCCAAACAAAAATAAAAATAATAGTTATTATTATTAAAAAAGGAAGAAAGAAAAATGTTCACAAGAAAGAGTCCACAGGTGGGGCATATGAGAAGCCCAAAAAAGCCTCAGCGGCTTCTTTGACACTGGCAGTGATGAGGATGCTGTCTGGGGACTGGCCGATGGAGTTGGGGACTGGCTCATCTGTAAACTCCGGATCAAAGTGTCGCAGGTCACTGGGGCCACTCTGTGGAAAGGGCAGAAAACGAAAGATACATTTAGACCCAAATGTTTTGTGAGTGCACAGTTCAAGTCAAAATGGAGACAAACACCCTTGTGCAGAGACTCACAGTGTTATCACCTTGGGCCCACTGTTTTAACAGCCTTTGACAGTTTTAGTCTTTTTTTTGTATCCTGCTGCATATTGTCTCACTAAAAACAAGATGATTCAGTTTTAATGCACTATCCTCCAACTAAGCTCATGCAACAAAAGTCAAACGCAAACACGTCACTCTTCCATGCAGCAGTTTGTAGGGGAGGACTTTGATCTCTGGGCTAGTTACTAAATTTAGTTTATAAAATGCTCAGAAAGTGAAAGAGAACAACCTCCACAACCAGATCTCCCTCTTTAGATATTAGTATCTGACAAGCCAAATGCCACTCTGCCCTTAGGAAGCTACTTGCTTTCTACACCTTACCTTTCCCTTGGGTAAAATGGGGATGTTGGGGATTACTTTAAAATAGCCATGCAAATGAAGCATGTGATAGGCCAAAAAACCCAGCTAAATTTATATGCTACATCAGCTACTGCTTATTTTTAATCTTCTTTGGTCAGCCACAGGGGAAGGAAAAAGCTGTGTTCCCCATACACAGCCATCCAGTCAGTTCCCCCCAGCTCCTGGGCACAACACAAAGACAAGGGGCAAAAAGACACTCTCCATACATTCTATAATCAGAAGTGATACGTACCACATTTGGGTTAAAAGGGGGCGTAATCTTCTTATTAATGAGATCATCCCAGTTAATTGGGGAGAAGAAGATGTGATTCTTAATCTCCATCTGTTACAGAGAGAAAAATAGATTAATTCAGACCCAAGCTAATGCAAGCAGTATGGCCTAGTCACCCTCCTGTGCTGCCCACAGGCACCAGCTGGTTTCAACTTACAAAGTCCTCCTTGGCACCAAGCCTCTTTGTCCTGTCCTTCTGCAAGAGGCCTTCCAGGAGATGTCTAGCAGAGTTGGTAATATTTGGCTTCAGCTGCAAGGGTTTGTTCAAGATGTTGTCGTACATTTCTGCCGTGTTCCTGCTGTAGAAGGGCGGCTGTGGGAATGGGAGAGATCCACGTTAACGAGGCTGATAGGTGGGCACGGGGTTTCTTGAAGGAGAAGGACAAGTAAGCTAGTTTGATCTGCCATGAAGGATTCATTGCTTACCAGGCCATAAAGCATCTCATACAGGACTGCTCCAAGGCACCACCAGTCCACAGTCCGGTCATAGGGCTGCTTATGGAGAACTTCAGGAGCAAGATACTGTGTAAGAGAAGGAAGAGAGCCACGTTAACCAAAGAGATCTTTATAATTAGGAGAGCCTCCTCATTTTTGAATGAAAGCAGCTTACTGAATCCCAGCAATATCTAAACTACTGGAAGGCTACAAGCTCTTTATAAACAGGGAGACAGCTTGAAAACTGTCCTCTCCTGCTCAACAAGCTCTACATGTCTTCACTGGCAGCCTGATATTACAAGACCCGTAATAGCCCCTGCTTGTCTAACCAGCCAGAAATATACATGGGACATGTCAGCTTTCACTGACAAGGACAGCACTTGCTGCCGCTCTGCATGCCGCGGGCTGAGGGCTGGCCGTACCTCCGGTGTGCCGCAGAAGGTGGAGGTCGTGCCATTGTGCTCTATGTTTTCTTTGCAGAGTCCAAAGTCAGTCAAGACAATGTGCCCCTGTGAATCAAGCAGAATATTCTCTGGCTTCAAGTCTCTGTAGGAAGAGATGAAAGAAGACAAGGGCTCGTTAGAGGACCTACAGTGAGACTATTTCAAGTGCAATTGTTTACAGAACTTCATTAAGCCACGAAAAATATTAAAAGCAATTCTGAACTCATATTGAGAACAACTTGTCAATGTTTATTCAACAAAGCACATGTTTTTTTTTCAGTCTGACAAGCTGAGCAAGGTTGCTTACCGATAAACAATGTTCAGGGAGTGCAGGTAGCCCAGTGCACTGGCGATTTCAGCAGTGTAAAATCGAGCTCTTGGCTCCAGGAAGCAACGCTCCCTCTGGAGATGGTAGAACAACTACAGGAGACAGAGAGAACAAAGTTGTTTAAACGGCGCCAAAGCCTGTTAACAATGCACTTAATTAGCCTCAACATATATAGCCAGGGAGAACAATAGCAGGAAATGGCCTAATGATCCTTTGGTAGTTCAAAACCTGGCAGGCTGGAAACATTCAGTCTAGCAACTTTTCCCCCACGACTTTTCCCCTTGCAACTCTTTTTTATCTAAAAGGAAGGGTGAAAAAGTCTACCCTACCACTGTGCACATGATAGGAAATACTATTTCATTTTCTTACTGCTTACCTCTCCACCATTGATATAGTCTAGGACAAAATACAATTTGTCTGCAGTTTGGAAGGAAAAGTGCAGCCCAACCAGGAAGGGGTGTTTCACATTTTTCAGCAGGACATTACGTTCTGACATAATGTGCTTCTCCTGAAAACATAAGAAATTATCAATGTTTAGTACACTTGCTTAGTAATAGCAGTAAAAATATATTTGATGTACATCACAATGGCATCATGAAGAAGCAGCTTACCTCCTTCTTCTTCAGAATTGCTTTTTTCTGCAGGACTTTAACAGCATAGAACTGCTCTTCTGCCTTATGTCGTGCAAGGAGAACCTGAAAGAGGATAAAATTCCAGAACTGAGCAATACTGAAATACAGAACAGCTTGTAAACACAACTGGAAACAAGCCTTTATGTTAACTGCTGAGCACAGCTACATCCCTCTGGTTCAACACGCAAACCCTTTGCTGGAAATGCCTTAACATTATTACCCCTCTGGCAGCTAAATCCAGCCCAAAGTTTTTATGTGTAGTTCCCTCCCTCTCCAAAAGCAAAGTATAATTCTTCCCAACACCACTGCCTCCTCACCCTGCTCCCTCTCTCCCTGCAGATACGCAGAGAACCAGGCTGCAAAACATGCTCATATTTGGTTTAAGTGACCACCATTTACCAAAACCAGTACAAACCCGACCCTCAGGCATTACATAGAAGAGCAGAAGAGTAAATAAATTACAGCAAAAAGAAGTTAGACTTACCTTCCCAAAACTGCCTTTTCCAATCACTTTTAAGAAATGGAAGTCTGATGGTTTGGCATGTGGGTTGGATGATGGACCAAGATTGATTTGCTGTGAAGGACTGGGCTAGAAAAATAAACAGACAGGCCACGTTTATTAAAAATAGCTTGGTAGGGAGAGTATTAACAATGCCTCTTTTTCAAAAATATAGATAAAATTACACTGAAAGTGAAGATTAGCACTCTTCTTATCACTAAAAATTTAATCTTGACCTCTGCCAGATATCTTCAACTACTAGGCACTGCCTAAGAAGAGTATAACAGCCATAGTTCACTTAAAAGGTCTCATTGAGGTCTTAGCCACATTCCATAACGAAGTAACAATGAATAAAGTTTATTTTAATTTTTTTTTCCATGTTGGCAAAAATTTTCAGTTTAACTTGGTAGCTTTTTTCCCAGTCACACCAGTGTGCTATCAGCTGAATTAAAGTAACACTCATGATGCTAATTTTGTTACATTTCTATTACCAGCTGATTTGATGTTCTAAAAATACTTCACTAAGTAAAATCTACTTACCGGAGGAGAAGGATTAGCATTCATAAGTTCAGGCTCTTGAGGCTGGGAGATTTTCAAGATAGACTGAACTTCAGGGCTGCAAGAGTAAGAGTATGCATAATTAGAAGAGTTCACCAAAAGCATCAATAAGATCTTTCCGCCAGAGGGCATGCATGTATTGTGAAAGAGAAGTTTTGGTTTGGGCTATTACAGAAGGCAACTGAAACAATCTGTTCGACTTAAGGAGTAAAATTAATCTACAGAAAGTAAATTCCATCATACAAAGAAATGTAATTATACTGTAAGTACAGTTCAAAACAGGGACAGGGCTCTAGAAACCCCATCCAACTGATTTCTCCCCAAACCCAGCCCACTAAGATTTGTTGTCAAGTGAGTAATACCTCAAGATCAATTAACTCTTCCGTAACAGTCATGCCAGAGGCATTACAATAAACAAACATTTTTTAAAGTAGATTTTGCAATCGATAGCTACACATTTGTAACTGAAATCCAGCCGAAATTTCTGATACTTACTGCTTGCATGCATAGGAGTTGGTGGCTATCTTCTGAATGAAGTCGTTTAGCCCCATTCTTCTCTGCTTCATGAAAGCTATGAAGTAAAAGGGCAGGGAAAGGAGAAATAAAATCGTTAAGCCATCCTGCGGAAAAAAATCACAGCTCCCCGACCATCCTTTGAGAAGCCCCCCGCCGCTCACCGATGAGGATGGCCACCATCCCCCTCATCTTCGAGTAAGTCAAGGTAGGACCAGACGCCTCGGCTGCTTTCACGGTCATTTTCGAGCGAGTGGAGGATAAATAACGAGCGTACAACTACCACCGGCTCTCAGCACCGCACTGGCTCGGCGAGGTACCCGACGACATTTAAGTGGCAGCGGTGATGGGCGGGAACGGGGCGGGGCGGCGACGATCGTCGCCGTCCCCCCTTCCCCCTCCCCCGACGTCGGGGGAGGAGCAGGGGGGGAGATGGTCGCCGACTTTGCCACCGCCCCACTCTAGGCGCACCCCCCTGGAGAGACCCTCACCGCATCCCCACTGTGCAGAGCATCCACGAGCAAATACATCAAATCTTTTTTTTTTTTCCCACAGCAAACTCCCTTAACCCCATATCTCTGCCCCCACTTCTTTTCCCGACCCTTCTTTTTTTTTGTTGGTTTTTTTTTTGGTTATATAAAGTTGCAATCTGGCTCTGTCCTGGACGAGCAACTTCCTAAAGTGTGTGTGTGTGTCCCCGGCCGCCGCAGCCCGCGTCCGCTCTCGGGTCCTGCCGCCGGCTCGCCGCCCCGGCTGAGCGGCGATAAGGGACGCTGACGTTTCCTTGAAGGAGCCACAGTGACTCAGGAGAACAAGATTTCCTGCCCGGTTTTCAATAAAACAAACAAACGTCCCTTCTGTGCACTGCCCTGATCCCGGCCGGGACATTACTGAAAGGAAAAAAAAATATACAACGTCTTTTCTTAATTCCAAAAAGGGAAACAAGGGGAAAAAATCTCTCAGTCCTCTGAATTTGGAGGAGACGGCAGAGATCTGCTTCTAGAACAGGTGGGAAGATGACCGAAGGCTAGACAAGTGAAAAAAAAAAAAGAAAAAAACAAGAAAAAAACCCAACCCAGATTAAAACAGCCCAGGCTCCGCAGTTTTTGTTTCCACTGTACACGGTCATTTGGGAACATCGTGTACCTGGGACTTAATTGCTCAGTCGCTTCCTTGCGGGAGCACCAGGGGCACATCAGGAGCGCTGATGCATACACGACACACAAGGTGAAACGATGCTGCCGGGGACCCTCGCCCGGGGGGGCGCGGGCAAGGCCGGCGAAGGTTATCAGGGTATTACGGCCTCCCCCTAATTGTCCCCCTGGGGCGCATCCCCGCTTGCAGCCCTCGCAGGGGGCAGGCGCGGCCAGGGGGTGTCGGGCTTCTGCGCGCTACAGGCGGGTGGAACTTTCCACCCGACGGGGCGTTATTCATGCGCGTATTTCGCCTTGCTGTCTGAGCGAAGGGCGCTGGGATGCGGCCAGCGGCTCCAGCTGCAACGTGCCCCCGTCCTCCCCCCGCCCAGAGCCCTTTTTTTCCCTCGCTGCACCCGCTGCTGTTGCTTCCCCCGCCAGCACAGCCGACCGCTGGGCGGCATCCCTTGGCAGCTGCCTGTATCTTCTGCCCCCGGGGGAGTGACGGCAAGCATCCCTGCACAGCAGCCATCAAAGGCTGCAGCTCACCCTGAGCAGCAAGACGGATGACCTGAAGTAGAAAGACAACCCCTCCGAGGTGGGCAACAGGTCTTAACATGTGCTGCAAAGGCCTTAGAGCGAGAGAGTAAAGAGGGACGTTTGCTGCTTCCGCTGGTCTCTACACCGAGCCGCCGGTGTCCTTCCCGGAGCGGAGGGGGGCCCTGCCCGGCCCCGCCGCCACGGTGCGGGGGAGTGCAAGGGAGCCGGCGCCGGGGAAGGAAGGGGCGACGGGAGAAGCAAGGAAAAGCTGTCTGCAGCTGGCGGGGTTCTAGTTTTTCCGACTTGTTGCTTGTCTCTCTTGCAAAAACTGCCACTGTCATTAATTGAAGCAGAGGCCCCGCAAAAAAAAACAAACCAAAAAAATCAAAAGACACCCTCCCCCCCCAAACAAACCAACCCCAAGCTTGACAGACTGAAAAAGAAGCAGCCAGTTTCCTCTGCTCCCTCAGGACTGCTTTTAGAGCGTTACTGTTAAAAACTACTCGAGACTCGAAGTTTTGAGGGTAACTGGAGCTCCCGTCCCTCGCTCTCTGCTCCCCTGGCATCTCCCTCCGGGCTTTACGACGTGGCGCCCCGCAGCCGGGCCGCCGGCGCTGCCTCCCCGGCACACTCACGCCAGCTGTGCACAGAGGCAAGCGTCTCTCAGCCCCCGGGCGAGCTCCGGCACAGCCTCCCCCCCTCTTCTGCACAACGTCCCATGGGCTGCAACCCACTTCCCGCCTCCCCGCTCGGCCGCGGCCCCCCACGCTGCCCGCAGGAGCCCACGGCGCAGCCCGAGCGCGGCCCCACAGTCGCCCGCCGCTGCCCCCGCTCCGGCCGGTTACACCACCGCGCTCGCCGCCGCTTTGCACCGGTCTCTTTGGAAGGGCTCCGCTGCTATTGCCAAGTCACCTGGACCCTTTCTGTGCCAAACGCTGCCTCTGTTGTACCTCGCACGCACCCTCCTATGTCCTCCGGTGCCCCGCTTCGCGGTGGCCCCGCTGCTGGAGGGATAATTTCCCCCGTGGGGAGTAGTTTTCCTGCCAGGGCAGGGTGCCTCGCCGGCAGAGCGGTAAACCCACCTTTCAGCGACGACTTCTCCTCTTTGCCCCTCATCTCGCTCTCTGCCGAGACCCCGGGCGCGGCGCGGCAGCGCGGAGGCTGTGACGGGACTACCGGCGGCCGCCGTAATCCCAAATAACTCCCCTTCCTGGCCGGACGGCCCGGAGGCAGGAGGGAGGCGGCGAGGGCGGCGAGGCCGGCCGCCGCTCCCGCTGACCCGTTTACGGACGCAATACCGAGGGCGGTTGACATGCAGGAGCGTTATAAAGTTCAGCACGGGCCGCCCCGCACACTCTGCCCCGTTGCAACATCACCCTCAAAATTACTGTAATCAGCGCGCACACGCGCACACACACACACACAAACACGCAAGGGCAGCGGCGGGGGAAGCGGGGCGGGGGGGGCACCCCGGCCGAAATTGACCTGCCGGCAGCGGCTGACCCCGTGGAAGGAGGCTCTGCCCACGCTCCCCCCGCCCCGGCGCGGTGCGAGCGGCCGCGCACCCACGGCGCGGGTCCTGCGACTCCCCCTCCCCCAAAAGAGGCTCCGCGCCAGGACAGGCAGAGGCGGGGCGGGGGGCTGCTGCTGCCCGCGGGGGGCGCAGGGCTGCGGCTGCCGGCCGGGCTTCCCCGCAGGCCGGATAGCGCCGGGGCGGGACCGGCGCCCCGCTCCGACCTGGCACCCAGCGCCTTCCGCCGGCAGCGCCCCGGCGGCGCCCCCCACCCGCCACGGCCCGGCCCGGCGCGGCGCCGCGCACTCCTGGCCGCGCCCGGCCGCGGGAAGCCGCTGTCCCTCCGTCCCTACGTCCGTCCCTGTGTCCGGTACCCACCTGCCGGCTCCCGCAGCCGGCAGGGCCCGCACCCTCCCACCCCGTGCTGGCGGTGCCGTTCCTCCTGCGGCCCGGCGGCGGGAGGTTCGCAGCACGGAGGATTTTAGTGTGGAAGGGAGGAATTCCTCCCAAACCAAGGAATGAATTATTGTTTTTATTTATAATTCACGCGGCGTTTTAAAGTCATGAACTGGGTTGTCGTAAGCCTGGGGTTTGGCTTAAAAGGCTGAGTGTCCTAAGGCTGCGTTTTAAAACTTTTCTCTACAGCAACAGCAGCAAACACCTTAACAGTTGAAACGGGTGAGAGAACACGAGTGAGGAAAAGGTACCCAAAGGTCCCCTTATTCAAAAGCCAAGTCTTCTAGAAGAGTGTCAGACATTGTCAAAATCTCGATAAATTGCAAGAGCTTGCACCAAGAATTTGTACAACCAGTGTGTTAGGAGTGTACAGTTAACAACTAAATACAGCAGAAGAATCAAAAAGTTACAGTGCTATTTCACACTCATTACTTTTTTCCCTCAGGCGAAAATTTTGACATATTGTCCTGAACTTCTAAATTAATATTTTTTCAAAGCAAAATGAATAAAAATGAAGTAGAAGGTGGTCATTGAAAATAAAAAGGAAAGGGAGACTCCATACAAGGACTCTTAAAAGTTGAAGAACTCCGTGCTCCAGGATGTGTGCATACCAAAAGTGTAAATGGGTTCAAAAATGACTGGATAAATGGAGAAAAAAAATTGACTACAAAGGTGGCGGCATGTCTGACCTGGAATGTTCCTGGACAACAAATTCCTGGAAGCCAGGGCAGTTTTGGGGGCAAATCACTGAATAGTTGCTGCTCTTGCTATCTTCCTCCACAGTGCATTGTTAGCTGGTACTGGTAACCCAGACTGACCTACGTGGACCTTGGGCTCATACCTTCATTCCGATAGTCTTATATTGCACTTCTGAGTGGCATGATGCTGTTTTTTATAGTCACAGAGTTTAACTAACTCACAACCCCCCAAGAACTTCTGATTTCTGGCAAAATGAAAGAGAACTCATTTGATTCGTAGCCTAAAGTTATGCATTTGACTTTGCCAAATACAGTATTCCACATAAAAGTATTGCTAGGTAAACAGATGTTCATCAAGCTCTTCACCATACCAACATCCAAAACAGGGCCCTGCTGCTGGGCTGTGAGAGATGTGGAAAGACACAGACTCTGCTGGAACCGTGGGTGACGTAGGCATAAGGATAGAGCAGGCATGACTTGCCAATACGAGGTAGGTATGAGTAACCCTAGGGTCCTGCCGATGCAGAGATTGGGACATGCCCAACATAAAGCCAGGAGGGATCTGTTTCAATTTATCTTAAAGACTGGACAGGCCCACACATCACTAGTGTGGGTGTGTGTTGGCCAGTGCAGTTCAAAGCACCTTCAACAGTAGCTGAACTGTGGAAATTTGGCTCGTTAGAGAAATCTCCATGTTTGGAGGGTTTCTTCATCTGTGATGGACAGACAGATGTTAGTCCTGCCTGACAGTGTCTACAAGGCACACAGAAATGTCTCCCTCTTCCCCTACAGGAAGGTCAGTGGCTTCAGCAGGCTACACGGTAACTGGAATTTGTGAGTTCTCTTCCTCAGGTTCTGTTCTGGTCCTCACTCTCCACTGCAGAGGAAGATTTATGAACATAATTCAGTGCCTCCATCCTTCAGGAATTAGATTCTCGGATAGCTTCTGAACTTCAATTTGGCAATGAATTCAATGCTGAATGAATGAATTCCCGCTTGCTTATCTTGCTGAATCAAAACCCTAGGATGCAGCAGGTTGAACTGTTTCTAGAATTACTTGGCTGGAAGGAAGCTTCCCAAAATTCAGCAAATATTTTCAGCAGTATTTGGCTTTGGGTTAATTAAACAAAGATGGACTGCAGGAGTGACATAGCCTCCTAATGCAAAAGGAGGTAGCACTCCTAATAGCATCTGTCTTCTGAAGCAAAATCTCAAAAGCTTTGATTTTCCTCCTGTAAATCCCCAACAAACAAGTTCTTGTCTCTGACCTTATAGTTAAGTTTTATGTGCAACAGCTGAAACTTTCAGTCAAGACCTTCAGGCTGCCTCCACAAATGATGTCTACAAGTAGCAGCAAATAGATAAGGAACAGAATAACAGCTTTAACAACAAACCCAACAGAGATTTTAAATCAGGAGCTTTCGAATACTGTCAACAGGTCTGCTAGACATTGTTCCGACAGGAGGTTTATTGACTGAAGCCTATTGATCTGGAAACATCTAATTGATTTCAGTGTCATATTTTGCCAAACGCAAATTTGGAACATCTTTATTTCCCTTTTCTGATGCTTACAGAGCCGGTTTACTGCATTGTCAATAAGAGGCTTTAGTGCCAAGGGATTACGCTCACAGGATCACAGAGTGATGCAGGGCTGCACTGAGAAAAAAGTAATTCCCGTCCTTGTAGAAAGCAGTGGAAAATTACAGCATCCTTTCAATGCACTGACCTCTAGTTGAAACAGCTGATAAACAATGGCCCTAACTCGCATTTTAATTCCAGCACACTGATTTGAGTCTAATGGAGTTGTTGTCACTTTATAAGCAAATATCGTAGGTATTTCAGCCCATAGCAGTCAGAAAGGGGTGACAGCAGGAGCAGCACATTTCTATGCCCTTCTCTGAGTGTGCTGCTCCTGCCCCCCCCCCCCGATTAGTGTTAAGTCCTTGTGTTGTGTCAACTCTCTAGCTTAGAGTCCTCATAAAACCAGGTTGGATGACAGATACTTGAATTCACTGTTGTTCTTATGAACTTAAAATAATGTGCTGTGATTGCATAGAGTTTGGTCTTATCAGAAATGAATAATGCTAGTATGGTAAAGGAACGTGTAAACATAAGAAAGAGATAGAAGAGTGATTAAAAAAATGCTAGTGAGAAAAATGAAGATTCTTAGTGATGCTGTGAATTCAGTCTGCTGGTCTCCTTTGATCACAAGGCAGCCTAATGTGAGGAGCTGGTATATGCTCCAGAATGAACAGCATAGGCATGCACTGTCTACTAAGTCTGGCACTCAGATTTTCCTTCCAAAACTTTAGCTTTTGAAGGATGATAACAGAGATGGATTTAGGAATTTTCTATCAAGCACACAATCTGAACAAGTTTCCCTGTACTTCTCGCTTGAACATATTTGCTAAAATACAAATGACAGCTGATCAAACCTAACTATCAGGTCATCTGTCATTCCCTTATCTCTTAATCTAGTGTTCCACAAGGAAGTGTTTGCTACATTATATCTCAGTGCCTTTTATGTGTGTACAAAACCCTTATCCATCACCATTGTAGTTCATTATCTTAAAGATATCTTTAAGCCTGTAAGCCCTCCAGCAACCTTGGAGTTAAGGCACCAAATACTGTAAATAGTGAGCAAATTAGTCAAAGAGAAGAATTTTTGCTTGAGAGAGGTTCAGCTGGCTGCTAACTCAAACCAGAAACTTGGATCCTAGGAGATGAATTGGATATGAAAACAGAGGCCCGCTAAAGGGAGCCTCACACTATCAGGTCTTGATGCTTTTCCTCTTGGTGATACCACCATGTCTCTTGCCATTATGTTGACTGCTTTAATATTCATTATTATTTCTAGCAGATTTTCTTTTGGGAAGTGTAAGTGGCTTCCTGGACAGAAGGATGCACAATACACACACTAAACCACACTTTATCTGTAGGGTTTCGTCTCTAGTAATCTATTAATTTAGGACATGTTTGCCACTTATTTATCTGGGTCCATTGCTTTCAGTGGGGTTATTACACTATTTATAAGGGCAGACTAATTAGTTTAAGATAGAGGATGAGGGAAGAAGTGCTAATTTTGCCCTAGGTATCTGGTCCAAAATGGAGTAAAAATATGCGTTTATATATTCAGTCATAACATATCTACCCTTCTGACGTTTTGGCATTTGAGGTAGGCATATAGTCACCAAAGGTACCCTCCTTGGTCATAAGAGACAAATAAGCACCCCGGAGACATCTCAGTGCACCTATGGCCTGAATCAGGCAGTGTCTAACGTTGAGTTGAAGGAATCTGGGCCTGAAACCCACAGGTAGGTAGAGGCATTTTTTGGATCACAGGTGGTTTTTTTTATTTCTGAAGCTTCACGTGTAAACGATGTGGAATTACTTTAAAGGATCATGTTGTCAACATACTCTGAGAGAGCTGGTCATTTTTTTCCTGATTTATATGTATATTTATAGAAAAAGATAAAATCTTAGGGCAAGTTAAAATACTATACATGATAGGTAGAGATTCCTGAGCTGGCTCAGTCCAGTCTAGCTATGGACCTGGGAGAAGACTTGTAACATTAGTATAATGCTCCATAGTGCTCTTCAAGAATGAATCTTGGCTTCAAGCTAGTAGCCCTGCATAGTTCTATATTGTGCTGAACAGACAAGACATACCAGCTTTATTGAAATTAGTTGACATTATCTTGCCTAGTGCCGTGCCTGATATAATCTCAGAGAGATGTGGAAGTCTTAGGTCTATTTTTAAAAAGTGGGAATTAAACCACAGAGTAGAAAATGTGTCTCATCTAAAAGAAATCTATGGTAGAACCAAAAATTAAATGCAAAGTTAACTTTCTCCAGTTCTAATAACTGGATTATGCTTACTGTATGGTAATATATATGCCATATCTGCCAAACTCATTCGTGTAATTACATGCATTGTAAACAGATCACTTAGAGTGGCAAGGGCCAGAACAGGCACTGCAGGCATCTGCTGCACCTTGGTGGAACCCTGCCTCACTATCTGATATTGCTACAGCCCTGGTTCCCATCACAGCAGGAGCCACCAATCACAGTGAAAAATGTGAGAGTTGGAAACACTGACACCTAAAAGTTTCTCTTGTGATTCCAGAAAGAACCTAAATCCGGATTTGTGGGGAAGGGAAGGAAGTATAACTGCATCCACACTGAACTAGCAACTGGTAGTGTCACCTGCCGCTGTCCAATATATTGGAAATGCCAGGAAAGTGCTCTTCCCACAGCACATGATCACCACAAAGAATATTACTGTAAGACAAAAAAAGTCCCACAGCTGTTTCGCAGGCAGACAAAGAAAAAGCCACAAACATCTGCAGCATGAATTTCTTTTTTTCAGTTCCAGATGCTATTATCAAACCTGTTCGGTCATTCACTGCACTGTGAATCTCTTTCTAGTATTCCAATTAGTCCAAATTTTTTTAGCACCTTAAGCCCTGAAGTGAATTGGCAGCCTTTGATATGGGTTTCATTTACTTTGATAGAAACCGCCTTTACTTTTTTGTAAGTGCTTTACATGATTCCACAAAGAAGACCTTAACTTCAGGCAACCAAGCTCAAATGTTTTGACCATAGGTTTACTAGACTTCAGGACTAAAAGGAGCTGCTAGAGCACCTAGCCTGGCTCTCTGCATAACATAGACTTGCATTTGCTGCTATATATATCAAGTCCAACAACTTTACCTCTGAGGTTTCTTGTCTCTTCCTCTTAACTCAAGGCTGACTGTCTCAAAATATTCATCCAATTCAAGGATAAGAATCAGGAGGTTTTGACAAGCACAGGCACCCACCCACACATAATCATGCAATAGACCACAGGCTGTGAGCACATGACCTTTCCAGCCTTCAGCAAGGGCTTCCTCACCCCCGTGCATCTGCAGCTGCTCATCAGCACCCACATGGTGGGTGTTACCAACCCTTGGATCAGCTGGCAGATCTCCAGGTGGGAGCTCCCACTGGCTGGCATTAGTCAGCCAGGTGAGGAGCACCTGGGCACAGGCTCTCCAGCTGGCACAGCTGAACCTGGAGGCAGATGTGTGTCCCAGCCCACTTCGTCAGTCGGTGTAGTACCACTGATCTTACACACATTGGCTGCACTGTCATCTTAACCTCACAAAAAAAGGATAGAGATTTGGAAGTGCACCATACTCCAGGTAGTTGCTGATACTTCTGTAATGCTTCCCACCAGAACCCTGTAACACTGTGCTTTTTTTTTTTTTTCCCCAGAAAATATTTGCATACAGGAATGGGGAAGAGCAGGTCTAGCATATTGTATTACTGGCAAATGAAGTGTGACTGGTACATAATTCTAAGTGTGACGCTATACCTGCAGTGAGATGAACGCAACACCTCTCTGTCTAGCTGAATGTCATGCATTGACCTTTCATACAAGACAGGCTTAATAATCACAGAATCACAGAATCACAGAATGTTAGGGATTGGAAGGGACCTCAAAAGATCATCTAGTCCAATCCCCCTGCCAGAGCAGGAAAACTTAGGTGAGGTTACACAGGAAGGCATCCAGGCGGGTTTTGAATGTCTCCAGAGAAGGAGAATCCACAACCCCCCTGGGCAGCCTGTTCCAGTGTTCTGTCACCCTCACTGAGAAGAAGTTTCTTCTCACATTTAAGTGGAACCTCTTGTGTTCCAGCTTGAACCCATTACCCCTTGTCTTACTGTTGGTTGTCACTGAGAAGAGCCTAGCTCCATCCTCGTGACACCCACCCTTTATATATTTATAAACATTAATGAGGTCACCCCTCAGTCTCCTCTTCTCCAAGCTAAAGAGACCCAGCTCCCTCAGCCTTTCCTCATAAGGGAGATGCTCCACTCCCTTAATCATCTTTGTGGCCCTGCGCTGGACTCTCTCCAGCAGTTCCCTGTCCTTCTTGAACTGAGGGGCCCAGAACTGGACACAATATTCCAGATGAGGTCTCACCAGGGCAGAGTAGAGGGGAAGGAGAACCTCTCTGGACCTACTAACCACCCCCCTTCTAATACACCCCAGGATGCCATTGGCCTTCTTGGCCACAAGGGCACAGTGCTGGCTCATGGTCATCCTGCTGTCCACCAGGACCCCCAGGTCCCTTTCCCCTATACTGCTCTCTAATAGGTCATTCCCCAACCTGTACTGGAACCTGGGGTTGTTCCTGCCCAGATGCAAGACTCTACATTTCCCCTTGTTATATTTCATTAAGTTTTTCCCCGCCCAACTCTCTAGCCTGTCCAGATCTCGCTGGATGGCAGCACAGCCTTCTGGCGTGTCAGCCACTCCTCCCAGCTTGGTGTCATCAGCAAACTTGCTGATAGTACACTCAATTCCCTCATCCAAGTCATTGATGAATATATTGAACAGTATTGGTCCCAGAACTGACCCTTGAGGCACTCCACTAGATACAGGCCTCCAACCAGACTCCGCCCCATTGATCACAACTCTCTGGCTTCTCTCCTTCAGCCAGTTTGCAGTCCACGTCACTACCCGACCATCCAGTCCACACTTCCTCAGTTTTGCCGTGAGGATGCTGTGGGAGACGGTGTCAAATGCTTTGCTGAAGTCAAGGTAGACCACATCCACTGCTCTGCCATCGTCAATCCACCTTGTTACGTCTTCATAAAAGGCTATGAGGTTGGTCAAACACGACTTCCCCTTGGTGAAGCCATGTTGACTGTCCCTGATGACCCTCTTATCCTTGATATGTCTTAAGATGGCACCAAGGATAAGGTGTTCCATCACTTTCCCAGGGATGGAGGTGAGGCTGACCGGTCTATAGTTGCCCGGGTCCTCCTTCTTGCCCTTTTTGAAGACCGGAGTGACATTTGCTTTCCTCCAGTCCTCAGGCACCTCTCCCGTTTCCCAAGACTTGGCAAAGATGATGGAGAGCGGTCCAGCAATGACTTCAGCCAGCTCCCTCAGCACCCGCGGGTGCATCCCATCTGGACCCATGGATTTATGGATGTCCAGATTGCTTAATTGCTCCCTAACCCAGTCCTCATCAACTGAGGCAGACTCCTCCATTGCCCTGCCTTCCTCTGGGGCCTCAGGGGTACGGGGCTCCTCAGGACAGCCTCCGGCAGAGTAGACAGAGACAAAGAAGGCATTCAGTAATTCTGCCTTCTCTGTATCTTCTGTCACCAGGGCACCCACCCCGTTCATCAGTGGGCCTACATTGCCTCTGGTGTTAGTTTTATCTGCCATGTATTTGAAGAACCTCTTCCTGTTGTCCTTGACCCCTCTCGCCAGGTTTAACTCTAAGGAGGCCTTAGCTTTCCTAGTTGCCTCCCTACATCCTCTGACAACAGCCTTATATTCTTCCCAAGTGGCCAGCCCCTCCTTCCATGATTTGTAAACCCTCCTCTTCCACTTGAGTTTACCCAGCAGTTCCCTGTTTAACCACGCAGGTCTCCTGGCTCCCTTCCTTGACTTCCTGCGCGTCGGGATGCACTGATCTTGAGCTTGGTAGAAGCAGTCCCTGAATGTTAACCAACTATCTTGGGCCCCTTTACCTTCAAGCAGCCTTGCCCACGGGATTTCCTCCAGCAACTGTTTGAAAAGGCCAAAGTCGGCCCTGCTGAAGTCCAGGGTTGCAATTCTGCTCGGTAATAATGCTGTAGAATAGTCTTTTTTTGGGGTGGGGGGAGGAGGGAATAGAGGAGAATCAATCATCTCTATATATTTTTTATAAAGTATCAGAAAAATTAACTCCTGGAACTCTGGCATGTTGCAAACATGTCTCAGTCTGCTGCAATATAGGAAACATTAGTAAGCAGTTCGTATTTTGTTGACAGTGGAGCTCTTTAGAAATACAAATAAAGTTCCAAGTGGAACATAGACAGGTTAAGCAAAGTACTGTCCAGTGAGTGAGAGGATTGAAAACGAGACTTTTGGTCTTTAGTGTTGTACCACTTGTGCAGACAGATGAATCACTGAGGGCAAATATAGAGTTTAAATACAGAAACAGTATGCACAATATAGCTACCAATGAGGGCTTTAGTCACTCACACAGCATAACACTGAGGACTTCTCTACAGTTGTAGGGAATTGTGTTACTAGGGTATTAGTCATGATTTTCACTTAGCAATGATTTTCACTTATGCGTGTTTTTATCCATAGATCTTTAAGCCCTCACACAGGCAAATATTAACAGTGACATTTTAAAGAATGAAGAGATGGGGAAGTTGGATGACTTGGGTCATTGTCATATGATGAGCCTGAAATAGAATAAACATTTGGTAGGGCTTGTGACTTGCAATCCCATGCTCAGCTCATCGGACTTATAGCCCAACTCCTACATGGCAAAACTGGAGAACACTTTTGCTCATTTAGTGACTGACCCAGACTGACTGACTCAAAACAGTGATTGAAATCACAGCTATTGGACTCTGAATCAAAATGAAATACCGCCTTCTCCCAGTTTCTGTGATGTTTGAAATAATGCTCAAGTTTTTGACTAGTTCTACAATTTTGAGATTCTTAGTGCTTCTTTTACAGAAATGCCATATAGGCAGACAGGGAGCAGAGAAAGGAAAGGAATTTCTCAGAAACTAAGAAAATCTGTTTGTGACAGTGTTTGAGATATGAAAGTATAAAATACATAATATGCCAGATTCACTGGTGTAGTAACTCTCTGTATCTGCATAATCCTTTTCTGATTTCACAATACCTGATTCAAAATGGGTAGCACACAGTAATAAAGTATGCTCAGTTTTGTCTGGAGATAGCACTCTGAAGTATTTTTTACAGACCATGTTTTCCTCATCTTTAGTTTTATGTATACATATATATTTATCACTGTGATCGTGTTTTTCATGTAATATGTATTTATTCTAGCTTATTTTACTTTTCTAATTTGAACGGCATATGCAGAACTTACAACTCTTTCATCTAGTCTTGGGTCACACTGATGAAAGATCTGTTATCACTCAAGCCCCAGAGCATTCGCCCTGGTTATTTGTCTTTAGGTGCTGCAACCACTACTAGTAAACTTCCAAGTCACTTTGGCTGTGTGAGCTGAGTCATAGAATAATACAAAAGGGCTTCTATTTGTGCATTTATGTGCACTGGAACATACTTATATGTACAGAAATGACTAATGAACTGGTGAGCACATTTGTTAAAGACAGCTTAATAGGAAAACATGATTTGTTCTAGGGGGGGAAGGCTGTTATGATGTTAGAAACTGTGAGAACCAACATCAATTCATTAAAATAATGAGTGTTTTTTTTCTTGATACACATTTTTATGCTCAAATGTGGTGTTTTCAAATATTGAAGGATATTATGATCCTGAGACATCAGGTCCAGCTTTGTTGTATAAGCCTATTTGTGGCTGCCAGGGTAGGAAATAAACTTCTCTGAGCATTTCTGAGTATTTTGTGCCTTCCTTTTTACAGTGTCTCTCAAATCCTGTTAATTTAGAGATTACTTAAGTTTTTGGAAAACTACCAGTGAACCACCTTGTGCAATACAGCTATAAGGTTTTGATTCACAGACATCTACAATGAAGCCATGCTTTGAGTGTTTACTCTCTTCCCTTCTGCAATAATGTTTTGACAATATTTTTACTTTCATTTCTGTGTTTCCTTTACCTGACTGACTACTTAGAAAAAAAAAAAAGTGACCTTTTTTCAGGTCATCATTCAATATTTAATGACTACCAGTACTACCGAGGCCACAGGCTGAGAAACACCTCTGAATGGTATCTAGCACTGACTGTTAGTGGAGATGTGGTCCTGGGTGAAGTGGAGAGCTGGTCCTGGGTTAAATGGACATTTGGTTGGACTGAGCTGGCAATTCAAATGCTCTTGAAGCAATTAAAGAATGCTGAACTGATTAAAAACTATTTGATCAATATCTTACAGCTATTGACTTGTAAAAGATTCACTTTCATCACCCACTATCAATTTCCTGGAAGACCTTTAAATAGAACTCAAAATCACATTTTACTTTGACTTGGCTCTGCAGGAAGAAAAACAGGCTTCCAGGCTGTATGCCATCATTCAAAAGCATGGCTCAGCATCCTGACACTTCTGTGGGGCCGACTTACAAGAAATGTGGAACCACTGAGATGCTGAATTCTTTTCACAACACGAAATGTTTAGACTGCTAGGAAAGGAAAAAAAAAAAGGAACTGGTGAGGGAATGCGTGGGGAACTCCATATAGAAAGAGGAAGTATTGTGTGTGACTGATCAGGAAATGGGTACAAAGCATCTGTTTTGGTAGTATTTTCGCTTGTTTTGGGGGCATTTCCATAGTGAACTGGAAGCTGGCCCTGCACATAGGTATTACTTCACTCCAGAGCGAAAGGCAGGCACTAATTTGGAGCAAAACACAGCAGCCGTCAACGTGAGCACATAGCAACACAGCACAACAGCTGAAGGCAGGTTGTGCACAACACAACATCCTGCTGAAACTGCTGAGTGTTGTAGAGCCATTCTGGGCTGCAAGAATCAAAAACAAAGCTCTGACTTCTATAAAAAGAGAAAGCTATTTTGCAGGCTGTCTTTTCTGACAGGAATTGATTCTCTTTTGCCTCCAAAAACTCTGGGATGCAGTCCCATCTGCTCTACAAAAACTCTAGGGAGCTATGCAAAGCAGCAAGGTGAGAACATGATGAAAGCCTGTTCTGACCCTGGCTGGCAAACCACTTCTTTACCATGCACAGATTTGGCACATGGGAAGTTTAGCCCTCATCTTTCCATAAACATTGGCTTGTCTGGAGTATGCTGTCAACCCCTGTGATGTCAGGGCTGTTTGCTTCTTTGGTTTTGTCACGTGATTTTATTTATTTTTTTTTTCCAGAAGCTGAGTCCAAAAGTATGACAGTTTTTCTTGTGTAAAGTGACGTTCTGCTTATGCGTTAGCTCTTGAGCAAGCGGTTGTTAGTCAGGTCTTTGCAGAGTTGTGGGGAGGGTAGTGTAATACCCTCAATGCAATGAAGTCATTTCTAGAGGAAGTCCTTGTATGGAGAATTTATTCATTGCTTTGGAAGATTTCAAATCGCATTTCCAGGACGATCAATTCAAATTCTAGATTTGATTCTCCTTGTTTAGTCATTCCTGAGTCAGCTGGGAGATGGAGGCAGGTTTGGATATGCTGATGCAAGTGGGTGGCACAGAAAGCTGAGACAAATTCCCCGACAGAGGGTATTTTGGACCTCCTCCTCCAAGACAGAAATATAATGCTCCTACAGGGTTATAAAGGGACTGAAATAGTTGAAAGATCCATTTCAAGTGCTGTCATGGTAAAGCTCCTGAGCAACATACTCCATGAGATGTAGAGGGAGGCAATTATTTGGAGGACTCTGTTTGCCATTGGCTTTCCCCTCTCTGGAGAATGAAACTGCTTAGCTTAAATGATTTCAAACATGACCTATCCCCATTTGCTAAGTAGATCACATTAGTCAACATTTGTCCTGGATCACAAGTGTAACAATACTGATAGGGCATCGTTTTCTGCACTGCTCCCTTGCTCTTCTTTTTCAACCTTATTTTTCCTCTGTTTAGTTTCCGCCCTTTCCATTACTCCTTGGGGTGATTTTTTTTCCTTAGTCTGCTCCTGCATTTCACTTTCTTTTCTCCCTCAGGCCTTTCTTTGTTCCTGGCTGCTTCGAGTTGAAGCCAGCACTCTGAAAGCAACATCATCAGCTATAGTCACCTTCAGAGAAACATCAAGAGCTCAAAGTCATCTTCAAAATTATTTCAAGTAAAAGAGATCACTTTCTCACATTTTTATTTCATAATGTGGTGTCAAATGAATATGGAAAACTGTGCACAGTTTTGGCCACCATTCAAGAAGTATGTCAAGAACCTGGAGAGAGAGAGTGGAAGGCTATCAGGATGATCAGGGATCTAGGACCACTGAGGAGAGGCTGAATAGCTGGGCTTGTAAAATCTGATGAAGAAGAAGGCAGTTGAACAGCAGCATACAACTTCTTGACAAGGAGCTACAAAGACACCAGAGCCAAACTCCTCTCAGTCATAACAGAAGGTATAAAAGGGGGCATTGGCAGCAAGGTGAGTGCTCATTAGGAAACAAAATGTCTACCAAGAGGGTGGTGCAGCCCAGGAACAGCCTTCCTGGAGAGGTGAAGGAAACCTCATCCTTGGAGGTTTCCAAGCCTCAGCCAGGCAAAACCATACTGACGTGCTCCAGTGCTGGCCATAGTCTGGGTGACCCACAGGGCCCCCTCTAAATAACACTATAACACCGCAAAGTTATGTACTTGTCCTCTCAAAACACTGTAGAGTTGCCATGTTTTCCCTGCTAACCAGTCCCTCCTGAACTGCAAGAGGAGGAATTTTTTATATATATATATATTTTTTTTTTTTTAAGGAGAAGGGTAATATAAGCCAATCTAAACAGTTATGGTAATTCTGGCTTAAGTGAGATACTTGTAAATGCTTTTAATTTTTGCTTTAAACTGAATGTATTTCATGCAGACAGTGTCCCTTCACTTTTCCCTTCCTTTCAAAACTCTGTGTTCTTGCAGGTGCTGGAAGATGTGCAGGCACAGGGCAGTGCTGGGAGCCTGGCAAGCATGTGCCCAGTAGAGCAGAACCTGTAGTTTCTGTGGGTAAAGCTGTGTTGCCATTCTCATACTTCTGTCATGTAATAATAGACGTAAAAGAAAAAAAAATAATGGACAGAGAATCATCTCTGTCCTCCAGTCAGGCTGGTCCTGAGCTATAGTTTGATTCTAAAGCAGTCCTGCAGATGATGTTATGTTTCATCTTAAAGGATGTGTATAAACTCCAGGGCATGGTAGGTCAGCTTGTATTAGAATGTATACTCTCAGTTCTACAAACCAGTGTATTTTTAGGTAGGCAGGTAGCCTCCTTAATTGTAGTGGGATGATTCACATCCATGTGATGATACATATGTGTGTTTATAGAATAAAAGCACTCTATTTGTTGTTTCAATATTTATGACTTTTCCTTGAGCTATTCTAATGAAATATTTGTTCAGTTTGTTTGTTTGTTTGTTTTTTCCCTTTTTTCTTCCACACCCCACCCCCCCGCCCCACGCCCACTGCCCCAGGCCTGACCACAATCATCCAATGTCTTTTGTGGAAAGGTGGGGATTTTTTACAGTTTTCAATTCCTTTTTATGAATAAATCCACTAATGTTTACTGGGATGCTTGAAATATTGAAACTTTGTTTAGGACATAGGTTGTAAGACTCAATGTTGCATTTGCTACAATTACTTTTAGCATACATGCAAACTTAATTTTTGTGCAACTATATTAAAAGTAATAGCAATTTTCTATCTGTTTTAATTTGCAGTAAATGAGTTTCTGCTGCTGTGTTTTAGGCAGACAAGAGCTTGTCTTCCTCAGTAATTATCTCCAGACAACGCTGTTTGAATCATGTGATAGGCTAAATGAAAATGATAGCTTATCTCAGGTAAACTAAGCAATTTTGTTCCAACACATTAAAGTCTGATTATAACAAAAGATTTTGAATTCATTTGTTTAGCCACTGAACTGATACTCACAAATTGTCTTCTAAGGTGTACAGTGACAAAGCGGATATAAGCATCTCCTTGAGACTACAGAGGGTATCAATGAATGATATGATTGTTGACATAATTTAAAATGAATCCTTTTTCATACCGACATCTGGGATCACACTCTTTACTCCCCTGGTTCCTGAGAAGTGGGAAGGTTTTTGAGCCTTTAATACAGTCATAGATGTTGATCATTGTTACATTTTATGTGAAAAAGCTTACAGTACAGTTTTTTCATCACACGGACAGAAGTCTTCTATCTCCTATGTCAGAGCTGGAAAAGCAGTAGGTTTTTTTGAGGAAGATTTCCCTTATTTCCTAAAGCTGTCAGTCTGAGGACAGCCAGCTCTCTGCCTGAGGCCTGGAAATGTAATTAGGGGATAATGAATAGCAAGCCTTAGTTAGCCCTTCTCTCCTCTAAAACAGACATGCCTCAGAGCATTTGCACCGGTGTGAAAAGAATTAAATGTCTCCTTGGTCAGGCTGTTCTGTTGTGAGATCCATTCCTGCTGTGTGATGGTAAGGGCTGATGAATCCGGAGGTGTCACTATGTGGTAACGTGTCTTGTTTAGGATTCCCCCTTCCTGGACAGACTTCACCCTTTGAGGAGCGGGGTCACACAGATTTCTCTTGCAAAATATATTGCAGAAAAATACAATCCAGAAAGACTTCGTGCTTGCATTACAAAAGACAAAATATTGTCTTTTGTCTTTGGAAGGAAGCAGCATGGGCACATTCCAAATTTCAAGGTCACCTTTAGAAACAACAGCAAAAAAATGCAGACTAATTATAGCAACTGAGTATTTTCATTTTTCTGTGGGGGCATTGCTCAATATGGGCTTTTGCTTTATTTATTTTTTAAATAGTCACTTATTTAAGTTTGTTTCAATGCCTGTAAAATGCATAGCAATAGCTCTCCTTGGGCAGGAGCCAGGCAATCCAAATGAGCATCTAGGAGACTCCTGATACTTGACTTCTCTTCTGTGCCACATTTTCCTAGAGCTCTTCTCTATTAATCTTGCAACAACCCATGTTTGTGTGTGATTTATTGCTTAGCTGAATAACTGCACAAAAGGGTTGTGGACGATGCCTTTCAATGCCTTTCATACTCCTCTTCAAAAATATAACACTCTCCTATAAGGCCTGGAGTTCTTTTCACTGGCAAGGCTCCAGGTAAGAGGGCTTTCCATTAGGTTTTGCTGGTTGAGATGTTGATCTCTGCTGGGGAAGCAGGACCTCAAACAGACTAGACAGACAGTTTAGATACTGTCTGGAAAATACAAGATGGTGAAGTAAATGTTAGGGCAAGATAAAAGGTCAGATCTGGATATCCTTCTGGCACCTGGGAGAGCAACGAATGTGGTGCCTACTCATCAGTCCACTGTTTTCTATGTTGGCCTCTTATCTATCCTCTTGCCCTCTCTTACCTTCATCCCCCACCACTGCACTGATGTATCTCATCTACTGCCACACTCTGGAAGAAAACACTCTAGGGTCCTGGCTTGGCTAATTTGGTCCACCATATTCTGTGGTATGTCAGATGCCAGATGTATAAAGCAAAAGAATTAGAAGCAAATTTAAAAGTTAAGAAAGTATTAAAAAAATACAAATACTTAGTCCTGTTGAAGAAAATGGGACTCTAAGGTTGATAATATAAAGCTTGGAACTGAAAATAAAGGAATAGGGGGGTATCGAGGAATCCCCACCACTGAAGGTTTTTAAGAAGTTAAATCCAGCTCATCTAGCCTTCCTTCATAGTCAAGGGAAAGGACACAGATAGGAACTGATTCTTCTCTTTCTTGGACAGGACATCTCTTCTAGATCGGAAAAACGGTGGCTGTTCCTCTCCATTCATTGCCACAGAAACCAGAGTGACAGCCTGTGACATCAACAACCACTTTGCAGAGGTCTGAAGTCAGGTGAGATTATGGTTTTTGTTTGTATTTGAGAAATTCTTCAGAGCTACAAGTACTGGGAACACAATTTTTCACCAAAAATGCAGAATGGGCAGTAACCATAGATCTTCCAAATTGCAGCATCCGAGCTGCCCTGGAGCCCGCCTTGCTGCCTGACACTGGTGGCTGCTGATCGGCACAAGGCCATCCTGCAGATAAATCTGGAATAACTTCATATGCCTTCAACATGGACTGTTACATTTCTTTTTTGGTGCAAGTTCAGTATGACACATAGAGAGACATTTATATTAACTGCAATTAAGCTCTATTAGACCTTTAATCTGCTACCAGGTTGTAGCGTATAAATGAATACATTAAAAGAAAAATAAAACATGAAACAATTATCTTCTATAAGTTGCAAAGCTGAATTTCAAGCTGTGCCTTTACAGCTGTTTCATCACATTTTTAATTGTGCTAGCTTTTGTGTCAGGGAAAAGAGCTTTATTGGAAAAAGATGAGGGAAAAGTAGAACAAAATCTAATGTTTCATTAAACTGAGAAATACCATGGGCTTGAAATTGAAATCTTTAAGACTTGTGTATTAGGAAGTCAAATTATCAAATAGTTATACTTTGGGAAATAAAAGCTTAGTTTTCTCAAAGAGACATGCATTGGCAAGAAAAATACCAAGGCTGGTTTGGAGATCAATTTAAAAGAATGTTGTGTTGAAAGGACAAAATTAGCCAAGTACGATGGTCAGCTGATGTGGGAAAGTGGGAAAAAACCAACCAACCTGACAATCAGCGTGAAAAACAAACTCTTATTTTCCACAGCCAGCTGAATCAGACTGACTGTTTCCTTGCAGAGGGGCACTGACTGACTTCTTTGCTGCATACTCGAGGCTCATCTGGAGCAGAGAGTGCCGAGAAGGGAGAGCAGAGCTTTGGAAAAGGGCTGGGTCGGTGGGGCGATCCTCTCTCTGGCATTTCAGTGAGGTCAGGCCAGGGAGCTTTGTACAGGGGGAAATGCTGCTCTTCTGCATCTCCAGCACAGGTATGTTTAGGAATGATGTTTCTGGTTCCATTCATCACAGACAGCAAAGCTCACTGAATCTGGGGCTATGTGCTCCCAAAAGGGGGACACCCATCCAGTGTTCTTCAGCATGAACTCAGCAAGTGCAAAGTAAAGCTTTCTGGCACTCTCAAACAAAAATATCCACCCAGGACTTCAGAGAACCATTCTTGGGCTTGAAATTTATACTGAACTGTGAAATAGCATTATGCCAATCGAGTAAGCAACAGGTCTCATGGAGGCTTTTTTTTTACTTCTCAAGGAGGAGAAAGGAGAAAGAATGGCTTTCATTGTCACTTCAGGATTTTGTACATACAGAAAATAGGTCTACGGTGGTTTTATTTTTTATGTTTTTACAGTCTGCTCTTTGACTGTATAAGTTGTTTTCAGTTTCACTGAATATCATGGCTTGCAGTGCAATCTAAGAAATATACAAAACGGAGCTGCAAGATGAGGTGCAGTAGCTGGGGAAAAAAATCAGTTTAAAAGCCCACCATTTTGAGTGCAAGGAGGAAGGGAGGAAGGCAAGGAAGAGCAAGAACAGGTTACCTCATGAATGTTGCGTCTGAGATGGTAATACTATGTCTAATGTTGAGCTGCTGGTTTGTGAGTGCTATAGATGTAGCAATGAGATATAGTGTTTGGGAAGCAGACTAGGTTTAGAAAAGTTCTCTGTTTTGTAGCCTACACACAAAATGACTGGGAAAGATCCCGAATAACTTCAGTAAAACTGGCCGAAGAAACACTGTACGTCTCATTATCCGTGGTGAAAGTCATTAATATAGACCTGCTCAACAGTATGGTAAAAAATCATACTTGAACTGCAATATATTGGGCCACAGACAGCTGCTTTCCTCCTGGTGTGAGCAGTGCATGGCAGAAGTAAATGCTCACTGCTCAGACTACAGTAATCCTGTACTGGTTAGGCAAGTGGCACTGCCAGCTCTGTTGTGAAATGCTGTAGTGAACTGAATTGAGTAGACAGGAACAGAGGACTGAAAAAGAAATAGCTGCTAACCTGAAGAGTGTTGCAAACATAAAGCATTCAAAAATCATGAGTCCAGACACCAGACACCAGTCACCGAATTATAAAACCTATTTACACACCATTTTAAAATAAAAATAATCAATGAAAAATTTGTTCTTCTTGCTCTCTGGCTTCAGAGCTTTCAGGTGCTTCACAGTCTCACATTTTCTCTTCAGCCACAAATGTTAAGTATCTAAATGCTTTTCCCAATCTCCAAGGTCAAGCAGGTAGGGATATGTAAAGGAAACTTGAAATATCATGAGACTCATTGTCAAGTTGCAAGAATTGGCAAGAATTAGCCTGGCACTGCAAACTAGGGGCATTATTTATCACACTTTTGAACTTATCAGTCACTTCAGAACCAAATTATTAAGAAAAATTTGAGATAAATGATGTAGAAAAGTAAGAGCTGCTTCTTGCTAACAACATATCTTTGAGCTCAGTGAATGTGTGGAAATGAAAAGCACTGTAGGGACACTTTCCCACCTCCTGAGATTTGCGTGTTGCGTTGGCACTGGTGCAGGGAGGGCATTTCCCCTCCATGGTTTAGGAGCTAGTGGAGCTCTGATGAAGGCAGAGTCACCTGTGAAGGATGGATAGCAATGTCTCTTTTGCTGTGTCACTGTTTAACGTTACACACAGTAATTCCAGGTTATCCAGTGGTAGAAACCACAGATGGCAAGTCTTTGTTTTTGTTTCCATTTCCTTTTCAAGCCCAAGAGAGATATTACAGGTATTTTTATAGGATAAATAGTGGGGAGAATTCTAGAAATGTTAACCATGGTTTGTGCCTGTAGACAATTCGCACAGTTCTTTCAAAGGTTACAGTAGGCTTAGGACAACTGCTCCTTCATTAAGACAGACAGATCTTCAATAAAGCCTTCAAAGATCATTTGGATAAATTATTTAAAAATCGTAGTTATATCCTGCCTTTTCTTGCTCCTCATCCTCTGACCAAAGAATTATTTTGCCTGTAGCAATCATCCCCAAGGACACCCAATTTTGTCATGTAAACACAGTACAAATGACCGAGTCATAACACATACCCAAAGCAACCCAAGAGTTCAAGATTTTACTTCAAAGCAGTCTAAGTCCTCTGGTGTAACCAAGAGCCAGTATGTAACTAGAATACAAGCATACTATATTAGACCTGACTGAGGGGATTATGCAGGTGCTAAACAAGATTACCTTTGATTGCCATTGTAGAAACCTGGAAAGAAACACTGCTTTAGCCCTCTGATAGCATTTTTACATATGCCTAAGAATTGGCTACCAAGTTTGTTCCAGTGAAGCATCTGGGTTTTAATCATGTTCAATTAACTGATATGGTGTAGTAGTTGTTAAATGCTTCTTAGGGGGAACCATTGGAAAACATTTAAAAATCAAAGGTCAGTTAGGATGTTATGGTAAGATGCCCAGCCAGTCACTGCAGGCTCACATTGAAGGACCCATTTAGGGCAGTTGTGTCATGGCAGAAGAGCCCTCAAACTTCAGCTGCCCTGGGACTAGATCCCAGAATAGTAAAACGTGAACTTTTTCTGCTTTAGCTGAAGTTACTCTGGATACCTAAACAACCTAGGTAAGAAAAAGAACAGCACCCTCACCCCACCATCACCGACAAGAAATGGCCCCTAAATACTGTGTTTTTACCTGGGTCGTTCCCCAGATCTGGTTTCACATGTAGCCAGCTCTTGACCTAGCTGAAGGAACAATAACTTCTGGTAGAGAAGAGAGGGCAGGAGTGAGTGGGAGGGACATTTAAAACCCTCACACTGCCCGTGCCACTGGCAGAGGGGTAAGATGGGTCGCTGCCCTACTGTGCTTCAGGCAGAAGAAACCACCACTCAAATAAGTTAAATCAGTGGAACTACCCTGTACGGACTCCCGTATTTTAGAAAAAAAAAATATAGCTATAGCTAACATTACTGTAGGAATCAGTGTAACCTACAACATTCACATACTACGGTGAGATCTCACAAAGGAGTGAGACTGTTTAGTTAATTAAATGTATTTCTAAACTTGTTTCATAAAAGTTTATCATCTAGATCAGCATTTAATCTCTACACATAGAAGTCAACACTGGTTATAGGTCAGGGAAATTAACCAGGAGCATTAAGCATTCAAAATCAAAGCGAGGAAGTGAAAGATTTCCTCCTGACGGGGACAGAGGCTTCTGGGATGTTTCCCAGGGGGACAGCTGCAAAAATGGCAATGAGAGCAGGAAGAAAATCCCCAAACTATTCAAGTGAAATGTGCCTCAGGATCTGACAACTACTTGTCATGCTAGGAGCAGTTTATGTTTACAGGGACATTTGCACTGTGTAGCCACAGCATTTTTGGGGCATTTATTTTCTTGGCTTAATGCAGTTCTGATATGTCATCCACCCACAGCACCAACAGTCTAAATTAATCTAGTACACTTTTCATATTTAAATAAGATCTGAGCTTATGATAAGACAAAATGAAGATAAACAGAGCCCCAAAACCCCCACATGTCCCCCTAAAAGCAAAAACCCAAGGCAGAAAGCAGACAGAGTAAGAAGGATGCATGTGGGCTCGACATATGGCTGTCTGTGCCATACTTTCTTCCTTCTTGTAAAACTAGCGAGACTCCTCATGTGCAGAGCGCTCGTGTCCTCGGTTCTCCTGTGTACAGACCACTGAGTGGCCGCTTTTCCCCTCAGCCGTATTCTCAGGACTCTTTCTAGTAGCTGAGGAGAGCTTTCTCAGATAGCAGATCACTGCCAAAATGTGGCTGATGACTTATTAAATAGATCTCCTATAATACTATTGTTTCTCCGCATTATGCTGTGGCACAATTCCTTCATGCAGCATGTTGTAGGCTGTGTCCGCCCTGCCCGCAAGTGAGATGTTGTTGTTGTTGTTGGTTTTGTCCAGCAAACACTCTGGGTGAGAGCCCACATCTCGTTTTGACATGAAAAACATCCTTCATTTAAGCTTGGCTTGGGGACAAAGCACTCCAGCCCTGAATAAAGGCCCATCAGAAGCAGCCTCCCGCAGAGCGCGCTGCCCGCTCGCCCCGTGCCGCCCCAGCCCTGCTGCCCGCCCTGCCGCCCCCTGCCCCTACCTGCCTCCTCACCGCCCCACAGGGGCCTGGGCTCCGGCTTGGGCAGCGAGTCTCCTTTGCTATGGGGCTCCTTCGCCTGAAAAACAGAGGGAACACATCAGGTTACGGCAGCTTCCTATTGTGCTGAGTGATTGATTTACAAAGCTTAAGAGTAAAATTATTTTCCGTCCAAAGAAAATGTGTCGAGTGGCAGTGCAAGGCCCCTCTCCAGCTGTTTCCATAATCAGAGATAAGCTTACGAGGTGCCAGGTACTGTGATCTTCCAGAAAAGAAAAAGCCTCTGTGCTTTACTGTATTTTGAATTGCATTTTCCATTCAAAGTGTATGTGTACACCCATGGACCAGATGGTTAGCCGTGTTCTCTACTCTTCTTGGCCCTGCTGAGGGGGAGAAAGGGAAAGGCAATGGCAGGCAGGGTCCCAGCAGGGCTGTCTTCTGACATAAGAAGGTTTGCAGAGAGCCACTGTGCCTACTCCTTCACCCAGGGCAGGGGCAACCTTAATGGGAATGGGGTCTGGGATAGGGTAATCCCTTCACACATCCTTGGGTGTCACCAATAGAGAAGCTACAGACCCCTGTTCCCCTCCCTGGTTAACACTTCATCATTATTCCTTCTGTTATGGTACATCTAACTACTTGCCCTCTGGGCCTCTCTTATTCATATAAGAAGCTTTGATGCAAGCTGTGCAGGACTTTGGGAGAACTGGGAGTTGTAACTGTCCTCTGGCATCACCTTCATAAGGGTACCAGCTGCTGGCCTCCGTGGTGCTGCTTCTGCGTGATAAACCGAGTGTGAGGGTGAAGTCAGTCAGCAGGATCACACATTTGCTAACCCTATCCCAAAGTACTTCCTAGGCTCTCCATCCCACTGAAATTCTGTGTTCACCATCAGGACGGGAAGCAGCAGTTAAACAGCAAACAAGGTAAATAATTCCCACTAGAATCACTGCACAGGCTTTTGGTAAAAAGTTCTAGTGTCCAAAGAGAGGATAATTTTTTTTGCTAACAAAAAAACTTAAGTTCTTCACACAAATGCGTTGTTCTCAAAATCTGCAGTCCTGAAGGATTAAAGAGTTTGTCAGTATGAATCTGGGGCTTGGTGAGTCACTCAGGTAGAGTTTTCAACTCTGACATTTTTCGTTATTTTAATTTAAGAAATGCTTTCATTCAAAAGTTTCCAAACACAAATGGCAACTTCACCCACCATTACACACACTCCAAACAGGTGTGAGGCTGTCTAGAAGATGCCCAAAATTGCGAAGCATTGAAAATGTGGCTTGCTTTTCTGATGGCATATTTCTGACTGCCTATATTCAGGAGATTAAGCACATGATTAATAACAGGAAAAAACCAGACATTCAGGGCAGCCACTGTTCTAGTGTAAACTCTGTGATTAGAGAGCCAGAGTGACTGTAGGAAAGAAGCAGCATGGGAATAGAAAGTAAGTATAGGATGGAGAGAGGGAAGGAGAGAAAGTGCTTGGTTTGATGCATTCCAGGCAGAACTGTGATTATGCCCAGAAGAATACAAACTCAGAAAACACAGAGAAAATTGTTTAAGGCACACACTAGTCATGGGTCTGTCCCTACAGAAAAGCACATCTTTACATGTGTGCGAAACAATATATGTCAAAGTCACCATGTCAAGGACAGAAGTGTAATGTCCACAATGCCCATGAGCAATAAAAGGCTGAATGCTGAAAGCTGCAAACCCTGAACACTGTTCCTCAATGGAGTCCAGTGAAAAGAGAAACTCTCTGTCATTAAGAGTAACACTGGCTCAGAGTGAAGACACATATTTGTACCTTCCAGTGGAAGGAGGGTTGACAGCAGAAGCCTGAGGTTGGTCTGACACTGCAGCAGCATCAGCCTTGTGTGTCTCATCCCAGGTTAATGCCAGCAAGTCGCAAAGCTGACAAACACCTTGCCGCACTCCAGAGTGTGCCGGTCTGCAGGACCACAGCCAGTAACACTTCTGTATCTCACAACAGTGGTGCGAAGGTGAAAGCATTGAGTCTTGTGAAACGCAGAACACACCAGTGACAGAAGTCACACAAACAGGTAGGAAATCTGGTTTGAAATAGCTTGTGGATCTCCCATAACACTAAGTATTCCCACTTTAAGCGTATTTAATTGTAATTGCCATTTCCAATGGCACAAACTGAAACATAGGAAGTTCTATCTGAATATGAGGAGTAACTTCTTTACTTTGAGGGTGCCAGAGCACTGGAACAGGCTTCCCAGAGAGGTTGTGGAGTCTCCTTCTCTGGAGACATTCAAAACTCGCCTGGACACATTCCTGTGCGATCTGCTCTGGGTGAACCTGCTTCAGCAGGTGGGTTGGACTAGATGATCTCCGGAGGTCCCTTCCAACCCCAACCATTCTGTGATTCTGTGTGCATAGTATTGCTAATGAATACATCTATTCCAATAATTTTGCTCCTCTGCCTTTTTTCTCCTTCACAATTATCTGTGTTTACAGTGGCAGTTTGTCATGCCTTCCATTTTTATGTCAATGTCGCCATTTCAATTGACGTTCTCAAAAAGTTCAATGTCCTTAAGGAGAGCCCACTTATTATTGTATGCAGGATGTTTCTTTTGTATTTTTTCCTGGATTATATTCACGTACTACCCATTCAACTGAATAATCCATTCTCTGAATATGGGAATTTCACATGAAGTATAGGTGGTGTTGATTCTCATGTCTTAATATGTGAGAAAAAGTACAAGGCCACTATATCCACAGAATAAATGTTTTGTAGGTGCTTTTTTCAAAAGTTATTTTTCCCTTTTATGATATTTGCACTGAAGAAGTTTTGCTTTTTGCTTGTGACACTGAATATGCTTATCGTGGTGCTTGTAAAATGCTGGATTAAGTCTGTTTCCTAGCTGACATTGCTCAAGCCTAAAGTTCAATGAGGGGAAAGGAGACAAATAGTTTAATGCTAGCAGCCAAGTCTTTGTGCTAGCTGAGTACACTTAAGCCACAGCAGATAAGACCTCAACAGGTCAAATATTTTAAAACAATATCCATACAATAGTGACTCGGTGTAGAACACAGCACATTCTTTCATCCCATGAAGCACGATTACTCCCTTCCCACATTTCTTGTACTCCGATAATGTGACTCCGAAAGGCCAGCCACCCTGCTGAGTGGGACAGCTCCCACTAAGCCTTATCCTAGGAGTCACATGGGGAAAATTACAGCCTCCAGTTTGCAAGAGGTAAACCGCATTAGAGGATTTATCTCTGAAGCAGACTTTAAAGGCACTGAGCTATGTTTTAGGATTACTCCAGTCTCAGTGCTATTGGGAGAAGATAAAGGAAAGTATAGGTCAGAAGTTCATATGTCAGTGCAAGCAACAGTTGACTTGAAATACTGATTCAGTGCTTCATATATTTTGCGCAAACACAATGTTAATTGCATGATCCAGCTTATTTTAGAAACAGTAAAAAGACATCAGTCTTTATAAAACCTTAATAAAGTAGTAGCTACATCACTTCCTTCTCTACTACTTTTGATCTAGGCACACAGTTCTCTTCAGCTGCAGCACCTCTTGGTGTGTCCTCAGCCTGGAGGCTGTCTGTAAAAGAAAGAGTGGAAAAGAGACAAGGTAGGCAGACTGGCTGCCTGTTCTTGCAAAAGCTGGCATAGGCCAGGGAATGGGAAAGGCTGTTGAGATTCAAGAATTTGGTGAGATACTCTGAAAAAGATCATCTCCAGCATGGGGGTGGTTGAGGGCATCCGGACATTCAAACAAGTGCCTCAGTCCCCTTGTGGGAACCCCAGAGGAGCTGGGACCTGGGGGAATCACTTTCTCCATTGCTGTAACGTGGGGTCCCTGTTCCACCACTGCACACAGCAAGGTGCCATGAGGGAACCGCCCCCACCAAAAAGGGAGAAAGGGGACAGTATAAAAAACACCTGTTATTCTTTGAATAACAATGTTAGTAAGGCATTTAACACCTCTGGTCCAGAAATGACTTAAGACTCTAATGCATGTGCTTTTAATGGGACTACTGCTGTGTTTAGCATTTAGCCAGTCCTCACCTGCTCTGCTGAACCAAGAGTCAGAGAAATGTGATCTGCCTCGTTCATTGCAAAGGCAATTTAAACTCTAAAGCCTAATTTACACATCAACATTGTTAATTATTTCATTGCTGAACATCTTAACAGAAAGAGCTCATTAATGGTTGCATATTCTGTTCACTTGAAAGGACATCAATACCAACAGTGAAAGCAGAATACATTATCTAGACTAAATACCACAGCCACTTTGTATTAAAAAGAAAAGATGTTGCTCGCGGATTCCAAATGATGCTCATTTATTAAAGTTATCTGTATTCACAGCTATTTTGTGGAGTCCTGTAGAGAATCTACCTTATTCAGCAAGACACAGCCTTGGGATCCAGCATATTTTTGCTACTGAGATGACAATGAATACCCAGTTTTCACTTGAGGTTTGCAATTATCTAAATAAGTCACTGAATTCTTTATGACACTTATATTCAGATTTATGTCTTCATTCTTAGATACAATCTCTTGAAGCAAAGACAATGTCAGGATGTGACAGGGCTGAGCATACATTAACTTTGTGTATTGTGTTTGTGAAATGCTCACCTAAATTGAAAATATTCATAAAGTTGTTGATGCTAAAATGTCTATAATCAGGCTTTAGAGCTAATTACACATCGAAATGAATGGGAGCCACCCACATTTCTCTTGGCACAACTGCTTCAGCACTGCTGAAATCTCAGCAGTGTTATCCAAGACAAGGTCCTGAGCAGCTGACAAAAAAACCACCATGCCTAGTGCCTAGGAAAGGACTGTCGCCACTTCTGGTGACCACAGTCATGTGCAGCTTCTGAAATGAGAGTAGATTGGACTGCCCTGCGCTGGTGTTCAAAGCAGGAACCCCAGAAGAATTTGAAATCTGAAGTTGCCTAGACCAGGACATGATTATTGTAGCTTCTGACTAGCAGATTCTCCCAGACTGTCTGTGAAAGAGTATTCAGAGGTTTACATAGGTAGAGCTCTAAAAAATGTGAGGGCTCCAACCTCTGCATATGGGTGGAAAAAGCACTGATGCAGATTTCCTTAAAGCAACCATGACTTGCAGTGGGTTTAATTATGCTATGATCAAGTCGACTTGAAGGGCCACAATGAAATGAGCTGCAAAGTTGAGAGAAGGCCATTGTCTGCATTTTGTGTGCTGCAATACTGTTTCTCCAGCCTCTGTGTTTCTCCACAGAGCACTCTACATCTTTGCACAATGTCTCTGCAAAAGCCCCCCATCCTAGGTACAATGGCCTGCAGGATCCCATAGCTGCAAGCACAGCTCTCCAGGCTCTTACTACCAAAACCACACAATACATACGTTATTTAAGATGTCTGTCTACATTTTTGTTCTTTTCTGGGCCTCAGAAGGATTCAGCCTACACAAAGTCTCATGTTTGTGTTATAAGAATCAGAAGCTATATACTTTGTAGACAGGCATCTCCTGGTGTCCTGGTGAAGATCATAATAGTTTCTGAAGAGATTTGCAGCCAGGATGACTCAAACCATAAGCATTATTGGCCCCTGCGCTGTTCTACGGGTGAAAAGAGCATTAATTTGGTTTTTTTTCTGCTTTTTTTGGTCAGTAATTTTAATCTCATTCCCTCCCCTCTCCTTCAACTTGTTTCTTGCTGCACTGCTTTGCAGATGGGATGATCTTCCTTTTATGGGAGGTGTAATTTTTCGAGACCGGGATATAAAACTGGATGCACATGTATGAAAAAGGGCTTCCTTAATAAGATGGGAAGAAGACTGGACAAGTGCAGCATAGGCAGGAGTTGTATTTATTTATCTCTGAGGAGAAGAGGGTTGCCTAGCTTTGCAAAATGCTTTTTTCTCCAGAATAGCCTCAATATAGATACCTCAGTGGGATATGAAAGACTCTTCTGAGGAGAAACACCAAGAATGACAAGAATAACGTTCTTCAACTGCATTACTGATTCACTCAAATTGTTTCCTGTCACATCTTTGCTATATATATAAAAAAATTGGCCTAGGTGTTTATTATTAGAAAAAATGTCCTCCATTCATAAAAGGAATCTTCTATTCAGGCTGCAATTTTACTTTTCAATAAATATCGTAGCTTTGCCTTGGCAATTGTCAAGCTGCGGGAGACCTAATGATTTGTGATAATATGTTGTTATATTAAGATTATCAGGGATGTGAGGACCAGATATTATTGCTGCCCTAAAAACTCAGTTGAAACAGAGCATAAAAGATTGGCCTTGGATCTAATAGGAGAATTACTATCTGCATAAGATCTTGTAAAACTTGCAGCTGATCAGTACAGGTCTAAACTATTTCTGAGTGGCTCCCACTTAGCCTGCAAAACCACAACCCTCTTCCAGAGCTTCCTTGACCATTGCCAGCTGAAAATACATCTGCCTGCAGACGACAGACTGGGTCAGCTGTGTTTTCCACGTGTTTTTGAGCCAAGTGGATCATATCCCAGCCCAAAACCAACAAAGCTCAGGGACATAACTGAAACAACACTTTGTGAATCACGACTTTTGTGATTCATTGCCTTCAGCAGTGCAAACCAGAGCTGCATTTAATGATGTTGGGAAACAGATCTGTTTGAATGGGGCTGGCTGATGTAACACGTCGGAGGGCTGTGTGGTGGCTCACAGGACAGGCACCCAGGGACAATGAAACTGCAGACCTGCAGTGCAATGCAAATGCTGCGTCAAACAGCATGGATGTACAGCACACTGTAGCTATATCACCCATTTGGTTACTGAAAGAGTCCTTACTCTTGAGTAAACAAAGTCATGAGGCAGGGGGCAGCAGTGAAAATCAGCACTTTTCTTCCCTGCACTTAGATGAAATTTCACCTGTGCGTTATCCACAAAAGAACTGCACCAGTCCAGATAATGCATATGAATGTTATTCGTGTAACAAAGGCCTTTTGGATTGCTCATTACAAAACAGCCAACATTTTTGTTAAGTGGCAAAATAAGAGAGCATTGAATAGGCAATTAAAAAAAAAAAAGCCAGATTTTTGTCTGGTAAACTCTTAGTTTAAAAATTAATTGAAACCAGAATATTAGATCCAAGGCTTCTTACCTCAGATTTTGAAAGAGTTTGAATTAGGATTCAGATTCAGATCTGTGTGTTGCTCCATGGGGCTAAGTAGGAATCTGGAGGTCAAACCATGCTGAATGGAAAGGAAATTCAGGTGCATGTGTGAATTCAGAGTTACAGTCACAATGACTGTAAAGTCAGAAGTAGCCAATATAATGATCTTATCTGATATTCTGCATAATGTGGCTACAGAAACTTGCCATGATTATTGCTAGATCACTCCCCTCACTTCTAGCATCATGTTATATCTGGTTCTGAGTTCAGGATTTCCAATGATGGAAAATCCACCCTTCCCTAGGTGAGTTATTTGTTCAACATTTTTTCATTTTTCTTCTTATTGATTGCTTTTGCTTGATCTTCCCAACACAGTATACTTTAATGTCTTGTCTTTGAAGAACTTTGTGTTACAAGTAGCTGCTCTACCAGGGAAATATTTGTAGACCAAGGTCACATTGCCTCTCAAACTTGTTTTTGATGAAGTCATCATAGCCTTAAACATTTCTCATTGAGGGTTAAACAATCTTGCCTTTGGCACAAGGAAAAAACAAACACAGTTTCTACAAAGCAGCAAACAAAGCTATAAATTTAACCCCTTGTAGTTGCCTCACAATAACATGTACCTACATCATAAATCATGTTCAGAAAAAGAAATCTTTTCATTAACCTTAGCTGTGTTTTCCAAAATAAGGCAAAGTGTTACAGAAATGGAACTTGTGTCTAGACTATCAAAAATAGGATTTATTGCCATTTTTCTCTTTTTATGTAGGTTTGAGTGGATCAATCTAAAGACTACCATTTGACTACCACAAACAAACTAATGCATCATATCCTATAATAAAAGTGATAAAAAGTGCCTGAATAATTTTGAGTGTGGAGTTTAACTCTCTTGAGTAGCACAGTGGATAATAATAACTGTATGCAGAGCTGACACAACACTTGCAGGTATGAGGTATGTTGATCAGAGAGGACAGAGCTTCCACGTGTTCACAGGGTCTCTTGGAGCTGTGAACATCTTTCAAGGCTCACGATATACTTCCTTTTTTTCCAGGAATCAGCCTGAAAATGTCATAAGACTGGACTTTCTGGTCCTTGCTGGCTCTAACCAGAGCAGAGTCATTCAGTTGTACATTATCCCACTCTCATCCACAAACACTGAGTGCAGGGAATTGAATGTTAACTGAATTTACTTCAGGTCTGGTTTAAGATTTGGGCAAAGGTTGGAGTCAGTTCTCACTTTGCCTGAACTAGTTCTCCGCCCTGGGTGTTAAAGCCTCAGAAATAATCAGTGACCCTTGCCTGCTCCCAGTTTGCTTTGAACTGCTTCTGGCCTGAACAAGGGGCATTTTTCCATGGATGAGCAAGTGAGATGTCTCAGCAACAACCACGTACCTACAGTGACGGCTGTTCTCTGGCTGTTCAGTCACACAGCACATATTGCCAGGGAGAAGACGCTACTGGATTTTGCTTCAGATAGTAAGTGCACTTACTGTGTAGGCAGTTTGCTGACGCTCTAGAGCAGGGGTGTCACATCACCCTTGTGGTTGCCTTCAAAGGGCCGAATGTAATTTTAGGACTCTATAAATGTAGAAGTAGTTACATTTGTACAGTCCTAAAATCCCATTCAGCCCTTTGAAGGCAACCGTGAGGCTGATGTGGCCCCCGGTGAAAACAAGTTTGACACCCCTGCTCTAGACCATACCTTCACTCTGTCCTAGGCACCAGTATAGAAAACTAGTTGGTTGCAATATTGTATTATTCTCTATTTTTCTGTATATGAGAAGAAATAAAAGCAGTGACCACTCGTGCAGTGATGGATGCCATCCGCAAGCCAGAGACAACTGATAATACATGGCATCTTGAAGTACCAAGCCTAAGGATTAGTTGTATAATTATTATTTTACAGATGGAACATCTAAATAACAAAGAGTTTCAAGACTTCTTTGAACTTAAATCTCGGTTCAAAGAATCTGGAATAGACTCTAGTTCCCAATCCTTCATTTAATTTTCGTGATGAAGTGATGTACCCTAATACATTCTTATATAAGTATGACAATCATCTTACATAGACAGTGGGTTTTATACCAATGGAGAAACCCTTTTTTCTGCCTGTTTTCTTCATGATCATAAAGCACTTGGGGATCTTTTTTTCAAGGATTGTGGTTCTGCCACGTATTCAGAAACAAAGAGATTGAACTCAGTAAGGAGAGAGAATGAATCTCACATTCCACCAACAGGACTAATAAGCCCTTGAAACTTCATGTATCTGGGATTTGCTCAGAAACAGGGATGATTTACTCAGGAGCAGGGCTAAATTTGCTTCTGAATTATTACTTCTGTTGTAGCACAGCTCCAGCTCTTTGCAGCTTACTGAGAGAAGGTGAAGGATAACAACTCCGATCGTGTGCAGGGCCCACACTGAGCCAGCTGTGATTTGCAGTTGTTGAGAGAAACAGGAGAGAGTTATCTGAGGGGTGCTGTGAGTCCTATGATTTCCTGTTCTGGCCTCAAATGCCGTGCTAGCCTAAGCCCTTTTACAGCCCCTAGCCCTGTGCAGCCCCTATGCTAGCAGTGGTGGGGAGCTTTCTACAGACATCTCAATCCCTGTGTACAAGAATGCTGGCTGGTCCATCCTTTAGTCTTCTCTGAAACACAAATATATTTATACAGGAAGAGGAGCAGATATGCTTGACTGAAAAACAGAAGGTGAGGACAATGGAGCAGACAAGTACCTTGACCCACCAGTAGCAAGCATACAGTGCACCCATCAACTGTCCTGCTGCATCGAGCATTTACATTGCCTGAGGTGTACATATCCCGAGGAAGCCACACAGTCTTTGCTATATGGACAGCTTCGATGTCCCATTAACTTTGAAGTGTTGATATTTTCATAATGCTGCAGTTCAGTGTCCTGACCACAAGGTCAAGCACTTATTTTTATAAGAAAATATTATCTATTGTGCATGAATTAACATGCTGTACTTAGGTTTGATCCTTTTTTTTCTTAGTACCTGATTGTTCTCCCTTTCATTTTCCCTGCTAAGGAATCCTTCAACCTGAAAATAAGAAGTAATTGAGGCTGGTTAGAAGCAAAGAGTTTTTGGAGAGTCACTGTCTACCTGTGCTATAATTTAAATCATATTTCTGTGAATTTCTGACAGCTCAATGACATAGCAAGGAACTGATCCTGTTCTCTCTTTAAGACAACAGAAAATCTCATTTAGTCTTCAGGGTTCACCCCCTGGGGAAAACAAAAATGAAAGGACACATTCTATCTGGCACAAGCAATAGTTTCATTCACAGAAAACGTGAAAAATCAATTGACATTTTAGCTGCCTGATCTCTGTTACAAACATCTGCAGGGAAAGAAAGCAAATTAGAAAAATGTGTCCTTTTTTACTTAGGTTCATTTAAGGTTGCCATGTTAGTTGCACACATGTTCGGAGAAAGAAATGAAGAAAAGTTTTATTTCTGTCATTACAGTTGAGACGTAGAAGGAAGGTAAATGAATGTCTATATAATGATATTGCTGTCTGTTGTGTATGTGCGAAACCTGAAATGGAATTCTATGCAACTATTACAAGCTCATGTTATTCTACACCCACATTTTGCAAGAGGTGATGGAGGTGGAGTGATACCGGCCTGATAATGAGGGCAGTGATTGTTGTTTGCTGTTTGGAAACAGGAACAGAAACTGAAATAACTTGAACAAATAGGCTATGGCCACATCAGGGACATGGTTAACTCTTATCAGTGGGTTTCTTCTGGCTGTCATGACAGGAGCCAAAAGTGGCTGGGTCGCTCATATAGGTTAGGTGAACTCTGTATGCAATGTATGTCCACTGCATGAAAGCCATTCAAGGGATAACCCCACCTGCGTAACAACAGCTCAGTCCTGAGGAAGCTCCCAGCACTGTGGAGTGTAACGGGGCGGTGTGCTCTCAGCACTGTGCCAGAAAATCTCTCATGATGTGAGTATGCGGCCACAAAAGCACTTGTGACGTCCTTTGAGTGACTTCAGCATGGGCCCACCTAGTGTTAGCAACACTGGGATCATTTCCCAACACTTTCCTGAGTTGGGCCAGCCAGGCAATGCAGATGCCCAGCATCCTATGCCTCCCCACTCTTGCTGTCAGCCACCCTGGTTCCAACACAACACATATGTATGTTAGTATAAACATGCATGTTGGCATTAAGATATCACTTTGGGATATTGCTGGTGTAGATAAACTGTAAAACTTTATTCTACCTAGGAAATAAATTAAGGGACGTAAGCTGTAAAGTTCTTACACAAACATAGTTCTTATCTGGATTGATGTTGCTTACACTAGTCAGCCATGCAGCAATACCCAGTTTGGCTGGAACCTTGTTTAAATCAGATTTAAATCCAGTTTCTTTGCTCCAGTTTCTATTCACACAACAATCTTTAAGGGAAGAATGAATAGGGCGTATGTGGTCCTTGCAGTCTAGCTTTGAGTTTACAAAGGGTCGTATTTCTGAACATTTCACAGTTTGATATTTGATGGTGTGATTATTAACAAGACTTGATCTTGCACAAAATAGCTGGCACATAGTGTCCAAAGGTTCAACATAAAGTTTCAGTATTGTTTAATAGGCAACTACTTGCATGTTTACTGAGCATATACGTTGGTCCTTATCTTCTGCTGCTGTGGACTGTCCCTAGCCATGAGTCTTGAGGAGTAAGGGAAAAACAAGGGACATTTCACTGTTTTTTGCAAATCATAAAATCACCAAAAGAGGTCTTTTGGATGTGTTTATACTTTCTCTTCCAACTCACTTTATCTCTAGTCATAGCATCAAGAAAAAGGGGACTTGTTAAATTGGAAAATATTTAACACACCACTAAGTGTAAACAGTCATTGCAGCTCTGGAAGGCAGTTTCTCTTTTTTTTTTCATAGTACAAGTATTCACTTGCAGCCAGGTTTACCTAATCAGATATGGGAATGCTGGTTGTTTGCATGCACTTTCGTAGCTTCATATCTCCGTGATGAAAGTTTCCAGTTGTGCTTAGAGAGTCAGAGATTTAGTTTTTCCATTCCTTCAAAAGATATGTACAGCATGCAGGTGGTCTTCTTTCCAGCTGTCCACAAAACTTTAAAGCAGATGTAGCATAACCAGTCTTCCATCATTATCACTGAGGCTGTCAGCAGGATTAATCGATTTATGAATTGTGGCTTTGGTCCAAGAAGAGCTTATGTTTTTCCTCTAAAGTAACTGAAACAGTATTCTTGGTTAAATAATAGAATACGATACTAACCCACCCAAATTTGGCAACAATCAAGCTGGAGCCAAATAGATTTTGATGTTGTGACAGAATTGAACAAGTCTGTTACCATCAGCCTCACCACAAGGCCACTGCCAAGACACAGAAAATTCAAAACTGAGTGTGCACAGCAGTTTCACTGAAAGAAAAAAAAAAAATATTGACAAATGTTCTATGAAGACACTGGCAGATTTTTTTTCCCCTAAAGTTCTTTGCAAAACTTAGAAAAGGATAACATCTTCCAAAGATTTTCTGGCAGCTGGTTAAGGAGACTGGTATAGACTTATGTATCTGCAAATATTCCTATAGGTCTTATTTCCACTCTTCTTGGTATTGCTGGAATGAAATGTGAGGAAGAAACAGGCTGCTAATGGGATACATGGCACTGATACAATCTGAGTTTTGCAGCAAGGGTCTTGGAGAGTGTCCAAATTGCCTTTTTCCTGTGCTCCTCCAGTGACAGGCTGGGGCAAGTAGTAGGTTCAGCATAGTCTTCAGCATGTGGTAAAAACACAGATTCACAGTCTACAGGATCATTCCTGTAGCTGGGAGGACAAGGAGAAGCCAGATCTGTTGGTAAAGCATCTTCTAAATTGGGTGTGAAACGCCCTTCCAAATGCAGAGGCAAAACCCTCGACCAAAACCATGGGAGTGGGCTGTAACTGGCTCAGGAAACGGCCAGTTTGCAGTTGGGTTTTATTTTCTAGTTGTGCCTGTAATGCAGGATACTACTCCAGGCACCTTGTGAAGGAGGAACTACCTGAGCGTAACAATCCTTTATGGTGTATCTGCGTCTTCCAGAGATTAATGCCTAGTTACTCATTTTCAAAGAGTCCTCCCAAAACTGTAGATTGTGGAAAGTATTAAGTTGCACTTATCGGGGTGGAAAGCTACTCTGCAGTTCATATGTGAAGTGATATCCTGGTTGTGCGATGTGTCAACAGCCTATAGCCTGTGATAAGAACTTTGCTTGCTGCAGTGTTATATCAGCCCCATTTCACGTGGCATTCAGAAGTTGATGTGTAACAAAACTCAAGTCTTGTACGTGGAGCATGCACACGGCTTCTGCTCTGCAGGTCACGCTGATTGGCACAGTATATTTGAAATTCCCCTCCCTGTCCATGCAGCTGCTATATTATCTGAAGGGAATATGAACCAAAAGTAGACTGAAAACTAGTTATAACAAATAACTTCACTGTAGAACAGATGCTCCCTTTTCTTAATATTGCCTTGTGTGCCCCTAGAGAAGGGATGATACAGAGAGAGTATTTCCTCTTAAAATTTGTCATCCAAGAAGGTCGCTGCTCAATAGCTTCAACTCTGCCTGTTAAAAAGTGGGTATTAAGAGACATAATGGACAAGAGTTCCTAGAGGCACTGCCAGCTCAGAGTGCCCCAGTTTCAGAGGTCCTGGCTTGAGGTCCTGCACAGTTCCTTGGCACATGAGGGGTGTTTCTTACTGACCTTCTGCAATGTTTTTAAAGAATATGTCTGTGCATGTGTGTCCAAGAGACAAAGTATCTAAAATTGCTGGTCACTTCTAACAACTTGGCCAGTATCAGTGTACATAATCAAACCAAATGTTTGTATAAAATGTTACTTTGACACATTAGGAATATAATGAGCATAGTTTTCTGACACATTGAATTTAAAAAAGAAGGTCACCTTCAGAGACAGCTGGAACTGAAAACCTCGTAGCACTTCAGTGATGTATGGCAATATGAAAGCAAAGCTAAACAGAAAAACTCCAGAATTTCAATTCTGACAAAAACAACTGGTGATTGAAGTAAGGTGCACAGATTTCTGAAGTTCTTCCAGTTATAGTAATCGGATTTTAAAGATACTTTTCAGATATATGATATTTATCTTGACAGAGTCTTACTCAACAGTTTCATTGTTCCATGCATTTCCCTTTGGTGCTTTGAAAAGAAAGCAAGTTTGTTCTTTTCATCTGTAGCCATTCCCTCAGTAGCTGTCATTTATTATGTAGAAAAAAGGATTGTGTTGTATTTCTGTATGCATTTGGCCTTGCGTGCAGCTATATTTTTCTTTCAGTAGATGTATCTTGGGGCTCGTGGAATTGTTTTGATGAAAAGGCCTCTTTTTAAGCCAAAATATCTTTATCTCTCAAAGAGCCTCAGTTCCTGTGGGCTACATTAAAAAAAGAGAAACCCTTAGGAAACTAAACATCATCATCTTAGTAATGCTAGCCTTCAGACATTTGTTCTCTAGAGTACAACCTGTAACTCTAGGTGTACAGGTACCTCTGCAGGTACCTCTTTAGCAGCACTAAATGTTTCATAGTAAGAGTAAAAACAGCCAGTACAATGACAACAGAAGGGGAAAACTGTTATAATTTGCTATCTAACTCCTTCCGTTTAATACTGTTTTTTGAAAATCACCTCAAGAACATCAGTCCCTGTTTTTATCTAACAGCTCAGACCTGACAACAAATGCTCCAGTTGTGACAGGTCTTCTTTTTAATGCCTTTTCAACCTAGAAGAATCAAATCTGTTTTTCCTGCTTTACGTGTGGCTGCCTGAAGTGAAGTTGCATGCCTGATGGTAAAACTTGGCCACTCTCGAGAATCAGACCTTTGGGAAGCAGACAGGAGCTGTAGGTTTCCTTCTCAGCTACAACAGTGCTTGATCCCACACGTGCTTGGCTAACCTCGCAGAGATAAACCTTGCAGCAGTGAATAGAGCCCAGGAAAAATCTAACCTGGAAGGGTGTTCAGGCAGGTTATCCAGGGTTTGAGTGGGCTATGGGGTTTGTTTGTGTGCTCTTACAGGGAGATGCAGCTTCAAAAGCAGGCATTCAGAGTATAGTCCACTTTCAACTAAACAAACTTATTACTGAGTAGTAGTTAGAAGATGCTTTGGGAGTTGGGAGGCGTTTGTTTTCCCCACCTGCCAGATTTGAAAAGGTGTCTAAATTGCAGTCTCTGCTTTTCTCAGACTTCCACTTCACGCTTGCGGCAATAATAGGTAGGAGGTATTATCGCACTCTTAGCAGCTATTTCTCTTATCTTTCAAGAGATCCTCTGACATTCTCTTGAAGACCATTCTTGCATGCTAATCCTTCTTCGTGATTTAGTGGAACACATCTAGCTGCTTTTTGTGTTTTCTACTTGCTTGCTCAGCACTATACTGTAGCACCCAATTCTGTCTCTGCAAAGTAGAAGAATTAAGTGTTTAACTGTAGGCAATGGATTCTGCTCCGGAAGGGAGGTGTTGTCAGGTGCTACCACACCCCTCTTAAAATGTTAATTGGTTTTATCACATTTGTAGTCCATTTATTTATTTATTTATTTGATTCTTTCTTTGTTGCATAAGAAAGCAAAACCAATACGGTTTCATATGACAGTTTACTGCTAAGGATTTCTTAACTAGAAGAGTTTAGATTAATTTTCTGTTTCTTAAAACTGGTCATTCCTAATCTATAGAAGTCTCATGGTCCTGACTCCCTCTTCTTCAAGACTTTTTAGCTGTCAGACAGGATCACCCTCCTCACCAGAGCTCTCTCTGAGGAAAATATGATGCTCCTTTTCCTTCAAAATCATTTCCCCAACTTACACAAAACTAGCAAGGGATATTAAACCCAGTTACTTCTTTGCCAGTAAAGCTCAAAAATAGTTTTGAAACAGTATAACTGTTATGTATCTGAGGAGAGGGGGTTTTGTTTTGTTTTAGTGGTAATGTCAATATGATGTGATACAATATAGGCCATACAAACTCTTTGTGCAGCTGCACCGCTGCTTTGGAAATAATTATCTTTCCACTAATGCAAATGGTGAAATAAGTTGACTTATCATGCACTTCTCAAATTCAGAGAGTGCATTACAGAAACTCCTTTAGAACATCCTGTGCTGCCTGTTCAGAGCAGGGAAAAAGATTTCACAAAATGGAAAGGGTATAATTGGATACAGAGCAAGTACATTGTATTAAGATAGGAGACATTGAGGAGTCCTGGGATCTGGGGGTTGCATTAAATTACCTTAAATGAGCAGCATGCACTGTACTAACTAATGTTATAATGGGATTTACAGAATGCATGACTTTACTATGGAGGTCTTAGCCAATTTTAACCTCTTTGTCCAAAGAGGAAAATTCTACATAAATTGTTATCTGGAAGTTTTAGACAGAAAAATAGTGACACTTATTTATAAACTGCAAAGGAATGCAATAGAAATAACACTAACACTAAGATGAGAATAAAGTTACTCACTGTGCTACTCATACTGACAGAGACACTTGGGATGTCTTGTGATATCAGTGGCTTCTTGGGATAGACAGACTGATTTATACAAACTAGGCAGAGGAACAAACAAGTTTTTCTTTGTGGAATATGTTTTTGGGTCGGAAATGCATTTCTCTAGAGAGACATGACATACAAGCCTTACTCTTGCTGATGCTCAAAAGCAGAATCTAGGTAAGCCATGAAATTACCCTTGATGGGAATTAGAGGACACAAATTGGCTAGGGGAGGAACATGCAGCCTTACACATGCGTTTGTGAGAGCTGTTTTATCTTTGGTGCTGTTACTCTTTAAGAGAGGAGTATTAATTGCCTGTTAGATTGTTTTTATGACCTTGTCACACAATGAAACAGACTCCTTTATTTATCTACTGTGAAGCACTGAATTATCTTCAAAATGAGCTGAAGCAATGGTCATAAGATGGGCAATAAACAGATTAAAATCAAACTCCAGTAGAGGAGAGCATCTCCAGTCGTCTCTGCTAAATATAACCCTTGAAAACCAAATTGATCTAACACTGAATTAGGTTGTAAAAAAAAAAGTTATTTTCAAACAAAGTGCTTTTTGACTGGTTTTGTCGCCTTCTTTGACATCAGGTACTAAATATGGCCAGAAACAGGATTCGGGAGAAAGAGAGAGCATTGTTCCATTCTAGTAAGCAAATCTTTTGACCTTATGTATCTGACTACTTGCTAATCAGAAATGAGCCCTGTCTGTCCTTCATGACACAACAAAATTAAACAGAAATTTGGTCTACTGTGCCTTGCCCAAATTCCTCACCCTCACTGCACTGTGTATTTGCTGGTTACCACCACCAATGTAGAAACTAACACTTTTCTCTGATCTCCATGACTGTCAGCAAAGTCTTTTGGAAATCTGAGTAGAAACCAGGATTTGAAAAGGAAAGCATGTTTTTAGTTTTTGATATTGACTTGTCTAATTAATTTACTAAATGTATGCCGCTTGAACAGACCTATGATGGATGTACCAATGACTGAGTGCCTCACTGCATATTTGTAAAGCAGATGATTGATATATCACATCATTTCTTTGAGTCACGGAACTGATTTATATGCTCTGTGTTATATAGACTTTCGCTTTGTCAGTTGGGACTGTAAAAACCCCCACAGGCAATTGTCTGCTATTCAGTCTTTGCCGTTCACTGAAATTACACATAATTTTAGTCTGTGCATTTGCAAACTGTGCTTTGCCATTTCCATTTGAAAACGCTTTTGTGTTAAACATTTTTGACTCATCTAAATAAATATTATCCATAATAACCCTATATCAATCCATTACAAAACCATGAATGTACGTACTGCATTTAGATTTAATCCCTGAAACAAAGCCTGTTCCCACCTCCAATGTTGCTTTCACAGCTGATTCTCACAGCTGCTGAGAAATCTGAGCAACAGAGAAATCTAAGATTGCTTTTCATCTTGCTAAAGCTATAGGATCTGCAATAAAATCACATTTGAGTCACTGGTCTTTGGATACATACACGATTGAATTCCTAAAGTACAGACACCTATTGGCAGATACATTAGCCTGTGCGTATGGGCGGAGATATGTATTCAAATGTACCTAATTCCAAATTCCATCAAAACCCCATTACTGACACATTTATATCTATAGCTGAAAGAGCTTTAGTGCAGTCGGCTAGAAACAACTGTTTAGGAAATAGCTGTAAGATATGCTGGTGAAAATGAGTTTTCCACTTGAGACTATCAACTTGCAGGATTAAGCTATAACTTTGACTTGTGATGATCCAGAAAATATAGACGTTCTGCAGCCAGAAGTTGCTGAACAGAGAGAAGTACAAAATACCTTTTTTACTGTTCTAATTGCTCATATTGTGCTAGTTGCTTCTCTAGAACTCTCTTTCGTTTTCAGACAGAGTTGTAATACATTTCTGGAGCAGAATATGATGACTGGGTTTACTTGTGAAAAAGAGTAAAAACAGTCAAACAGAAGCTATAGAGTTCCAGTGGCTGTGGAATCATGTTAAATCACGTGCAGTATACAAATATTTCCTTTACTGGTTTTAACATCTTTTTCCTTTGGATTATCTTGGAAGTATCCTTGTCAATAAAACATGGAACACTGAAAACAGGTCTGCCCAAAAGATTATCTCTCTGTCACTCTTATGAGTACAAGGTACAGTTCCCAGACTCAGTGGGATAAGCCTCCATCCTCCAGTCTAAGGGGGCACAGCAAAATATACTCTGAAATCTGGAGTAATCAGGCGTAAATACAAGAACACCCTACACATGAATATATTAAACTACAGCTGTAAATCAGTTTGACTCTTCTGTTTTGACAGACAGCTCCAGATCCCTGTAACCCTTATGTATAAAGTCTGCTTATAATGCTCAGGCTTTTATACCATATAGAAGTTTTTCTCATTTTATCTATGTTAGCTTAAATGGACACTTTTCAATTGTTTTCCATTTTTGCTTTCCATGCCTATCCCTACTATTTCATTGTTGCAATAGAGCAGGCAAATAAAGAGCCATATTTTTTTTCTGGAATAATTTTAAGAATATTGTTATTTTCTTACTAGCAGCTCTCCCTAGTTGCAAGAAGGGACAAAAGGGAAACCAAAACTCATTGAGATGACCTTCATAAGTGTTTCCTGAATCCCTATATAGAGACATTCCAGCATGCGCAAAACAATGAGGTTTGTCACACCAAATGTCAGCCTGAGCTGTAGCATCATTTGACCACTGGCCTTTTTCTGTTCTTTGCTCCTTGGAAACCTTTTCCCAAAGGATCCTATTCACTAAGGCCTGTACCAGGCACTTCAAAGTGGATCTCATTATATAGATGAAGGGAAAGAATGGTCCAGCTTGGCCCGCAACGCCTTTCCCAGGCATTTCTTGCCCTGGTATTGCTAGTCTGTCCTCACCCACACTAAGTATATTTATTTCCTTTCCCTCCCTGTGTGTCTTCAGAGGGGCAGAAGTAAATTCAGTGAATGAAGGGGTGTATTCCTCAACGGATGGGTAGAGGGTCTGCTTTGATGGGTGTGGGGTTGACCTTCTGAGCTACCTTGAGCTGAGGTCTTCAGCAGTCTACTCTCCGTGGCACCCAGGGCTGCTTTCTGGAATAATCACAGTTAATTTAAGACCCTGCAGTGTGTACTGAGTATTTCTAATTATTGCATCAAAGTGCATTACCGTGTTTCTGTCTTTATCAAGTGTAATCTGCCATCAGGTTGTTAATTTGCCTAGGTTTATTAGAGGCTCTCACAGTGCTCTCCAGATTTAATTTCACTGAAAGTAAAGTTCTGTTACCTGAACTTGTTATTTTCGCCTACTTTTCTTTTCCAAATTACAGCATTTTTCATATATATTGGTTCCAGGATAAATTGTCCCATACTGGGCTTTCAGGTTTCCAGTTTCCTCTGCTGTGTACACTCATATGTTTGTGTATTAGCTAGCACTTATCAGGGTGTAAATCACATGGTGCCTCATTGCTGATGTAGATCATTAAATGCAGGAGGGCTTTTTATCCAAAATGTGTGAGAAAACCATCTTTTCCTAAAAAGCCCAATCAGATCTGTCGCCAAACTCTTCATGGAAAGCTAGTCAGATATGACTTTTTCTCATCTCTACATTTTCCTAGCCCATTAAAAGGCTTTTATTTTTATGATGCCCATTTACACAACATATTTCACCTGAAACATATTCTTACCCCATTTCAAATGCAGGTTTATAGAAGCTGGCTGTTATTTACATGAGAGATTAATAAGTAGAGCTATCTCAAATAATTGCCCAGCCTTTGGCTTGGATACATTTTCTCCAGTATTCCTCATCTCTGAAGCAAGACTTGAAATACAGTAAAGTGTTGAAACCTGAATGAAATCAAGAGCTCTCCTATACACAGCAGCTTTCAATGTTTTTAATAGTAAAACAAATTCCTGATATTGATCTAATAACATGTTCCAAAAGTGGTTTTGAGTGTAATTATCTTCTATTAAGCTGCAAGGGACTTGTCCAAAAAGGTGGCAGCAGTGAATTCCGTGCAGTCTTAAGCAAGATTTCCATGATGCTCCTTCACAAAAGACACCAGGCATGGATGTGGGTGGAGGAAGATGACCCAGCTCCCTCAGCAGCCTCCATCTCCACTGCCAGCCCCATAGCAGTGGTGAGAGAGGGTGAAGAGACCAAAACCCTTTGCCAGATCCACCATATTGCACCTGACATGGAGACAGGTGCCACCTGGGGCTGATGGGACTCAGTGCCCTGCTCAGCACATCTGACCCTCCGATGATGCAGTGGTAGGTGTGCTGGACACAGAAATGCTCCTGGCAATTTAAAGCCAAGTTGCTCAAATGGGGTAAACACATTAGTTTGCTCTTCCTCTCCTGTCGTCCTTTAGCTGGAGGTGGCATGAGAGATTTTGTTTAGCTTTGGAAAGAAAAGACAGCTCTAAACATTCAGGGCCTTGGTCTACTAGATAGAGATGCGTCTGTGGTGCTTCAGGACAAAAGCCAGCTGGTAGATAGGGCAGCAGGAGCTTTTTTAGACAAAGGGGAAAGAACAGAACAAGCCTTGAACCTAGCTGTTGGCTCTTAGAAAAAAAGGAAGATATTTTGAGCTCACTAAGAAGGTCTGCTATCTTTTGCTTATTTAGAGGAAGGTCTGAAACAAGGCCATAACAATACAGAGCAAGCAGCATATACAGATTGGACAGAGTATGAAGGATTTTTGTATGTGTGTGTGAGTATGGTTTACCTCTAATAACCCAGCTTGGTAAACCCTCACCTGAGAGATTTAAGTCACACCCATGTTCCCCTCTCCCTATTTAGTAGAATGCTAAGGAAGTCTGAAAAGTGGTTTGCCTGCTCTTTCAAAACCACCTTATTCACACGGGGTAGTCATCATACAGTGCGGCAACTTATTTTGAAAGGAAATTTACCCTCCTCATCAAGCTGGTGAGTTTTACCCAACCTGAAGTATGTAGATAGACATGGAAAAGTGAGGAATGGTTGTTGTAAATCATTACCCTGGCAGTGGTCCAAAGCCCTTAGGGCTTCAGCTGTTACACTGGTAGAGCAGATATAAGCTTCTATATAACTAACTAATCCACGTCAGTTACAGAAAACAATATTATACCTATGTAAGTCAATCATGTGAAAATTAGCATGGTTTTCTGGCAATGCTTGGCAATTATGTAGTCCACTGTATACAATGATGGAAAATGTCATAAAAATACAGAGATAATGTACTATCATACAAATAATAGAGGAGACTTAGTAGAGGTAATCATTTATAATGACACATGCCTTAATAGAAAACGTGACAAAGGTGGAAATGGAAGCATATCGTAATAAACAAATCTCATTATTTAAAATACTTTCAGTTTTGATATAATCTTATATATGTTTATTTATTTCCATTTTTAAAGACTCCACTGCATAATTACCATCACAGTAAACAAACAGTAATGATTTTTTTTCCCTGGTTTTGTGTTGGAAGTAAGAATACGCATACAGACACGTGTTCCCTTGGGTGATGTGGTTTAATCAGGCTGGTTTTTATAAGGCCTTTTTTCAAACTGATCGGAATAGCCTGGAAAGTGTCAGAGAAAGCTTGTTGCCTAGAATAAGCCTTTAATAATATTTCACAGCTGATTGCTTTGTGAACTAATTTGCCCTTGAGCAAAAGGACAGGGTCAGTAGGACCCGTGTATGTGTTGTTGTTGAGCATAGCACAAAGGAACTATAATGACTGTAGCAGTAACTGGTTGCAGGATTGAAAAGCAGAGAAGGAAGAGTAACAGGGAAAAAGAGACAAGAATTAGCCAGAAGAGACAACTGGCACACCCCAGGCTCCCTGCTGATTTAACCACGTTCTCTTCTCCTTGAAATACTGACTGTCTCTGCTCAAGTTCCTTGGTTTAAAGTGAAGGCAGTTATTTCACATTTGTGCAGTTTGTGCCATTTGTAACCCCCGAAGAGAATCTCCCCCAGCAACTCTCTTTAAACCTGGAAAAGGTCAGACATACAGCTCCTTCAGGCTTTATTATTAAAAGCTTCCTGCCTGGCTTTACTGTAGAGAAAGAGGCGGTGACCTTGCATTTAATCACATCAAAGACTCTGTGCAGTAACTTACTTAAAAGACTCCTTTTGCAGGATAGCTTTATCCAAGGAGTCTTTCTCCAAATGATGTTATTTTTAAAGCAGCGTGAAAAATATCCCTCTTGCTGCAGACTCCAGCTGCTGACTAAGCAGCCTCTCCACTGCCTGCAGTAAGAAGACTGAGAGAGAGTTCTGGGGGAATCTGTGTTCAGCCAAATCCATCCCATATGCATGTAAAACCTAATGGAAATCAGTCGTTGTGAGGCCCTACAGCTTTATAGGAGTACATGTGATTTATGGCAAGGCAAAGGATTTTCAGAATCCTCTGTCTTTGGTGCTTTCATTTTTTAATGCTTCAGCTTGAACACAATTAATCTTCTTAATGAAGTAAAATGGAGGAGTAATTACCTCCTCCGCTTGTGCATATGTTTCACCAAAATGCCTTTGCATGATTTCTGAAGAGCACAGGACTTCCATTTTTACGTGCTGTTTGAATTTCCCTGTTTAAAAATGCAGCAGATGTAGCATGAAAAAATGTTTCTGCTGTGAGACGTGTGCCAAGGCTCTGATAAATGCCACGTCACATTTGCTCTGCTTTGTACTTGGAAAGATTCTTATTTGTTTGCTTTTATGTTTCTACAGCTCTCTCCTTTTTTTTGTGTGTGTGTGCACCGTTTCCAGGCAGGGATGGTTCTGTCAGGGATGACGGGCTCGGAGCAAAACTTTCTGTTCTGTGTTTGGCTTTTCTCCACAGGTATTAGGTGGAGCTGAATGATGAACGAAAGGTGCAAAGTCTGCCTCAAAAAAGCCCCTTCTTGACCATTTCATCTCAGCCTTTACAGCTCTGCCACCTTCACATCTGTGTGCGATTGCCCAGCACTACATGCAGAATGGTGTTGTCATTGATAACATACCAGCATGACTTGAGGCAAAACAGTGTTTCCCTTCTGCTTGAAAGACCCACTGAATTGTTCACCTCCTGCTTGGGAAAAGTCCCCAGAACAAATTCTTATTTCTACAGAGAAAGCTACATGTGGTTTGTCGGGGGAAGAAGAGTGGTCTTGTAATTGTGGGACAGAAGGGAAAAAATTAGCAGGTCCCGGTCCTTTTCATTATCGTGGAAGGATAATGTTACCTCTCTGCACCCCAGTTTCTGTAAAACAGGGAAATACTACTTAGTGTTACTACTAATCTGCTCAGATACTGAGAGACTACAACAAAGCACTTTTGTGAAGAGCCCTTTGTTTCTCATGCTGTCCGTGGGTATCAAAGTTCAAGGTAGAAAGCAGAACCCAGATGTGCACGACAGCCTTGCTCAGCAGAGTTTCGGATTTCGGAGAATGCCCTCTCTCCCAGGGAAGCACAATCTTTAGAGCACAGCCCCATTATCAGTGTGAAACACGTAAACAAAGTTTAGGAGGGACGAAAGGGTGGCTTACTTTGCTGCTTCTCTGGCTCTCCCAGGAGCTGGCCTCAGCCTCCTGGGGCGCGATCCCTCGCTGGAAAGGGTGGTCGCTCAGGCAGGTCTGGCACAGCGGAGGCTCGAGCTCCGAATCCCCTGGAGGTAAATGCATCACAGTGGACCCCGGGTATTTCAGGCTGGTGTGCGGGTGCTTTTCAACACTGACCATCGGGCTCTTAATCCACCTTCGTACCTGCCAACACAGAAAGAAGTTATGGACTCCCTTTGCTTGGTGGCAGCAGCTGGGGTGGCGCAGCAGGGTTTCTTATGAGGATAAAGGCACAGGTTGGGCAAAATAATCAGATTCCATATAGGGCCGGGACCAATTTTCTGTAGGATAAAGTACTAGGCCATGTCAGGGTGCGTGTGTGAACACACACCACAGCCAGACTTTTTACGCTGACAATCATTTGCTGCTTTGTGCAAGTCTGCTGTAAGTTTATCTACAATACGAAGTTTTCAAGCTTTATAAAGATATCAAAACATATGGTAGACTGCTAAGAAGAGAAAGACAACTGCCCCAAACAAGTACTCGCAGCCCAGACAGCTCAATTCCCCCTGTGGAGAGAAAGCAGACTGGTTTTGCAGGTGTACAATTGTAATACTACAAGCTTTCTGCAGTCCTTTTTCAACAGCAATATCTTTTGTTTTATCTCTGACTTCATCCACCCTCTCAACCTTTTCTGTGCTGCCTGTCACTGCATTCAAGAGTCAGTTTCTCATGTTGACCTGCCCCAAATGTTGACCCTGACTCATCTAACCTGCCTTCTCCATTTCCCTGCAGCTCCCTGGCTGGGACCTGGTGCGCTACAGCAGGAAGGACACTATGAGCATAATAAGCTGGGCTTGCAGGGCGTGATGTCAGCCTTGTGCACTTAATTTGCTCTTCCTTTCACTTCTCTGACCGTTTTCTGCCATGTGAATCAAAAGTATGGATTTTTCTAACAAGATTGTAAGGAGTCAGAGACCTTTCTGAGCTCTTTTTCAGAGTAATTTTGTACTGTGAAAGCAAAGAGACCACTATATGGGCTGTGCTATTTTTGCACTCAATCTGATCAAATCTCTTTCATTTGAATGTGAAGAGTAGATAGGGATGTTTCAGGATATGTTTTACCAGCATAGAGCAGGAAGGCTGAGACAGCCAGAGCTGACAGTCCAACCAGCCTCCTATTGAGATGAAGTGACCCCTTTGCTCCATGAGCTGAATCTCCCAGCCGTGCAGGGGAGCAGGGCAGGGCTGCAGGGACTCGCTCAAGGGTGCACAGCACTCCTCTCCCTCCTTTTCTGCAGGGGCAAGCCAGAAAAAGCACTTGGCCATGGCATTGACATGCTTCATTAGGAGATAACATATGCCATTAGAAGATGCTTTACATCAAGAAGATAAACATTTTACGTCATATTAGTCATAAGCACAATGCCAAGTGTTTGATTAAAAGTGGAAGTCTATATCGCAGCAACGGGTTACTGGGATGATGTACGACCAACAGATAGAATGAAACATCTCTAAGCAGCCTTCTGCTAGTGACTCCTCCATGAGAAATACACCCGCAGTTGCCCTGCAGTGCTGACCCGCTGGAAATCTCAAGATTAGGAAAATTTTTCTCTCTGTGGAAACCAAGCAAATAGACGTCCTTCTGTGGGCAAATGAGCCGCTTCCCCCTACGTTTTCATTTGCAATTTTAGCAACATCTGTTCCTGTGGATGATATTAGCCCCTACTTCTATGCTCTGGGGCATCACTGCAACAGCTGCCCCCCTTTTGCTCACTATAGCTCTTGGATGCTATGGATGGCAGGTGCCATGTCTGCAAGCTTTTGTAACAAATTTTACAGAATTGAAACCCAAGTGCTTGAAGTTCTGTGGAATCATTTTCCCAACATGTTAAAAGCAATGTATGATTCTATCAAACTTCCCTGCTTTTGTAATTCCTAAATTCCCTACTAGTGTGCACAGAGGTTGTTGGCTCACCATTTTCCTTATCCAGACTTTTTTAGCTTCAGGTTGGTGGGTTGAAGTTGTAGGGGGAGGGTTTTTTTTTTCAGATTTCATTTTAGTAAACATATTTTGAAACTGATCTTTTGACTCTGGGAGATTTTAACCACATTTATTTTGCCAAGCATAACTGATTCTATAATTGTTAAGCACATCATTAAATATATTACTCTCCCCAAGTAAATTCATGGTTGTGTGTCTCGATCTAATTCCAGAACTTAGTATGTTGAAAAGAATAATTATATTCCTGGTCAGAAAAAACATGCTTGATTTTCCAGTATAGTTTTGTTACGGGAAGCATATAATGTATTTAATGTGATTTTGAGGGGAATAAATGACTGTTGATTTTGTCCCTTTTAAGTTAGGCCTAGTGATCAGTTAAATGTTTTCTGAGCCAGTTCAGTCTTTCTTACTCGACATCCTGCATCTTCAGTCATATAGTTACGGGTGCACACAGTATTCAAAAGTGTGCATGTAAGAAGAATCAATCAGACAGCAGAGAGGGGCTTGGGCTGCAATGAGGTGCAGATTCAGTGTTTCTTAAAATTCAAGGGACATGGCCCAGCCTTTTGATTGAGACTGCTTAAGTACATAGACCATCAGCTCAGGCAGGAATTCAAATGCAAATCTGTGTTTGAGGTTTCATTAAGACCCAATGATGTTTGGTTTTATGATTTCAAATCCAGGGCATTTGCAGTGACACAGTTAATCAATAATTTCTATTGTAGCTTCACCTGTTGTCTCACTGTCTTTTGTTTCCGTTTACAGATCTCCAGCCTGCATGTGTATTAAAAAGCATTCTAAATGAGACCTAATACAGCAAAATCTGTCTGTATCAGATGATGTTGTAGTTGTACCTTTTAATGACAATGAAATATACATTCAGCAGCATAATGGTAATGAATTAAAAATTACCAACCAGTGCTTTAACTTGTGTGAATGGTAATGATGAAAGTAACAGAGCATACAGTTGATGAAACCACATACACCCAAGTTTAAGTGGCATCTTCTGGCTTTGCATCAGCAAGTGGTCCCTGAGTTCAGAATGAATCCTAAACATTTTTTCTTACTATTGTTTATTCCAGGCTGACTCCTTGTTTTAACTCAGATACACCCCTGTTCCTCTGAATGATTTTTTGATGCTTAAAAGTGTTGAATAAAGCTGATGTTTTCACATGATAACTCCATGTTATTTATACGTTACAGCCTGTACTGAGAGATGGAAAAGAAGTATGATTACAAACAGTGGTTTGCTCACATTGTCATTCTTTTAAATACAATCGGGTTTTCAGGAAACTAAGGTAGGGAAATTTCAGGAGCATCCAGCTTTGAGATTGAATGGACTAGCAGGATTATAATTATTATTATTATTTTTTTAATGGTTGGAACCAGTTCCAACAGGTTAGCACACCCACAGTTCAAATGCACCAGCAGACAAGAGGTTTAAAACAATTCTAGTTTTCCTTCCTTGGGTCAGGCAAAGTTCAGGTTCATATACATCCAGCCATGACTGCTCAGCCCAGGATGCCATGCTGGCTCACCAAAATCCACCGAGGTGCCAAGCCGGGGCTCCGTGCCACCAGCCTGGCAGCCACTCCAGGGGAGCTGAGCAGGGGCTGCCACCTCCGTGAGTGCCAACGCACTAGCTCAAGAGCCAGAACGTTTGTTAGTTTTAGAACTTGCCTACATAGATGTGTTAGTGTCCGCTGGCCCAAACATGAATTAGGTAAGCACACAGTAAACCCTTGTGTAGATGGCTCTGTTCAGAATTGAGATGTGCTTAATTCATTCTGTAGCCACTGACTTCATGTACCCAAGTTAAAATTTCAGGCTTTATTCTGAATCCAAAGGTGCATGAGGACTTTAATGCATTTAACTAATCTCCTCTAATTTCACATCCTTGGCTAATTCAGACTAATGTCCCTCAGTATCCCTCTGCAGGCAAACCCTACATTTGCCTTTTGAAATTCACAGATAATGCAGAGTAACATGCATAGAAGAATGTGGTAAATGTTACCAATACTCTGAGTGGAAAATGAAATGTTTCACCTCTGACTTTCAACATGTATCCCTATCTGAAAGCATTGAAAATATTGATTTGAAACTGGAAGTATGAATTGGCAGCACCTTTGTAGCAGCAAGGCCAAGAGCAGACTTCTGAAGAAAAACAACTTCCCTGGGCTTAGTTATACAGGTCTGAGGATTCTATTGACATTTGTAGGTTATATATTACTTTTCAGAGTGACTCAGTTAAGTTTATTGAAATGTTATGTGTATATATTAATCATTGAATTGTAAGTCTACACTGTAGTTTTTTTGTCTAGCTTTAACCTTAGCAGACTTCAAAGATTTTTGTGGTTTTAGTATTTACATTTACACTAGACAAGTGCCTTAGGTCTATAGCTCTGTTTGACTTGGGCTATCTTAAATGTCACTAAAGATTTCAAAGTGCAAAGCTTCATTTCTTTTGAATCCACTTCCACTTAAAAACTACCTCACTGAATTGCTCAAAAAAAGGAAAAGCAGTTTTAAAAAAATTTCTCACAGTTTTTTCCCTGACTGACAAAGATTAACAAGGAGCAGATGATGGTTTGTCATTTAGGGCATTGCATGACGCTCAAATACCACAGTGCTAGGTGCATCATGCTTCATGGCGATGTGAGGAATATTTGATTATTCAAATACATTTTCTTCATTCTTACCGCGATATCCATCTACCAGTAAATAAACTAGAGCCTGCTTCTGGCTGCAGGAAGCAATTTTGTTCTGAAATGCTTCTGAAGATTTCCGTACCTTTATTTTCACAGCAAGGCTCTTTAAATTCCCCAGGCAACTTCATCCACCATTGCAGAGTATAAGCAGCTGACACTGTGTCTGAAATAACCCAAATAGGACTGAGCAGAACAGAAAAGAACTCATGGTTTCTTCTTGCCCCATTGTGACTATAGGTTCATTATGCTTTTTCTCATCAACAACTCATCCACTAGAAACTGCTTCAACTACATGCCTGTTGTAGAGGGCCCAGCAGTTTCTGGTTAAGCTATAACTGCATTTATGAGATTCACTGTTCCCACACTAATTCTTTGAAGGTACAACCTCCCAGGTCTGTGCAGGTGGACATGAGCCTGCTTTGCTGGTGGTGTGAGCTGAGCAGCTGCCTGTCAGCTGTAGTGCAGTAGCTCCATGTCAGCATCTCCTCACGTTCAGGGCCAGTGTCTCCTCCTGCTTTCTAAGGCTGAGCAAGAGACCATCCATACCCATCCATACAGGCAGGCTTGAGTTTTGTGAAATATTGCCTTACTGCTATTAGCTAGAAGTTGATCCAAAATGTTTTGGTGAACCTTTTCTTTGCCTTGTTTAGAGAGCAAAAAATTCAAGGCAAGAAAAAGGTAGTTTACCAAAATTGTCTGTGAAACATGATCAGCTTGAATATATCTACTAACCTGAATAATTTCTGCAAAGAAAGAGTTTTGAAGATGTCAAAGCAACTCATTTCAACTTTTCCAAATAGAGAAGTTTCACATCTTCAGATAAAATGACATTTCATTTCTTTTAGCCTTGAGATAGAACAATTTGTTTGGAACAAATACAGTCAACTTCATACTCACAGACCTTCTTGGCTGGGAATAAACTTGAGTATATTATACCTCTTCCCCCATCATATTTTAGGATTTTTTGTACTTCTGGTTTTGCTGGATGACCAAAGGACCTTTGCAGCTAGTCAAAGTTGTTTCATATTTCTTGCAATGACCACAAACAAAATTGATGAAATTTTTCACCATTCTTTCAAGATAAGTGAATTCAAAGGATGGTTGTACACCTTTCTAGTATGTGGCCATCTGTAACTAAATCTAAACTAAATTGAAATGTTACTGTCCTTGTCATAAATAAGGGAATAGCTTTAAATACCCTCTCCTCAAGCATGGAGCATGATATTGCTGAAAGGTGAACAAGCATTTAAAAAAAAAAAGGCGCTTTATTTTCTGAGTATTTTTTGCTCTAGTTTCTTTGTTTGCTTTACTTTCCGAAAATATTATATCCAGCAGTAATAATTGCTCAGACCATAAAGTTGCCAGATGTGATTAAATGAGATTTGCCAAGATCGAGGGTTTTTTTCCACTCCTAGCTTTTCCTCTTATATAATAGCAAACAGATATGGCTTTTAATTTCATATGGCTCTGTTGTCAATGGCATCAGTCGACTCAGCACGTTTTATACTTTAATCAGGTATTCGTAAGCTGTTCCCTGTCACTGTAATCATGAGCAATATTTCCCATGGGAGAAACAGCCTGTTCTCCGGGGGCTGCTGCCGATGCAGGCATGGCTTTTGCTGGAGAGAAGCAGGTGCCGATGGCACCCGTGGCCATGCTAGGGTGTCTTCTCTGGCTTTGGAGACTCTGTAAAGCCTGGTGCTTCTCAGGACAGCCACAAGCTTGTTTGCTGGCTTCCCAGTTGAAAGCTTGACTCTCATGAGTGCTGGATACACTGGATAGGAAAAGGCACATTATGCAGAGACCTAACGCCTTGCAGAGGATATGAAAGTCATACTACTGCACTAAATCCCAGTGCCTGGTGCAGACTGCTGATTTTAGTAGGATTTAGAGATATAGTGTGACATTACATGTTCTGGAGCAGTAAATATAGATATGGATGAAGGAGGGCATGTGTTTGTAGACAAATTTGATAGGCCATTAGAGTACCTAAAATTGCAAACATTTGATGAGGACTGAGGGTAAACTGAATGCTGGAATGACTTAAGGGAAACTGTGGAAATCTGCCTGGAGGTCCAGTATTATTAGCCAGTTCTCAGTGAAACATCATACCCATCAGCACAACAGTATCACATTTAATCTGATGGCCTGTGCAACCGTATGATCTGCACAGCAGCATTTTCTTCCTCTGAAACTTCGGACAGGCTTTTTTCCTGGTTTTGTGTGGGACTGGAATAAATCACTCTGTGTGCTTGAACTTTTCTGTACTTACAATTCATCATGAATGTTCCTGTTTGCATCAGTTCATGGGTTTTTATGGCTCTCAGTCAGCTCCTATTTACTCTACATGTTGCAATGCAAAGTCTCTGGATATTCATTTCCTTACCAGACAGTATCAAATGCCTCGACTGTGATCTAGGTCAGTGCATGTGCGTGTGTTTTAGTTCTGCCTCCCAGTGATCTCAAATGTACTTTTCACCTTCTCTGGTGGCAGTTAATCCGATACCTTCTTTCCTTTTCCTGGCATTATCTAACTGCACCTCAGACTAGGATTTGAATTTTCATCCATTATGTAAACCCTAGGTGGACACGGAGCTCTTGGAATCATCTCCCTGCAGCCTTGAGGGCGACTGTCAGGAAACCTATTTAAATTACAATTAGGGAGATTACCGAATGAAAAGCTCCATTGTTTAAACTGTATGCAGTCATCTACTTAAATGGAAAGTGGTAAATGAGAGGCAGGTTGATTAGTGCCTGGACTGAGATATATCACTACTCTCTAGCTGACTTCGACATTGAATTTGTGATGTCCCATGGGAAATGCAGCACAGCAAAAGAACCAGTTTGTCAAATCACCTCAAGCTATTTTTTCCCTCCAGAGCCCTGAAACACATCACTTTGTTGATTAACAATCACATTTTATTTTAAAAAGGAAAGTGAAGGGCAACTCACTGCAGAGTCATCATTTGCTGTTTGCTTTGCAAGCCGAGAAGCTGCTCACTGAAAAGAGGCTGAGGCCAAGTAACAGAGCACAGTGTTTCCACCCAGGCCAAGATGAACAGGACCTGGATTCATGGAGAGTTCAGCCCTCCAGGTGTGCCAGGAGAAAGGTTGCCTGCATGTGAGGGAAAGCCAGGGAAGGAGGAATCGACAACAGCTCAGGGTGGAGGGCTGCACGGAACGGCAATGTCCTTTCCAGGAACCCCAGGACGCTTTGCTCATGGGCACCGGGTATTGCCAGACAGGGGGATTCAACTCTGGCTGCCACAGGTCTCCTGCAAGCCCTAGGAAAATCCATGCCAGTTCTCTGGGGTTCGGTTTCTCTTCCTATCTTTCTCTTCTTTTGTTGTTTCTTCATACATTCTTTAACAAATCTTCGCAGAGAACTTCCACCTTTGTGGCTGCCTGTAGGTGTGACTTTAATAAATACCACAAAGAAGAGCACACGAAGGTATATGTGATGGTCTTAACTTGCTGCCTTCCACGATCTACCTGACATCCCAGACACTGCTGGAACCATGAGGGCTGGGTTAGAGGACTGACCTATCGTAGTTCTGGTTTTATTTTTTATTTTTTTAAAATATATTTGGAATGTGTAATAATCTTCTACCATCTCCACCTGCCTCCAGCTAGATGGATTTATACTGTACAGCTGTTGGGCAAACTAGTCTGGTGTAAATGTCCAGGACTCCACCAAGCTCAACACATAGTTCCCCTTCAGCTCATATCTCCAGGTTTCCTCCCATAGAAACCAATGCACAAGGAGGAGGACAAAATTGTCCCAGCATGACAAGAGCTGGGACACATACCTGAGTCTGAGGGCTGGGAAGTGTTTGTGGGTTCCCTAGACCCAGGTGCATTTCTGGTTCATGCTGAGTATTTGATCTGTTCTGTGACACATCTCTGCTCAGGTTCATTGTGTTGTGGTGAGCATCTCAGGGCTTTTGTTAGAGTTTTTAATTAGTACTTTGTTGCCATTTACATACGCGCCCACCTACACTCCCCAAAATATTTCACTTGACATAACAGCATCTCTCAGAAATCAAATTCATCTAAGAGGAAGCATATTTCTATATTTGTTTCTTATTTGTTGTTGTCATCAGTTGCAGTGTCAACACTTGAAGTAAATAAGGCAGATTTTTATGATCTTAAGTATGAATGACATATCTTCAGGCCACAGCAGGAAGTCAGCAAAGGGAAGACTCTTAAAAAAAAAAGTCACCATGTGACTGCAGTGAGGCACCAATCCCAAAAGATGATGGGTACCAAAATGACTTGAGGAATTTAGGATCCTCTAAGCATGTATTTGAATATTCCTGCTGAACAAGCTGCAACCGTGTCAGTCAAGACATGAAAAGCACGCCGGAAACTTAAGCACACCAGTAATGCAAATAACCAGTGTTAATGAGCACACAGAAGACTGCCTGACTGATTTTCCTGTTCCACTCAATGGGAAAGCTCTTGCAAACTCCAGTGGTGCAGGAGAAAGTCTGTAAAGCCCACATCTCACATTGATAGCTAAATTAGCTTTTGTTGTGTCCTCTTATTGACTGAGTGATTTGTTTGAAATGTGGCTCAAAGAAATCTGAACAACTGAACAAAAACAACTTAGGGTTTTCCTCTCTTCCTTCCTCCCATGTTGCCCTTGATAACAATTGTTAGTCTCATGTGATTCTTTTCTCTGTGAATTAATAAATAACTGATGTGTTTGGAGTCAGGTAAGAGCTCTTAGATCAATTGTAAGCACTGATGGCACTTGTTTCTGCAGGAGATAAGACAATAGGTTCATTGTGCACACTGGTGTATAAACACCCTCTCTCTGTGTATTATGTCAAAGAGGAAAACAAAACAAAATGGGATTGATTGTGTATGTGCAAGTCTAATCTTTGCATGCTACTGAGTTAAAATTGCTTTTCATCTAGACCACATAAAAAACCCACGAACAATATCACCCCAAATCCTGTCCAAATAGTCCAAGGCTACTTGCTTGTACCTTCTCTTTTCTATTCTCTGTTTTATGTGAGGAAAGCTAATTGTCAGTAAACCCAGGCAATGTTTACTTTAACTCCTGCTCTGATAAACACCACAGCCCACATCTATCAGTCAAAGCCTCAAAGTAGTCATCAGGGTACTGTGAGCATCTGAGCCACACAGAGGAGCCAGGGAATGCATGTTTGGATGTGGATGGTGTACAAAGGTAGCTGAATGAAAAAAAGCCCAAGCATCCTTCGGTAGTCTGGGCTGAAATATCACAGCATTATAAAGCTTAACTGCAGGACAAGAAAAATGGCTGGAGTGGCAGAACACATCGGATGACTGGATACAGCACCAAGTCCCATTCAGCAGTCAACCCCAGTTATTCAGTCAAAAGCTTCATACTGTTCAGAGCAGGGAAGCACACTTTGTGTGGCCTGAAATTAATAACTTTCCTATTCCTAATTGGAGTCTGATACTGCACTTCACTAATCTCCTTTTGATTTGGCAGAAAGTGACTGTTATCATTTGTTGAATATTATTGCATACCATCCTAATTTTTTAATCAATCTTTAAGGCAGCCAGGACCATTAGATGTGCCAATTTAACGTGTCCAGTCCTTCTGGCCCTGCGAGACATACATGCCAAAACATTAACAGAGCTGCGAGACAGACCATATACCCCAGAAAGCTGCGATTTTCCTGGAGCAGCTCCAGGTGGGAGTTGACAGTGGTTTTTCACAGGTCAGCACCTTTGCAAGGCCAGGCTGGAATAGGACCTGGCAGCAGGGACTTGGGCAGCCCGGGCGGGCTCACCTGCAGTGTGGCACAGCAGTGCCATGGGGGAGCCTGGCACAGCCCTGGTCAGGAGCCCCACTGGAGCACTCAGGAGCTCTGCGGTGGTCCTGTCATCTAGCAGACCTCTGGGTAACATGGGCAATGGAAATGCCTTTGTTCTTCCCATCCCGAGTCAAAGAAGATGTGTTTCCTCAAAGGCATGTCTTCCAGGAAAATATCCACCATTCATTTTCCTAGCTTTGTCTAGTGGCAAAATTTGCCCCTGCTGTTGAGTTGCTGAGAATACTGTTTGAGGAGAAACAAAAAGTCCCGATCACTCAAATTAGCCATTTTAAAATGGCATCCCAGCTGAAATGCTGTGTGTGAGGCACCGATACATTCCAATAAGGATTTAACAGATTATTTTGTTCTGAGCCACACAAGAACTTAGGTCTTAAAACACCATCTTCAGTGGGGATTTAAGATAGGAGAAGGTTTTATAATTCAAGTGTTTTGACAAATTAATCCAGTGTCAAATGTGACCAACTTTCTGTGCATTATATTCTTTTGAGATACATAATGAAATCTAGATCAGTCTATCTGAAAGGTGGACCTAACGTTTATAGCATTTCCTGCTCCCAAAGCTGCAAGTAACATTTATTTATAGTCTCATGAGGAAAAAAATATTATTTTATAGTTACATTTCAGTTTACTCTGAAATTTTTTAAATTTTTTACTAAGCTTCCCCTTGCCTTGTGGAGACTAGATGCCTCATCCGCTGGAGGAATAGGTCTTAGAGTCTCCCTTGGAGAGTGGATAGTGACTTCATGCTTCAAAACCAAAATAGCAAACACAGGATGAACTAACAAATGTGAAACCCCATCCCACTACAATTTCATCACCTATAAAACTGCAGCTGTTTCAATTTGTGAAACCAAGCAATTTCTCTTGCACCTGTCAAACCTGTCTGGTATTTCAATAAATTGTTCCATGTGTTGGTTTTGCTCATATTTTAACATAGCTTGAGAAATATGCTCTTAAAAGGGCTAAGTATATAGAAAAAGTAGAGTTAATCAGAGTAAAGCCACATTTTCAAACTACCAGTCATAAACAGTCATTCATATGTACAAAAGAAATAGAAGTTCTTCAGTGAAAAATGTAGTAACAGATGCAAACCAGACACATTCGAGAAGTATGGAAACAAGAGAGGCTTTCTTTCTGCCATTTACATTATTTCCCTTCTTAGCTTAGTATTTTTCCAGGGGCATGCTTATAATCACAAGAAACGTATTGCCCAGCACTTTTATTGCTTGTGGTCTTCACTTTATTACAAGACAATGGCAATAAGGATCTTTGTTTTAGAAACACAAGCTGAAGTGTAAGTCACCAACACTGACTCATCAGCTTGAGGGCTGGAGTCTCCCACATGTGAAGGTTGTTGGTTTTGGGAAGCCTGTGACTGAAGCAGCTTCTTCTAAATCTCTCATTCCACATGCTTGGTTGTGTGTGGGTTTTCTTTTGCCTAATTCTTAGGAAAAAAAAAAGAAAAAAACCAAGAAAAAAACCCAACAACAACCACAAAAAAACCCCAAACAGAACTCTGAAGTCATTTCGGGTAAAAGCCATTGGAAACTAGTGCATTTTTCCTCTGAGGAAGCCAACATTTTTTGAGGGTTTGAAGCCGATCCAGTTAAACAATAACTATGACATCAGAGAAAAGTATCTACTGTTGAAAATATGCTGCAGGTAGGAGGATCTACATGATTTCAGTTTGGCATCTAAATAATTTTACAGGTCTCCTACTCACCAATGTAAATTACTGTGTCAAAGAATAAGTGAAACAGAAGGAGAGGTATCATTTTGCTTAAAGAATTACCTTCATTTAAAGCAAACAGAAATTGAAGAAGGGAAGTAGAAGGAGGAAATGCCTGAGCCAGACAAGTTAGCCAGGTTTTTAAATGGACTGAATAGTTTTTCTAGTAATATGAGCATGAAATAAGGGAAATCAGACCACAGCTTAACGTTGTGGAGTTGGCCAGTGACTCCTTTGCTAGACAACATTTTTGAAAACAGCAAATGCACCAGACTCTTGGTCCCTTCCAATCCCTGCAACTCACTCTCCTGGCTGGTGGTGCAGGGAGCCTGGATACCTGGTACACCTGCCTTCGATTAACCCGCTAGGGCAAGGGGACTAATTTTGAGGTGGCATACCTACAGCAGAGAAACCTGACATGGGTGTCTGGATCCCATGTTAATGGGTGAGGTCTGGGTGGGTTAGGCCTTGGAGAGGGAAAAAGGAGAAGTATGATGAGCAGAAAAAATTTAGTAAGAAGAAGATTTATTTATATATTTAACTTCTGGATGACTGCCAGCATGTTTGGAACTCTACAGAAAGAGAACCTCATCAAGCTTTTCTCATATCTAATTACAGCTCTTTCAGGCTTAGTATATACTGAATAATTGGGGAATGGAATGAACAATCTCAGAGTAGCTCTGATTTTTTTTTTCCCTTCAGCATTGCTTAATTAATATTAAATAGAGAAGGAAAGAATTTATTTAGTCCAGGCAAGATATCCCAGAGCAGTCACGTTTTCTCCCTCAATGTCGTACTCAGAAGTGGAGGACAAATGAAAAGCCATAAAAATAAAGAAACGTTTGAATCTGAAATGAGACCCGTTTCTCTCCCAGGGCGGCTAGTGGAGGGTTTATGCATGGAAACCATGGGCTTGGGGAGGAATGTGCTAATGGATGCTTCCGACAATGTGAATCAAATCTCACAATCTCCCTATCAAAAACATAGATCTTCTGTCTCCTCTAAATGCATTGTAAGTCCTGATATGATGCACTGGGGAGACACTGACAAACCAAAATGCAGGAGCTAAAAGAGAAGTATCAGGGTCAGGGTAATGAATGGAGACTCTAAGTGCCCTCTCGAGGACCGCATTGCTGCTTGCCTGTCCACCTCTCCAAGGGGCTTGGCAATGTCAGAGGCCTTGAGATAAGTAATGATTCTGTCCATCATGCTGCATGAAATATTATACCTAAAACAACTATTAAAAAAAGGAATTTTAAGAGAAGTTTATGCAACCCTTTTTCTTTTAGTCAAGCAGTGACGTAGCACAAAACTTGTCTGTCCACAGCATCTTGTGTGGGAATATGGGCTTGTTCTAATAAAAATAGAGACCCAGTACAGAAATCCTCCTAACTCATCCACTGTGCTCACATAGCACACCATTTATGGTGTGGCATCAAAACTCACCCTGTTTCATGGAGCAGGAAGAGAAGTGACAATAAAACAATGTATGCATATATACATACACTCATATATATGTATATATATGCTATGTGTCAGCATGCATGTACATATATGGTTAAGCCCAGATCTTGGGCCCCTTTGTAAAATTTGGTGAGCTGGGTTTTTTTTTTTTTGGTCTGGAAATATTTTCAGAGGAACAGGAAAAAGATACTTAAGACTAATTGGGGAACTTCAATAAAACAGCGTGGAGGATGCTACTCAGTTGCCTTGATGGGATGCAAAAAAATGGTTCTACACCAAATCTAGCAGACTCGTTCCCAGTCTTCTCATGTACTTTGTCTGAACTGTAGGTCAGTGCATGAGGGTTTATAATGGGGTCTGTCCTTTTTAAAAAATGACACATTCACAAATTCCACTTTCACTGAATGATTGTTCATCAGGTAACTCATATTCTCTGTACATCATTAGGCAAGTGGTGGCCAGAGATGCTGCACCTAACATCACCTGAATGCAGCCAAGAATTTGGTTGCAGTGATAATAGTCAGAGGAGACAACCAGGTATGGCCCTGGTGCCAGGAGAGCAGGAGGGTCTTATCTGCACCACCACACAGAGATGTGTTCTGCAAAATACCTTTGTTTGAGAAACCTGGCTGGTTTTTTTGGACCAGAGACAGGAAGAATGAACCAGACAGGGATAATGAACTTGATGGAGAAATGACTGTGGAAATGTAAGCTATGGATGGATCAAAAGCCCTAGTTTTAGAGAGGCATTGGGATTATTGGCATTGTTGGTTCTCTGAAAATGTCAAGCCTTTAAAGCAGTACAGACATTGCTGGCCTAACGACATGCCCACTGTGCCTTACTCAATGTGCAAGGGAGTACAGTTGCTCCACGTCACATCTTGTGAGCCTGGTAACCAATGAACACCTCTGGTTGAAGGCTGTATCTTTAGGATGCACATCCACAGAGCTGCTGAGTATTGAGCAGCATTTATGTTAATATATTTTTGGGGAGTTCAAAATCAACCCTGACTAGTAGTCCTTAATATAAAGGCTTAGTTACTAATTAGCTTTGTATACAGGTTTCCCAGATGAACAAGGAAAAGAAAGGGAAAGGGTGTCCACCGAGCAAGAGAGATGACAACATGAAGCCTGGATGCAAACTGAACACAGAGGTTGGGGGCACAGATGTGCTCTTCATCACACCTCCAGTCTTTTGGTATTCAAACAAAAGGCCACGCTACAGAGATAAAGATTGTTTTGGTTCTGGAAGCTGGAGTTGAACATGAGCTGAAATACCTGAACAGATCTCTGAAAGTACTTCTGGAAGAGACATTAGATAATGCCTGTTGCTTCCCTTTGCTCCACGTGTGCTCTAAACTAGTTGGTACTTTGGAATAATTAGTTCTGTATCACAGCTAAGCTTGCTCACCAAAGCTAGTTCAGACCAAGACAATTGTACCTGGGCATTTTAGGCACATTAACTTGTATATTTTGCTCCTTTCCCAGATGCCATACAATGGAGTGATATCCTAGTTACATGAACAGACAGACAGCAAGTTTGATGTCACATATGAATGTGTGTCTAAAAAAATAGTTTGAAAAACATTTCAGCATTTCATCTTGATCACAGTATGTGGCTGATAATCCTGGGCATCTGATCAGAAGATCAAGATCCTGAGAATCTGATATATTATATTTTTGTTGAGTTCGTGGACCTTTTCTGATGAGAGACTGAGGCTCGTTTGAGTGAACATATATCCTAGCAAATCATGGAGATATCACTTTATCTGACAGGCAGAGACGACATTTCGAGCACTGTACTCTAATTATTATCACCATAATTGCTTTTATTATTAAAATAGTCTACATAACCTTTAATTTCGAAGATTCTTACTGAGGAGCAATAGAAGGCAATTTTAGAAGAGTTCAAACAAGAAATGAATCACAGTTTACAATCATTAGCTGCAGGTTGTAAATTCCTAATACTGGGCATTGTCCCAACTACATAGCTTCAGCAGCAGTATAGCTGTTATCTTTATTATAGGTTTTTATATCACTGGCTGTCCTCCTCCAACATTACTTTCCATTATCTTCTCTTCAGATGCCTTTTGATACAGCTCTTTTTTGCGTCACAGCCTAGCAGGTAGTCAGAAAGGTTTTACACAGAGGATTCCCACAGTGATTTTGTTCCCTTAGCATAGGTTTAGTCCGACACTTCAACCAGAAAAGCCAATGTTACAATGTCTGTTCTTGTAAGGAGCACTGTTTTAAGCTGACCTTTTAGAAACGAGGCATCCAAAGTTTTGCATGAATCAGAGTGTGTCAAACAATGATGATGTGCTTCAAAATGTTATTAATCTTAAAGCGAGAAATAAATTATAATTAATCAAATTCCAAACTACTTATAGTTAAGCTGTTAAAGTTTAACAGCCTTTCATTAGATAAATGGAGGGATCTTTTAGGAAAACAAAAGACAGTGAAAGAACTATATATTTTTTCACTAATATGCAATTACTTAAAATGGAAAGAATTTCAAGCCATTTTAGTGACCTATTCTTGGGTGAAATTTTTTGCAATACATCTACAAATTTTATTGTTGACCTGCAGCTCAAGCATTTGTCTTAATAACCTTTTTTACTTATTTCTGCAATACACTTGAAGACCTTTAACTGTCCCAGTAAAAAGCATACATAGGAACTGACTGAAGCAAGACAGTCTAGTAAATATCTAATAAAAACAGAGCAGGAAATAACATAAAATATATCTTTCTCATCTGTAGTTGCAAAAAAAAAACCCTCTCTCAATCAGCCATATAAAAAATAACTTTGACAGCAATAGACAGTGATTTTCACTATCTTGTGTTCATGAAGCCTCAACTGAGATTTGAATCTGACTTGTTTAGGTGGTGTAGAAACTCAGTCCCTTTTTCTCTACCCTGAAGAGCCTGCAATCTAGACAGGTGGCCAAAGGACACCCGCTAGCTGAGGTGACCTCCCACGGTCAAACACTACACGAGAGTCAGAGTTGCAATGAGAAGTCTGTTCTCCTGAGTACTCGTTCAACATGCAGTATTGGTGCAAAATAACCCCTCAAAAATGCCACCTGAAAAGGCCCCAGTCCACTGGGATGTTGGAATAGTGCTGCTGTGGGTAGGTGGGAGTGGAGCCTTTCCATAATGTGAACCCCAGGAACAGGAGGTTGTAACATAGAGGGTGTTGGTCTCTTCTCCCAAATAGCAAGTGATAGGATGAGAGGAAATGGCTTCAAGTTGTGCCAGGGGAGGTTCAGATTGGATATTAAGAAATATTTATTCATGGAAAGGGTTGTGCAGCACCGGAACAGGCTGCCCAGGGAAGTGGTTGAGTCACCATCCCTGGAGGTGTTTAAAAGATGTATAGATGAGGTTCTTGGGGACAGAGTTTAGTGTCAGAGTTAGGTTATGGTTGGACTTGATCTTGAGGCTCTCTTCCAACCAAAATGATTCTATGATTCTATGTACCAGCCCCATATCACAGGGTTCTCTCTCCTCCTTTTAAGGTACACTTGGGATGTTTCGAGGGAGCCCTGATGTGCCCTAACTAACTGGCAGACACTTTCACCATGTGTAGTCCTCCAGATCTTTTCAGAAGACAACTGAACCCCCACTATGTGGTTTGTACAGTGTACAAAAATATATGGCCCAGCAAAGCACAAGCAAGTAGGTTGTTGGCATCTGAACAAGTGGCCTCTTGGCTACTGAGTCGCTGCTCCTCCTTCACTGGAGCTGGGAAGTAAAACAGTTTACTGCTGATGGTGGTGCACATCAAATGAATGTCTGCCCATATCTACAGTCAAAAGAGGCAGCCCCCACCCCGTGCAGAGCTCACCATCTGTGCTTCTGATGTTATGCAGAAGTTTGCATATGCAGGGGGTTGCCTGTGGGAGACATGAGAAGTGAAACAAGCGCTGGGTTACGGAGCACAGTTGGCTCCAGTCTCAAGCTGTCACCTCTTCAGCCATTTCCCAATGCATCGCAGTATGAGAAGAGGCTTTGGCCATCATGGAAGATACTTAAAATACAAACAAGACCCTTGGCACTCTTGACTTTGTAGGACCTGCAGAATCTCTATTTGTCATGCTTTTTTCTTCAGCAATTTCTTAATGTGCTGAATAGACTGGAAATAATAGCTTTTCAAGCTTAACACAACATCCAGCGTATTCTGGTGCCACTGGCACGTGAGCAAGACTGTATCAGGCACGTCTTCTGACCATTTGAAAAAAAAAGAAATTGTTTTGGTGCTTGTGTCATTAAGCTGCTTAAAACTCCTGAATAACTTCCAGCCACAGCAAATCCTAGCAGATGTTTACTGCTGCTGTTCCAACAAACGCTTTTTTTCTTTTTTTTTGTGAGAGAAAGCTACAGTAAAGGTCAGGAAAAACAGTAGCTTCTGTCTTGTATACTAACTTGTCTAATTGACTTAGTTAACTATTTTATCTTTGTCCACTTATCTGTGAAATGTGAATGCTTTTTCTACCTCATCAGGGTATTCTGAGACTTGGTTAATTGCTTGTAAACTGATTTGGAAACTTGTCAGTGCAGAGTCTTCAATAAGCATTTAAATTTATTGCTCTTGGAACTATTCATTGTTTTCTTACTCTCAATATTTAATTGTCTTGCTGTAAAAGCAACTGTTGTAAATAACAACCACTAACAACTATTTTGTGATAACATACTATCTAGAAAAACCTTCTGTTTTATTGATTTGATTTTGCGAGCCTCTTTTGTATTTTTAGACCTTGCTTGTTTTTCCCTTGCTTTAGCATCTCCATTGACATGTTGTTCTGCAGAGATGGTTGCTGTCCTTCCATTTTCTCCTTCTCTACCTCAGCCGATTTATTATAAGGATATAAGCTTTCCTCTTGCTTTCAATTCTCTGATCCTTTTCTCCATGGGCACAACCTTTGACCTTCCCTGAGCTTGCAACCCTCATCAGAACCATATCTATATTTAGTAGATAGGGTAATATATGCACTAAGTTGCTCCAAATTCTTAGTCCTTCCCAGACCCTGGAGGTCATATTTATCACTCTCCCCATTTGGCGGAGGAGCCACATTGATTTTTTAGCAGACACAGCTGTCTGCTTTCTCAGTATGTCACTTCACATTGCCTCTTCCCACACAGCCAAGAGTGTCCAAAACCCCTTGTGCTCTTCTTCTTGCTGGCAGTTTCTTGCATCATGAGGTTTTTCAGACAATTTGGATGTTCAGACTGAGGGTAAATGATACTACGGCTGCTGAGCTGAGTTATGATAGCAGTGACATCATTGTGTTCTGGGTAGGATTGCTCTAAGAATTTAACTCCAGACTCTGTGGCCTTTAAAACAGTGTTAATATCCACTTGGCAGAAGACTCAGAGATCTCATGTCTGGCCCTTCCTCAAACAGAAGCCATGCTCAACTCTGAACGCATGTAATGAAGAGAGACCAAAGCACTATTCAGGCTCAACCAATATCTAATCTGATCTTGTAAGGAATGAGCCAGAGCAGACTCTTAAAGAAACCTCTCCACCATTGCTATTTCATTAGTGACCTGAAAGTGGTAGAACAGCTGTGAGTGTGTCTGGAAAAAATCAGTCAGATTTTGAAATTAAAAAAAAAAAAAAAGGAGGAAAAAAGAAGTCTGCTTCTCAGAAGGATCGAGTTGAGATAAAAACTAAATCTTAAGATTAATTCTGTGGTCTGCATTTTCCAGGAGAAGAGTGATGTACAGCATGGGAAAAAAAGCACCTTATGGGACTGTGTGTACAGAAACAAAACTTACCACATTTGAAGAGAGGGCAAATTTTAAAGATTTCAATAGAAAATGAGACAACATGCAACATGCATTTACCAGTATGCCAACCTTGCCTGATGTCTTCCTTTGATGAGGCAAATTTGGATAATCTAATCCATATGGTGTTCGGTAACTCAGTAAGACAGTGATAACACAAGGGAATTAATTAATTAAAATGGAAAATAAGAGTATTCTTACAAAAAATCATTGTGAGAGAAAGGAACTAGCTGAAAGTGTATCGACAAGAGGACAGTTAATACTGGAGTTGGGTTTGATACAGTACCTAGGCTTGCGCTCATAAAATTTTCCAGCGACATATGGGAGATCTGCTCAGCAGAAGAGGACCAGAGTGGGAGTAGAGGATTGAGATGGAGGCCAGAAGTGTGAAGAGGACTTGGTGAGAAATAACAGTGAAAGAGGAGTATACGGATGCCTTGGTAACCCCAAAGAAATCTCCAGGCCAGCAAAAGTGACAGCTGCCTTTGTCTACAGGGGTGATTGGGGAATGGCAAGTCTATTTTAAGAGTCTAAAAGAAGTTGGCTTATTTAGCCTGGCCAAATACAGCTGAGAGAAGAAATGACTGATGTCTATAAATACACCAGTGGTTGTTCGTATGACGGAAGGGCAAAAGCAAACAAATGTGCATAGATTGGGTGTGTAAAATTAGGCTGAAAATGAGAGGAGGATTTCTGTGTCTTCAAGCAGGCTGATTTTCCCAAAAGTGAAAGACACCTGGGTAATTTCAAGCAGCAGCTTGTCAAATTTGTGGTAGGAATTATGAGGCATGTTTCAGAAAAAAGACCAAGCTTAAATAGTCTGGATGTGCCTTCTAGTCTTACACTTTTATGAAAGGGAAAGGGAGAGGTTAGGGAAGGGAGAAAGGAATAGGGAAGGGAGAAAGGAATTACTTCTTTCTTTCTTTCTTTCTTTCTTTCTTTCTTTCTTTCTTTCTTTCTTTCTTTCTTTCTTTCTTTCTTTCTTTCTTTCTTTCTTTCTTTCTTTCTTTCTTTCTTTCTTTCTTTCTTTCTCTCTTTCTCTCTTTCTCTCTTTCTCTCTTTCTCTCTTTCTCTCTTTCTCTCTTTCTCTCTTTCTTTGTCTCTCTCTTTCTCTCTTTCTCTCTTGCTTTCTTTCTCTCTTTCTTTGTCTCTTTCTTTCTTTCTCTCTCTCTCTCTCTCTTTCTCTCTCTCTCTTTCTCTCTCTCTCTTTCTCTCTTTCTCTCTTTCTCTCTCTCTTTCTCTCTTTCTTTCTCTCTTTCTCTCTTTCTCTCTTCTCTGCTGTTATTCCTTCATGCTTCCTTATTTCTTTTATTTTTTTATTATTTTATTCCAAGCTCTTAAGTTTTAACAATGCTCTCATATTTTAGGTTTGAACACGGGATTGTCAGATGTTTTCTTGTCTAGACATTGCCAGTTTTACCTCATAAATCTTCTGTACGGTAGCTGAGGAGCCAAATATTAGCAGCGATCCCAAAGCAAAGCACTCCTTGGTTTAATGGGAAGACAGAGGAAAGAAAAGTTCTTTATGGAAAACCAGTACTTGGGCCTTACACAGTTTCTCACCAGCTCTCATATTTCATCCCTTTTGTTTAATTAATAGTTAATCCCTTTCAGAAAGAGATTGGTAGACAGAAGGTGAGAAAATACTTGGTCAGTTCAATGAGTGTCTGTAGCACGTTTGAAATCTGACTGAGACATGGGGCCACCTTCTTAGTTACATTAAAACCCTGTGTCAGTTGGGGTCTGCAACACCCAAGTTGTAGCCTGATAAAGGCATTTGGGGTTGTGCTGGGCAAGGCTGAGTGCTTATAGCTTTGGCTGATGCCAAGAAAAGCCACAGACACTGAGCACCTCTCCGCACAGAAGTGGAGTGTGAGGGAAGTCTGGACTGCAGCAAAATTCTGTCTCACAGTCTGCCAGGATCCCTGTCTCTGGAAATAAATCTTACATTTATGTACTTTTGTGACATTGGCCCAAGCAGTTAAGAAAAGCATCAGTCATCACATGTAAAGCTGGCATTTTCCTAAGATTCAGTCAGATTCAGCTCTCATTTATTTTCTTCAAGGTATGCTCCCAATTACCCTAAAAAAAAAAAAAAGGTAACTCCAGTCCTGAAATGGACTTCTAGACCTGAAAAAGTGTCAGAGCAGAGCGTTCTCCAGCACAATCTACCAGAGGATACATAATCTATAGGATGTCAGCTGAAAGTACTGATTTCAGGGGCTTTCTGTATCCCTAAATTACTGTAATCCTAAAAATGGTATTCAGGTAATTCTGCAGTCTTTTCAGCCCCTCATTGCCTTGAGCTCTAATGCACGCTGGGCTGTCATCTTCATGCATGATGATGTTTATGAGTTAGCCTCTTCAGCTTGTATATGGAGAAAGCTGCTGGTGTATAGTGCCATAAAATATCAGCCTACAAAGGAGAAGGGCATGGTTTCCACAACCTACATATTTGGAAAAACTGCATAGAAACAAAGATAAGGATTTTCTCTTTCTTCTTGCACATTTTCTGTAGCTTGACCTAAATTGCTAATTAATGTAAATTTTCTCAGTGAGAAAGGATTATGGATATTCTTTCCCTTATCAGGTTTCAGACTAGCAAATCCTTAATCCCTGCAATAAACTTCCTCTCTAAGACATGCCCTGACATTTTTTTTCTGCTTCTGTTTTACTTCCTTTTATGGAAGACAGCTATTTCCTTTCCCATTTATCAGTCATTTATCTTCTTCACATTCTGAATAAATTTGTATTTGCTCTTGGTCCAGACCTAAGAGGGTAATGAATTTCCGTGTTCACTTGAGGTTACCATATCATCAACCAGTGGTTAAGTGGCACAGGCAGTTCATCATCCGTCCCGCTTTAATCATGTTGCTTGTGTTGTGTTATAAGAAAAGGTATGTTATTTCAAGATGAGAGAGGTCAGATATTGCAAAATGCTATCCAAAAGTCTTTACAAGGGAAGCAAATGCAGCAGAAGAAGGCCGTGCAAATACCACAAACCTTGAATTCCCCAAACCATCCAGCAGGGATAGCAGTATGTGCCAATGAAAGGTCCCTCTGCCCTAGGATGCCCTATTGGCTGAGCAGCAATAGTTTGTTTGCAGGTTTACCTCATTCAGCGATCTTTTGAGTTGGTAATGGTCCAGTTCTGTCAATCCTGCACAGCTCTGAAGGATAAAACCTGCAAGCCCCTCTCAATAGAGTGATGTGACTTCTGCTAATCAACAGAACCTTTTAATTGAACTTTGGGAATGTCAAAATGCTGCTCGTGTATGAAAAAGAGAGATTTCTTGGCTGTTTGTATCCAAACTATGTCACTGGTCTTTTAAATTGGTATCTGGTATGCAACATCAGTGGACAGGCCAAGAGATGGCAACAAAAATGAAGGTAATTATGTGTAATGAGATGATAATGTCTTTTAATCTCCCAGTCTTGTCAGAAGGTAATCCTTTTATGCCATGACCTAAGATTGTGTGAACAATGGTCTTTATAAATTATCTTCACTGGAGTAACTTCAGATTCCCTTCTTGTGCCTATATATGTCCCATCTTTTTCTATCCCCTTCTCTTTATAGATTTCTGTGTCATCATAAATTAAAAAAACAATATATAATTATTAAAACATCATCCTGATCCTAGTTGCAATTAGTTGTAACATGTCTTGCAACAAAAAAGACAGGCACTATAAACCATTTGGCTTTCTTCCAAACTGCTCAGGTTTTAAGTGGATGAAGTCTCTATCTGTCTGATCCAATCCTGCCAGCAGTGAGTGCTACCGGGTGTTCTGCAAAACCAATAGTTTCTGGTTTTCCTTTTATTTCAATTAAGTGTGCTGCCTTTTAATTTCATCCTTTCCTTCCTTTTCTCTGACCTCCAGAGGTGATTAGCCCATACCCTGAATCATCTGACACAGCAGGCAGCATCCCAGAGGGTTAGTGCTTTGTCATCAGAGAATAAACCAGGCTTAAAAAATAACTGGTCCTCAAATTCAAGTGAGTGTTTGAATACACTTTCAGTTAGCCTGAACTCACAGAGCTCTTCCAGTCTTTTCTGCACTCTTGACCAGAGTAACAAAGAGGATTGCAATTTAATGAAAATATAAGGCTCTGGTACTTTCTTCCAAAAAAATCTAACTGAGTTGAAAAAATAGTAGCATTTCCTGAAATTTGGAGTGTTCTAATCTAGAGTGATATGGGGTTTTTAGAAAGAGTTGAAAGCATCTATGCTAGAAATGCAAGGGTTTTTTAGGAGACAGACACAGTGATTTTAAACTGGAGAAATTGAGATCCCATCTCTTATTTCATCACAGACCCTGTTGGTGATCTTGGAGAAGCCTACACATTATCCAGACAAGGCAGGATAGCAACACCTCACTCCGGAGTCAGGTCTGATAAGGTCTGCAGGGCAAGACCTGCCTCTCGCTGTCAATATAGGATGCATCCAGTAGGTTGCTGGTGTTGGTCATGGCCTGCTGGTGTTGTAGTGATGCAAACTGTCAAACAAATAACAACATCACATGCTAGACTCAAACCAAGAAACCTAGCAGCTATGCTTCTGTACGCATAGGATTTTGGTGGTTGTTCAGCCAGAGTGTCCAGAGCATTGGTAGGGAACCAAATCGACTGTCCTTAATCATCTTTCGCCATCCTCCCAGCAGCTAAATGTAGCATGTCACCAGTCCAGCAAATGCAAGATACATTACTGGGAGCCAGTAACATTCTGAACATGTAGCTTTTCTTGTTTGTACACGTCTGAAGCAGTGACGTAGGAATAATGTGGTTAATGTTTGAATGCAGAGGATTTTCTGAGAGGAAGATAACAGGGTAAGAGAAATCTCAATGAACACATGTATCTATTGACAGAAATGTACAGGGAGGGAATTTCCTTCCTTTATGTCTCTAAATTGGTTTTATTAGTTTCATCTATCTTCAGCACAATAGTGAAAAGGCAAGATCTGATTAAATAAAAACCCTCCGAAACTAAAAATGGCTACATGTTTTGACCCACTGTCCAGGACTGTATCACTATGCCAGTTTCTTCAAATATGACTTAAGAGTTAACAGTCTTTTCCAGTGACAAATTCGCTGATCATAAGTATAGTTCTGAAGAAAACATTTTTCCTGCTTCTAGAAGAAAATTATGTAAAGGCTTCCAGTGGTAACTTGTCTTAGCTCTAATCAGAAATGGAAGACAACTGGCAATAATTAACCTCATACAAGAACTATGAGCTTTTTTTTTTCCTCTTTAAGAATACATTTATATTAAAACCTTTAGGCAATTTTGAAAACCAGATAAGCCTTTCTAGTGAGCTGAATATCAAACATACATGTGCCAATAATAATATACTTAAACAAGAAGCAACCTGAGACAAGAAACATTGTGGGCCGAATTTATGTGATGTTTGGGTGTCTATCTGAGGCTTCCACAAACCACCCTGGAAAAAACAAATTTCAGCAAACACTGCACTTTTCCCCTCCAAGTGTCCCTGCTAGTATTTTCCAGGTCTACCCTTAAATCTGGCATCTTGGTGCCCAAAAGTGTTTGACCCTGGCATTCCAATCAGCAACTGGTGTAGGCTTCACTTTCTTTGCCTGAAGGGTTAAATGACCTGACGATATTCTTGGCATAACGAAGAGTGAGAATGAATGGGGATGAATGAATCAGTGAACAAACAAGTGAATGGAGCAGCTTATCTGCTCCTACTCCAGTCTGTTTAAAGAGAGGGTTGTTGTTTTAATCATTCAGGAAATACTCTTCATAGGGGAGCCTCTGCCACCAATCTCTTTCTGATGCTTTGCTTCTCCTGTCTGGATCTATGTAGACATACTCAGAATACCTGTCCTGCTGCCACATGGAAATGACTTTGTTGCTCAAGTTAAATAGAGAGTGTGCAGCATCATCACTACAAAAAGTCAAAGAAACAGAAATGACAACTAAAGTGACGAGGTAGAGTTACACTTAAGTTTCCTTATGGAAATCAGCAGTCAAGCATAACACGTAGCAGATCTTTTCTGCCTATGTTAAAGAATATAAAAGAAAACCAAATCCAGGTGTACCTCTGTCTTATTCTTTTCTCTTGCTTTAGTTGTGATTACAGGCAAATTACAAGCTGTGAAATATTTTGCTGAGCTCACAAATGCCTCTTTGTTCTCCTTTTCCCCTCTCTTGGAGGTGATGAATGGAGGTGGGTAATAGCGCACTTCAGGCAAGTGAGTGAAAGGTGTGGAGGGAGTCATACCCCTGGGTGGATGTGGAGGAGGGAGTCAGAGGCAAGCTGCAACAACCCTGCACTCTGCTTTGGAGCATATTATCCCAGTCTGAATAGCTGGTTGTATTGCGTCAAGCCCTGTGGTCAGCCGCGACTGAGATACACATTCCATAGCACAGACTGCTGATGTAATGCCTTTCGGTTCCCTCTGTCCCCGTTCCCCCTTCTCAGCACCCCTCCACCTACAGTGCTATTGCCCTTGGTGTTCGGTAGAACTGCCCATGCCGTGGGCTCGTTACAGGAGGAAACTGGTATTAAAACAACTTCCTTCTTCAATGACTTTCTCTCTGCTCTAGCACATTAACAAACAGCGACAACAAAAAAGGTGAAGGAAAATATTAAAGGAAAATCTTACCCTCTTTTTAAAAAATTGAAAGGCTGAGCACTTCTTGACTGGAAATCCATTCATGTCTTTGTTGACCATTTTCCACAGTGAAGGATTCGCAGCGATAGATCCAGTGTGGCACTTGCTTAGTGCATCTGTTTTCTCTGGATCCCTTCAGTTAATGAAGACAGAGCAGGATGGGAGCCTCACCAGCACGGCTCCGGCAGCTGTCCGCTACACGTTCATCCTGCTGCAGCAGCTACTGCAGCAGCAGAAAGCAGCAGCCTTTTCCAGCTTTCAGATGCAGCAGGCTATTAGCTTCTTAAAAACGTCCCCTAAATACACATACTCCTATAAAACCCTGTGACAGCTTGCAGATCACAGGCAGCAGATCTCAGGCTAAGTGGGTCTCACATGCATAAACCCAGGTCCTTCCATCCTGTGAGTCCTACTGGTACCTCACGCTATATAAGCAGTGAGACTACTGTGCTCAATTTGCTATTCTTCTTCTTCAGGTGGTGTGATTCACTGCTGTTTGAGAGGAGAGCTGGTTTTGATTGTGCAAATTCCAGTGGGAGCTGCAGTTCGGCAACAGCAGAGAGAGAGAGAGAGAGAGAGGGAGATGTACGAGCAGAGCAGCCGAACACAAATAACCATACAAAGGATAGGAGGAAGGCTCAGAGAAAGAAGTGCTGAAAGGCAATATGTTTCCCTTGGGAGGGTGACAGCAATGCCTCTTGTTTTATATGTGGACAGTCTTTGAGTAAAAAGAAAAGAGACATGGGTTAATTAAAAGAATGCTTTTCTTATGTTCCTCTCCTTGCAACAATTTAGACAGCGGTACTTTGGAAAAAAGCCCATCCGATGATCAATGCAATACTGGGTTATGTGACAGGACATGTAGACAGAGAAGCACTGGAGCTTCTTAGTGAAGTTCAATGAGCTTAAAGGAAACCAGCAGTTCCTGATAAAGTACATTTACTACATGTGATGCAGAGAAATGTAAAGTAAGCAGACACAGACAAATTAGTTCAGATATTTCATTTTTTTTCCTCTAGAAACATAGATACATAGCTTTTAAAACTAGAAGGACTATTTCATTACAGAAAAATAGGGCTGAAAGGGATCTTGAAAGGATACCTTGTCTAACCTCCTTTTTATTAAATTCAATTGAGTTAAATGTCACCAAGTCCAGTGAATCTAATAACATGTGCTTAATGAAACTGTAAAATATCTTTCATTTGAACTGTATTTTCCAGCAAGGTCTGGAAAATAAAATAGAGACTTCACCACTTCCTCTCATCCTCTATTCCAGGTTAATAAACCTTGGTTTCAAGAAAGGACCTATTTTTGATGTTGATCTGGCTTCTGGTTCTAGCCATAATGCCTTATCCAGCCTTTCTCTATTAGACTGGTCAGCCCTGTAGTACAAAGAGTTTTTTCCTCGTTTGAGGTCTCCTGTAAATCAATTACTTCTCAAGCATCTCTATGGTTAGGTAAATAGATGGAGCATTTCACATTTTTCACTAGTTCTTGAAGATATTTGGTCACTCTTCCCTGTCTCTTTCATTCCCATTTTTTGATGATCCTTGAAAAATAAGAGCACCTCTGTCGTATATCCTACCCCAGAACAGGTTTCTTCTTATTGCACTTAGAGGTGAAACTTACACCTACTGCTGTATCTATTCCTCAGAGACTCCCACTGGTATTCTGACTCCTGCACCTCACTGAGACCCCATGTTGAGTCGCTTGTAGGCTATGACCTTTTTTCAAGTCAGTAACATGTATTTCCCCACTTTGTACCTCTAGCCCTCATTAACTGTTTGTAAACAATTTAATTTGGCTGCACTCATATTAGACTTGGAATTTCTTAAGGAAACAATTCTCTTAGTAAGTGTCATGTCATTAATTCAAAACCTCCTTTCCTCTTTCTTTTCATTTGTTCTACTTTGTATAACTAATTGTCAGTGAAGCAAGGAGAGAGGGAATTTTCCACTCTGCCCCTTTGTCTGGAGTGAATGTGTTTCACTAAGGGGCAATTCAGCCCAGACTCTGAAAACTGACCAGCAATTCAGACTGCCCAGCTAGAGGCACGCCGAAGGGATTTTCGGAAAAACTGGAATTCTCAGCATGTCTCATCCAAGCCTCCCTGAATTTAACACCCCGTCCGACCTTTCACCTGTCCCTCAGTCTTCAGCCATTTGAGAAAAATCGCATGTGAGACCTATATTCCGGTGCTTATAGAGAGAGAAGTAGATAATTATGAGTGTCTAATTTTTACCAGTGGCATCTCCCAGTACCCTATTCTGAGCACCACGTGCTTTGTTGGCTAATCTCATATGCAAGGAAACTATTGTTGAAAAATGGCTTTCACTTAGGCAAACTAGGCAGCTTGCTGTGCTCCTACATTTATTTTTGAGATCTTTGGTCTATTCAGCCACAGCTTTGATCTGTCTCTCAGCCTCAGATATTTCTCCGGAGGGCTCGGCACTATCTTCTCTTTCACAAAAGCATTTGTATTACCTCTACCTCCTCCATAAGATTTCCAGACTGCTGGCTGAAATGCCATTCTCCTTCCAGCCTTCTAAACCTGGCCCCCTGTGTTCTGCTGCTGGTGGTGACTGCCCCTGTGGACGGGTCCTGGAGCCAGGGCCTTGGTCTCCGGTTCTTTTTTGCTAGTTATTTTATTTGGGTGTTGCCCTCTTTTCAGCTGGACGAACTGTGCACTTAAGCATATTTCCATGACAAAGAAAAAACTCCAACTGTTTTTAAAGGAGCCTGATAGTTCTAAAGTACTGTGGGAGTTGTTTTTTGAGGCAGGTGTGTTACTGCAAGAGGAATGAGCTAGGACACTAGCACTGCATCGTGCAGAGCCCTCTTGGCCTCTTCAGGATATCTGTATTTTGATAAGAGTTCTTCTCAGCTGGAATCCCTTTGGCTCCCTGGCCTCAAAGGATTTTATTTGCAAACTTTTTTCCACAGATATGAGAAGTGTGACTCGATGGCTACAGAGCTTATATCTAGCACAAGAGGTCAAGAGTCTTCAAGAGGAGCAGAAGGGGAACCCTACATATCTATTTTTACAGCAGTAGACAAAGATTTAAAGCCAGAGAGATTTCCCTGAGAAAAAGTGTTCCATTTTATTATGGTGTCAAAAGCATAGCTTCATAATTAAACCTGAAACAAGCGTAAAACTCCATGTTCACTGCATTTAAATGCAATCAAAAGGCATAGAAATGGAGTAGGAAAATAAGAACTTGAGCCAAACCAACCCCCTCAGTGGTACTTTATTGTGACTGCCATGAAACACCAAGGGCTTTCATCAGCTTGGTGGCCTGCCAGATGTACCAGGCACTTTAAACAAGTCCTACAGGTGCTCCATGCTTTAACAGTCTTTAGCTGTTTCCATTAAACTGTCATATACTCACCAGATTATAAAATAAGTTTTTTATTGTGGTAGTCAGTAGAGAAATGCACATATATTCCAGCTGCAAAATTTTGGAGAGCTGCAAAGCACACAGTAATATTTGAATTCCTGTGAGGTAGCCCCATAGAAGACCAAGGAGATTTTTTCATCACAGATCTTCTTGAAGGAGCAGTATAAGCTTTGATTAACATAGTGTGCAGAGGGGCCTAATCATGGACCAGAATTCTCATTTTGCCTTGCCTTTTGCAAACTCAGCATCCCAATAATTGGCCTTGCCTTTAAACACTCACAAGTGCAATGTAACAGGTAATGGGTGATAAATCATTCCAGGGTATACCAGGGAGAACAGGGAGGTGACTGACACAGTAACAGTCCCCAGGTACAATCATTGTGTTCACATACCAGAAATTAAGGCTGGCGATACAATGCCTAGCAATAGAAGACTAACATAAAAAGCTGTTATGAAGAAAGAAAAGCATGATTAGCACTTCGTCAACACTGTGAAGAGCATCTCAAAATACCTCTCAAAGGAGAGGGCTGGAACACCAAGAGTGGATGCACTGCTAGTTTCCGAAGACTTGTGGTGGTCAAACTTGCTTTTATTTAGAGAAAAACTAAAACATGACGGGACACTAGGAAAGTTACGGTACTTTCCTGCAGTAGCATAACAATCACGGTATTGTAGGAAGGCATAAATAAGAGGGTAGGGGGATTTCCTCAGTTGTCAGAGATGAAGAAAGAAGATCCTCCTGAAGAATGCTACCCAGAACTACAGCATGGTCAGGGTCACCGGGCTGGCCTCTGCCAGAGCACTCCAGCTCTCCCTTCACCTGACCGAATTCACTGTGCTGGCCTTTCACAGACTGTGCAGGCTTAATAGAAAAGGAAATCTAGCCACCCTCAATCAGTTCAAACTTCTTAAAAATGGCTTACAATGGCTTTTGTTCATACACAATATCAGAAGCAATTTGAAGGTCTGATAGCCTGAAATCCTTCCAGGCCTGGAAGCAATTGTTTCATATCTCATAGGTGAGCTGAAATCCCCTTCTGTGCAGCTGCATGTGGTTCCCATTTCAAGCCTACAGAGAGCTGGAGATATAAAACCTGTTCCACAGGAAGAAAACATCCATCTATATCCTATAGGCCACAAAACAATCACCCAAAAATAATGAGCTTCACTTGCTGCTGACCTGAGCAGAATTCAAACCGTGAAAATTTCCATGACCAAGATCAGTCACTTTAGCTAAAGAGCCTAAGTGAATAGCTGTTTTTTAGTTTTTGCATACTTGACTTTTGCTGTTTGGTTATTTCAGGCATCTCATTTCCTTGAGTATCATTTAGAGGAGGGATGAAAATAAAAGGATATATGAAACCATGAAATAAAATAAAACTAACATTCATAAAAAAGAGAAAAAGAGGTGATCTGGTTCTAAAGCAAGCAAAATTTCACTGGAATAGACGGAGAGTCTCTGTGCCAGGATTCTGTTTTTCCCAGAAATGTCCTATCTAGAAAAAAACAAGATAGAGGAAGGTCATCCTTATTACCACAGGCACTTAATTAGATTTCCTATCTGTATCTTGATTGATCTGTAAGATTTTTAGAGATAGAATTAGATTTCCTATCTGTATCTTGATTGATCTGTAAGATTTTTAGAGATAGAGAGCCAAAATGCACTAGAGGAAAAACAAATAATTTTATGGAAACCTTATCGAGCCAGTAATTTTCCCCTGGCTCCTTTTTTCATTCCTTGAATCCATTCACAAAGCAAAACCTCCCTTCAGCCTTCCCAGCAGAGCCTGCCAGCTTCAGTGCCGGGGCTGAATGAGGTCTCTGTGCCCCGTTCCCAGGCACCTGGCTCTGCACAGCGCTGCTGTGGCACCGACCAGCATCCCTGGGGTTTTCAGGAGCTCCTCTCAAGGTGCTGCTGGGTGTGCAACCGCAGCCGACAGATCAAGCTTGTCAGGTAGAAGGAGACATGCAGGGAAGTAAAGGCCCTACAAAATACCTTTGCAAATGATAAATAAAAAAGCATTGATATTGAAATAAGGGTCTTATCATGACTATATTTCACTCATGCTTACTTCCTCTGCTATCCACCAGGATAGGGCCATGTTGTAACATTTACAGGGATGGTGGTTTATGAACCATAGAGCTCCTGAGCAGACTGACATTGATAAAGGTCCAAGCTGGGGCAGATTTAAACAAATCCGTGGTGTTTTAGGGGTGGTGGTGGGTTAGCAGCTGCCTTATTTATTTGAGAGGACAGGACTGAAATCCTAGTCACCTAATACCTAGTTACCCACAGAAGCCTTAGTCTCCATTTCCACCACTGATACCTTGAACATGGAATCGTTAGTGGTTTTAGATGATGTTGAAAATAAGCAAGCTCTGTAGAGGACACTGTGGTTTTGCACAGGATTGGTGGTCTAAGTTTCTACTGCAGGTTTACTTAAATGTGTTTATTTTATTTAAAAAAAAAAAAAAAAAGAGGACATACACTTCTCCAGAACATTTGTCATTGCTGTCAAGGACACTTTTATGGACAGGTATACACAGGTCCTACATAGAGATGCAGTTCATTTTGCTCAGCAGGCTCAGCATGCATGCTTGAGTACTCATGCTGGGGAAATCTGCTCGCTCTGACTAGCAGGTGGAGAAGGAAATTATAGCAACCATCCCTGTAGGCCAAAAAAAAATCTACTGATTGTCACAGAAAATAGGTGTGAACTCTCATTGTCCTTCACTTTTGGAGTGAGTTTTTGTCTGCATATCAGCCAGTGTTATCATCTGCTCACTTCCTAGGGTGTTATTTTTGCTCCAGTCACCTTTTTCACTCCTACCACAGAGCCATTAGGCATTGTCCTTATGAAACTCAGCGACTACCACGTTCAGCTTTTGCTGCCCATTGTCCCTTGTCAGTCAGCCCTTGGAGGATTGTCTCTCGACATTTCCCTCTTGATTCCTCTTCATGGTGTGTTCTAGGTCAGTGCCTCCACACTCCCTGTATTGTAGCAAATTTTCCCCTGTTTATTTAAACAAGCCATTAACTAGAATGGGAGTTTTCCAGTTACTCCAGTTGAGTAAATAGCTACATTTAATTTGGGACTTAAAATTCATTTGTTTCAGTCTACCTTGCCGTAAAGAAACAATACAAATACCCGAAAGGTATAAAGTCAACAGCACATAGCCAAGAGCATGTAATCCATCTAAAATGGGCTTGCTTATGACTCTTTGGCACAGAAGTGAGGAAAAGACACTGATGGGACCAACAGCAACTTAGAAATATTCTCAAGAAGCCTGATCCTTCAGGAGTGTTAGATGAGTCACAATTACTCATTTGCTCCTTCAGTTGGTTGGGGAGGGGGACGTGGAAAAATAGCTTATTAATATTGGATCATAACATCTAAAAGCTGCAACAACCCACATGCAGTTCAGTTACAGTGGTTGCCGTGTAGGGTAGATAGAGCCAAGATCCACCCTGCCTCCATTGTTTCTTCCCCAGACTTGTAGCTTTGCTGACTCCTGATGCAGTCAGACCCAAGGTATGAGCTGTCAGTGTAGGAGTGTTTGCAAGCAGTACTTCTCCAAGGCACAGTGTAACACTGACACACACACTCTGATAATCCAAAATATCATCTAGCCCTGCAAAAGGGTGAACTGAGTGGCAATGCTGGCTGATTTTTGCATTATATCACCAGGTCTGCTAACCTTTCTCTTCTTTGAAGATCTGGGCTCCACTTGAACATTCAACATATTCTCAGGGGGAAAGGGGCATAAGTTGCCTCTCCAGAATACTACTATTTTGGTGGTTTAAAGACAGAAGAGGCTTGTATCAGAAAATGTTTCTGCACAGGCAATTTGAAAACATTCAGGTAACATTATGACAGAATTACCTGACTTAGTTTTCACAGTAAACTCAGCTATAGCAAACCTCCATTTATAGCAAAGCAAATTAAAGTCACTAATTGTTTCATATGTGCAATGTGGGAATTGCAGTTTCATTTATAATGAAACTTTGATTACACCATAATTGTTCTGGCAGAAAAATGACTCCATTTTCAGAGGCTTCTGCTGTGTTTTCAGACTGTGTCTGTGTCTGCAGTAGTTTTATATTCCTTGACTAGTATCATGCAATCGCGTCTCTTTAGGCTTTCCCAGAATTGAGATTCATATTGCCTGATTCTCAAAATCTAGACAAAGTCAATGGAAACACTCTCCTTTAGGTGGAAAAGCAAATAGAAATGCAGTGTTTTGGTTAGCCTGTTAAGTCCTGACTGTTCTGTGCCGAAGCTCAGGGGAAATATCAACTCACGGTTTTTACATTGCTTGGCAGACTTCTGCACTTGACAGGTACTCTAATGCTTTTCCTCTTACAAAAAGCCACTGTTCCCTTGCAGAAGGTGCTTCTGCCACTTCCTACTAGAGTTTATCTAGTAATTGCCTACAAAGTACGGGCATGTCTACACTGAACATCTGAAATGAACAAACATCAGTGGAAAGACGTTCATGAACTTGTTCCAAAAGTAATTGAATGCATAAATCACATTCTTCATGGCCTTCTCCCTCCTGTAAAATGTTTTGCTTCACACTCATCCATGAAGATCACCACTTAGGTGGTTTTTGGTATAACTTTGAATATTACAGTTGTCGGTATTTCTCCTATATATTTGCACTGGTGAGACAGTGGTTTAGGACTCTGAACTCTTTGTAGCAGGGATCTCATTTTCTTGGATTTCTACATCTGATGTCTACAGGTGTGCGAGCTTTATAGAAGAATACATAATTACCTGAAGTTTATCAGCTGTGCTTCCTTTACAACTTATCCAATGTCCTCTCCTATTACAAAGGAATCCTGCGGTTGTTATGTGATGTAGGAGGGAAGCAGCTCTATATGTCTAGTTTCATAGAAACCCAAGGGTAGTTGCATATAGCAAGGTGATGGAAGAAGTATTTGTAATTAATGTCAACAGATATGGGCATTGAGGGACTGACAAACCATGTAATTGTGGTCCAAAGCAGGGAAATTTGCAGCTGAGACCAAGGGTGTTGTTTCACTGTCATTGATACCAGGGTTGAACCGTGAAGTGAATATTCACATTGCTGGGGTGAGAAGCATTTAATTTCCTCAAGACCAAATCTCTGTAGTCTGAAAGTGTGAGGAAAATGTGTTGGGCCACTTTCTGGGCATACTTTTGTGAAAATGAAACAGATTTCCAAGACATGAGAAAATTAACACCCCAAATGAAGCTGTTTTGCCAGGTGACTTCAGCCTTTTCATATTAAACACTCTTCCACAATAAGACTTGCATTTTTCTGAGTAACAGTTGTACACATCAGCAGTAATATGCTTTAGCATTTAGCTGGCATTACTAATGAATTTTTATGTATGACACCACTCTGGATGGAAAAATACAGTATTAACGTTGGAAAGTGGAAACATTTTAACCCGGAGTATTTAGAAGCTTTTCCTGTGCTTACGTTTTATAAATACTGATGACATATTTCACTGCTCATGTTATAAATTGTCCAGGTGACACAGGCATTCACTTGTATGTAATTGAGCATAACACTGAACAAGATGTGTCACTATTTTAGAAGATCTCAGTATTCTCAACTGGAGAAACGGGTACTTCTAAAATTCTGTTCATCCCTACACAGGACTTGCGATCTTCTGAAAATCTCAATGATGGGAGTCTGGTGGCATCAAAAAATCTGTCTTCAAATTTCTTCTTGTGATTTGTGTTTTTCTCTGAAGGTTTTTCAGGAATCTTATCTTTACCTCCTTGAAATTTCCATAATTCTGCATTCCTAAAGGCTGAATTTACAGTAAATGCATCTGCATCTCTCAGTATGTCATGGAGTTTCAGGTAGGCTAAAAACTCCTTTGATCAGTTATGATAAATGCTTTGGTTCAGATTATGTAAAAAATATCCGTTAACAATTAATATTAGTGCTGAGGCACATCCCGTAATTGATTAAGTCAAATTGCATTCTTGATCAAACACAGAGATGTCTGATGATGCTGGAAAAATATAATTAGCAAATTTGATTGTAATCTATCATAAACGAAATTAACATATGGAAAATGATTCAGATAATGCTTTGGGAATCTAAATGGAATTATTATTATGTTAGAATGTCATAAGCCAGACACTGCCATGAAACAAAAGAAAGGTAAAACTAATTAAAACATTTCCAGTAAAAAGCACTTTTCATTACACAGTTTCATGTGTCGAAACTAAAACTATTCACATAAAATGTTTAGTTTTAGTAAGTTTCAGGATAATTTAAATTCCAAATTGTCAAAATACCTTTTTTTTGTTCTTTAAAGGAAAAGTCTTCTTTTATGACATAAATTTCCTTTTTTCTTCAGCGTTTTTCATTAATGTATCACAAAAAAGGTTTAAAAAATTAAAGCCAGTTATCGGAAAAAAATAATGTTTGATTAAAGCAATCTTTTTTATTATTATGACATCACACAGAATTTTTTTTTCCTCTTTGTCCTGAGTGAGCTTTGAAATCTCAAAAATTCCTATAGATCAGAAAAATGCTTTGCATTCAGCTCTGACACGTCAGCATTTGATTGTCTCAGCATACTGTACCATTGGTTTTAGTCAGGAGTCTTGAGACAATGTCAGCATTGTGAAACCTACCCAAACTTCCCAGTTGTTTATTTGGAGGCACATTTTTTTCAGTGTGTTTTTTCAGGGAGATGTAAATTTTAAATGTCTAACATTTTGCACTCTTTTTTCTTTTCTTTTTTTTTTTTTTTTTCCTAGACCTTATTTCATTATATAAATAGATATTGCATGATCCATCAGTGTGTATTTCATGTGCAAATCCTTTCTTTTTCTATTATACCATTCTGTTGCTGGTTCCATGATTTTTCTATGCGCAGCTCCTTTGATGTTAAATAAATTAGTTTGGAGCCAGAAGTAATTGACCGAGTTTCCTACATAAAAGCATTTAATATACTACTTTTTGACCTCTGCTCTCTCATATGCCAAGAGGAATGTTAAAATTCATACCACGTTTAGCAGGGCAGCAAATCTGGGCTTAGGGAATATTCAAACAGAATTTTTAAAATAATATCCATGCAGGTAGCTTCTCAACTACTCACTGCTTACTTGGATGTCTTTACCTAAGACTATGAGCTCGTCGTGGCCCAGAGAGAAACTGCCTCTCCAATAACAGCTCTGAAATCAGTGCATGGACTACATGATAAATGTAAAAACTTAACCCACACATGGATTCTTATCATCAACGAAACCTAAGCGTCAAAGCACTAGTGCAGTGTATGAAGACTTGAGTCAGAGACAGCTATCTGCTGTATTGGCTTCAATTTCACAGGGAATTAGGCAGCAGGTTTTTGTCATGAGCGGGTGAGTAGCCTGTTCCCAAAGTGACTAAGACTTCTGGTGAGTGAGGTAACACCTGTGCTGTGTTTTGAGGCGAGACACAACCACATTCAGGGTTACTGGCTGGCAGATGCCTGGAGGCTCTGGCACTGACACTGTTATGCGGACCTACATCTTGGCTCTGAGCTCCTTGAGTCCATGGCTGCTTGGTGTTTCGTTTATTCAAAGTTCAGACAAAGCAATCTCCCGATATGCCATGTAGGCTAAACCCAAAGTGACTGTCAGGAGGGCTTGTACCCCTTTCACCAGCAGCAGCTGGAAGGGTCCTCATAAGTGTAACAGAACCAGACACTAAACGCAAATGGCTGATGACTCTGGACCAGCAACGCAGTGGAACTGTTACCAGCTGTCCCACCAACCCTGTAATTTTACTCATGCCTTATGTAGAGGGGGACTCAGCCAGCTACTGCTCTCAGGGCAGACACCAAGTCTGTTCAGGCACCACGTCATTTATTTCTCTGTGTGGCATGGGTTAGAGAAGACGGACATGCAGAGCCAGGAATCATTAACATACTGATACATATCTACCACTTATTACTGGAGTAAGACTCACATGCATGTTCAACAGGACAGTTGAGAGGACACAATGCCACATGATAGTGGTTCTGGTTCTCTCAGACATCCAACAAGGAAAGGGACAAAGGCTTCAAATAATCAGTCTTTCACCCTACTGAGAACCAATAAGGGTCACCTTGTCACTCACTGACAGATCCTACCAATGGCTTCACTTAGCTGAATTAACCTCTGACCAAGGTCTCTGTTTCTATCACCTGTATTGGAAGCCCCAGACTTAATCTGAAAATATTTAAATCTGATTGAGTTTTCTGCAGGATCTGGGCGGGCTTGAATTTGGGCTACATAAAATTTAGGCTCAAATACTCCCATCTACTAAATAACCTTCCAAATCCTCTTGCAAGTCACTCCTGAGGGAGAGAAATGCTCACTGTAGAAGCTGATGAGAAGTATTAGCAACATCAGTAACAGGTGACCTCCATCTCTTCTGAGTGCAGATGGATAAGTACGGGGCTGGGAGGACATGGGATGGTGTGTAGATGTGGGGGATGTTCATGTCCAAGTTAATGTAGGTGCTCAGACTCTGGCTGCCAATATTCAGGATAAACCAAAGCCCAGTAAATCTTGCTTCATTTTTTCTGAGAAATAAATAAGAAATAATTCAACTACAATCAATAGATTGTGTAGCACATGTAAGAAGGAAATGAAATAGTTGCCTAATCTGTCATTAGAAGAATAATCATGCAGTTCATCATCTGGGACATTTTTCTGATGGCCTGTAAAGGGACCCTGAGCTGTCCCAAATACCACATGGATTCCCAACATACTGTATTCTCAGTTTCTCAGAAAAAGAATGGCGTTATCGATCATAAAAAGACTCACACTTTCAGTATCCTCTTTCCTAGAAAGAGGCACCATAACAGCCTGTCTCAGATTACAAGCATCCAGTTTGTGGCCAAAAACATTCTAATGCATTTCACATCTCCACAATTGCTGTTTTTAATATTCCCTGTGCCACCAGCTAGGAAATAAGGAAAAATATAAAATCAAAATGACATTTGCCTTAGTGGGATGAAACTGAGTGTAAGGAGAACATGTAGCCACAATGGCACCTTCACAACAGAGTTAAAGACGATAATGATTTAGCAGCTCAGTCAGCAGCAACACATTAACAGCTAAATCCAAAGGCAGATGTCTTCAGCTTTGTGGCCTTAGTGTAAGCAGCAAAGAGGGTCACCTCCAGCCAGCCGGCTTGCTATTATGGAAGGTGGGATTTTGTACCCTTCCACTCAAGCTTCACTCAGGACAGATGCCTCTTTTACACAAGTTTTGCTGTTGCCTTGAGGTTATTTTACACATAAGAAAATTATTTCAATCATGTTGCTGAACAGGAGCTGTTAGAGGCTTAGTGTACACATCCACACATCAGTATTCAAGAGGGTCCATCTGAAAGATGTCCAAGCAGAGACGGTTCTGACTGGAAGTTGCCATCCTCCTATCCCTGGATTTTTATATGGATAGATCTGGCCTCCGCCTAGTACCATCTCCTCTGAGATACAAGTTCAAGGGGTAAGAAGGTTTGCAGTATCTCAGGTGGTCAGTGTTTAAAGGCTAAACATTATCACATCAACCTCAGGACCACGCATCCAAAATCTGGATTGAAGAAGGCCAGATCAACCTTGTAATGGAAAAGGAGTATGCCCCCTGATACAGATCCAGACATCAGGGCAAGCAGGAGCCATAAGGATCACAAAAGCAATAGGAGAAAATATCAACAACTGCTTAGGCTTAATCCAGAACAGACGTTACGTTATGCTGTGTTACGTTTAATAGAATCCAAATTCTATATGCGGTTGGGTGAAATATGCTGAAGTTTGGCTGCTTTCTGTCATTATGCATGAAAATTCCACCTAGTGATGATAAATATTGAGCCATAAACCTCTGCAGAGGTCAGGAAAGAATTCTTGTTTTCAGAATGTTCTTCTGATGTTACAACAACGTGACTCGGGACTTATTATGTACGGCTGTTTCTTTTAATCTAGTGTACTTAGCTTCAATGTCAATTTTAGACACTCCCCCTGGAGCTACATGAAAAATGAAGTCTTGATCATTGCCCAGCTTTATGAAAATTCAATGCAAGCAATTACGAGCTGAACCCTGAGAAGGTCACATTCATAAGGAAGAGTAAATAAGGGAGCTTAGCGAGAGCGACTTCTCTGTGAGCAGCAGAGACAAAACCAAGTGCAGATGTACTCAGCTGCTCGCTGCCTCCCTGGTGCTTACAGACTTGGTACCAGCCACCACCTGAGCTCCAGGACCCCCTTCCTCTGCCATTGCCCAGCAAGCATTGGTCCAGGTGACAGCGCTTTTGCAAGTGAAACAGGAGACAGATGCAAAGGAGCCAGGGCTGGGATCACCCCAAAACCCAGGTGCCACTCCTGTTGGCAAAGAGCCTTATCCTCTCCCAGTGGTCTCTCTGTCTTTGGCCTGCTTGGGTTTTTGAAAGTTTTGGGGTAGGGTTACCTTTTCTAAGGGGTCTTTGGTTGCAAGTTAAAAGAGCCTTATTTCAGTGCTTATGTTGTATTGAATTATTTTGGCAGGAAAGGACTTAGCACCTCTCATCCTCCCATTTTGTGTTATCTTTCTTTGTCACTAAGTGAAATAAAAGAAAAAACAAGAAAAAATAGCTTGCTTGTATTTCACTTCTCTTTTATTGCATTTTCTTTTTTTGCCTTTCTACATCATACCTTTAAAATTCTCCCCTGTCTCTGGAAAAGATACCAAAAGCTAACAAGTGGAATAAGATATTGCAGTCCTGCAGAAATGGATTAATTCCAAATGAAACTACCTTTGATAAGGTATGTTTTTCAAAATAATCCTTTTTATTCTGCCAGCCCCTATTCAATTTTGCAGGCTTGAAATGAAATATATGTAATTTCCTATGACTTCAGAAGAATTTAAGATGATTTACATTTTGTTATTTATTTCATTTATTTCACTAGTCTTTAGGGAATATTTTGGTAACTGTCAAATGTCCATAATTTATCACAGGAAGGTACTGGTGAATAAAGAGAGGTCTCATTTCCCTCTTCTAGGCTAAATCAGAATTGCTAAACTAATATACTGTAAATGTGCTGAGATATCTGCTAATAGTGAGTCTCAGGTTTAAGTGGTAGAAACCTCAACAGTTTGCCTATGGACAAGCTGACTCCTGGCATCACTCACACTGAGGAGTTCTCATATACCACAGTGAACTCATAGAAAAATTTGTTTGTTTATGGATTTACAACATAAAGCTTGTTTGCATTTATTTGTACAAACCAAAAAGTGAATGCAGTAAAGGTCTTCTTAAATTCATAGGTATTTCTGCTTTATCCAGTCCTCATAGCTTTGCATTTGGACTAAAACAGGTGTAAATTGTTACTGTTCTGACCTGGTAACATTTCAGCTACTAAGGAGGAAAGAGATAAAACTAGTAAGTATGCAGCTCACATTTGTGATGTGATTGACAAAAGTGCTGCAAAGGGTGGAGCAGTATAGATTAGGAGTGACACCATGTTTACAAGGCACATGGCTTTGTAAAAATTATGTCATATATTTTCTTGTTATTTTTCATAAAAGTGCATTCCATACATCTGCTAGCTTACTACAGGCAGTAAATCAGTTTGTCTTTCCTCATTCTTTTGTTCTGGCACATAAAATTTCTACAGTCCATACATATTTGGGCAACCACAGGGATGATATTGGAAAACAAGGAAAAGTGTCTTCCCATATTCACACTGCTTTATGCCAGAAGACTTGGCATCTAATATCAGACAGCTGATTTCCTATTTGACACAGATTAGTAGTGCCTTAGACCTAGCATCTCTCAGCCCATATTTGTCCATTAAATAAGTTTGACTCTCTTGTAATGCAAACTAGCTGAATGATAGTTTCCCAAGCGTACAGAATTGCTCATTATGTCAGCGTCAGTGTCTGATTTGTGCTCTTGGCTGGGGCAGTAAAAGGACTTGCAATTCTCCTTTGTCTCCTTTGAAGGGGGAGAAGAAAATAGAGGGTTTTTTGGTTTTCTTTTTTACTTCCTTCAGTCTTTATCTTTGTTGTTGTCACTAAATAGTAACTTCTACCTCTGTATAATAACATGGAAATGCAGCTAATTAAATCCAAGGATTATAAAATATTCAGTGCTGATCAGGAAGCTGCCACAAAATCAATTTGTGGAGCATATTAAAAGCGAAACAGCAAGCGCAACTGGAAAAATTAATAAAACTTGACCAGTGGAATCTCTTAGATAAGATTCAAAAGGCTGTGGAAATTCTCTAGGCTCTGATGTATTGAACAAAGCGAATTTCTTAGGTTATGACTTGGCCCTAAATGAGTAGGATAATTAAAATCACGATAATATTTATTCAACACAGATTCATTTTATTTGGAATAGAACTCAATCATTCACAAGCACTGTAGAAGTGAGAGTTGCCGGATGTGATTTTATAAACTGGGCTGGGGAGCTCAGCATTTTTTGTCTTTCTTTTGAATTGCTCAGATGTGCATCTTCCTCGCTACACAGTGAGGGTGCAGGATGGATTCAACGCGGATGGCGTGGAGAAGCAGTGGGCAGCTGTGAGACGAGCCTCAGTGCACACCTGCAGCTGCAGACGGTGTGCCAGAGCTGCAGGCGTGTTCAGCAGATGGCGGGGAGCATTTGGGGCATGACGGAGCACACGGGGCCATCGCCAACATCTAGGTAGGTAAGAGAGTTTTTCCCTCTCTCATGCACAGCCAGTCTATTTGAGGCATTAAAATGTAGATTTAAGAAAAAAAAGCCAACCTGAAAACATTTGATTGAGAAAACAGGACACTGACACCAGAAATGAAACCACCACAGGAGTCTTAGACTATAGGTTATCCCCAAATAGTCAGAAGTATCTCTGAGTTGCATTAATATTTGTACATCTGTGTTCACAGTCCTCCTAAAGTCTTGCTGCTTCTTTTCTTCTTTAACTTCAGACAGTCACATGCCTATGAAATGTTTTGCCTGACTTGGGATGGAAATACACTCCTCTGTTTTTCTATGCTAGATTATCAATTATGTGAAAGACTTCTCTGCCTACTAATGAGAGAAGGAGAGGATGAGCTTTCACTGAGAAGTTTCCTTTGAAGTGAAAATCTTTAGTAGAGCCGTCTCATTTCTAAGGACACTATAATCATCTTGATGGGAGAAAAAAAAGGATTCCGGCTCTGTACCTATCTTACTCCCACTCTCCCCCTTGTTTTCCCTCTCCTTTATGTACACGTGCACACAAACACTCTCCCTATGGGCTATGGAAGTAGCAACGCACAATGCATGCATTTTCTGAACTGCACATTCACATCCACACAGGTACAGTTATGTTTTCAAAATGGCCCATACCTGTAACACATGCACACCAACACCCACATACAATACTTCAAGGACTTTACTTTTATTCTTTTCAGTACACTTTTATGTATTTGACCTTTATTTTCTGCACACTTCCTGTCAAATCTTTTGCAAATGGATTTCGTAGACACAAATATTTGCTCTAAAGGAATTTGGGATTATAAACACCCACACTCAGGGAGACTTGACTTTAAACATGAATGTTTTGCTATGGAAATACTTGCATTCTCCACTCGGAGAATGAAATCTACATCTTGTCTGATCATTTCCAGCCAGGCTGCATAGCTTCAGTTACAATTATGCACCATAATTCCCTGTGATAAAAGTATCCTGACAATAATAAATTCAAATGCATTCAGATAAATAAATTTAAAGTAAATGCATATTGCTGGAGGATGCTCAGCAAGCAGAAGAAAGAAAAGCCGAATAGCCTAATGCATTACTTCTTGGGAATAGCTCTCCCTGCCCTTATGCCGATATATTCTTTTGGAACATTTCAATGCAGTTCCTATAATTAGCGAGTACTTCATAATAATTTTCTAGAGAATGAAATCTCTCTGCAGGCATCATGGTGTAAATGGTTCTCGTATCAGCAGAAGGAAGGTTGCAGGGTGGGGAGGCTCTACAACATTACCAGGAGGCATCAACCTGAGCTCCCTGTAGCAGACTACATTTCTCTTCTTTGAGAAACACTAGTGAAATCCCAGTCCCATTGAAGGCAGCGGACATTTTGACAGCTGTTACCCCAGCCCTCCAGCCAGGGGAACGGCTTCATTGACATTGTGCAGGGCTGGGGGGAGCGGCGAGGTATGTGGGGACGGAGTCAGGTGCTCCTTTCCCTTCCTGGATGAGGGTCACCCGTGGGCTGTGTCCCAGCCTGGAGAGGCAGCAGCCAGCTTGTGCCCTGCGCTAGCAAAACCCCTCCAGCCACTCTTGTTCTGTTCTGCACACCCCGCTCCCGTTCACACCCCGAGGCTATGATATCTAGAGGCAAAATGTGTTCCTTTAAATAAGATTAACTGCCTGTGACAGTATGGAGAGATTACCGTGTGGTTTTTAACCCGTTAAGTGTCCTGGGACAAACTCCATGGGTACCACTGCTGCTTGCCAGTGCGTTTTCTATTGAGTCAGCATGCTGAGCGGTGTAAAAATGATGACTTAATATCAATCTGGTATATTGTCATGCTCAATAATTATTCTGTCAAGTGTCTTGTGAGAGGAGAGAGTGGTAGAAAGTGCTGTGGTAATATGGGCAAAGACTGTTGTTCTTGTAAATATCTTCAAGCTTAATGTTCAGTAATTGCATAGCTGTAAGAAGGACTAGAGTTTATAAGTCTTATTTCATTTGATCGTGGAATCGCGCTAGTAAAGGAAATGTCTAGAAAAGAAATTGTGTGAAAATTTTACTGCTGGTACCGTTTGCCAGGTATTTGAGAACTTAAAAAGGATTGATAACTGAAAAAAAAAATCAATTTTAATTTTAATGAAATTTTTCCATCTCTTTTCTTTCACTACAAAATTGAATTTGATATGAGAGGGTTGCACATTTTCAAAAATATATTAATTGATTACAGCTCACTCCCTGGACCGCATGGATCCCTGCACCTCCTCCTGTTATTAAACATTCCCAGAAAATTCTGGTTTTCAGTTTGGACCAAAGGCATCTTTTATGACAATTCACGCTAAAATGTATTTACCTGAAATAATTGCTCAGAAGAGATCTACATGATTTAAACTGCTCAGAAGTAGTCTATAGGATCTAGACTGTGATGGACAAAGGATTTAGACTGTGACAGTGCTCTTTGTCTCAAAAAACAGAGCAAAAAACTTATAATCAAATGGCTTTGTGGTAATCTTATTAGACCAACCTTGCACCTTATGTATAATATAATGCATAATAATATAGGTCTTTGATTTCCTATAGGATTTCTAACACGCTCATGTTATAGTATTGTTCCACAGCTACTGGAATACTTGGAGTAAAAAGCTGAAGACAACTGTATGAACACTAGGCAGCATTTCTGAGAAATTCAACCAAATATAGACGGGGACTATGTCTTTCAGGCACCCAAAAGCATCTAGTTAATAAGGTGATTTGTTCATTGTTGGAAAGGTGAGGGGAAGAGCATTTGTAAGACTAACCCTTCATGCAAGGATAAGTTAGATTAATGGTTTACAAAATGTTCTGGGTAAAGTAACTCTTTTACCTGCAGGGTTTTGTGTGGGCAGGCATGTGAGAAGTCTGTTTGCAGGACTCCAGGGTTGGCATGCACTGCTCGTGTAGATTCATACCTGCAAAGCCCGTAGTGATTTCATGCCATCAGAATGAATTTGGAAGGGATTTCTTTGCTCTTTCCAACAGGGATAATTTTTAAGAAACAGTCCTAGAGGAGGTTAGACTTGTTCTTTCTTAACCTTCGCACCTTTTGAACTGCACGCTTTTGAGGAAGAAGTTAAAAGGGCGTTGAAGGACTTTGGTCAAATCATAAGACTGGGTTCCTAGATCTTAGATTTTCTGTATATATCGAGCACAGAGATCCTGTGTATCCTGGAGCTTGTCAACCAACTTTTTATGTGTCTCAGATTCACTTGGTCTGAAATTGTAAAATTTGTCCATCTCCCAAGCAGGCAGCTGATATTAAAACTTCTTTTTACTCTAAGACAGGGCATGTACTATGCACAAGAGGAGACTAGGAACTTCACTTTATCACTGCTATCACTTAGGTATACACTTCCAAATTATCAATTCCTAAGGTGTAAGCTGGAATGGACTAGGTCCTGGTAGATGCCAAGTAGCCACATCTTCCTCTAACTAAGATGACAGCAAAGGGAACTGAATACTCCTGGGAGACCCCCAAGAATCAAATCATACTATGGATCAGAGTCAGTGTAGTTACATACACACGCATACATATAGATACATGCATACACACACACACATCAGCCAATTGGCCTGATAAACTAGCTAACATTCAGGCAGAATTGTTTTAGCTATAAGTATAAAATGACTATATAAATCAGACGTTTCCCTTCCTTCCAATCCCAGTCATTGTCAGAGAATGTATATGGAGTTTATCCCCTTAAGTACAGTAGGTGCAAAGGTCAGCCAGCGTTTTCCCTGCCCTTCATTTCCAGGATTGCTTTTCCAGAGAGTTCTTGCCATAAGAAGCTCTGACTTTCTGCCCTAGATGAAGGTGGCAACACTTTTCTTACCATCTATTTTCTTCTTTCGCAGTCTCCAGTGCTACAGCTTCCACGAGGTGCGAGGAGACCTCTCAGACCACATGCCCTGGCTTTGGCCATGGTTTGCTATGTGGCCAATTTGCCAGGGAACCAACTTCTAGAATGTCCCATTCTGTCTTACTACAAGGGGCTTTAATTGTATCTTTTGCTCAGTCATAAATGTGTCTTGCCTATGTGGTGGATTGAATAGAGTGTCTGGTTATATGGCAATGAAAATGTCTTCAGATGGGAACTGCCCATACATAATAAGCTATAACGCTCACATTCTATAACAACAAGCTTGACGGAAGCTTCAAAAAACCTCATTAAAATGTACCCTAAAATACTTCACAGGTTAGAATTTTCTCAGACACATGGCCTGGGTTGGCCTGGCTCTTGTTCAAGTTGATGCAAAGTAACTCACTGCCCTTATGTGATCTTATTCTTGTGAAATAATAGCAGAAGGAACAAGAAATGCAGAGAGACATTCAAACTGTTTCAGTAAAGAGGGTTAGACCCTACATAGAGACTTTTCTGTAAGTGTCATGGAAAAGGACCTCAGAAATTTTCAGTTATGTTTAAACATACCACGATAGGATGCCTTCTAAAGCAATCACTCCTTGCATGCTGTTTTCAAGTCAAGCACCCAGGGATGAGACTTAAGTGGTAAAAAAATTATTGAAGATTGGGAGAGGAAGCCCAACTGTCTCAGACTGTTACACCTGCACAAGAAGATGACTTTTCTTGAGCACCTATTGGAGATGAGTACCAAAAAGATGTTCACTGCTTTTTCTCAATAACTCTTTTGAAAAGAAGAATCAAAGATGATTGACGGTTGTTAAAGGGGAAGGCATGCAACACTGTAGCATCAGTCCCTAAATGTACATGGTCTGAGTTCATTAAACTCCACGCAAATCTGTAAATGCTTCCCCTTCTAACTGAGGAAAGAACACGCTCCCTGTTTCTATTCCTACTTGCATAATTACAGTATATTAAGACACACCAGGCAGGTCAGAGCAATGCCTGTTTGGAGTTTGCATTTCAACTGCGCATTATGCTCTGGCATTGTAATATATTCAAACTGACAGCATTGTTATGGTGAATTAATCTAAATTACGTCTAGACATATATTTACAACAACAAGCATCATAGAGACTGTTTGGTGGCTGACTGCTCAGAGGCATCAAACAAGAAAATCCCAGGCTTAAACCTTACAAATAAATGACCAAATTGATAAATAGAGGAATAAATTAGTTTAGGCCATGCTTCAGGAAAAATTCCAAAACCTTTTCCCTAGAATTTCGCTAGATTATGTGTTCCTTCACCAGTTTACCATCTTAGTTATCATCCCCTCTGCTGCAGGGACATAACCCTGCTGTAATGCTATCCACAGGCTCAGTAGCCCACACAGGGAGAGTGCAGGGAAGTCACAGCACAGGAAGCATTACATGATTTCTGCTTCTGTGCAGTAAAAGTACACCCACACTTTGAAAGATTGTTGTGGATCTCCTCTGGCTATTTCAAGTCAGGTATGTCAGGAAGCTTAGGTATCACTTTGACATTAGTAAAGTAAAAGACACAAATTTAGCACTGTTCCGCCACTAGTGGTGATGAGGGGAGAAAGAAACTTGCAGTTCATGCTGTTATTATTTGCAAGAACAAAGGCTTTAGGAGCAAGTCTGATTGCTTTTAGCACTTTCCACCTACAGATAATTACTTTATTACCCAGATGTAATAAATCTGCAACACTGCCAGTGGATCATGTCATTAATTGTAGTTTTAAAGACTGAGTATATACAGTACTTCATCCTAAACTCACAGCAGGGTAAAAGCTTGCAACTGCAGAGTGAGGGACAGCATATGAGAGGTTTGGTGTTTCGCCAGTGGCAGTAACCACGACTCTCAGGAGAATTCTCAGACAGCTAGGCATGCAGGGGCTATCTGACCCAACGTCTGTGCTGCCCGAGGAATCTCCATGTCATCAGAAAGGGCCGTGCTGCTGTGTCATGACAGCATTCACCTGCAGTGACATGGGGACAACATGTTCCCTGCTCCCAGTGAAATAAAATGCTTTCTCTCCTAATATGGAATTAGTGACAGGGGAGGGACTGCCCCTGGCAGCCAGTTTGGTTTTGAGATCTCGGTCTGTCTGCTGTGACGCAGCCCTCGTGTAGCTGTCCAGGAGGGCTGGGGAGGGGTTGGGGGAAGAAAGCTGGCTGAGCCCACACAGGGGGAAATTAGATGCTGGACAAGACAAATGTGAGACTGGAGACAGCTTCAGCACCAGGGCTCTGTGTCTCCTGGTGTGCTGGAAAGCACTAGTGATTTTTACCCTTGAGGAGCTCCGTAACAGTAAATTCATCTCCTTGACATGCCTTTTTTCTCCATGGGGAAGCAGGAAACATTAGCATGTGCACAACCTACAGGAACACGTTTAAACAGCTTCCAGCCTGGAGAAGGCTTTCACTTGGCTGACTCAGAGCGCAGGCAGAGCTACTGTCTGTGCAGATGTGCCTGCAGATAAACCAGGTGGAAGCAGAGCAGTGCAAGTATTGTACATGTCCTACAGAAATGAGGGTGAGGTAAGAGTGATGGCAACACAGAAAGGTCAAATTCATTCTTAAGATTGCCAAAGAGGGCTGTGCCAAACCCAATGTTGAACCCTGGCACCTCCTGAATCCTGGGTGAGTAACTGCGAGTGAAGTGGAGGTTTACCTTCAGAAACACCATTACTGCCACCTTAATAAGTGCTTTAAGCGCTCTGTCAAAAGTGTTTAACAGTTATTTAGAAAGCAGAAGCAGAGATGTGAGCGTATGGCGTTAGTTAGCCACTGCTAGAAGCTAACTTGCATTTCTGGTCACTGCTGGTTAAGGGAGGCTGAGGAAATGCTACAGAGGTTTCAAAGCGGAGCCACAAGACTGGCTTGTGGGCTGCCAAGTGGACCGTAGGAGCGGAGACATAAAGACTAGAACTTCTTCATTTTACTGAAAAAAGAAGCCTGAGGTGATTTGAGTGTTTTGTATAAGTGTTAGCATACAAGATGTATATCTGAGAGTAGAGAGCTTTTCAACTTTTACTGACCAAGGCACGACAAGATCCAGTCTGATAAATATACTTCAATGGAGAAACTCCAAATTACAGCCTGCAATCAGTAGTGAGGACCTCACATGATTACTTTCAGGGTACGAAAGAATTCCTTCTCTCTGCCTCCAAGATATATTTTGGTTACTTTCCTACCCACCTACCACTTTCTGATGGATCAAACCTTGCCACCAGCTGGAAACAGGACATTAGTGAGGTTAGACCACTGATGGAAGGCACTACGTACTCTAAGCTTTCTGCTTTGTGTAACTTCCTCTGATGCTTGGGGTCATGACAGTGGCCAGATTTGGGGTAGGAAAAGCATTTTACTCCAAAAGATAGTCAGGCAGGGATCTTGACAGGTTTTGCCTTTATCTTCAGCAAGGACTGCAGTTTGCATGCTGGAATTCCTTATTGTCCGAGGTGCCTTCAGGGTGCAGATACTTTGTTCTCTCTTCTTTGCACCTGGTATGGAGCTTTTTCTCCCAGGAGCTGAAGCACTTAGTGTAACTGTAGTCTTTGGGACATGCAGGAATTCAAATGACTCTCTCAGACCAACAAGAGGACATCACTACCTGAGTTAAACATTTAAAACAAAGTCTGTGAAAATCTTCCTCAGCCACTGGCCCAAACTGGCAATGCCCAAACTTCCCATGCAAGTCCCCCAGGCTGGCAGTGACGAGCAGCTTGAAGCCTGTCTCATTTCTGTTGTCCATCAGGATCAATAAACTGGAACTCTTTCTGCTCATCTCCACTTAATAACTTACCAGGTGTTCTGAGAAGGTCCCAAATTGAGCACACTGCATTCAAAATGCAATGGTAGTTGCTTTTAAAACATAGCTGGAGAAGAAGATGGTTTTTATGTACCTTGTAAAGGGTGAAAATGCCTGAGTTATGATTAGTTGACATAGGTTTAATTTTCCTTTCTCTGCTCGGGGGAATTTAAACCCCACATTTCCAGAGGAAGAAATCTTTGCTCCTGGCACTCCCTTGAGCACTCTAGTTACAAGGGCATTTTACAAGCAGATAAACACCAACATCAGTCATGGTTTTGAAGAAAAGCGTAATGTCCACTCAGTGTATTTGAAGGAAGAGCACTGACATACCCTTTCTAATGTAAATGAAGGCCTGGGAATACTGAATGAAAGTACTCAGATACCTGCCCGCAAGGAGGAGTGGAATACAGGAGGTCTGGCCCTGTGGTCAGTGTCCCACCAGGTTGGCTTCCCTCCAGTTTTATCCACTCTGTGAGATGCAATACTCCTCTGTGTTGTACAAGTAGTCTATTGCAGGACCAGCAGATAACTATGAGCTTGTGCATGGTAGCCCTTCTATGGACCCGAAGCTTAAGGATTTCTGAAATTTCCAACTGGATAAAAGAGAAACAAAGAATGGTTATGCCAGAAGAGGAAACCTAAAACTGTTTTCAGTATATGGTCACTTCGGTAAACTGCCCATGAGAATGACCTGGGCTTCTACAAAACCTTTTGTCACAAATTGAGCTATTCTTTGAGCAGCAGGAAAAAACAAAACAAAAACATGAAACAAAACAAAAAAACCTTTGGTGTAAAATAAGACTTCTTGGCATGTGTCTTTCCTTCACATTTTTAGGCTTTTTTAAAATGGAAACACATCTAAGTGAGCTGTGTATGCATCTCTGTTTCCCGTCAGCTTTTGAACCTACTCATTGATTTAAATCAAATTTGAGATAAGAATAAAACCCTCTAAGGCTTTTACTGCCAGCACGTTATTCTGGAAGAGGGTTGGAAGCCGAAAAAGTTCAGGGGAATCAGGAGAGGGGACAGAAAATCTTAATATTGGTCTGGTAAATCCGCCAAGAATCACAACCCTGTAAGAAACATGACTCCATGTTTTGTACTCATTGCTGTTATCTGACTTGCTCGCTCTTTCTGCAAAAAATATGCACAACTTCTGAAGTTCTGAGCCTCAGTTATAGAACCCTCCAGTAGCTGACTCTTCTTGTGACTCTTGCAGGAACTTTGCAGGAACAATATATTTGAGGCTTGTCAAATTTGGTTCCAATCAACCAGCAAGTTCTGTGACTACTGAAGAGGAAAATATATGCAGGGTGCAGTCCCAACAAAAATGGGAAAGCTTGTCAGCCCTGCAGCCATGAACAAACCACCTGATACCAGCCAGAGTTAATAAAAAGAGAAGAAGGGCTCAGACTACTTTATCCACTCCAACGTATCCCTCTTAAAATAGCAGGTTGAAACACAGACTAGTAGAAACTAGTTTATTGCTTTTAAAAGCTTCAATTGCTGCTTGTGATTCATCAATAGAAGAGCGGGCTACAGCATGCAGGGAGGTTTGTTTGGCCAGCTGTGAGCCTGAGCAAGTCCAGACTCATGTAAGCAGTCATCACTTTCTCACTGTTAATATACCCATGCAGAGCGCTCTGTTGTTGTTCTTGGGAAGAGTGGGTGAGGATGGAGGGAACATGTGGATGAAATATAATTCCAGGACAGCAAGCGTCATTTGATCAGCATTCCGAGAGGCATGGGAGAGGAACACTTGCAACGTGCTATCATACATAGAGATCACCATATCCTGACTGTCTGAATATTACAGACATATTTGAGAGGTTTCAAAGTGATAATTAAATTCCGTGTCCAACATTCTGGGGTGAGAATCTTGTTACTGAGATTATTCATTCATGATGGCCAATGTGCACTCATTGAAAAAGGCATATCTGTTCTTTTTATCCAATTGTCTGTGCCCTTATGTATTTCAAAAACTCTCAACACCTTATAAAAATTAAAAATATCATTTTCTAGACAACACAATAGAAATAATTATAGTAATTTTATTTTTGCAAAAACTATGTTCAGTAGCTACTTCTGTAGCGTAAATATAACCCATCCTACCACGTAATAGAAATTAATTTTAAACAGTGCATAGTTATAGCTCACATGAGGTCTGATTATATTTTCAGTTATTAGCCATGAAAGCTACTACTGTACAAGCTATGGGTTCAGTGATAACCATTTGGTGCGTAATTGAATAACAGACATTAACTTGGTGCCACGTGTCAGCTAAGGCATGAAGCATTTGCTTAGGAGTAGCTGTGTGTCTGACTGCAGTATGCTATTAAACTTCTGCTGAGGAAATTTCTTCAGGCCCTATTTTCATTTACACTAATGGCTTTCTATACTGTTAAGGCAGGGAAAAGAAGCCTTAAACCAAATACCGTTTTCTCATATTCTCTCCTCTCTGTCTCTTCACAGTTCCTGAGCTATGTCATTGTAATCTACATGTCTGGATATTGGTCAAGAACATCTGTATGTTTTCGTACAGATGATTATATCACTGCAAGTGCACACATGCAGCACAGATAATCTCTGCACGCACAATAGTCATATAGATGCTGGCACGTTGGATTTACTGCTTAGGTCTGACTCACAGTAGAGCAAGTACACAGGGCAAGTATGCAAACCTAGCAGATGGATCAGACTCTGCACAGATGCTGCACGATGCTGTATTCCCCTCTGTGAAATCCCTGACCCCAGCAGAGATCTGCAGTGCTGCAGCCATGGATGAAAAGTGAACATACGTGGCAGTACAGCAGTTCCACAGGGATTAACTCAATTTAATTTAAATAAATTTAACATTTAACTCTGAACTGCTGGAATATTACATTTAGCACAGTGCATCCACACTTCCTTCTTGTCTTGCAGTCAGCCTGCAGCTCCAGGTGATGTTGAATCGCCTGCATGTTTGACAGCCATGTCACCTCCCCTGACATCTAAGTAGGCATTTCCTTTGCTCCCTGACCAGCAACTTGACAAGCACTGCAGCAAGAAGATGAAAAGGCGGTATTTTTATGAGTAAAGGACAGACAACTGCAATAAAATCTGCCCCTTTTACAGATCACAAGCCTCTCCGGTAGACTCAGCTAATAATGTTGCAATGCTGAAAAGCTGGAATTTATCACAAGCGAGGAGCCATGCCACTGCCTGGCTGCGGGCAGCCCGGCAGGTACATAAGGAGCTGTGGGGGCTGGCAGGTGGGGCTGCCCGGCCTTCTGTGCCCCCTGGGTGCAGTGCAGAGGGGAGGGGAAGGAAAGAGAAGCCCCCATAGAAATACAAGCACATTCTAATAAAAGCCGAAGCCATTACCCCTAGGTAGAGGTTTGCTTTTTGGACAGCATGGCACGTGTCTGTGTGGCCGTGGCACGGTGGGGCTGCTGATGGTGCTGGAGTACAGAGAGCTCCTTGTCGGGCCGCCAGTGGATTGTCCCAAAGTGCTGCAGGTCCAGCTTTGTTTTCTGGTCTTAATGACTTGATCGCTTGCCTGTCAGTTTAGCGCTGCCTCCAGTCATAGTGATTTTAGCTAGAATTCAACTACATCAAAAATAAGTGTTTGAGTGAGGGGAGTGAGCAGTGGCTCAAGGCCCATCCGGGCTGCCTTCTCCTCCACAGGGCTTCTGAGGGCCAGGGAGACCCTGCTGGGCGGGCAGCAAGGCCACATGGCCACACTCTGCACACAGCACCTGCTGGGTGGGATGACACTGGTGTGAACGGGGAATCCAGGCAATACCACAGCCCTAAGGAGCCCAAGGATGAGGAAGCCATGTCGCACCAGGCACAGGCAGTGGTTGGCAAGTGCCACCTCCTGCAAGGTCCCAGGTCTCAGACAGCAAATCCGCAGCTGCCAAGGCCTCTCCTACACATCCTGGCTCCCCATGCCATAAATCAACCTGATCTCCCCATGCAGATGATCAACCTGATCTGTGACCCCCTGACCCTCTGGACCTAGTGGGTGGGATCGCAGCATTGGAGTGCTGCTTGATAGGTGTTTGTGATACAAAGAATTTGGGAGAAGGGAAGGGAGTGGGAAAGGGAAAAAAGGCAAAACAACCAACATCTATTTTCCCAGTCTCGTGTTCAGCATGTGAGACCTGACAGTTGTTCGCAACATAATTATACAATACAGGTACTGCAGGAAGCATCAAGAGATTCATGCATCTCCTTTCACCCTGAGCATGTGGTTTGTTTCACTGTGAGCAGCCCTGGCTTTTAATGAAATCAGATGGTCAAAGACGACTAAAGGGATTTGAGAACATGTAGTTAAATTGAGCAATTTCTCCCTCTTAAGTTAAAAATAGTTTTACTATGCTGACCTAGAAGCTATGTTTTGTTCATCAGATCATTTATTCAGATCTATAGTCCACAGGATAATTAAAATTTAAGAGTTAATTAAACCAGCAATGATCTAAGCATGTCTGTAAAGAAGGCAGGGAATCAGATAACTTGTATCTCTTCTTAGAAGTCATGACTTCTATCACATATAATTACTTTCCCCTGTGGTGTGCATGGGAAAGACCTGTTTCTAAATTAGGACATTTTCTATTAAAAACAGCAGGAGAAAGGTTCAGACACTAAAGGCTTCATCTGCAAGGCTGATATTTGAATGGAATCAGCCCCAGTCTGTCAAAGCAGTGGTGAAAATGATTATTTATGTGTGTGAATAGTTTTGTTGCCTTTAATGCCATTACTTCTGCTCTTGAAGTTATACATAACCTTAAATGCTTTATTTGAGCAGCCCCAGAGCACTCACTGAAGGCTTGTTCAACTGGCAACACACAAACCAAGAACTTAGGAATCATAGACTTCAAAAAAGTGCCAGCAACACATAGCTCCCAAGATCCTGTCACCCAGCTGTTGCTCTGGCAGTGACATGGCTGGGCAGCCAACCATGAAGGAGGCAGGACTTGGGGAGACAGGGCGCAGAGCTTTTCAGAGGGTCATTCATCCATTGAAAGGGAAATATGCTGCAGATGCATTCAAAGGGTGGGAGAGTTGAGCTGTAGGGTTGTTCATGGAACAGGGACAAGGGGTACTGTCGGGCTGTGTGGAAAGGCGGTGGACTCATCAGAGGTAGATTGTGAACCACACCTGGTGTTGGGAGAGAGGTGCTATAAGGTTTGGTGGAAGTCTGTGGAGCTACACATGGGGCAAACTGCAGAGCTGGCCGTGGGGAAGTAAACTAAGGACTGTATGGAAAACTACCTTGGTAGCAGTGGCAACTGTAGAGGAACATCTGGGTATTATTTCTCTTACTGTAAACATTGGCAATTTTTCTTTCTGTTCTTTGCAAGGTGAGATTCTGTACACATTGCAGGCTGACTCAGGTCATCTCAGTAGCATAGATTAATCATGCAGGATCCAACAGTACACGAGGGCAGTTTCTACAGCCTCTTGAGTTCTGGAAATGTAGCTGACATGGTGACTGGAGAATGAGATTGCTGTGGAAACTGCTTTGAGAAGCTCTTGCACTTCAGATGAGGCAATGACCTAAATGTTCTTTAAAGGTACAGGGAGTGGCTTGTGCTGTAACCAAGTCCGTCAATGAGACTGCACTTGAAGGCAGAGCTGAGGAAACAATACGAATTTTTTCTTCAGTAGTCATCGTTTGATTGTTTGAATTTAATAAATCGCATTTCCTCTTTCTTACAATCATCAGCTTCTCATACTTGTTTTTCTTCAGCCCACCTGGAAAAAAGGAATGAGAGCCACTATTTGTCTGATACCTCATGTTTCAAGGTCTGATTCTGAATTTGAGAAAGCAAGTAAGTAGGAGGTTGAACAGGAAGATAGCTTCACCTGAGCATCAGTTTACTACTGCTCTCTGCCCTCCCCATTGAAGAAGTGTCTCCTTTTGCACACAACCCGTCCTGGTTTCATCTGGGAGAGAGTTAAATTTCTCCCTAGCGCTAGTATAGTGCTGTGTTTTGGATTTAGAATGAGAATAATGTTAATAACACACTGGTGTTTTATAATAGTTGTTGCTGAGCAGTCGATGACTTTTCAGCTTCTCATACTGGCCTGCCAACAAGAAGGTGGGAGGTGAACAAGAAGCTGGGAAGGAACACAGCCAGGCAGGGCAGCTGACCCAAACTGTGCAAAGGAATATTCCATACCATATGATGTTGTGCTTGGTATATAAACTTGGGGGAGTTGGCTGGGGAAGGTGATCACTTCTTCGGGACAGACTGAGCATAGGTCAGTGGGTGGCGAGCAATTGCACTGAGCATCACTTGTTTGGTATATTCTTTTGTTACTATTATTATTACTACCACTACTACTCTATCTTTCTGTCCTATTAAACTATCTTTATCTTAACCAATGGGTTTTATTTTTTTTGGATTCTCTCTCCTTATCCCACTTGGCGGGGCAGTCAGTGAGCGAACAGCTATGTGGTGTTTAGCTGTCTGCTGGGTTAAACCACAACACAACTTTACTGTCTGGAGTCCTGGTGATTTCCCTGATTCCTTCTTGTTTGGTTCAGAGGATGAACAGGCAATTTTTCCAGACAGCTCCAAGGAAGCAATACAATTTAAGTGTTGAATAGACATCATTTGTCCAAAACCTGAAGAATCTCGGAAACATATGGCAAAAGCATTAACAGGTAAGCAGTGAAGGGAAGGTAAGAATAATGCTAATGGAAAAGCACTTGGTGCCAATGATTTGTTGAGCTCTATTTGCAGTAAATACAAAGCTTAGATATATGTCTGTACACACGTGTGTGTATATCAACAACATTACTCTTTTGAGCTGCCTGCCCATTCACATGGTGTATCAGCCTATCCAGCAGGGCAGCAACAAGAATGTTGCATGAATTTCACCTCACTGAATCAATGTTTTGGGGCACACTTGATTTCTTGCTAATTTCTACCTGTAGCAGGAATACATTTCAGAGCTTTCATTACTTCAAACACCAAGCAGAGACACAGGCTGTTAAAATAGGCTCATTCAGGTTTTCTCTGCTGACTTAGAAGGGCAAGAATAAGTGCAACCAGAACATCCTGGTTGGGATCACTTAGCTGAAAGCAATCAGCCAGCATCATCTGAACTTTTCGGCCCTGTTGTTTGCGTGCAGGTATACTTTGCTTTCAGCCTTTGAGCAGTGCACATGAGGTAGGCCTTTACAATGTTGTTGGTATCTTCCCCTGGATTCTTCCCATCTGCCTATCGACTGTGGCTGGAGTTATCAGAAATCAGCTAAAGTCCTGGCTTGTGTGAAAAGGCACCAAAGGTGACAGTGAAATGAACCCCAATGGTCCCCTTAAGCTCTGCAGGGCTCCCATTTTATGTTATTTCATAAGTGAGCTGGTTTGGACTACCACTGTAGCTGAACTTGCATTTTTTTCACCTTTTGTGACCTCGTGGAGATGGAGATTTCAGAGCTGGCTGAAACCTGAGTGTGGATGTGGGGGAGAAGAAAGGCTGTGCAGTCACAAGACTGCCGCATCGTGTGACAGGGAATATGTGTGCAAAGCAGGGAGGGGCTGATGGCAGAAAAGGCCAAGAGCCCTCATGTTTTTGTTATAGATCTGCATCACTGTACCATTTGGTATCACAATGACCCCAGCCTTCCTGGGGAAAGCACCTACTTTCAAAATGGTTGGCAATGGCCCTCACGTTCCAGCAATGACTAGCTAATCTCTCAGCAACTCTACTGAGATACTGGATTGCACTTCTCACCAGGTATGGGTCACAAATGTTTACCTTCTTTTTGAAAAGTCAGGTCACCTGCACACTGACACACTTCCACACATATGCATATACACAAAGCTATATAAAGAAACCAAGCAGTGTTTTAGCTTTGTAAGAAAAAGGATTGCAGAGGTCTGGCAGAGGAGGAAAAGAGGCCTCCCAGTGTGGGGGTTGTGCCTGGACCCTCCCTGGGTCCTGCCATAGGTAGATATGTAGACAGATAGCTTGAACAATCATTCTCCCCTGTCTATCCTTCGCTTTTTGATTGCCCAATACCACCTCTCATTAAGTGCTAACAAAATCATTGTCGATCTATGCACAACTAGATTGGGAAGACGGAGTGGGGAGGAAGAGATTGGCACGCTTTGTTTTTCTGCAAGTTAGTTTTAGTCCATATCACCCATGGGACCTGGTTTAGTGCATGCTGCATGGGTGCAGGTGCAGTAGAAGGGAAAGAAGGTGGTAACAAGAAATTGAATGTGAGGGTGGACAGGATTGCATCTTTCTGGTGCTTTTCGGGCTTAAAATGACCATGAAATCTATGGCCTTTCTGTAATATATTATTATCAGGAAAATGTATCCAGTTCCACTCTTCAGGCTAAATTTATAGGAGGAGATTGAAAAATAAAGCTTCATATTGGAAACTTTAACTTTACTATACAGAAATCAATTCCATACATCCATGTGTCCATCTAACTCTATCATTACCGTAGTTTCTGAATACATCTTACTACAATTCAACTCACATTTCTCAATGGACTTTAATATCACTCTTTTTTTTTTCTCATGCAAATGAAAAGCAGTGATAGTCTCTGATGAGTTCCAGATAAGTAGTCAGAGAATGACACGGGTCTATGATTCTTTTCTCAGCTGCTGTTATTTTCTTAACATAGAAAAACAAAGGTGGTGATAGAAAGGGAGGAGTAAGGGATGCTGAGCCCAGCATTTCAGCAATGCCCTTGAATTCTTGTTTTACCTGTTCACCTGTAATTGTATCTTATCAGAAGCACATCAGAAGCCTCAGGTAGAAATATAGGCAGATCACAAGGCTTGAAAAAATGAAGCCATGGGCTCCCAAAGTGCACAAGGACAGAAACAAGGCTGTCCTTTGCTGAGTACATAGTGAAATGCATTAGGTTCTTTCTAACAGTGAGACAAATCCTTGAGCTGTGCAGAGGAATGTCTTAAAAACTTGCAGTGTGCTTCTCTCCTCAGCTCAAATGCTTATTTCTAAAAGTGGAAAAGAAACTCATTCTCCATCTGCACCCACTCCTCTGGCTTATGGATAGAAATGCCTGCCAGGATAAACAGTTAGACCCTAATCCTCAGTTTCATGAAGTCAGGCACATCAGTGCACTTGAGGGTCTGGGCTCTAGCCTGAGCTCTGAAGATGGGCTTTCAAACAGAATATTTGCTCAAGACAATGGGATGTTTCATGGGCGTACCCTCAAATGACTTCAGTGGTTCCTGATTAGGGAAGTGTATTGAGATGAGCACATACACCTCTGTCAATGCTTGAGAAATCCAGTCATGGGGTAAAAATGAGCACTAGTCATTTAACAATTTATTTTATCTGGAAAAATCATGAAAGGCATGAATAAAAGAATTCAGGAAAATTCCCACAAAGCATTCAATGTCTCCTTTTAGAGCACTGGGAGGGACAAAGCATGATAGAAGACAGTACATTTACTACAAATGGCCTTTCAAACCTGCTGCAAGCCTGGCATGATGTAAATGGCAGATTTGTGTCTCCTGAACAGGGAAAATCTGCAGGAAAACTGAAAACTTCTGAAACTCTCTCAAACAGGTATCACTCCTCCATCAAGTGTTTATTTACAGAAGTATTGCTCCAGGCATAGATGATTTGGGAGGCAGAGGGAGAAGTAGTATTTCGTATAATGTGACAAGAAGGTGGCCTAAAGACTTCTTACACTTCCTTGATGATCGTACAGAGTTCTAAACTAATAATCAGCATGTGAAAGACAGAATATTCACATTTTGTGTGCTGTAGATTTCAACATGCCAAGACAGTGGCCAGCCATCTAAATCATCAAGGCACTAAGAGCTTGTCCCTGTGTCTTTAGTGACACGTATTATTCAAACCATGAAAGGTACATGACTTCAGCTGATTAATCTGAAGACAGAATCTCATAAAACTACTTGTCATATCAGACCAGAAACAAGAATGAATGATCCACACAAATACCACAAAACCATTTAAAACACTATACAAAATTAATCCTGATTCAGTCTGAACTAAAATGAAATTCTGAGCCATATCCTGAAACTGATCCACTTAAGAACTGTGATCTAAACACCTGCTTTTCCATATGTGTTCTCTCTCCCTATCAAATTATAATACTCAGGTTGGAAACAGGGACTGTGTTTGAATAACTGGAAGCAGATGTTCTTTTGGAAAGGCCTGTGACCACAGAGCTGCACATTCCCTACCAAAATATCAAAATTCACAGACAAAATTAAAGCTTTACAGGAATATTACTATGTTCATTAATGTTTAGAAAATTTCACATCACTACCATGCTGTAACAACCCTGCTTGCAGACTAATAGGCTGGACTTCAGTGCATCACAGTGATACATTTCCAGATTTAAGGATTTTGTATGCTCATCCTTATCATTTCCAGGCTTCAAATAAGTGCATCCCATACTCCTGTTTGCTGAGATAACCTGAAAAAATGCACACTGCCATGGCACTGCACAACCTATTTGGCTGCAAACTGAGTTTCACCGAAATGTTATTTGTCACAGGATAACAAAGCTCAGGCTTGAGAAGATCAGCCCGGGGCTTCATTTTCTATCCTGCCTGGAATGACAAAATGCATTGATTTACCAGGAAGGTTTTGAGACACCAGAACCAGCAGATCCTCTCCAAGTGGTACTGCGTGGGGTGGTAAATGTGGCCTTCGTGGAGTCACAGGAGACATCCTGAAGCTCCCTCCCCACCCCCTCCTTCAGATCAGCATCCAGCCCTGCTCAAATCTCTGATAAGCAGCAGATTACTTCCAGACCTTTGCATGCCAGAGATATCACCTGGGTGTGGTACCATAGCACTTCATATTTAATACCATAATGACCTTGTACCTAATAACTGCATCAAGAGGGTTGGTAATTACACACAAAGTCCAACATGTGCATGCTCAAAGAAATGTTTCCTCTGATTCCTGACAAGTGTTCAGAAGTTTGACATTCACTTGGTTTATTTGCTTTTCCCCCTCTTCTGTCATCTCAGACTTTTATTTAGTGGCCAATGCTTGCAACATAGTGGTTGTCTGGAGAATTGTAATTGCTTGGAGATAACATCATTTAAAATTAAGACCCTGAGGCTGAAACCAGAGGGGAAAGGCCTTTCAGTTTTACCAAATGTATATATGTTCCCATCGTGGTGTTTTTGTTTGTTTGGTTTTTTTTGCTAGATGATATCGTAATAATCTGTTAGTGGTGGTGGTGGGTTTTTTTGGTGTGTTTTTTTTTTTTTTGTTATGAGCACGAAGAATTTAGTCCAATTTTCACAAAAGGCAATGTTTTCATGGGGCATTGTTTTTTCCCTCTGCCTAGCAGACATATGAAGAAAATGCTGCAGTTGTGGGTTTGATTTTCATTAAATGTTCCTTAGATCATGTTATTCCTCTCTTGAGCCAAATTGTATCATTAGAACACCTGTTTATTCCAGATTTATTACTTTTGGTTACCTTTTCACCTCCATTTTGAAATCCTGAAAGTTGTTCTCCCTGGAAAAAAGGAAAAAGTCTAATTTTTAATGCTATGGAGTTATAACAGGAAAAAAAAAAAAGAAAAAAGAAATAATAACAGCACAGGGGCAAAATATTTCTGCTTCTGAAACATGGAAGAAATTTGGTTTTTTATCAAGACAGTATGCCTCTCTCTTGTATCTACAATTTAAATGTACAGTGTCTTATCTTCTCTCTCATGTCTTAGCTAGACTCCCTGTCCTTCTCTTTTCAGTCAGTGGCAAGAAAGAAGCCATTTTCTTTTCCTGCTCTTGAGGGGACAATGCATCTGGCCCCTTTTAGAAGTCTACGTGTGGACAAGGAGAATCATGTTCTGGAATGGCCTGTTCCTCACCATCAGCTGGGGAGTTCAAAGAGCTGAATCAGATGCAGATGACAGCATTTGTAGATACTTGCTTAGGTCAGATGTTGCTCCCCTGGGCTGTTCCCTTATCAGAGGACAGACAAAATCTAGTCCTAAAGAAAGGGTGAAATAAAGTCATAGCTAGAAGCAAGATAGAAGAAACACTTCTTTGCAAAACGTAAAAGTCCAGCAAAGGCAGCTTAACTCATGATGACCATTTCGGAGGACTGGCAAATGAAAAAGCAGAAGATGCTTGTTTGATTGGAAAAGATTTATCAGTTGCTTACTCTTCATGGAGAATATCTACACATTTATGAGCTTGTTTAAATCCCACCAAATATTTTTGTGAGTGTAATTCACTGTTCTCTTGCCAGAGAACTGGTTTTCTTTTTTGAAATATTTTCCTTATCATTAGACACTTTTTTTGTTTTTTCTCACTGTCCATGATTGAAAAATTAGTACAGCAACACCACTGTGCACTACCTGAGGAAGTAATCTATTGTTTGTTTAGGGATTTTTCACTTTAATGGAGCCCTGCATGTTATATGATAGAAGACCTATCACGAAATTTGATTTCTGCCAGTGAGTAGTATGTCTTTGGTTTGTATGTTGGACTTATGTTTCCCATAATTTTAAGTTTAATAATTTACTTCATTCTCAGCTGCTGTTTTGAACATTAGCCTGTAGTGAAGTAGCTAAACTAACATTTTTATCTAAGTTGAGCTTCTGAAGCTGCAAAGCATGAACTAAATCATAATGAATGAACCTGTACATAATTTGTTCATTTTCTCCATTTTTCTCCAACTATTTTTCACCTTCAGCTGCATCTTTGCACTGATATAAATATTTCTGTATTTTGAAAGAGGGAGGGCAGAAGTGTGTGCATGTGTCTGATAAGTAAGAAGGTTATATATACACCTCAAGCAGCAACTGTGAAAAGCCATGAGGGAGATGTGTTTGAAGCTTAGGTAGCATCAAACATTCTAATTTTGTCGCTTTATTGGACTCTTCTCACACAGAGAATATAGGCAAGTTCTGTTAAAATTCTTGCAGTGAGGCAAAACAGCTTTTTTGGTTCTGTTTGCTGCCTTGGTGTGGTAAGCACAGCAAGAGCCAAACTCCTGCCCCAGATCCATGTTTGGAAAGGGATGTTTGCCCTAGAGCCTCTCTGATTAGACTGTGCAAGGAACCATGCTGGGTACAGTGCAGGAAGGCACTGGTGGTTAGATGATTACTGCAGTGGTTTCCTCTATGGCCTTCTTCATTGTTCCCTCTTGGTTTGCCAAAAATAAAAAAGTGTGTTTTTCATCCAAACCTCTCTTCCCTTCAAATCCTTCATCGGTTTCCTAATGACCACATATCACATTCAGGCTCCTTGTACTGGCTTGAAAGATTTCCTGTAACTCTCTAGACTGCAGCTTCAAGTGCCTCTTGTACTTGTTCACATTTAAGTCTCAATGACTGCACCCTTGATCTGAGTGGGTGACCTCTTCTTCCCGTCCTCAATCTGTTCATACTGGAAGGGCTCTTGAAGTCTTACTCATAGAGGCATCATCCCTCTCTCTTTCTACCACCCAGTGAAGCTTATTTCTCTTGTCATGAGGCCCAAGTTTATTCAATGATATCTTTCAAATTAACCGAAGCATAAACAAAACATTACTTGCACCACACTCAAGCAGTTTCCTTTAGAGGTGAAAGCTGTGGTTCTGGTACTCTCTTAGTCCATAATCACTATGTTGGTTGTTCTCATTGTAGCAGCAGATCTAAATTTATGTTGAAAATTCTCTGCCCATTAGATTGCCTATTTTCTGTGCCAAGTGCAGAGCACAGTTCAGGCCCTGCATAGTTTGGCTGTGGGTTAGGATTACTTTCAGCTGGACTGGCATGCTGTTGCTGGCTTGCTGATCAGGCTTTCTTGCAGGATGCAGTTTGTGCTATGTTCTGTTTCAATTTCATTCTCGGGTGCAAATTAGGGTATTGTCTTTGACCGTTAAGCCAAATCTGGAAATGGCTCCTTAAAGGCTGCCTCTTTGCTTGTGTGAGACCAAGGAAATAAAGGACTGCTAAGATGCTTCATAGGAACTCCTCATTTTCTATGCAAAAATGCTTCTGGAAAGGTAATTTCCACAGAAAGATCTCAACTCCCGAGCTCTCTTTTCCTCTCACCTTGAACCAGACAACCTGTGGAGCAACAGGCATCCAGTTCTGTTTCTTCCAGTGTTTGAAGGGAAAGGTCCAGTGTCTGAAAAGCTGAAAGTAAGTTAAGAGTGTGTGATTTGAGACTGGGGTAAGTCAACATAGCTGATGATGGGCAAGGACAATTTCCTGGATCCACTGTTCAGGTGTACATTTCTTTAGATCACCTTAAAAAGAGAGGCAGAAGAGCAATGTATCATGTAAAACATGTTAAAAGGTAGCACTAAAGATAAATTCTGACTGCTGTGCTTAGCATAACTGCAAATTTTTCATTTCACTCCTCTGTTTGCTGGCAAATTGCATGAGGTTTATATTGCATCCAGGACACTGCATAATGACTTTTCAGGCTTAGTCCATATTTTAAAAATTCATTTGAGGCCAAATGAAATGAAGGTACAGTTTAATCTAATTAATCTTAAAAATAAATCCAGGTAAATTTTGTTTAAAAATGTCAAGGTAAAACATTTGAATGTAAATAAACACATTCCTTTTTTTTCTTTTTGCCCCTAGTTGAAACAATTTCATTAATTTCCTAAGGATTTCTATGCAATTTTGCTGGACCTAAAAATGTTTTGTTTTGGTTTGGTTTTTTATTTGAGAATAAGATATACGAGCAAAAATGTTTCAAATTCTTTCCATATTTAGAAACGTGTAAGTGAAAAATCATATCTGTTTGTACGACTGGGACCTCTTGTCTTTCCAAATGTGTGGCCTTCAGGGGCATAAGTGGGTATTTATGCCAACAGACCCAGACAATGTGATTTGAGCCTCATGGACACTGATAATGTTTTCCTACAGTTTTGACTAGCTGGTGCCAAGCAGCTGTTTGCTGTGATGCCCACCTCATCCACGCCTCTTTGTCAATGGTCCCCTCTTGATGGTCCCACTCTTCTGCCTCCCCACACCCTCCGTCTCTCACTCCCTTCTTTGCTTTGTCTTTCCCTTTCATTTATCACATTCCTGTCCCTGTCCCCAGTGAAACCTGGGCTGTGAAAGTACTGTAGCATTTGCTGCTGTGGATTTCTGTGTTTTATCTCCTTTCCCTAGTTTTCAGCTGTCTTGTCTGTTTTGACTGTAAGCAATTCAGGGTGCAGACTGTTTCCTTCTCTTCACCCACGCGGTGCCTAGGACAGTAGGTCTCCATTCCCAGTTGATTGCTAGCGACATGAATAATAAGTGTGTAAATAGAATGGACAAGAGAGTTTTATGCACTCATCTAGATAGATTCTTTCCCCAAAAACTCTTCCTATATGAAGCAAAATAATTCTGTCCTCCTATAGTGGGATCCTTCCATGCCTACTTTAAGTGTGTTTTGCATTTTTATCTTCCTCCGGCAGCCTTATGTGGCTCTACATAGTGATCTTTCTAGCACGATAATTCCTCACTCTTATTTTTCTTTTCTTTCTCCCACAGACCAAATTCAAATTTCTCAATCTCCCTATCCACAGCCTTGTACCAATTCTCTCTTCTGTCCTGCTTTGCAAACCTAATTAATAGCAGAGTCCTCCAAGAAGTCAGCACATGTAAAAGATGGGGTAGGCTCCTGCACTGCAATTTCTTTTTAAGCGTTGATGAAACCAAGTTCATAGAGGTATTCAGTGTTTCCTTATCTCCTGTGAGGGTAGTCTCTCACACAGCTGTTTACAGCCTTTCTCTGACTCAACCAGCAAAGGTGGGATTGGAACAGACTGAAATGAACAGTTTCCAAGTTTTAATCGTAATGCGCCACACCTAGTTCCCAACATATACTAAAAGGACTTTCTTACATTTTTCTTCCTCGATCCATGAAGTCTCTTATATAAAAGGCTTTCCTAGGTCACTCAAAAATAATTTCGTGATGATTCAGTGGTCCATAATCTTTAATGAGCTATTGGCACTGTTCGGAAATTTGAAGAGCGCAAGTGTAAGGTGCACCGTGTAAGTGTATGAGGGAAAATACTTTTTCAGGGCTCATCATTTATAGCTCAGCAAAGATCAAGCATGAAAATAGCACAGTCTCAATTAGCTGCTGGTCTGGATGATACTGGCAAGCTGTAAATAAAAACCATCTGTGTTTTGCTGGCCTGTGAACAGGCTGCTTTGAGCAGCCGAGGAATGGCTTGAGCTGCCTGTCAGAGGTTCAGAAAATACTCAGGCTGCGTGACAGGCTGCTGCCCTGCTCAGCTGTTGGCAGTTACCTAATAGTTTGGGGGTTGGTTTTCTTTTTCTTTTAAATTAACTTGTAATAAACTTCAAGTTAACCTTAAACTGAGGTCAGTCTGAGGCTAGGTGGATGATACATGTGTGTGATATCTAAACCATCTAAAGGGTTCTGATTACTTTAACTCCTGCCAAGCTAGTTACAGACCTTAATATAAGACAGGAGCTATTCTGGTTCCACAAATCTCTAGTCTTCCTAGCAATAGGATAAAAACAGGACTTTCAGCTACTTGTTAGATCCTGGATTTATTTATTTTTTTTTAATATCAGTGATCAACTCATGGTGTTCATTTCCCTCCCAATGTGGAACCACCAGAGCTGAATGCAAACACAAATGAAGCATGTTTTCTGTAGACTAAAAGCTCCTGGGCAAGGAAACTTGCTGCCCTTAAAAACAAACAAACAAACAACAAGAAACCACATCACAATAAAAACAGGGTGGGGGGGGGAAGAGATCATCTCACTTTCCTAAATGTTTCTAATGGCAACTTCCAAATTTAGTCTTCCAAAGAAGAGCTGAATACCACCTGCAAGATCTTGGCGTGATGTAATCTGCTGCACCGAGGTCTCCAGGTGCTGTAACTGATTTTCTTAGAACTTTGTCTAAACCTCTTGTCCTAGAATTTTTTGGAGCACAGTTGATCCGATGAGAAGTCTTTTACTGAGCATTAAAAAAGTTGATATTGAAATTACTCATGAGCATTGGTTAATTTAATTACATTTTTACTTTGGAAGAACATTAGGAGAATGTTTTTAAACTACTAAAATCCCAACTCGTGTCAAAATATTTTTCTAGTAAGAAAATTATCTTGGTTTACAGGAAAAATGCTATGTCTTTTTAAAAGGTTAGAAGAAAAGTTTGCTTAAAAATCACATTCTTAAATATTTAGATTTACCAAATCAAAAATCCTTTTCTAACCTCACAAATATAGTCATATGTTCCGCTTGTGGCTGACGAAAGCTGTTCAAATCTAAAATGTTCTTGTAGAATCATTGAGAGTAAAATGGCTTTTTAGGTGACATCCTTTCATTTTGCAAATCTGCCAAATCTATTTTTTGCTCCCTGTGAAGTGGTCAGGTGTTAATCAACATTACCTTATTAGCTATGGATTTCTCTGTTTAAACTGCCTGGGGATGGTATTGTTTGCACAGGTGTCCTAGCTGGGGAACTGAATTAATATCCATTTTCTTTGGCTAAAAGGCTTGTTTTTCATCTCTTGCCTGTCTTTTTTGCAAACATAAATGCAGAATCAATTTTGGACTTGCATTTACAACTACCTGTTTCCACACAACAGGCTTTCTCTCCTGCTGATGCTGGTTCATTAGTACATAGATACATTTTCATGCCTTCACCTAAGGGCCTGATCTTTTTCCCACTGAAATAATTAAATGGCTTACCATTCATATCAGTAGAAGCAGTGTCTGGCCCTACATCAGTGCTCCTCTATTCCTGAAGAAGTTGCAGGCTTTCCCAAAATTAGTGATTAGGCAGCAGGTTGCTCTCCATTAAGCACAACGTTAAGGTGTTCAGATTCTCCTAGTCCATAGTTCTCAGTGTTCTCAGTCACACTGAGCATGCTCTCACAGTTGACAGTACTCAGTCTGTCATAGTCCCCAGGCTTGTACTGTCCTCTTCATTGAAATTTGGATACACAGATCTGAACCGCAAATGTTTCCTGACAGATTATCTGCCTACCTACCAGCCAGCCACTGCCTAATACAGTAGCTCCTTTATCTTTCCTATGAGCTAAGAGTTTTCAAAAACAAACTCTTTTTTCTCCTTAGGAGTCTTTGTTTCTAGTTTGTATTTCCATAACTCGTTACGGAAGAACAAATCAGAGAGATCAGCTTTGTATTTAGCTCTGAAGGTGGAAAGTCCGGTTTGCTCAATAAGACACATCCAAACCCATGACATATCCTCTCCCCAGTAAGCTTAGGAGGGATTTCTAAGTGAGTTAGGTCTTATATTAGAAAATTATACTGATTTGCCCTGACACAGAGCCCAATTAGACTGAATATGAAGGTTCCTGGAGTTTCAGTGAGATATGCCTCAAACTGTGAAAGCAGCCCTGTTCCACAAAGCAAATATCTGCTGCCTTTCCCAGGGTATTTGGTCTTGCTTCTAAACAAATTGAAGCTTATTTAAGCTTACTACTCAGGAATGGACATATACCCTAACCATTTCTGTGCAGGATAAAACAGGCTACAATTTCCTGTATTTATTTTTCCTTCCTAGCAGACTTTCAGATTATTTAAAGCGCTGAAGTGAAAACTATGTTATGGCGATAAAGTGACTCACTATTCTGTTCAAGAATACCTCTCCAAAAGCCACAAGGAATGGTTTTCTGCTGTAGCAGATGAAGACTCCATCCAAGAGCACCATGGAAATGCAGGAAGCCTTAGATGCACAAGCATTTGGCATACAAATGACAGAGTCTTCTGCCTGTACCTGCTTAATATTGCCTACATTCAGTTTTGACTAACTCCTTTCTGTGAAGGTGATAAGGAAAGAGCATCTGAGAAAGGAAGAAGCTGGTAGTTTCTTATTTTATAGCATCGAGAATATCAGCCCAGAAGGACAGACTTTGTCTATAGATTCTCTAGAAATCCACTTTATTATGACAGCTGGGAGATTAGATAGCACTTGTGGGAAAACTGGGCATCATATATGTAAAGATGATTCTATTGTTCTACCCTGAGCAGGCTACATATCCATGGATGGTGAAGACTGCGAAGATAAAGGCAGAGTGATGATCTATGTATTTCACCACCTTGTTGGAGAACGTTTCTCACACTTTGCTGGGGACGCCCAATTTTTGGGAGTCAGAGAGAGGGAGGCAGGGATGAGGGGATGACAGCATGGGGGAGGCTTGCATCCAGCCTCCCTCTGTCTCCAGTCTCACTGATCACATGAATACCCTTAAATAATTTTGACTCAAGGGAGATTTTGCTGCTTTGGATATGAAGGAAACAAATGGCTGCTCTATCTCTTTGCTATCCTTTGGCTAAAACAAAAATGGCAGGGCAGGTGGTAGGCTGGACAGATGTATGACGGCTAGAGAAGTTGATTTCTGGAGGCAGAAATGAAATGAAGATAGCTAGCATTTCCTTATCTCTGTTTTTTTAAAAGATTTTTGAGTGTCTACTAATTCCTTTATAAGTTGTTATCTGTAATTGCTTGAAAATTTTATGTACAAGTGCTGTGTTTTTTGAAATGGCTTCCAAAGGGAGAGTTTTCTGAGATGCTGCCGGATATAAGGCAAATGACACAGATGAATTCCTTACCTGCTCCTTTCTTGCTCCATCCCAGTGACAGAAGAAGCCACAGGCATGCAGAGCTCCCAGGTGCTGCACCCCAGCTGTCCCTCCCTCGGCACTCACCTGCTTCTCCTCCTTCCTCTGCCCTGACCTCAGGCAGCCCCATCCCTCTTTCTTCATCACAAACTCTTCCTTCTCCGTCGTCAGACAAAGTGGTTCTTACCTCCAACCTGAACCCCGTAATCATAAATCATTAATTACAAGACTTCATCTACATAAATAGAAGTCGGGTGAGGATGCTTATTATTTAGATGACAGAGAGAGTGTTTCCTGTTTATCTGGTTCTGTTCTTACGAAGTATCCTTCTACAAATAAGTGCTTTGGCTGAAGCCTCAGCTTTCATAGGATCATCCTGATTTTACCAAGGCAAGTTGACATCCTGGAACCTACAGTTGCATTTTAATACCCTGGAAACTATTTTCTTGCTCATTAAAACTATTTTTCAACGTTATGGTGTAGGCATGTGATGTCATCACCACATACTGTTCTGTTGTGATGTCACTATGCCACAAAGTGACCTGCTGGCATTTGCAAAGCAAGAAGAATTACAACCCAAAATAAGATATTTGTGAGCATTTTGTTTGTTTTTAACCAGGGCTGGTGAGTCAAAAATGAATCAGCAGTTTAAAACATATCACAAAAGTCTTTAAACAGAATTTCAACAAAATGTTGTTCATTAGTCATTCTTCTATTACTAAGCTGCTTCATAATTATTGTTTAGTACATAGGAAGCTTGCTAATTGCTTTTATATTGAAATGTCTAATTAAATATTTGGCTTAACTAAATAATAGATTAAAAATGGCATGAAAGGACATGATGTTAATAGCTGACTTTTCTGGTAATGGTGAAGATGTCTTGGGAGAGAAATGTGTGATGGCAAACAAGCTTTTAGTAAGTGTGCAAGGAACCAATCCATTTCAGTATAATTCTCAAAAAAGATACTGCACAGAAATAGTCTCCCATCATTGACGCAATTTTTATTCCGCTACTTCTTATTCTTACATTACTTGTTTCTGAGTAGCCAAGTTGGAGCACGTAGAGTCTCCTTTTCACTTCTGTTTGTAGGGAATCCCTCCGTCACACCAGGTACAGACTGTGGGGGATGCTTCAGAAGGTTTCCCCCTTTCCCAGCGATAACTCGAGTTCTCTGCTATCAGTGCAAACAGGTTTATTTTTAAGCACTAGTTACATCAGGTCAGTGCTATTTCTAGAAGCTCACAAACAAAGATGAGCAATTTCCTCTCTAGTAATCTAACCTGGGCTACTAAATCTAAGATTAACACTCTTCTTGCCTTAAATGGTCTTAGTGTCTCTGTCTCCGAAGTCTTCTGTGTTAGAAGAATGATCTAGCAACAGCATTACTTTTGAGAATGCACATGCAAATGATTTAGCTTAAATTATTCCATTAATCATCCTAAGGAAAACACTGTATAAACTGTCATGATTTCTTCATTTGCTTACTGTTATTCATCATAATGATATAGTAATTCCTTCTAGTTATACACAGTGGTTTTAGTTTAAAGGTGAATATATTACAAGGTGAATTTAATTGCATATGGGCTGGCACATTAAAAGGATTTCCAGTTAAAACATCTGAAATGTATCAGAAGCTAGAGCTAGAGCTTCATAGCTCAATGACCAAGCTGCCTCAAACAAATGAATTGGATCACTTCATTGATTCAGATACGGGCTCCAACATAGTGTGCTTTTAGGTTGCTATTTTTAGCATTGATGTGGACTCTTAATAGAGACCAAAATGTCATATTAGCCGTCCAGCTATTGAATATTGAATAGTTCATAAAGATCACCCTGCCATGAAAGTGCTTGGAAGATTTCAGCCAATCTGTACAGGCATAGGAAAAAAGAGACCTGTATTGGAAATAGCTTTGCAGATTAAGTAAGATATATCTCCAAGCCATTCATGGTTTTTGAAAGATTTGTTACACAACCAACTTGGGATTTGCCATTGTCATTTGTAGTTTTGTGCACATCCCTGTACTGAAGCATTCAAGAAGACCCTTCTCTGAACAGTCAAATAATAGGGGAAGAGGAACCTCAGGGTTCAACACTGCAATGTTGTCATCAGAGTTGGTTTTGCCATTGCGTCAAGTGGGGGTAGTATTGATCTTGAGACAGTATGCACAGACACAACAGAAATAAATAGTTCCTGGAATTTTTTTCACATTTTATTTTGCCCTGTGTTTGACAGTCCTTTCAAATGCCAACTTCTGTGCTTGATAAGGGCATATCATGAGAATGAAAACCAGACGACGTCTTGTAAGTCACTAGATTTTAATCTTTTGTAGGAAAAGTTAGCAGAAGACAATATAATTCTTGGGAGAGTGAGTCAGCCTCATTTCCTGGCCAAATTCTATTCAGGGTTATTAGTTTCCTTTTGTCTGTATTCCTCCACATTTACAGAGACACTGTAGTTTGCATCCACAATCACAGTATTCTGACATGCTGTTAAAGGTCTGCTTCCTTCCACTGCTCAGGTGACTATGCTGAGGTTGTGAGAAGAGCAATTCTTGCTTGTTAAATCACAGAATTCTGAAGTCTTGGGTTAGTCTTTACGTAAAAGGTTCTATGTAAATATACATTTCAAAGGAAATGTATTATTCTTTATCATATTTGTTATATGGTATTTCTTTACTCCTATTGGGAATGAATCCTTTGAAATATTTTGTAATGTCAAATATTTCTAATTCTGCTTCTTTAAGAACATGAACTAAACTCGGTGATTTCCAGTAGAATATTAGCTGACATGTGAGCTTTGATCTAAATCTAAATATTTTAGATCTTTCAAGCAGCATTAGCATGACAAATGGATAGAGTTTCTGAAGAACCTCAAAGTTGCAAGCAATCTGAAGTCATATTGGCTTCGTCAAATAATAGCATTTATCAAGGCAATGTCATATTAGTGGTGGTAGTGTGATGTTTTATAAGCATACCTTCGAACTCAAATCAAAAGTCTGACAAGCAGGAACATGTTAATCTTACAGTAATAAAACCAATTACATTTAAAAAGAAAAACCTCAATCTCTCTTTACCTATAAAGTAGAAGTTGATTGTCTTCATGATCCAGTGACAGACTGTCCTTGAATTCTTACATCATAAACTAAAAATAGCAACAGAGGAATCTCCAAAGGAATGAGTCTCTCTTCTGAGATGCACTGAATATACACTAGCTATATTTGAGTCAGCCAGCGCCGTACTTACGCTCTTATGCATTGCTAGAGCGTGCTACAGGTCTGGTGTCACACACACTAATAGCAGGGTAGAGAGCTGGAGCTAATCGCACCTTCATCCACTCAAGGTACAGTCAGTGTTCATGGTGCTGTTAGATATTCGCCGAGATTTCTGCTCCACGCCAGCCCCACCGATGTGCAGGAAAGGGGTGACTGCATCAGCACATCCCTGGGCAGTCCTGGAAGAGCCCTCCTGCCTCAGGGCTGTGGTCCCTCCAGGCAGGGTGCTGCTGGGGAAGTAGGGCGCCTGCCACCCTGCTGGGCTCTCCTCCCTGTGGGTCTCCTGCCAGATACCCCATTGGCAGAAGTCAGCATGAACCTCACATAAATTTGTTTTCAGATGTTTACAGGCTGTAAGTTGCTTTGGTAACATCACTAAATCCCACCCTGCGTCTGTTTGATTTCATCTTAGCGGTTGTCTTTATGAGATGACCAGGATCTCTTTTCCCAACACGCTCGTTCTGCTATTTATGTGGGACCATGGTCAGGCAACTCAGATGGACAAGGACTCTTTCTGCATCTTTATTCACAGCAGCTATGCTATTGCTTCATCTGTTTTATTTTCCTCAGCAACACAGACAATCTAGCAAGTCCCAGTGCATGTTCCCATTCTCCTTCTCTCACAGTGCACGGATGTGCACCATGCGCCCCTTGCATGGGATAGGGAAACAATGCTGCATTTCCATAGGGCATAACTCGGCTCTGACTGTGAACTGCAGAGCCCAGCCCAGCTCCCCTGCAAACTTCGTTGTCAGATTTTCCATGTGTGTTGGAAGCCTGACTTTATTGCAGCCGCCTCATCTGATCAATACACTGACACCAGTTATTACAGATGCAAGATAATGTGGTGAGAGGCAGAGTCTCATCAGAGAGGTCTGGAATGAATTAAAGAGTTTCTATTCCTTGCTTTGCTTCTCTACAGCCACCATATCATCCAGAATATAAGAACAACAGCAACAAAGGCCGTGGGGAGCAGACAAGGACTCATTCCTTTCATTTTGAAAAAGGATCATGTCATTGTCCTTTAGACTTGAGCCTCATTGTGAACGGAAGTATTAAAGGATTAGTGAGTCATTTATACTCAGTTATATCTCCAAACATCGGAGTGGCTTTCATTGCAGCTCAGGGTCACCACTTGCATGTGTGTACAGAGGAGAAGAGGATTGCCCAGTGTGACCGCCACATTGAGAACGGGGTTAGCTAACGATTTATTTCCAATGAATTAACAGACTAAGGGAATCCTGTGTCTCAGCAGCTTCCTAAAATAACACTGCTTACATGTTGTGACAGTAAATCCTAGATTAACATGTTGTTCTCCCACCTTTCCTTCTGATTCTTACTCTTAAAAAAGAAACATAGTCTCCTCCTCCTCAAGTGGGGTATTGACCGTGACTGTCTAGAAACCTGTGTTTCAATTGAGTGCACATGACACGCAAGACAAAGCCCAAATCCTAAAGCTCATGAAAGCTGACAGGAGCAGTGGCTGAAAAAGATCCATATAAGACTCAAGAAGTGCTCTAAAGCTAGACGTGATGTATTTGTTTTACAGCATCAGAAGCTGAGATGGAGTAACATCACAAACTCAGTTCTGTTTCATGCTATGTTCTTGAATGCAGTCATGTCAGAAAGCTTAAATTCAGTCTTTAATCTCAATTAAAAGCTAGCACCACAAAAAAAACCCCAACTTCCTTTGTATTTTTTGGGGGGGAGGAGGTTTCACATACTATTGTGATTGCTGAGCATTGAGGCACAGCAGACTTTCATTCCAATCCACCAGTTTCAAAAGCAGCAGCAACGCAAGCCAAGTCACCAAGCTCACCAAGCTGATGAGCATATAAGGCATTAACTGACTTCAGGCATAGTAAGAGTTGGATGGCACATAGTGCCTGTGAGTCTGTTAAGAACTGATGAGGTAAAAGTGCTACTTTTGGCAAGAATCTGACTTAAACGGTCTAATTGCATCCTTAAGTATTTAGCTGGGTACCAAAGTGTGTTTCACTGTTGTGTACATACACGAGGTTACAGTGTGGTAACTACATTATGGGAAACTCCAAGCAGTCCATAAGGTGGGAGAAGACTGCACCACCTTTCCTTCCTCACCCTTCCCAGTCCACCTCCGAATAAGCCCTGACTCCTTAACTGCCTCCCTTGTTAAGCTGCTGAGGAGCGCACTGGGGAGGCCTCACCCCACCAGCCTGCTGTGCCTGGTGGGTGCGTTTGGGTGTGTGATGGACTCCGTGCCCCAGTGCGTGCCGTGGTGTGGCCAGGTCACCTCAGCGAAGGGGCTGCTGGAGAAAATGTGTCACTCCGGGCTTTCCCAGGGGGAGGCCGGGCATCTCGGAGGAGCCCACCCAGGAGAGGAAAGTAATTAATGGGCTACAGCACTTGTGGCTGGTATATAATCTCTCTGAAAAGAGGAATTCAGGTTGTACATACAGGTCTGCAAGTTATTCATTCTTATCCAGCAGTCTCTTTTCTTTCAGCTGTATAATATGGCGAAGAAAAATATTTACTTGGAGTCTGAAGGCCAGAATCCTTTGGAAACCCAGTAAGCCTCTGTTAGAGTTATGGCTGGAAAAAATTCTCTCTCCTCTTTATTTGTCCCATTGAGTTTCATGCTTCTCTACTTCCAGGTGGTGTTCACTGCAGTATCATAAGAAAATACTGCTTCTTGCTGCGCTTCACACAACGGGAAGAAATAAAAAGCAATGAGATTTCCATTATGGCTTGAAGTTCTTATCGATGAAAGAGTTTAAGAAAATTCTGAAATTATTGCTGGGATAGGAAGGTATCCAAGCACACTCAAGAAATTGGAGGTCCATGATGAATATTGCACTTCATACTTCTGCCAACGGAGAGCAAGGCAGCATGGCCACCTTGTTCAGCAGCTGTCATTAGCAGGAAAGTGCACTGAAACTGATGCCTAGATCATCAACAGGATATTGGGGTCACAAGCCTTGTGCCTTCAGCAGGGTTCAAAGTCCTACTTTAGGTACCCAGACTCCTGCCACCCTGTATGGAGTAGGTGAAGTAACTCAAAAAAAGATGCAGAAAGGAAAGGATATAGGCCAGGGATTTGGGGGTACAGAAGTCAGGGTATATCTCAGTGTTCCCACCTTTATTCCCTGGCTGCCCTCCTACCTTGATCCCTAGCCTCCTGATGAGCAGGTGGTGAAGAAGGACATTTTGATGAACCTCTAGTGGGGGACTGGGCCAGGGGCTGTGTCCTGCCAGGCAGGGAGATCTTACACCATGCCTCTTGGAGAAGCAACCAGGGACCAAAGGCAGATGCATAAGGGATGCTCCAGCTGCACACTGTGCTGCTTTCAGCAGGTGTGAGAGGACCTTCCTCCAAGCTTCTTTTTGAACGGAGTTGACTCAAGAAAAGAAACAATTACATGCTCCGGTTCAGAGAGGATTAATCTCCACCTGGGCAGAGGTTACCAGCAGGTTGGGTTTGTATTGTGTCAGGTGTGCTCTAAGCAAGCAGGTCAGGATGACTCCTTCAGGTGACTGAGGTGTCAGGGAGGAAAGCTGAGTGTATGCAAATCCCTTGAATTCCCACTACAGAAGCCTCACCCACTGGACATAAGGAAGGAATGAGTGTACAGAACCACATGGTCAGAGGTCAGGTGAATCCCAGGCACAGCAAATCATCTGGCATGGTTGAGAGATGCCTTCAGTGTTAAATTGCAGTGGAGGAAGACCCCTCTTTTGTTGTGTGACCCCCCATACCAAGCCTGTCAGATGCTGGATGCACAACAGCGAGGCCTGGGTGGCAGATGCACCAGGAAAGGAAAGGCAGAGATTAAACTGCACTGGTGTGCCTCAGCATCCAGCTAGGAATTAAATCCAAATTGCTTCATTGGTCGCATCAGGGCTTTTAGGGGTTTTTGCTTTCAAGAAATGGAACTTCTGATACTTTAAGAACTTTAGTGTTATAACAGCTAAAGTGCCTTTGGATACCTTTGAGATCAAGTCACAGCCACGCAGAAGTTACATCTCCAAAATCGGAATTAGGAGAGATTCAGGAAGCTCCATCCCTCTGTAGCCATTTTATACAATTCTGAAGTTTTCACGCCTCATGGGAATAATTAAAGGTGACGCAAGAATCAGACTTTAATTCCTTGACTTGAGTGTCCTTATCATCACTGAAAGCTCAGGGGACGTCAGAGAAAGGTTTCATATGAACACTTCAGAGATGAAGTGCAATACTTAAAATTTGTGTCATATAAAGTCACATTGCTATTCAAATTTGCATGAACTCAATAGGTCTCTTATTATTACTTTATGTCTTTTCTATTATTTTCTTTTGCTTTATTTCCTATTTATTTTTCTGTTATCTCATTTCGTTTTTTTATATTGCTGCTGTAGCAAATTTGGCATTCAGTATATTATTCTCTGGCAAGAGGATGTGAATGAACTCTGTGATTCAGCAAGTCAGCAGCACTGCAAGAAGGACTTCAGGGTCAAAGCAATCAGCTGCTATAGACATAAAAGCATTACACTAAAATAGCATTGCAGCATCCATAGGAGGCACAAAAAATCAATTTCTCTTTAGAGACCACAGAAATAATGATGATGTATTTTTAAAGCAGAAGATAGAATGCGATTTTATGATGATGTCAGGTCTTTTAGGTACTCAGTGATGTCATTCATGTAGGTGCTCTGGATGGAATAAGAACAACCAGCATCACAGTTCTCATCAGTGGTGTCTGGATTTGCAGTTTCATTTCAAATAGATGCCAGTCAAGAGTTTGGATTTTTAGTGAAATGTCACTCAACCACAAGGAACACAATGACCTGAAAAACTAAAAAAAATAATCTCTCATGAGAACTCGGTTTCTTGTGCAATCTGCATTTTTTTACTCTGCACTTCCTTAAAATGCAACAAAAGAAACCCAAAAGCAATTTGTCATTTTGGCTCAGAATCCAAAAACACTGAGGCAGAGGAAGCTGCCCAGCGTGAGGTTTTTTGTTGTTTGTTGTGGGGTTTTTGTTGGTGGTGGGGGTTTTTTTGTGGTTTTTTTTTTTCCCAATGTGACGTATTTTGAATGTGGAAAATATTTCACAACAAGTTTGGCTTGACCTTGGGATGAAGGCTCCGGTCAGTTCCTCATACATCTGATATCATACATTTACCTCTGTTCATCAGGCAATTACTGCCCAGCCCCATGCGGTCCACCCCTCTGGTGCAGGACAGCAGTGCTTCCTGGTGCCCTGGTGGCTCAAAGCCTTCATGAGATGCTGGCTTTGACTTTTCACAGGGACTTCATTTTCTCAAGAGCCTGTGCCTCTCTCCATTTTTTTGCAGGACAGGTAAGCCTGAATGGGCTTCAAATAAGCTCTCCTTTGAGAGATGGCTGTCAATCCTGACAGCCTGTGAGCAGCAAAGTCAGTGCAGAGGTACTGCACGCTTGGCAAGCTAAGCCTGGCAAGGTGTTCAGCTCAGGAGCCTGGCTAGATGTATCTCCTGCCATGTTTCCTCATTTTTAGGTGAAATAAAACACAGCCAGTGGGCAGGGAATGAAATGCACTAATGCACATTATCACTTCCCTTTTGAGTTTACATCATCAACATCATTCAGTCAGGCCCTCATGATACACAGCCAGGTGCATGATCTTTCTTTAAATTTGTTCAATCATAAGGCTACCTCCATAAAGTTTAGGATATAAAAGGCATTTGACCATGCAGAGAATGGAAAAGAACTTTTGTATCCCAAGATAGTATTTTTAAAGTGATTACTACAAACAAATAGAAAGTAGTCCAGCTAGAGGTGTAATAAAAACTGGAAATTAAATGGAAGCAATTACAAAACTCAAAGCTTTTCCCGTTTAAAACTACCAAAGCAGATGTAGGTAACTCAGTAAAAAGGTCTTATTTAGGACAAAATAGCAATTTTTTTTTCCAATTTTTCCACTTTGATGAAATTCTCAGTGCCTTCATAAGATATGAAATTTCTCAATTATGAAACTTATTGAAGATAATAATCAAAAAGCAGATTAATTTTTTCATATAAACATATATTTATTTTTACACTATTCTAAGCTTTATGATAAATCTTTACAGAAAATAACAGAGAATTCCCAATTGCCTTTAGAAACCAAAAGTCCATTCCTGTTCATTGTATTCAGCTCAAAGGTTAACAAAAATAGCAATTTAGTCTGTAAACCAATGTCTGTGTGACTTTCAATGATTCACTAAAAGTAATCTATACATCAGTTTGTATTTTCAGATAGTGTGAACACTTGGTCCTGATGTTGTATATTTGCTGATGCAAGCAAAACCCCCACTAGTAGAGAATAGATAATGAAAGCCCTGTACGTGCAGATAGTCTCCACTTTCCAATCAGAAGATTGTTTCATTTCTTATGTCACCAGTTTAGCACCTTTTCCCCAAGTGATCAGTTACCATTAAAGACATTTTCCACGGAGGGTGGCCCTGTTGGAGAAGTGGCTCTTGCCTCAGCCTATCTCTGTCCAGAAGTTCCCACCCTCGGGCTGGCCTGTACAGCTCCTGCTGACCAAAGCTGAGCCCTCCCAATGGGATGGAAAGTCACCTCTGCCAGGGGGACAGTGACTGGAAGAGGGGATGTGAGCTGGGAAAGGTTTTCAGAGGTGTTTTTAGGCAGCTAGAACCTGCAGCTGGAAGTGATATGTGGGAAAACAAACAAACAAACAAAACCTCAAAGCAAGAGCAAAAAGCAGAGTGCAAGGAGGTTGTTGCATTAAAACCTTTGAGTACTCTGGCCAGGTCTTCTGCACAAGAAAGTACTGAAAAAGAGTTATTTTCTATTCCACAACTTATGTTGACATAGATGATTATATTTCCTATTTGTGTCTAGTTACACCTTAGGTCATAGATACCTGCAGGCACAGCTGTTTCTGGTAGTCTTTTCAGCTCCAAGTGTCTAGCAGACTCTGTACAAGTCTGGTTGCATGTTTTGGGCAAGAATATTTCCTTGTATTGGTTTTGAAATCAAATAGATTGAATTTGTACAGGGAGGTCCAGAAATACTTGTCATTACTGCTATTTTAAGCATTGTCCTAAGGGGACAACAGATCTGGTCTGCTCAAGAGGCTATTTATTTTCTTCCCCCCATATCTGAGGCAATTCCCTGCTCAAGATTTTAAACCTTGCATTAAAAAACTTACCCACAACAAAATGAAGACATCAATTGAGGAAAAATCCTTCCTGTTTCTAATTTGATTTTGCTCTCAGCATCTTATATCTGAGGAGAGCAAATAACTTTCAGAGACCTGCCTTGCTGTAGATCTGGTTGTCGGTGAATCAGCAAGTAAAGACACAGAGCAAACTGCTCAGCCCTACCCAGTGGCCAGTCCCAAAACACTGCAGAGGAAGAAGCTGCTGCCAAGCTGACCACCATTGCATGATTATGAGGCGTGCATGGAAAGGAATATTTCCTGTAGCAGCTCATTTGAAGAACAGCTTGAGCTTCACTTGGGAAGTGGCCAGCTAGTGGCCAGGACCCTGGAGCTCATGAGTCCTTGGTGGAAAACACGGCTGAGAGACTGTGTCCTGCTGTGTTGCCACAGCTACAGTTTCTGAGTGACTTGAAGGTGCAGTTCCACGTATCTGTAATTTGACCTGAGAGTGACAAACTAAGATCAACAAACACGCTAAGATCCCCAGCAGGAGACAAGGACAAAACCTGCCTGCCAAACACAGAGTACAAAGATCTTGGCAAGTCTCTGAAGTTCATTATATTTAGTAACTCACTCACTATATTGGATTTGCTGTCCATGGTGCAAACAAGGATTTTGAACTACTGGGAGTATCTTTTATAACAATCCTCTAATGCTTTCAAGGACATTGTGCTTAGGGATCAAATTAATATATTCCAGGGTTTCCTGCCGCACACCATAAAGAAACAAATAGAAAAAAAGCCAAATGTCTTAATTTTCTCCCAGAATGTTGTAGGACTATTCAGAAGTATGAATTTGTCTATTGTTTCTCAGTATATAAAATGTTCAAAATTATAATCCTTAGAAAAATAGCTAGCATATGAGTATTTTTTTTCATAATCTTTACAATATTATTTCTTTTTAGTATAAGGAAAAGGTTTTTTGTACTATGAAGGATCCAGAAAACAGTAATCTGTTCACAGATTCTTGGTTCTGCCACTTAAAAATATCCAATGGGTTTTTAATTTCTTTAATATCTTTCTGTCCTGAGAATTTATGCTATACTTCTGCTAACAGCATAGTTTTAAGGCCAAGATATAAATTGTCTGGCAGACCTGCCTACCCAGCACAGCTGTGACTAGCTTGATTCCAGCCTCAGACTGACTCTCCAGCTCCATTTGCATCCATAACAACCTGACAGAGTTGACACTGCCTTTCCCATTTACACGGCAACAAAAGGGAAAGTAGTTTCCCTGCCTCCTTGAGAAGCAACACGGTGGGTTTGCAGCCCAACAATCTACCAGAGCTGGTTGCTGGCAGCCCCGATTTTGCTTAACTAAAGTGATGTCACTGCTGCAGCCAGGTGAGCCACGGGGGCTGGGGAAAGGTCTGGTCCAAACTGGGCGTCTCAGCAGGAAGAGGTAAGGGATCATCAGAGGTGGCAAGCTTTGAGGAAAGGGAAGATACAGAAGTTCAAGGTGTGTGCATATCTGAAACTTATGTAAAAGACTGACAGTCTTACAAGTCTTGCCACACTGGGACATTGTGTCTTCTCCAAAATGACTTCAGATAGAACAAAATATTTCTGTCAGGTGTTTACGTAAAAATCTTAGTTCTGAATCAGTGAAGGGATGAATGCAGTCCTGAGGCTTAGGGATGTTTGAGAGGGGCGGAGGCAGATTTCCCTTTTGTGTGAGCTCATGGCTGTTTATTTTCTACTAATACAAGTCACTACCCAGCTGTCAATTAAAAGCAAAAGTTCTAACAACCCATTGCATGGATTATTTTTAAGATGTCTTGCTAGATAAGTAACTGCACTGGATTGAGCATGAATGCTTTTGCTTCTCTCATGATATTTAACCCTTTCTGTTAGAGTTGTTTCACTTAATATGAAACAATTAAACGTTCCTAAGGACAGAGACAGCAAGGGAAAGTCCACTTTGGGTGTCCAGTGGGTGAAGCAGGGAGTGCAGAAATCCAGCTGCTGCATTAATAGATATCGCATTACTTCGTATAAAATATTTGCAGGTAAAGAGGCTGGATCACAGGCCTCCCTCTCTTTTATGTGTTTCCTATTCATGTTTCTGATTCATCAGAAGCCAAAGTGATTCCGGTAAGAAGTTTCCTCCAATGTAGAGCACAGAAATGTTGTACAGTAGACTCATGCAGGCCCTTGACATGAGCTTATTCTGTGCCAATATGCCTTTAGTAAACGTGCTTCATCCCTTGCCTCTGTAGAAACTCATACTACGCACAGGAGAAGCAATGCTTTTGCTCAGGGAAATGGTCATCATATTGTACTTTCAAATTCCTGCTAGATGTCATGAACATGGGGCATGAGACGACATCTGTCCAAAGGCTTAGGTTATCTTTGAGAATATAAAATGAACATTATCCACAATTCAGCAGATTCTCTATGGGTAATTTGCCACCTACACATACATTATTAAAGCTCTTGATGCACCGGAGTGCTCATCTCTAAGTTACAGCAGTAATATGAAAACCCACAAAGTTATTATTACACAATTTTTCTTGCAAAGATGATATTTTACTGCTGTAATCACTTCCCTCTAGGAGACCCCAGAAGAAGATTTCATCTCCTTTGCTAGTGATTTATGGAGTCAACTCTGTGCACATATCTTGAGCTTTCCTGTGACCTGCTGAAGCACAATTAATGGATGTTGTAATAAGGAAAGTTGAGTTCCCGCTTCCTACTAAAGAGGAACCTTTGCAAATAGGGTATATCTGGAAGTTTCATACAAAGTAAAATGCCAGTATGTCCCTGCTCTGTTAGGGAAAGAAACAGGAAGGGGGAAAAATCAATTAAAGTAAGAGGAAAATGGAGAAGAACAAGAACATATTAAAATAAGAACAGTTACAAGGAACCTGACTACAATAGAGAGGTGGAGAGAGAAACATTATAATGAAATAATAATGCATGTGCTACTCAATAAACCCATTCTGGCAAGGGCTTTTTTTACACAGAGAAAGCTTTTGGCTTTGTTTTTAAAATCTCATTGCCTCAGAGACGAAACGAACTAAGATGTTAATGGGAGAAAAAGCCTCAGACTTGATTCCTGAGTTAGAAACCACATGAGCTAAATCCTGGGATCAAAGGCAATGCCCTCTGCAGAGGAGCAGAGACCTGCCTGTGACATTGCTCAGAGGGCCAGAGTCTGAATGCTAAGGGGTTCATTGGCCAAAGTCCCTCCTGATGAGATTAGGTCTGGAAATAGCACTGTGTTCTTTAAGGGCAAGGAGTATAGAATGGTATTTAATAAAAATTCCACCGAGTATGGTATTCTCCTTCATTTCCTCTTCCATTGTGCTTTAGCGCAGTATTGCTCCTCCTGGCTACTGACTGCAACAAAACCTGTCTGGGGAGAACAAGGTTTATCTACGATGCCTGCTTGCAATAAAGCTGGCTGGGCTAAAGAAGCAAGTGTCACAAAGAACTGTTCACTTACTTCAAAGACTTGTCTTTGTTGGTTCAACCTTTTTGCACCAAAAGGGTTTGTACTATTTTAATTCTGTAACATGGGAACGCTACTGGACTCATATGCAGCGTATGGTGAGATGTAAAACCTTTCATGTGGTACATCTCTCATTCTCTCGCATTATTACTTTTTAGGTGAGGTCTAGTATTATAATTGTTCATAATAAGAAGTATGTTCTTGACTGCTGTTAAACTCCTTCTGGAGTGGATTCCTTATAGGATGGTAAGCTCATCAGTTATGGGAAAGGAATGTTTTCCTTTATAACCTTCATAGCATCCTTGCTTTTCTAGGTTGATTAGCAGAAACAACATTTAAGGAAAATTTTCTGACTTATTTTTGTGGCAGGTCCCAGGTTCTCAGAAATTACAGTCTGGCTTTCATCCTTGGAAAAGTATCTACATGTTCATACCTTCAGACTGAAGTGTAAATATTGTGGCTGCTCTGATAAAGACCCAACTTAGGTTTTCTGCTGAGATTTTACAGCCAGGAAAGAGATATCTCTGTTTTCTTTTTAATTTTGAAATATTTTGTGTATTTGAGTTGTACTGTCTTTTGTCTAGAATTTACTTTTCTGTTGTTTTGTCTTGAAGTAGTTCAAGGACTGAGTAGGGATGGTCAGAGTGTTAGTCTTCAAAGAATAAATGAAACAGGCACTTGCAGAAATAAAATCCAAATGCAAGACAGCTTGGAGATTTGGAGAGAATGTATGATCACATTTTGTGAGGGTGCTGAATTGCAATTATTAAAGCAGAGTGCTAATGACTAAGTAGGTGATAAATCTATATTCTGGAAAAAGAGTCATCAGTTTGCAGCTGAGGTTATGATACTATTTGTAGGTGTGAGCCTGCATAGTCTCATTTGTACATGTGCTAATTTCATGTGTGCATCCCCATGTGGATTTATGCTCCTACACAGCAGGCTTTATTTAGATCCCTTGTATACGTGGGATGTGTCATTTGTTTTTGTGTGCACCACGGGGTTTTTTTTTCCATTTTTAATTTTGACTTGTTTCTTACAATTTATACTAAGAAATGGTTCACAGGGCTTCAACTTCTACAATTTTCCATGACACAGATTACCTGGTTTTGTATGAACACATGAACAGATGTAGAGAGAGCGCTGTAAAGCTGTCATCTTGTATGGTACTGCTCTGGTTGCTAATACATACTCACCTTTAACATATATATGTAACCTTGATTGCTCTGCAACAGTTGGATACATATACGTGTATGTATTTTGACATCAGCACCTATACAAATATTTATCTATGCCAACACAGATGTATGTGTTCCTTGTGTCATTGTTTCAAAAGAGTCAGAGAAAAATAACTAAGCATGAGCATGTACTGTTGTCACACTGAGTATTTTAAATAACACATTAATGTATATACATGTAAAGCATAAGTATATAGTTCCTAAAAAACTACTAGTTTGCCCACCAGTAGGCAAAACTAAAGGTCATATCAGTGTAAAATAAACATACAGTACAGTAGTAACAACTGACTACTTAATATACCAAAGGCACAGAACTTACTGAAAGACTATTTCAATGAAAACCTTTGTCCTTTTACATAGAGAGATAAGTTCTTCTCCAGGTCACAGGTTGAATCTCCTTCCCAAGAACATTCTCTTCTGCCTGTTACATGATTATAGTTGAGCATTTAAACAGTAAATAAAAGAGAGAGGAAGATAATTCAGGAAGCAAAGACATTTACAAGGGAATAAATTAGTTACTGACTAAACATTTTCAGAATTTTGATAAGATGTTTCTTGCATGCCAAGAGACATTGCTGAGTAGGTGTCAAAAGTCCAAGCAGATTCAGTCTAAAGATAACCTCAAAGAACATTCTCTGCCAGCATTTTGTTGATTTTAGCAGTTCAATATGTTTCACAACATGAAATGAATTCTCATTACATAGTGTATCACACTGCAAGAAGCTGCAGTGACCTGACTTGAATTTTTCACCCACTCAGGAACAATTTCACCATTAGCCAGGCTGCATGGGGGCTGGGGGTGCAAAGTTCCCACTGCTCCAAGGCTGAAGAACATAACAAGCGTGTCTGGAAAACGTAAACACAATTCTAGGGAAAATGGAGCATTGGAATTAGATAAGAGGTGAATAGCTGGGGTCTGGTGAAATCTGACTGCTGGGGATGCACTTTCTCAGAGCATGTGACAGAGGATAATGGGTCTCACTCCCTGTGGCGTGGCAACTCCTTTATTCTGCCCCCATGACATAAAGGAGGAGGATACAGGTCCCTCTGTAGCACATATTCTGATGGAGAGTGGTACACTAAGCCTTCCTTAAAGTGCCTTTTACTGTGTTCCACAAAGCACTCCAGTGAAGGTGGCTCATGGCTTTGGGGTTTTTTCTGATTCTCAGCACTCCAGCCCCTGGTAGACCTCCCTTTGAAAGGAGCCACTTGTCCAGTGCTGCTGCAGGTCCGTCTCAGTCCAGGCGGATGGCACATCCAGGCACAGCTCCAGCAGAAGCAGTGGCTCCAGCAGAAGCAACGGCGTGTGTAGCTCTTCTGTGAACACCAGTTGGTGTCAGGTGTTCTTCCAGCTGTTCATGCCCAGATGGTCACATCTGGAAGCTCTGCCCATGTCTGGAAGCTCTGCTCAAGATAACTTCAGATGGAAGAAATGAATGCCTTTAAGCCACCCATGCTATAGCAAAGCCTTCTGACTACAAACTTGCAGTGTGTGCATCCCCAAAGTTCCTCAGTCCCCAGGAATGTGCAGAGTCAAAATGATGTTTCTCAGCACAATGCTAGAGCTCACCATGTAAAGATGCGTAGGAATGAGATAATAAGATAATACATATCTAAGGCATTAAGAGGGGAGCACTAAGAGGAAACAAGCAGTTTATTCAGAATAGTCTTTTTTTTGTGGCTGAATTGTACCCACAAGTGTTTTATAACTAAGGACATGATTATATATGCTATTACAGTATCTTATATAAAAGCAATCACACTAGGAAAATGCAATACTTTATTTTAATTTTCACCTATCTAAGGACTGCCTGTTAAAGCATGAACATCTGCTCAAAGCAGTGACAATCTTTGCTGGAACTTCATTAGAACACCATCTTTTTTTTGCCAGATAAGGCAAAATAGCTGACACCAGCACAGAAAAAATAATTCGAATATTGTTTATATTTTGACTTTATACCTGTCAGTCTTTATTTTAACCCAGATTTACTAAAAGAAGCATATCAAATTTATGGATAAGAACATACTAACCTCTATCCTTTAGAGCACAGGAGAAAAAAGTTAAAGGAGAGCTGAGGACAAGTTCTGCATGAAAAACTTCAAAATGACGCTAGATGATTTTTTGTCCACACACACACAATATGATCAGCAGATTTTTTATAGTGTGAAGTCTGAAATGGCCAGAAAGCAGCGAAAATAATCTCAAAAATATCAATATGCCTTTGATCAGGCTGTACAATCAATATAAGGAATGATACACCAAAGAACTGCTCTATGTACAGACTACAGGCAACCCCTGTGTATAACTACTAAGGAAATTAGCTTCTTCATCACATAGGATTAAATCTGAAGTGACTGTTGTACCCCACTTGTATTTTATCATTTGGTTGGCCGAGAGCATCTCTTTTGCTAAGTTTATACAATATCCAATGGAACAGAGTCCTCAACCATATGCGGGGTCTCTGGCACTACTGGAATAATATGTAAAAGGATACTTTAATATTGCTCTTAGGAGGCCTGGAATTATGTCTTCTGTTTAGCTGCAATCGTTACATTGACAACACGGTTTGAGGTTATGAATGTTGGTCTTGTGTTTAATGGGGCTCTAGAGATCCAGGTTTAGCTCTTGGCTCAAGCACAGGGTTCAGCTGTTCAATTAATCTCCATGTGCCTCAGTCCCTAATCTTTAAAAGTCATATAATAACATATCTTTTCCCTATCCTGTGTCTGTTTCATCTAGTTAGCATATAAACTGTCCAGGGCAGCGACGGTCTCTTTCTTCAGGTCTCTATAGCTTCTAGCATAATTAAGCTCTAATCTTGCCACGCTTCTGCAAGATCTGATATATCAGAACAATGAATAATTGCAAAACATTTCTCAATCTTGCTAGTTTTAATTTCTCAGTGACGCTCGCAGACTTTCTTTCCTCTGGTCTCTCTACATAGCCCTTGAAAAGACTTATTTTAAAATAGGAAAAAAAAGAATAGAGAATGCTTTCCAATGCTTTCCTTTTCCTTTCCAATGCTTTCCTTTTGTCTTGCTCACCTTTTTTTTTTGGAATTTGTTATGCTGTGGAGTAAATGTCCCCTTTTTCTGCACATTTTGTTCAGTGAACAGTCAGAAACAAAACAACTTTTGAAGGGATCACACCTTCCTAAGAGAATTTCAATGTATTGACAGAGTATCAAAATGAATTTACTTTAGACCCAGAGAGGAGACCTTGTGCCATGCCACTGAGCGTGCACAAGTACTCCTCTTAGCCATATTTTCTTATCTTCATCTGAAGAAATTTCTTCCTCATGGCAACACAAATGGCTATAAAGTTACTAAATCTCAAAGGTTATAAGCACATTAATGCAAAATGGGACACAGTGTTTATAATATTTCTTTGCAGATTTTTGTTTCATTTCTTCTTTTTTTTTTTTTATGTCTGCATTGGGTAATGGGTAGGTGGTACACTATGCCATTAGAAACAAAACATATTCCTGATATTTACTAATATGCTTATTCCTTTTTCATTTTCTGTAGGTTCTTGACTACTGTGATTCCATAATCTGGTTATGCATGGTGAGAAAAAAATGTGTCCTTTGCCAATTTTGTGTTTGCTGCCTCTCCATTCATTGAATGCTCCCCTGCTGCTGCATGAGCAGTGATGCTCCATATCTGTCATATCTAGATCTTTCATTATCATACAGACTTGTATTGTGTCGCTGCTTATTATTCTCCTTTCTAGGGTCAATGGTTCCAATCTTTTCAATTTCTCTGAAATAATGAAAGTTTTTCTGAGCCTTTGCTCAGTCTCATCACCCATCTACAAACTCTCTCAGTTCTGCCATATCCTCTCAGAGATCATGTGGCTGATACCATCTACCAGATTCTGGAGAAGTCCTCAGAATTGCTTTAGAGACAGACATTCTAAGGGAATCTATATTCTCCTCTGTCCTGTTTTTCATTTCAGCTGCCTTTAGATGTTTTTAGGGTGTGCAAGTTTTTCTGCAACGGTGCATGGGAATCTCCTAAATTTGTGCAAGAGTGGGGTGCTCGATGCTTAAGAACTTTTTGCCCCCTGGTAGATGGATTTGTTAGAGGAGGACAAGGTGACTTTCATCTGCAGCATGCACACCTGCACCAGGTACAGCAAGAGTTCCTCCCAGAAGAGAAATGCCTCATAGTGTTTGAAGTGTTCACAAGTATCTCACAGGTTCCTGCTTCTGTGCCCCAAAAGAAATTATTTTACAAACCCAGATTTGGCTGAAAAGGTCTTGGCATGAGAAGCAAGTCAAATAAGAGAATAAAAGAAAAATCCCGGACGACTTGAACGTGCGTCACAGACTTGCAATTTTTTAGGTGAAGGCCTCTCCTAAGATACTTCTCTCTGCAGAAAGGTTTTTTTTCTGATTACTTATCAGCTACCTTTCAAAGTGAACTTAGTGCTACTGAAAGATGCCAATTCAACAGCTGAGAGGACTGAAGGTCTTTCAGAGGGACGCAGGGACACACACACACACACCCATGAACTGTTCCAGCTCTGGTGCACTGGCCACGTGGCTCAGTCCAAAGGGAACTTTCTCAGCTGGGAAGTATTCATCTTCTGTCTAGATTATATTTATATGGCCCTAATTACTATGTTATGTAAATTATTCATAATTTAGAACTTTATCACTGTAGAAAAAATGAGGCTTTTACAGGTACACTCACAGTCACACACACCATGCTCTGCAGCCACATGGCAACAGCCCTTTCTTCAGCCATGGCTGCTACTGTGGCACCTTACTGAGGGTGGACATGTGGGATGTGTGTTTTCCTGTGGAAGACATGCAGCAGTTTTTGAGCATATGCTTGGCAAGTATTTGCCCATGTTGGTCTTTTTCCTTCCCAGCTGCAGAACTCTATCCAGGCTGCCATTTGGATTGCAGCATACTGGATATCCGTCTGGTTTGTCTGCTCCATTTGCCAAGTAGTGCACATTAGTTTGGTCTTGGCTATTTTTTTGGTCCATTAATGTGCTTTCTCAAAATAAGGCGAAATCATGATCTCATTTCATAAAACCCATCAGTTTTTTAAGCATTAAACTGTAGCTTAAGGATATATTGACTCACTTACTGACAGAGACTCCTTATCCTTCAGTCCATTTAATTCTCAAGGCGTTTTCTACTTCCCCTGAAACCTTCTAAATATTAGTTTTCTTTTCCATTTAGTTGGATGATAAGACTGGAATTACTTACCATGCTGAGACTAAAAACCCTCCTTCCAAAGAAACAGACTGACAATCCCTGAATTTCATTTCAGTGCCCTGTCATTCCTCCCTCTGGAGCAGCACGGGTGACAAAGGTTCACACGCCCACTCGAGAGGTGTTCCTGCACCACCCACAGAACCCCGGGGCAGCTCAGACAGACCCAGGGTCTGTCCCCACTGCCTGGGGCTGCTGCGAACTGCAGCCTTTGCCCGGCACTGTTCATGGGGCAGGGCGGCCAGAAACAGCCAGCTGAGCTGCCAAGCGCTGAACAAGATATGGGACATGCCAAGAAGGGGAAAGGATGACAACGGGCCCATCCAGTCAGACGTAGAAATGCTAGTCTGAACAGTGCCCTGGCAGAGAAAGTGCAGCTCCAGCATTTCAGGCAGCCGGACACACGAGGCAAGAGGAAGGGCTGGAGCCTGCCCAGGCCTGAGGTTCAGATGACTCTGAGTGACTGAGACCGAAAGTGCCTGTGAATTGACATGCAACGGCCTCACTCTAGCCACAGGTAACAACACTGTGCCGCAAACACAGCTGGATTACTGTTGTCCAGAGGGGCTCTGGTGGGACTGAGTGAGGCTCTGACAGCCATGAGATAAGTGACCATGACATTCCCCAGCTCTCTGAGCAGCTCCCCACCTCCAGGTCACAGCAGGGATCGCAGAGGGTGATGTGCATTCACCCTGCAGCTGCTGCGGTTCATAGCACTGATGACAGTGCGTTTGCACTTACATGACTGACCATGCACTGCAATCACTTGAGACACAGGCACACTTTGTTTTCTCTGTCTCACTTTATGACACCTTTTGCTACCTTACTGTGGGGACACTGACAGAGGAATGAAGCAAACAACTGAGGGGCCAGGAACATTGTAGAGAACTTGGTTCCTTGCACATGGTTCATAATGCTTAATCCAGCCCAAGCCAGATGCACAGAAGAGAGGAATGAAACATGCAGGAGATGTTTCCTGTTGGCCACAGGAGTCAGACTGCACAGGTTTATCCTCAGGCATCTCTTTTTAATGGTATTCTGTAAGTCTTCAACTGCTATGCTGTGAACCTCTCTCAAGAAATACTGCCAGATGTCACATTCTCATTCACAGCTTCATTCATTGCCAGCTCTTACATCACCTGTTGTTGGCAGACTCCATCAATGTGGATGGTTTTCTGGCAATTATGTCAGCCAACTTTCTTCTGTATGTAGCTATGTTGTTCTTCATTTGATATCAGCTGCTGGGGTTTATAAACTGTTTTCTTGAGAACTTTCAACTGACATATTTACTGTAGTTTCCAGTTTTAATACACCTTGACTTCAGGTGCAATTCTGTCTTTTGCACATATACTGCTTTTTTTTTTTTTTTCCCCTGGAAGTGACCTGTCAGACAATTAAAGAAAAAGCTAAAGAGCCTCTTTGGGGTACAAGAGCCAGAATCCCTCTAAAATGTTCAGAAAGAACTAGGAGATGGATCCTGCAAATCTATCAGTCAGCTTCCAAAATCCCCAGCGAGGGCTTGGAGGTTTGAGACGGCTGGCTGGGGATTAGGTGGAAGCTGTTCTCACAGGCTCACTAGGTTATGCATTTCCTTCAATTCAAACTCTCCTGTGCACAGAGCGGCTATGTACCTAACAGCTGCATGTTCTTTGCTTCCCTTTTGAGCCCTGCTCTGGCCAAAAAAGCCTTTATCAGAGGACACATTTGTGTACCTTTGTTCATTAATGATAACTGAGGTGGAATACAGTATCTTCTTCATCTCCATTGCCTCTGTCATAAATCCCCATGGAATAAAATCTCCTGGGATTTTGAAGAACTAAAAGTCAATTGCTAAAGGGAATTTAAATTCAATGGCTACATTTGGCACCAGTAATCTGGGTTTTTTGGTGGGTTTTTTTTGGTGTTTTGTTTGTTTGTTTTTTGGTTTGGTTTGGTTGGTTTGTTCGGTTTTGTTGTTTTTGGTTGGTTGGTTGGTTTTGGTTTTGTTTTGCTTTGTTTTGTTTTTCTTTGATGTTCACAGCCTGCAATTGCAGAAAGACTTACTAGCTCAACTTGAGGGAAAGGGAGTCAGTCCTTGCTGCAATTTTGTGCTCTTCTCTTAAGCATTTGCATGGTTGTCTTTCCCTTATTCATTATAATGACAGGAAGATCACAGCTGGCCATCAGTACAGAAGGGAGCCTGGACGCTGTACTTGTGGGAAGTCTACATTCCCTGCAAGTCTTGCATAACACAGACTTTCCCTCGGACTCAGTCCGGGTTTGCTTCCTGTCAGTTTTCCTCTAGCAATGGGACCATATGAGGAAAAAAGAAACCTTTATTCCCTTCTAGGGAAACACTTCATTCTTCCTCTTCCCTCTCAAACCTAAGATACATTGTACCTCTCATTATGGTAACATAAAACAGCACTGTAATGAAACTGTCAGTGCCTTTTTATGATGTCCCAATATTCTGGTTTGACAGGTTTATAAAACGTGTGCTCTTTGCCAGTCTGCCTAAAGCGCAGCACCTTCCTTCTGCCACCAGCTAATGACAGGATTTAAGTAATCTGTGTTATGACACTGAAGGTCACGGGTTTAAATCCTACTGATCAGTCAAAGCGAATGTCATCACAAGTGCAGTGTCTTCTTTTCTTACTCATTTTTTATCCTAGAAGTGAGCAGTGCACATCCCACTGGTGTGGATGCCTCATCAGCTAGGACCTGCCATGCCATTCGTGTTTCAGCACTGGAAAAACAAACACTTATGGAATTCTCATACTGCCAAGAATCTGCACCACAGGTGAACCATCAAAATACAGGCTGAATTTACTGTATGGTCAGATGAACAGTCAAAAACCAAATACTTGCCTAGAACTGCAAAAACAAACACCCAGAGTTCGCAAAGGTTAGTTACAGCAGAGTTATGCATCGCTTTATCAAAATTATGTTTTAAGCACAGGTTTAATGATCAAGGCTATATTAAAAAGATTCAGTTATCTTTTGGACCATGATCTCTAAGAATGCACAGAAAACAATACAAAAGCTAATCACATGGAGTGAAATTCCAATCCTCTTGTTTGTAACAGATTGCTCTTAATTTGCCTTTTTTCTGCTTGTGAAGAACCGTGAATCAGACTTTGTGCTCACTGGCAGTGTGAAATAATAGGATGTTGCACAGCTTTAGGTCAGCCGAAAGCTAAAGCGTTCTTCATATCACTGAATTTTCTCAGAAGATTCACAGCATAAGCTTGTGAACGTTATTAACAGGGAACTCCCTTACCCAGGAAAACATACAGCTGAGATTATGATGTGTAATTTCACTGAAAGGGGTAGAGTTACAGCCCAGGTGGACTTTGGCCAGCAGGGAGCCAATGTCCCAGAGGACAAGAGGTCCTTGGCAGTGCCAGGCTGCAACAAATGCCAGACTGCAGTGCCTGGAGATCCTCCATGTGAGCAGATGCCCCCGTGGCAGGCGCCTTCCACGTTTCCCCCTTGTTTTCCCATTTACCTCCACTCACCCCCTGCCATTCTGTCTCAGCCCTGCCAGTTGCCAGAGGGACAACCAACCTCTGCAGTGTTGTGGCTTTTGCCTTTATCACAGGACAATTCAGTTTTTCCAAGTAAAAAGCAGAGCTGTACTTTGTTCATGCTCCTTGACATAAAGACAAAAGCTAGGAAATATGGTGGAGGAAAAGCATAAAAAAAGAGAAAAAATATGGCCAATAACATACCCATCATGTGGCACGTCTGCAGGAGACAAGAGATCTGCTGTATAAAATATGTTTCCTGTAACGTGTGAGGATGTTGACAGGGAAAACCAGAGTGGATGGCCACTTCTCTTCTAGAGAACAGCCTAACTCATTCTCACACTCTGGCTCTCCTGGGAAAAGGAAGAGGATTGCTGGGCTGAGTGGGAAAAGTATTTTTCCTGTGAAACAGTGAGATGCTGAACTCTGTCTCCCCTCCTCATGTTTTTTGGACATAGTTTCTAGTCGTGACTGGGGTTGGCACAGATGAGCCCTAGAGGCAGCACAATGTGAGCCACTAAAACAAGTCCAACCACTGAACACATTTTTGTGCCATGACCCAGATTTCACCAATGCATAGGAAGTCTCCACGTTGAAGTAGGAAAATATTCCTCAGATTCATTAGAAAATCAGAGGCAATCAGAGGCTTGAGCTCAGCGTTGGAAATGCACTTACACCTTGTTCATTCCAAGGGCTGTGCAGTGGAGTTTATTAGAAGTTAACCTGATGGGTATGTTATTACTTCAACATGGCAAACCACAATAGGAAATCTTGACTATGATTTTGACTGAAATTCCTGTTATAGAACTGATGTACTCATGACTGGAACAGGTTCAAACACTAAGGACATGTTTTTTTCAATGCCAACTCACATGTGGCAAAATAACCAGTTTTAAGAAATGTAGCTGCTTTTTTCTTTTTTTCTTTTTTGTTTTTTCTTTTTTTCTTTTTTTTTTTTTTCCTTCTCTATGTGCAGTTAAATGTTATAACCTTAAGTGCTGAGCCACAGGATAAAAGTAGCATAGCAGGAAGTGGCAAAGAAGAGAAATCACAGTAACAGAACAATTGCAGTGACAATTTGACTGAAAGCTCATCTGGTCTGAGGGCTGTATGCTCAAACAACTCCCAAGCAATGTCCCTGGCCTTGGCTGTTCCTTTTGTTGGTCATAATCATGGGCTTCCATATCAATAACAGAAAACCATTAAAAATAGCCTAGTATAAAAGGGTCAGAGCATGGAAAAACTTACAGAGGTGGACACGGAATAGATGTTGTAGAGGAAAAAATGGGGAACAGGAGCCAATGTGCCTGACGGGCCCTGCAGCTGCCAGCCTTGACCAGCTGATTATCCCAAGGAGCCTGCAAACACCGGTCAGAGCACCAGCAGGAGAGACATGACCTTGCGTGCACTGCTTGGTGGCCTTGCCTGCACTCTCATGGACTTTTTTTTTAACCATTGAAAGGCTGAATCGTTCTATGTGTTTTTCGATGGCAAAGCGTTTTATGACAGTGTTGTGCTTTGTCATGTTGCTGATGGCAAAGCTCCGAGTCCACAGGTCTGTATGATGATGCAAACTGCCGAAAGGTCAGGGCTGGCCACATGGGACTAATGCCGATTATTTCAGTATAAGCATTATTCATTGTCATGTCCTGATGTAAAAAATATTCAGCTGTTGTAAATGTGAAACTTGCCATTCCCCACCTTTTACAGAGGTGAATTTTTTTTTTCTGTGAGGTGAGACCAGAGGAGTCAGAAAACCACTGAGCTCTCTGAGAGCCAAAGGAGACTCAGCCACATCCCTGTGAGAACGGTTGTCTACCTGTCATTATTTAATGTGTTGTCAGCAGTATGTTCTGCACTGTGAAGGCAAAAAAAGAAACAGGAAGATATATTAAGCCCATCTGTTATGGTGACTGTGTTTAAAAGAACAACGAGCATTTCATGCTGCCTAGAGTTAGATGCCTAGGGTGGGATTTATCTTTCCTAGCTTTATATGTCTGTCAAGCCAGTCATCTGCATCTGAGCTAGGCAACTTCGGCTGCCTGCACAGTCAATTGAGGAGAACGGGATCTTCCAGAGGGCAAATCACTCTGTCTTATTTTAGACACCCATAGCAGTCAAAAGGAGGACCCAACATCTACAAGGTTTTCACTATGCACTGTCTCTGGTTTGGTCCCAGGTACCATCCACAGGCAGCCAGGGCATGTCTTCAGGAGTCTGGTTCAGGCAATCCAAGATGATCTGCATTATGACAGCATGCAGCATGTTGGGGTGACTGGGACACCCATTTCAAAAGCATACATCTCAGGTAGGCAAAGATGCAAATATATACACACACAATCTGTTCTTTATAGAAGTCAAGGCTTTGGATAAGCATCAAGTCCAGGTTGTACCAGGCAAGATATTCTTACTTGGTCCTTATGTACCCCTGTCAAGTGCAGGTGATCTACTTGCTCAGCACTTGCGTTGGGGAAACATACATCATGTATTCATTAGGAAATAGACTAGAATGATCGCTGAGGAAAAATTTCTAACTTTGCATTCAGTAAACTCCTTTTCTGTGGACACAGAGACAACCTCATTTGGCACTCATTAACCGTATTTTAGTCAGCATTATTGCTGCTATAAAGAAATATTATTGGTATTTACGCTTCGCTTACCGTAGGTGCAGCCAGGACAGGAGAATGGGAAGTGGGAAGTGCAGTGCACAGATTCATTCCTGATTTATGTTTATTTAGTTTCTGCCATAGCTAAACAATTTTGACAGTGCTCCAGATGTACTAGATGTTGTATAATTACAAAGATCACTGTCTTTGCTGATCTTACAGCTGCACAGAGAGACCAACACAACAGACAGGGCAGAAGGCAGAGCAACATCAACCAGGGTCGTGGAAAGGTGAATAATTGCATCTCTGAAAGCTATTTTTACACATTCGGTTTTTCCAAGTTGTTTCATACCCCCAAACACAACCTCTCCTAAGTGACTATTGCTCTGTGACTATATTTAGGGGAACTCTTGTTCCTGTTACTATGCGTGCCTAATCAGGCTCAAGCTGATGAAATCCTCAGTACTGGGAGGAAAGGTAATTAGCATGCGCCTCAAGTCAATAAAAGCTCTACTAGACATGTCCCCACTGTCACAGAAGTTAATGCCAGTCTGATTTTCTGTAGTTCTGCCATCACTATTCCTCTACCTAGTCCTAAACATCCCCTGTGAGAACGCAGGGAGGTACCATAGTGGGCACTGTCTGTGTCAGCAAATGAGGCTCCTAGGGGGCAAGAACAGAGTAGAGTTGAATGCACTGGGACTCAGAACAGTTCTCCAGATTTGGAATTTAGAAATGGTAACTAAGCTTAATGAAACTGAAAGGAAGACTTGAAGCGTGTTGATTTGAAGCTGCTTGTTGATACCTCATTCTGAAAACTGCCAGCAAGAAGATATTCATATGGTGCATGGTGTCCGGAGTTGGGAGTGCAGAATCACTTAGTATCATGTGCTCCATGCCAGAACAGTTGGAAGCCTCTTGGGAAGTTTTTTGTTCTAAGATTATGTAAGATATGCGTTCAATAATGCCCTTAATGAGAATACCTAAAATGTACAAAGGGTCAATCACCCTGCAAAGGAAGAGGAAATAGTTGCAAAATGCACAGGGAGGGGCTACTGTTTGAGAAGACCAAGGAAATGTGTTGCCTTAAGTAACTGCTGACATCTCTTGTGACTAATGTATTATTGTTTGCAGAACAACGTTCTTGCCCATACTGCTTAACTAGGTATTGAACGAAACACTTTCTTATCTTAAAGAAAACTGCTATTTTTCTCCTGAAGCTTACGTACAAGACCCAGATTCAAGGAAAAACTTCTTGTCTCTGAATTCCTGTAATGTCTGAGAAAGCAGTAATATATGAAATGGCGAATCACAGAGAATAAAGTCTTGCATTTCAGCAGCAAATACATTTTGTCAGTGCAGGAAAGTAGAGCTGGAGCTGTGCAACTTTGAATTTGCAACTGTGCTCTCCAACTCAGAATTGCCTGAAGGCATTTGCAATCAAAGTCAAACAAGTACAAAGGCAGAGTAGCACTTACAGTGCAAAGAAGTGTAAATGGTGCATGGGAGGAGGAAAATAAAAATGCTTTAAAGAAGTGTCAGAACAAGAAAAGGAAAGAGAGTGCATGAGAAAGTGGAGGTAGCACCCACAATGGTGAAATGCAGAGAAAAACACTCAGCAGACCAAAGATCCCAAGCAAGCAGTCTGCCAGAAGCTACAAGAAGACAAGAAGCAAAGCAGACAGAAATGTGATTGGAGATGAAAAACACTTAGGTCTGTGTGGAAGAAAAAGTAGAAGAGTTTTTTGAATTTGAGTTATTGGACAACTGTAGTGAATGTTGGAGTGACAACCAGAAATATGAGACTGGACAGTCGGCAAAAGGTCAAAAGTGAAGAGAAAGATTTGTGAGTCACCAGTCAGGTAGCACCTATAAATACTGGAGCACACGAGGTCATGAAGAATTGTACGTATGGGAGCCCATAATAAATCTTCATCCCCCTTCACCTTTCAGTTAGTTGGATTTATTTGAGTTCAAAGCCAGGGATTCTTTAAGGTCCTGGTTGTCTTCTACCCACCTTCAGTACCCCCCGTGCCTCAAACTCCTTAATTGTTTACACACAGAAACATCAGGCGTAACATCTGAAGCACCTCATCCTCCCAGAAATTAAGATAATGAGGTTGAAGTTCTGTCTTTCCAATGATGTTGTGTCCAATAGCAGGTACCTAGGACCGGCATTGTGAGCAGGAACACCTCCCAGTCATGCTTCACTACCACGAGAAGAGGTCAGGTAAGTAGCAGCTGCCTTGTTGCTTCTCACATGCAGGAAATTCAAGAGTTTAACCAATAGCAGTTTCACAGCAACTAAATCCAGGTTTTGCAGCAATTTGTTGACTAATTTGTCAGACTAATTTGTTGTGGTTTGTCACATCATCGAAAGTCAAACTGGCAAATTTCTTTCCTAAACACCTCGGGATTTATGAATTTTTTTAAAAAATAAAAGTTTCATATTGAAGATGCCCTTAATATTTGTGTGCCTTTGATGCAAACTCGTCTTCTGCTTGTTCTTTTTCTTTGTTCATCTGTGTAGACTGCAAAACCAGTACCATTATTTCCTTTGTACTTGTTAAGAACATTGATGATGCAGTGCAGATTTTGGGCTACAAGAGCTTGGAAACCTAAGTGAATCCCATGCCACATTAGTTTACGGAGAGACCCATTAGACAGTCATTTACTGAGAAGAGGAGAAGGAAGCTCTCCCAGTCTCTCTCTTTCTTGGAATAGCTTTCAAATGCGTACACAGTCTGAAAGAAAATTCTACATGAGCAAGTTTATGGAAGGTCACAACATTTCCACCGAAAGGACATGATCTTGTTCCTGTTGAGATTACTAGTTAAATTCCCATCAGCTTCAGTCAGAGTTAGAGCAGAATGTAAACAAAATCCAGAATGGCTTCCCTGGCTGCCTGATAAATTTTACGCAGTTGTTGCTGTTTTTACAAACTTGATTTTTAGACAAATGATAGAGATATGGAAAGTGGAAGAGCTAGAAGAGAAACAGAGAGCTGTTTTCTCTGGACCAAAAGAATGTTGTTACAACATGTTCTTTAAATAATAAATTGACATTGTGAGTTGAAATGAAATGAAAATGTTTTTCTTTCTCAATGTCACTTTGAAACAATCATTTTTTTGCATCATTCTTCCCATTAAATGGATAATTTTAATCAGAATTCAAATGTTCTTGTGCAAAAATGCTGTGCTCCCACACTGTGTTCTAAGCAAGCAAATTTCTTCATGGAATTGACAATCTTTGTTTATTTGTTTACCATTTGGAATTTGCAAGCATATGTCAGGTACATCGTTAGAAAACAGAAACAGCTGCTCCTGCTCTGCTGAGCATAAAGAGCAAATTTAAAGACGATGCTGCAATTCCCAAGCCAGTCATAAAGGTTTTGTGGTGAGGATGAGGATAATCTCCTCAGGCTTTGGGACTTAACTGGCAGCCTCTGGAAGGCAGTGAATATGACAGGGTACAAGGACCAGGGTTTTGATCCTTGCTTCTAGCTAGGTTTATTTATGAAAGAGCACAGATACAGGATGAAGGTCAGTGAGAGGGACGATTTTACCCATGCAGGATAAACACAACACAAGCAAAGCAATCCAGGTGCCCAGACCTGAGGGTACCAAAGAGATAAACATGGCTATGACTCATGTCCGACAGCAGACCCTTGTGGAGCAGCAGCAGGAGGTCAAGCAGTGTGGCCAAAGGTGACCTCAGACACCTCTGCATAGGCATTTTAATTGCTCCTGGGGCGTATTGGCTTCCCCACTTCCTGCCTCCCAATGCTGCTCCAGTGACTGCTCAGCCCTTGGGAGCAGCACTGGAGCGTGAAGCCACAGGCTGCTTTTCCAGGGAACCAGCCTCTCCTGGAGAAAAACAGCTTCCCTGTCACTGTGGGCTGGAGAGACGCTGAACTGCCAGCTGCGTTCAAGTGCAGGATGTGGCTGTCTGTTGACAGAGAAGTAATTAAGACACAGCCAAGCAAGCAGCAAGTCTTTTTAGTCATGGTTTATTCTTTCATCTTTTGATTGTGGCTGCTAATTGAGGTGTTAGCACAGCTGTGGTCGCAGCAAACCCAACATCAGATTTGCCACCGGCTCTACTATGGATCTTGTGGTGTCCAAAGGAAGCCAAAGTGCTAAATGGTGAAACCTCTTCTAAGAGGGCACAATCCTAACAAGAAAGAGAACAAGACAAAAGGTCTTTATTTTTCAGGTTGAATATATAGAGAGACACTGTATTTTTAGGTATTTTTCACTGCTGATCTGTTCTACCTGAAACTGAGTTTCTCCAGCTGGATGTCTTCAGTTCCCATGCCTCCCATGCACATCAGCTGGGCCCACCACGGAAGTCTGAAAATGACCTACAACATTTGGAGTCTCTAATACAATTACTGGAAGTACAGCAAAATCCACAGGGCTATCTAACTTGGCGATTAAATTGTATTACATGCAGACTACAAAGGGAGAAAGCCAGAGGGGAAAATGAGACTATACATCAGCTTCCATAGTACTGGATAGTATAGTCGCAACCCAGACAAATTAGGCAATCACATGGGCAAATTCAACATCATCTTGTTAAGAGTTTGTTTCCAATACAGTTCCTAGAGCGCTTTAGGCCTCAGACAAATAGAGGCTCTTCAGTTGTTAACCACTCAGTGGGTTGCACGCTGGAATGACTTCACTAGCTTTTTCAATTTGTTCTAACTCAGCCCCAGGGAGAAAAAATGACAGCATAATCAACTTCAGCAAGTTAGTTATTTGAATGAAAACATGAAGCATGAGGTAGCATGAAGACACAATGGGTCTATTTTTAACAGATAATAAAAAGTACTTATGGCTTGAATCTCTTCATCAATGTGCTTTTGCTATTATTTTTGAGTGCTGTGCAGCATAAATAACCTATGAGACTGTTAAACTGTAAGACGATTTTGTGTTGGTAATATGATCACTTCCTGTGCCTGTGACTACCTCCTTCTGATTTATGGTGGGAACTCTTGAGGAAGTTTGGGGTCTAACACATAGGATGACTTCAATTGGCTAATTAAGCAATTTATCATTGAGAATGGCGTTCCAGCCTGAGGTGGTTCCTCATACATGGCACTCAACTATATGTGTAATGTTAAGAGACTTGCCATAGCATATAAGCACAAAATGGCCAAACCAGGAAGCTGTGTCACACCTCCATTTTGCATAATTTGCTCCTAGAGTTTCAGTGGTTTGTGACACCATCATAGATGAGGGTGCTAAAATGTAAACTTACTTTAATTATGCAAAACAAAACCAGCACTGCACTGCTTCCAGAAGGATTTAACATCTAACAGTGCGGGCAATTCAAAAAGTCAAGGGATTTATGTTAGCTGGGTTTATACTGAGATCGGCATTTGGGCCTTCCACACATTTCTCTTTTGCATTCATCTCGCCATCCTTCAGCCCTCCTCCCTCTTGGGTCCTCTTAGCAATCACATACCACTACCATGATCCCTAAAGTACTAAAAAGCTTTTCATGGAGCTGTTACAACAGCAGAAATGGATCCAGGATACATGATCTGATGTTAAAACCAGTCACTATTGGCAGGGCCTTCTCTTTACTCATCTCCCTTTTGACTACTTTCATGGTCTTCTGCTACTTTAAACCAAAGTCTTTCTGCTGACTGGCATGCATTTCCAAGTTGGCTGCTAAGGACATTTGGTTTAGGCAACGTGCCTTATCTGTTTTTTCCCTACGTCAGCTGGTGGGGAAAATCCCACCCATAGCAAATATTTAGAAGTTATCATTATCTGCCTATGTTTTTATTTGCATTGAGCATCCTTTGTTTGGGACTCAGAAGAGCTATACAATTCAGGAACAGGAAGAGCCGAGACAGACAGACTGCGACTGTACAAGGAACTGAGGAAACTCTAAAGAAGAACAACGTGTCCTGTGTTGTGTCCTGGTTTGGCTTTGGGGTAGCAAGTGCTGATTTATTCTCTAAGGCTTGGACAGGAACTGCATGTATGTAATCCAAGAGAGTCTGGAATATCCGGGCAACACCTGTAGATTGATTTGCTTTCTTAATATGCTGGTTTCCACCCATCCAACCCTGCAAGAACTGCAGACCCTATTACAGTGATTACAATCATAAAGGAACTTTTTGGTGTTATGGGACCAATGCTCTGCTTTCAATTAGAAGAACACTTCTAATTCTATCAAATGCCTATTGGTATTTTGAAAGGAATAGATACTTTTGTGAATGTTTAGAGTATGGTTTTCGTTCCCACTAAACCAACTTTGTGTTGATCCAGTGGTATAAAAGGGTCTCCAGGTGATCCTAAAGTGTATTATACAGCACAGATCATTCCCAGAGCAAGGGAGATGGATCCCCTGAGAGGGGATCACCTGACTCAGCAAGCTTACTATTAAAACTGAAGGTTTTTTCTTAACAAATTTTTAAAAGTGCATTGCAAGAAACTTTCTGAATTTCTGAGGAAAGTTTCAAAAGAGTAGGGTGGTTACTTCGCTAGTAACCAGGTAATTACTTCAGAGTTACTTTCAAGGGGGCAGAGCACACACCGTACAGGGTCAAGCTGGTAATCACCTGCAGATAACAGTTAATGAAGCAATCAGTCAGGACAGGGCAGTTGGTGTTTGACTGATGTTTGTTATGGTAATAGCCATTGAAGTCAGTGCGAATAACTGTGACAATGGCATTGTGGAATTCCAGTCTTATTTCCATATCAAATCACTTCAGATGACAGGTGAAAGGGTGAGGCTCCTGCTTGCCAGGCATACAAAGTCACAATGGGCAATTGAGTTTCTGTTGACGCTTTCTCTTTAATATGTCACCTGTGATCAAGATACTGAAAGCCAGATTCTGTATTCAGATACAAGTATGCAAATTTGTCATCTTAAAACTTTGTCGTTGTTCCTGGGAATGCAGCTAGCTCTGTCACTGTGCTCAGATTGTATCTTTAGTCACAGCTTGGGCAATCTTCACAGCAACTTGCACAATAAATATTTTAGTTACGAGTCTTTCAGCCAGTTACACATCAGATGAAGTGAGGGACATCTGCACCTGTAGCCAACCTGGCTGTGTAGTGTAGCTCTTTTGCATCTCTTTTCATTATTCCTGTTAGCAGCATCACAATCAGCACTAAATACCATTTTGATTATTTTGATAAGAGAAAATAATACATCATTGTTGTTGTTTTGTTTTGCTTTGTTTTGCTTTTTCTGCCCAGTAATTTTCCTGGCTGGAGTAACCTCTGAGAAACTTATTCACAAAGTAAAGATGTTGAGAAAGTTTGTGACTGAAAGAGTGATGGTGAAATCACAGCCTTAGATAATAGGCACAGAGAGTTTCCATAGGTAGATGGAAATAACATTTGTGAATGGAGAATCTATATAAATGATTAACACAAGGTTTGGCTGAGACCTGTCATTAAACATCACCTCCTGCAAGAGCAAGATACCCTATCTCATTTAAATGCACCTGTGAGCTCTGAAGAGGGAAACTGTTTAATGAATAGTCTGATGGATCACCCAGGCTAAACTTGCTGCTTTTGGGGGTTGGAGATGTGCTTGAGCATTGAGTAAGACAGTTTGTCTTTTGAGAATCATTCAAAGGTTTAACCAGGAACACCAAGCCACCAGGGCAATGCATTGAGTTTGGACAACTGTTATGAGAGCCCTTAGGACAAGGTCATGTCTAGGATGAGACCACGTACGCCAAACTCCAGATTGCAAACCTAACATGTGGCTAGGTACCAGGCAGTCCCCCTTCCTGTGTAGGTATCTGTTTGCATCAAGTGCCTCCCTAGCCTGATACCTCCCTTGGAATGGGTCTTCAGGCTCTTACACATGCTCTGAGGTCTGATCTGGGAGATGGCTTGGGAAGTGTGTTCAAAGCCTCTGTCTCCCTGCCCTCCAAAATTAGTAACGGTATCTGTTTCATCCACCTGCTTTCACCCCTCAGAAATGTGAAGCCCCAGGCTCTAGAGTTGAAACTCCATTTCCTATATCCCAAGGATGTGCCCTAGCTTCACACATTTCATATAGTTCAGAAGATTACATCTCCTCACCTTCCTCCTAGGCCATGGAAGAGCCAAGAGTGTAGTATCTCAGGACCCAAAGGAGAACCCATGTACCTAATGGTTATATCCACCTGGCAGGCAAGGTAGCACTGGATTACAGACCCAGCTCCCTCAGTTCCTCCTATGTTGGATCCTTCATGGCTGAGGAAAAACACCAAGTCTAGGAAGCCCTCAATGCATCTGCTCTTGTGAAGTACTGAGAATAAACCCTGCACAAGAGGTATTTGCCTGCCATCTCCTTTCTTCGCTTCCTTTTGTTGTGAGTTTTGGGCCAGTCCAGTATCTACTAAATCACACAGAATCACAGAATCACAGAACGTTAGGGATTGGAAGGGACCTCAAAGGATCATCTTGTCCAATGCCCCCGCTGGAGCAGGAACACCAATGGGAATCTTTCCATCAGCTTGGATGGACTTAGATTAGGCACCATCTGACTGGAAAAAATGACATAATGCTTCTAATAACAAAGATATTATGAATAGCTTGGCTTTATGTAGTGCTTTTTAACAGAAAACATTGTGTAGTTTTAACCTGTATGTCCAGGATTTGCTTTTACTGACCACCAAAAAGCAACCACATGTGGGGAGAAATGTGACTGCAATTAAATAGCAGGTCACAGTGAAGTTATATTATGATAGCACATATCTCCAGTTCACGAAGCTCCAGGCAGCAGATGATATGCTAACAACACAGCAAAGATATGTGGAGCAAAGCCAGGTGAAAAGCATGCTCTGCATTAGACTTTAAATCTGAATTTGTTGCCCGTGTTGGCATTTTGACTAGAAAAGATCATTAAGAATTCTTTGTGGGTTTGTTTTGTTTTGTTTTGTTTGTTCGTTTCCTTTCTTTCTCTCTTACATGAACTTTCATTGCTGAGAAAGTTCATTTTCAACTGCCCTGTTAATCTGACTAGTATTTCTCATTTCATCCTGTTCCACCTTTGTAAGCGAAAAGTGAAAGAAATCAACAATCAGTCCATGTGCAAATCTATTGCATAGTGACACATTTTTCAATAGACTATGTTTGAAAAATACTTTAGATTTTGCAGTCAGAGGATGAGGAAATCTTTTTAGATTTAAAATTTTGAAACATATTCTGGATCATTTGCAGATGGACTCAAAATCTAAAAAGGAATATATCTGATTCAGGGACTACATCTGTCTCTTGGGATCTCCTAATACTGGAATTTAAAGAAAAAAATACTTGCTTCTTCCTCCCTCTTTCAGGCAGCTATGTTCCAGCACAGTAACACTAAACTTACAGATTATATGTACCTGTCAACGCACGCTTGCTTGCTTGATTCATTCCCTTAATTTGAACAATTATTAGTGTGTTTCCCTGGGATGTTATATTGTGATTAAGAGCTACTGGTTCAAACTTACCCTGATACAAACATGGAGAAAACAAAGAGTTGTTTCCAAAAAGCTGAAATCGGACAGATAAAAGCACTGAGTGACTGTAACTGTCCAGGTCATCCATGTGTTTGGACAGCTGATTCAAAATGCACGGGGTCTGTGTTATGAAAGGGTTGCAGCTGCAGGATACCAACAAAGGGCCCTGAGAGGCTGGAAAGAATTTCTAGGAGGGATTTTCACTTCCAGAATGAAAGCAGTGGGATTTAATTTCAGAGAAAATATTACAGAAGCCTACCCTCCCGTAAATACACGTAAAGCAAGTGAAGTGCTCGAGTGCTGGATCCACAAAACAAAGGCACTGGCAAAGTTAAAGCGTTGCGAGATGGGAGGGGTTTTGTCAGTGGTAGATGTTTCTGCTGCAGGCTTCTTGCCATATGCCTCACAACTCTGCCTCTACTGGATTGAAATTTACTTCCATAGGACAATCAATTAATGTTATTAATAATGTTATTTTGTAGCTGACATTAAGGATTACAACGAAGGAGCTGGGATGTTATTCATTTGCAGAAAAGGGGCCTGAAAAATGTCTGTCCTTAGGCAGTAACAAAAAAACCCAGAGGAATGGCATTTTCCATCAGATCTGAGCTGAAAGCTTTGAGAAAGATCAGTCAGAACACAAATTCCATTGCGCTCCATTTTTCCCGGGATATGGACTTCTTATATCTCCCTCATTAGATCTCACACACAGACTGATTTTTGTTTTGGATAAGCTGGCTTTCAGTAGTAAATACAAACTTATCCAAACTTTCAGCTCCAAGTGAATATGACTTTGTCTTGTTTAATTCTACAGCACATCGATCAGATGAAGTCTGTGTTTCCTTGACCTCAGAGATAGTAAGGTTAAGCTCTTCAAAAATGTAATTAAAACATCTGTAAGAACAGCAACAGAGCCACACACCACAGCAGTGACTTCAACAGCTCACTCTTTTGGCCCCTTGCTACCTCAGTTTCCCATCTGCTAGCCGCTAGCATTTCTAAGTCAGAGTGCATCACCTTCCTCAGTTTTCTCTTAAAGTTCATGATACTATACATTAATATTAATATTTGAAAGATATTTGCAGAATTTATGTGCAATTAGCATATAAGTGATTCCCGCTATAATGGTGGAAAAACTCACTATTTCTGGAGATAGTTATAACTTTCCTTGCTCTCTTTTCATTAAGGCAATTAACTGTGTTGCCACAGGAACCTAAAGCTTTCCATTGTTAACATGAACTGCATTTTGGATATTTTCTGTACTTTTAAGAACTACTCTGAGGAAAAAAACAAGGAAAAAATGTCGCCCACTGAATTTTCTGTTTTACGTTTATTCTGCTGGAAAACATACAAAACCTCCAATTATTTCTTCTAAAGGATCTTATAGGATGTGACAAATAGTGTGTAGAGGGAAATCATGTGCCTACTTTTGCTTATGTAGAAGAGGAGGAAGGTTCAGGATGGCAATTTCCAGCAAAGCCAAACTGCTGACAGTGAGAGGTACAAAGCTGCTCTTCGCTGTGTAGTTCATCACCCTGGCTGCCAGCCCACTACAGGAAGATAAAAGTTTGGGGTGGCTGCACCTTCAAAGGTGAAGTGCTACCCTTTGGCGCTGGGAAAGCCATGACATTAGCCTGTCGTCACACTTTGCTTCGTACTCTGCCACCGTTACACTTGGACCATTTTGGACAGCAGCATCACTGTCTATGCCAAAGCGTGTTATCCTTTTCTTTCTAGGCAGAGATTGGGACTGGGCTTTTCGTGTACAATGTTGCAGATTTGCTGGCAGCCACAGCAGCCTCTAAACCATTTCCTTTCCTATGGGTGTTCAGGACACATTCCACAGTTTTTTTGTCCCTGCCCTTTAAGTCAATATTTTAAAAATAAATGCTTGGGGAAATTGGACCTTGGGGATTAGGCACAGAACAAGGGTCACTGGCCGGGAACCCTGCAAACCGAAGCAGCAGCTGACATTGCCATGGAGACCTGCTGGGCCTTTTCTGCTGATACTTATACAGCTCCAGGTCAGTCAACATCTGTCTGAGTACAGCCAGAATCTGTTGAAGAATATGGATGTAAGCTTGCATTCTTTAACTAATTTATCTTTTTGTCTCCTCTTTTCCTTCATATTTGATCACACCATTCTGGTCTGCTTGGAAGCACTGAATACATAGAAGCTGGCTAGCAGGAATGTGGTGGGTTTGAATGATGTTGTCCCAGAAGGTCCATGAAGTAAGACTCCAAATGAGAGGAGACAGAATCATTGAGGTGCATTGAGCCTCATGATTTATGCTTAAAAAGGGAACTGTAGGTTGAATAACAACAATAATTTCCTACGGTCTGCTAGACTGTGAGTAGCAGCCCACAGCAAAACTAGTGCAGAACTGTTAAGTTAGGTTGTTTAAAATCAGCCTAGGTTGCATACAAACTGCGTTGCATTAAATGCTGCGTAGGATACAATCTTGCATTGTTATAGGAAGGGACTAAGTGACCAAGCCTTCTCCAGCTTCTGTGAGTCTACGTCTTGACCAGTGTTTAGCTTGTACAATTAGTATAATTGTTTTGTCAGTTAGTCACTATAAACTCCCTTTTCCTGGAGAGATTGTTCTTGGCTAACAGCTTTAGGCAAGATCCACTCCTGGTGTGACAGAATTATTCCAAAGATGAAGAGACCGAGTGTGTTCACTTGTGCCAGATATAGTTGTCCAAATAATAATCTGAACATAGTAAATCAAGCCACTCTGCTAAGTATCTCTGCCTTAGATCTTTACCTTAAAAAGGAACATGGAGAAAAAAACAAAAAACCAAAAAACAACACAAACCAAAACCAACCAACAGTACAAGTTGGGCAAATAAATCTCCCAGGCTCCTGTGTTATTCCTAGCTTTAGAGTGCTCTACAGAGGAATTCTGCATAACACCATAATGGCTCACTGAGAGTAGTAAAATCCAAGTTCTTTAACCTCATAATTTTATCTGCTGAAGTTTGGAGGATTTTTTGTGACATCCTGGTTGATGTCACAGAGAACTACTCCCTGCTGGCTGAAAGAGAGCAATAAAAAAACAGTATGGAAAACAGATATTTAGCTTGTTCAAATGTATTTACTGATGTTTACAAGTCCCTAACTGGTGAGCTTTAAATGAAAAATTTAATTTCAATTCAATTATACATTGATCAAAATGAAAGTAACATGAAGGCTTTTCAGATCTTTCCTCTCTAACTTGCCCTTCTGCAATCTCATGAAAAAGCAAGATAAGAAACCAGTAAAGTGATATTAGGGACATCAAAAATGACCATCCATCAAGACAAAAATGTTCAAACTGAATCAATTTTCACCTCATTTGATTGAAAAATTGAAAGTGTCCAGTGATAAGTTTTGTGCAGGAAAGAAAAAGTCATACTTTTCCATCAACATGTTTTCAAAGAAAACTTTTACAGAAGAGTTCTGTTATTTGTTAAAGTGCAGAAATAATCAGAACTATTTTGTTAGTAGCAATAACAGAAAGACTTGACTATAAAATAATGTTTCTGTGTATTTCAAGATACAAGGGCTTATCTGAGTTGCATTTTAGACAACAAAAAGGAAAACTCTTGACTTAGCTTTTTTAAGTACAATGTTTATAACAACAGCTTTAGCCAGTGATCACAAACCATCAGATATCTGCTATCTGATCTAGATATAGAGGGTATCACTAAATTTTTTTTCTGACTGAGGGAAAGTTGAGTAGTTTGCAACATACTGTTCTTGAAGACTAACCTCCCACTGCCTCCCACAAGCTTTCTACTGGCATGTGAGGTATTAGTACATGAGAAATAGCATTTATTCTACATTCTGTGGATTGTTTCTCTTGAATATCAGGAAAGGTAAGCTTTCTTCAGTAGTTTCAACTATATTATGCTGTCATAAAACAAAACAAAACAAAACAAAAAACCCCAACACATTAGTTGGGATTGAATTCTGCAGAGGCATATTCAAGTTTTTCCATCTTGTACTGGGAACAGTAATCAGCTGCTCCAATTAGACCAAGGTTTGCATTGTATAAAGCCCTTGAAAAGTGTCTGGCGGTTGATGCCAGCCTTAAGGGAGTGGAAGCATCAGTGCAAGCAGAGAAGTTTATGGTAGAGGGCATGCACTCTATATCCTTGTCTGCAAAGAGATTTGTTACAACAGATAATATAAAATAGGGAAAATGTTTGATGATACAGATACATAAAAATATATTATTTAATCTGATTATCCATTAGAAAGCAGAATTTATAACAAGGGAGAGAATCAAACCTCAACTCTAATTCTGTCTGCTTTCAACTACTGAAATAGTGGTTATTTTATGCAAAAAAATAAAACTTTGTTACAAGTTCAGCCTTCTCTCAAAAACTGGCAGCAAACATTTGCCCCAACATTCTTTGGAGGCTCAGGGTTGGGATGAATGATATATCACAGGGGCTGTGGGGATTTCCTGGGGTAGATCCTTCAGTGCAACACGGAAGACAAGGCTGGGCAGTCTCCCCTATCTAAGTGCAGTTATAAGGCCATGAGAATGATTGAAGTGAAAAGCACTAATGACCAGTTGAAACAGCAGCATTGCCAGTAGCAATGTGGAAATATCCCTTGCCAAGGTCTGTAAGTTATCATAGGATTTCCTTTTTTAGAGTTAGCATAATATTTTTGCTTTTTCTGTAGTTATATATCCCGGAAGTTTCTAAAAAATGTGTGTCTAGTACTTGAATCGGTCAGAAACCTATAGTTTTAACACTTTTTACGATCTAAGGCGAACAATTTTAGTTTTGTGGGGGGGTTTTTTGTTTGTTTTTTTTGTTTGTTTGTTTTGGTTTGGATTTTTGGTTTTGGTTTTTTTGTTGTTGTTTGCTTTAGGGTTTTGTTCATTTGTTTTGTTTTGTTTTGTTTTGTTTTGTTTTTTTAGGAAAAAAATATTAGAAATTCATCCTTGACTCCATAATGCCAATGTCAAACCTCCTGCTCATTTTGGTGGAGCCAGAATGTCATGTAGGTATCCTGAATATTTCTTATTTGTTTATGTACTGCGTCAGCTAAACCTTCAATTGTTTGTTGGTAGCTTTAAAATGGATTCAAATAAGTCTCATTCTGTTAGTGGGTTGGTCCTTCCTCCTTCCCGTGTTGGGTTTGCCCTTGTCATTACAGGCATAAAATAAGACGACTTCTCTACCACAGATGTTTACAATACAGTCTGTAAATAATGGATTTCCATTGTTTACTCAAAGTAAAAAAAAAAAAAAAAAAGACTTTTTAAATGCAGAGCTACAAGGTTTGCAGAGCTAGCGTCAACCTCCCCACACACAGAGTCTCCTACTTTCCGGGAAGAAGCCCGGGGCATCCTCCCCTCTTGTAAAATGTTCCTGCCAGAAGCATTTTAAAAACTCTCAACAAAGAGAAACGTGCAAAATGAAGCATTTCAAAGGAGGAGGAAACTAGAAAAGGGCGGTGAAAAATGGAACCCTGCAGAAGAAGACTTCAATTTGTCTAGTGATACCACTTGATAAAATGTTCAAGGTCCAGCTTTTAAATAGTGACTCCCACACACAGCATTTATTTTCAGAAGTAGTAAACATTTATGCTAAGTTAAAACTGTACATTTTAAAGTTCTGTTCTAGGGATTCTGCTCTGGTAGCCTTGTATCAAAGTACCAAAGAGATCATTTCTGTCAGAAAAAATTTACAATGTAAAAGGCATGAAAAGACAAGGGGTGGGTTTATTCCTTTGAATTTCTTTCCTTTCTAATTCTGAGGGAGAAATTAATGCTCAGGAGTAGCTAGTCTGGATCCATGGTCATTTCTTGGGTTCTGGTGTGTTTACAGTGACTTCCCTTTATCACTGTGCCCAGATATTTGAAGTACTTTTGACTTAATTGAAATGACAGTTTGATATACGTTGGTCAGCAAGGAAAAAATTTGTTACCGCTCCCACACCTGTTTTATGATAGCATTTGTATCCAGAGGCTATTTTTCCACTTCTAAGAACTAAAGCGATATAGGCATGATGATACCATGCACTGTTACCTTCTAATTTCGAAGGTCCTGGCTATGAGACTGAAATTCACAGCCTTGTTGGAGACACTTTCCCAGTGCTGTGAACAGGGAGTTTAGAGGTGGGGAGACTGGACAGACAACATCAGAGCCCATAAAACAGCCAAGAGGCAAAGGTTGAAGAGTGGGATTCATCTGAAACCCTGTCACTCTCAGGGACTGAGATACTTTCCTGTGGCTCATCCTGAATAGTATGCCAGGGTGAAAGAGGAAACTGTACTTTGGAGACGCTTCCAAAATTTATGCACCTGATTCACCCATTCCAACAGCTATACCTGCTGCTGCTCTTGGATGAGGAGATGTTGCTGCTCCTATTTTTGTTGCGTGCTTGTGGTTAAAGCACTTATCTAGGAGGCAAAGACCTGTGTGTGTTCAGATGTCTTAAGGCAGAGGAGAATGGGATGTGTCACCTTCCACATCCTCAGAAGATGGTCCACAGCAGGAAAAGTAATAAGGTAAGGTGTCTCCTGGTCAAGATTAGCCATTGTCAGGCCAAGAGGAAGCTCACAAGGCTGGAGAGTGATAGCAAGCTGAGGGAGCATAACTGTAGCTCAGTGAGATCTCTTGAAAGACAAAGGTCCCTACCTTCACGGGTTTTATTAATTGACTTTTTAATGCAAAATACACTAATACATTCCAAAAGGCTTTAAGTATCAGACAGATGCAAAGATGCTCAGTTTATTCACAATGCCTAAATCTCTTCTTGGATATAGACTTAGCCTGTTATTAGTTTCATATCCTGCCTTGAATGCAAAATCTGAGATGTCCCCTTTCATATTGAGCTCTGCCATTACCCTGAACTAGTGTCAGTTTTTCCTACTTTTGGATATGGTTGACATCAGTGTGATGATCTCACATGTTCTTCCAATAATACCCTACTTCTTAACACCATAAAGTAGTAGTACCTTTATGGCAAATGTCACCAAGAATCTATGTTTTCTTTTAAAAACGGTTTGGCAAGCAAGAAGGTATGAACAGCAAGAGAAACATCACAAGAGTTTATATTATACATTAAACATGTCACAAATCTGGTCCCTCACTGCAGCGGGAGTGGAAGCCTACATATCTGCATTATTTCCTGATGCCCTGTTCACACTAATTTACACAAAATGCACCTGTTCAGAAATCTGGGAACTTTCATAAGGTTTAACATTCACACAACAAAGCATGAAGTGCTAATGCCCTAGAACCACTTTCCAAAATCACCTTCTTTAACCGTGTCTTATGTATTTCTTCCCCAAAGACCAAGAGAATAGATGGATCTTCTGGGATTTCCAGAAAGACAGCCAGTCTCGATGCCATTGGAGATAAACTCTCACAAGATTTCTAATTTCTTCTCTTGCCACTAGGCCGGTTTGTTTGTTTGTTGTTTTTGTTTGTTTGTTGTTTGTTTGTTTTGTTTTTGTTTTTTTCACCCCTAAAAAGCATGTTTCAGTCCTTTCACAGTCTCAAAGAGAGGAAAACAGTCTCTGGGGTTACAGGGGCCCACTCTATTAATTGCTGTAGACGTAGAAGACACATTTTAAGCATGGAACAGAAACTAATGAGAAAAGAGTGCAGGCTAGTGCTGAATGCTGGCCTAATATGTCTTTTTTTTCCTGAAGCAAAGGTCTGAAGACAGACTAATTAGAGTGCCTGAACAGTCCCAACATGCATCTTGCTGTAGGAGCTCCCAAAGGTTTCCTTAAAACACCGGCATTGCCAACAGCGGGAAAAGGACAAGCAGCAAAACTGGTGCTGGGAGAGCCCAGGGGAGCAGGACGAGTCCCTGGGCTGTGGGGTAGGCCTCACACAGCACTGCCAGACAGCCGCATGTGGACAACTCAGGAGCCTTTCCCCGGCAGGGATTTGACACCGTGTTGCAGCAGGGAGCTGTAAAGGTCTGTCACAGAGCTTAACTGAGGACTGTTCATCACCATCCCACACCAAGACACAGTCCCCAGAAGTTACGGGCAGAGGACGGACAAGTGGCTGGAAGGAAGGTAGGACCGTTGCACTAAGGAGTTGAGTAAGACACTCGATTTAGCTCAATTAGGACACCATCTGATTACTAGAACCAGCCATAGCTTTTGGACAGAAGACAGAAAAGTGTCTCTTGTCAGAAAGATGATGCTGCAAAAATATGTTAAATTCCACTGCATTTCAAAAATCAGATTTAATCATGCTGTCTCTATTTTCCCAATTATGTTTGATGCACTCAAAATATTTTGAATTCTTCATTTAGATATATTTTCATGTTTCATTATGAAGCCAATATGTCTAAATGCATCACTAAATTATATTTAACATATTAATATTTCATAAATTTCATCCGAGATTATACTGCAATGTTTTGGCATTACTGAAGACGAATACTGTTACCTTAGCAAGTGCTGCAGCACCATAGAAAAAAAAAAAAATCCTTGATGTAAAACTAAGAATTTCAGTGACATAGAAAGTTTGAGTGTGTTGAATTTTCATTCCAGTTCGGAATGAAAACAAACGTCAAATCTCTGTGAATTCTTGTGGAATAGAAATGCAACCCCTGACTGGCTCTCTAGACTGTAATTGTAGGTGGCTCTTAAGCTGTGAATATTTTGAAGGTCAGTACCGGTGGATCCATGGCAGAGCACAACTAATGATGCCTGTGCTTTCAAAACCAGCAACGTAACCAGCTAGCCAACCAGCAAGCAGTAAACAGCTGCTTCCTGAAAGGGGAGAGAGGATTAGAGAAAAGGGACACGAGATCCCCATCTTGAAGCATCCTGAGTCAGTGAATTAGGTGAGAAACTTTACTCTGGTCCCAAGAGCTACCTCTGCCTCCAGAAGTGCTGACTGGGCTTGTCCCAAGGCTTCCTCACTGCTGACCACACACTCCTGGGGGACTGCAGCGAGGTCCCAGCACCGGGGCAGTGTATGCATTTTGTGATCACACAGGACCTATAGGATCCTGCTGACGCAGGGTGCTTTTAGATAAGAGTTGTAAGAAACTGTCAGCAGGAAAGCAGTGAGTATATCCTGCTTGCAAGAACATCTTCCTGACTGAACTGCTGCTTACTCAATCACCTACCTGCTGGTGTGGCCAGCAAATGGCACTGGTGTCTAGCAGGTGCTGCTGCCAGCACTGGGATGGCCAGCGATGACAGCCCTGTTAGACAGTCCTTGCCCTTGTGGGGACCTTTCTGACTTGCAGAGAAGAGTAAGTTAAGTCTCAATGTAACAGGTAGCATAAAAAGAAGTGGGTGGTTAAAATAGCAAGGTAGTGACTTTGTAGGATCTGAGTCGGAGTTTTTAGCAGCTGGATTAACTGTGTGTGTAATGTGGCCAGAGCAAACCAAGATATATTCCCTGCTGACTGTCAGGTGAAGAATTGTCCTGGGGTGTTGCTACCGTCAGTGGAAAATAAAACACTGCACTGACACTGCCTGTTGGTGAGGGCAGGGAACTAGTTGATCTCTGTTCCCTTGCAAAAGCTCACAGGTGTGAGCAAAGGCTTATTTCCAGCTCAGATATTCTCAGAAATGACCTGCATGCCAGCACATGCACACTTGGACTCGTTAATCCTAAACACAACATTGTTTTGTTTATTATTTTCTATCAAAAAGGGTGGCTCATCAATGTACACATTAATATTCTTTTCCTCTCTCTTTTGCTAAACATTAAAAACTTCTGATTTTGAAGGAACAGGAAAAGAGCTATTTTGTCTTTGAGATACTGCCTTGTTTGCTCCACAGACAAACTAAAATAGCTCCTGAACAGAAGCACAGGACACAGTTGTCTCATGTCTATCAAAATAACCTATCCATTTTTCCTTTCCCTCCAGTCTGTGCCTACAATGCAGGTTTAATCAAGTCATCTTAATTCTGCCACTCACAAGCTGCAGTGACATGGTGTCTCACAGAACCTCCTATCCGAAACCTAACTACAGAGCACAACAAAAAGCTTTTATTCGTTTTGGGGTGGGTTTAATTTTTTTCTTTTTCTTATATTTTTGGGCTACAAGTGACTCATTTCACCTTGTTTTCTTAGTGATAAACCACCGTTTGTTAAGAATTTCTAGCCTGGACGTTTATCCTGATCTTAATTACAAATTGTAGGACATTTTCTTCCTGCAACACAGAAACAACCTTTTCTCAAGAAGTCCTGGCTGCTGTGGTAGAAGTTTCTCAAGAAAGCCTAAACAGTGGTGTTCCCCCCTCTGCTCAGTGAAGCTGCTCTTGAGTAACTGAGGAGACTTTTTCCTTTCCACAGTATATATTTGAGGGAAGAATCCCTTCCAACCTCACCCTCACAGCATTTCTCATCTTCTGGGTGTGGTGTGGAGTGGGAATCTTGCAATCAGTAAACAAAAAACAAGTCTGCTTTGAAGATGGGAGACTAGAGTTGCAGACAAGACCACACTGTGTCCCCAAGGCTCAGGAGAAGGGGACAAAGCTGCAACCACCTGGGATTCTCACTACACCTTGAAATTAATAGAAAACTCCAGTGTTTGTCTGAGTCAAAGGGATGTGGAGGAAACCAATAACTGTGGTGGGAGGAAGGAGGATGAGATCACCAAAGTGCTTCAGATGATGGTCTGGCCCTCTTTGAGTGGCAGTAGTGGCCCATGCAGATACCTTGCTGCTGGCTTGTGTTGCTCTGAGAGTTGCCACGGTAGGGTGATACTCAGAATACCTCAAGGACAGCCTTGCTCAGGGGCTCCCCAAGGGGTATTCCAAAGAAGCCACAGGATGAATATGTCCCTCAAAGTCTATGGCAACCCTACCAGGGGGGAGCTGAGAGACACAGAGGTGTCAGTAACATCAGGTATGTGCCACTGCAAGCAACCTTCTGGACTGCCTGCCCTATGCTTTCACCATTGTGTAAGACTCCCTCCCTCTCAGTCCTGTAGTCCTAACACGTTTCTCTGTACAACACTTAAATCCTGGTTTTCAGATGCAAAATCACCTGATGCTGTGCTGCAGACAACTCTGAAACAGGTCCAGAAGATCACATTGAAATAACAGAACAGGTAAAGCTGCCCTGACGTTTCAGATGCTCTCTTTATCCCTAACCTGGTGATTTTGTTTGCCACCCAAATGAGAAGACACCAGCTTGGGCAACACCATTTCCTCATCTTTCAGTTTGCCTGGTGTCCGGCTGGCTTTGGTGTGCGTGTAGGATGCTGTGGGCACTTGTATCCTGCATAGCCATGAACCTTGGAGCAAGGCTTTAAGGCTCTGCCATCCCTGTTTGTGCTCCCTGGCTACACTCGCCGTCTGGATGCGCTCAGAAAAACCACCAATTGCAATGCACCGGCGTGCTTCAAACCTGACCAAGGAGGCGAGCCAGGGCATGGGGAAATATCACTGGACCCCAGCCAGTGTCTGGGCATTTTCACTTGACTGGTAGGAATGCAAAATAACACTTGTAAAAGCCAGTCATAGTGCCAGGCCAGGCCTTTTCTATCCTTTTTATATTTATAACTGTAACGTGAACTGTCATGAGGTTCATTTATATGTGACTTTTAGAAGGCAGCTTACAGTTTAGCTCTGCCATAGAGGTCCATGTTTTCATAAGACCTTATTCTGAAGTTCTATCTCCTCTCCCTCAACACAAGGCAAACAGCACTATAAACCAGGCAATTTCTGTGCAAAGTAGTGTGCGTTCTGCAAATACAGTAAAGGAATTTGGTCTGTTTTATCTGTTGTTACCTTAATAGGAATAATTTTGTTTCTCATTTTTGGGGCAGGAAGGGGGAGGAAGGAAGGGAGAAAAGGAATTGCCTCCATAATTTACCTTCCCTGACAAAGCTAGAAGTGTTTGGTTATTCTTTAGAAAATGAAAAAAAAAAATCTAGAGCAAAGAGGTAAAGACTTTATTGTTTTGGCTGGCTAGTGTGTCCAATTGCAGCTTTCCGTAAATACAAATGGAAAAATAAGTTCAGCTGCAGGCTGGACGGTAAGCCTAGAAGCAGCCTGATTTATGCAGGCTGTTTGAAGTATATATTTGAAGAAGACCTTGGAAAGAGGCTGAAGCTTCCAATCCCTCTGTGAGGGATTAGTACCCAACCCTGTTCTCACCATAGAACATCAACAGCGTTGTGAGGGACCAAGGGCTAGATATTCCACTTTGGATGCTATAATCATCTTGGTTACAGAGGTATATAAGTACAGGATAGTGTGCAAAGGAAGCAACTCTGCAGACAGATTAAATGATAACTAGAGGAAGGGAAAATACCAGTGAGGTATGAGGCAGCCAGCAGAAGCCAAGTCATCGGTCCTCCAGCCACATACCTATCAGTGCTCAAGTTACCTGTTCGGGAGCACTGGCACAGGCATGAGCTGACTCCGCATGTCCCATCCATCACATGTTTTCAGCACTGACAACCAGCAATCCTTGGGGCTTCTAAATAACTACTGGTAGCTCTGCTTACCCTCTAATGACCATTAGTACTCCATGCCTTGGCATGTCTTTTTTTACTTGCCTACAACCTCATTTTGGTGCTTTTTTTCCTGCCGTGACTTGTTCTGGAAAGTTTTCTCAGTTAACAGACAATAGTGTGTCAGCTGTGAGTCAGTGTTATATTACACAGATTATGGTGAGCAGTGATGGTTTTCATGTAGAAAGAGATAGCATATGCATCACATTACATGAATGTATGCAATTATAAAGTCACAGACAGCAATAAAACCAAAATTCAACATATATCTTGAGCACATTTGGGGTTAAATTTTCAGCTCTCATTATGTGAATAAGAATCAATGGTTCAATGGCTGGATGCCCAAGTGGAGACCAGTGATGAGTGGTGTTCTTCAGGGGTTGGTATTGAGACCAGTGTCATTTAACAGCTTTTTCAATTACATGGACATTAGGATTGAGTGCACCCTCTGCAAGTTTGCCAGTGACACCAAGCTGTGTGGTGTTGCTGATACACTGGAGAGAGAGGATGCCATCCAGAGGTATCTGGACAGGGACCTCATAAAATTCAGCAAGGCCAAGTGCAAGGTCCTGCACGTGGGGCAGGGTAATCCCAAGCACAAATAAAGGCTGGCCAGAGAATGGATTGAGAGCAGCCCTGAGGAGAAGGACTTGGGGGTGTTTGTTGATGAGAAGCTCAACATGACTCTGCAACGTGCACTTGCAGCCCAGAAAGTCAACTGTATCCTGGGCTGCATCAAAAGCAGTGTCTTCCTAAAGCAGTGGTCTTCCTAAAAAGGATAAAGAGGAAGGTGGACTCATGGCCTACAGCTGCTGCTGATACAGTCACCAGAAGCGAAGAAGAGCAAGGAGAGACTATTAGATGAACTTGCTTTAGATGCCCAAGTTGTGAGCCAGACACTCAGGGTATGGGAGATGCAAAAACATCCAAGTTCATACCCCCTGTGCCAGGCTCAGAACCAGAAGCACCAGGTCATTTACTATGTGGAAAAGAAGTTGAAAAGCCAAGAGCTGACATAGAGCATCCTCCAGCTAACGAATCCTGTTAGACTGGGCTGTACAATGTGTGGAACTTAGTGGCTTGCGTATCTTCCATACACTAAATTTCCTGGGATGATCACACCCTGAGTAGACTGATGTAATAACAACTATTGGCTCAAGTCTACATTCAAGCTTAGAATGTTTGTCTAGACAACATCATTGGTTAATAACTCAATCCGTTTTTAATTGGAAAATAGTCCATGTTTTTGCAAAATAGCATTATTTATTCCATTTTCTCTAGATTTTTTTAAATTAACAATATAGAAAAAACCCATAAAAATACATCTGGATCTTATCATTTCAATGTATGTATATTTTCAGTTCTTGTGGAGTGAATCTGTCTGCTACTCCACACTCATACCACTACAGCTTGGAGCAGAATTTGGCTCTAATTTAGGCAGGATCTCTAGGGTATGGATGTGTTGTAACTGGTTCTGCTAAGTTTAGAGTCAGCCTTACAATTCATTATTCCTAAAGACTTCCTCAGAAGTACAACAATTACTGAGAAATCTCAACTTTAATTTAAGTTAAAGCCAAGATGTTTTAGACGCACCACTGAAAAGTCAAAAATATGTGAATCTTCAATTAATCAACAACAAAAAAAGACAAAACAAAACAAAAAACCCAACTCAGCATGGCTATTCTTCACAATGTGTTTTTAAAATCAAATAACTTGGTGGGTGTTGGGAGTGTGGTTTCAGTTCTTGGTTTGGCACTGATATGCTCTGTATTCTTCTTTGCTCAGCATTAAACGTGTATTCGGATATGGTAATAAGGCACAAGTAATATGCCACAAACGAGTCATGGTAGAATTTACAAACACAGCACAGTTACCCCTTCCCTCAATAATGCTCTTCTATCTCTGCACAACCAAAAAGAAGATTATATTAACAGGGAGCTTATATAATGATCTATAATTGAGTGAGAAGGTAAAAGGCCAGACCCACGCTATACATAGAGGGTAGACTTGTAACAAATGGCTTCCTAAACCAGATGAATGAACGGGTGGTCTCAGGTCAGGGTTCATCGCAGAAAAACTGTCATCTCCCTTCTCAGTCTTAGACAAGACATACCAGACTAACTAACAGCAGTGAAAGACTCAGTTGTCTGCCGCTTTTGAAAGTGGTCCCCTCTAGCGAAGTTTGGGATATATTGATTCACAGCTGTAGTGAGATCTTGCCACACTCTCGTACTTCTTCTGGGTTTGTGTAGCACAGCACTCGTGAGCATGATCAAGCCAACAGTGCTCTTGATTGAATTATCTTTTTGAAAGACAAGAGTGTACAGTGGCTTGAGAGGTCTCCCTAGGATTTCGTTTTTCTTCATCAGAGCGTAATTTTTGGCCAAAGACTGATCTGCATATTAATGGTGTTGATTTGCATTCAGTTTTTGTGGCTACATTTTTGCCTACAATGAGTCAAAACCAAACACTTTGGGAAAATGTGGCTTTAAATCTGCACATTACAGTTTTTGCTCTTCTCTAGCTTGCTTCTTCTGGAATCCCTGGAGGATTTTTTGTCTGTTATTTTGTTTTAAAAAAGCAAAAGCCATATATAAGCTTACTATTCCCAGAAACCTCTTAAAAACTCCAAATGGCATGAGTTTATACAATAGCAGATGCCCCACTAATGCAATTAGGAGGTGGGAATCTCTCCTGCATTACTCCAGTGTTATGCTAGTGTAAGTTTGTTTGTGCCAGTAGATTTCATGCAGTGGAAAATTGAAGTATAGTGGTGAATCAGGCCCAGTGGTTTGGTTCATTTGCAAGTATGAAATACTTACGAGTTATTGTGCAAGTTACTGCTGTGTTTATGAAGGCAAATATTTTCCATGCACTGTTCAACATGATACCCTTGCACCAAATGAAAGGTTGTTTCTTCCAATAGACACAAACTCTGAAATACCAAATATCCAGACAAGCAGCAAAAGCTGGATAAAACTAATGCCATTTCCTTGTTCAAAATATTTTTTTCTTAGTCATGCATATCTTCTTCACACACACAAAATAAATGCCAATACTGTATTAGAGAAGTAAGGCGGAGAACACTGCAATTTTATCTGAGCGATTCAAATAAGTGACCTATAAATAAGAAAATACAGGAAATTGCTGCTGTTGCAGAATGTTCCCTCTATTAACTTTCTCAGATATGTCCACTGAAAGATTTCCAGCATGTTGCCCTTCCTTGCCTGCTTGCCACTTGACAACTGTTCTCATCATTCCCCTCTTCTTTCATTTCTCCCTTTTTCTACCCGTCTCCTTTCCTCTTTCGGATCATGTCTCTGTGGCTCTGATTGTGTTTTACCCTTTCCATTGAAATCTTGCCCTCTCTCCCACCAAGCCAAATGCAGATCCCATATCCTTGCCATCCTGCTTTTGCCTGGCCTGGCCTCTTTTCACCTTACCACCAGCCCTGGCTTCTCTACAGCCTTACAATCTTCACCTTGTATGTCTGTTTCCCTTAACACCTTCATCATCTCATGCCTATCGCTCTTTTGCATTGTTTCTTGAGAGCCAGCGTCATCTCTACCATGACCTCGCACTGCTGAGCTCATCATGACCCACTCCCTGCAGCTGCTGGCTGTGCTAAACTCCTAGATCCACCTGGCAGTCTTTCTGCTGCTTGTTTCTTCTCTCACACTCTCTAGACTGTGATTATCAGCTTCTCTTTCATTTCTGCTCCCCTCAACTTTTCCCACTCTCCCTCCTATCTGAGTCCTTATCTTCCCTTCTCAACATTTCTGTCATCCACTGACTGCCCAGGTCCTTCCTCTTTGATTTACATTTGCTTGGAAATGAGAACTTCTATTATTTATTTCATGCTACTCTTCGCATTAGGCAGTTAGCACTAGGAAGTTCTCTATAAACAATTAGAAGAAACTGTTCTTCAGATTCCCATGGAATTTTTTTTTTTTTCTTTTTCCAGAAAACTTAGCAGTAGCTAAGCTATTATCCAAGGCATTATCCAAGACACAGTGGTCACTACTGTGTTACTGGACCTGTTGTTCTGGATGTATCCATCTTTTGCCTCTCAATTTTCTGTTACCTTATAGCTCTTTGTAAAACACCCCTCTCCCCTTTTTTTCCCCATATTGCCTGACACTAGAAGACCTGATCATTTTCTTGGGTTTTCAAACTCTATGGCAATGAAAATGATAAAGAATATAATTTCAAAAGATGATAGCAGGACATAAAGCAAATAAAGAAAATGTAAAAAAAATACAAAACCAAAACAAAACCGGACAATCGTTACATTGCAAATATTCAGAAAAATGGTTAGTCACTATCTTGGAAAATATATCAGAGGAAGAAGATACAGTTTTTTGGATATACAAAAAATTACTTTTTGAAGGATGATACCACATTATGTTTTGGCAACTTCATAGTGATTTAACTGTTTCTGCACTACTTGTGCAGCCTTCTCCAAAACCAGAAACTAGATGAGTTTTAACAGGCCCTTTGTTCAGCTCCCTCGGTGGTAGCCAGCAGTCCAGCAGAATTCCTGCAGCACAGACAGGGTTGGCTCTTTTTCCACCACAAGGACTTCTCCAGGCAGAGAATGCAGAGCAGATTAGCCAGCTGGGTTTAAGTGAAACAGCCACGGTACTGGGAGGTGTTTAATTGTCATAGTATGCAGCTCTCCTTGGTTTAATTTAACATGAGAACAGGCAACCTGCTGTGGGCACTGCGAGAATGAAAAAGGACTCTTCCCTGATGTAATCTGACCTCAGAATCTTTCATTTTCTGTTGCCAGAATAGCTCCAATGAACATACGAATGTAACTTCATCTGCCCCAGATTTAGATAGAGGATGGCTGTGTGAGTGTTACAGAGCCCCAGGCAGGCTTCCACAACATTTGGCAATCAGCAGGAGAGAGAGAGCGCAACAGAAACTGAGTTTCTTCTGAGACTTTTACATTTTTTCTATGTGCTATGGGCTGAAAAAGTATCTAATGCTAACAAATGGCCTTTATACATACTTCTGGTAGTCCAAACTGCAACCAATACCCTTGCTTTACTTCTTCAGTTTCTGTTTTTAGCCAAGCACAGATCTAGAGGTGGAACTGAAAGGACTTCTGTGTCCACCACCTGTTTTAAGAGAGCCTGGAGAGATACAAGCTGCTTCACCATTTGATAGTGTAAAGTGCTGTGGTGTCTGTCCTCTGTCATTTGACTAGGAGTAGGGTCCACCTCTGTTTCACAAATTTTATAAAAAGCCATCTTTTATCAATTTCACAAGCAAATACGTAACTCTTGCCTTGGAGATTACATTCAGTAGAAATATTTCTAAATGAAAATTCCTGAGAGGGAGACAATGCAGTAAGATGAAGATCCAGCATATAAAAGATTCCAACTTACAAAAGAAGTGAAAATGGACTTTGAAAGTCCACCTCTGACACTATGCTAATATCAGTGGTGCTAGAGCAACCCAAGCCTACTGAGACAGCTCCAGATCAGCCTCCTTGGAGGTTTTTTTACTCAATTAGGATTCAACGTATGTCCTCAGGATAACATGCTAGTGCTATTAAAGCCCCCTGCAGAGGGTCTGTGGAGAGAAACATTTAACAGATAAGATTGAATTCAGCTCCTGTAATGCCAGCCCTCCGAAAATTTAACAGCTAGCCTAGAGTCTCTAGTCAGGCAGCAATGTGCTTCTAGTGAAGGGATCCCTTTTAGGATATGAGAGTCTATGTCCCTTCTTGGGTTGTGATAAGAGGCTACTTTCTCTCCTGTGACTATGCACTACAGACTATTCCTAACACTGAGACTGAAGAAATAGCAATATGAACTATTAGAATAGGAAAAAATGCCCCTGTGCTGCTCCTCTGCCCCACTTAGGAGCTGCAGTGAGTTCTGTCAAATGATTTGGAAATGCTGATGGGAGATACTGGTTGGCAACTATTCGTTTTGGCAGCTGAGCCTCAACAAAAGAGCAGTTCCCAGCCAACAACATTTCAGACTTTGTGAAAAACTCTTCAAGAAGGCTGAGGACTGAGGCAAACCACAGATTTTGGTCTTCCCGAACCCCTTTTTCTCAGAGATGTCTACTTCCAGCCAAACTAGCAGTTTTGGAAAAGATGTCCCAGAATAATGCACAAGGAAATCCAATTCGTGGTCTCTCCTGTACCTTTTCTGTGGGTAAACAAAGGACCAGCCTTCTGGATGATCAACCAACAACTTCTGGAAACTGCATTTACTTCATATAAGAGGCAAACTGAAGCTCCACTGCTCAGCTGCATTCAGACCCAGAACTGAATTCTGAGCACCACAAAACACATCATCTTTCAGTCCAACTGTTTGCCTGCTATCGAGGTTCAAGTTCATTATTGAATATAGATCTGACCGAACTCCCATGCAATTGGAGTTTTGATTCACTGCTCTCTTGTGACCAATCTCTGGTACAAAACACACATGCACACATGCATGCATGCATGCATACAGATACCGTGCTGCAGACTCAAGTGTTCAAGAGACCAGCACATTCCAGAACTACAGTTTTCTTTCCTTTTTTATTTCAGCTGTTCTGGATGTGTTCCTTATGGGAAAGAATTTTTATTACAACTGCAGATTACACTGGCTCTTGCCTCACTCGGGGCCTGAAATATGTGATGCTCAGTTGATGAGTAGCTACTGAATGTTACATTTTTTTCCTCTTCATCTAGTGGCTTTCATTCTGCAAAAGCCAAATCCCTTTCCAAGGGCAATATTATTTATTAGCTCATGAGCTACTAAATGAGCTCTGCGAGTCATTACCAGGAGATTCTATAGCCTCTACAGTCATCAGTGAAGTTGTTCTCATACCAGAGGGGAAGAGCTAGGGAAGCTGGAAGGAAGCAACCTCAACTTTCATGTTTCAGTGTCCAGTAATAGATGTCTAGAACATGTATTCAAAGTATGTCACGTAGGGAAATATTGTGATCATTGACAAATCTTTAGTAAAAGCAATTTTCCCAGCATCACTGAGCCCACACTACAAAGAACTGGAATAAGCTCTGTTACTTCATGTAATAAAAGCACTTATTTACCTATCCTTACACATGCACAGAGTTTATTACTCTTTGTATTAGAAGTCCAACTGGGGCTAAGAGTCTTTTGATTCATTATTATTAACAGTATTATTATTATTAACATTTTTGGAAGGGCACTTTTGGATAAAAGTGGGGCAAGAAAACGAAGCAGGAGTTTTTACAAAACACAGTAACAAGAAACAGAATTTAGTTACACCTAGTACCCTTACTTTTCATATATATGCATCCCAAGCCCCCACCGTTCCCCATATTTATTTCCACCTATTACTACATCTGCAGCTCTCAGTAGTTTCAGCAGAAGTTTCAGGTGCTTCTGAACAGCCTGTGAGCCCGTCTTTCTCTGCCGGTTTTGCTGAGGCTGGGGGACCCAGACATGTGATGTGCTGCCCCCCCAGCTATGAACAGTTATCACTGTTATAGTTCAAGCCTCCAGCCAGGACTGCCACCTGTGAGGACTGGGTGACTTGGGACAGAAAGTCCTTGGCAGGAACTAGACCTTAATGAGCTTAAAATGCAATGAAGAGTTTGGCAAACACAAAGCCAGGCCACAGAATAAGTAGTTGCAGAAAGTTTCCAATGAGAAATGTTTACAAGCAATTATTTACATTATCTGGATGGTTTTTATTACAGGACAGTTCAGACCAGTTGCTTAAGTTCTCCCAAGGGGTAATTAGTCACCCTGTGAATCTGCATATTTTCCATTGCTGTATTGAAGCAAATCAGCCATACTTATCAGAAGATTGACCTGGCAATCTCTGTTCTTGGCAGACTACAGTTTGAGTTTCATCATGACAGTGTATAATGTACTAGCAAATGTTCCACTGTAGTGCTACTGCAAACTTGGGGGAGATCACAGGGCTCCTCATTTTAAACGTAATAAATTTCAAGCACAGATAGAAGGGGACATTTTTTACAGCCACTACTCTTGACAGCTGAGGTACAGTTTAACATCTTATATTAATATTCTATGATCTGTCAGTGTGACAAAAGGACTTGTTCATCTTATTCATAGTAATAAGTGCAATAATCACATCAATTTGATACATCCACAGGATATATAGACTGCCACATGTTATACAGACTGCGCTTATAGTTATGCTCAGATTTACTAAACTGAATGGAAGTAGATTCATTCCCACAACAATTCCTCAGAAGTAAAGGAGTTTCACAAATAAATGTGTCATGGCATATTTCAAATAGCTCATCTTATGGCATTTTATTAGCTGTGTTCTTTTGCTTGGTCATATGAGGCATGGAGATATCCACAGCTGAGATGAACAGCCATTTTTATTTAAAAATCAAACCCATCATTTAAATAGAAAAATACCAAATACTATCAATATATAAGAAATTATGTTTTACCTATTCTTACAGATTTCACTGTAGAAAAGAAACTATATTTTTTCAAAGGAGTTCATAAATGACAACATATTTTAAAATTCTTATATTGTTTCACTTTAGTCATATTTTCCACGGTATTTAATTCTGATTTCTATTACCAGATCAACAATTTCTTCCACTGAGAAGAGATCTTAAAGGGCATAAGTCACAGTAAATTTAAATTATGATAGATATTTAAATAAGTAAATGACATTCTTCAAAAAAGACCTAAAATTGATACTCATCAAAACAGAAAATTGTAAAATAACAACTGACACTATTCAAGTGCCATCTAGTCTGGTTACATGGGTTATCCTTGAGCCTATACGGACTTGGATTACGCATTGAAATGCAAACCAGACAAAGTAGAACATTTTGGACCTTTTAAGTTATTTTTGTTAATATTTAAGTTGAAATCTCTGAATACTCAGAACAAGCAAGCACTAAGTTTTTTTCTGTAAGGAAAAGTACAGTTATCGAGTAACATAAATTTTCAGATATCTTTGTTTTATGAAGCAGGTCAGAGTCTGATATTATATAATAGCTCACACATATACGTATGTATAGACACACATATACCTATATAAATATAAAGTATCTATCTCCAATAAAAATTGCATGGCAAGTTTCAGCAAATTAATTTCCATTGCTTTATATGTGAAAACAAAGCAGTAAATCTTCCTTTTTTTGGCATTCTTGCCTTTGCTTTACCACGTAATGAAGCTAACCATTTGGGTCACTTAGTTTTGGAGCATTGACCAGAAGCCCATTTGTCACGTGAAAGGGCCAGAACTGAGGAGAGACTCATATTGTGCACACCATGTCTGTGATAAAGACATCCTCTTTGCAGCAGACAGTGAGCTACTACCCTGCAAATGCTTCACATGTTCACTTTCTCTCCTAACATGCAGTTTGCACCAGGGAATAGGACAGAGAGCTGGCCTGAAGCGAGAGCCACTTCTCCCTACCTGTTCTGCAGGATCCAGCTGATCCTGCAGGAATTCCTTGCTGAGCCAGGTTTTGGCTCCTTCAGACCATCTGAGCAGTGCCAAGACCCTGGCTCTTTGCCTGCCTAGCACATTGCCTCCCAGAGTACTCATGAAGCACACAGAAGAATGTCACACCTGTTGTCTTTTGCCTTGCCACCCGTTTAAAAATTCACAGCAATTGATGTAAAGCAGGAGAGCTGCAAAATCCAATGAAGAACAACAAGAAAGCTGTGGTGGGCTTAGGTTAACTAACTTAGGCAATAAGCATCTGGATACTCACAGCCCGCTGGACAACCACGTGAATTCAGCAAAGTTCAACAAGTCGTGCATAAGCACATGCGCATGTATCTCAATTCATTTACACATGTAGTTATTTATCACTTTCCAAAATTCTATCCATACTGAATTTAAATCCAAGCAATAATATACCACAAGAAGAAAGAGCTTGCCTATCTCTGGGGTTAACACAGAAATCAGTGACCTTGAAAAGATGTTTTCTGGAGAGAGAGAGGAGACAACAAAAAATCACCTGTATCAAATTAGTTCAACACTCTAGAGGAAGAACCTTTATTGTAACAATAGCCTGACACTAGTGGTTAGATATTTAAACTCCATGTCTTTAAATTTTTTATTATGTACCATGTTTCCTAAAGGGGGAACAATTGTTTACTGTAGGTGTCCTTTCATGAATCATCAAGAGTCAGTGAAAATGTACTCACATTGCAATTCTTAAAATAATAAATTAGTAATAGGGACCTACACACTAAAGTGCTTTGCATGTCATACCTTCTGTTCTTGTTATTTAACAGAGACATTTCGCAGCTTGTGGCAAAAAAATTAATTTATCCTCTTTAAAGTAAAGCAAGTTGATGCCTGCTTTATTTCAATGTGCTTAGCAAAATACGAGCTTTCCTGAAAGTATCAAGAATCACCCAGAGCACCTAAGGTTTAGGCTTCTGCTACAGGCAGCAAAGTGACCATGATTTTATTGCCTACTTTGCCTTTGCCAGAGAGCCAGGCTGGCTTCTGCTACAGGTGCTGGCGACTTGTATAGCGCCAGGTAGTAGCTATCTACTGTAGCTACTACAGCTACCTAGAAGGGCAATTATCCTAGAGAGGTACCCTATTCCAGAGGCAACAGTATCATCCCGGCCCAGCAGCTGCCATCCGTCATGTCAGGTCAGTCACTGGTGGTACCATGCTCAGGAAGCTCAAGTCTCCAGGCCTCTTCTCCAATACCTTTCTGCATGGGTGGTAAATTCATTGCCTTTTTATTCTGCTTGTGCAGCAGCAAACATAACCAATGTCCAGGTTTGTAAATGTGCAATAGATACAACAACAGCAACCTGAATAATGGTCATTTCATCCAAATACATGTTTAGATGTGCTGCAGGTATATTAATGGAAAAGAATAAAATCAATGATGGCTCACATTAAGTTAAGAAGTGATTCAGTTTTCATAAGACATGTTGTGAATACTTTTTCTGCATGCCATCCATCTCTCTCCATGAACAGAATTGGTTCTCACGGCAGTCAAACTGCACATGGTTGCAGCTCACTGTTCTCTGGTGAATGAATGTGACGGAGATGTTTCTGTTTGCACAGCACAGAAGTCCGCTGGCATTTAAGTGTACCCAAACGCAGCTCTTTCACAGAGTGCTCAATACTAATGAGGAGTATGGACATGATTGAACAAACACAGGTGAGATGAAAAGCTTTAGCAAAGATTCCTTTATATTAGCAAAGCTAAATTTACCTACCATTAGGATGGGGGAAGGCTTATGGATGTAGTTATGTCTGTTAATCCATGCCAGCAAATGCTTTGAATACAGTAAAAGCCTGAAGCTAAAGAGCACAGTACATTTGTGAATGCATTTCCACCAAACATGATGTAAAGAATTATTCTTCCTGTCTAATGTTAACTGAATTAAAGAAGTGATATTTTGTCCCTTTATTTAAACCATGAATAAAAATAGAATAATAATAAAACTGCATGACCCAAGAGCTGCAAAAGACATGTTCAGTAAAAATTCTGGTGGCTCCTCCTCATCCCCCTTCTTAAGTCCCTTTCACCTGCCCCAGAGCTACATCTGGAAAAATAATAGAAGTACAGTCTCCCGAAAGAGCTTGTTTTGCTGAGGGTAGCGTGGGAGCACTGGGCAAGACTTCAAACCCAGGCATCAGCTGAGGATTACGTAGGTCAATTCTCTTCATCGTTTCTGACAATCTTTAAGCTGTTAGTATAAAGTCAGTATAACTTGATTCCTTTGAATGGAAAACAACACAATGGTTTCATGATGAAAATGGTTGTACTGATTAGGAAAGCATTTTTCCATCACAAAAGCAAATATATGGCCACACTTCCATGCGGGTATGGAATGTCATGTGCCTGCTTTTCCTTTTTCTTTTTATGTAGGCAAAATAATATCCCCAATTCTTGCTTGCTATGGAGTTTTTTTAATGTACGATGTGGATTCAAGAGCTGTTTGAAGACTGGGGTTTTGGGACAGTCATCAAAAGGTGTCTGTTTTCATCTGGATTTTGCCTTGCAGGTGACTCACCTTTTAACAGAATTCTATTAATTTCTATCTTCTCACCAATCTTTACAAGAAAATCATCCTTTCCTCCTAGTAGCTGAACCACGTTGCCTTGAATTAACCAAATTCAGCCTAGGAAGCAAAGTAAATGACTGTGGAAGTGTCAGTACAGGGGAAACAGGGATCCACCTCAGCTCCTATTCTTACTGGCATGCTTTCCATCACCTATAAATCACAATAATCCATGGGGTGATACTCACAAACCATGCTGGAGGAAAGAAGGGACAGTATCTGGTATATTGTACCAAAAGCAGGTGAGGAGGCTGCAAAGGACGTAGATAGTATTGACACTGTATGGGTCACAGTATTGCAGCAGGAGCCATGGCAGCTCTTGATCGATGGGTGATCTTACGACTCTCATCTTCACTGCCTTATTAAATCTGGGCTGCTGCCCTAGATTGGGTGTCAGTCATCAGGTGCTTCTTCCTCTTTTTTTGACCTGTCTTCTCCTGTAATGAGCCCAAGTCTCTTTCTCATCTCCCATTATTTACAAAATTTGCAGAAACTTAAACATCTTTGGAGCCTGTCTGCACCTCAGCCAAAATAGCTTCAAATCACAATGAACACAAAAAATGTTGATGGGGATTAGGCAAAGTGAACACAGTTACACAGAGCACTCACATAAGCCTGTGTTTCTTTTGGAATCCAAGCTAAGACTGGAAAACCTCAAGTGGTCCAGGCTGCTCACAACAGATATTTTTCTCATGTGTCAGTTTTTGGTTTTCTTTTTGTTTTTTAAAGAAATAGCTGACTAACCTCATTTTCTGCTAAGCTGAAACACTGTGATCAATTCAAAATGAAATATTTCATTTTTTCTTCTGGGAGATACTTCATTCCATAAAATCAGATGTTTCAAAACCAGAAGCTGAAATTCTTGGAAAATGTAACGTGAATGTGTTTTGTTTTGTTTTTTCTTTTTTTTGTAACACAAGCCTTCAACTTCAGCTGATTGATTCAAATGCAAATTGTTTGTTTGCTTGAAACCATTTACTGATTCAGATCCAACTTCACAAATAGTTTCCATTCTCCCTGAGTGCACTTTCTGGCAAAGCAATTCCTTGCAGTTCTGTTGACTCTCCTCTTTCCAATGTCTTCGCTCTCAAAAGCAAAGTATATAAGACTATAACATAAATAGTAGCTACACACAAAGAAGGAACAAAGGTGTATGAAGTTGTAGAGGAGGTAGGGGATCTTGAACTAGTTCTATTTTTAATACATTCAGTTTGAAAAACTTCAGAAAGATGACTCATATGTGCCCTCATGAGTGGGCTGATAAACGATTTCTGTGAGAATTGAAACATGCCTTTTCTCCCCGTTTTTGTCACAGTAGTATTCTGCCCAGAAGTGATTGGCATTGAGAAATTCCCACGTGCTTCATTTCTGACAGAAACCATAAAGACTTTAACTCTTTCATCTCCTACTTCAGCTGAGTAAGGTCAATGTTGCCAGAAGAGCACCAGCAGCTTCTCAGTGGTTCCTTGGTCCCACGCAGCCAGTACAGCAGGACACAGGGAAGGCTCAGCACTGCAAGCACTGGGGGTGTGCTGGGGGATGTGATACTGTGCCCCTCCAGTCCCCCCACTACTTCCCAGGATATCCTGTGCTGCTCCAGTATGTGGTGCTGCATGGGGGGAAAACAGCAGCTTTAGGGCTGAAACTCTGAAACTTTCAACTTTAAGGAGAAAAGTCCTCACAGGGGAAGCAAGTGACACTCTGTATGCTCCACCTGTCAGATGGAGGAATTACAGCAATGTAAGTTTTAGCTCTCTAAGTCACGCTTGCGCAGACAGTTCAACGACATCTGAGAACCTCCTGGACCCAAAGGTCAGCTGAAGCATTCAAATCTTCTCCGTGTGACCATTGTTTGGCAAACTTTCTTTCAATTCAATTATAAATTACAGTGCAGGACCAGGAAATGAAAAAACAAACCCCAACCTATTTAGCAAGGAGCCAAGTCCGGTCTTTACATAACAACTATGACATGCTTTTGGAAAATACTTGAAAGCAAAGGTTGGACAAATCAAAGACCACAAAACAGCAGGAGTATGCTTTCTTTTGTCCTGTTCACTGTACTGCATAACTTTCTGACCAAATATTGCTAGAACTGGCTTTTGTTGGCATCAACAGGTAATTAACTAACAAGTATGTGCACTTATGAGTTTCTAATCCTTCAAAATAGTATTGCTATTGCCTTGCTTTGAAACAAAGGGTGAGAGAGATTTAGAGAGAGTGCAGTGCACTCATTAACTAACAGGATTAGAAATCCAAAGGTACAGACTATCTTGAACAACATATTTTTCACGATATTTGAGTTGATAAGCCATGTCAACTAGAAAAGCATCCTAAATCATAACCAAGCACTAGATTCAGAAACATAATGGGATTTCCAAATAAGTATAGGAGAAAAATGTTCAATAAACATTGAGCAAGAATGTTGGGGAACCAAGAGTAAAACTTGGTGAAAATTTTCTGGTAGAAAACTCGTCTGGTAGAAAGTGGTGATTTAGTTAAATCAAAAACGTTTCATAGGAACGTAAGTAACTGTTGGAACTTTTCTCTAAAAATTCATAAACATACATGCAAAGCATCTAATGGACCTGTGTGGAAACAAGGATTCAAAAAGAAACATTCTGACATAGCAGTTTTATAAGACCCTTTTAATATTTTGCGGACCATTGTGAAATATCATTTTATCCAACTAGGTCTAAAAATAAAATTTTAAATGTTTGCATTTTTCATAGAATGGACATAATCCTTTGCAAACCCCTCTGATCAAAAGATAGATGAGTATGCTTGTTAGCAGTCCCTGCCACCCCAAGTAGTCATCAGACACTCTAGAAAAAATGTTCCCAGAGATGGAATGGCACTGAATAGCAGTTCAAATTCTCAGAATTAACCAGGGGCAAAGGGGGACATGTATCTCCTAGTCAATTGTGAAAAGAATACCTGGGTTTATACAGGCAAGCAGCCAACTAGAAACAGTATGAAACAAAAATACCACAAATTTTATAACACCATCACAACAGACTCTACAGCCAGTCTTTAGGGTAAGCTATATAATTTTGTTACTGTGCTTCCAGAACAATTAAGTAGAGTTATTGAAACTAGCTTGTGCTCAGACTACTACTAATTTCACATATCTTCCTTTGTTTGTACTGTTCCAGGTCATAAAAATGGCTGGATTAAATGACAATGAGACACTTCTGTCCAAATTTCTATGTAGTATATACAGATGAGAAATTTGATCTTGAAGGCATGAAGAGCTATGTGTCACTGACGCATGAAAGTCTCTTGGGAAAATGCACACAAAATTCAGATATATACAACTGGATATGCAGCTACATAAAATGTATGATTTTTTTCTCCAGCAAGTGTTCTACCATTTAATTGCACACATATAATCAAATCTTCACATATTGCTAGAACATCATGTCTGCTTTCATTTCTTAGCCATTCCCTCAGAGGATCTGTTCTACACGGGGTTGCGCTGACAGTGGAGACAGTGGTGCAGTCACAAGACTTTGGAATGAGCTTTGCGTTGAAGCTCTTTAACCTGAAAAGCAATCATGGTAGCACAGGGACAGGCTGGTTTACAAGGCTCCTGAGCAGATAGCCATGCATCTGCAGCCTGTGTGTCTCTCTCCAGCAGTGTAGCCAGTCTACGTCACAGGGAGGTGGTAGATGCCCCATCCCTGGAAACATTCAAGGTTGGGCAGGACGGGACTCTGAGCAACCTGATCTAGTTGAAGATGTCCCTGCTCATTGCAGAGGAGTTGGACTAGATCGCTGTTAAATGTCCCTTCCAACTCAAACTATTCTATGATTCTATGAATTCAGAAGAAAAAGAATAGCAAAATAGCATGAAAAAATACAAACATGAAGTCATGCTTGACAGGTTGCAGTTCTGTTCAAAGAGTATTTATCCCAGTTACCCACACCCTTTGCAAATAAGCTATTTCTTAAGCAATGTTTAATCCATTTCCAGTGAATCTGGGGTGGGCATTTGTTTACATAATAAATGTAAGACCAGCGTGTGCAGAAGGGCCTTTACAGATTGTGTCTGCATAAGCATATAGTAATTCTGTGCAATAGGAGGGGATCAGTAAATTAAAGCTCCCTCTTTTGTTCCAAGTCTACCACAATGCAAACCCAGCCAAAGCACAACCAGGGAACAACCAGGATAGTTGTGCAGAAACATGCTGCTACTCCAAGCCAAAATGTCAGCATGGCCACACTTGCCTTTCCAGAGGGCCTCAGAAATGTAGCTCTTCTAGGCTTTTGCTGTGAAGAAGGTGATACAAAAAAGTCAGTCTTGCCACTGACAAACCTATATATAGACAAAATCTCTTGCTTTTCTACATACCTCTCCCTTGCAGATAGCTTAAGTTCTCTTGGGACTTGGGACTACTTGGAATTTTTTTAACCATGCCATACAAACGGTTTTGTGGCAGGTGATGGAGTGTATTTAGAGGAATCTTTCTAGTCACCTGACAAAATTTGGCCCTAAGCTTCTGCATCAGATCATTCTCCACTCTAGAGCTCGCTGAAAGAAACAGCATGACACCAGGACATACCACAGCTCTTTATGTTACAGCAGTTATAATCAAACTATTGTTCTTCATGCTTTAATGGGTTCCTAGAAATGGAGATTTGAAAAAGAGGATTAAGACTAGGTTTATAAAACTTAAGTATGTACCTAATCTGTCTGGGAAAATTCTTAATTCACTTTGCACATTTTTGAAGCTGTCTCTGACCTTAATGTCAGAGAAGCATGCAGAGTCTGAAAGTATATAATTAATGGCTCCACTTACAAAAAAACACAGAGAAGTTTGTATTTAAAGATACCTGCTTGTATGCTAAGTATATATACAAAGGCATACTGTATAATGCATTACATATATATACATGTACATGTATATACAAACATACCTACCTAGCACTGTATGCATCTAGTAATAAAACAGCATTGCTTAATAATAAAACAATATTTCTTAATAATAACACAACATTTCTTAATAACAAAGTTGTTCCTTTCCCTTCCAGAACACCACTGTAAAATTTTAAAGCCAGGCTTCAAGATCTCTGCCTGGCCTTTCTACCAAAAATATGAAGACAAATGGCCAATGATCAATTCTACATCACCAAGAAACAGGATCCTCTTTTCAGCTGACAGTGAGCCTGTCAAAGCTCTGTTAAAGAACCAGTGAGACTATAGCAATGTTCACAAGCTGAGGTGCTACCTTCTTAGTTGATCCAACTTTACATTATTTGACTTAGCTGTCTGTCACTCTTGGTCTCTCTCAGTGCTGGGGGAGCCTTCAAAGATAAAATATTACTGACCGCCAAGACAATTCACATAGCAACTGAGGACTGCCTCCAGTAACAGGTACAGGCCACACCTGTACAGGACAATGCCATATTGACGTGTCCTTTAGGTGCTGCAATACCCAGCTTTTAGGTTCCTGCTTTGTAGTGCAAAGTTCAGTGTTAGACTCATAGACTTGCTGAACAATACAGAGGGTCAAATGCCTGCTTCAACGTGGCATTCACATTCAAGGCAGTCAGAAAATGGAGGAGTTTCCTAGAGTCTCCTGGGAGTTTCTGAGCTTCGTTGAGATTTGCTCAATGAACTGCTTCCTAGAATCAAGTAATAGGAAAGGCTGGAAACAAAACCACTTCTTAAATTGCACCCCTGCTGATCCATCGCTTGCTATGCAAAGGTGGTGATACTAAGATAATGGGATTAAAAGTGGTCCAGGACACTGGCCAGGTTTGGCCATATTTTCTGAAGAAAGAGTTAGCCACAACTGTCTGTTGGTGTGCAAGATATACCTTGGGAAATATTTGGCAGGCTGAATGTCGTGGAAGAATACACAGGGTGGGATTTAGCTGAGTAGAGATTGCAATGCAGAGGTGGGATTCCCACATAACCTGATGATAACTACCAAATCACTGCAGATGTTTTAGATATCTAAGACCATTGCTGCTGGCTTTCAGTTGGACTTGGGTGTTAACACTGTTTTCAACTTTTCCTGAAACCCATAGGAACAGGGTTATCTTTGAGACTCCAGCCTTTTGCCAAGTGTTTGAAAGCTAACATGAGGAGGCAGACAGACAGTGCAATCTCATGAACTTATTTCCTTAGAAAACTGGACTAACGAGCCTGTCAGGGAGCTTAGGTACTTTCAAGATTTGACAGGAGGTGAGCAGGAGTTCTCAGCTTTACTTAAATATTTACCTAAGTACTTCCTTTAATAATACATACTTGAATACTACGTAAGTCCCTTTTTCAATCATATTCTTAGAATTTCTTGGCTTTTCTTTACACGTTGGAATAACAAGTAAGTTCATGACACAAAGACATCTGTCTGGCCCTCTGGTGAACAGAAGACAAGCTTCTGCCTGTTGCAAAAGGACACAGCCTTTTGCAACATAAACGTTTTATCTTTCCTAACTACTGAGCCAGGAGGGCTGGAGCCAGAAGGATGGTGGAGTGGGGCTGGGGAAACAGCTGCAGAAAGTGCAAGTGGGACACAACCCCTTCTTCTTGTGAGGAGAAGCCATCTGAGGGTGGTGGTTTCTTCTTCCTCTTGACAGTGTAAAAAGCAAATTTCTATTTAGTGTTTTTATATCTGCTGAAGAGGAATGCTGCATCTCGGAGATATCCTCTTCCCCCATTTCCTCCCTCCTCCCCAGTTTTTGGCTGTTTCCAGCCTTCTCAGGTTTGACAGAACATTAAGGAGTTTCAGGACACTGCTGCCACAAATTACTATGTAGTAGCAGATCTAGTGTAGGAAAACAATTCTTCAAAGTGTGAAGTCAAATTTAGAGGTAGTCTAAGTTGAGAAAGGAGGGACCGATGTGCTGTCTGCCTTTTAGTTGTTTTCAGCTATTACTTCAGTCTAGTTCGCTCTGTAAGAGGAGAGACTATGTTGACAAATTATGTATCATACAGCTCGCCATTGCAGAAATGGTCTCCATGCAATTTCCTATTCTTAGCACATCTGGATGAGTTGCAAGGGAAATCAGACATTTTGAAAAATTACTACAATTTCCGGTAATTTTACAGTCATTTTTCACTCATCCAGTTAGTGGAATGAATAAAACTAACAGGCTTTCACTAAACTAACTACTCTTCTGCCTTGTTTTTTATGCATTCGTTTTATAAAATGCCTAAATGTTTCAAGCAGCTCGTGAAACATCTGGGTTACCATTCCCATCATGCTGTGAAACCTGGAGTTATTTTGCTTTTGTTGAGAACAGTAACTCTCCTGGCCTGAAAGAGTCCTAGACTTGATGTGGCTCAGGTGCCAGCCCCTCTGGATGTGGCAGGGCTGAGCCTGGGCTCCATGCAAGACTCTTCTCCAGCGTTTCCCAGTGGAGAACAGCATTGTGTCACTGTACACTTGGCACACAGGAGAAGAAAACAAACAGATGCAAACATTCAAAAAGGAAATCAGAGCATAACACATGATGTCGCAGTAGTCTTAATGGGGAAAATAAGCACTGGCTCCTCTTCAATTGCCTGCCAATGTGCCTGCTGACATCTCCAACGCTTGGCCTGGGGAGTGCTTTTTCCTTTTGTAGTTTCTGTGCCTTGTGCATGTGCCACTTCCCCCACGTGCTGGGCACACTGCTCCTTCTCCCATGGCTTAGGAATGTGTTCCCTTTGCCTGTCTCCTCCCGATATCCTCTTGCTGGCCTTTTTTCCTTTTTCCTTCCCTTGTCTGTCTTTATAGTTATTTCTTTCAACTTGTCTGTGAGTTAAAAAGAAAAATTGGTTCTTTCTGGCAGAAGACCCTGTATCTTCTGGGTCAGTTTTCATGCTACACGGTGCTTATGCAGGTTAAGGCCTCCCCATTCCCTTCTTCCTCAGTCCTCCACCCTCCCTCATCTTTCCTTTCTCCTCTAAGCTATGGAGCTGAGAGCGTTAAATTATGATTTTCAGTTTTTTCCTTCCATTGGATTTAAATTATTTGCACATCTTTCTCTTACCAGTACTTTCTGTATTTATATATTAACTAAAGCTCAGTTATGACATTTATTAGGCTGTTTTACAGTCTCTAGCTTCCTCCATATTCCCAAGTTTCCAACCTCTGTGAGTTATGTTAGCCAGGGCTTGGCGATGGGCACTCATGTTCTGTGCTTTTATTGCGTCATGGAACTACCGCAGTCCTCAGCCTTTCTCCTGCTTGCTCTGATACTTGCAGTCCCCTCATGGTGCCTGCTTCCCACCACAAGTTCTCCAGGCAGAGGCAGCTCCAATAGCAGGCGCAGCTCCTACAAAGGGGAGGCGGGAGGGGACCATTTCTTCCCAGTGGGTTGATGCTTCCATGCTGGACCCTGCAGCTCAGGGTGTGCAACCTGCCTCGTGTCCTGAGTCTCAGGTGAGGACATGGGTTTTCCCCACTGCTGCATTTTCCCACTGGCTCTGAAGCAGCTGGAAAGGAGCAGTGCTGCATGATGGTCAGATGCACATTCGTTCCTGGTGCTGAGTCACAGAGAGTTAATGGAGAGGGTTTTAAAGCTCACTTCAGATCCTCTCCTTGGAGAAATCCAAATGGGAGCACAGCTCATCTGTGCCTACACATCCAGACTTCATAGTAACATGCACCAAACCCAGAGAGCTAATTGTATACAGTTAGCTCTGTTCATTAGCTGGTCTGATCTCCAAATTTGAGAGGTATCCATTCAAGCAAGTGGTTGTACGTGTAACAACAGAGGCTCCTGCTCCAAGGGCCAGCAGTTTCCTGAAAGGTTTCATACAATTCTGAAGATATGCAAAAAAAGAAAGCCAGAAGAGGAGCATGGTCTCTGTTTATCTTTCTTCCCCTTTTCACCTTGCCTATTTCCTTCTTAACCATTTATGATCAAGTAATTAGTGTTGATCCAGTTGCGGTGGCCTCTTTAGCTACAGTTTCTTTTCTTAATTGAAAGACCTCTCTTTCGTCTCAAGGCCTAGCCAGAGAAATGCACTAAAAAGCTCTTCAGAGATGAGGATGCAGGTGATTTTATTTATAGTCTTATACAATTTCACTTTTCTTTTATTGTTCAGTGCACCGGGTATATTAACTAGTATTTGTATTTAATACTCGAACTGAACAGTAGTGCACCCCGGAGAAGACTTACATATTTCTGCTTGTTAGTTGATTCTGAAAGCAAGAAAAATCACCTGTTTGTAAGAAGAAGGAGGAGGAGACTACATTTCTAATCAGAGTTCAGAAGCCTCAGGCATAGAGTTTCTTCCTCCAAAATGGGGTTCATACAGTCTTTTTTTTACTTTATATGCTCTTAAAAAACATATTTCTCAAGAGAGCAGAGAAGGTCTTATGATACTACAAAGCTGGCTTAAGAAAGATAGCAGCTGTTTCCAAACAAGCAGCAAATTATAGTGGTTGTATGCGCTGGATGGAAAAGTTTCTTCTGCATTTCATTACTCTCCACAGGACTGAATCAGCTGAGTCAACTCAAGTGGCTCTTCCCAGAAAAGCTAAGTGGCCACTTATTTCCCATTGCCACATAAAGTGTTGCTCAAATATACCTGTAAGTTATAAATAAAGACAAAGGACCGTGAAGAATTTTTGGTTTTATTTTGTTCAGATGGGGCAAAGTTGCAATTGTTAGTGCTGTGGAACAAACTGAAAGTGACAGTCCTGTCTAACATAAAAATGCCTTTCAAGGAAAATTAAAGCTTTCATGCAAATTCCTACAACACCTTTCCAGATGGCACGTCCAGCCAATCTGTCAAATACTTGATATAAGCAGGCTTTCCTCTTGGTCTTCCTAGAGAATGTTTCCCCATTAGAGACCTTTCAATTGTTTCTCTTGTTTCTACTGTTTCTAGATTTATTCTATCCCCTTGGCCAAAAGCATCTTTCAAACTACATTCTCTGAAGAGGCAGATTCCAAGACCTTTGCTCTCTCTTGGCAAGAAGATGATCCCTTCAAAAGGTGTCCCCTGTAGAGCTGGTCCTAGTGTTGTTAGTTGAGGTAATTTATCATCATGGAGATTTGGGGGTACATGCAGTGTAATATTTTGCCTTGGCAGTATCTTGCTGTGTGCTATAGGTCAGCAGTGCTCAGAATAAATGAGACAATCTGTCTCTTGTAGAATGACTACAGGAACATGAAGCCAGATATTATCTGTGGATATGGCCACAATGCACGCAGCACAATGACCAGGTCTTTGTCTGAAGATTATTCTAAGGAAGAAAAAAGTGTTATTTATTTAATTATGTCAAAATATTGTCATTGACTCCTGCCACTACAGCACTGATAAACAAAAAGCAACTTTGCAGACACGAGTTAGGGTCTAGAAAGTCATGTTTTACCTTCAAGGTTAATTTGGCAAGGGACTAAAGCAGAAAGCTCAGCGGAGCAGACTGAGGCAAGCTGTTTGATAAAAGGCTCTGTAGATTAGATCACTGCTCTCCTTCCACTTGTGATACTAATGGAAATGAATTGATCCACCTACAAGGACATGTGGCTCTTACTAACACAGGCACTGGTATGTTTCTTCACTTTTCTCTTTCAGAGGCAAAAAATCAAGGTCAGAGGACGTCATAGTAACTCCTTATGTTTTGGTGTAGGTCTTTTGTAGTTTTTTGGTTTGCTTTGCTTTTTGGTTTGGTGTGGTTTGGGTTGGGTTTTTTTCCCCCCATATTTACTTCTGAGGCGGATAACAAGCAGTTTTAACAAGCCCTGAAGCTTCACAATCACTTAGATTGCCCAATTAATTACTTTCTGTGGCATGTAACAGTGAGAGGATGATAAGGCTAAAATTCAAACTGGAATCGCGTGTCAACAGGCATAGGAATCTTACTGGGATGCAGAGTGACTTTCCTTTGGGTTCTGCCCACACCCTAAGACAAACACGCTGAGTTTTAGAGAGTTCATAATCAGTTGAGATCTGCACAAAAAATGTGCAGCTCAGATCCACTTTTGGTCTAAAGTATGCCAGGCCACGTGCCAGAGGACACATACCTAATTACGAGGCTGTGCTGATTATTCCTTCTTCTGTACTTTGCTCAGTAAATTTAGAATAAATTATATCTTTGGCAAATTATGCAAAGAGATGATTATACATTTAATTAGATGTTTACCTCTCATTTTCTTCATGCAATAGTAACTAGCGCAGATTACAGGAACTCATAGTAATTTTTCTGTATGGCCACATTTTCCCAGGGTTAGATTAAATGAAAAAAAAAAAGCCAAACAAAAACAGTAAGGCTTTCGGTTAGAGGAATATTTATACCATATTCACCCTTTTTTCCTCCCTTTAATGTGAAAATGAATAGTATCAGGGAATAGTGTCTCACCTATTTGCAATCCACTGGAAAATGCATATTAGAGGGGAAAATCCATAATTTATTAAATGTATTGCTTAAGGTGAGAAACTTGAAATTGAGTTTTGTAAGTCTGGGGATTTGGGGTTATACTTGGCATAGGATACTCAGTCTGCTGAATTATTCAGTGCTAAGCCTGCCAGTGGGAATAACAAAGAAACAGACATAGATTTTGAAATGTGTTTTCATTTGATTGGGGGAAAAAAAAGTTTAAAAATTAAATAGCTATACTCAAAAAAATCTTTATTCTCTCCCCATTGGACAGCTGTTGATGGATGACTGCAGTTCTGCCTATGAAAGGAGTACCCATGTGTATTCACTTAGTGACACTTAAACAAAGATGTTATAAGAAACTGTACTGTCCATAAAGCTGCCACAAATGTTAAATATAATTAGAAATTCCTTCACATTGGAGCCATTTTTAAAAAAATAACTGAAAAGTATCTATATGTTAGAAGATAAGGACAGAAAGTGATCAAAATGCTGAGGTCTTTTACACCTGTTAGAGGAAATCAGCTTAAAAGGAAAACCCATCTCTTAGAAATGGTTTTTCACTGCAACATCAGCTTGCTATGTTAGAAAAGAATTCTGATTTCCTTCAGAAATTGAAAAAAATGTGCCAACAGTAGTAATTTTTCCTCAGATTTAAATGTTGTCAGAGGAAAGTCTGCCTTTGCTTTAACAGAAGCTAAATCTGGCTTTTTTTATCCAAACATCAGTTTACCTGGTGTCTGAAAGGTTTCCTATGTATACAAAGGAAAAAGATTTCTAGGCAACAAATATCTACAAAAAGGTAATTTCTGGACATCCACTTCCTTAAGCTGTAGGAAATACTTGACTTTTACGATAAGACAGCTTTTCTGAGTTTCATATGTGCATGCTTTCTCCGAATCACTGTTTTTGACATTTTGTTTATTGTGTTCTAAATTCATGCTACAACTGACTAGTATACATCATAATAGCACTAATTTTTCAATATACTACTTTATCTATTCTTCATTATGTTTTGGTTTGTACTTTCTTTGATTAATTTGAACAACAAGGGTAGCAGTTGTCAGTCTTATAAACAGCATTTTTGCAGAAATAAAGGCTGTGAAAAATTTCTAAGTTTGTCTAAGGAGAGAGATTCTAGGTGAGGAAGAAACCAGCGGAACAATTTTAAGAGAAACAGAAATATCAGTTTAATCAACATGTACAGATCCTTTTGGAAGAAAAAGTTCTGTTTTTTTAATACAAGCGAATGCAAGCTAACATTTGTCAAGTTTGGAGAGTTCACTAGTGACTAACACACATATTTCTGGAAAGCTTTCTAAAGATCTTTTTATTTAGCAATATAAGGCAAATGTTTCAGCTTGATGACAATAGATTAGAAATATGGAAAAACAAATACAAATTGGATTTATTTTTTCACCCTAGGACTTGAGACATATCCTCAAGCTGACTAATAACTCTAGTCACTTCCCTCACTCTTGTCCAGTCTGTGAAGGGCTCTTAAATATTTGTCAAATGCAAATAAGAAATTAAGAAATAATAAATAATAATAAATAAGAAATAAGAAATAAGAAAGGCGTGGCTATATACAGGAAAATTGATATCTAAAATTTTTAAGGAAAAAGAAAAAGGAGAGAAATATAAATTAGAGCCATTAGCCTGTTCCAGGGCTATTGAGTTCAGCTGGAGATTTTCCATCAGCCTCAATGACCTTTGGACCAGTCCCACCACTGCTGTGATGAAGTGCAGAATTCTCATCTCTTTCCGAAACTGCCTATTCAACCCAGTCTCTGTGCTGGAGCCCTCCCACCCCAGCTGGGACTGCATTCAGACCACACTTCAGCCAGGACACCTGAGCTGAAATCTGACCTATTTAGCAAACACAGCGCATTGTTTTTTGAAGTAAATACCCCACTTAAAATGCAAGAATCATGTGAATGGACTCTGTCCAGCTCTCCTTAGAGCCCAACTGACTGGAATCAAATTTATCCATGTACTCCTGCTGCTCTGTGACATTCTGGCAACACAAAGCGTTTGTGAACTTAAGGGACCACTTGAAACATATTTGGCCCAGGTATAAATGTTTAGAAAAGGGACTGGGAAAGGTAGCATGATCTACCAGCACAGTCATTTTAAGGTAGGGTCATGACTTTTAAAGCTTGACTTCTCTTTAGGTCACCCCCTTGCTCTGTGCAGCAGTGAGAATAAGGGAACAAGCAACTGGACTGTGGATGACAGATTTCATTTGTAATAGGAATTTTTCCAATGTGTTTCCTGCTCTGTAGAAGGTGAAATAATCCACCTGAATTTCCCCAGCTTCTTCTGATGGTCACACCAGCAGCAAAGCAGGCTCTGAAAGGCTAGTACATTTGATATCATGCCACCCACTATCAGTACTGAAAGTTAGAGCCATTCTGGGGTGAATGGCCATTATTGGCCAGCATAGAGCAGGAAAGCCATCAGGGTGCACCAATCTGTTTGAATGCAGGGTTTCCTAAATTGGAGTCACAGCTGACCCTCTTGTGCTTTCCCTTCAACTAAACCAATAGAAACTGAATATATACATGCATAAATATATGTACTTGTTTATATTTGTAAACATTTCCTGCCAGGAGACAGATTTTCTTCTCCAATGTGTTAATTTGCTCTATTGCACACACACATTCATTAGATCATAATTCATCAATACTTGGAGGACCCTTAAGTTTGCGGTGGCTGGACATGGCCTGCCATTATAGTCCATGCCCAGAGTTTCTATGCATTTGTGAAATGTGAACAGCAACTACACTAAGAGTAATAAATGTAGGATATATCCTATAAAATAATGCTGGAAGGCACAGTTGTAGTGTTTTTTTTAAATCAGTTTTATTCAAAACAAAAAGTTACACCCTTCTCAGAAACCCCTTACAAGACATTTAAGATACGAAATAAACCAGCAAACAGATCAAGGAAGAAACATTTTAGGTAGTCTGGGTGTCTGCCAGCTGCTTTTTTCTCTCCTTGTAAAGGTGCTGTAAGACCACTGCTCATGATCCACACCGATTCAGCCGTGTGCTTCTGGTACTCAGTGATTGTGCTCCCCCTGCTTCAGCTGGCTGGCTCTGGCTGGCTCCAGGTCCTTCAGCTGGCACCATGCAATTCTACATAGCTCATCCGGAGACTTCTGCTTGACAGCGGTACCCAGCACTAAACGCAAAGCTGTTTGAACAGCTTCTCTCGCAGCAAGGAGCCTTGCCTGTTGCAGCAGTGCCTTTGAGCCACCACGGCAATGAAAGTCCAAAGCAGCAAATAGAACTTGCAGCCCACTGCAGACCCATATAAAGGGTGCTACAGCTTTCTGTCTCATAGGAAGCACCTGCTCCATGACCTGTCATTCCTTCTGTCGGGATGGTCATCTCTTGACTTCCTGGAGCAAAAGAAAACAGCACTAAAAGAGACTGTCTCTCTCTTCTTTTTGTTTCACTACTTGTCTTCCACAGGGCCTCTCTGAACTTGTGTGCCCAGATGGAATTAATATACCCAGAGTCTCTGTGGAGAAGCCTGGGGAACTGGCGGAGGCCCAAGCAGGCAGGGTGAGTATTTGCTCTTAATGTAAACATAAATCAGAACCAGCATATCACCCTGTTCAATCTCTGAGGCAGGATCAAGGACAAAGGAACCTCAGTTTGTGATGCTCCGCTTCTAACTTTCATGTGTCTGTTCCTGGGACTTGTATGGACAGCCTTTGGCATAAGTAATAGCAAACACAAAGGAGAGAAAGACGTATCCTTCTGCAGCTTCACATAAGCCAGGATGGATGCATTATAGTCAGACTGCAAAGGCTCATGTATATCTATCTACCTGAGCTTCAGAGTTGGCACGTCTTTGCAAAAGAGGCTGAGGCAAAGGCGAGGTGCGCAGGGAAGTAGAAGGGTAAGACAACTGCAGAAGTAGTAAGCACTACTCTCAAGTTGTTTTTTTTGATGCTGCTCTGTTGTAGGAGCAGCTTGGCACCGGCTGGTACATGACCCAGCAGAATATCACCCTGGTCAAACACCCCACTATTGCCTCTGCATCACAGTGAGCGTCTGGCTTTTGGATTTCCCCTTTCCAGTGCAAGGTGGATCTCAAGAGAAACAGGGAAGGAGGCATGCCAGAGTCTGCTCCAGACAGTCTTTCTGAAAGTCTACTTTCTTGTTCACACACAGAGGTATACCTCGAAGGTGAGCAGGTTTTGTAGAGCTTATTTTTCTGCCAATTCACTATGACTATAGCCTGGAGAGGTTCCTGCTGTAAGCCTTGCTTTTAGCTGTAGATCACTGGCATGCTGCTGTTTGTGAGAGATATGTACTAAATGAAAAAGGGCCAGCTGAGCACTACATGCACAAGTGTGTACATGGCTTAAGTGTTACCTCAGTCAGGTGCAGATCACACTAACTAGATTTCTCAGCACAGTTTGAGTCACAGGTCGCTCAACTGACCAGTGTCAAAAGTATTTATGGATGCTCTAGAGTTGGCTCCCTTGTCTTACACAGTCATCCAGTAGGGTTTGTCCCCTGCAATGACTCATCGCCTCCAGCGTCAAGTCATAGCATACGTGTCCTCAGTGTCAGGGCACAAAAACACCAGATGGGTGGGCTGCAAAGCAACCCAGTCATTATTTCCACCACTTGGAACTGAAAAAAAACCACACAAAGGATAATCATTATATCTTAAAGCCAGAGGTATATCGCATGAGACCTAAAGAGGCACCGGGCCAGCTGCTGCAAAGCATGAATACAGACAGTCTGCTCTAGAAGGACTAGAATGAAGCTGTGTGAATGGAGGATATTTTGCCACCTTTTCAGCTAGGAACCGCTTTTTTTAGTATGCAATATAGTACCAGCCAGATAGAACTCGGTCTTGACATTACACTGCAGTGTGTGGTTCTTATTGTGCTCTGATCACTACTAAATCTAAAAAACTGTCACCAGTAGCACTTACAAATCAGGGAAATGAGATACAAAATGGGTGATAGGCTTCCTCAGAACCAAGAAGAGAACTTTTAAATTTAATATTCAGCTAAGCTGCTCTGCTTATATTGTCTAAGACCTTGAACAAAGATAGAGGCTCCAGGAGGGGAATTGAGAGAGAAGAGGGAAATCTGCTCAAAGAGGGAGTTCTGGTGTTAGATTGTGCAAGAAATAACAAATTTGTGTTACGTGAGGAGAAGGCATTGAGGTCTAAAGTGTCAACGCTGATCAAAGAAGAAGGCAGGAGCTTTATGATCATTTTATCATAGAAATAAAAAAGTTGAGAAGGTTTTCTGAGGTAAAGAAGCCTAAATTTGATTCAGTAAGTCTATGTACTGATTTGCATTCCTAAAAATAACCATCATTTCAGAACACAGATTTGGCCCGCTGGGTGAAGTTATTAGTCAATCCTGTCTGGTATTCAGCCTGGGTAGTAACAAGTAGCACGTGGTGATCAAATGGAATTACAGACAAAATATGCTGTCCTTTCCCAATTAGGCATTGCTGCACATGGAGTGAAGCATTTCTTTCCAGCTCTCACTGCTGATGACTTTATGCCTTTGAGTAGCGGGCTGAATTAGTCTTATCTCCTGCAAAGCTATATATAGTACTTTGCTGTTGTAAAACCTGGCATTAAAGGGGTTTTTTGTACACATGAACCTTAGGCTGCTTTTGGTGGCTGGAATTACTGGACTTTCCAACACCATGATATTCTAAAAATACCACAGAAAGCCTTGATTGTCCATGTGAAAAGCAACAGAGCCTCAGAGACTCTTGGAACAACATGTACAGTTCGCTTCCAGGTAAGTTATGGTATCATGATAACAGCAAGTCATCTGGGAACAAAGCCGAGCAAATAGAGCTGGTGGGTAATTTATTGATCAGATGAGAAGAATGAGTATATGCCAGACTTCCTACACCTCTGTACTCCCAGATCCTGACATCTCCTTTGTGTATGGTTAACAGAGACTTATTGCCCAGGGTCAAGGATCAGAGCAAACTGAGGCATATCAGCCAAGAAGCAGCAAAATTTAGCCAATAGTTCCCTTTTCTTTCTTGTGCTGGATAGTTTTCTATCAGATCAGAAAAGCTGGACTCATGCACTCCTGAACCTGGATTTGTCCTAAGGGAATGCCAATGACAAACTGTTCTTCAATATTCTTTCCCTGACAACACAGGCTACCTGGAAATGATGTGAAGAAGTAGCCTGAGGGCAGTAATGGATGACATTGACTAAGGAAACACCATCTCAGTTTGTTCCTTGGACCAAATGAATCTCTTTAAGATTGCAAATGTTTCTGATGCCCAAGCAGTATAAACAGCCCTAGCAGTAGAAGCCAACTGGCCAAGTTCCCAAGTGGCAGCTGGGGAAGGGCAATTCATGCAGCATCACAGCTTCTGTGTCTTCAGAAACACGTATGTCCAAAAAAAATGGAACAGACAGGAAAGAGGTAAGTAGCCAGAAAAAACAAACAAACAAACAAACAAAACCAAAAAACCCACAAAACAACCCTCCACTGTTTTGTTTTTTAATTTATCACCAGAAATGCTGCATGTGAAGGCTGTAAGAAATGTTGATGTCATCAGTAACACTTTGAATGGGAAAGAAAAGCAGTACACAACCAAGAAATTTGTAGCCATCATGTTAGTTTAGCAAGTGGTTTTTAGCGTTTGTTTTCCAGTTCTACGACGGACTTGTGCCATGCCTATCTGTTCCTATTGCCAGCACTGCAGACCTTCCTGCTCTGAATTGCCTTGAAGTCACTTCCAACTTGTAGACTAGGAACAGTGACAAAAGCACATAAATTTTTTCAGCAAGTTGCTTTCCCTGGCAGCCCTCTAGCTTGGTCCAGAAGCTACCTCTATTTATCACCATCTGACTGAAGAGCTGTACTGCTCCCAAAGGAGCTTTTTTACAATAGAGATGTCCCTCCCTCATCAACAGTATGTCCAAAGTGAGCAGATAATTTTGCCTGATGATGGTTCCAAGAGGCCTCCATGACTGCATTTTTCCAGAAGAAGAAGGGCTTGCTATTGTGGTTAACCGGGGAGACCCCTTCCTGAAGCTGTTTCCAAGCATGTGATTTTTTTTAGCTCCCATTTGCCTCTAGTATCATCTTTGACACCAGGGTTAAAGCTGATTGTTGTCAGCTAAATGTGTCAATGCAGTTTGATGCCTAAACATGTAGATAGGCACTGACTGGGAGTCTCCAAAGGGCATCACTCTGAAGCTCACAAATCAGTGGGAGCTAGGCACTGCCAGGTGTGTAAAGCTTAGATATTTAACTTCTATCTAATCTCTGTTTTGGGGCACTTAAATACAATCCTATAAGCCTCAAAGACTGCTACCACCTGTAGGAGTGAGGAGCAAAGTCTCCCAGGCACTGAGAGAGATGCTCAGAAAACAGCTCCATAGTGACACAGCTGAGGAGGGAAGCAATTTGTTCTTGCAGGCTCCCTTCCCTTGGCCTTCGCACAGCTCAGTCCAGGCATGTCTCATAGCCAGATCACTCTAAATTAACAGCCATCATGCTAAGTATGGTGACATTTTAAACTTTTCAGTTTTCGTCCTTTGCCATTTTTTTTCAGGTCCGCACAGGCATTTATCTGCTTTCAAAGGCACACAAATACATCTAAAAGTCTGTCCCTGATTGCAAGTGAACGATTTACCTTTTTTTAATTAGTACATTTTCACTTAAATGAAAATCCTACATTCAGCTACAGCTTGGTAGTGGATTATAGGATAACTTAGGAATTTTAGGCAACAATATGTGTGATTAGCAGTTATGGTCCACTTTGGTAACTTTGAGGAAGGACAGCTCTTCCAACCACAGGAGTTTTCACTGTCATCTATTTTTGGACTTTTATGGCTACCTCAAGGTGTACCCAAATACTAGTGGGTACATCCAGAACTACCTTGAGCCCTGCTAGATCCCTGACTATTGAACTGACCCATCATGGCCAAAGGAAACAATAGTCATTGACACTCTTCAGGCTACTCTGACATGCATTAGGAATTACCCACCTCAAACTGGTCTGTAACGTGGGAAAAGAGTTGTGGATTTATTCTTTTCTCTTTTGCTAAACTGTGCCAAATTTTTGCAGTTCGGACTTGTGAGTGAACTGGGGATTTCAGGCAGGGATACCTTGAGTTGATTTGTACCATGCATTTGTAACGATCTTTTTTGTTCATCCAGGACATCCCACTGCCATCATGTCAGCTGTTAATACTATCCTTCTTTCTCCATGAGCCATATGGCATACTCCAGGAGCCACAGAGGATATATCTGCAATATCTGCAATGATTACTGTGCTCATGTGTCACAAGTCCCCTGCCTCCACAGAAAGAGCACAGCATCCTTGAGAAAGTGGTTTAAACATAGCCATAGGCCAAATTTGCTCTTGAATTAACCACTGAACTAAAAAGTTAGTCCAGGCATACATTTGACCTTATTTGTCAGCAGTTCTTTCAAAAGCTCTCTATCCTGTCTGGTGGAGGCTGGTGGCAACATGCCATCAGCAGCTGACTAGCATGACACTTTGTCCAGAAATGGGACAAGTGAGGTTATCGGGAGATAACTCAGCACCATTGTCACCATTCAGTCACCATCTTCCCTGACCAGGTTGCCATGGAGTTGTGACATATGCTACACAAAATAACAACGTTATTTTGGGAGAACTATGCAATGAACTTCTCTCCTTAGTCCACCAGGCTCTCTACATGCTGATTGCTGGGATGCGAAACTGGAGCTTGCAGGCTTGCCATTGATGGAAAACTTCGAAGTTTGTGTTTTTTCAAAATGCTAAAATGCACCTCTATGGCACAGGCACTAGACATAGTTGTGCATGACCAATATTGGCTGAATGCTCTTAGGCTGTATCTGTGGAAAATTATCATTTGCCCCTGATATGCTTGACTGGCTTCACGTCATTCTTCTGCCGAGAGGGACAGAATTACAAAAGCTTTTTTTTTTTCCTCTTTTTTTTCCATGTGCCATAGCCAACAATGTTGTACATTATTAGCCTGTAGCACAATTTCTAAAATTGGAATTTTCATTGCTTGGAAGGCAGACTAAATGTTTTCTTTTTGGAAAGGCTCTATCTGTTTCTCTCCCCACTGCCTTTCTCCTGTACCTCTCCAAAACATATGTTTCCAATCTTTTTCATTTATATGTAAGAAATCACTGCTGGCAGACATTTTTTCATTGCGGTTTATCTCCCACTGACCTCCTAAAAAAAAAAATAGAAGAAGATAAGGAACAGAAGCCACAGACGGATTTACTGGTATGACAGAAGAGAGATTAAAAAAAAATTCCTTGGTTCAAATGTGAGCATGCCAGACTGCAAATCAAAACTTTACTGAAATCCGGAAATGTTCAGATCATTTTTCCTTTTCCTTTTTTGTGCTTCAAGGTGCCATCTGGGACCCACGGTGCCAAATCATTGTGATGAAAGTGGTTGTTCCCAGTATCTTCAGCTGGCGCTGGAAGCACCAGTTCTAGGAAGTCTCCCAGGGAAGCTGCTTTTTATACCTCCACTCTAATTTTAGAAACAAGAGGTTTGGATAATGTGAGCATGCATCCACCTTACGAGAGGCTTCTGCAAACTGAACCTGACCAGAGCCTTCCTAGGGTCATTTGTGTCTCCCAGAAGCTCTGGGTTTCAAATTAAGGTCTTTGAAAACATGGATCACTCCTGATTTCCTCAGTTAAGGTAGCCATGACAGAATTGAGCTCCAAGTTTCCAGCTATGGGAAAAAGTTTTAGGAATTAATAGTGCCTGTGAGCATGAACGGGAAAGAAGGACAAGGATGTCTCAGTTTCTGAGACTATATCTAAGAGCCAAGACTCACATTATGCAGTGATTTGATTGCTGCAACAGTACTTGCTAACTACAACCAATGAAAAAGGGCTGCATTTTATGAATCAATTTCCACATCTGTGGTTGCTAAGTACTTGTATCAGCTCCATCCCCCGATGTATCTCCCTGTGGCCAGAGATCTTTGTCATGAGCCTGGCTGGCCTCCCAGCACCACCTACTTCCATCTGAACTGGATGCCATGAGATCCCACCCAGAGGAGTCAAGCCTCCCCAGGAACAATGACTAATTCTTGGGAGACGCCACTGGAAGGCTGCTGCCATGGCACGGGAAGGCCGATAACATCTCCGGAGCCACAGCAGCCCTTTGTGTCCGCAGACACAAGTGGGATGTTCCTTTTTAAGCTTTCTAGAGTCAGAGGAAGTGGGCCTTGAAACACAATGCTCATTGAAATCAGCTTTCATCTGGGGGATCTCGCGGCGTAAGCGCTGCTCAGTGATATGCTTTCCTTCTGCAGTCGAGGCGTCCTGATGCATTTCCTCTGTTTGTTCCAGAGGGATGGATGGCAGCACCTTAAAGCAGGCACACATTGTCCTGGCTGTTGGGCATTATTCTCGGCTGCGGAAAACAGTAGTCCTGGGCGATAACAGTATCCTCAGGAGTCTCTGGTGCAAGTGGATGGCATGTCAAATTACCTCCTTCTCCTTCCCTCTCCACATGAATAGTGGGCTTGTTATAGAAGGGTTTAAAAGCATTTCACATCTAGCCATGGTGATGTTATGTGCTCTGTCATTCGGAGTTTCTCTCTGCAAGGAAAGGCCACATACACTTATGAGGCTAAGCAGTTTAAACTCTGCAGAACAATACTGTAAATGGAAGCAACCTACAACTGCTAGGAGGCTGCTGAGTGTTACACACTGTTGTTTCACCATGCTTGATGGAGGTTGGATTATGCAAGAAATAAAGTTGAGAAGGACATTGTCATTAAAAGAGAGTCACTTCAGCCATGAACTGACACTGTGAAAGCAACTCAACCCAACAGTGCCTTTCTTGTCATATGGCTACAGACTGGTCTTCTGCTTCAGGCTGTGGCTTTGCAGGACTTCTGGTTGTTCATAGAGTCTTGCAATTAACCACAAGGGAGATCTAAGCCAACGCTGGTTGCAAATACAAATGAGTGCTCTATGAGTCTGCCATGTGGGCAAGTGTGTAACTGAATATGGGACTACGAAGACAAAATGTAGCCATTTCTAAAAAGAAAATGTTCTCATCAAATCCTATGGAATAAATCCCGTTTTCTGCTATAGGGTACAGTGGAAAGAGGTAGACATGTCCTCTACTTATTTAGTATCTCCCTACCAGAAATATTTCAGGAAGGCTCAAGCTGCAGTGCGATGAGCTTGGTAAGAAGGAACTGAAAGTAACTTCTTTCACAAACTAATTACGGAACATTAGGCCTGAGCCCAGCTCATGGATCACAAGCAGATTTTGGTATCTGGGGAGAGTTCCACTGCTTAATCACCCTGAGAGGTTTATAGAGGGAGGAAAATGCCAGACCAAAAATTCACTGAGTGTATGCAGGGATGAGTGGTGTGTTGTGTGGGAGAAGGATATTATTGCAAAAAATAGCATGATCCCCTCATGGTCCACTTTGGAAACAAAATCTATTTTTAAATTTTCATATCTAGAAATACTTCTGGCGGATCCCCTCTGTGCCACTTATTCAGGCACTCTAAAAAAAGTTCCTTGCTTCCATTTGCCTCCAATGAGTAAATGCCATCCAGTCTGAAAGGGGGAAGAATGTCTTTTTTTTACTCTTGATCACTTGTCTGGCTGGGTCCAGATTTGGGTCCAGACATCACGAGGCTTCCCGGGTGGGCTCACAGTAGTGGAGTGAGGCCCAGCTGGGGCAGGGAACAAAGTAGGCAGGGCAGGCAGGCAGGTAGGAGAGCAGGCTATCTGCCCCATGATACTGCTGGAGAAGAGCCACCGGAATCAGAATTTAGGGCAAAGGCAGACTAAGAGGAAAATCACACCAAAGATTATAACAAGAAAAAAAATCAAGGAAAGGGAGGAATTAAATATTTTATAAAGATCTGTAATTTTTTGTTTTCCTTACTGAGACAGGTCAGAGTGTGCTAAACAAAGGGCAGCAGGATACACGTTAGAGAAATCAGGAGACTGTCAATTTATTAAAATTCTAATTTACTGTAGCAAAGGGAAAGCAACTCAGCCCAGTGACCAAACGAAATTTTTGTTCAAATGCTAGGAAAAAATACAGCCTATGAGAATTTTGATAATAATACTGAGGATTACAGTGGTGCCCAAAACTTCAGTCAAGTTAGGCCCCTGCTGTGTGTAATGCTGTATAAGTATTTCGTGGCCATTCAAGAATATTGCATAAAAAAACTACCCTAAGAGCAGCTTTAAAGCTTCAGCACAACAGACATCTTAAATAGCTGAGCAGCTGATGAACAAACAGGAACAATGGCCACTATCAGGTAGACATATGTATATGTTCATCTGTACTGTGACATCTCTTCAACGTTTTTTTGGGTACCATTTGGGTACCATCAGGAACTTTAGTGCCTCCCACAGGAAGGTTCAGGGTGAATTGATAGACCTGAACTGGGACAGGATGGATTTTCCTCTTGATCTGAGTTATCTGAAGAGGGATCCTGGTTTGAGGCTATTCCCATAACTTTCAGACAATTAAGGTAGCTGAAATAAATTCCAGCCTCAGTGTCTCCCGCCTGAACAGCAGCCATACTAGAAAAGGCATTAGTGTTGTGATTAATAGAATATAATAGAAAACAAACCTTTAATTGGCCAAGCTTCAGAAATTAAGACATCATTCTAGAAGTTAGATGCTGCCAGATTATATTGTTCCCACACTGCAGAAATCAAGGGACATGACTGGTAAAGAGTACCACGCGGCAAAAATTGTCTTAGTATGACTGTGTCTTTTCAAAGTAATACATATCCTTAATACAAGCACTGTTTAGAGAGCAGACATGTCACTTCCAAACATACCTAAACTTTTTCTGGGGCTTCTCAGATTCTCTGTGTTGAAAGAAAGCTCTTTATTGGAAAGTTGAAGATCTCAGAGATACTTAATTTAATGATTTTTTGATTCCTCACTCTGTACAGAGACTCACTGTATTTTTCACTGTTCTCTGTGCCTCTCCGAAGACACATATGTCTAATCCCAAATCCATTTTTCTAGAAGAAATGAGTGCCTGAAAGGCACTTAGGAGTGTGTCTGGAACAGAGGGAAGGTCAGCAAAATAAGGTGAAATGTCCTGGCAGTAACTTAAAGGGAGATGATGGAGGAGTCTAACCTCTTATGTCAGTTGTTGCATTGTTATTTGTGCAGTTCCAGCTTTAGCCATCCTCCCACAAGCTTGCCAGGACCCAACAGCTGCTTCTACTTGCTTTCACTTTATGAGATATTTTAAAGTATGGTGGAAATTAAATCACATGGTCATCATGAATGAGACCAAAAGTCTAAACTGTCAAACAGATTAGTTGAAGAGTAAACATGATATCATGACTTCAGGTTCCATTGGTATTCTTTCTTTTTTTTCCACACAGAGCTGCCTACAGCTTTAGAAAAACAGTACCTAAAGAAAAGTCCTATCGGGGAGTGACTATCATCCCTTGATGCCTCTTTTCCCTTAGTTGATATCAGTCTGAATCACTTCATGTGAAATTCAGTGACTAAGTACCACATGTCAACAACATGGATCTCAACTGATCACCACAGTGCTGAATATTTGGTAACTGGCCACACCATCTGATACTGCCAAGTAGCAGAAGATCTATAAATCACTGTGGTGGGACAGAATAGTCACAGATCTCCCAACTACCCTGGGCTGGGCTGGCAGTGAGTAAGCAGCATCATACCGAATGTGGGTGTCACTAGATAAAATGTGTCAGCACGATTACAGTCTAGATATTAGAAACTTAAAGGAGCTTAAGCCCCTAATTGCCTCCATAGACATGCAACTCTGATATTAAAATCTGAAAAAACCTTAGTTTTGCTGTTGGTTAAGCTTGGAGGTGCTTAAATTCTTCCTGATATTTGCATTCCTCTTTGGGGCATCAGCTGAAACACCCGGGCAGTGTTGTGGAGCACAGAGACACTGGGCTGAGTTCCCGGGAGGAGGTGGAGAGCAAGGCAGCTTTTGCAGCAAGGCCTGTTCTCCTCTGCAGCATTTCCAGCCAGTTAACTTACAATAACTCTGTGGCTTTGCCCTCCCCTCCTCTGCCTTTTCCTCCCTGGTTACTGCACTGGAAGAAAGTGGAAGAAGGAACTTTAACCAGCAGTTCAGTGTCCTCCCTGCTTCTGTCCTTCCACCTTCATCTTCACTCAGTGCTCCCTGTATCTTTGTATAGAGCCAGTTTTCCCACCCGATTCAAAAAGAATTGCAAACATTTCCCCACTGACCTCCTCCCAGCTGGCTGCAGCTTTTATGGTTGTCTTTTTGCCTCCATGCATTCAGTGTATATTGGTTTAACACAACTGATGGTGTGCAACTAAGCCTACAATTTTTGTTACTCTCCATGGGACAGGTTTTGCGCTTCTTTATGTTCCTTTCATCCCTGTCCTTGAGTCAGTAGAGGATGAAGCATTTCAACACAGTATGCTTTTGTTAAGGATCTCGTCCTCAAATTGGCGACATGCTCCATATAGCATTAATTTAGCATCTAACTCACCAATAAAACCTGTCACAAAAAAGGGGAAATCAACATTAAAAGCACTGAAAATAAAAACCCCTTCTTCAACTGGGATACCTGGGAACAAGCTCACGGAGTCAATGAGAAACAGAAGGCCAGATCCCAGGTTCACTGCTGAATAGCCATGAATCTCAGCCCAAAAGTGCCTTCTAGACTGACCCTGCGCCCTTGAGTCCCGTGTCCCTTGGGAGCTGCAGCGAAGGAACAGAACGGCCCCTCCAGGTCTCTGCCTGCCCGTGACGCACACACCCGGCTGTAGCAGGCAGGGGGGTGAAATGGTGAGAGTCCGAAGAGGCCTCTGGAGCTTTGCGTTACGTACAAAAAAAGGACAGAAAAAAATAGATGCAGGGATTTGGAGTCCCTAATCAGCAATGATTGCTTCCTGCGCAGAAGTCAGCTGTTTCCACACAATGGCCAAGCTGTTCAGTCTCCAGGCGCCATCCCAAGGTCATCACTTTTCTATTGTTGTTCCCCACCCCCATGGAAAATTCCTGTACTCTTTTATGTATATAAGGGTGGGTTTTGGTTTTTTGTTTTGTTTTTGTTTTTGTAAAACTTGGAAAACTGACGCCTGCCTCTTGCGGTTGTGGAAGGGTTCAGCACTGGGTACTGACCTGAATTTGGGATTTCAGGGCTTTTCCTTCACTCTGCATCAGCAATGCCTGATGTGCCTCTTATCTCAATGATTTTTTATGGTTTTTAAGCAAAATACTTATCTGTACTGTGTTATGTGGAGGATGTAAGCCAAATTCAAATCTGACATTTTTTCTTACTTGTTTTCTAGGAATTAATGTGTCATTGCCCTCTGAGACAGTGAGAAATGAGGCCATGTCAGTTCCTAGATATTGTTCCCTTATAAAATATTTATTTACTTAAACACATACAAACCTTGCTCTTTTAAACCTGCTTAGCAGAAACTCTGTGAAAGGAAGTGTTTTATTCTAAGAAGTCATTGAGCCATCATTACATCAGTTTATTTTGAGACCTGCTGAGCAAAATTCTAAAACATTCACAGGTCTTGTAGAAAAATATTCATTCTGGGCAGCTTCTCTTGTTTCTCAGAATTCTTCCAGTTCCCTTTCACTGGGCTAGAGCTGATCCTGGGCAACACTAAGCAAATTCTTAAAAACTGCTCCTTGTTATCTGTTACTGCTGACATCAATTGGACAAGAAGATTTAGCTCTGCAGGTTTTATGCCACCTATAGCCCAGTCTACAGTTTTCAGAAGCTTTGACTAATTCACTGTGAATTTTTCTGGGCAGATGCAGTTTACAAAGCAGGACTGGAAAAAAAAATGCAGATATCAGGAAGGGCCCATTTTCCGGTACCAGATGCTGCTTAGGTATGCAAGATGGGAGCAGCTTATTACCATGCAGTTTATTACCATACCAACACTAGGATCTCTCCATGAGATATTGGCCTCTCAGGATGTTCGGTGGTAATTGTGGTCTCACAGAGCTGTCTCTAGTGTCATTTATTGTTAATGAAACAATTGTGCTCCTCAGCCTGTGGCTTACACAAAAGGTAGGACAACTCAGTGCTGTAACATGCAACAATGGAAGGAGGCCAAGTCAGATGAAAACTGTGATCTAAACTACTGTTGCTGAAGCAAGCAAGGCTGCGCCATAGGTGTGACCCCCATGGTGTCTGGGTTTGGGAGGTGGAGGCACTTACTTGGGTATGCAGACTCCTTTGAACCTGTAAGCTATTGCTGCTTGTAACTCACCCTTTAACTTCTCCCTGGGTGATTTTTTGCAGTTTGTGCTTCTCAAGTTCCCTCAGGAGCACAGAAATCGGCTGCTCAGCTGTCAGCCAAGTTCACGAATATCTATGCCTCCAGAGTCATCTTCAGGAAGGTACGGCCAGACAGACTTCACAGCTCTGCTGGGAGCAATTGCCGTTAAAACACTTTTGTTTGAAGGCTTCTTCCCAGTTCCACAGGCTCTGATTATTTCTTTTCCAGTTCATCATTCCACTGTAATAGTTTCTTTGGGGCTATTTCTAGCTGCTGAGAAGATTATCATTCTACTATTAGACAAGACACCACAGAAATCCCTCTCTGATGACAGTGTCATTTTGAAAATCCAGAGTGAGTTACTGTTTAATGTGAAACCTGTGTAGTGTTCATAGGACATAAAATAAATTATATGCTTTTTAGCCTCTGTGAATAGATTTTTGTACTATTTGGGGTTATTTACAAAAATAAAAGAAAATATTTTGGTTGTAAACCATTGCTGTATCATGTTAGCACAGTGTCAAAGTGACAAGTAGAAACTTAAACACAAAAGGCTGTAGAGATTTGCATATGGGATTTCTACACTGCCCTTTTACTCTTTCCCTGATTACTCTCACTACTGCATTATGTCAAGTGCCAATAGGATTGTACCATTATGTCAAAACATTGGCTACTACATACAGCTTTTAATTAAAGGTCCTTTTCCAGATTTGTCTCAAAAATTCAACTTTGGGAAAAAGCCTTTTCTTTCTCAAAGATGATTTTTCGTGTCTAATATTTAATTCCACAGCAAGATATTCAAGTGCTTTCCACTAAGTATGGTATTCTTTGTCACTACTGGGTTTCTGCAGTAGTACAGTTTATTCGTTGCTGTTTCCCAGAAACTGTTAAGTCCTACGTTGCCCACAATAAGGCCTAATACAGAGGTCTGTACAGCCCCTACCATAATGGCTTAGAGCACTATAGTTCTTAATAATGCAGTTGTAGGGTTTCATATAACAAAGTGACAGCACTATGTGTGACATTGATTCTTAATGAAAAAAGTGAATGTACAAATTTAAATACTTCAGTGCAAAAGTATAGTCAAATAATGCTCTAGAATTGTGAAAGGAGATTAGCAATACTATAAGAAATGCTACTGTAAAATATTTTATTTCACACATAAAGAAAAATTAAAAGAAAAGGAAAATACTGGTTTTGATTTGCATAAGACCACTCTAATTAGGCTCTTAGACTGGACACTTTGGTGTATCACCCAAGCGTCACTCAGCAGACTGCCACGCAGAGTGAGATGCACCTCTCCTAGTGTCCTTTTCATCCCTCTCTGCCTTTCCTCTCCCCCTTCCTCTCTGTGGCAGAAAATGGTATGAGATTTATCGTTTAAAAACAAATCAGACAAACCCAGATAGAGCAGAACAACCTTTGCTTCTCAGGACAATTGCAAATTCATTCTCAGGAGACACAGTCAATATCACCTCCACCCTTTATTGCAATGGTTTGAATATTGTTTTCTTTTAATATTATTTATTTATGTTCATTTGTTTCAGGGCAATGGGTTATTTAAAGCTAATAATATGTAACACTGCAGCCCCCAAATTTTATGATCATGCAGGATGTGCCCTGTTCACTGAAACGTATGAAGTACTCAAGGAGAAGGGATGAAATGGCAATCATTCGGGTTGAAGAAGAAGATTAAATTGAGGTTTTATTTTATTTAAAGATGAGGTTTGTCCTCATGTTATATTCAATGCTATAATAATGTTTCTGAAAAGGATGGACGGATTGACCTCATGACCTTTGCTGCAAGATATTTCCCAGATGGGTCGATAGCTAATATTCTAACTTTTTGGTTTGTTTTTTTATCTTCCTAGGTCTCATTTATACATTTGAAGATTACTCCTTTCTACTACCATTCAATACCAAGTTGACAGTTACTTAGATCATCTTTACTCTCAAAATTGCTGTTGTAGAGGTGAAGCCCCTTGGAATAATGACTATGACACAATTTTTTAAAATCCCTCAAGTAGTTAATTATACTCCTGGAGAGTTGGAGTAATAACAAGAATGCTCTGAGTTGTAATAAAAATATAAGAAGATTTTTAGAAGGGTATAAATCAGTCTTGAACTACAGTCTGTTTTGAATTATGAAAGGCAATAGGGAGAGCGAGAAGGGGAGTAGAAATGAGATAACTCACGTGAAGTAATAACACAGGAAATATAAACCATATGTAAGCTAGGCTATGAAAATACACAAACATATTCACCTTCAAAAAAACTTGTAAACACATTTCCATGGAGAGCAGAAATAACTGTATGCAGCAGTTGGTCACCTGGGGCCCAGCACATGTGGCTTTTGCCCCCACAGCCGAGCCCAAGGCAGGACATGACCTCCCCTCTGCTGGGGTGAGGTGGGAACTGGTCACTGGTGACTAAAGGTGACAGTACCAGCAACACCTGGCGGGAAACCTGCAGGCAGGTTACCCACACCTAGATATAGGCACAGCATGGCATAGGATGTTTTCCACCTGTGTGGTACCCAGCAGCCCTAACAGAGGTAGGAGGTCCATGGTGGGCTGGGGTTTCCCACGCAGCATCTGCCACCCCACGGGAGCTGCACCCAGGTATTTCCCCCTGCTGCAAGGGGGGATGGGACCTCACTTTGTGGCAGGGAGCTACACAGATAAGTCTGTGCAAACACACAGTTCCTACAGAGCAGCTGTCACCAGGTAATTTTGTACAAACACTTTATAAGCATTTTAGTATTTGGCAGGTGGAGGTACTGAGCAATGGCTGGGGTTTTTGATGCTGTTAACTAGAGGCCATTATTTGTTAGTTTGTGGCAGCTGGGTACTCTTTAAGAGAGGAAAATAGAACTAAGTTTACTGCTGACATGAGTTGTGCAGCAATTTCTATGCTCCTGCTCTATTCATCTGACATTCAAAGACTAACTACAGTCTAAAGGAATATTCTGGGTGCTGCTTCTTACCCTCTGCTTTCTAGGAACCCCACTGCATAGATGACTTCCTGTTGCTAGTTTGTACAAATCATGTTTTTTCTTTCTTGGCCTGTGACTCTCATACAAAAGATGCTTCTTTTATCACTACTTAAAAATAAAGAGCACTAACAAAATGTACTGATCAAAGTGATTCATTCATCAGCAGAATAATTTTTGCATGTTGCTACTTGGTATGTGGGAACTATTACACACAGAAAGAGACTGTGAATAGAATTACTGTTTACATAGTACCAAAGTATAAGGTCACTCCTTGTCACCAAAACAAGACTGAATCCTCATGATACACTAACATGTGCGTGGTAGCTGATGACACATCATTGCTGCCTACATTAGTGCAGCAAAGATGCTTTGTTCTCTGATGTCATGAGTTCCAAATCCCAGCTGGGGATTTACTGACTAAGCCTCAGTGAGCTGCTGTAAGTTCCCTTCCAAAACAAGAAGAGGATAAAATAGAAGGGCTTTCTCCTTTCTGTTTCACTTCAGAAGTATTGCTAAGCACTGGGAGTTATATCTACAGTTCTTGCTGACAAGAACTACGTGCACCCATCAGTGGAGAAAAGGCTCATTAGCCACCCCAGGACAAGGCATAATAGTGGTTGCTCTGAATTCAGTTACATAAATCAGAGATGAAATTCTCATTCAAATAAAATTAGAAACTGCAACTCCATCCTACCACGGGCTGGAACTGGTAATTGCTCAGCATTTCTGTATAGCAGGCCACTTGTTCCCCTGCACAAATGCAGACTAAGGAATTCCATTTCTTAAATTCTTCTCTTGTGTTTCTGCAAGTTCTTGTCTTTTAGTAACGGCACAATATATCTTTCCTATGGAAGATATTAGAATATACGAGCCTCGTATTGACACACAGAAAACTGTTTTTTCTGCCTTCTTCACTGTGAGACAGGGGTAGTGCAAGTGTGTGACCAGAGCCAAGGCTAGTGAATCTCTACAGGAGGTTCTTCATAAAGAGAAATAAAACAGAAGAGGACAGAGTCCTGGACTTTTAAATAAAAGCCTTCTTATTTAAAGATGAGGTTTGCCCTCATATGTTACTATATGCTATGATAATGTTTCTGGAAAGGATGGACAGACTGACTTCCTCACGTTTGCTGTGAGATATTTCTCAGATGTGTTAGTAGCTAATATGCTAGCAACTTTTTCTTGTGTTTGTCTTCTCTTCCTATATCTCATTTATACATTTGAAGAAGATGATTCCTTCCTGCTACAATTCAATACCCGTCAGCTTCCTAAGTACCCATTCTGGAGCTAAGTGTTCACCAGTCTAGATGTACAAGCAGGAGTGTTGCAGGAAAAGTAACTAATAGTAGTACTTAAAATAGCAATGCCTATTTACTGGCATTGACTACAGGGTCAGGCACACCCACTCAGGCCTGCTTTGTGCTTCAAATATTTTACTGATCTGACTGTTTTGATTAGAGATGTGATTTCTTTTTAACTAGAATTGCTGTGGCAGTAAAAGCCCTCAGGTGCAGGCCACTGTACAGCCATATGAATATAGAATCATATTAATGGACATTTGAAATCCCTTTCAATTTCCATATGGAACGGGGCAAAGCAGTATTAAATAATATTGTGTTTCTAAACTATGCCAGTGCACAGGGTGCTGTATTGTTTTAAGTACATCAGGAAGCGGTCAGATTTTCTGGACTTAACAGCTTCCCAGGTGGAAATCATTGTCTCGCTTTCATGAAAGCGAGACTGCCTCAAAGTAGATGAGCGTCTAAACTGTGTCTGGTCAGACTGATCAGTGTCCAAAGCTGGGCTTAACCTTGCTTGTTAAGTTAATTCGAACCTGAAAGTTCCCTTTGGCTGTCCTCTCCTTCTGGTGACTGTGGATCATCTCTAGATTAGCCCTTTGGCAAATTAAGTCAAAATTAATGATGCAATTGCAGAGAATTTTAATTAAGTTATACCACCAATTAATAAATGTTGACCAGCCTTCATTAACATCAGGGTTGCTGTCTCAAAGTAGGCATTCATAAGACCTGTTGAGTATTGCACAAACCTTGCACGGACCCTCGCAGACGGTCTCCGGGCTGACCTGTTCCTGGCCAGACATCAGAGCCACAGGGGCCAGGCAAAGCCCTCTCAAGGGATCTTCATGGCAGGAGCCAAACATTGGCAGCTTAAGGACAGAGGCTCAGGCCATGTGGCTCCTGCAGCAGCAAGGGAAGGAGAGGAGCAGCACTGCAGCAGAAGGCTGCTGGAGGGGAAAGGTTTGCTGGAGCTGGTGCAGGAGGTGGTGGTGGATGCTCCTCTACGAGGCTCTGGCCCTTCTGCTCTTCCTTTCCCCTTGCCACCCAAAAAAGTAACCTCAGATCCCAAACACCATCACCCTCATTTTCCGGATATCCTATGTGGCAGAGCTGGGACTGTTCGCTGGTTCCCAGATCTTCCCAGCTGGCCATCAGGACAGGCACTGTGGCACACTCAGTGGCAGCCCTAAAATGTATAAAGTGAGTCCCAGGAAGACAGGGGAGAAGTCAGGTACTTGAGAAGGAGGCTACCCTAGAGCAAAGGAATCAAGTCCCTCCCTCACTGCCACCTGCTTGGAGTAAGAAAGTCTGATCATGCTTGAGGTGCAGCGGGAGCAGGTATCAGGGCATCTCTTCTGGTTTATTATTTTATAAGCCAGTGTGTTCGGGCTGCGGATCTGTCCTTATCCTGACTCACAATAGTTCAAAGAGGGATCTGAATGGCACCATCCTGTGTACAATCCACCTGTGGCACCACACACAGTGGGAAAAGGCTGTTCTTCCCTCTGCTCTCCGCAGGTGGAAGCATATATCCAGGCGAACGGAATATTTGAATGAGTTTGGTAACTAAACTCAGCAGTAAGCCTGTGCTTACACATTGAAATCAGCTATGTCATTCTGGTCTAAAAACAGAAGAGGGAGGATCAGTCCTAACTTGAACTGGATCCTGACAAATGTATTTGTGGCCTTCTCTGCTCCACTCATTATCCTGCAAGCTCAGCAGAACCAATTACCCGTTGCATTTATGGACAGCCAAAACCAGCTCTTCTAACTCCTGCCAGTACAGGCCTTCGGGTTTTTTTTCCTCTGCAGATCTTCTACCTGCAATGGAGGTACCCCATTGGAAGCAGAGATTCAGTGACAGCCAACTTTTGACCTTATGCGTGCTGCTGTCCTGCCCTGAGCACCCATGGAGAAGGCTTTTGTTGAGGAACACGAAGCCAAGCTGCACTTGCACTCTGCAGAAGTCGTGTGGGGAGGATATTTGGAGGGGAGGGACAGGAGCCAATGCAGACCCGGTCTCTGCCCAACTCTGAAGATAAATGCTGAGAGGGTCCTTGTTCCATGTGTGCCTCCTGCTTTCTCCTAGTGGCTTGGCAGGGAAAAACCACCAGTGCCTGAATGAAAAAATACATTCGCATCTCTTTCATCCATTCCCAGCTAAATCCCCATCATTATCTACAACCAGAACTATACATAATTAAAGAGTTTATTTTTGTGTTACAAAATCTCCCCATAATTATGGAATGTTTGTGAAGTGCGGCATTTCTGTGTGTATGTTTGAAGAAATGAGGGATTCACCATTTTCTCCGTTTCCTGCTATATCACCTACATTTTTCTTTCTGCCCACACACCCTTAGCTTCCTCCTCTCTACCATACAACTAGCTCCATTAAGTTAATTTTTTTTAATAAAAAAGCAAAGATGAAACTCTTTCTAAAATACCCTTAACAGACACCAAGTCTGAAATGACACCATTTTTGCTTTGTCATCTTTCTCATCTTGCTATTTTGCTGTCAAACTGTTACACAAGCTTTAATTAGAATTCCTTTATTTTATTATAGACAGAGGCAGGAGTGATTGAATTTAGGGTTATAGGAGAGTCCTGCAGGTTCTCTACCCTACTCATTCTGTTCCTCTTCTCCACACAACACCTATAAAATTTAGAAATGGAAGAACTATCATACATAAATGTCAATAGTAATCTTGGTACTTACCAGATCCTTAAATGAAACTTGCACTAAAGTCTTTTGCAAAATAGATAGGGTTGATGTTGGGTTTATGTTTGTCCAATATGCTTCATAAAGCTGTCAGTTAAGATTCCTGGGTTATTTTAATGCATGTATTTGCAAAATATTTTAAAGAAGACTTTTGGGTTTAGCTGTAACAGTACTAAAATGCAAAAATAGAAGGAGTAACAGTAAAACAAAGATAACGCCATTTGATTTTAGATAATCAGTTGATAACACAGAGCTAAATTAACATCTTGAATTACAAGGAAAAGCAAAATAGATGAAAATATGCATGTACATACCTTCTGATCTTTACAGATATCAGTCCTGCTTTATTACACTGTCTTACATGTGCTTACTTTCCTTTCAGACTTAACAGTGTACTACAAAGTTATTGTGAAAACTGCACATTACTGATTTGTTTGCTACTATCAAGTCTGACAAGAGATTTCAGCACATGGATTGCTTGTGATTTTTTATTTAAAATGTTCTTCCTCCTGTAGTCTCCTCACATCTTGATTCACAAATAATTAATCTTACTAGTGGGAAGCACGCAAAATTGTCATACCTGAGAACAGAATTGTTTTGTTTACAAAATCTTCCTTGAAAGAGTAATTTAAATTTGACCTAGTAAAGTATCAAGCATTTCTTATCTATCAACAATTGTATTCTTCTTATCAAGTTATGCACTCATTAGGACAACTGGGAAGTATCATGCCTTTGTCTCATCAATGATTATGCTGATGATTATTATTTATTATTATTGCAGCTATAATGTGGTCCCTGGAGGTTTTCTATAAGTGAGGTTACCACTTTCAACAGTTTAATCACTTCAAGCTCTTTTGACACAAAACAATATAATTACCTAATTAACTCTCTGACAAAAACAATAGACATGTCCCTCTTTCTAGATACTTTTCTGTGGAGACAGTGAGGCGGTGGTAAATGAGTCCCTGTAAAATCATGTGGTTCTCCAAACATCCTCTTCACAGAAAGTCTGAACAAGTCAGAGAAACCCATTTCTGTCCCAAGGAGCACTGGTTTTGGGAACATTCCTCTGCTGCTCCTGGTGCACACACATACTTAAGCTGCAGTGAACGTCACCAAAGCCATCTGGGACCCCAGCAAACAGTTATAAAGCAACTGTTTCCTGTGCTCGTGTCATTTCTGTGACACAGCTGTAATTTAAACCCAGAAGAGGTTTCCCAGGCCTCTTTGTTGCCTAAACAGAAAAAAAAATGAACTATGAAACTGTTCGCTGCTCTTCTGCCAGAACTCTCTGTAATGTTGAGACTTTTTTAAGGTGTCTTACCACAGGCTTTAAGAAGGTTAAGTAAATGTCTCAGTCACGGGCGAAGTTATGGTTGGATTTGATGACCTTTTCCAACCGAAATGACCCTGTGATTCTATGAAAATAAGTATCTGTAGATGCACTTCTGATTATGAGATTTTGACACGAGAGTGCACTTGTGCTACACAGGGTGGTCTTACCTCATGGGTTAAAGAGATGTGTGGAGAGCAGCAACATTTACCTAAACATGAGTTGGAAGTGCTGCGCATTAACTGTGATCATTAAATAACATGATTATGAAAGCGAATCTTTCACCTGGGATAGGAAAGAACTATGTAAGTAAATATATTTTGCCCTCTTATCTTGCTGTTTCACTCATTATTTTCTCTTATCAATGTTCTTTTAGGATGATTTTTGCTTGTCTTTTTAATTAGTATTTGCCTGAATGCTAAGTGGATGAAAAAAATTACCAATTTAGAAAATGGTATTTGTTTTAGTGTCACCAGTGTCACAAGATACATGATATCAGAGAATCAAGCTTTTCAGTCCTGCTTACTAGATAAGAAGAGCCTACTTACCCTTTGAAAGCCCGTTTTACCAGTTCAACTACACCTTTTCTCCTTTTTTTCTACATTATCTCTATTTAGCTGAATTGGCTATTGAAGAGAACACAGTCAAATAAAAAAAAAATCAAAAAACCACAAACAGTCCAACAGAGACTCTTGAATATTACTTGCATCTGAAAAAAATTTACTTTGGCCAGCTGAACATGTTTATGCAGTTAGGGAGATTCAGTTAGAAAAGCACCAAATCTCCCCTAGCCAAGCAAGACTGAGAAACGTGGCTCACATACAAAGGATGCTCAATGAATCTATTCATTACTATTTTATCAGCACCTGGAGGCATCCGTCAGGACTGGGACCCTAATATGCTGTACAAACACTGAGCAAAAGACACCTTCTACATGCAAGAGCTTACAGCCTAATTCAGCAAGAGAAGCAAACCAAGATAGAAGGCTACATAGAAACACAATGTAAGTCCAAGTTTTTATTATATTTCACTCCCAGTGACTGCAGATCTGGGTGAGGAAATGTTCCAAGTGCAGGCCTTTCTCCCAAGATCCCGCAGCTAAATGAGAAGTTGCAGAGATCTCTGCTCCTGAAACACCACAGCACCACATCACAGATACAATTATCTTCATCGCGGATAGTCTATGCTTCTCTTCTTTTGGACAATATTGTACTTTTAAAACTCCAATGTGTTAAACATTTGCACAAGTAGGCAAGTAACACTTACGCCCCTACTTCAAAATTTTCTATCAGGACAAACACCAGCAAAAAAACTATTACTACTGCCAGTACAGCTCAGCCCACACGTATCATGAATTCCAAATTATGAAAAGATATCTGAAGAGCCATGTGCCTGCCACAAAAAAAGAAGACAGCAATCATGTCCATCAAAGACTAGGTCAATGACCTTCTACTTACCATGAGCTCACAGCCCTCTTCAACTTGATATTTTTTTTAAATCGACCTGTGTTTCTAACATATGATCCAAATCTAGCACATCAATGTGCCACCTTAAGTCTTCATGCCCATAGACTTCCCATCACTGAAGCACAGGAAGCTGCCTCTGTTCCTGCACAGTTCAGGTCTTGTTTTCCTAGTGCTTAGATGAAAAAACTATGCTTCATTTTAGATAACCTACCCATGCTACAGGGAAAATACTGTGAAATATCAATGTGAGCATTCACAGTCAAGGAAAAACAAAATGCTTCAGTTCAATCTGATCAACAAATGACTGTCACCAAACATGGAAAAGGGAAAGGATTGCAGATTCATTTGGTTTCTCATCAAGGCCTTAGTATGGTTATACAGTGGGATCTTTCTGCGTTATTATACCTTTATTAAAGTGAGCTTGATTTTGTGCTGTTGGATTTGACACAAATTCATGTGTAGAACAGCAGAATTAAATTATGAAATTAAAGTATGTAAATATAAATAAAAGTGTATTGTGTTGTTATTGCTCCTTTTACCTAATTCAGAACCTTGCTATCTGTTGCCTGCTTTCCTTCCTGCCTAAACTGCATAGCTCTTCCTCAAAGTCTTTGTCTACAATGTTTCAAGTATGTTCTTTAGGCCGAAAAGAGAAAAACTCATCCTATCTGTGAAGCTCTGCATTTAATAGGTGTAAGTTCTCAAAACCTCACTTCTGTTTTTTTTGAAGATCATGACAAATTGCTACAGACAAAGATGCTGAGATGGCAGTAAACGTGTGTCTGGGGCTTGCTGGGTTCTGATGATGGAATATCACATGCTACCAAGCTGTTTCTAAACAGAACCATTTATACAGTAACAGCTGCTGAGATGTGAAACCCAGATTAGATGACTTCTTATTTTGAGTTATTTTTCTTGTAGGAATGGCACCTGAAGGCCTGATATGAAAAAAAGAGAAATCTGGAGAAAAAATAAAGGAAAATGTTGATGCAGTGTTTTTTCCCTCTGAATGGCAGAGTGGGAAGAGTGGGAAACATATTTCAAATCTTCATTACTGCAGATGACATACACAAAGATAAGAGCAGAAATTAAGATCAGAATATCCAGATCTAATTCTGGTTAGAGAAGTTACAAGGAAAAATTTTTATTATGCAGGCATCATAAAAATTATTTTATTGCATAAAATGTTTCATTTATGTTGTATTTGTATACACAATGCCTAATTTTGCCTCAAGCTACAGCATTTTACATATGATGATAAAGTACTGTGTAGGAGCCTAATGACTACTAGGAAGTCTGGAATTATACCAGTATTACTCGCATACCTGAAGACTGAGCTGAGTAAACTACACTAAAAAATATATACACGGACATTTTTCTAGAAATCTCTTTCTTCTCTGTATTCATTACAGCATTGACTACTTATGAAGACTATGGCTATAACTTTATTTTACAGTTATAAATTATCAATATTGATGCCTTCTGTTTGCAAGACTTAAATTTTCCTGTTGTTCAGAGATATGCCAGCGAGCAAACTTAGCCATAAGCACTTTACATTGCAATATACCTTAACTACTGCATAATTTTTTTTTTTTATGCAGTGGAAAAAAAAAAACATTAAACACATCTGTGTATATACCTATGGCATAAGCAGTACTTTTCACTTGCTAAATGAATTACGTGTAAAACATGACTTGATCATAAAAAAATTTAAAAAGTTTCATTGCTTTGACTAGCTGCTTCATTTTTTCCCCACATTTCTCTTTCTGTAGTTATTTTTACCTCTGGGAGATTTTTTGAGAAAGGGCTTGTTTCCCTGGATTTACAATTATTCAGAATATTCCACCTCTAAGTGTCCTTAGGCAGACAACCATTAAAAGAAAAAGCAGAATAGAGCTGCAAAATATTCACAGTACTAGAAAGGAAACCCATGCATCCCAACTGGGAAGGTGTTTGTTCTCGGCAGAAAAATTTTACATATGGGGAACTGAATGACAGAAAATATATGGTTCAGCTCCTCCAAGACACTTGACTACCTCAAATTGTTGCTCTGGGCGAAGCTAGCTAACTCAAGCAAGATCACTCAGCTGCTTTGATGAAGGACAGATCTTCTCAAAATAGCTCTAAAAGGAGAGTCTTCTTTGCTCCCTTGTTGCTACATAAAAGATGAAGGAACTTAATCCTTCTACGACGCAACTTGAATGGGGAGCTGGTGTGTTGACCTGGCCAGAATATGCTGATCTTGTTTGCAGAGATCTTGTTCCGGGTTGAGATCAAGACAATGGTCTCAGTCCTCAGCTTGCACATAAGTATTGTCAGATTCACAGTCATGCTTACTGGGGGAACAAACAAATGTGGGTGGCATCGCTGTTTAAAAAGGGTCACAAAATAACAGCTGAGAATGAGGATTTCCCAAACAGACAAACAAGGCAGGAAGAAGCTTGGACATGTTGTGGGACAAATCTGGACAATGAGTCACATTCATGACTAGTCACCAAGACTTGGTCTGCAAGGACAAGCAATTCCTTTGGTTCGTATGTGAGATTCAAAACATCTGACATACTGGCAAAACTATGAAAATGAAGGACAACCAAGAGACTTGGGTGAACAGCTCAGACAGAAGGCAGAGACATTAATTATTTCCCTCTAATTCAAAATGATTTTTACATGGCGTCTTGTTCAGCATTGAGAAAACTAATAGTAGAAAATGTGATACGTAATTTAAAAAACAAGAGGAATAAAAAACATGACAAAATACTTTGTATAGACTTCTCCATGCACCACATTAACAAAGAAAAATTATATACAGCGCGTGTCAGTGGCTGGGGAATGTGATCTCCCTTGTCTCTTGACATCTGCCCACTACATGCCACACGATGCCCAATGGTTGTACGTCCATGCTGCATGAGAGGAGAGTGACCATGTCATCATGTGAACCTCTTCCAAAAAGAACCAATTTGCAGCTGGACTACCCCTGTCCTAGCTTGCAAAAGCCTTTAAAGGGAATATTGGCAGATTCTCCTTCTCAAGTTACTGTCATGCCCTGTTTCCTTGGGATTTTTTCAAGGCAGGGACACACTGAGGACCAGAGCTCATCCAGTCAGTGGAAGTAACTACTGGTCTCTGGATAGCAGCAAACAGTGCAACCCAGCTGTATATTTTTTTTACAAAATGGGGCTCTGGTTTTAAATGGGACAGTGGGTAAGAGGAACAAATAACAACGAAACTAATGAAGTTTAAGAATAGTGAAATGTTGGCAAAATAATTAAGAAATGTCAAGATTTTGTGGTGAGAGAATTACAAGTGTTGCTCACATTTTAAAGCATGTTTAGATTCCCTATGATCTTAGATTTTGTAGTTCAAAGGTCTGCCCATGTCACTAAGTTGAAGAGAGAAAGTATGGAGGATACACCAGAGGAAGGGGAAAATTAAGGAATTTTGGACAACTCCGATTAGAGTGACAGGAAAAAACAGAAGGAAGGAGGAAACATAAAATTATGGGAGTGTTATAATGGGAGAAGGAGAGACCACCAGTACACACAGCCACAAGAACATGGTGAGGGCAATACTTTTCACACTTGCAGGAACATGAAATGATGTTGATGTAGGATCTTTATAAGCACTAGAGCAAAGATGTTGCTTATGGAGCTATGTAGACCACTGCTGACCTGTGGGAGAGAGATGCTCCTGTCTTTTCTCTCTGCCTGGGAACCATGGCAGGGTAATATTGTGCTGAGGGAGGTTATGCTTAAAGATGATCCTACTGATTAAGAACTCCATGAGGGAATGTGGCAGACCAAGCTAACCCTGAAGCTCTGGTCTAGGACTGCCAGTGTAACTGCAAGTTCATGCCAGGTGAACAGAGGGCTGGGGACCAAGATGAAGAGATTGCATCTATAGAATTATTTATTATACTCTGAAGTTATAAACAAACACGTGAGAGCAAGCACATTCCAAACTGAACTGCATTCATCGTTATTGTTAGCGATAATGATTAAAATAATTCTTTGTGTTTCCAATAGGAGTGCAAATCTCAGAAAAAAATCGTGAAAACATGAGAATATTATAAAGAATTTAGCTTCACATAAACCCTGTGAAGTAGGCACCCTTATCTGCACATTACAGAGGAGGAAACTTTGGCATGGAGAGATTGCAATTTGCCCAGGGTCAGGCAGGAAGCCCAGGGAACAGCTGAATAGAGCCTCAGGCTCAGGAATGCCAACTCTGTGCTTCAGTCACAAGATCATTTTTCCTTTCCTTCATTTGACTTTTTTCAAAAGAAGTTAGGCAAATCCATACTTAAGAATTTGAAAGTAACCTTTATGCCATTTCCCAACCCAGGTTATTCAGAACTACTTGGGAACAGAAGTCTGGTAAAGGAGGTTTGCTCTGCTTTCTATACATGCCACAAGCGCAGATGACAGGAATCTTAAGCATCAAACTTGGTAGTCTTTATAGACATATTCCATATCAAGACTAAGAAAGGGATGCTGGAACAGACCCAAAACTTTTCTAGATGCATTTTAAGCTCCAAGCATGGATCTTTTTAATTCTGTCTCTTCACTGACACGTTTAATTATGCCAGGGAGGCTGCACTGCTTTGCACAGGAGAGCCGGTGAGCCACCCCACAGAACACATGGTCACTCTGTGCTTGGGGCAGTTGTCTGGAGACTGGAAAAGGTCCAGGATCCTTTTCACCAAGGCAGGACTTAAACATTGCTCAGACTAATGAGTGAATGGTTTCAACATTAAGCAATTTCTCAACAGGTGGAAATAGTCACTATCTTCCCTGTTTTGCCTGAAGCCTAACTTGACAGTGATTTTCAGAAAATTCTTATCAGCTCAGATCTCATGGGTAAGAAGGGGCAGAAAAGATTCATCAGCATGGGCCTGAGATGGGCATCCAGCTGCACAGCACTGCAAAGATGGTCATCAGGACTGCTCAGCCCTGCAGCAGACACGTTGGGCACATCTAACCTGTCTGTCACCGTGCTCAGAGCAGACTGCAGCTAAGCCAGCTTGCACTCAAGGTGCAGCCATTTGCCCTGACTATTTTGCCTGCCCGCAGCATCAGCCCATCAAGCCTTCACGGCTTTAAGTCCCTGGGCTGGTATTTCTGCACAGCACTGTACTGTGGCAATTATGTCTGCCAAAATATTTGAAGCCATGTTGGAGATCTTTTACCTGTCACTGTGTTGTATATTGAGCAAGCTTGGCCACACAAGCAAAATTAGTGATGGAAGCATCAGTGCCTAGTGACTTCATGTGTTTCCAAGGCTAAGAGCAGCCAACAACAGGTTTTGAGGATGTAATTTTAGATTTAATGGTCAACAGTGCTGGTTTGATGTCTGAGCTTCTTGTGGATCTAACTTGAAGTGTTTCACAGACCACTACCAGAGCCATATCAGAGGTGGAAGAAAGACTTGGTAGTGCAGCTATTTAGTTTTATTAAACACTTCTTACCTAAATACATAATTTCATACACGTTTTTCTTCCCTTAAAACTCTGATCCAGTAACATCTTATTTGTATGCTTCTGCATCTAACATGTCTTTCTTGTACCAGCTTCACATTCAGCCATGGCTGAATGATACTGCTTTCACAGCTTGCTAATAACTAGACAGAATAATCTTGGTCATAGTTGCATATGTTTATCTCAGGGGAACCATGCTCAGTGCAAGGCCTATTCTGATCATTGTGGAATGCTTTCTGTATCCCCCACATCAGCCAGTTTTATTATCCACTATTTTTATGCTATTTGACAAAAACCCCTCATTCAGTATTGCTCTAGACTACTAGTGTGCTACTGTGTCCATAAAATCCAGAAAAACTGTGCATACTGCATTTCCCATGTCCTCCTCTTTCACTGAAAAAGACTGTCACACTGGTTTGGCAGAGATTCAAATCCCGGACCTAGACTCCTTGATCTCCAAGGTCAGTGGGCCACATTCAACCCCTGTGAAATACCACTGAGGCTGGCGACATCCTCAGAGGAAGAGCTTGGCATTAGAATTCTATTTTTCACACCTGGAATCAGAGTTTGTTTTCACACAAGTGGACTTTCCTTTTTTTCCTTCTTTTTCCTTTTTTCTTTTTTCTTTTTCTTTTTTCTTTTTCTTTTTTCTTTTTTCTTTTTTCTTTTTTCTTTCTTTTTTCTTTTTTCTTTCTTCTTTTTTCTTTTTTCTTTTTTCTTTCTTTTTTCTTTTTTCTTTTTTCTTTTTTCTTTTTTCTTTTTTTTTTTCATATCCAGCAGCAGAGTGCTAAGAGATAAAATGAAGAGGTTTCTGCAAAGAGTCACTCTGCCACACCATAGCAACACCAGAGATGTCTCCCTGCCAGCCTCAGGCAAGCGCTGAGGAGTGGCCCACGTGTCACAGCAGCCCTAGGGAACAGGCATCCACGTTCACATGGAGACAAGTGAAACGCCAAAGGGACAGCTCGCAGCACCCAGGGGGATGTGTCGGTGTCACAAAGACAGCACACAGGGCAGCACGCAGTACTACTGCTTCACATGACCTGCTGTAGTCTCAGATCAGCTGATGGCATCTCTGGTCAACAGAGAGGCTATCTTTAATCTTTCCTCCTTTGGGATCACGTATTGACCACATGAGCGTGACCCTCAGCATCCCAAGCAGGAAAACACATCTGCAGTTGTCACTTGCCTAACTTCTTCTTGTTTCCCCGCCAGTTTCACAGGGGTTCCTCATGTGACATCAAGAAAATCAGTTCCTTTCTCCTATTGTCAGTTATCCTGTCTGCAGCAAGAATATTAATAATTCCTGATCTCACATCAGTGTGCAGGATTTACCTTCAGCTCTCCTCAGATGATTGTCAGTATCTAATCTAACCAGTGTCTTTAGATATTTCACAGGCAGCAGAAAAGAGAGCAGAAAAGCATCAAATCCATGAAGAACAGTAAGAGGGAAGACATTACTTTAACCTCAGAGGAAAAGGAATAGCCTATACCAGGAACAACCGAAGCCTGAAACTCTTATGAAAAGTAATATTTTACTCTTTAAACTGTTCATAATAGCTATTGGGACTACTCACTGAATTAAATACCAGCCATTGTAAACATATTTAGCTGGGTCCTAGGAGAACAACCCCAGGATCATTTGATCTGCTTCACGAAAGGACTGTGCTAGGTACTTTTTGAAGAGGAGGCGATGGTGATGAATGGCCACCCTGGCTGCTGTGACTGCTGCTGTGGGGAGCATCATCCCTCATCTCCATGACCCAGCCCCAGGCTGCATGGGGAAGCTGGGCGGGAGCTGTCTCCTGCTAGATGTGATGGATGTGAGGGCTGTGGTACTCTTTGCTGTGGCAAACAAAGCAGAGGAAGACAAATTATCCCAAGGATAGAGCCAATCAGCCTCCAGAAGCATCGGCTCCACTGAGCTGAAGCAAAACCAGGAAAGGCACCTTGTGTGGCCAGTTCTGTGAGGACTTGTTGCCGTGTTCTGTGCCCTTTGAGCTTCCTTTGCTGTAGCAGGTCTGTACAATCAGCATGCCACACTGCAGCACTGGGCATGGGCTGGCTCACTGCAGTTCCCATGCCTGAGCTGCAGAGAGGACTTCTGCCACCATTGAGGATAGTGCCTGGCTGCCGGCAGGTTCTCCTGCACCAATGAGTCATGCCTGAGTCACTTGTCCCCATGCCAGGAAGAGCCAGCCTTCAGCCAGGGAATACAGCAACCTTCATGGCTGGCACAAGATGACTAACTGGAAAGGACAGGTGAGACATCCGTGTGCATTTGTTCCCAGCAAGGTTTCCCAGGTATTAAACCATCGGCACCTAGCAACAGTTTGGAGACTGGTTTAAATTAGTTGCTCCCCTCTCCCTTATTGATTTTATTTTCCTCTTTGACTCTGGGAAGGAAGTTCTCAGTGGTGAAATGTAGACAAGCACTGAGGAAAGATGAGAGGCAGCTGTTGTCTAGTTCTGAGGACTTCTGCTGCCAGATCAAAGTGTTCACGCCATACAACATTAATGATGCCCTCTAGAAAGTCTCAGGGGAACACTAATCTCCAGATTAACAAACAGGTCAGGCCAAGATTTTTGTTGGTCTTCTTCAAATGGATTTGTGAAACCTCAGCTCACGCTTCATGAACTTTGCTGCTGAAATGCACCCTTGTGCAGGCCACTGACTTCCCAAGATAAACCTTTTTGTCTTTCTGATGAGTTTGCTGGAATGAGCCAAGCATGTCTATGCTTGAAGGAACTTTTGATCAATTCTGGAGTGACTGGCCCAGGAAAGCATTGCTCAGAGGTGATTAGTTCAGGTGAGAATGTAAAGCCTCCTGTTCTGCTCTCAATATAACCCTCAAAAATGACCCTTTAAAAATGGACTTGCCCTAAATTGACTGCAGAGGGAGGTCAGCCAGGTATATTTAGGGACATTTTTTCCCTTTATTTGGGTACTCCTAATTGGGCTATAAATACAACATACTTGATGATTTTACTTAAGCTACCCAATTCTAACATCTTCCATCACAGCGTCATTTAGGGAAGCTTTTACTCAGGCCATGACATTGAGATTTAACCAGGTTTTTACTAATTTCTGGTTCCCTGGTAACACTAGCAAAACATGTAACCACACAAGCACTGTGGCAGCATATTTTTTAGAAGTTATTTTTTTATTTTAACTTGAACTGTCTACTGATAACGGAGATCGAATGATAGACAGTGTGCTGTACACTTCCTCTGCCTGGTTAGTAAGCATTTACCCATCCAAACAGAGACATAAACATGGTGAATCACGCGCAGCCCTCTGAAAATGTTAAAACTGAGCCTTTGATGAGGTTTCTTCATATTTTTCCCTCTGGGAAAGTTCCCTAGATGCCTTCTGCAGGAAATAAAGTCCTCTCTTGTGTTTCAGTATTTGAGAAGACTTGTGATGGAGTACCGAGACCAAAAAGGTTTAAAATACTCTTAGAAATAGCCAAGAAATCTGTTGTTTTGCCAAGTATAATAGCTTTAAAAATCTAACACATATTCTGTTGAGAAGGAAAATAATTCTTCCCTAAACACATGGGACTCATGGTCTTTCAGACTTTTTTGAGTTGCAAGAACCAACGACGGTGCATCGTATTGCATGATTAATATTTAATAACAAATGAGTTTACCAAATTGGAAGATGTGTTTTACTCCATGCGTATTTTTGTTTGTCAGAATGGAAACACTGCTGGTAGCTGAACTAAGACTCTGGGGAGAGTAAGATCAGCTATCAGACAGGAAAAATGGTCCTTGTTGCTCCTGTTTTCTGTCATGAAGCAAAGCCCTACAGTAGTACCCAAGACCAGCTGTTGAAGCAGCATGGCTGTGAAATGCTGACATGAAGAGAAGGCTAGGTCCGGGTGTTAGCTGGCACTCAGGTGGTGAAGGAGCTGAGTGTTACCTGGGCTAGGAAGCAAGTGTGTGTGTTTTTAGCTCAGACACCCACTCCAAGAGGAGGGTAACCTGCTGCTTCAGGAAGGTGGCAGAAGGCAAGAGGAACATTAATGCGGAACACTAAGAAGAAAGCAAATTCTAACGTAAAAGTGTTCACTTTTTCCAATAACTTGACTGATATAGTTTTAGGCAACTCCACAGTTGCCCAGTGTGTGCTTCCTTGACCTGTCATGAACTAACGTTTGGATTGCAAAATCCCCAATTCTCTAATTCCTCTGGCTTTGAGATCATGCGGAATATATTAACGGATCATCCCACTCTGGTGTCCCTGCTTCAGACTGGGAAAGAGAACTGTCACAAGATTGCCATGAATGTAGCAGCTGAATGTATACAAGCATTTGATGTACCGCAACTTCAAATGCTAAAACCCAACAACGATGAAATTTGGAGCCTTAGTCAGTGAAGGGATTTGCTTTCTCAGGCCTGTCAATTTTTTAATATTTTGTCAAGCTAGAATTAGACGTTTACAGTAATTAAATCACCCATTTGAAAACAACACAATCTGATTTCTAAATAATGCAGTGGAAAACTGGATATCATATCATAGGGTCGTTGATGAAAAAGTGTAGACACTGGTTTTGCAGTCATAGAGGGAAGGCAAAAAGCAACAGACAGGAAGTCTTATTTCTTGAACAGTGGGTTACACCTGTCAACTGGCAGGGAAAAGACTAAGAAGAAAATATTTCTATAGCTCTAACTAAGCCCTGCATGAATGTGATAAAGATCACATGTAAGCCCATATGCTCTCAGATCCACGCTTTTTAGGCTGGCACCCACAACAACAGATGCTGAGATTATCCATGAGGTTGCACAACCCAACAAGTGCTAATTCCAGGTTCTGTCATGAGGCTGACACTTTCTAAATCAAGACCCAAACTATTTCAGGCCTATCCACTGCAGGGGGACCTTACTGCTTACTTCGCATCAGGAAATGTTTGCTTTGCCTTAGGAACCAAATTCTTTTCTACCTCCCAACCTCAGTAAATTCACCTCAGTCTGAGCATCATGCCAGGGAGGGCAGGATTTGCCACTCAGGCTCTCAGATCTACTCGCAACCTGCTGTATGTGCACTGGGAACACACCCTTTCACACACAGTATTGAGATCAGGATTAGAAAAATGATCACGAGGCAGAGCAGCAGTTCAGAGCAGTTATCCAGGCAGAGACAGTGCTCTGCAACAGCGCAGGAAGAGTTCCCTGTAAGCTCTGTTACCCTGGGCTGGAGGCAGCAGCAGAGCTGATGGGGCACATTTGCCATGTCATCTCTGTAGGCATCTCTTCCACCCACAGGTAATCTCCAGTGCTGCTCTTGAGGTTTGCCAAGCTAAATAAGACCTACTTCGTGTGGAGGTAACACACTCCAAAATAGATTTATCCAAGATGGCTTTGGCCTAAATGCTCGAGTGATTAAACACCTATATATAGCTCAAAGCAAGGAGATGCAGATAAGCAATGACTTCTCAGGAAATAGAGTCCCACTAACTTGATTCTCATCTGCTGCCTATTAGGTCTGGTAATGTGGTTGGCCATATGGCCATTTCAAATTTGCTATGTGATGTAGTCCACTTTTTTGGGATACCACAGCACATGTAGAGAAGATAAAAATCATCCATTTAGATTTCCATGTACACAAGACAGTCTCAGCAGCACCACTAGCAATGCAACAAATTGCTCATCAGACCATCTCCCAAAAAAGAAAATAAAACTGTTGCCCATGAGGTGTCCTCTGAAGTGTGGGACTCCATGCTCTCAGCTGACAACCTTTTCCTAGCCCATTCACTTTGTGCATGACGGCAGTAGCACACTGCAATCCCATGGGACCTGCTTATTATTCCCAAGTAAAGTTTCTCCCTTCAACATGGGAAAATAGACTCACAATGACAGAAATCGAGACATTCTGCATGCTTAAAAGCATAAGGATTTTAAATTATTTTTTCTCTCTCTCTTTTTTTTCTTCTGTAAAATGCCAAAGAAAACAATCATGCTAACCCATTACTATAAAACATGCGTTTGATGCTTGTGTGTTTATCTTGTAGTACCTCCAAGTCAAATATTCTTTAAATCCCTATCAGCTCACCAGCTCACCAAGATATATGGAAGGGACAGAGTTCAGGAGGTTGGCAGCAAGCTGCCAAATTAGCTGCAAAATAACCAGCTACCACCGCGCCAGGACTGATGCACATGGATGAAGGGAGTTGTCAGGAGGCACAGCTTCTGCATCCCACTGGTTTCTTTAAGGCCAACACCCTGGCCGACCCAGCCCTTCGGTCTCTGATCACAAGGCTCCATGCCCAGCAGTGCTGCCGCTGACCTCGGGGATGTTCTGGCTGCCCACAGAGGAGGGAAGAACAAACAGACATCTGGGTGTTACAGGGAGGCTACATGAGGGAGCAGGAGAAAGGAGTTTAATAACTTGGTGTTGCTGGCAGATGGATTTTGAAAGTAGCTGCGTCATATTTAATACCTAAGAGGACAAACTGATCTGACCTTTGTAATGACTTACAAAGTATTGTCTTCTGGATGTATTTGCTGTGCTAGCTTTAAAAAACAGCTTGCCCTGGAATTTCCCTCTTACCTCCTCTGGTGCAGGCAGGTGGCCTGGGAGAGATGGCAGTTCATTTTTCTCCTGGCTCTTGCACTCCTTTCTTCTATGAAAGCTGTGACTATTCATGTACAAGTTAACTGACGCTGGCATTATGCTGAAGTGGTGCCACAGTGAATCAGAGACCTTTTCAAACCACTAGAATTTTAAGAGGACAGGAAGAGTGGATTTAACTAAATACAAAAAATGAATAATAGATAAAAAGTTAAAACTGAGGACTGTAATATCAAAACAACCCCACATATTTATGCCCATTTCAATGCAGATCTCTGACCTATGGTCCAGACACCCTGCTGCCTACAGAGAGCAACAAAAGATAAAAGTTATAAAAGCTGTAATATAAAGTAAAAGTCAAAGAAAATGTAAAGTTGCTGTACTTCAACAATAGCTTAACTATTGTTTGCATGTCTCTGAATCTAGAACTGTAGAAGCTGATATTCAGGAACCTCTGGCAAACACGGGACTGGAGCAGATTTAATGTGTCGTACAGAAAAACCAGTCCTCCCATAGTGCCACTCACTCACAGGCAATAAACATTTAGAGGAGCCCTCTGTTCACTTGTGCCCATTTACCACAAACTGCAGAATCCTTCCACCCTGCTACGGGAAACTTTGGACCTATGACTGAAAAAAAAATAAATATCTCTCTTGTGCAGTGGAAGAGAGCAGTGAGGAGTGAGGATTTTACCACTCTTCTAGAGCCACACAACTGCATGCGATTTAGGAAGGTAAAAACTGTATTTGTTGACTTTTTCTTTACATATGCCCATTTATGAAATAAAATCTTTATGTATTTTATAATAGTTTATTAATAATATATATTACACTGTGATAAATGCTATGATATATAACACCATGTATATTATATATCTGCAAAATATTTTATTTGCTCCTGATTCCACCATCCTGGAGGAATCCAATATGCACTTTGGACCACATATGTACACCATACAGAACCATACCCCATTCAGAAGTGTCTTTTTTGTATTTACTGGAAGAACAAAGCAAACTCGCTACTGACCAAACAAGGTGACATGCCTTGAGCTGTAGATCAGGGTGGGCACCACCAAGTAAAACTTCAGTGGTTTAATTAAATGAGCAAATGTAAAAATGCAAGGTAGAATTTCACTGGGAATCATTGTTCCAATGAACATAAGAGGCAATGTCGCATCACTCACAATCACATTTGTTTAGTTTAAAAACAATTATGACAGATGAAAAAGCTAAAATACTTCAGTACTTTGGTGTGTAAGCATAATTTAAAAGAACTCCATAAAATGTTGCCTGTGTGCATATAATCCCAGATACATGCATGCACTTTGTCACCCAGGTATTCTGAACATCATGTACTACTCTAGAATCAGAAACATACAGTACATTCAGAGAAGATATAATAAGAAAGTCGCATGAGGTAAATACTGAAATTTTTATGAGTGAACTTTTGTGAACCAGTATAATATGGGAGCATAAGAGGAACTCATAAAAGGAGGGCAAAAGTCAAAGAACAAATGAGGATGAGAAAAAGATATGAGGCATATCACGCAAGCAGCAGAGAAAGAAATGTAAAAACAAGCATGCCTTTTATCTGACATATATTCAGAAGAACATCCATTAAAGCCATGAATCTATTTTAGGATCCAGGAAACCAGTGTGTTGCTCTTCCATTATAGTTATTCTCACTACCTGTCTCTTGAGTTACAGCCTCATTAAATTCTGTTGAAATGATACTATGTTGGTGTTCCAGGTGTGCTTTGGAAATTCTGAGCTACAGTTCAGTATAGCTTAAAGTGACTTATTTGTATACAATAGTGTAACTATGTTACATCCAGTACTCTGCATACAGCTTCTCCATGTAAAGATTTCACAACAGAATGCAAAAATCAGTGTCTGCAGGTAGGGCCTTGGGAAGCACTCCACAGGCACAGCCTCAGGTGAGTGAAACTAGGGCTGCATATGAATAGGATATTACAGTTAGTTTCTAATTAAAAGAGGCTTAGACTAAGACCAAAAAGGCAGATTCCTTAGTAAAAATCCTGACAGACCATGTATACTGGTCAAGCAGGGGTTCAAATACAATAAAAACTATTATAATATCATGGAATTTAAAGAGAGGCAGGACACAGAAAAGGTCACTTTTATCCAAAGACTGACCTACACCATTAATAATGTGTCCCAGCTGTTCACGGAGCCTCCAGAGATGGAGATTCAACAGTCTTTCTTGGTTATTAGCTGTTAGCTGAACTATCCCAGCACTTAACCTTATGCCACAACCCTGTATAGGCGGACAAGGAAGGCTGTGCAATGTAATGCCATAGATTTGGAAGCCAACCTGCCACCTGCAGAGGTAGGCTTGCTGCTGTTGAGCTGAATAGACACACTGGGAAACTCTACAAAACCGTTTTATCTACCTGGGAGAAGCAGAAACCCCCCAGTGTTAGCAACCTTAAATATTACATGATCCTTTTATTGTGTTTAAAGAACATATGAGCAATGATTGTTAACAATGGTGCCATGATATTAGGTGTTTTTCCTGTGCCCAATATGAATTATATCTGAGTCTGAATTGATGAATCTGCAGTAAGTTTTAAAAGCCGGCTGTGTCATCAGGATAATTAAAACAATGTATACTCCTGTTCAATACACAATTTCAGGTCATTATAAAACAGTACAGCATAATCATAAATTGAATTGCTGGGTAAAGCATTACTGTGCTGTCACAATGTCTGTTAATAGCCTGTTTATTAAAGCAACATGAATATAACTGATGCCACCTTTAACCAACCAATTTTGAAAAGAAAGGCTTCTGGGAAACAATTTCTGATCTTTTCAAAATCTGGCAATCATGCAGTTTCTTTTGAAAATTTATTATGTCATCAAGAACCATGAGGTAAACTAAGGAGACTCTTAATGTTTTAAGTGCTGGCATGGATACATCCCATTTTCTTAACCCCTCCAATAATAACAACAATAATAGGCCTGTTGGTTGTTTTTGCAGCTTGCGAGCAGAGCCACGCAGCGATGCTGGCCACAGCACAAACACACTCCTGCAGCCACCAGGCCCAATGCCGTTTCCTTACATGGCTGCTCCAAGTCACATAGAATGAGTCCATCTCCAGTTTCTTCTCAGCAACACCCAAAAAACATGAGTATAGTTTACTGGGCAGGTGTGCCAAAGACAATTCTCATTCTACCAGACTGTTCCCATGTCAGAAGGATCCTCTGCTTAGCTCCTCTACTGCAGAGGTTACAGTCAAACTTCTTGCTGTATCTCTGGGTACCAGTAGCAAACAAATCTTCAGCCAAACCTTCTGTGACCTTTTTTTCAGCTTTTTTTTTTTGTGTGTGCGTGATAGACATGTCTTCCAGTATGTGGCAGGGTGGGAAGATGTGACCTGTGGCTTTATTTCTCCTGAAGAAATCTCATGGGGGTGCGGGTAACCCAGAGACCTGCTGGTGTGCTCCAAGTTCAAGGGTGTTCTTAAATCTCACCTGACAGGTGCCTGTCAACAGCGAGGGGCAGACGCAGGTAATGCCACTCCAAGCTGTGGCTCCCGGCGCTTGCCATTCAGTTTGTTGTGATTTTTCTGCGGATGTATGTAGAGACTTTTTTAAATGAAATAAATGGGAAATATGGGAACTTGAACAGCGAGTAGCTATAAATAGGTTGGTATCTCTCACATGCATTTGGTGAAGAAACAACATGAGGAGAAAGATCAGACAGAGAATAAGGGTTTATATTTCAGGTCATAAAGCAATAAGGACAGCATTTCCAAACTCAATAAAGAGCCAAGAACAAGCTGTTCAGGATAATGGAGACATGGCAATGAGCAGAGGCAAAGCAATGTCCTCCACAAGAAAAGAAAAGGGGTATAAACAGAGGGTGTCAGGCTACACCACCTTGAGCTGCTGGAGCTGGCACTTCCAGCATCAGGCAGGACTGAACATCAGCATGGCATGGGAACAATACTACAGTGTTGCTAACCCTCTTAAAAATCAAGGTCATGGGCAGTCTCTAGCCAGCCTCTGTTTTTTGTCTTGCTCAGTAGTACTCAAGGCCACAGCTCTTTTTTTCTTTTCCTCAACAAAAGGCTGAATTGAGGGCCTGGCAAATTACAAGCATAATGACCTACCCTAAGTGTTCCTGCCACAATTACTGCCTGAGTGGCTAAATTTTGGGTAGATTACCATGATACTGCAAACACAACATTGCAGTAACTCCCAGCCCTTCAACTTCCTGGCCGCTGTGGGTTTGAGGAGGTCACCCAGGCCACGCACAGCCAGAGCCAGTGACCCCAATCCTCCCCGGCATCGGGACAGAATTGCTCCCGTGTCAAGCTGCCCTGCGGCTGGCCTGGCTGGCCCCAGGCGGGGATTTCTGGCAGTGCCATGCAAGAGCAGGCAGCCTGCCTGTACCCCAGCTGCTCTCTGGGGCATCTTTGGGAGCCTGGCACCTCGCCCTGGAGAGAGCTGATGCCAGCTGTTCTGGGTATCGGCACAGCTGAAAAGGTCACTCAGAGCAAGCTGTCTGCCCCACAGCATTTGCAAATAGTTAATAGCATTTGATGAATATCACTTGAGTTTTCTTTTTTTATAATTCATCATAAATGTTTATGGCATATGGTAGGTCTTTCATTACTCTGCATGAGTTTGGCTCAGTAAGGACTGTAAGCTTGGATTTTTTTACAGTTCTACAAATGATTTTCAGCCTTGTGCTTTCTCTCCTGGTCTTACTCATTGCTGTGACAGCAATCCACATCACTGCTGTGGGCTGCTTTTTAAGCAGTGGGCACACGATGACGATGGCACACTGGGAAAATAAAGAGCCAAACCTCATTTGGAGACGCTCCATTTTATTCGCTATTTAGCATCGTGTCATGCCGTCATGATCAATCTTTGCACAAACGGGATCAGAAGCAGAAGGAGAGGCGGGGTTGAAAAGGAGACCCCAGTTTCTGCAGGGAAGATTGAAAAATCGGCTTTTTTCCGATTTCGTTCTGATGATACACTCCCCCGAAGGTCACCAAAATGCCCGGCTGTCAGGGAGGCCGTGCAGCACCGCCACCTCCTGATGCTCTCTCAGGCCGCTCTGCAGCCCTGTCTTGTCCCCAGTCATCTTATTTGGGGTTGGTTTTTAACGCCGGGGTCACGCTGCACCCGCCGCGGCTCAGGGCAGCGACCGCCGCTTGTCGCCGCGTCCCCCGATTTCTTCCCGCCCCCTGCCGGCCGCTGCCGTGCCCGCGCCCCACCCGCGCCCGCGCACCTCTAGCACCGCTGCGTCCGGTCCCTGCTCTGCCACCGGCCGCCCTGGGTACCCCTGAGACAGACCTGGGGGCTGACAGGAAGATTTTGGTGATCAAGAAGGGCTGGGACCCCTGAGCATCTTTCCTCCTCTTGCTGCTGCTGCTTATAGGGCACGATTGTTCAACAGTGCAGAAAAAGCGTTGATTTCTTACCCCAAATAAGCAGGCAAAGAAAAGGAAGAAGGTAGAAATGATTCCACACATCCAGAAGAGAAATAGAAGACTACATGTGAAGTTAGAAATACAGTTCAGAAAAAAAAAAAAAAAAAAAAAAAAAGAGGCAGACTGATCTGCCTTGTGTGCACCCTGAAAAAAAGGGAACTCGAGGTTGAGGTTGGGTGGTTACAGGCTGCGAAGCCAGAGGAATTGATCCCCAGCCTTGCTGCAGAATGGCAGCTGATGCTGGAGAGGTTCCTCAACACCTTTTGGCACAACTTCTATTCCAGTGATACAATGACATTAACACTTCTCAGTGGTCAGGATCAGGAAACTGTCTGGCACAGTATGTCATTATATTATTTTTCAAAAAAGAAGAATTTCAGTCTCCAGGCAGGGTATTCCATAACTCTATCCTCCTATATTCTCCTTCTGAGATATTTGAATGCAAACACTAGATGGGAGAACAAGATAAACACCTAAGAGAAGTCTCTTGCAATTTCACATTCCCTTCTTTTGAGGAACTTAAAGGGAATGTAGTTAAAATGTTCATATTAAAAGTTTAATATTAATTATTTAAGCAGTAATAAACATACTCAGACTGTCATAGTGAATGGTCAAATGGATTTTTAGAAACAGAGATAAGGTGGAAAAAAGTCGGTACGGCATTCTTTCACTGTTTCCTGTCCAAAAGATAGATCTCTCCTAAGAGTCACCATAAATGGCAACAAATACCACAGGTCATACCTTAATCTCTCTATGCTAAAAATGACCATTAAAACATTAAGAATAAACAGTATCTAAATAAGGGCTCTTTTGGAAGCTTTAATCCAAGCAATTGCAAAGTTGGTATGCAAGTTATCTGAGTTAATTTGGAAATAAATTTACAAATAAACATAGCTAAACACTGGTATACTTTTTACAGCTGCTTGCGGTGGTAGACAGCATAGAACCCAATGTGACATTTCTCCATCCCACCATGCTAACCCTGGCTGATGACCAGAAGACTTCTGCTTCTCATTTATTGAGTTAATATGCTAAAGAAACTTGGTCCTGTCATTTGCTCGAGACACGTGTATTGAAGAACTGTTGCCTTCATGTCTAATGGCTAAATATTGGTGAGATGTACTTGGACTGAAAATAAACATCTGAATGAGGGTAAACAAAATATTCAGGTGATTCAAATCTGTCATAGTCAGACTGTACCTTCTAAAGTGGTAACAATTTGGAAGCTTTTTGCATGGTGGATTTAATGAAAATGACTGGATAGCTTTGACTTAAAAGCTCTCTTCACTCAGTGATTAACTGAAGCAATTCCATGTTGGTATTATTAAACAATATACTTCGTCTTCACCCCATAGAATTTTTTCTCAGGTGGTAAATCAGCGATAGATCTGCAACCTGCTTGACTAATTACCAGTTATCCATGCCCTACAACTGCTGGTAAAGAATACAACCTTAAGGCAATTGAAAAAGAAAACGCAGTAAAATATGGAAATAACTGTAGTAATTAAAATATTTCTTTCTTAGTCTTTTGGAAAAAAGTCAAATATCATAGTTAACATCTTCTGCTCAAAATAATAGCAATTCTGCTTTTAATAAGGACACTAAACTTGCGGATATTCTAGTTTCTTTCAATTTCTAGGAAACAGAAAATATTTCTGTGCTTAATTATTTTGCAACTATAAAAGGAGAACACAGTGTTTTGAAACAAGCTGATCAGTCAGTCTGGTTATATTCTTTGCAGCAGCTGACCTGCAGCCTCCCGCTTGACCACTTCCACTTACACCTTATAACATTTTGGAGTTTCATAGTGTGTGACAACCTCCCTGCCCTACTTCATCACTGGGCTGTGTCCAAAGCCCCAGCGCTGTGCCTGTGTGCCTTGCAGTGAGTTATGCTCTCAATTCAAATGGATGCTGACACAATCCAAGAGTTGAAGCATGCTGAGATTTGAAGCTCTCTTGCAGGTTCAACTGAAGGGGCATGGCAAAGCAGATCAGTGTAAGAATAAGGTTGCACCAGTAACCAGAAGAAGAAGAAGAAAAAAGTCCGAATAAAGACAGGGGAAAGCAGAACATGCCGGTACTAGTAGTCACATTTCTAACATCAGGGATCATAAATGTTTGTTTCCTGAGGCATGCGTATTAGAAGGACCTTTCTTGGTAATACTTTTGTGAGTGGATAGCAGCTGGAAAATACCTTTTTCTGTTGCAACAATGTCCTCTGAAGTGATAAAGTGCTACCACACATGGCTCAAGTCGTAGGGAAGAGTTAATAAAAGCAAGCCTTATTTACTTGTGGAAATAAAAACTGTGGGTTTCCCTCTTGTCCCTTTCCCACTGACATTGCCAAGTCCTTGCGCTGTTCAGTCTCATCCTTAAGTCTTGCAAGTAAACTTGGGGATGAAAACTGTGTCTTTGTTCCCTAAAGCATCAAAGGAACTGTGATGTTCCTTTCTCATGCCAATCATTATAACAATCATTAAGTCAGCACAATAGGTGCTGGGCTTTCCTGTCCTTAGGGTTGATGACACATACACAAAATATTACTGTTATTGTTACTTTTACTATTTTTAGGCATACTTTGTTAAGACTACAGCAAGCCTATGAAAATAGCAGACATTCAGCGAGTGGCCATAACTACTGAAAGGTCTCTCTTGGGAATCTCGCGCAAAGCCCTACGTGAGACAGGTTAGGGGAGGAAGAAGCACCAGGTTAGAGTCCTCAGCAGGAAAGGAAGAAGCCAGACCAGCTTTGTCCTGGTCCTGCTTCCATGTGGTTTGTGCTACACCGAGGCCCTGTTGGCTTTGGTGGGACTAGAATCAAGCACCCAGGCATCATCTAGCTGTTCTGTGAGTCAACAGTGTAACATTCTTGGTACTAAATTCTGCCAAAGAAAAGACCTGGCAGATGTAGCTTTCTTTTAAATATGTTTAGCCATTGTTCTAATTGAAAAGAAAACATTTTAAACAAGATTACTAAAACATACTGACTCATTCTCAGGCGTTTTGTGAAAGCAGGGGCAGATTTCTTTAGGGCTCCTCCATAGTGGCAAACCAAAAAGCTTATCTTGACTGGATTTTTATTCAACTTGATTTAATTTTTGTTTGTGCTTTTATTGCTGCCATGAAGGAAATTGTGGATCTGGAACCTTCAAGGTGTTCTGGAATGTGTTTGAAACTAGATGCTTGTCATTGTTTGTATCAATACAAAGAAATCCTTATATCTAACCAAACCAACAATAACAATAAAAATTATGGTATCGAGGTCATGTCCCATTTTATCAGTTTTATCTTATTTTACGAATGGAGAAACTGTGATCCAGAGTGCCTAAAGGATGCCAATAGTTGCAAAAGAAACCAATGGGGAATAGAAATCAGTTGTTCCAGGTTCTAGTTTGAAACAGAATGCTTGTGAAAACAAGAGATAACAAAGTTCAAATGACTAAGCCCCAAGTTAGTAATACATACCCTCTAGTTCCTACACATGCATGATTGCACTTGATACATCTAACTAGTGATATCAATACATTGAAATATCTTGGTTGGTCACAGAACTTAGTTCCCAAAAGCCTGACATTGCAAATCCTCTGTTGACATCACAGAGCATCCAATCTGTGTAATCCTTGAGGGATAAAAACAAAGAGAATCAGGTATTCAAATATGCCTTGTGAAAATCAAGCCTCTGAGGTTAAGTGAAGTTCAATAAAAGTGTGAGAAAAAGCAAGACAGAGCAAAGGTTTGCCCAGATGTACATCATTGAAAGCCAGACTAAAGCATCTTAAAAACTTTTTTCGGTCCTTACTAGAGGTTTGGCACAGGTCTGAGGAATCCGTCCCTATTTTTTAAAATAAACCTCAGTGCTTGTTGTTACAGGAGCCTATGTGTGCATGTGGTCATTGCCACAGACATCTAGAAATCCAAGCAGAGTGGATGAATTGAGGAAAGTTATTTGTTCTTTGTGTTCATCATTAAATACTACCATATTAGACCGAGGTACCTAGTAGTCTGTGATAGAACATGTAATTTGGACAAGAATTTTTTCACCTCCCCACATATGCCAGACAGTTCTAGCCAGAACTTTCTACTTCAAAACATTATTTCCATACTCCACTCTATTTTGTACAGTTTGGTAAGTATTCATTGGCTGAACATAACAGCACAGAGATGCCTGCCAAACACAACCTCCTTGACTAGAAATGAAGGCAGCACCCAGCTATCACTGACTGTTAACTCATAAATCAGTTGACGTGAGTCTGGATCAGAAATTAAATGCCTCAAATTTACAAATGCTTTTCTTCATGTAGAGAAAATGATCTGGGTATGGCAAAGTATTATAGATTTAGAAAATCAAGTTAATTTACCACTGACTCTTAAAAAAAAATACCTATACAGGACTTGCTAAACCAAAAATCTGTAACATGTGAATGGCAGATCCTTCTGGATGGATTGCAGAATAAAAAAACCAAATAAACAGACAAAAAAATCCCCACAAACAAAAACCCAACCAACCAACCAACAAACCACCAAAGGGCATATTACTGTGAGCATTGAAGCAGAAGCATAAGGTGGTTGTATAGTTATCCATTTATTCCATCCTATACATTTATAATATAATTTAGCAGCTATTCAGGCTGATAAATACCACACATGACATTTCACAGGAGCATTGTCAGGCCAGACAAATTTCACACACTGAATGTCAGGTTCTCATAATTATCTTTCCTCACGCAATTATGTTGTTTTTTCCCTCCTCTCCGTTAAAAAATATTTTGTCAGTGTATCCCTTATTCCGATACCTGGTTATGGAGTAGGGAAGAAGCCACCAAGAAATAGAACATTCTTGCTGGACCTTGCTGGGTCTTCCTAGGAAAAATTACAGCTTACTCTTACCCAGTCCCCATATAACCTCACATAAGCCCCTTTCTGTCCATTCACTTGACATAGTGCAGACACACAGCAGCAGAATAGAAAGTGCACTGAGCCTTAAATGTCTGAGAAAGGAGATAAACAAATTGTTCATCACTTTTTGGCTATGGCTGGCCACTATGCTTTAAGCAGCAGTAGGATTTAGGATGACAGGCTTCTGGTGAATGGTAGCTGGTGTCATTTGAATGTATCAGATGACACTCAATAGATGCACCTTGCATAGGAGTTGGAGTAGAAATTAGTTGCCTCAGCATTTGTTCAGAGTTTGCGTGTTTGGCTATTGCTTTGACAGCTTAAGGTCTTTGCTCTCTGCAAAGTCACTAGTGATGGCTCCAGGCAGATACACAGAGAGTTGTAGCTCCTGAGCATGGACTTCTAGACACAGAGATGCTCACAGGCAGAGGCTGCTCTAGAGGTGGCTTTGGTCCGGGTTGCAGATAGACATAATACGACCCCTTACCCATGCCCTAGTACAAGCAAATCTTCTGCCCAGTCCTGTGAGGACATTCCTCATAAACTACTTCACATCAGCAGGAATGTTTCCAGTTCAGCCTCCCTTGCTTCTCCCTTCTTGTCTCAAACCATATGAAACAGTCCAGAAAAGTTAGGATTTGTGTTTTGATAATACAATTTAGCCTAACTCTTCCCATTGATTGATGGAGCAGATATGCATTTATATCTTCAGTATCTTGGCACAGTCTCTTGAAATATACTTTTAGAGAACTGGTGCAATGGATGGATGTTGCAGTTCCTGCTTTGCAGACTGCACAAAGAAACTAAATGCCAGATCTCCCAGGGTGTGGAGAAACATAACCTTTATCGATTTCCTTTGAGTTACAAAGGAAGTTGTTGCTAAAAGAGAGGATCCAGAACCCAGGCTAGGATCTTAATCACTGTCATCTTGCAGTTAATCCATTTATTCTTCCTATTTATACAGTACTTTTCAGCCAAACGCATACAGTGGAAAGCTAGAATGTAATTTTTGGAGTACAGCAGCTAATTACCAGGACAGATTCACATTCACGGAGACCTATCAAGCTATTAAAATGCCTTTTTTTGAAACTGGAGACTGCCCTAGAAAAGGCTGTGCTGTAATTTCCATGGACTGTCCGAATGAATCGATCAAGAGCAGTAGTTCAGGATCCTGGCCTACCGCGAGGAACGAGGGCATTAACAGTTGTCCCTCTTCACTAATCAGCCACCCCTCCACAGGCAGCTGGCAATGCAAGCAGGACACCTAAGGGCAATCTGCAAAAAGATTATTTATTATTAATGAAATTCAGTAGCCTCTAATGTAAGCGAATACTCCTCAGACAAAGACTCTGGAGCCAAGCCCCTTTCTTCCATTTGGGACTCATTAAGCAAGGAAATAATCCAGTGCTTATACAAAACCAAAACAGTTTCCTCTCCCTGAGACAGATTTTCTAAGTCAGACAGATATTTTCCATAGCTTTATGTGATTTATTGCAGCAATTTGGCAGTAACCAAGGCGTTTTAATACAGTGTATATCTGATCCAAATTCTTCTCATACAAATGATTTTTGATCTGTCATGTCCATCTTTAAGTTCAGAGGTCCCTGAGAGAATGACCTTGTCCAACACAAATATAAATAGTATGGAAATGAAGCCCTTCCTCTTGTAAACCCTGTTGCAGGTTGAGTGTCTCTCATTGAATCATAGATCTCTAGTGTCAGACCTGCTTTGACATGCTGCTTAAGCATCATTCTTTAATGTTCAATAAGAGGTATAATTTATCAGTTGACAGGCGGCATTAATTTGATGACAACATGAGTATACTTACAAAATGAAATTAGTCTCAGCATTGGTTAAAAAGATGAATACAGACAAATAGGCCATAGTAGAGACAACAAGCACGTGGGAGAGTTTTCCCTCAAGTTTTCTCAAGAAAATAACCCTAAAGCACTTCAGGAAGTTATCCCTGCTCTCCTCGGACTAAATGAAATGCAAATATAACTATGGGGATGAAGGCTGCAATGCAGAATTTTGATATTTTTACTGGGAGCAATGCTTAATGGCCCAGTAAAACTGTAATAACATACAGAGTCATTCATCTCCATGTCTCCGAGACAAAAATAGTCCAGACACAGCCACGACGAGGATGTTTTCTGGTGAACATCCAGTAAGACAGAAGTTGGATGTGTTCCAGTCACTTCCAAATGAGCCTTGTGTGTAAAGCTGGTAGTTACTAAACTATTTTCAGTTTCCGTCCAGAAAGGTAACAAGGTGAAAGAGACGTTCACAGACCTCACCTGTGGTCTTGGCAGACCCAGCAAGGGCTGGAGAGAAGACTGACCAGGGGAAGTGGTGAATTTGGGTTGAGAGGACAGAATAAGCAGTTGTGTTGGATGGTCCACTGGCCAACACCATTCAGACCTTATGCTGCACAGCAACCCTGGCACTCACACCAGAGGTCCAGAGATGCTCTCTGTGTACAGTTTATGTACAAGGTAGCACACAGCCCCAGAAGAAGCACAACTGGTGTCTGGCAAGACCATGTGACAAGTTGTACAAACAACTGCAAAAATTTTAAGAAGCTATGACTAAGAAATTACCTTCTCACAAGCGACTTATTTTGCATTTTTCACGAAAATTTAAAAAGCCTACAACAATCGCACTTTGACATTAAAACTTGTTATCTCTGTTCCAGGCTGTTTTCTAGCAAGGATATTGTAGCTACAACTCAGACGAGTCCATTTGCCCAGGGGAAACACCATCAGCAAAACGCTTCTCCAACAACGATACCAAATTATCCTGCAACACTGTGTGTCCTTTCCCTTGCCACTGGTGCACAAATTAATACAAGCAAGCCAAGGAACAGGAGGGATTTATTTTGTAGCTGTTAGGACTTGCCTCTCACATGAAAGAGATAATCTCCAAAGATTTACTCCTACAATGGGATATTCCAATCATTCCATGGTTTTCAGGATTAGTCATATTTGAGGTACAATTTTTTTAGCTGTTTTGAAATGTCAGGAGTGAGAGCTATCAAAATTAACCACTTGTGGGGCCAGTTCTGAAAGATTTTAACTCAGTCAATACTCTCCCATGTTGTTGCACAACAAAAAGCAATTGGACAACCTGTTTTCTGATTTGGAAACATCATTAGAAAACTGCTGTCATGGGGCAAATCAACTTTGAATTTTGCAATGCATTTTATGGCCTTACTGAGCATCTACACGGAAAATCTAGCGCTTGCTTCATTAATGGCATATATCACGGATAACATTTTATATTTCTTTGTCCCTTTCAAACATACAGGCCCCTTCACCTCAGGGTGTTGTATACTTTGGTTTCCTGCCAGTTCATGGAGACCCAGCTGAAGAGGCAGGATAAAGCATTTTCCTTTTGCCTCCAAGAGCTTTGTGTTCACATCCTGGGCATTGTCCGAAGTGACATAAACCCTGAGTGACAGTCTATTGACATATATGTTGCTTGTATGAAAACAGTGAACAAAACCCACCACCATATGACTGAGCCAATGGGCCAAATCATTTTTTAAATAGTATACAGTAACCGAACCAGGTGATCCACCTAAAAATTTGCCTGAAGCTGGCCACAGACTTCTAGTTAGGCATTTCACAGTAAAACATGAGAAGCCAAGCAGCTTGATCCTCACTTCAACAGATTATACACCAAAGGAGTTTCATTGTCCTCAGTCTTGGATACGATGCAAATCTAATAAACAGTTCACCTCCTAAGCAAAGTTAAAGGGGAAAACGAGGCAGAAGAAAGTAGGGAAAGGATCTAAAACTCTCAAAAAGTACTCAAAACTAATGTTTTGTTTGTTTGTTTGTTTTATGACCAGGTAAGTCTTAAAACAACAGCTGCTGAAAATGTCTGGAGATATTTAATTCCCTGTCTTCTAGACAAAGAACCTGTCATTCGATTGACAGACCTAACTAGGAGGATTCCCTCCTGAAACATTTTGCATAGGAAGCCGTGTTGACGAGTCAGACCTCGGGTTCAGGGAGCGGTTTGATTTTACTCAAATGATTCATGACATTACAATGCTGTGTTCTCTTTGTATGTTTGGTGTTCATGGTGATGTAATTTTCTTGTTTTGAAGTGTTGTGCCTTTTGTTTTGCCTTCTACCTGGATGCTTTTGGGATAGTCATCACGCAAGGAAAAAGTTCCTCTTAAGGAGTACTCTGAGTTCTCATAAAATGATACTTTAATTGGCCAGGCACTTGTACAGCCCATCCCTGTTTATAATAACCTCAGGAGCAACCTCTGTGCCAGAAATAGTTTATTAGGGAAACTGGAAGTGTTTAAGCCACTCTGTAACTTGCATGAGGTCAACATAAACGTTCCACCTGGGCAAAGAGCAAGGGAGGACTTGCTGTTACAAACCTGGAACAAGTGACGCCAGAGCAAAAAGCTGAACCTGAGACAGAAGAGGGTGACAGACTGCAAAGTCTTCTAAAACTAAGCATTTAGGAAGAAATGCTAAACTCAAGCTAGTCAGATCCCACTGACTGAATACAACACCTACTTCTTTACAGCCCATCTTTACATTACTGGTACTTGCCATACAGCTCCACTGTCTTGCTCCTGCAGCAGGATCTGCAGTGCCAGGCTCAGGTCTTTGGGAGAAGTGTGATCCAGGGCTGTGACAGAGAAGTCCAAGTGCACAGAAGCTGCAGTGCAAGCTGCAATGAAGCCAGGGGAGCAGGCCACCCTGGAGGATGCACTCCTCAGTGTCACAGCTCCTCATCTCGCCACCTTTGCTTTGGCTGCACCAGCATGTTTGATGCTCTTAGAAATATCAGAACCTCAGCATTTTAGAGGGCTGGCCCATTTCACATATCCATACTATTAAACAGTGCATGAATCCAGACCAGTTCTCTGATTCTGCACAAGCACAGGTTGAAAGCAATCCTCTTCAGCCATTTTCACAGACCACATTTGTTTCAAAAAGCCTATTTTCAGTCTGAAATTTGAAACATGCGGGTGAGTTTTTTACAAACTCTGGCTCTGATTAAAAGCAAAGCTTTCCTTCCAGGTCTCTTTAAATTAGGAGAAGTAAAGTTGCTGTCTCAAACTTTAGATCTCTTAGCCTTTTCCTCTCTCTCTCCAATTTTATCAGTGCCAATATTGCTTTGCAATGCTGTTTTGGCAGTGGTGAAATGGCATATGCTAACACAGATATTCATTCATAATTCATCCGTAAGTATTCCAACCAAACTTTTTTCTTCAGCCAAGGCAAAGAAATGGACAAACATATTCAGCTTTCAGTTTTCAAGCACTTTATTCACTGCACTTGGAATCAAGTATGCTTCACTTTTCTGAAAACATCCATATCCTCTGCTTCTAGGAGTTGCTCTGTTTCTGGGAGGTAGAGCATTAGAAATAATTTAGGAATAACCTCAGAAAATTGAATGATATTTCTTCACTCGGTGACCTATTCTGGTTCACCTCCACATTTTCATATTTTTTCTGGTGTATAACAATGAAAAAGAAAAGGTACTTCTTTTAGAAACAGCTGCATCTAGTCTTAGCATCTTGGGTTGGCCGCCTTCACGTGCTCAAATTTTGTACCCAGGGTCTGCAGAAAGTCCTAAAAACAAAGCCAAAAACATTGTCAAAGTTGTTATTTACACATCAGCCCAACTTTTCTGCACTATTAGCTTTTGCCAGTTGTGTCTGCCTCTTTTACAAGCATGTCACACGCTTCCTACAGTGAAAGTAAGAGACCCATGTTGCACTTCGAAGCTTCAAAAGGTATGTGTGTTTTGTGCTCAAGTATTGTCTGTCTAACAATGGAGCTGTTCCACGGAAGCAGCAGAGCAGCCGCTTCTCTCCCCCCAGCCTTTGTAGAACAAAGCACCAAGCTCCTTAGGAGTCAGCTTTGTTGTTCTGCTGTTGTATGAGGAGCTGTCATCCGGCCACAGGCGCCAGTGGCTGCAGCCCCCACTACCAGAAAAGACAGTTCAAAAGCAGGGCGGGGTTTATGCAGTTTAATTTGATGTATTAAGCATCTTTACTACAAGCATTCTTATGATGTTTGCTGTTAACACTCAGGAAAGAACATATATCAAATCTAGCAAGGACACAGGGAAGGACAGAGGGCAGCTCTGACAGCAGCTCTCGCTCTGATGGAAGCTGTAAAATTCAGGGCCAGCATGCAAACTACCAAGAAAATGCTTCAGCATGCTGTAATACTGATCTTCCCTGAACATCGGATGGGATTACAACCAATAGCGTTTGCCACTGGCAATCTGTTTTTTGCCCCTTCTCTATACCCTTGGCAATCACTCCCAAGGAGAGAAAAAAAAAATATTTACAGACAAATCATTTGTGCCCAGATTAGTCAGGCCAGATGTGAGTTAAGCTTACAGTAATTATGCTGGGTTTGTACTCTCTCTCCGCATGGTTATTTAACTCCCATTCGGACTCTTGGGAACAATATGACACAACGTCCCATGCAGTAAATGCTCAGTAGAATTCCCTCTGCCAGAGATAACATACTGCAAATATTACTGTGTTCAGTGACCTCAGCATAGGAAGAGCCTGCTCATCAGCATATTCTTCAAGGAATCAGAGTGAAAAGAAAAAAATCTGGAATCACAACCAAAACCACTTGCTGACTGTTCGACCAAACCCTCCTGGAAACCTGTCAGTGTTTTCTTCTGCTGTGTCTATTGCACAGGCACCATGGTAATAAGTGATTCAGATATATTCCTGATTAAATTCAAGAAAGATGGCATACTTCATAATAATGATAGGCAGATGGACAGAATTATTTAAAAGGTATGCTGTTGTTCCTGTTTCTCACAATACCTATACACATTTTGATTCACAGCTTAAACCTCCTGGCTCCAGATAATCCTTTCAGAAATAAAACTGACCTGCCAGGCAATAATAGTCTTCATATAAATGAAAAAGCTTTTCTTTTCCATGAATCCATTGACTCATTCATCTTTCAAGTCTCCGCTCCAAACACATTTCTTACAGCAAACCCTCTGCCACTAACATTTGTGCATGAACTGTCTGTCATAACTACTGACAAGAAAGAAACAAAAGCTTGTTTGTACAGGAGAGAGAATGGTCTTGTGGTTAAGATGTTTTGCCTGTGACTGCAGACATATGGATTCCCTTCTTTATGCAGAGCCATAATTTCTGAGTGTGTTTGTATCCGTCATTTACATTACCTCTTGTCTTGATTCTCCTACCCCGAAAGACAGCATTATAACAGGGCTTTCAAACCACCCTGGAACAATGTATTTGCTTCATTTTGACAACAGAAAGCACATTCACTAGTTTTAGTTGCATGTATGAGTAACTAGGTTACCATAAAGAGTCCCATAACTTAATTATCCATCTACACTGACTTTGTTAACCAAACTTTCCATGAAGTTTACATCTATGTTAAGAGAGTTGGGCAAGCAAACACCAGCTGAGCAAGAAGATCAAGCCTTGTTATGGTAAATAGATAGACACCACCCAAGGAAGGTAGCCCAAGGCAATGGGCAGCTGGATAGAAAACAAAGAAAATTCCTTTTTCATAAGCGAGCTCCTCCACAGCAGCACACAAACATGCCCACACTAGCTCTCCACAGTTCAAAAAAACCCACGCCAACCTTCCAGTCTCTTTTCTACCCAGCAACAGGCTCCCTTACAGGGATTACATGCTCTAACACCAGGATACATGCTAGTCTGTGCTGCATGATTCCCCCAATTTCCTTCAAAAGAGTAAGGCAAAAACCTTTAGTGAGCATGTAAAAGGGTATACCTTGTATGCCCTCATACTCTCTTCTACCAGAGCACTGCCTAATCAGTTACTTAATAAAATATATCCTTCCCAGTACCAAGTGGAAAACATACACACACAATGCCAATGAGCAGGCACTTGGAATCTTTTCCAGTAAATATGCCTTGTCTAACCTGATAGCCCCCCACAAAACAGTGCAACAGTGACAAAATGGTGTTTGTTAGTGGTAAAAGAGAAGGAAAGGAGGTTTGAGGTCTTTAACCCCAGTTCTTACACACTTCCCTTCAAACTGCACTGCCCACCTTTCTGCTTCATGCACTCCTCTGGCCACTAGCACCTCTATACACGATTGGGAGCACTTGACCTGACCCCACATTACTCATTAGAAGGTAAGCAAAACACTCTTCAGAGAGCTGCTCTGTTTGCTTATCATAGCATCAATCTCACCCACCATATTTTTAATCACTCTGATGTCTGCATCCATGTGCCACATGCCCCTGGGCTCAGGAACCTTATCATATTGTTGATCTGTATAGCACCACGCACATTCCCTACCTATAAAGAAGAGAAGTAATTATTACTAGTAAATAATATGTACTAGCTCATTTTAAATGAATCATGTGCTGCAGTCACTCTGGAAAACGAATAAAACAGGCAAAGCTAGAAGGCATCACTTTAAAATACTTCTTATATAATTATTATGAAATTGCATTAGGCTATGACTCATTCCTGCAAATGCAGGGTTCATTGAGGGTAATTAAAATAATTCACTATCTCTTCAAGGCAGTGACTCATAGGCTGCTGCCCATAGTGGAGTTCAATGAAGTCAGAGAGAAGCTCCTCTCTTCCCACTGAAAAAGCAATAGCAGCTTATTAAAGTAGTAGGTAGGCTCAGTTTGCCCTTCCCTTCAGTCCTTTCAGCCAGCAGGTTTGGATTTTTTCCCTATCCAAGAAGTCAAATAAACTACATATTAACTGAATTTCTTACTAGGACTATAGGGAAAAAGAAGAGGGCTAAACAAAACTGAGATACACCCAGATGCCATTTCCCTAAGTAGTTGTTTGTAGGGTTTCAAAACAATCATGTTGTCTGTGTGTAGCAATATAGCAGTCATCTAATCAAAAGCTCCTAACAGTAAGATGCTACACTTAGTAGGTGTATATGGATCATTTCATGACCGAAGTCAAGTTGCAGCTGAGACTGAACTAAGAGCTAAAAAGAGGAAAATAAAGAATGTCATGCTCTTTTAATACTATATGAAGAATTATAGAAAGACAGGTGATGTCAACTTCTGCAGCCATGTGTGTCTGCTCAACAGCTGACAAGAGTTTATATTCTCAAATCTTTCTGAAAAATACATGCTGTAGCTGAGTCAGGTGGGAATAATTCATATAGTTTGCAAATTTGGTCACCAAACTACAAAGGTACTGAAAAAAGTGAGTACAAAAGACAGCAGAATTTAGCTGCACCACCCTCCCAGACTCCAGCGCTAGTGACAGCTCATAAGCAGCTCTTTGTTTATCTCTACCATGGGTTTCCATGCTGTACAGTTGGTGTTCTGTGTTTTCTAGTATGCCTTGCTTTGCTAAATGCCTTTTATTTTCTCTATTATTTTCGTGATCTTTTCAGCTCTTTTGATGTGGGAAAAGACAGACATCAAATATATTTCTCATTGATATTCTTAACAGAATTAATCAGAAGATTGTTGTTCACATGATGAAAATTAACTTAGGGAGAAAAGTAAGCTTTCAGTATATAAATTAATCTAAAATCTACCAATGCTGGGACATACATTTCTTGGGAATACATGATTAAGCTGATAGAATTTTTAAATAATGCCTTCTTCTTATAAACCCCTTTGCGATATCACAGGTCATAGTTGTAGGAATCTGTGACAGTTCGGTATTAATTAACTGGCTTCTTTTCCTTAAAGCTTACTATCTCTGCTAAAGCTTGCAAAAAGTTGTGCAATATCAGTAATGGAGGACACACAGAATTTAATCTGTTCTATGAGCCTAAGCAGAATTAATTTGTTAAGGAACCTGCCAGAAATACAGAAGAAGGTGCAGAGTTCATGGTGTTCAAGTCAGGTTAACTTAGAACAGTGCTTTAAATGCTTTCACTTGCAGGTTTCACAAGCACATTCCAAGTATAGAGTGATTGCTTCACCACTTTCTCTGTACCAAGGGGGCCATTATTGTGCCATCTCAACAAACCCTATTTGAATTTAAAGCATGCTATTGCACATTGGCCCCAGGGCCCAAAAGGCAGGGTGGAATTCATTTAGCAAGCTGTTCTTTAAAGAGGTTTAACTGCCAATTTATTTATTTTCCTTGTTGGGAACTAAAATTGTAACTGACAAAAACAATCTGCTTTGGAATTTGTACCCAGGTTTGCAAATATCCATGGTACATTATTGGGCATAAGCCCATTTGTGTAAATTTACATTTTTATAGTTGCACTGGATCTGGCTGGGATGAATTTAACTTTCCTCATAGTAGCCAGTATAGAACTGTGCTTTGCATTTGTGGCTGGAGCAGCGCTGATACATACCACTGTTTTGGCTGCAGTGCTTGCAGATCATCAAGGCTGTCTCTCCAACCTTCCTTACCAAAGGCCAGTAGGCTGGATGTGGGCAAGAGGCTGGAAGGGGACACAGCTGAAACAGCTGACCCCAACTGACTAAAGGGACATTACCTACTATATGATGTTGTGCTCAGCAATAAAAGCTGAGAGAAAGGGCATTAGGGAGAGAGGAGTTCAGACATTTGTCTTCTGAAGCAACACTACACATTCTGAGGTTCTGCTTCCCAGGAAGTGGCTGGACATTGCCTACTGATGGGAAGCAGAGAATACATCTCCTCATTTTGCTTTGCTTCTGTGTGCAACCTTCGCTTTTCTCATTAAACTGCCTTTATCTCAACCCACAAGCTTGCCCAACATATTTTCTCCCCCTGACCTATTGAGGAGGAGGAGAGAGAGAACAGCTTGTGAAGGAGAGGTGTCTGGCAGCCAGCCGAGGTTAAACCACCACAATAATATTCACTGACTTTTAACCTCCTACACTTTGACATGCTAGAACTTTCAGTTCAGGTGGGAAGAAATGGAAGGTCTTTTGTAGCTCATCATTGCATCTGTCTATTCATGCCTCATTCATACATATTCTTACGGTTCGGGTCTTCATGTCATAGAAGATACAAGCTCACACTATTCATCAGGCGTTGCACCAATTTATGAAACGGAAATGTCACATGTTATCTTTTTGCCAGACCACTTTGCACAGTGGCTTTTTTTAATGAAATGAGCTTTTCTTTTCAAAGCAGTGAGTCACGGACACAGAGCAGAACTCTAAAAATCAGCATAACGATTAATAAATAAATCTCGTGGACTGTTTCAACAGAGGGGTACTAATTTTGTGACACAGATTACACTAAAATCCTTAGCTGACCTGCTGTGTCAATTGTAATGATGTTTATCAGTGTTCTGTCAACTCTGTCCAATGTGTCCTTCATACACCTTCAGTCCACTACCTTTTTCCCTCAGAAATCTTTTAAGACCATAACTGGACAGAGCAAAGAAGCTTACTAAAAGGTTCTCTCTTCTGTCCTTTTTGTGCAAACATATGCTCAAGCACTCTGGAAAATAATTCAACATTTTTCACTAGAAAGACTTCTAAATACACTAAAAACCGAAATACTAGGGAACGTCAGTCACCTGACAAGCAGGAAACCTTTGAAATGTGCTCTGTATTTCTAAAAGAAATAGTCTGAATTCCAAATTCTTTGCCTTCCTGAAATATGCTGGACTTCCCACCTCTCATTCATGTCCGTCCTAAAAAACTCCCATTGCTTTGTCTCACCAGTGGAATTTCATCGGTATTGAAAAAGAAACACCAAAGCCATTTTTGCAAGAGCAGGAAAAAATGTGTTTGAATTATGTATGACCATGTACTAAAGAACTGCACAAGATATCTATGGCACTAATGGATGGCACTGAACAACAATGACTACAATGCCATTGCCTGTAATGCTCCACTTTTGAGTTTATATACATTGGTAGGCTTTTGATAGGAATCGAGCTTTTTTTTTTTTTCTTTCTCCTAGCTATCTTTATGTAGCATGGCTAATGTTTCAATTGTTGTCATTGTAAAATGTTGTTTTGATTTTCAATGTAGTATCATAGGTATTGCTATGCCTCAGACACTTCAGAAGGCATGCACAAACTCGGTGGCTCATTTATTTAAAAGTTGTGCTTTAAATTGTTTCTCTGTCGCAGAAAACATTTACAGCCATGTTTTTCAAATAGTGCAAGGAATGTTTGAAAGGCAGGCACACCGGCACTAAGGCACGTAATTAAGTTTTCTCCTAGAGATTTGCAGCAGTACAGTTTGCAATCCTCACTGTCACTGAGAAACACATGCCTAGGCCCATATGAGGCTGAGATTGCTTGTCACTTCTCTCTTTCTCTCGCTTTTTGTGTCCACTTTTTTTTTAATAACCAGAAGGATTCAAGGTGGGCAACAACTATTTTCTAAGATAGGTAATTGGTTTGGCATGAGGATATCTGAGTAGACTAGGACTCTTCAGTTTAGGAAAGAAACAACTCATGACAGCAAATGATAGATGTTTACAATATTACAAGTGCCCTGGAGAGAGTGAAGAGGCACCAGGTTTTCACCCCCTTTCAACAAAAAATCCAGAGTCCATCAAATTGAGATGGTGGGAGCAAGGTTCAAAACAAAGAGACATGGTTCTTTGTGCAGCAGGTGCTAGAACTATGAAATTAACTGCTCAAAGGAGTCACAAAAACTACAAGTTAGTATCCTGTTATTACTGTTCCTGAAGCACCTACTTATGTCCAGTGTTGGAAAAAAGGTACAGGGCTACACAGATTATTTGTCTGACCCCTTTGTAACAGTTTTAATGGTTTCATGCTATGTATTCTTGGGACTAGACTTCTAGGAATAGAGACAAATGCCCCTTCAATTGATTGTCCTTACAAATGCCTTGGAATCTGTTCACCAGCTTCAGCCAAGGTTGACAGTGGGGACAACATTTCTGAAATAGTAATGACGTACAAGTTTTTTGAAAATCAGTGGCAGAAGGAAGAAATGGATCCAAACTATTCACAGAGTCACAGAATGGTTGAGGTTGGAAGGAACCTCTGCAGGTCATCTTGTCCAACCACTACTCAAGTAGGGCCACCTACAGCCAATTGCCCAGCCTCTAGGAAAATAGGAAAAGACTTAAAATACTCATCCATCAGAGATCAGAGAAACTGCACAGAAAATTCACACAAAGAAAACTTCGATACATTTTACAGTTCATGGAACTCAGTTCTTACTGTAGAAATTTCAAGCCGAAACACTTTGAGGGACAGAGGTGAGGGGAATTGTACTTTCAAAACCTGAATTCGACTTTATCAAGCTGAGTAGTTCTTAATCTTCACATTTATCTTGTTTCCTTGGCATAATTGCACTATGGCCTATGACTAAGATGTTAAAAATGAACTTCAGCTATAAATGACTCATAGCTCTCAAATATAATATGTAGTATCAAATTATGAAAGTAATACGTACACAATGCATTAGTATTGCAGCAGCATCCAAATAATTGCTGGTTTGAATATATCTAAAAATATACAGATCTGACCACTCCCATTGTAACAGTGCAAAATGGCACAATGAACTTCAAATAATTCTTATTGTCAGCTGCATATGGATCTTTCAAATACAGCATGTCTGTCTCGGCCCAAAAATTCTCCTTTTGCAAAGAAAGCAGAAGCCTTTCTCTCTGCTGCCATGTCCAGCATGTTGCTGATTACCTAATAGCCACTCAACTTCCCTTCATATAATTTAGAACTTTACTTCAAAAAGTGCCTTGGGATATTTCAAGTATGAAGGGAAAAATTTAAATCCCATTTTTATTCTCAGTCATGCCAAAGGGAAGAAGTAACAACCGTCTTATGCAATGTTGTACCACGTTGCACAGGCTGATGTGACATTACATAACATTTACTAGGTGCTGAAAGAAACAAATGTTTCCAACATACGCACAAAAAGTCCTAAACACGGGTTCTTTCAGTGCCCTGAATGAGCACAACAATATAGACGCTAAAAGCAACAAATCTGGCTTTCAGCTGAATTCATTCAACCAGACATGTAAGACCGGTGCTCCTGTTGTGCTCACTTTGCCCAAAAGCAACCAGGAAATGTTCTGTTAAATCTCACAGCAAAAGCAACTGGATCTTGCATTGTAAAATCATGTTCCTTTTTTCTATCAAAAATTACAGTTTTGGTGACTACACATACTTTGATGATCACTTTTGATCATTCTATTTCTATTTCAGTCACAAAACTGAGGTTGAAATTGAATGTTTGTCTATGCTCCTATGGAAAAGTGAGGATGATCAAGGAACAAGCTGAATCCTCTAAGAATAAAGGGTCAATACTGGACCATTACCAAGTACTTGCACACTGTTCTCTGCATGTGTTACCTCACTGCTGATCAAGCAGGACAATTGAAGCTTCAGAGACTGACTTAACAATATTTAACCAAATTTGACAAGCTTCCTTACTCTTTTACGCATGTTCAGAAATCGTTCTATTTTATATCTCAGTGAAAAAAACCCCTTGTAATAAAATGAAAGGATTTTACTTTGTTAAGTAAAACTCCTGATAAAGTATGTGAGCATAAAGCGCTGTCTCTTTTACTCCAGACACTAAGGTAGTGTCTACTCAAGGAACATACTGCTTTTACACTATACCAGGGAGCCAGCTATGAGCATTTATATGAATAAAGAAATATCTGGGAGTAATAAGACTTCAGACACTCTTGAGAGAAAAAACTGAAAAAATCAGAAAGCAAAACTTCAAGCCAAAGGTAAAACTGTATTATGAAGCACTTGCCCTCCACAAAGTATTTGCACTAACTCATTAATTCAGCCATGTTAGAAAAAGACAGTAACTTATCTGGCTGATGGTCCCATGGGAGGTTTGCATGCTCAGATATTGTAGCTTCCAGTTCCCTCTGCATTTTACATCTTAACTGCTCAGTTACTGGTAAAACAATTCTTTACTATAGTAGGTATTGTAGAGTTAATACTCTGTTTTTAATCATCTTTTGCATATTCAATAATTCTGCCAGCTAACTTCTGATAACTGCATACTTTTACTCACACTTTAATCTTTGGAGCTCTAACTGTAAAAAGGTCTGGAAATTACTGAGAAAAAATGTCTAACAGTCACATTCCAAGCCACTATTTTTGCTATTAAAGTCAGAATTTAAACTCTGATCTTATAAAAATAATGTATATGCTAAACTATGAGAATATGCTGGATTTTAATGCCTTAGTGCAGGATGTCATCAACCAGTTATAAAGCAATCATTTTTCAATGTGTTGTTTTTTTCAGATGGATGATAATAAAAAGAAAGTGAAAGTAAAATACAAGTAAAACCTACTGATAGACAAGTTATTCAATATGAAAATAAAAAGTAAAGACTTTCTATATCTGTGCTTCCTCTTCCTTAGCACACTGGTATAATGCAGCAAACAGAGCAAACAGAGCAGCAATAAATCTTTATGAGCAAGGTTGAAGAAACCACATGAATATTAATCTAACTAACCAATCTAATTAGTATATCCATTGAATTCCTAAGTTAACAAGTTCCGTTTTCTTCTATGAGGTCATGAAGAAGCTTTTCACTTCATAATTTTAAGGGTAATATTTACAGCAATAGTGAACAAGCATTCTCCTGCAACATTGAATCGTGAAGGATTATCAGAGAATGAAGGTAAAAGGAAGGCTAGTTTAGAGAAACCATGAAAGAAGTTATGAAACCTTCTACAGCGGTATTTCTCCTCTTACTCCTTGTGAAGCCAGCTGTTACTGGTGCATTGTAGGTTTTTAAAGATATTGCCCTTTCCCCAACCATAAAGAAAGTTGTTCCAATGATGACAGCCGAAAGAGCTTCCAAAAGTAGCACGAAATGTTCCCTTCCTCTCAGCTACATTCAGAAATCACTTCTAGTTTGCCCATAATCTAGGATATTGATTCATAAACAATAGTGAAATGCAGCTGATTTCTGAGAATTTTTTTCAAAATAAAATTTGTTGATTATTTTTAAAATTTGAGTTTAAAATAATGAGGAATACTGGAACTTTAAAAGAAAGTTCTCAATTAATCTGAATTAGACTAATACAGATTATTTTCTAAATTAGAGGAAAGTCACGCAAGTATACATAGCTGAAACCAGCATTATTGTTAGAAACCTTGTCTGCTTACACACTTCAGTGCTAAGAGATATTATAAGTACATTTCGAGTAAGTGGTTAAATGAAAACTCAGCTCAAGTTTATTAGAGATCATCCACTTCGGTGAAGTCAGATGACAATGTCCAGTGGCTGCCACAAATGCTAGCTCAGTTAATGGTTTCACTTGTAAACCACTAAAAATCTGCTTTTACACTATTTTATATTTAAACTAAGTCAAACCAGCAATGCCACTACAGAGTGTACCTGAGAGTGATACTCAGTTCAATGGATGCCTCTGAGTCATCCCAATGTGCATGTAAAATATGGCTGCAGACCTTAACTGCTAATTAGCAACATCTTTCTTTTTACATCCCAAGCTGGGAATTCATCTTGAACTCCAAGTCCCAGAACAGAGAGGAGAAAGGTGATGTGCAGACTCATCTAACAGAAAAACAGGTTGGAAGGAAGCCGAAGACATCACTGGCCTTTCCTGCTTCCCAGGGCAGGGCAAGCATACGGTACATAGCTCGTTCCCCAGAGTCTTCCCTAGGGATCTCTCAGGGACCTCCTCCTGGCACTTCCAGCCATTCCCCAGCCAGCCTGCTCCAGCACTTTGCTATCATTTTGAAGAAAAGAAAAAAAAAAAAGGAATGTAGGAGTCCCCACAGAGAACAGCTATTAGTTTCGTACAGCTTCATATATTCTCAGTGTCTGTGGATAAACCACACTAACACAGTCTAAGTTATTACAGAATCACTGTCTAAGCTAGAAAACATGATTTTTTCTTTCTAAAGAAAAGAAAAATGCTAGATTCTGAGGTGTTTCTAGCATATAGGCAAAAGTTGTCTCACGGGTCATCACCAGTCTGTCACATGAAAGAGAAAAATAATTTCTGTAATAGTCATGGCATGCTCTGTCCAGGGTGAGAGACCGTGTTAAAGTGATTCTGAGCCAGAGCAATGCTTATGCCTGAGAAGGAAGCTCTACACAGGTTTTTTGTCCAGAAAAAGATTAAAGAAGCTCAGGCTTCTGAGTAGAGGCCCTTCTCTGCAGAAAAGGAGGGTATCTGTAATAAATAGCAAAATACTGGAAGCACAATCCAGAAGAAATATTGTGAAGTGATGAGGAATAGGGTAATAAAGGATAGGAGAGAACCACACAGGATATGGCAGATCCAGTTTAACACTAACAGGGGCAACAACATCGTATAAATGAGACTATGAATATACCATGTTCCCTCCCTTCTTTTCTGATTATCTTTAGTTATAGGCTACATGAATTCTACAGGGACCCAGCCAGGCTGTGCAATTATTTCTGCAAAGATAAAAGCCAAGTCAAAAAGCTTGCTATCCTTTTTTACATCATATTTCCATCTCACTATCCTTTTATTGTAATAAATGGGGTGATACCTGAATCCTATACAAAACAGGGTTGAAAAATCCCCAAATACCAAGGCAAGACAAGCCCCGATCCAGCAAGGTAGTTACTTATGGGGCCTGACTGTAAGTGCACAGATATTATTGCACTGTAAATAGCTCAACCACACACCCTGCTTGCTTACAAAGTGATGTGCTCGTCACTGAAGACATCAGAGGCCTGCTAAATCAACATGTGCCACTATCTCCCGTGCAAGCCAGTGATGAACAGCTTTCATTTCAGTCACATCCCGTTTCGTGTCTACCATAGTGAAAGCCATTCCACTGCTCTGAATGATAAAGGGACTACAGACACCATATCACAGTAATTAAAAATTAATGGTAGTGTAAATAATTAACATTCCCCCTTTCCACTGAGTGCAAAAGTCATGCTTAGATGAATACAAAACCAGCCGTAAGCTCATACCAGGCAGCTGAAACCAATTTATCTGTGATACACAGAATCACCATAAAATCATGGAACAGTTTGAGTTGGAAGGGACGTTAAAGATAACCTGGTTCCCAGCCCTCTGCCATGGGCAGGGACACCTTCCACTAGACTAGATTGCTCGAAGCCCCATCCAGCCTGGCCCTGAACACTTCCAGGGATCGGACATCCAGGACTTCTCTGGGCAGCCTCACCACCCTCATGGTGAAGAATTCCTTTCTTATAGCTAATCTAAATCTACCATTTTTAAATTTGAAGCCACTACCCCTTGTCTTATCATGACATGCTTTTGTAAAAAGTCTCTCTCCAGCTTTCTTGTAGCCCCCTTTAGGTACGAGAATGCTGCTATAAGGTGTTCCCACATCCTTTTCTTCTCCAGGCTGAACAACTCCAACTCTCTCAGCCTCTCTTCAGAAGAGAGGTGCTCCAGCCCTCTGATCATCTTCATGGCCCTCCTCTGGATCTGCTCTAATAGGTCCATGTCCTTCTTACATTGGGGCCCCAGAGCTGGACACAGTATTCCAGGTGAGGTTTCACATCAGCGGAGTAGAGGAGCAGAATCATCTCCTTTGACCTGCTGGTTACGATTCTTTTGATGCTGTCCAGGACATGGTTTGCTTTCTGGGCTGCAAGCACACACAGATTGAAAGATTAGCATTTACCACTTCTCATCAGGCTGCAGCCAGGTGATGAGGGGGAGGAGGAAGGCAACAATGTGAGCTGCAGAGGACACTGAAGCTGAAAGTGCTGATGAAAAGACTCATTATTCATCAGGATTTCAAACTGGAAAGTCAAACTCAGCTGTTTTCTGTGGCCCATATTAGTTCATTCTGTTGCACCACCGAAGACCGTACAAGGCACACTGTCTTCCCACCACAATTTCACTTAAGCTTGTTAATGGTAATAAAAAGCCCAGATGCCGATTTGCTGTAATGTGACTTTATCAGTGCTTTACTGGTGGAAGAGGACTAGGGTTAAATATCTGTTAACAGGCTTTCCCTATTTCCCTGAGACAAGAAGAGGTGTACGTAGAGAAGAAATTGAGACACACCAAGAAAGATAGGGGTGAAAGAGCATGTATGCATCTTGCATAATTTCTTATACCGGGAACAGTGGGAACATTTTCAATCTAAATCACACTCCTAAAGAGGACTGAATATCCTGAGCAGCAGCTACAAAATGGCTCATCTCTGTGTTTTAGAGGGTTCTGCTTTTAATACAGCTTCCTACAGCCTTCTAGCCAGCCCACCAGCCATTGGGTGAAAGGGGTCCCCATTTCCAAATGCATACAGTGGAAAACATCTGAAACATCTGAAGAAACAGCAGAAGTTTCTGTCATTTTAAGTAGCGAATAAAAAAGAAAGAAGAAGACGAAAGAAACAAACAAGCAAGCAAACAGACCAAAAAGCCAACGAAGCAAGCAGGTGTATTTTTTTTCCCTAAGACTGAAATGTTCTTTTTCTATTCAAGAAACCTCTGGAGCAGTCTACATATTCTCTAAAGCTTTTCATTGCATTAAAATACCCTCGTATCCTTCTGCAAAATGTTCAAATATTCATATAATAAAGAAAAATATCTGTAAGTATGTTTTTGTCATCTGCAGTGGAAGTTCAGGAGTTTTAAATGCTTGTTTTTCAGACACACATTCACTCAGTCTTTGCCTTTAAGCACAGCAGAGAATCTCTTCTTGAAAGCTTCGCAAAAAGCTTTACAAAAGTACAGATTCTTTACAGAGTTTTCTCCTAGTGTCAGAGGATGAACCTTAGAAATATTCAGAAGAACAAAAGCCTTAAGGGTTTTGCATTTTAGTCTTGTAGAGCACATATAAAAAACAGCTGTGCCAAGGAGCCTGAGAAACCCAGTCCAGGTTTTTGCAGAGCCCCACTGGATGCAGCTGGTGCCTTGTGCCAGCCTGCAAGATGCTCCGAATCAACTCTGGCCATGTAGAGCCTCAGCAAAGAGCAGGAGCACATGTGTGCGCAGCTACTTGCTTTTTACATGCCCACTTACATTCATGTCTCTTCTGAAACTTGGTCTGACACTGTGTACAGCTGCCTCTTCATCCTGTGCTTGGGATGGTAAGGAAGCAGCTTTGAAAGGGTATGAAAACAGGAGCTACAGACTGTGACTAGGACCTCATCGTTCTTGTACATGTCCTTCATCTCAGCCTCCACATCCATTCCAAAATATGAAAGTTTGTTAGAGAAAGGTATCTGATGCATAGGAGTGTGACTTTCCTCAGAGTTTTTGCTGATCTATTTTGTATCTATTTGAAGCAGGTAGGAGGAAAAGCACCTTACAGAATTACAAGCAGTTTAATACATGTTGTAAATAAAATAAACATGCTGAGAGCCCAGAAAACTTTTTTTAAATCCCACTCCCTTCTGTCAATACCAAAAAGAATTTTTTTTTTTACCTGCATAGTATTTCCTTAGTTATTCCTAAATATTATAGTATTAGGAGTACCAGAAATTATGCAAGAAGTCTATTGGTGATTCTGAGGGTAATCATGCACATTAAGGATGTCTGAATAACTTGAATAACTTGTGGTTTAGATTTCACACTCTGGCTGCATGCACTGTTAACTTAAGAAAAGCTCTGAATTTTGTCTTTTACTTGACACATCCAACAATACCTTCAAGATGGTGAAATACGCTTTCAGAGAAAACTAATTAGTTAAAAAAACCATATGCATTACTCTATAAAGGCATTGTGGCTTCTTTTTGTCTGAGAGTTGGATAAAAAAATTTAAAGCAATGGAGATATTTGAATGAGACGGTAAAAGCCTGAAATCCTTTCCTATGAATTACCACTATCTGTAGTGCCAAGAATTCCCTCAAAGGAGCCATAAGTGCCAATGGCAAGGATTGAGAGGTATCTTACTGGTTGGAGTCAGTTTTAAATTGTCATCCATGGGTGGTTAAAGTTCCCATCATACTGGCAGTTTTCTCTGGCTCACTGATCAGGAAAACAGAACTGGCTAGCTCTTCCCTTAATGAAGGATTAGGATTCATCCTGCAGGCACCCACCATCTTCTTCCTTTGCTATCATTCATTTTGCAGGTTCATTAACTTATTAGCACTTACAGAAGACACACAGTCAAGCAGCCCTCCTGCATCATCATTGTGTTATTTAACCATTACTGCTGCATGGTACTTCAGAGCCATGTGAAATAACAGAAAGGAGAGAAGGTGTTCAAAGAGGTTATTCCAGAGGCGCCCATGATTGACAGCCCCTTCTTGTCTCACGCTGATCCCATGATCCCTCTTGCTCCTCAGTTAAGGACATGACATTGGTAATCTTTCCTGAGACTTATTTGCCCATCTCTTGTGCCATTCTCATTTTCGTGACAGTTTGAAAGATTCTTCAGACATGAAGCTAAGAAAATGCCCCTTTCGCTGCAGTTAAATTATCATCCCAGTTCCACCTATTCAAACTTGTTGTCTCTTTCCTACTTCATATCACATCAATGAGTCAGAATCTGGCTTTCTACTAATGGCCCACAGGACCACATTCCTCCATGCACTTCAGCATTCCCTGTAAGATCCCCTCTCATCTCCCTCTCTGTCTTTCATTTCCAGCCATGCGTGTGAGCTACCCCAGATGTTGTTCCTCAACTAAAATTAATTGCTATCACAATGTCTTTATCTTTTATTCTGTATAAGACATTGCTCAGGGTGAATTGCGCCCAGTTTCCATGCTTTGCTTTGCATGTAGCAAGGAATAGAGAAGAAAAGCATGCACTGTCTTATCGTGACTATGGTGGTGTGCTGAGATCAAAGCAGAGATCTGCTACATTTGAGATGCGAGACAGGCCTTTTACATTCAAGCTGCCGCTGTTGATACTTGGAGCTGTACCATTTGCACTGTTTCTAATTTGGAGAATAACAAGCATAGGGGATTATTGAATGCAGCCACATGGTCTATATTTTCCCTTTGACACCTTTTCCTGTGTGACCCTAGCCACCTCCCAAGAGCCAGACAAAGACGCTTCTATTAGATAAAACAGAAAAAGGTCTTCCAGTTGTAGTAGCCAGCGTATTTCTCTTACATGAAATTGAGACCATACCTTGGATTTGATACAAGAGTAACTAGGTCATTAAATAACCTGGCAACCTACCCAAAGGACACAGAGGCATCTGCATGGGGAAGTTTTTATGTAAACATTTCATTTCAACAGTGAACAGCTATCATTAGTCTTTAACGTGCACTTTGCATAATCATCAGATAATGTTCAGTCTTCTCTCCTATTTTATTTTTTTTAACTCTCCTTGTCACCTATTATCCTCTTGGTATATTTCTGCATCATAATGCAACATTATGTTGTGTAACTACTAGGCAGATTACCCTATTTTGCAAACTGATCTTCACTGTAAGCTAACAGGCATCTGCCAAATTAAGTTTGTAATAAAGCCACATCCATCGCAGATCACTTTGGCTTTTAACTGTTGATGAACAAGAACTTACTCCACAAATGCTTTCTTTTTATTTTTTTTGCTTTTTGCCTGTGCTCAGAATAGCAATATTAGTGTATCAAATGTATTATAGCATTGGGACACCCTGGCCTTCACTTTATTATTTTAATCATTATTCTGCTTTGAATTTTTGCCTGTGTTTTGTTCTCTGTAGCATGCTATTCTAGTAGGTTCTTGGGATGAGAGGTCAAACTAAATAAAAACGGCCCTGCTGGTTCTGTCAACTAAATCCAAACATTACTGTGAAGCTTTGTAGCAATAATACCTTTCGTGCTACTACATTCTGTAAGCAATTCCAGTGGAATCCCTATTCTGAGTGGTTTATTATAGCTCAAACATAAAAATGTGCTTTGGGCTGAAAGTGGATTTATAAGACTTCTGCCCAGGAGCATATGCTTTGTAAAATTTAATTTAAATCAGCTTAGCTTTTTTTTTCTTTAAAGGCTGAAGAATAAAACCAAAAATAGATTATTAATCTTTTTCTTAGCAGGAAAAACCCTCACTTTCATTTTTATAAAAAGTACGCATTATTCTTGCCCTTCACGCATATATGTAATTACCATCAACTTTGGGGAAGACATGGGGAGGACCATGAGAACAAAACTAGTCTTCCATATTTAAATGAAATGTGTTGGCTGTCCGGCCAGATATTTGGACTAGGATTTTCTATTGGGTAAAGGAAAATAGTATCAGTGATATTATTTGTACTGGAAAAAAGAGAGTCTAGTGCACATAAAATACTTCTCACACAACTAACAACAGACAGTTCTGTGAAATGACAACAGGAAAAATCTCATTCAGTTTGATATAACTCCGTTTACAGACCCACTATTACTCTTGGGATTCCTGGATACAACTTTTTTCGTGCTCTGCCAGTTGGTTTGTGTGCATTTTTTTTTCCAGTTTTCCATTATTTTCAAACGTTTGGACATGCACCTACTGAGAACTTCCATACAGAAATACAGCAACTGTCTCACACATTACTGGAGGATGAACAGCATGCAGTAATTCCTTCTGCAGTCTTTAGGTGGGATTTATAATTTGCTATGGAGTTACATGTCACCATAACCTTTATATAAAAGGCAGAAAAGCTGCACCTTCTGGAATAATGGGATCTGAAACAATGAAAAGAATAAGCAGTATGACTAGTTTTATTTAGAAGTCTTATCACAGAAAGGTGTTTTTGAACCACATAACATTTGTTATTTATTGTTCTTGAGGAACTGGTAGAATGGATGAGTGTGAAAGTGGAAAACCAAATTGATTTGGTTCAAAGTGACAAACTTTCATTTGACATAAAATAAAATATAACATTTTTGGTTTGAATAGATTTACTGTGATTTTTTAACATTTCTTTACTTGAGTGAGATTTTCCTGATCTCTGCTTTCCCATCCAGCTTTATCGAACAGCAGCATTGACTTAAAGAATAGTACTCTATCAAACATATCACAGTTCCTCTGACAATATTCAGTCTCATGCTGGGGGCATTGCTTATGAAGAACTAGAACCTCAGCTACACTTCATCTTCAAATTTTGTGCACCTGAAGACCACCTTGATAACTTGCCAGAGATCATATAGACATTGGGCAGAATAGGTTGAATTGAACAGCCCATCAGACAGGGCTGTGCCATTCCGTCTGAGTCAGCAGACAAACTGCTCACCAAGTAACAAGGAGTTTGGAAATGTAGGCATGATATTGCTTATGGAAACTAGGAAAAAGTCTGTCTGATGGCAGCGTATGGGACATACAGAGTCTAATTCAGGGAGCCTATCAAGACAGAGGGAACATGGTTTCCACTAACATCTGTTTCAATATAGTTGAAGCATTTTCAGATCTCTCCTTGAGAGAGTACTTGCCATGTGTCCCGTGTTCTGGGCACCCTACTTCCAAACATTTGTAGAGGCCCCTTTCCTTTTTCCTTCCCTCTCCTCTCCTCTCCTCTCCCTTTCCTGAAAACTCTTTGTCGCAGACTTTTATAGTCTGCCTATAAAAGCAATTTATCAAGATGTAGAGAGTTGCTGTGTCTACTTGTTTTTCTGACTGTGCTTCTATGCCTGTTCCTCCCTTTATAATTCAGGTTGTAAAATGTCTGAGACACAAGCTACAGTTGGGCTTTGTACCACACCTACAATTGCTGTTTGTTGTACATAAGCAGGCCTGCTAGATACTCAATGAAAAGAAAAATAGGTGGGTAGACTCAAAACAGTCACAGTGTGTTCCAGATTTGGTCAAAATTAAAATAAAGACCTTAACTATTATTTTCAGTGTTAAGGGATTGCTTTGCTTGTACAAATATACAGAAACTGTAAAGCATCTGGAATCTTAGTCATTTCTTTGTTTGCTATACTATGCATTGAAGTTTTACCAGTTCCATTGAATTTAGCCTAAATTTTATTGGTAACTATTGTGACTAACTGTAATAAATAAAGTGACAAAGGTGCCTCAGATGTTATTTACTAGAGAATTAGGAACACCTAGAAACAGAAACCTCTGCTTTTCACAGACAGGTCATTCAGTCAGCCACTTATATAGGCTGTTAATATACAGATGGGTTTTGAATCATTTGTCTCCACCTGTATGAGTAAGTCTGTTTCCCCCCTTCTTTAATGGCACTATGCTGAGTGCAACGAGACTGGCAGATAAAGTTCAGAAGCATTTCCCATCAGGGGATGGAGTGGCACTGTGTCCTAGACAGACACATATCCTTCAGCTCACTGTATGCACTGCAGTGTGAGCCTGCCACCTGAGCAGGACACATTGCTTTCCCATGTGTTTCTGGCTCTCGCTGGTGGCAGAGATGCTGCAGTGCTGAATGTAACTATAATTATGCATCCTGCTGTCCCATTTCTTTGATGCAACAGGGTAGGAGGGAAGACCTTAAACAGGACTGCAGTTGTGGGTGGCCAATTATCTAGCAGGATGTTTGGGAAAGATCCTTTTGCTGTTTACACTTCATTACCAACTGTGCAGAAAGCAATTAACACCTGGCCCCTCTTCTTTCATTTTTGATACCTGTATAAACAGTAAAAAGGATGCTACAAGCAGCAAAAGAAATCGAGACCAAACTCTGTGATTAGAGTGGTCTACTCAGTCCTGTTGCACCAAACCCAGCAATGTTCTGTACTTGTCTCATACTGATCTCCATTCAAATTAAGGCAGCAGCTGGAAGAGCCAGAAAACATTTACCTCTTTGTCATGATGATAATAACAATACTGTAGCAGATTTTAAAGTATTAAACTAGTAGCTTGATTAGAACAATAAAATATTCTCTTGGGATTTCGTGAGATGAGCAGGAATATAGAAGATTTTGATTGCTTTTGGCTAGGTATCAGAGTGACATCTATGGTGTCAGGCAGTAGGAGGTTTTGCTGTGTTTGCTGCATTTGCTTGAATATAAATACACAAAAGTGTATTACTGTGGTATAAAATTCATTGTGTGTATGAAAATCTGACCTTTACATCACCAGAATTAACCTCCCTGCCTATCTTGGTCTCTTTTCAATGCTCCATAACCAAAGGCCACAGAAACAGTAAACTGACGCAGTTCTGCTGCGTGGACAGAAAGAAAATCCAAACGATCCTCTTTCTTCATGCATTACACGCATATTGCCCAGAAACACCTCCTTGCCCAAAACATAGGAATGCTGATTTCCTCCTGCCAACCCAGTTTTCTTAGTTTGGAAGTAGAGAGTCAAAAGCTGGACAGGTCAAAGTAGCAGAAGCTCTGTCATAGGCAGAGCAAGTTCTGAAACTTGCAAACAGAGCATAAGTTATATGATTTTAAAATACAATATATGGCTTGTGAAATACGTAACAAATCTAGTGCCCAGGTATGTGGTTTGAGAAATAAAATGGCTTGAGCTCCCTACCAGCTTAGGTGACACAACCCAAAGCAGAGTTATAGGACTAAGAAACTCAGCTGAACATGGTTTGTGGCAGTGTCTTTCCCTAAGAAGCACAACCACACAGCACTGGCTTTATCTGCGTGTCATGAATGGCCCAGATTTTGTCCCAGCAAGCCCCTGAATCTGCTGGTTTAGTGCTCTGATAAACTTGTACCTGGGATTTTCAACCAGGAGACAGTAGCACCAGCTTTGCCTCTGAGGAATTAGTTGTCATCCTTGAGTTGAGACTAACACCTGACTGTGTCATGTAGCTCTTCTCTTTATTCCAGTATGTAGTCCAGATACTGCTCTAAAACTACAGATTACTTTTAAACAGCGTTTAAAGCCTGCGTTTGATTCAGCTTTGTTTCAGAGTTGTTGATTTCACCGTAAGTCTAAAGGGGTTGGGAAAACACCTCTCTGGTTTGGCCTGGGAGAGCTCCCAAGTGACCTTTGAATGATTTGCATTTCTCTCTAGGGCCCAAATAAATGTACAGCCTTATGAAACATACACCATCGCGGTAAGCAACTATTCATGATACAACGAAAAAAATACAAAAGATATGAAACTCTAAATTCTTAAATGAACTGGTTTCATTTTCTGATCTCAAACTATTTTCATTGTTAGACCTGTCATAAATATTTCTCTTAGCTCTTTAAATAGCTTTGGCTTATTAGTGTGTCTGCAAAGATGACTTATTGTATTGGTAGAATAAATTACGTTTTCTTTTAAATGTGAGCTACTAAGTGCTGCAAAAGAGAATGGGTTCTTCAACATAAGATCCAGACCACAAAGTCTCAGCACTAGTTGCACAGCTCTGAAGGACAAATGTTAATGTGACAAACTGAACAAGGTCTCTGTTGAGACTTACTCACTGGAGACTAACTTCCCTTTGTCACTAGAACCATTATTCTTATTTACTTCTAACCAGGAAAATAATGGTGCTGGGCACCTACTTTTTCACAGGCCTAGTGAAAGCCAGAGAATATTAATGGCAGAAATAACTATGCAATCTCCCCTGACCTCTAAAAAACTCAGCTACCATTCAACATTAGCAGAATGCATCTTGTCTTTTCACAGTGGACTTAACATCTTCCTGTGCTTTTCACTATATTGATTTCTAAACTTTTTGTAACTTTTTACAGGGATTAGAGGGGATAGAGAAAAAGCAAATGTTTAAAATGCATTGAAACCATGCTTTGCCTTGATTAAATTCATATCAGTGTCATCCAGCAACCCTGCGCTAATAAGCTACCTAGCAGTGATGAACAAGTTCCATACGAGAAAATTAATTTAAAAAAAGGACTGAGATCTCATTTTCTGATTTATACTGAAGTATTTTTTTTTAAATACTGCTTTTTAATCACGTCTACACCAATCATTATTTATGTCGCAACTAGAGAACTGGGCAGCAAGGTTTCGTGTTTCCTAGGCCTGTTTCTGTCCTGCTGGAGCTTTTCCACACCACAGCCTGGCTGAGACACCGAGGCTTCATTCACATCCAGCACTCTCAACTCCAGACAGCCCCAGAGGTCACTACACCCTCTTCAGAGCCAACGGGACAGTGCCCTGTGTGACAGTCTCTTCTCCTAGCTCCCTGCTGGCCATCATCCCTGCCAGATACCTTGGTGCCAGCAACGCTGGACTTGTCAGGTAACCTCGCCCACCTGGAAATGACCTTTCCCAAACCCATTTATCCCCCAGCCAGAGGTGAGGAACGTCACTAAGCTGCTAACCTGTCCTGGATACCAAGGACGTTGATGCGGCTCATATTTGTACTGAAGTGCTCTGTAGCTACTGCAGCTGCCCCTCCAGCATCACTGCCCTACATCAGTGCTGCCTGCGGCCAGCACAGGTTCTCTCTCCCCTCCCTGCTTTACAGCCCTGGATGTTTGAACAGGTGCTTTAATAATGGGATTTCCTTCCTGTGAATCATGGCACCATGAACAGAAACTTGCATTAAAAGGACCTATGATTTGCTCTGTTGTAATGAACTCTGTTTATTGAAGGATGGGTGAAACTGAGGTTCTGACACGTTTATAATTATATAAAATACATAGCGAAATTTTCTTTCAGGTCTCTAAGTTGTGCATTGAAGTCAGCAGGAAGCACACCACACTGTGATCAAGGGTGATACAATGCCCTTAAAGTCAGTTTTCAGAACTCATGTGTTCCAACTTTCAAAGCCTGGTGGGCTGTGCAAAAATAAACTCTCTTATAAGAGAGTTGTACATACAGTCCAGGTTGCTTGGCTGTCCTTTGGCAGCCCATCAAAAGCCAGGAAATTATTCCTCTTCACTCTTCTGAAATAAATGTCTGTTCCACTGTGAATGCTAGAGCTCCTCAACCTCTGCAGACTAGGGAGAAAGAAGGACTGTGGGTCATACCTGACCTTTCATTAATAAAAAAAATTTTTTAAAAAAAAGCCAGCATCAAGTGGGAAAAGTATTTGCTTCCTCTGTGTTTTGGCAATATTCAAGAATTAGAAAAGCTGGTCTGCAGTAGTATTAGCAGGTAGGACTTCACATTTGAAGTCATCTGATAAGCTTACATATTAACCCTGCTGATTTACGTTAACACTTAGCCATGGTGACAGGTACTCTTTGCGTTTACTGCACACTGGCGCTTTGTCTTTCTGCCTGCAAGGAATTCAAGTAGAGATTAGTGACGTTAATGAGGAAGAATAAGAGGGTAGCTGTAAGCAAAACTTGAGATATTGGCAGGTATCAGGTCTGCAAATGCAGCCAGCAGAAAATACTGATTGACACTCAACGCAGCTAGTGCTTTCATCAAAATACAGTGCTTGACAATTCAGTTTTATCTGGTTTGGCACATATACTTTAAACCATTGTTAAGCTTTTTCTTTTGTAGAAGGAATTCCATTTTTATTAATTTTGTTACAAATACTGGGATTTTGTTTCCTTGTTTTGTTCCAGCACAGAAGTTATAAAATGTGAGCCCAGAAACCACTGTCAGATATTAAAAGTCTCATAATTCAGATATTAATGCCTTCTCTGGAGATGCACAGGGCTTGGTTTTCTCTGAATCAGAGAAGATGAAATTGTCATTACTGCTCAGAAGTACAGTAAACCAGTTTACTCTGTCTTTATACAGAATCTTTTTTTTTGTTGGAAATAGAGATGTCTACCTGTAACAGAGAAATATGAATTAGCCAGACTACAGATATGGCTAAATAAGTCATCAACCACAATTCCTTTGCCTGTTTGCTGTTCCAAAACACCAACCTGTGCACAACTATAGCTGTGCATTACCTGGCTCCTAAGTGAAATCAGAATTAACTGTTTCATACCTATGGCACATGTTTCTACCAGGGCAATTGCTGCAAGGTAGCCACAGTGCTGCAAGCTCACACCAAACTGAGGCATACTTTGGCTGTGAAGCTAGTCAACGTCAAGAGCAAAACACATACTGCATGTTCTGTTCTTTGAGAGGACAGGGCTGGGCTGTGGCAAAATACTAAGTTCAAAGGACAGGGTAGCTCTGAGGTGCCAGGAAATGCAGGGGACAAGGCAGGCAATGCCTGGGATGCAGCGTGAGGGAGGCAAAGACCTGCAGGAGATTCCAAGGGTGGTGGTTCTGAAAAGTATGTGAAGGAAAAGGCAGAAACTTTGAGTCCCACCTTGAAAAAAAAATTGGGAGCCCCTGTCTTTGTTCATACTGACCTTGCCACTACTAAGTCATGTAGCTGTATCCTCAGACAAAAGGTCAAATGCTACATGAAGAGACAACTCCTGTCAGACTGTCCGGTCATGGGTCACTTAGGGAGTAACCACTGATCCATTTTCCTGCACTAGGGGATCAAATCCATGGTTCCCAGAATATTTCTGATTAACATTTTCTGCAGAGACAGCCTTTGCTGCACAGCCAGGTAGTTTGCTCCAAAGAGCACACTGTTGCGATAGCTCACGTTTACTTAGCTGCTGGTGACGTTAATAGAGATGAATAGGACAGGAGATGGAAGGCAAGCCTAAGATATCGACAGAGATTAGGCAGGCATACAAAGGTAGCAAACACAAAATATTGATTAGCCCTTACTATAGAACTGTACTTCCAAGCGAGAGTGCTCAGCTGACTAAGGAGTCTGTATTTTTCCTTTCACAATTTCACTAAGATATTTCAGCAATTTTATCCTATTGCCTCTTCCTCCTCTGGCAAATAAGAATAATCATCCTCTTCATAATACCACTTTCCCAAGCCAGATAACTAGTCATGGCCCTCCAATCTTTTGTTCATTTAGTTTCCCCCAGTTTTGTCTCATACTGTCGACTTTATTTGCCAATGATTTTGCTCATCTCCTCTGAACTACCTGACAGTTGCCCAGTATGAAAGAGAAATGTCCATAGTAATGCGAGTAATCTCATCCAAAAATTCCTCAGTCAGTATAGGATGGACCAACTAGACTACAAGAGGCAGCTCCTGCTGCAGTGACACATTCACGGTGAATGGCGTGGTAACAGCATGCTGGTAACTCGCACAAGCAAGCACACACCATAAACCTCATGCCAACCTCGCCCCCTCAACAGTAATGCCCATATTTCCTAGCCCCGTGGCTCACTGTCCCATTTGAGCTGATGAGGCAGAAGGGACAAAGACCTCATAGGATTTCTGACCAGCCATCAAAGTGTGGCTGGCAAGGGGGTGAGATTCAGGGAGTGAGCGATACAGCTAGAAAGCAGGTGAGACTCTGGTGACCAGTCAGTAACAAATATTGAGTAGCAGCTTAGCAAAAAGGATATCTCATATTCAGCCTTCTTTGCCTCAGAAATGTTGGCATTAAAGCAGAACTTAAGAGCAGAAAAACTAGGGAAACCTTTTCTAATTTATGTTGATTAGAGGACTGATGACTTCTGCAGCTGACCTGAGACTTTACAGCTTAAAACCCCTTTTTGATCAGGTTTTCCAAATCTCAAAATGAATGCAGAGGCCCTACTGTATTCTCCATATAAGTTATATTGGGCTCATTGCTACAACATGCTGCAAAGGAGGTTGCTGTTTACCTTGTGACTCCCTGGAGTAGTTTACTGAATGTCATTTTTAGTGCTTTCTGCAAGGAACCTCATCTTAGAAGAATACACACTCAGATCCTCTAATGTATGAGGAATTAATTTACATTACGAGGACAGCATTTCTCACAGACAAGCTGAGCACGCCTGCTACTGACCATCCAAGTCATGCTGCCCTCAGCTGCAGACGCAGCAGCAGAAACAGGCTTGGATTTGTTGAGGGAGGGGCAATGTCACAGGGCTGCAGCTTGCCAGTTAGTACAAACTACTGACCGCGGGTGTCTGTGTGTCTCTATCTGTGTGTCTGTATCTGTGTGTTCCTGACACAACCTGCAGATTGTGATGCAGTAGACACTGCTTAAACATAACCTAATTCTTCCCTGACAGAAGTGAGTTGAAGTAACAAAGGTGTGCAAGAGCTAATACATGCATTTAACCAAGAACAATAAAAAAAAGTCTAAATCATAGCAATGCTACAGAAGATACTATAAAGGGTGCAGGAAAGGTGAAGGCAGGCCACTGTTTAAGCCTCTCATTTATTAAAATATAAGATAAGGACTACTGGGGTTAACTTCCTCATATATTTTTTAAGAAAATTAAAGACTCTTTCATGAAAATTTACATCCAGAAAAGACTCATATTTTCCATCATCTGAGCTGGGAAGTGAAGAGAGATGAAGCATGGTAAAAGAAAAGAAGTTTGGATTCTCAATAAGAGGATGAAGAAAAATAATAATGAGAAAACAAAACAAAAAGCAAATAGTCAGAAGAGGATAGAGACCTAAAGAAAGAATGTCTTGTGCTACAAACCGGGGGGAACAGCACTTTGCTTTCTTATTTTGTAAGGCCATGATAACATGAACTCCAGTGTCACTGAAGTCCACGTTTATCTCCTCACCCCCAAATATGGAAAACATGAAGTCAAGAGAAAGCAACAGACACTGCATGCCTGCTTTACAGAAGAAGATGTAGACTGAAGAGCAGTTCATAAGAGAAATGAAGAGACTCTTGAACTGTCTTCTCTCTGCCTTTGGGAATTCAAGGGCCTTTATCCTATAGTCATCTGCAGCAACAGGGTATCTGTGGCCAGGCATGTAGAAAACTTTCCAACATGGGGGAGATAGAATGTATTAACAAAACAGATAAATGAAAATATATTCCAAAGTAAATTATTTTCATTTTTACAAGTCCCCTTCCATGTCCATGCTACCAATAGCAGTCAGGACAAAACTTTAATTTTTTTCTTGCTGTTTGTAAGTGTGCAGTAGAAGTATCTGGAGACCTGAGCAATACTATCTCATAGTTTGTTGAGACCAAGAATAGGACCTCACTTTTGTGTCTACAGGAGATGGATCAAAGGCGTTTTACTCCTTTTTAGTACCAGCTGTTGAGCACACAGTCCGCTGTGAAAAGAAGTCCTGTGGCTGCAAAATCTTCCCATTTGTGTCAGGACTGTATTCCCACCCCCACTACCAGCAGAGCCAAAAGTCTAAGTCTACCATATACCGAGTAGGAGATGGAAAACATCTTAATCTCTATAGAAGTACAAAGGATCTGACCAGGAGACCCCATGAACATTAAAGGAAGAAAACTAACTTTGGGAGATACTTCAAAAAGACAGTCTGATGCTTATAGGCCCTGGTTACCAAAACCAAAATAAACAGACAGAGTGAAACTTCACTAAAAAAATAAATACTTGGATCTCCATTGTACCTCTGAATACTACTTTAAGCATCAGTTCTGTTCAGTCGAGCTACAGCATTTTTTTTAGATTTCTCAAAGGATTCAGATGCTCTATTGTGGCCAGACTGTGATCTGGCTTCACTTCCCACAAATCAGTATCAAATGCAGAGAAGCAACCTGCTACACAGGCATTTTGCAGATTAAAATAGTGCAGAGCCTAATCAGGAATCTCGCGGCAGGAAACAGGCCTTCCTACAACAGGAAGCATAGGAAAGACTGCTGGAGACAGTCGTCCAAAAGCAACTGCTTTGCCAAAAAAGACAAAATGGCTGTATGCTGGCAACTCCTGCAGCAGGAAATCGCTGAATTAAGCACTCAATCTACAGAGCAATTTAGTATGTCATCTGCTTCCTGGCAACAGATATTTGGAATCACTTTTACATTGCATTTCAGCTCTATCTCATAATCAAGTTGAGGACAGTGTCCTCTCCAGTAAGCAAAGAGGCCAAGGTCAGAGGCTTCTCTGAATCCTACCCAGAATAAATATTTTTAACCCCTTTCTCCATTTTCATCATTTTATCATTTCTAATTTAGGGGCCTGACATTCCTGTTTCTACTCTGATTTGGGGCCAGGGCAGACTGAGTCACTGATACAATGCCTGCCAAAGTTAACCGTGGCCTCCATGAGACTGTACAACAGAGTCTGAGAGATGAGTATTGCATGCCACAGTGAATCAGGGAAAAGGCAGCCAATGGGTTCTCTCTGTGATTTGTGTGATAGAGGGTCAGGAAACCTTCAGGAAGTTTCTCCTAAACATATATAAAAAGAATAGAAAGAGATAAGGAGAGGGAGGCAGAGAAGGAAGGAGGGAAAAGACAGAAAAGACAGAAAAAAGGAAAAGGAAAAGGAAAAGGAAAAGGGAAGGGAAGGGAAGGGAAGGGAAGAGAAGGGAAGGGAAGGGAAGGGAAGGGAAGGGAAGGGAAGGGAAGGGAAGGGAAGGGAAGGGAAGGGAGGGAGAGAGGGAGGGAGGGAAGAAGGGAGGGAGAAAGGGAGGAAGGAAGGGAGAAAGGGAGGAAGGAAGGGAGGGAGAGAGGAAGGAAGGGAAGGAGGAAGGAAGGAAGGAAGGAAGGAAGGAAGGAAGGAAGGAAGGAAGGAAGGAAGGAAGGAAGGAAGTAGGGAAGGAAGACCATATATTGATTTTTCAATTTTTATCCATATGCTCATCTCACTGAAGACACAAAATATTGTTTCTGTTGGAAGCTGTAAAGTGCCACCTGCTAGAGACTTTAAGAGGTCTTTCACATTAAGTGAGTCAGGAGGCACAAAATCTGTCTCAAAATGAGACTAACAACAATAATCACCTCAATTCAGCTTTAACAGTTTTGATCAAAACCAGTCAGTTTTTATTTTATCCTAATAGTTTCAGTATCCATTGTAAGAGCAGGTTGTCATGACAAAAGAGACTTGCTAGGAACATTATATTTACAGCATGCAATGGAAAATGGGTTTCTGAGGAAAGCTTGCCCTTTCGAAATAAGATGTGCCAAGTTCATAAGATGCACAAGCCAATTTAATAATGAACACTTCACACTTCCGTAGAAAGAAATGGCAAGCATATTTTGAACTATGGCTTTGTTAACAAGTAGAATAAAATTTGCACCAAAACTTCACAGAACAGGCTGACAGTCCCTAAATTATGCGTTTGGTTCAATTTTTTGTTTTTACATCACATTCTTTGGTTAAATGTTTGTCAAGTTTTTAAATACTTCCTTTGACAACGAAATACCCTCCTATAGCTATAAGCACTAAACAACTGGCCAAGTGTCAGACTAAGGAACCATACTTAAGCTAAGGCTTTTGCACCTAAGAGTTTTTTGAAAAATAAACGTTATTTGGCATTTCTGCAGAAAGAGCTGAGGTATGACAGGTTGCTGCTGTATTTCAGCACTTACAGTTGGGGCTCTGCTAGGTGAACAAGGGAGAGGGTCAGGATGAAAGCTGAGAGATTTAAGGATGGAGTAAATGTTTCTGAAGTCTAGGCCTTGTGTCAGAATACAATTTATTCAGTTGTTGCAGTTGCCATTGTTTCTGTTCTCTTCTATTCATCTGCCCCAGAAACAGCTATAGGAGGGTGTATAGTTTAGTGAGACAGTTTTCCAAGTTAACTGTGGAAGGATGACGTGACTTTTCTTCCACCGTGCACTGGATCTACAAAAGGACCTGTCTGTTGTCTCCTCGAGATCCTGTCCCCTGAGCTTGGAGACATGTGAAGTCCCCAGTACTTCTTCCAGCTGCTTCCTACATCTCTAGCAGTTAAATTCTCCAGATATGTAAAAAACCAAGCAAGCCCAAGACTACTTGTGTCTAAACAACCCTTTAGCTCCCTAAGATGTAGTAATAGGGCAGAAACCCAACAGGCAGGTGTTTGAAAGTGACCACACAAGGACCTTCCCCTTGCACAACCACCCTACCAGTAGCTGAGGGGCACTTACCTAGACTTAGGGTCTTTCCTCAGTCTGAAAATATACCTAAGATTGCATGTCCTCAGTGAACACTCTAAACAGACAATAAAGGGCAGCTCTTCTTGAAGTAATTCCACTTTGCACAGATGAATTAAATATTTGTTGGATGAGGAACAGAGAGAGAATAAACCTGCAGCCTAAGAGCTGGGACAGTCTCTAACACCAGGAATTAGATAAAACATGAGGTCATGGTAAGCAGAGGAAAGAAAAGGAGCTCAGTCTGTGTTGTCCCCTGCACATACACAGGCATGTGCTGACTTCTGAACATAATGAGTGATGCTATTCCCTCTGCCTACCTCCTTTCCTGCACACTGAAGTGAGGGCTGCTATAGTCCTCAGCACCAGAAAACATTCAGCATGTTAAATCCAGTTAGAGTTGAAAACTCCTGAAGGAAAATGGGTGAAACTGAAGGGAAAAGACAAAAGAAAGGGAAGCTTGAGCTGAGAAGGGGAAGTGGAAGACCTTTGGAAGAGGGAAATGTAGACAAGGTGTGTAAAACCTGGTGTTACACTGCATCGCTCTAGTTCTGCCAAGATACAAGTAGGAGGTGACGTGATATAAAAATACGGCAAATATTCCTGAAAGGCCTGACCTCTCTCTGGTGCCAGGCACACCTCTAATGCTTTGTCAGTGCTAATGGGTGTGCAGATCTTGCAGGGCACACAGGACATGGATGACCAAGGTCCTACTCCATTCAAACCATTATCAGCTCCCTTCCTGGCCCTTTCCTTCCTGGTAGACACAGAATTATACCAAAATACCGGTATCTAATGTCCCTGAAACACAAGAAAGTTTAGATCTGATGCATAATCAGCCTCTTACTTATATGTGGCATGATCCTTGAATTGAGGATGGTGTCTGGATATTGATCCAAATCAGGTTTTCACAAGTCGGAAACACTTGAAATTGAAAAAGAAATTTGGAAATTACAAAAACAGCTCAAGTCTGTCTGTGTGTTGTGGGATAGATCTCCATTAGCACAATTTCACATGGAAAATAGGTGGGCGGGTAAAACGATTGAGTTCAAATGCAAGGGTGGATGAATAGGGAGGTGAATAGGGAGCTGAGGGTGGAATGTTAGCAGCACCACCCTTGATTTCCTTTTAACCTACTGTAGCCAGGCGCGCATCCACCGAGCAGAGTAGCACGTAACAACCAACTCCTCTAAATGAAAAAAACAGAAAATAAATTTTTTTATAGATTTTCAAAGCATTTTCTTGAGACTTGCTCAAATTTTTAGGTTTCTAAGACAGCTTAAGGCAATGAATGCAAATGCAATGACAAATAGGGAATTAACACAAGTGCTAAGTGTGCTACAAATGCCACAGTTTACATCTGCATTGCAAAGGAAATGTTCCTTTTTAACAGCAGAGCAACAGAAATTGTTTTAAAGCAGTGGTCAGTCTAACTCTCCAAACATGGCCTGGTTCAAATAGATAGCTTAGAAATGAGAAATGTGCCAGAACTATTCAGAGATGCTCAGCACCCAGAGACCCCATGCCCAGATGAGCTCTTCAGAAAAGAACTTGGTCAATACAGAGCTGGGGCAAGAAATGCCAGAAGTCACAAGCCGGGACTTGGTGCAACATCTCAAAAAGTTCAAGCGCTTCATAGCAGGGGAATACCTGCCAAATTGTATCTTTGATAAACTTCCCCGTAGATCACTTGTCACATGCGACTCATGATCCAGCCAAATGCCACTAGCTTATTACTAACATACTGGATAAAATGCAGAAAGCACCAGAGAGATGTTAGAGTTAGAAGTTGCACCTGAAACTCTTACATGCCATGTAAACACTTCTGCAAGCTGTGTTTGGTTGGTGTGGAACACTGGTGCCTGTGGTAGTGGCCTTCTACTTCCTGGACTAAGCCTTGGTCCCTTGAATGCTGTAAGGAAAATAGCACTTGGAGGTAAACACATCTGACCTAAGGGAGGGGACTTACACAGCAGTGACTGCATTGCTGAGCACGTAACTGCCAGTGGGTTTTAACACATGAAATCACACTTTGGTCAGCAGAAAAGAGAACAGAAGTCTCCCTGTTGGAGCAAACCAGTGAAGACAATTGTTAAAAACAGTTTAAAACAAAGCAAGCCAAAATCAAATAGCAATGACCAATCACTCTCATTGCTGGGTTGACAGTTAACAAAAACACTTCACTTGACCAGAGCAGGTTTTGCTTTTGTTTCAATGCCTGCTCTGATTAGAGTTTTCCTTTATTGTAAGATGGGTATTGCAGGAGGGCCTCAGTGATCATCATCACAAGTATATTCCTTCCAAGATGAGTTCTTCCTGGGGAAACTGAACTTTCCCCAGTTTCTGTGTGGTCCCTGAATTTCAGGAATGCTGGATTAAGCCTCTTGACCTCAAGCAAGTATGAGGTCTCAACAAAAACAGGTCCCTCTAACACCTATGCAGAAGCTGGAGTTGAGTATGATGATCATGTTTTTATGAAGCTCTCATAGTTTATGCTTTTGAAAACAGTGAGGAAAACGTACCTTTCAAAGTGCAGCTCCCTGGAGGATAAAAGCTGAAATAGCCACTTCCATCAGCACTGGTGCTATGTTGCTAGAAGGAGTTATATATATTGTTGTAGGCCATAGTTTGATGCATCATGTCATTCTCGCTGTCCCAGACAGGAAAAGAGAAACTGTGTTCGCTCCAATCAAAACTGCTCCACGATTGTTTGTTTGATTTTTCATTTTTCTTCAGAGAAGGAAAAGAAGGCATTTGCCTTTGTCCTGAAGACCAAGCTGTGGGTAGGCTGTGAAGGTTCATGCCTTCTGGGCAGATTGTGTTCCAAAAGTTCTGCCAGGACAGAGCAAAACTCTCTCCTCTAGTTAGAAAGAAGATGATTGTAAAAAAGTATGTTAACTTAACATTATTTTTTTGTGTGTTTAAACTCCTATAGAGATCTATCAATGAAAACCTTGCTTCTTCTTAGGCTGACCCTGCAGCCATGAAAGAAAAATTTGACAGTTTGAGGATGTTTGTAAGCCAGAGAACCACGTTGCTTCAGAGGTTCTGACTTTCTTCTCTGAACTTTAGTAAAGAAACTCAGTTGTGAAGTTGTACGGTGCAGAAATCACAGAATGCCCTGCCATGAAAGAAATGAGTCTGACAGTCAAGTTGGAAATTACAATGCCACACCAAATGAAACTGAAATTGCTATGCAATATCTATTAGGCCAGGTGATTTGAGGGCATGAAAATCTCTACCTCTCCTTTACTTTGTGAGACAAAGTCTGATGCAGCAGGTTACAGTAACATAAAACAGCTGCTAATTGTATTTGTTCCTTAAACCAAGTATTCATGTTCACACACAATGTCAGAAGTACTAAACACAGGTTTTTATGTTGTGTGTATAAGCAATAATACTCATTAGCTTTTTTAGAAAAGCCAGAAAAGCCATTGTGAAAGCAGTTTGAGTGCTACAAATGAAAATGGAAATTTAAAAACTACAAGTATAGCAACCCATAGTAGGACTGCTAGACAAAATTCCTCAAAGGTCACTGAACTGCTATCTGGTAAAAAAGCGCCAGTAGGCATCTTATTCCCAGTGACTGTTTGGTTTTCTAAACACAATTCTTCTTTTATACCACATAAATAACTCCACTAAGAAACAAATGACCACATCCACAAATGCTTTAAGTACGTGTACCTTGTCAGCATTATATCACCACTTCTAGTTCAGCAGAAAAACAATTTGCAATAAATGCATCTTGACATATTCTTGTTCACAACTTTCTTAACTACCACAACTGATGCAAAATCCCACTGAACCGAATCCAGAAAACATATGGAGTTCTATCTGGTAGCCCAGCAAAAGCAGGAGGTGAAGGTCTCTAACCACCTATGTGTAAAGGTTGAAAGAAGATCCCTTCCTGCACCTGGGAGTGTTTGCACACAGATTGTTTCTCATGCACATTTCCTCTGGCAGAATAATGTTTGGGTAATGACACTCTCACTTGCCTTCTGCTTAATATCCTCAAACCCTGAGAACACAATCAAAAGCCCAACAAAATATTGCTTATATTCTCCTCAGCCTTTGGCTTCCAAAGTATTATTAATCCAATAAAGCACAATTTCACACCCAAACACCGAACTACTGTTAAGTGGGTCTCTTAGGTGACTGTTTGAAAAGTCCAGCAACCTCTCAACTTTTTTTAGCCTCTTCATTTTTATAAAGAACATAAGGTTATTGTTTGATTTGTGCAAAATTTCTTGTATTTAAAAAGCCCGGTTAAAGCATAATAAGTAATACTAAATATGTGAAAAAAAAAATCATTTAAATAAAAAATAATAAGTGCCTGCAGTCCATTCTAAGTATAGAGGTGGCGTCTTTGTGGCACAACTAAATCTTTTAAGTCACATTATGCTTTTGTAGCTATTTATAGACATGTATGTCCATCATTTGCATCCTATAGTTTGGGATTTCTTTTCCAGCTATAAACAGAGCTTCCTCTCTTGCTTTGTTTATGTGTCTGCCTGTCAACGTAGCGCCAGCGACTGTCTCTCCACTTTGCTGCTGCTGCTCCCTCATCCTGTTTATAGGTCAGCGATGACTGCCATTGCCTCCAGACTGCTGAGCAGAACTTCCCATAGTACTTCAGGATGTTTTAGTGACATTAACCTGTGCCGCCTGTCTGGAGCCAAACATCTCCCGTCTGCACTGGCGCTGCAGGCAGCATTCACCTCAACAAAATTCAGCTTTTGCTTCCTGGGAGGCCCAAATCTTTTCAGCTGTCCTCTGTGTGAAAACACAGCTGGGTCCTATTTACTGTCCCATCCATTGCAAAGAGCATCAACAGACACACAGATGAAGAGTGAAAAAGCTCTCCTGCCCCTTCAGTCCCAGGCACGGGAAGCCTCACAGTGGGCAGCATCCTTGCCAGCCACTGGACGTGTGGACAAAAACCTGAGTGTGCCTGGTGTGCACTGCCTCAGCGACAGTGAAGCCACGCAGGGTCAATTGCTCTCTTTAGGCAGTGCACCACCCTTTCTTAGTGCCTGTCCACTGCCTTGGGGGGAGAACTAATTTTGTCACTCTTTACTGCCAGAGGGAAATTTTCTGTGATGAGAAAGCATCACCTCAGAAGACCGAGCTCAGTATTCCCTTCTTTTCATCTCCCAGGGAGTGCACTAAGGGCCCAATACCAGCTCTGTTTATGCCACTCTTACTTCCTCCAAGCTCTTCTGAGAGGTCTGAGAGGTCCACATAAGCAACAGGGAAAGGAAAAATCCTGTCCCCAGACAAAATTCTACCAAAGAGAGCTTCGTATGAATGAGAAACAGGGCACAAATGAACATTTCTGAGTAATGGGATGTGGGCAGAGCTGGAAAGGAGTAATAAATGCATCTTCCTTTCTCCTCTTTCTTTGGTACTTTTAGCTGGATGCACGTTTTTATTTTCTTTGTCTAGATGTGTCCGAAGTCATTAATGAAATTATTCTTTAGGTGTTGAATTCAGCAGGATGCAGCAAGAAAAACAGGTCAGCAGCATCATGTGATGCAAACAGGCACAAGACACAACACAGGAGAAAGGAAAATCAGCTGTTAAGCGCAGAGCCAATTGCTGAAAAGGAGCCAGTAAAGAAATGTGTCTATATCCCAACAGCACTGGTAGACACTTCTTTTCCCTCCAAACCAGCCAGGTGAAGATGGACAAATCCAGGATCTCTTGATGGATGCTAAAACTTAGGGCTTTATGAAAACCGTAGGAATAGGAGTACAGCACTTGTATATATCACTCTTTCAGGTTACAAACACGTAGTAGAAGAGAGTTATCAATACACTCAAAACATTTTTAGTCAGAAGTTGCTGAAAGACAGTAGCATCTGCCTCCATGGCCCACACCCTCTTCCATAATACTGGATTATAATTCAGGGTCCATCAGCCTATGCCTAGCAGGAGTATGGAAATGTTTCCTTTAACAACAAGCTCACACAATCTGTTTTACAGCACACACTGGCAACAGTGTTCACAACTGTTCCTGCACTAGCCTGCTGCATTTTGCCGTTCATAAAGATACCCAAAGAACACACACTGTTTAACCCTCTCTATAGGGGAATGGGTGCAACAAAACAACAACAAATGAGGTTGTCCTGACCTCTGCCAGAAACTACTGTATGGTTTACAATCTCTCCAGACGTTTCCAAAAATAAAAATGGCACTTACACAATTACTTTTCACAGGTTTTGCATTGGCAATGAGCTCCTTAACTACAGCTTGTGCCTTTTAAAAATTTCTTTCCTGGTCTTTAGAATAATGTCAAAAAATGTGATGCATGAGGAAAATCAACACCTCAAGTTAAAAGTATTTGTTATGGACAACTGAGCAAAATGAGCATATCATCAAAACGCTGTTGGCATGTAGATTGAAGTTAAGCACATGGCACAAATGCATATTCTTAGAAAAAAAGCAATCTAATAATTATGTTTCTTTAGATTCCACTGTAAGCTTTTAAAAACCCTTTTCTGCAATAAAAAGTTGATGATTATGACATGCAGGCAGCTTCCTCTGCACTCAACAGCCACTGATCAATGTGTCAAGGTCACAACTTCACATGACCCAGTGTGACCAAGCTTTGCAAATGCTGTTATGAATCTCATGATGCTGTGCTTTTTCTGTGATAACACGAGCTCTTGGAGTCATATGAACAAGCATTAATTTGTTTGGGTTTCTTGCTTTATAAAGTGTGCTCTCACCGCATATTTTGGGAAGATGAAGTTGAAAAATCTAAAAACATTAGAAAATACACAACCAGATCCTAATATTTAAAACCTTTCCCCCTGCCCACTCCCTGCCCGCCCCCCCAGGTATGCTTAGGTTTATCTTCTTGTTGTCCTCCATAGCTTTGCTACAATGCAAGAGATTAATACCTATGTTTATTGTTTCCCCATTTTACGACAATGAAAAAAATTCACTGTATAAGAAAATTTCCTCACTTCACTAGTGCCTAAGGAGTGAGGTCCATTTTGATTTAGTTCAATACCTTATCAGAAGAGCAATGCAAGAGCTCCATTGTGGTGTTTCTCACTGGCATAATCCAAACACTCTGTTTATGTGGTATACTCATTTGGTTTGTTCTCCTGTATTGTTGCCCTCGTCATTTATATAGATCTGTATTCATTTCACAAACAGCTTTGCTCTGAAACTTTTGTTCAGCTGCTAATTAGCTCACACACCGCTTTCTTTTCAAAGACTCCAAATAAATGTAAAAAGATTAGATGGTCCAAAGAGGTGCATATACTTGATATGTTCCAAGATTCGAATCTGTACATTAGATTCTTATTTTCCTAGAAAATGAGAGTAAACCAAAAAAGATCAGTATACCTGAGCATGCCCCTGTAATTATACAGCAAGTATTGAGTAATGCCAAAATATGCTGAACTTTTCTATTGTCTCTGATGAAAAAACATAACGACAAGCTATGGAAAGGCAGAATGACATTTAACGCATTTTCCATTACTTCCCTGCCAGATTTTGATGGTATTCAATGATATAGCCCGCTAGTGTGACAAATAGCTCTTCTGTTTATAACAGTTCTCTGTGCCAATTCCACAGATGTTCAAATTTTCCCCTGTGTGGATGGGATACTAGATGTGATCTTGCCTTCACATCCAGTCCTGAGAGAGACCAGAGGTGAAGCCTACAAAGCAGAATGGCAACTTCCTTTTTGAAGAGCTAGGAATAAGAGATCAAAGAGGAGTCTTTCTGCTTCAGCAAGAAAGGGTTCGGTGTATTCAGCCCCTAGCTACATCTTCCAGTGGAGGGATGTCACTGATGGAACTGTCTGATCTCTGGAGATATTCAGGGTGTGTCCCAGGAGAGCAGGAAGCAGAGCAGGAGGTGCCTTATCACCTGCTTTTCCAAACCATGTAAGTTAAGAGCAAATCAAGATTTATCACAAGTTAAAACTAGCCCAAACCTATTTTTATTTTTTTACTGTTCTCATGATGGGTGTAAGGGTTATATTTCAGTGTATACATACATATGCATATAGTTATATATGCATATGTACCTGTACATGAATATGTATACACATACATGTGCATGTGCTTATCAAAACAATTTCAGACAATTCAAACCAGTGCAAGTAGCCAATCTGGACAGTTCAAAACCTGTTTCGATTGTGGGCAGGATTTCATACAATGCAAAATCTATTCTGAAACACCTGCACTTATGAGGTCTGCTTAGGAAAGGTGGTTTTGCCTTTCATAAAGACTTGTGTAAAGCTCAAAGTATCAGACCAATCTATCCTGCATGGATAAGACATCATGGTTTATAGCTACTCAGCTTTTTATCATGTTATGTCTCCATGGACTTTTTCTTTCTCTAAACGTAAATAACTTTATTTACCTTTGCAGAAAGGTATTTACCTTTGCATAAATACAGAGCAATGTGTTTGCTTATTTGTTATCAGCTTTGCTTTGTGTCCTGGGGTAGGACCACTTACTGCTTTACTCGGTCAAAACCAACAGTTCAAACAACGTTTAGCTCTAGGAATGGCTTTTCCCAGCTGCAGACAGCGGTGTAAGAGCGCCTTCTATGTTTAGGCAGAAGAAATGCAAGACAGAAAAGCCATTGAAAACTTGAGTCAACCGAATTAAAGCCTATCCCTCTTGGGTACAAGCTGAGCTATTCTTAAATTAGAAGAAGGAAGGGCACAAGAGCTTTCTCTCTGTTAAAGAAAATGGGTCAAACTCATCCTCCGGGTGGCAAGGCTATAGCTGTCATCTTTGGAGCATGATTACAAATACTTTTTGCTGTAGTATAGGTGTGGTCTCTCTGAGGAGTTGTAGTGAGAGTTCTATCAGCAATGAGCTTTTAAAAAATAATTTAATTTTTTTTTGTAGTTTTCTCTGTGCCTTTAAGGAGCTATATGGGCATTAATGTGTTGATTTCACAGGGCAAAATGCCAAATCAAGATGTAAAGATGCTCTCATTCTGGAATGTTTTTTTTTTTCCTGGGTCATTTCAGTGATGCAGCTTCCCATGCAACTTCACAAACAGTTGTAGTTGCCCAACTAAAGGAGCAGCAAGCTGCTGTGCTGGAAAACTAGAAGAAAACAAACAAACAAAACTAGACACAAGAATGGGGCAGGAGACACCTAAGCTAGTACAATGGCATTGTATATAAAAATAAGCAGAACCTGGACCTCTGATAGCCATCTTCTGGATGAGGGTCTAATTCCTAAGCTGGAAAAACATGTTATTCCTCTGTGGACAGGTCACGGAGTAAAACTGTGGTCTGGCAAAGCCTTAGGAATAGGCTCGGCTTCGTCTGCACAAATACTCCATGTCAGTAGGACAGTTTAGGTCCTTAAAGCTGAGAACACATCTTGGCAGTGGGGTTAACTGTAACCCATATACAAAGGATAAAAATGTAAATCCCATTGAAATAAACAGCACAATAATCTTGAATTTCCATGGAACAGTTCTACTGTTATTTCCCCATCATTTTTTCATATTACTCCTTCCATACACACTGATTATTATATAGTCTCTTAATCCACACACGATCTCCATATGAACACAAGTAATTATAGTCAGAATGAGTTAGTTTTTCACCTCCTGTCTGTCTTTCCACCATTCCAGTGCATCTGCAACTGGAACTACTACACCCAACACAGCCTTTTATGTGCCCTTAAGTGCCAGACAGCCAGTTTGTGCTGTGTTAAGTAAAGCAAAGAGCTCTTGTGATCTATTCAACAGCAGTTATAGGCCTGGCATGCAAGTTGTCATAACACCTTTTCATTATATTCATATATAATCCATTTCCCCACCCACATCCAGAAGAGAATTCCATCTTTGCTGAGAAACCAAGTGCTCTCCGTTAAGCTTTTAACAGCAAGTCGTCTCAAGCAAAATGAGACCGATCATGCTGTTCAATGGTTGAAAATTCAATTTTCCAAGCCAGGGAACACACTATGCTGCTGAAACATTGATCTTTGAAATGAAGTAAATCGGCTAAGAACAGATGCAAGTCTAAAAGGGGATCACATGGATATGGTGAGTGATCGCGAGTGCCCAGCCGAGTAACTGCTGCAACATAACACCAGTGCAGCGAAATACCCTGGCAGAACAGACAAGCAGACTGGAAGCAGTACTGGCATATAAGATCAGTCTAGTGCCCATTAGAAAATTTTCTCGAGATACAGCATCATGCCAATATAGCAATAGCACTTTGCAACCCTAATTACTCTCCATATGCATTAAGTCAAGACAAGTGTAGAGGGCCCAACCTACCGGCCTCGCCTAGCCTAGAGAAGATTTACTAGTGAAACTACCCTGGCAAACTCTCTTAACAGAAATGAGACATATACCAGCAAAAGATTTTTTTTTCTCCCTAGAGCTTATACAAAAGTCTTCCATATTCCACAAAGTTTCAGAGTTTAGAGAGGCAGTTTCTTTATTCCATCATCAATCTTGTGACACAGGTATGGTCTACTTTTGTCAGAATATTATTCTTGCAGGGGAGCAGAATAGATGAGATCTCAGACCATCAAAAGCTGTATTATGAATGTCACTGGATGCCATCTAAAATGCCCTCTCTCAGTGGTTGCAAAAAAAATGGTTTAGTCTAATCCCTAAAGGATGTTTTCTTTACAATTAATAAAGTAATCTCTTAGACACACAGAGAGAAAAGGACAGGATATAAAAGCCAGAATAAAGGCATAGATTTTGGAACCTAAAATAGCCCTTGCAAAATACATCTGTCTCAAAGGGGATGAATGATGTGACTGACTGAACAGAATAAAATCTAAATGGAATAATGCTTCATGTGATTTTATCCTGTCTAGTCTTCATCTATAAAACTGGCTTTCCTATGGACATTCTCATCTTCAAAATTAATAACAGAGGTTTGGGGTTTTTTTAAATCTTTCATGATAGGCCTCAGGTGACGGATGGCATGTGATCTGTTGTCAACAGCAATAGAAAAGGAGGCAGGAAAACCTTCTATGCAATTTTGGACATTTTTTTTCCTTACATTTACTTTGCTTCAAGTTTACCACATCTTACACAACCATGAAGTTATTCACCAAGGGCTGTACTGGGGACAAGTTAGTTCTTGTTTTAATAGGGTGATAAGAGGTAGCTGTTATACGAAGTTCATGATACTTGATTTTAAATGTAGCATGTTCATCAGCATACAAACCTGAAACAAAGAAAATAAAAGAATTTTTTTCTTTTTCTGTCACTGATCTGTTGGCTTCCTATTTGGGCAAGTAATGCTGCATCTCTCTTCCTCTTCTTCTGTGACAGTTCTTTATATTTTTCCATCAGAAAGTTATTGGATAAACAAGCAGAAATTGGACCACCATTGATTTAAGCACCCCCATTCCTTTGAAGTCTCAGAGTTTGAATCGCAAGTTATTTTTAAAACAAAACAGAGGAATTAGTCAATTCAGCATTGCAACACTGAGGAGACCAGTGCCTGAATATCTTTACAAATAATGGCCTTTCATCTTGGGACTGTGCCCTTAAACACATCTAGAGGCCTAAAGCTACCTGAAGACAGTGTATTTTATGTGTTTAATAACTTTGGGTATCTTTGGTCTCCAGATAGCAGCACTCTACACAAAGCTGTCGGTAGCACCCAACAGGAAGACTGGAGAGTGCTCACTTGGAAACCCTCTCAAACATAAATATGGATTCTGCTTTCCTCTTAGTGTTTGAAAAGATCACACAGATTTGTGAAGGTCTTGGAGGTGGATCTTTCACAGCCTCAAACTGATATTGCTGCAAACACTAAAACTTGTGAAACCCATTAAAATCACAGGTTTTGATTCCACTGGCACAATTATGGCAAAACTGGCATCAGGCCCTCCACAGTCCCCAGCAGATATATGCAGCATATGCTGGCGTGGTTACAGTGGTGTTAATAACCAAATTCATAAGATGAAAACTGTCTGTATATTTGTTTGAAGTGCTATGGAGTGCTTGCAGACACACCTTGCATCCCTATTCCACCTAAGTCCCTGACTTAGACACCATGTGCATGCGAAACACGTGGCTTAACTGAGTGGGAGCCTATCTCTGAATCCCATTTTGTCAGTCCTTGAGAATGATAAGAAAAGTGCACCACAAGGTTTGGATACAAATGATGTTATCTGGCAGATTTTCTACAAAAGCTGCTGAAGACAATAAAGATAAAGCAGGACCTGACATTTCTAGTATAGAAAACCAAATTTAAAAAAAAAAAAGTTCACAGAGAAGCCATAGTTCTGCCATAGAATGTAATTTTGAAATGCCTGTCTATGGTATATAGAACCACACCTTACAAGATATAACAGACATACATATGTACATTAATTTTACTGTTTCAACATTTATCTTCAAAAAGTCCCTTACAAATTCCACTGTCTTAGCACATAAGTAATTCAGAAACCATTTAACTCTGGCCAGATATGTAATTGCATGATAAGGGTTCTTGTTTGCATTTCTTTGAATCAGTACCATGGAATGTACCAGAATCAGACCAAGAAACATTCCTAACATTTTTGAAAGACTTGTTTTTATACTGCTACTGTCAAACTTTCAGACCACCATTCCATATCTGTCCACACAGACACTCCCCCAAACAATGCAGGGAAACCCTGTCTTACTGGTTATAGGTCTTATGTACATCCACAACAATGCAGGTAAATTCCACACAAAATAAATTATCTACATAAACCCAGTGACATGCTGAAAACGAATTTTATTTTGTACAGTTTGTCAGGTACTTAATTTTTATTAAATTTTCATCTTTGGCTGGAGCATGCAGGTGTTTGTGTGTACTGTATATGTACAGACATATATAAAAACAAGTTATGGAAGTTTTGCATAGGTTAAATTTTATGGTAACGAGCTTGAGTGAAAACAGATGTGGAAACTTTCAGGCTCCGGTCCATGTTTAAGAACATTAATCTGTTTCTTCAGCTTTGCTTATGAGTATATGCACCAAGAAACACTCCTAAAGCATGTAACCTTTGCTGCATTTTTCCAAACAGCCATGAGACAGTAGGGTACGTGTACCATACAACAACCCCAGAGCCAAGTACTGGTTAAATTAGTATCTCAGGTGGGATGAAATATTAAGTTAATACTTCTAAAAATGCATTATTAGGTTTGATCATTCCTCTTCCACTGCTGCCAGCTAGTGAGAAAATTCCAGATACTCTGTTCACAAAGTTTAAGGACTAAAGGGCCTGCTAGATTATTTGGCATTCCCTCTAGTACATCGCATGTCATTGTTTCATCCAGTCGCTCCCTTACTAAACTCATGAACCTGTCAATAGAAAGACAGTGGATTTTGATCTGAAGAATTTAAAGGGCAGCAAATCCACTTCCTAACTTGTCCTGAAGGTTTATCTACTTCATTAATGAGTTGTTCCTCCTTCAGATTTGTAGAGGATCAGCTGCTAAGTTTTCACTGTGCTGTTTTCCTTTCCTGTGCCTTTTCACAGTTGCATGTGCTTCCTATGAAGACACACTGTAATCAAATCATCTCCCAGACAGTCTTCTGTTTTCACCTGCAGGGCATATGCTTCAACTTTCAAATCACCTGCATGTGTCTCTTCTGTTGTGTCTCCAGTTTCTCATTCTTCCTCTCGCAAAAGTCTCTAAGGTTGGATGTCATAGCCCAGCAGCACTCCCACAAAGGGAGAAGCTTTCCTCCTGGTCCTGCTGTTTCATACAGCCCAGCACTGCCTTAGTTGCTGCTCTCTGCAGGGGTTTGATGCTGAAATGTCTCTGCAGGCACCTCTCCAGATCTGAAGCCCATGCTCTGAAGCTGTGTCCAGCTTGCTTTGTTCCTGGATTATAAATTTTCATTTGCAAACCTCTGAATGGCCTCGCTTATCACATGATCATGATCACTCCATCAGTTGCCTCATCCTTTCAATTTAACAGTCTGCTGGTCACTATATTATGTCTGAATTTTCTCAGTAGTGAACTTAGGCTGTTGCTAAAAATAAGCACTAGTTTCAGTCTTGTGACTGTCTTGACAATATCTTGTTCAGACATAAAAAATATCTATTAGGGTTCCTCACTTGCAACCACCTGTAGGCTTTTTCATTCACCTTGGTTTTGACCTACAATATTGCTTTGATACAAACCCACACCAATATATAAATCAGAATACAAGCAGTGCTAAAAAAGCACCTAGACAGTCACTGATCACACTGATGCCTGTTTCAAGTACACCAGTCATCTCTTCAACCACCTTCTCTATGCTGGATTAGTACAAGTTAACTATGCCTACTGGCTTTAAAAGATTTGACATAGGTGTTTACCATCATGCTTCTCAGATAGTAAAGGACTGTAAGATTCTCCACAGGGTGCAGAGGAATTCTTTTACTTCTTTACAGGCACATAGAGTTATATTTAATGTGTTGGTTTGTTGGGTTTTTTTCTCTCTTCCAAATCTCCAGCTAGTAATGTGCCCCCTAATTTTCTTTATTTCTTTATTTCTTTATTTATTACATTTCTTACTTTTATTAATTCAATATTTTAGGTTTTTATATTGCTTATGTACCGAAATAAATCTGAAACCCAGTTCTGAGGTTGGGCAACTTCTATTAGAAGTTGGGAGAAAGCACTGAGGAGAAGGCACTTTCAAAGCAAGCAAGGTTCATGCAAACAGCAGCTAATGCATTACTTGCCCAGTATTCAGCTTACAGAGACTTGGCCAAGCTGTTTTCTTCCCTGTGCAGAGAATGTGTCCAACAAAGCAAGTTGTTCAGCACTGGAGTCCAACAAGGGGGAGTGAATCCATCCAGTGAAGGAGTAGGGAGTATTTGATAGATTTCAACTTAGAAAAATAAAAGTCATGGGGAGAGAATTGCAAGAGATAAATTGCAAATCTTTTAAAACTATTATTAGGTCAATTATCATCTTATCAGTGTCTGATACTGATTTATCTATACAAAACAGAAGTACTGATATGAGTCATGAAGACCTGACCCACTCTTCAGTTTCTTCTGCCAAACCTCTCCCTTCACCTCAAATTTTGTGATGTTTTGACTCAATCAAATCCAGTTTTAACATTCATTTTTCAGATTTGTGGAAGAAATCTGTCATGGTGGTTTAATCATGAAGGAAAATGTTCCACTTGTTGTTTGCCACTGCCTTCATTATCGGGAAATGGAGTATTTTAAAAGGATGATAAATTCCTCCCCAGTCATCTCACTCTCCCACCAGGATGAACAAGCTCCATATTCCAAACACAAAGATTTGACATGTGGGAGAGGAAGAGATAAGCTAGAAAAAGGCCAGGTGCAACAGTGACCCCCTTGTCTACTTCTCTCTTCATTCTTCCTAAATAGCCAGTACTGTAGTCCAAAGAGAAGCCCTCCCAGAAGCAATATCACAAGACTCCTCTGAGAACGGACTTTATCTTCATTGAATCCTTTTTTTCTCCTCTCTCCTCTTCTAAAGGTCTTGTATATTGTTAAGCCTTTATTTTTCTAGGCTTTGAGCACAGATTCAGGGGAAGTCAGAAGGCAAAATGTCTTCATTTTAAAAGGGCAAAATTAATTACATTTTACACTCCAAAGCAACTGCACAGATGTGACTTTGCTGTTTGTGTCTTGGCTCTAGCCAGAATTACGTTATTACAGTTCTGTCCACAAGCTTTTTCTCAAACCGGGTGCTTTGTAGACCCATAGGAGAAATCACTGACCTGCCTCAATGCCTGAAACACAGACAAAATCACACCTGCACGTCAAATGCAGGTGTGTTAGGAGTATAAGTAGACATACTTCCACTAGCTTTAACTTGTCATTCACAGTGAACAGCAGCTGTTAAAATATGGCAGCAGTGATTTCAGAGTCAGTTGTACACTGTGCCAGGGATCCAGGAGATCACATCACTTTTTATCCATCCAGCAATCATAGCGAGACCTCTTTCCATGATTTTTCAACTCCCTTGGGAATCTGGAGAAGTTCTGGATGACTGGAAGCTGGAAAATACTGTCCCAATCTATAAGAAGGGCAACAGGGGTGACCCTGACAACAACAAGCCTGTCAGCCTCACTTCTGTTCCCAGCAAGATCATGGAGAAGATTGTTCTGGAAGTTATTGAAAACCATCTGAATGACAACGCAGTCATTGGTCCCAGCCAGTACAGGTTCATGAGGGGAAAAGCTTGTTTAACAAACTTAATTTCGTTCTATGACAAGGTTACCCACCTCGTTGACCAAGGAAAGCCTGTCGATGTGATCTTTTTGGATTCCATTAAAGCCTTTAATACTGTCTCTCACAGTATCCTCCTGGACAAGATGTCCAGCACACAGCTGGGTAAACACACTGTACAGCAGGTGAGCAACTGACTGACAGGCCAGGCTCAAAGGGTTCTAGTAAATGGGGTCACGTTGGGCTGGCGACCAGTCACTAGCAGGGTTCTGCAGGTATCTATCTTAGGGCCAGCACTCTTTAATGTCTTTATAAATGACTTAGACTCAGGACTTGAGGGATTACTTAGTAAGTTTGCCAATGACACAAAATTGGGAGGAGCCGTTGACACTCTCGAGGGCAGAGAGGCCCTGCAGAGACATCTGGACAGATTGGAGAACTGGGCAATCACTAACTGCATGAAGTTCAACAAGGGCAAGTGCTGGATTTTGCACCTGGGACACAGCAACCCTGGCTGTACATACAGACTGGGGGATGAGATGCTGGAACGCAGCTCTGCGGAGAGGGATCCGGGGGTTCTGGTTGATGGCAAGTTGAACGTGAGCCAACAGTGTCCCTGGCAGCCAACAGGGCCACCCGTCTCCTGGGTGCATCCAGCACAGCATTGCCAGCTGGGGTGGGGGGTGATTGTCCCGCTCTGCTCTGCACTGATGCGGCCTCACCTGGAGCACTGTGTGCAGTTCTGGGTGCCACAGGATAAAAAAGATATTAAGCTACTAGAGACTGTCCAGAAGAGGGCTACAAAGTTGGTGAAGGGTTTGAAGAGGAAGCTGTATGAGGAACAGCTAAAGTCACTTGGTTTGTTCAGCCTGGAGGAGACTGAGAGGAGACCTCATCATGATCTACAGTTTCCTCACAAGGGGAGGAAGAGGGGCAGGCACCGAACTCTTCTCTTTAGCGACCAATGACAGAACCTGAGGGAATGGCAGAAAGATGTGCCAGAGGAGGTTTAGGTTGGACATCAGGAAAAGGTTCTTCTCCCAGAGGGTGGTGGAGCACTGGAACAGGCTCCCCAGGGAGGTGTCACAGCCCCAAGCCTGTCAGTATTCAAGAAGAGATTGGGCAACATGGTGTGAACTGTGAAGTTGCCATATGCAGGGACAGGAGTTGGACTCAATGATCCTTGTGGGTCCCTTCCAACTCAGGACATTCTAGGATTCTATGAAAATTATCCACAGTTGCTAAATTGAAGAAAAGAGGGGTTCATCTAGCCTCGTTACAACTGGACTTTTACTGAGCTTTGTAAAAATGCCTATTCTGACCATAGCTTTGTTCAAACTCAGTATCTACAAGTAAAAAGTTGTTCGAAGAAAAGGGTAGCCTGTCCCCCTAGCGTGTTTTATTTGACATGCCTTATGAAACATGCAATGCTCCTGTGACATCATTTCGCATCAGTCATTCTCAAGGAATTACAGGGAGTGGACACAGATGATGTGACTGGGCAAAGTAACATGGCTTTGCAGTTATCCCCTGGCACACACTTGCAGTCACTGGCATTAGGAAATAAGAGCTCATCGCAAACAACTAAGCTGCTTTGGAAAAATACTCAGGAAACACATGGAAGAGATATTAACAAAAGCTTCCTAGCTACGCCTCACAGTTGCCAGATGCTGAGCAGCCAACAGAAGCAAATTATTTTTAGGTGGCTGATCAGCATCTCTCCTCAGGTCAAGAGTGGATGCCCTTCAGAGAGTGGAGGCACGGCACATTGAGAGGGAGAACGGTCTTGCTTCTCCCATAGACTGAGTTTTCTTTGCTTTCCTTTCAAGTATATTATAGTTTTTTAATGCCAGTACAACAGCAGGGAGATGACTTAGTGGACAGAAGCAAAGAAGAGGTCAGAGACCTGTGAACACACAATTCTCCCATTTCTCGTGCCGATTTCTTTTCCATCTATCCACAATTTTTCTGCCATTCTCTGTATGTTCCTACACCATGTACTACTGTATCAGATTTCAGGGCTCAGCTAACCAAAAAGTGTTCCTCTATATGGAGAGATCACAGTGTAGTAGGCTCAAAAACTCTGGTTAATTTTCCACTGGATCCTGATTTAATGCTAAAAGAGAAACAAAGCTCATATATTCAATATCAAATGAGTGCCCCTTAAATACTCTAAAATCCCTGAAGATAAACCTTTCTGGATAGAGGAGATACTGTATGAGAAGTTCCTGTGAAAGGAACCATTTAAAATCCCTTGAGCTCTCATATTGAAAGAACATTCATATGACATTTAAATGATGTATTACCAAACGTAGTTCATATATTGAACTCATGCATTTATATTTTCAACATGCAGTAACCTTAGAGCCACTGTGTACTAAACAGATTGTCATTTTCCCTTAAAGCCCAGCTATGCACAGCAATAGATAGGCATGTTTTCTCTGCCATTTGATGTGCAAATATTATTTGTAAAAGTACTTACTGCTATGCCTAGGTTCACATTACACAAAGGACAGAAGAATGCAAGGGCACTAGGGTGAGAAGGGGAACCAGAACAATTTGTTCTCAGTTACAGACTCAGCTTGAGGTCAGCAGCAATCCAAAGTTGTTTGCAGATGAAGGGAGTTCAATGGTTCTTGTGAAATAAATCATCACCCTCAGCACTCAAGTCCACAAACCAAATCAGTCATGTTGCTGAAAAGCAACATGAAGAAAAGAGAATCCAGAAGCCCATTCCTGAGCAGACACAACCTGCAAGGTCCCTTGCAAGTAGCCCCTGTCCTGAGCAGCACTGTTAGGATGGGGAGGAGGAGTTGAGCATCCGTTGCTTTTCTTGACCTTATTCCGTGAATTAAGATATTTCCATTTCCCAGGCTGTCAGGATGCTCCTTTTCATTAAAAAAATAAAGCCTTATTTCAAAAGAATGGTATAACTCATTTCTGTAGAACTCAGGAATTCATTTGCATCATCACACAATGAGTGAAAGACACCATCTGATTTGGTAGTGTTTCATATTCACTTGTCACAACTTTGAAAGAACGCAGGAGGTGAAAAATACACAACCACTATCACCCAGTCCCAGTATGCTGGTCACAAGTGCCTTGACCGACTTTGGGGGAAGCTCTCCAAAATAGATTAAGCTCTACTTTACTCAGATTGTAGCTTTCAAGACTCTAACATTTTTCTGCCATTGAGCCACCATCCAGATTTACTAATTACAATAATCCAATTTCATGGACTAGCGTTTGGCATGAACTGTCAGTCATTAAGAAGGCAATGGTCAATAAGCCCTTTAAGGGATCAGATTTCAAAATCCAGGTGTTCCTAAACAAGACTCACATCTGCCCTGCTCTGAGCTCTCCACAGTCTACAGCTGTCCCAAAACAATGAAGGAAGAGAACCAAAGAATACGGGACACAGAGAACGAGGATATAGAAACCTTTAATTCCTGTCCACCCTGAAGAAAATAACAGCATCACCATGCAATGCAGGGCAGGCATTGATGTGGACAGGTTTTGAAAGATACTTATTGAGAAGCTGAGCAAATCTGATTTGGGACTCCCCTATCACACACTCAGTCCAGGTGACTCAAAGGTGTTGCTGCACATGGCAGCATTCTTCAGAATTTTTTACTTTAGGCAGGGATAAGCTTTAGTGTTACCAAAATAAACTGAGGTCAGTTATTAAGGTACCATATACAAGCTCTGTGATTTCCAACCCGAATCACGACTGTAAGCTAGCTTAGCATCCCCACCAGTGGCCTTTTCCTCCAAAAGATAAAAGGCTGACTCATGCTTCATGAGAAGCTGAGAAAATTATATCAATAGGAGGAAAACAATCAGCATCTTTTCAAAACCTTTTGTACATATTTCTTGGTAACTTCACACACGCAGCTGGAAAAACTATAGATAATAAACTTGCTAATCACCTTTCTGTTGTAAAAGCTATCTAGGCTAGATCATAATTCATATAAATATGCTTCAAAGCAATAACTCTATCTGATCTTAGTGCTCCAAGCTTCTGCAAATTATCATTTTTGTTGTTTTGTTCAGACATTCTTATTAACAGGGGAAGGAAAAAAAGTTATCGAGAAACTGTTCAAGGTGTTATACAGACAGTATGCTGCATCTCTCCTTGGAGAACAAATAAGCTCGAAGTGTCTTCTTGTGGCAGAAAGCTGCAGAGTAGCCCATGTCACAGGCTGTCAAACAACACTAGGGCTGATTTCTTCTGGTTTGGTTGGTTGTAATAACTGCTTTAGCTTTTCAAAAAGGATATAGTGTGGCAGTGAACAAAGCTGCAAGAGGAGCAATTCAGAAAGGACTGTATTAGTGTATTAATTATTGGGTGTTTTTAATTCATGCTGGGTTTAACAGACATTAGGTCAGCACCCCCAAATGAAGACAGAAGACATACCCAACAGTGAACATACCCCGTCAGATATTTCAGTAGCCCAGTTGTGCAGTAAGCCTATCCATTTAGTTATTTGATTGACTTATATAGGTCAGTGCTGAGCAGTCAAATGGGAAACCAGCAATAGTTACATGGCGTCACTCACAGATGTGCTGACAAGACAACAGGTTGACAGGTTTATACAATCAAGTACAAATGACTCAACACAAAACTTGGAATTTGTAAATGCTTTGGCAATCCATTTCTATAACAGTAGCTAAGTTCCTCCAGCTGCTTCAGTGACTAGTAATATCAACTATTATTAAAAAAAGACACCTCTCTCACACCCTATGTTGATTAAAGGCCTGTTTTAGATACCTGACAAAAGTTTCTTCCTTATGACTCAAGTATGAGAAACGCTCTATGTCCTAAGTGTTAAGAAATGCTGACTCATGGAAAGACATCCAGTGACTGCTGGCTGCAGTGTGGGCAGGAAGCATCGAAAGAACCAGACTTCAACACTGAAAATTTCCACCTGAATTAAGTGTTGAGTTCATGAAGAAGGCAAACTGAGCCACATTAATGTCAAGCTCTTTGGGACAGGACCTGTGTCCATGTAACCTCTAGTGAATTGCCAAATGTGCTATCAGGTACGGTGCAGTAAGGATGCTCTGACAGTTGCTGCCAAATGTGCTGCATTAAAGCTGCGCATGCAGTCCCACAACAAAGGGTCTTGAGAGCCCTTTCTCTTTTCAGGCAGATGATGCAATCAATAAAAAATTTACCACACAATCTATTATGACACACAGAACTCCCCTGATTTATTTCCCAAGCAAACCACTTGTTTGTTTCTTATATCAGAGGGGGTCAAAACCTTGATGGTTGACAACAATCTGCAGCCTTATTCAGAGCCCCCATCAGGTTTCTGGTTCTGGAAATAGGAACAGTTCATGAAATCTTATCTTTAGGGAGGCACTTACAGGACAACTTCTGCAAGACTGAAGCTAAAAAAAAAAAAAAAGGAGGCAGATTTTTTTTGAGAATAATTTTTCAAAATAAGTGAAAATTCTGCAATATTTATTCTAATTTCCTTCAAAGGAAAGTAAAAAAAATATAAAAATATTTAGTTTTAAATCAAAATATGTTGTTTTAAATCAAACTACAAAAAAGTTAATTCAATTTTCCAACTTGTTTTTTCACTACAGATGCTTCTTTAAAAAAAAAAAAAAGTGAAGGGAATCACATTTTTCACATTTTTATCCTAAGGAATTTGGACTAAATACCATTAAATCAATTTTAGTCAAAAGCTTTTATATTTCCATGCAGGCTTGTTTCAAAATCATAAATAGATATGGAAGGTACTATCATTATTCAGCAAATGATTTTTTATTAAAATCATAAAATAATAGAAAATCTTGTGTTGGAGGGAACCTCTAGAGGTCATCTGGTCCAGTCTCTCACTCAAAGCATGGGTCAGGTTACTCAGGGTCTTGCCAAGCCACATTTTCAAAATCCTTAGGGATGAAGAGTCCCCAGACTTCCAGCATTAAATTTCATCCACCAGGTATGCTTGTCCCAAGAAGTAGCATGAGTCAGGTTCTCCCACCACGTGATATGACTTCCCTCGTTAACATAGATCAAAGCATAATGGCTGCAAGTAGAACGAAGTTCAATATACTGTGTTCAACATTTGCACAGAGCTGTTGTTGTTAGACAGGACTGCAGAGACAGTGAAGTCTACGATCTAATAAAATAATCTTCAGGAAATTCAGGGTAGTTACCTAGGTGTGAAGTGCCATAGTTATTCCAAGCCTGAACCTGAACAGGGAATCCAAATCTATCACTTTTCACCTCTGTCGATGAGAAGTAAATGGGGACAACTTTTAAGAAAGCTCAAACCTGCACTGCAAATTCTCATAAACCCTTCCTTAAGAAAGCATGGTAATAAACATCAGAAACTAATGTCTCCATAGATGGCAACAGCTCATTAGCTTATCAAATCCCTATTCATTTTACTCTTAGACTTATAATTAAAGGGTCCTAACAGCTTTTATCTAGCTCACCCCTGAAGTAAGGTCTGAATCAGTCTCTGGAGGTATCTGTCTCCTTTAACTATGGACAGAGATTCTGGTGAGTGAGCAGCCTTGATTATTTGCCCAAATATGGTTAGGAGCCATCAAGGTCAATGTGTGCGTCTTTTAGGAAATATGTGCCTTGTACTTGCATCCAACTGTTAAATAGAAAAAGTTTGCCATTGTTTTCCTTCTTTTCAGCTGAAGGAGCCAAGCAGCCATAACTACAACAGCGTAACAGGAAAAAACAAAACATTTAAATCTTTGCTCTTGTTGCGCATTTCCTGTTCATTTTCGGTGTGCTCATTTCCATGGCACTACCAAAAAATTCTCAAAGCTTCCAACTACACTGTCATAACAGTTCAAAAAGCAAGGTACATGAAAGGCTGGCAGATGCCAAGAGAGACTCAACTCTTTGTTTCGTAAGTCTCTAAAAATAAAGCCCATGACTGCCCACATACCAATACTGCACAATGGTCCCATAAGCAGCTGCATTCCCAAATTCTGATTATTTTTCCTGTAATCTACTGCCAGCTCCTCTTCATCTGGTGTCTCCAGATTCAAACCTTTAATGTGTTCCACATACTGACAGTAAAATCCTATAGATGTAAGAGTCCTTAACAGTCATGTTTCCACAATCTCTCTGGATCCTTTGTCTGACATCTCTTCACTACATATTTCTTTCTCCTTGTCTTCATGGTCTTCCTCCTGTCCCTTGCTTTTCGTTCCCTTCCTGTCATTTGTCTCAACAAACTACTCTGCCGAGCTTTTTCCAATACTTTTGTCCTGTGTTTTTTACCCTTCCAAGTTCATAATTTCTGCTAATATTCCTTTCTGGACATACTGTCATTCCCTCTTGAACATACACTTTCCTAAAAGGTCTGTCTACGAACCATAGCTCTTCCCCTAGAAAACTAGGGGATCAAACAAGTTAAAGTTAGAGCAGATGTTCTCAGGAGTCAGCAGAGCACATCAGATGAGTACAAGAAGCTAGTGTTCAGTTCTGTGCTTTTTTGAAAATTGTGTGTGTGCTACCAGGTTTCTGAGGTAATAATTTCACTACTGTCTCTAAAATACCTTAAGAATAACAGTAATAACAATCCTAGTCATCATCCCTGTCCAGTTAATAACAAATACCAGTCATACAATTTTCACCCAAAGAAAGTTGCAAGGAGGTTTTTCCAGACTGAAAGCTGGTGGCAGTGCACAGTGCAGCAAAAACCCAATGCTTTTCCACTCCTCCCTCTTCCTGGAACAGTCAACCTGCAGAGCATCCCACCCTAACAGCCTGATGCAAGGAGAGCCAGCGTCTCGTGTACCATTTTAATTGGCTGGAAAGTGTGTTCCTATTCTCAAGTCTTTGAATTCCAGCTTTTCCAAACAAAGCAGTCTCAGTAGGGTCTCATTGGTTGTTTCTGCATTGTTTTACTCAAAGGCTCATGAGCCTGACAATGAATTATAACATGTCTTAGTAATTAGCTGCAGAACTCTCATCAAATGCTAAATAAACTCCTCGTGATCAAAATCATATTAGGTAAATAAATACCAAATAATTGATAAACAAAGGCTCCTGTGGAGTTCATTGTATGAAGAAAACTTAACAGAAGTACTGTGTCCCCAAGAGCTTACCCAAAGAATCGAAAAAGCAACAGAGGCAAAAAGGCAGCAGTAACAGCAGGATTAGCATGCTCTTAAAAGAAAAGAGAAAATAAAACAAGAAAGGACTGAGGAGCTAGCCAGAGAATGGAACAAGAGCAGGAGGTTGAATCATTCAAAGACTTCTGGGCCTGGAGGTTACTTGATCATTCCTCACCCCTCTTCAAATGCACTGAGAAATAGTAGGCTAGGTTTTCATTTAGTGCAAAAAATACAGCACTGCTGAGCTTGTCTCCTTCAACAGGTCAGTACTGATTTACATCAGATGAGAAGCTGTCCTACTCATTACAGACTTGTGCTTGGTACTAGCAGGCTGTCTGCTGGCTTTACAACCAGACATTAGGGAACAGCACTTGTCCATTTAATCCAGATTTTGAAATAAAATAATACTAATCCATTTGTTCCTTAATTTTCTTTACACTCCTTGCAGGAAATTTGGTGGGGGGAGGGAGGGGGATGAGACCTTTTGCAGAAGGATGACAAACCATTTGGTTCTTCTATTTTGATAAGAAGAAAATAAAGTATGAAACTTAGAGGATCAAATTTTCTCAGCTAGAATTTAAAATCCACTGGACCATGATACAGTCTTAAATTATTCCTTTGGGGCTTCATAAATATTTGGTTAATTTGAGCAAAGATCTGCTCTAGGGAGATAATAGTCCTAATGGAATTGACAAAATAAGTAGAAAATGTCTTTTCCAGTCACATTCACACCATTCCTGAGTCAGAAGAAATGAAGACACGACTTAGAGCTCAAGGAACACAGTTCTCTTGAGGTTTCTCAAGAACTGAAAGATGGAATAATCATCTTAGTCTTCAAGAGGTGAGCATGTAATTGGACCATCCCTGTCCTGTTTTTTTTTAAACAGGGCATGCAATGCTAACTATAAGCCATATTTATTGAAGACAGCTCAGGATGGCATCCAAATTAACCTGTGCTTTACTTCTGTTATCATTTGGAAGAATACAAATAGTGCCCTCTTGAAGCAGAACTCACTGTCCAAAAGCTCTTTCATAATTTCAATGTGGTAAAAATGAATATGCATAAATGCAAAGAGTTGAGGAGCAGCAGGTAATAAAAATGCCTCTCAGTGGCGTATTTCTCCTTTCATTGTGCAAAGGTTTCACATTGTTTGTGTAAAAATAAATGGCTATACTTTCAATATAAGAATATTTTCTCTTTGGAGAGTGCTGTTCAGAAGATTTCATCCCCATCTCTGAAGCAAGGTCCCTAGCTCTGAATCAAATAAAATAGTGTCAAATTTGTTGCTGTGATGATGGGTTAGTCGTACAGCAAAGAACACAATACAAAGCAGCTCAGTATCCTGAGTGGTAGTCTCCCAAATCCTCTACCTCTGGACATTAGGGAGGAGGAGCTTTATGATTTTTAGCAGAGAAAATGACACGCCTTTAAAATGCAGAGCTTATGAACTTGCTCCATGTCAGGGCCAGATAAACTCAGCTGCGGGAACTGACTGTGACCTTCAGTACATCTGTGGTCTTCACCAGGTTAGTCAATATGAAAACATGTCCAAAATCTTGATATTTGGCAACATGCTGATTTTATTTATCTAATAAATCAGTCAGTGCATTTATAAGGTTTTTTCTGATAATCTTCAAGATTCAAGAATGAAATTCAAATTCCGTGAATTACGTGTTCAAAACCAACACACAAAATGCATTTTTGGCAATCTTTTTTCAAAGTACAACCAGAGGCTGTCGGCATGCTATACGTTTCCTCTTATTGGAATATTATATTGAAATCAACAAAGCACTTTCAAACAATATTGCATTTAAAACCAAAATCCCAAGGCAGCAAGGACATACCTAGAGTTAATATAGCCAAAGAATTCTTGACATCACTTCATTTTTCCCAGTCAGTGTGCACACTGTCTGCATGCCAATAGACTTACACAGCAAACTGTGCCTGTGCTGAATGAGTTTCTAGGACAACTCTCAGAGTTGTTGAAATGATCACTTGGGAACCTTTTGCTGCTGGGTCACTAATTAGACACCAGCCTCATGATAATAATGTCATATTTTCTACCTACTGTTTTGATATCATGTGCAAAATAAGGCAGTGGTTTCAGCCTTCTTTCCAAGAGCTACAAGACAAAATGCAGTTGTGCAGCTGTGACGATGTATTTTGTTTGTTTGTTGTACTGAAAGCCTCCAAAGAGGGAAGAATGGAAAGGACTTGACAAAGAAAGTCCTTTGTCAGGCATAAATGTGGCATTTGCTAATCATGACTGCAAGATGCTGGCAGGGTAGCATGGGTGAGCTTCAGGACTATCCATAGGCTTAAGTAGTTGTCCCACGCACTGTAATATCAGGGCAATAAATCGTATTCTAGTTTCCTTATACCAGGGCCCGGGAAAAATCAGGCTTTTCTTCTACTGTCTGGTAAAGGGGGTCATCACCTATGTTCCCCTCTCTCATCCCATTTTCCTACAACAACATGTGCTAAGTTCAGTTCTTCAGGGATGTCCCCCCACATCTCCTGTTTAAAATCCCCATTCTACAACTTCAACTCAGCCCCATCCCTTCCTCTTTGGCGAAGCAAGAGCTTTGCCTCTATTGGGAGAAGCCCTGAACTGATGCAGAAGTGGTGACCTGCTCCTGCTCCAGTTAAATGGTGACCTCACCCACCTCGTGCTGTGAATCTGTCTCACCGCGCGAGCACGGTTAAGTCATGCCAGCTGTCATGCAGCACTGCCTGATGTCCTCTGTCAGTCCTCTGGCTGTAGGATGTCCTCTGTCAGTCCCTTTGCAAAGTTTTTGCTGTAAAACTTCATAAAGTGATTATTCTAGGATGATAGCTTTTCGGTGCCAAACGTAACATTGAATCCCATGTCTACGTATAACTGTAAAGGAAACTTCTGATAATGACTGTAAATTTATTTATAAATTCAGTTTTAAATCTCTTCAGCATTTCTTCTGCAGTGATTTTTTAAAATAAAGATTAAATTGCTAGAAAGTCTGGTTCTGAAGATTTGGCCTTGAACACAAATTCAAACCCTTACATGTCTGGACTGTACAGTGGAACCAGCTCCTTCCTCTGCAACTTGTTAACTCTAGCATTTCTCACAGGACTGCAGTAGAAGATAAAGGCATCTGGTGACAAGGAGCAGTCAGACAATGTCTACACATAGGATATTTTCTGCCTAGAGGATTTCAGAATTTTCCTATGTTCCTTTGATGAAAATATGGAAATGTCAAGCTGTCAAAGCAGCATGGGCTTTCCAAGACTCTGGGCCTCTTAAGTAATAAGGGCACTCAAGACCTGGTTAGGAAACAACCTTTTGAAAAAAAAACACAGCTGTACCCTGCAAACACTTACCTGCCACAAAACTCCCACTTATGTAAAAGAAGAGAAAGAACAGGAGCTGGTTTTCAATGTCAGCGCTGTTAAATCACATCTCATAAGCACTTCATAAAAGAAATCCACTTGACTACATAACAGCTGTAGAAATTTACTTTGCAGGCACACATCAGGGCACGCTGGAAGCCGTGCTCACCATTCCTCCCCAGTCACATGGAAGCTGGCTGATCCTGCGGTCACACACGTGAGGCACCAGCACTTGGCTGCAGCCTGTGGAAAGCTCAGCTGCTACGTGTGAGGGGTCTCTCTTCCCCGACACCAGATTCCCCCGGTTTTTCCTTGCTCCTGCCAGTGTTGATCCTACTGTTATTGACTCCTTAAAATATCTTCTTTTATTTATCACTGCTATATTGAACTACATAACAAATGCTAAACCACTCTCAGCACTAAAATGAAAGTGTTTTTTGAAAGAAAAGGCTCATAGGAACCAGGGTATCCAGAACAGCAGCTTTACTGCCCAGGGAGCCTTGCAGCATAAATCCTCACAGGCTGCTTCATTAATTAATAATCTGTAAGCATTTAATTGGTACCACTGGATATTCAGAATGTAGAAATGTCAGTCTGAGGAAGGAGGTGTCAGGGGAAGAGCTGTTTCAAGAATGGTTCTCCTGTGACTGTTCCTATAACTTGTAGCCTGACACTTTATCAACAGAGTTCTCCCATCCATGCAACATCCAGAGTTCTCCTGTGGGATGCAGATGTCTCATGCGCACTTCAACAGATGTTGTTTCTGTTCTTGAGGCTGTGGAGCAAGAAGAAACATAATCAAACCCACCCTTGGGCCTCTTCTGGAGGCCACAGGGGACAATGTAAAAGCTCCCATTGACTTTGGACCCAACCCTGTCTTAGCCCACACTCAGGATGCGTGAGGGAAGGTCTGCATAAGGGCTGGAGAGTCAGCTCCAGGAAAGGGTTTTGGATGCAGCAAAACATCTGTACTAGCTGAAATCCATGAGAGTGCTCTTAAGAAGTCCTTTTATTACCTAAGAGTAAGCATCACCCTTGTCAAGGACTGTTTCCAAGGTGTCGATGGTGGAAGGGTGAGCCTCATCAGACACAAGGACATCCCTTCCCACCCTTCCTCTTGCTAAATATGAACATGATCTAAAAGAAGGCACCTACCTTCCTATCTGAAAAAAAGAAGTGACTGGCACAAATTCTGGACTGTCATGAGTGGGATTGGAAAGCCTTTAGATAAACTCACATCTTTGAGTAAATGTATAAAATGTTCATTGTTTCAAAATCCTTCATTAAAGTACTACTTTGCTTCCCTTACAAAAGAAACAATACCTTTGCATTGAGGCAAACTCCCAAGGTACGGAGTGTGTGGGTTTCTGAACACAGCTGGACCTCCCCAGTCAGACTGGTGGATGCCTCCGGTGCTGGAGCTGAGGACTGCCTCTCAGAGCTGCAGACTTGCAGGAGGTGGCCGAGTGGCCACCAGGCCAGTCTGGCAGCTGCCGTGATGCCCTCTGTGAGACCAGCCAGACCTCCGATACTGAAATTTAAAGATGAGAGCGGTGGAAGGGAAGACGCCTGCTGCTTGAGATCTCAGCTCCTTGCCTCAGAAGTCCCACCACACACACTGGAGACAGGGCTCCTTCCTGCCTCCCATGTCTCCAGGAGGACCCAAGAGGACTAAAAGCTTTTCCCTGCTGCTGTGGAAGTTTGTTGAATCCAAGACCTTTTAAACAACATGCTGTAGTTTCAGAGACAAGATGTGTTTTGGTTAAAGTGCTTTGTCAGAAGGTTTCCAGCTAGCTCTAGTTATGACAAGACCTTTCAAAACTCATCAGCCTCCAGTTTGTTGAGCTGAGTGGCATTTGCTAATCTGTCTCACAGCTTCACCTTCGAACTTCTGCTGGGCCATAGCATCATTGACACTGATCCCCTCTTCCTCTGCTGAACCCTCTAATTTGAAATCTCTGCAATTTCCTTCTTTTCCTACAGCCAGTATGAAAACAAATTTAGCCTGTGTGCTCAAATTATTCCAGTTGTTCCTCTTTCATTTTACTGCCTCAAGGTCTGTAACAGTGTTAAGCTGCTGTGACCACTGATTGCTATGATTAGTGCGTTTCTGTCCACAAATAGTACTTATCAGTAAGTTCAATATATTAATGTGCATGTAAGAACAGCCATGACAAAATCAGGAAAGATTAAGAAATATGGCACCCTTTGAGCACACATTACCACCTTCTAGAAGTTATGCCTTTGGCAGTTATTATACATACTTGCAAGGGCTTGTCACCAAGCACTCAGAACATACTTACTGAGGTTAGCTTAAGAGCAAGTATTATTTTCCTCAGCAGCAGTTACTGTTCATTAAAATGTCCTTGCTATTACACCTGTTTCACATAACTCAGCAGGTATAAGGTAATGTCTCTGAAATGAACTGTGTAAATTCCTTAACTATTTCTGAAGAGTGTTCAAAGGAATGTCTTTGTCTTTACATTAACCTTATATTTGCCAAATACTTTCTGCCAACCAGACAACTGAATCACATTTCTTAATGAAAACTGTACATACAACCTCTAAATAAACACCTAGAGTGATACAAACTGTTGCCTTATGCACTCAAGGTGAGAATTAGCTGCAAGTTAGCTGAAAAGAGAGCTTGAGCAAACCCTCCAACTCAACCTTGAATTCGATGACCATCTCTCTTTAGAAGACCACAGCTCCCTCTCTGAGCGAGCCTCTGTGTTGTGTACTTCACATGCCACCACCTCTCAACACCTGCTTAGTGTAGTGGCCGGCTGCAGCCTTCAGAGCCATGCTGAACTCCTAAATGCAAGAGAGGGGTTGATTTTAAAAGAGCAAATGGGCACATTAAAAAATACAGCCACAAAAAGCCTGTGCAAGTTGTCACTGAGTAAATTTTTTCAGGAACCCCTTTTCCTCTCCTTGCTGGTAGCATTTGGTACCTTGATAGCTCGTTTCCAGTAACAGCAGCTGCAGGGACTGTCACACGATTGGGTCACGCATGCGTGGCCTCACCAGCCTGCCTAATTCCCTGTGTTTATCCCTTCTTCCAGCCTTTTTTTTTTTCATTGACCCTTTTATTTATTTATTTATTTTTTAAAATTCAGAAATCTCTGCACACTTTCATTCATCTGAGGACTTATGTCAATCCTTTCTTTATCTGTGCTCAGGCTCAGCTCTGCTCTGGGGATACAGCTCCACATACCCAGCTCTGCTCCTGAGTATACAGACCAGCCCAGGTCCAATTCAACTGAAAGACTGTTAAAATAACAAGCTCTAGAATACTGAGGCTTGCTTCTGTTTTCTAGAGATACAAAGTTGAGATCTTGCCAGAACCTTAATTTCCCAAGACATCAGAGGTATCTGGATTCTGGTGTCTGCAGTGAGAAGGCTTCTGACATAAGCTGTACTTACATATTGAAGTTGGCATTATCTGTCTCAGCTGGTGTCAGCTCAATAAGCGCATTCTCTAGCCTTGTTGATCAATTCCGCCAACTTCAAAGACTCACCTCTTAGCAGACACAGGAGTTTATAGACACCTCTCCTGAAGTTGAACTTCAGCTTATTCAGCTGTTGGTCCTATGATGTGAGAAAGACGCCACTCCTCCACAAAGAGCTTTTCTGGATTGTCTGCTTTCTTCACTTCTGAATCTATAGCTCAATAATTCTCTTCTGACAGTACAAAGCTGATATTCATATTATATTTAAGAGAAGCAGCTAAAGGGTAATTTTAGGGGAAAATACGTGGTAGTCTTAATGGATTCATAACCTGAGTTTTGTTGCATTGAAGAAGAACCAAGCTGACACTGACCATAAGTTATATTCAGTCAAGTCTATCAATAGACATGAGGAGTTACATATTGCTGAGTTTCCTGAGCTACGCACTTCAAGATAAAATGAATCTGACCTCTGGCTGTTATTTGCAATGATCCTGTACTTGTAATTGAGCCAAAGTCTTGGACAATGTTATCTGTCTAACATAGTATTTTCTTTCCTAAAAGCTTTCTTACTGGTCCCACCATTTGTTACAGAGATGTTCAAGAAGCCCCTGGAGCAGAGCTTATCTGTCAACAGCTATTGCGGTTCTTTGAGCTTCTATTGTGTCGAGTTGTGCTGTTGTCTTTTGAGCATCTCTTAACACCAGGTTTTAAATTGTTCAGCTAATATTATTAATTACTTTCCCAAGATCTGACTCACCGATATCGTACATCTGGTGCTGTCACTGACTGCCCAAAATAGTGTAAAGATTGTGAAATATTACTGTTCTGATTGGCAACAAGCCAAGAGATGAATTCTATTATTCATCCTCCTAAGATGTAGTCCTCTCTGTTAACAAAAGCAAAAATGCTTCAGCTAACATAACATTCACTTACCTTAAAATTCATCTTCTGACTTCTGCTGGTCCATACATTACAAATGGAAAATACACAGTTTGACCCATGAGTTGAAGTGTGAGCTCACAATTTGGTACAGGAAAGTTTAAACTGGAGGCAAGCTTTTCACTGAAGTGTATAGTGAAAGGGAATAATTTCTATAACAAAGTTGATTGCAGGTTTTGCAGTCCATTTTTGAACATCACCCACCCCTGCAAATCAAAACAAGTGTATGCCTCCACCACAGTCACTAACCTTGCTTCTCAAAGAGCAAATGTAGCTCCATGCTGCATTGTCTGCCCATATCCCAACAGCCACCTAAACTAGCTAATGGGACTAAGTAGCATAACCCTGGATGGCAATCTCCTCTGGTGAACTAAACAACATTGTTGAACACCAACCAGACTAGTGGTATGAAAGCTTAATTTTTCCACAGAGGAATTTCTTCTTTTATTTCAGTGTTGTCTGGCTTTCAATGGTCTGTTTAAATTGTGCTGAGTAATTATAATATTCCTTTATTCCAGGCCCCGATGTTGCCTTGCTTGAGTCCTTTGACACCTACTCACACATCACAACCTTCTCATCCTGAGCCAGCTTTTCTTCTTACCCTGATGCTCAGCAGTTGCTGCCAGCACTGTCATTCCCTGATACCAGCACTGAGACTGCTTAGTGGGTCTAGATGACTATGTAGCAGCTGTCACCCCTTAATAAAGGAGAGAGATGCGCAGAATGACGTCGCTATACTAGGAGAAAGGATGGCCAAATGTCTATGCAAATAGTATGGAAGTATATATCTTCCTTTCATAAATAATAGACCAAAGATTACAGTGACCTGAGAAACTAAGTTCATTTAAGAAACATTTTTGTCACCATTCTTTGCTCTGATCCTCCTTACAATCCTCCTTGAGAGTCTGCCTTCTTAACAGAGAACCGCATTGATATAAGTACTTTATATAAGCACTGTACAGAGGCACCCTCCTCTAGCTTGCTATCTGGGCTGCTATAAAGCAGCTTTCTTGAAAGAGTGTTAATTGCAAGGAAAAATCAGAGCAGCTTCTGCTCTCTTCCTCGAAAGGGGAAGAGTTTTTAACAAAGGAAAGACGACAGGTATGCCTAAGGGAAAATTCATCAATTCCACTGAATGCAGCCAGCTTTAGGTTGGTAGGATATATGAAACCAGCAGTAGCCATGAGAAACGTGGGTAGGATGGCCACTGTTGTTCAGGTTAGCATGAAACATTATAGCCATTTTTGCATAAAGGTTTCTCTTTGCATTTCAATGATAACTGATTTCTCAGTGATCTGTTTTCTTCTAGACAAATACTGGACAATCCACTCTTTCTCTAGTGTCATATGCAATCACCTCTGGAATTTGAGATTATTTTGTTACTTACTGTAATTTTCCATCCCTTTGCTAATGACTACAGTTATGCATGGACAAAAAGCCTTTCATGTACTTACACAATCTGCTAGGCACAGGGCAGTATTAGGCAGGATCTATTCTAATTCCACACACTAGTAATTTCTGTAGCGTTTGTCCTCTGAGGATCTTGCTGAGCCTCCCTATATGCTCATGCAACGCACGTGAACCCACCGAATAAAATAGCAGATAGTGTCTTACCATCCATATTTAATAGCCCTCTCTGACTAAGGAGGGCACATTCTGTTGTCTCTGAAGAACACCGTGACCATCCTGACCGTCATTTCTCCCACCACACTGGTAGCCCTCAGAGAGACCAGGAAATTATGAAAGAGCAGTTAGAGCTGAGGAGACAGTTTTCCCAATAATGAGAGAAAAATATTTGGTCCACAAGTAAAAAGAGATGTATCCAAAAATAGATGTTTTACCAAAATGTGAATCAGATGGTGAAAACTTTTGAGAACTTCCTAATCCTTAGGGGCAGAAATGAGTGCCAGTTTGCAACTGCTTTGACCACAGCTGCTAGCAGTTCTCATAAGACTGTAGATAACCTTCTTAAAAACTCATCTACAACATAGTCTTCTACAACAGAATTAGACTTTACACCATATGTTCTTTTGAGTAGTCTTGGCTACTGCTGGTTTTACCTAAGTTACCATGGGGGTACCTCTCTTTTGTTTACAGCTAGGCATGTCAGCTAGACCGATGAATGAATGGCAATATGTTTACACAAGCCATGTCAAGATATAGTCTAGGTACAACTTATCAGGAGCATAAAAGTAAATAATATAACTCAGAAGAAGGTTTTCAGGACTGAAGTCTATATACACTGTGTGAGATGAATGAGGACTTCCCAGGCTGGGTCCATGTGCTCTCTCCAGCTACGTTCTATCTATATGCTAAAGAGATACGGTTGTGACCACTCTCCCTTGGATCTCCACATCCTTCTGTGGTGCAGCAGCAGGGCAGGACATACCCTACTAAGCTACTTCAGTTGACAAAATATACCTGTATTGCAAATATAACTGTGAAATGCCTGGATCTTTTCCTGGAAGCTGCCACACCTCTCCAGCTTCTCATTAAGTCATCTGGAGTAAGAAAAACTCTGTAGCTCTCAGTCTTCAGCCTTTGCGTTAAGGGTGGTCAATCTTCAGCCTTTGGGGAAGACACAGTCCATCAGTACTATTGCAGAGTGCCTTCAAACACAAGCATGGGTCTCGTCAGAGAGGAAGAGATGTGAATTCAGATGCTGGTTTTCTTGTGGATATACTACATCACTGTATGGCTATAAGGCTGGGCATTCTACCTGGTAGGATTATTTCCTACTGCATTGTTAAAGCCCAGTACAGGTTTATGGATCATATACATCTTCCTCTCTTTATTTCATAGCATAATACTGCTGTAAGCAGCAGATTTTTCATAATGCAGAGAACAAAAAGTCTCTAAAAATACATGATGAAACAACTCTCTTAGTGAGTCTGTAAAACAAAGGTGTGCAATAAAGTGTAACACTGCACCATTTCTGTACCCATGCGTTTAAAAGCCACCTCCTGAGCACACCCTGTGAGGAGAAATTCAGTCGCTGGGCTGCTTCTGATTTTCATTTTGAGGTTATTATTCCAAGTGCAATCCCCAGCAATGAGGTAACAGAGATATTGTTGTTTCTCTGTGGTAGGTCTCACAAGTAATTGGTTTGGAATATATTAAACTGTTCTCTTGCAAATCAAACAGACTTGTAGTGGTGTTTTTGTATTTAAGATGAGGGCTAAATGACCCTGGTCTTTTCCTTATTGGGGAGAGTGAAAAAAAAATCCAAAGAACCAACCTCAAAAAGAGAAAAGACTCTTACTTCCTTATGATGTCCCCCTCTGACCACCCCTCAATTTTCTGCCAACAATAAAGAGGGAGGCAGATTGTACTTAGACTCCAAGATGGCCAAGAGTTTAACAGGAGTATAATAAAACCAATTCATACAGTAGAAAAAGCTGTGAAGACCTAGGTCTTGAAGTCTTACCACAAAAATGAAGATGCTGGAATGAGCTACTTTTTTTGCACTGCCCCCACTTGGCAGCTATGAGTCATGAAACTTTTCTACAAATGTAAAATTTTTCGAGCTATTGCTATTATTTGTTGTTGTTGTTATACATTAAACACTTTACACTAATGATTCTCTTCAAGTCCCTGAGAAAAGACCAGAAACATCACAAATCAAATTCAAAGACCTCCCATTTCTTTCTCTTCTCCCAGTTATACTAGCACAGAAGTGGTACTATTTCTTTTGTGGAAGTACTGCACTACTCTTAAAGCTCTAGCTTGTCACAGCTGTGTCTCCTGGCTGAAGCATTTCCACAGGAGAAACAGAAATTTTTCCCCAAGCTCCCATTTTGACACTTCAGTGATACTATGGTCTGGCAAAACTGAGTAAGTAGTCAGAATTTTTTAAAACATATTTTTTAAACCTATGCTAGCAAATTAATCAGTGGAAATTCCTAGCCACCGGAATCTGATTGTCTGTCAGTGTAATTGTTAAGATATGGTTATGGTGCTCACAACCATACCTCCCTGGGCCGTGAGTGGGGCTCCTTCTCCAGGCTCCTGTTGCCTCTGGAGACAAACCCTTTGTCCAAAGCACAATTCGGAGCAGGACACTCAGCCCCTCCAACTCACATGGTCTCCACCGATGATCATAGACAGTGAGGAGATTAACCTCCTCCGGCCATGGTGAGCTTCCTCAAACACTCTGCTGAGAATCGTTTTTGTTGGTCCACCGTTTGCTGAACGTCATTCAGTATTGACTTCCAAAGTCATCTCACTTTCTGAATATGTTTTTCTAATAATTTTAGAAAGGTCTGAAACAGCTTCTCACACTACAGCTACAACTCTAAAGATGGCTTCTAACAGAATTCATTTCCCTGAACATGCTTCAGTGTATTCCTTCTTATCATTGTTTTATGACCAAGGATACAAATAAAATTAACAAAACTATATCGCAATGAAATAAACACTTCCACCATGACCCCTGCCCCAGTTATCCATGGCGGCTGAGATATATTGTGTTCACTCCTGCAGTGTCTGATTCACAAAAGAGAAGGAACTGATCATTCTTTTTTAAAAGAGTTAGATACAGTTGTTTTATTCTGACCACATTTTCTCTCACAGTAGTCCAGAGACACTTTTTCAAAATTACTGGACATTTACACCACAAAACTGCTGATAGAGAATCAGTCAATGATATCCAACACCTGGTACCTTATAGACATACTCGACTTTTCATATTGCATCAGTAAAAAAGAAGACAATTTAAAATAAAATTATTTTGTAATGAGAAAATAAATAAAATTGATGGTCACTTCCAAGAAGAAAATGCCATTTTTTGTCATATTGTCACACTGCCGTATCCATTTCATGTCAAACAGCGGTGAAAAGGAATCTACATCCATATCAGACTTGTGGGATCTTCCAGAGCATTGTACCCTTCAGACCTGACCAAGCATCTCACTTCTCTGTCAGAGGCATGCTGCAGGGATGGGGACAGCAAAGTGATGCTCACACAGTGATGCCACCCACAGCATCGCTCTGCTCTGGTCACACCAATTCAAATGCCTACAACCAAAGAAAGAGTGACTGAATTTCTTTCAAAGGACAACAGCCTTAGAGAAGAAGCCTTATAAATGGAATCCTATGTCATTTATATATATATATATATATATGTGTTTATGCATGTGTATGTATGTTTTTTGTTGGCAATGCTGTATGGGATGTGGTGCCTACGGCTGATAGCTGGCAGGTGGTGGCTGTCAGAGCCTTGATCCTCCTCCCAGGAGAGAGAAAGCTGCCAGATTTCAGTGCAGGGTTGACTTTCACAAAGATCGTCCTTGAAAGAGATTAAGAAGCATAAGAATAGTTAACCTGATCTTAAGCGAGTCCTTGAATTGCGTTATGAATGAGTAGGAATTACAGAAACATTTTTCCTTTAGTTGAAATTCTAATCACACAGGAACAACTGAAATTGCACAGATTCATTTTTTTATGTGTAATATTTGACTGTGAGAAGGTACTGAAAAGAAAACCAGTTCTGCTTCAGACCCACAAGCTTTCTACACTTTCCTATTAGAAGTTATTATTACTGAGGCAGATTGTTTTAAAGAAACTTGAGTTCCTGGAACTGTCTGGTAGTTTAGAAAAGCACAAGACACAAAATCAAAATGACTGTTAAGTTCACCAGTCAAGTTAAGTAAGAAAAGAAGCTTTTGAAATCCTTCAAGTCAGATATACAGAAATAAGGCAGTCCTCAGAGACATGACTGACTGTGCTGCCTTTTAATCCCAAAACCTGATTTTACAAATTTTAAATTTTTATGCAATTAACTGTGCTCGCAGAAGGCTGTTTTGGGGGAATCCTGGTTAAACTATCAGTAAGGCATTTAAACCTCTAACATGCAATATAGAGTAGTTAAGCTAAAATACTTGCTTATTAATTGGGTTATAAGTTGAGTGCATATTTAGGCTATTAATAATATATGGCTTTATGTCATTATTTTTCCTGAGAAATAATCAAAGCCATTTGCAAATATGAGTGACTGAAACCTTGCCATACTCCTGTAGTCATTAGTCCCACTTCACTGCTGAAGACACCATATTGTGCTCTGTGGCAGGACCAGCAGGGCCAGGGTAGCCAGACTCCTTGACACTTGTTTTAGGTACAGAGGTTGAATCTGAGTCTTCCCACCTAACATGAGCAGAAATAAAATGAAAATGACACAGAGCTTAAAACGATGCCTTACACTAATATCCTAGTCTCTCAAATGGCAATACTCTCCTTCTTTTGGATCTTCAAAGCTGTTCTGGCTTTTCCTTTCCTCCCCAGCTGGAAACAAATGGCAACGCTCAGCCGTGGTGATATGGTGACAGCAGGAGCACACCAGGCACAGTTAGTCCCTTACCAGGGATGGTCTGGCTGCTGCCTGGCTCATGAGGGGTATGTACAAAATCCCACTGACAATTTAAGCAATTCGACCAGCTACTAGCACGTTATTTTTCCAGCAGGAGCATAGACATAGTTCCCACAGTCACCCAGTTCAGCTTCTGATATCATGGTCATTATGAAATGCAATCTATAATCAATAACATTTAATAGGAGAAAGTGTAAAAGTAAGTAAAAAGGCTGGCAGTGAAATTCTGAGGTTAAGCTCCAATTTTTCAAGCTACAAATACAAGCATAGGGACTTAAGACAAGTAGGGACAGACATTTAACATTATTTCATCTACCACCTCTAGATTGTTTAGCACAATTCTGCATTTCCAGAGGCATTTCCAAAAAGAAGAATGAAGATCAACTTTATGTGACAAGAAAACTTCAGCTGAAAAAGAAGGACTGTGGGGACAACAAAGATGTGTAACTGAACACTTTCTTTTTAGAGTAGGGAATACGGTGAAAGAAATCAACAGGGAAACCTAAAGCATGAGCATGGTTATCAGAATGAAATCTTCTCATTTACTTCCCGCTGTGTAATTTGTTCATCTCATAGCATAAGGGTACGTCAAGAAAAACAAGGAAAAATGTGTTTTATCAGAGTTCAATCAGTGTTGTGGAAAAAAAATGAAAGGCAACTTTATCCTTCAGGCAGCCCTTCTTAATTGTGAACACACTCTAACAGTCTTATAAGGCTGCTCGCTGCAATTTGTCAAAAATAATTAGTATGGAAGACGTTCACAATGATTGATTTTTAAAAGGCCAGAGGAACTGAGATGCCAGTGTGAATCCCAGAGCCCTACCATGCAACATCTGAATGGCGCAGCTGACCAAACCAGCCCTATCACTGGGCAAGCTACAGCTGCCTGTCCATCACACAGCTGATGGGCAGCTGTGTCCTCCATATCACCCTACCAGCTCACACCCTGCAGCTGGTGCTTTGGCCAAACAGCCCAAGCCCTCTGCAAGGGAGCTGCCCACATCACTGCTGCTGACACTGGTTTTCATTCAGCTCCTTTCAAGCGGAGCTCAGTGATTGCTTGAAGTTTAAAGTGCTTACTTTGAGTTTCACTTGAATCTGCCAGGGGACTGAGAGAGGTTCACAGTCCCTCATGAGACCCTTGATGAGCCTGGATATCTTTCCCCAGTACTACACTTCTTCTGGCCAGTCCACTACAGGTTAATGAAGGGCCTGACCTGCAGTTTTTTCTGACTCTTCCAAAAGCATTAAGTTTTTCTAATCAGAGCAGGCAAGGGACACCAACTCAAGCTTATGAGAAGTTCAAATACCAAAACACTAAACAGAAACTTTTAAACTCTACATATTGATGACAAAGCTAGATCTCCTGCACAAATCACAACAGCCCTGCAGCTTCTGCTGGTGGACTTTAGGACAGCCAGGGTCCTGTTAAAATCCGAACAATGTTGGGGAAATGGGTTTATGATAAGGACTGTCCCTCTTTGTTGAATACTACACAGGAGTTGGGGTATCCATTCACTCTGTTTCCCTTTTCTGTCTGCAGTGCAATGAAACGAAACTTCAGAGCAGCAGAGAATAATGTCCAAAGAATTTGATTCCTTCGTTTTTGTGCCTGGGAAAAGTTTTTAAAACTCTGCCGCATAAGGATAATGCTATTTTCTACCACAAGTGCCCAGTTGCTGACAATGGCAAAACATTGAGTATTCAGTCCCTGCTTTTATCTGATTCCCCTCTGTAATCTCCCAGATAAAAGCAAGGAGAGCATTTTACTTGTAGACCCCTCATATCCCTCCTGGGAAATTAAAAGTTGCAAAAACCCACCATGGGGTACAGTGGGGTTTAAGGGAGAAATAATGAACACTTGTTAGTGGCAAAGAAAGAAAACTCAGAGGAACCTGAGGACAGAACTGTAAGGAAAGACAGCAATGACAGAATGTCTCAGGAGAATAAGATATTAGCCAACACCAGTGAATAGATCATTATGCATATGGCCTCAAGGCACTCCACCCAGAAGAGATAGCAGAGAAAAATTCTGCAAGACAGGAGGGAGATATAAAGTTTCTGATGCCTTCCTTTCAGGCTCACGAGCAAAGAGGAACAACGTACTGTAAGGACAGCTTCACATGGAAGGATAGCACTGGCCCATCTGGCCTGCAGGAATGTTGGGGAGGAGAGTCAGATTTTTCAACTGAACTTCATTTCAAGGAAAGAATTTGCTTTGAAGAGCCACACAAATTTGGCATCCCTTCATTTTTATTGTTACAAGTTATTTGCAGTGGAAATAAAGAACAATGAAAGAGAGGATACAGACAGTTTTTGAAGGAATTTATTATTAGTTATAGCTAAGGAATGAACGCCAATATGTTTTACAATTCCCGCTTGCAGATGTTATTTGATGGCTTGAGCTAAATGTCCGTGGTGCCCACTGCAGCCCACCTGCAGCCCCGGGCTGCTGGGAAGCACGGGGTGGTATCTCCCAGGTGTTTAGGGGGCTGATATGGACCCGGGCAGCAAGTACTCCTGGCAGAGGTGAGTACCATTAGCCCACCCTACGGTGCCCAGTGCTGACCTACTAATGAGACTGGAGTGGGAAAAACAGAGGGATTATCTATAAGGGAGCCTGAGGAAAAACACACAGGGAGATGAGTGGTGAAATGAAAAGCTGAAGCATATCAGCTGGGAAACATAAACTCCTGTGGTACCATATTCTTTATTTTTAATGTTACACTTTGTTCATAGTAGTGGTTATGTTCTAAAGCACAAACAGCCCAGAACCATTTCAGGTGGGTTTCAAACCATGAGTTATTAATGCTGCACAATGCTCTGATGTACACAGTCCTAGCAGAGTCCTGTTAAAGGCTGCTGAGACAAGTCTAAAGGAGAAATTACTCCTGTCTATAATTACATGAATCTGAGGATTCAAAGAGTATGCTGTTGAAAGATTTTTCATATAGGCAATGTAATATCAAGATACCATACAGCCATTATTGAAATATGAGTATATCTTTCTAAAACTTTAGATGGCAGCTTTCTAACACAACCTGAACAGAGCCTCTTATTGACCTTATTATAGTGATACGGATATGAGCACTGAATCTAGAGATTAACTATTTCCCAGGTACATCATGTGGATTAATGGTTCATTTGCCCCTGTATAACTTGTCATTGCTTCATAAGCAAGAGCGATGACTGAATTATAGGAAATTGGAGAAAGTCATAATCAATAGTGTCTATTCTTTCATTTCCAAAGAGCTAAATTCCCAGCATTGAGGAAAGTCAAGAACAAGCTGACTGGTAATAATGAAACACTTCCAGTCAACTTGCAATGAAGCAGCAAGAATGTTAAACAATTTTATCTGGAGATAAATATGCTTGGATGAGTAAAACAAGATCATTCATACCAAGGTGCCCCAAAAGATGTGTGTGAGGTGTTAGCTGTTGACAAATTTTCAGTTCTGGGTGAAAATTTCAGAAGTCTGGCAATGTTGTATTAAAACTAAAACGAAAAATGAGATAACCCATTTAAATGTAGGTGACATCAACTTCAGGCAGTATTAGGGCAAAGATTGAGCAGGAGTTTATGACTAACAGGATTTGAGTGCAAAGGGAAAATAAATTTTGCCAGATAAACCTAACCCCTTGTTTCAATGAGATCTCACAATTGTTTGATAAAGTTACCAGCATTGGTGTACAAAATTCTGCAAAAATCAGGAGAAGCAGTGGTACAAACTTGTGCTGAAGAAAATGCACCCATAGCCCTCCAACTTTACATGCAACAGCACATCTTTCAGAGAGGGAATGACACAGATGTGGTTGTAAATGTGCTGTAGAATTGGGTTACAAATTCAGTCAGGCACTAAGGACAAGAGTGGCAGTGTCTGCCACCCTTCGTGGCATGTATGTGACATGCTTTCACATAGTTGTAGGACTAAGAGTATCATGGATTATGGAAATGGACTTCACTGCCAAAGTTCAGATGGATTCAAGAAGCCCTGGCAACAGCAGAAGAAGAAAAAGGAGGAGGGAAATATGTTGAAATTGCAAATTAACGGTTATTTATAGGAACGGGTTGGTTGATAAGAAGTGAACTGTGTGCAAGTTTTACAAATTGACAAATTCATATCAGCTTCATAAATCCTCCCAGTTTGACTAAAAATCTTGGATAATAAGCAAAAAGTTCCAGAGGTGTGTGCACAGCTGGGAAATGAGCTTTTCAATGCAGAGGCAATCCAAAGCCCAGAGAGGAACGGCCTCACGTGGGACTTGGACAGAGAAGCAGGAGCACACGTAGGACCTTACGGTGCTCTCTACAGATGGGAATCTGAAAAACCCAAGCCAAAAGAGATCTGCAGCTGCCAGCTGAATCTGAAAGAGTCTTGCCACAGATGGGAGTTGAGGTGCTCCCACTTTAGCAGGGAAGAGATGGCTGACTTGACTGCAGACACAGAGGGAACTTATACAACTTGTGAAGCTGAGTTCATTGCTAGATTCAGACATGCTGGTGATGCAGCAGTAATGAAGACTTTCTACATTTCTCAGTGGAGAATTTACTCAGATACTGACATTTATAATTTAGAAAATTACTAATGCCATTTTGCTTTTATAGCTGACTGTGCCAGGACATGATTTCTCCCAGCATTGATTTGTGAAATATGTATGAGAAATATATCTAAATATATAAATGAAATATATACAGCCACTGATTAGGAGAGAAGAAAGTAACCTTCTGTTCCCAGTTAGAGTACAAATCTGCCACTATAGTCAATAAAGGCCTGTTAAATATTAGCAAAGAGAGAACAAATGGGGGAAACAGCATACCGGAAAAATTGCACTTAGATTTCAATTAGCAGCCGAAACCCTTCTCTTTTTAACCTGTGGCCTGCAGGAACTCAGCATTCTGTTTGGCATCAGAATTTTTCTCCATTAATTAAACACTGACTTTTTGAATGCTTGCAGCAGACTGATGGGGAACATTAGTGAAAGAAAGAGATTTCTGAAAGGAGCTTGCCATGTTTGGAAGATCCCAATTCAATACCACTATGTAGAAAATGTGATTCAAGAGGGTCACACACATGCTTACATTTTTATTTGTAATCACAACCCCAGCAGGAGAAGGAAAAACAGGGGTTTTATTTTCCAAACAGAATTTTAGTGGAGAAGTGAAGAAAACTGACTGAAACCAGTAAAAAACAGTGTATCTGACCAGTATTGTCTTCTTGTCACCTCAAGTTCCCTCTTCTGCCTCTATTCTTTCAGCTGCTATTCCTATATTTAACACATGCCCAGAATACAGACCATAGCATAGCAGTGAGTGGCTCCAGACTAACTTTGAATAAGCTTCCCCAGGCAGCACACTGAGCAGGCTGTGCTGTGGTCCACGGTCCCACACTGGAGAGGTCAGCCTCACCAGTAAAGGGTCACAATACCAGCAGCAAGATGGTTGCTCACAGGACTCCCTGATGCAGAGAACAAATCTGTCCACAGCGATGCTACATGTCTGGCAGCCTGCAGGACCCAAGTTCTGTCCCTATATGACACTAATATAGTAGACAAGCTGCGTTATAGTCCTTTCAAAATTCTACTGAAGAATTAAACCAGTGTTAGAATATGCCCCTCTTCTTGTACAGATTCTCTGTTTTAGAGGAGAGAGCAATTATTCAACAGGGAATAGTCCCCACTCAGTGGGTCTCTGTGATATAACTAGCTATTAACATGATGAGGAGATTAAGCCCCAGAACACCATGCAGCCACATACCAGTGCTCATTAACTACCAACAGCAATGCAGGAAGCAAACCAAAGCCTTACTGGCAGTTTTTAATCTGCATAACTTGACATTTAACAGCTAGGAAATGCGCCCTCAGAAAAAGGAATTTGTCTAGTCAGAGTGGTCACCAGAGAGCAGGATATTAAAAATGAAAAGTGGCTCACATTTCATAAACTGTTGTTTGTAGCGCCTCTGAATTTAGCAGAGCTCTACTCATCCATGGGAGCTCAGGCTCTGTCTGACAGGGCCAGATCTGTCAGGTCTCCAAGCCCACATGCTAATTTCTCATGCTGTCCCACAGGTTTTCCCAATCTATCCACTCCTGCACAGTCCCTTGTCAGTTCAATTTTGCAGCGTAAACATTCAGATGAAGTATTGTTCACTGCTGATGAAGGACCACACTGTCATTTTTAAGTCAGAACAGGTGCCACGGTACTTCTCAGTCTTAGCAGGGAAGTAAGGTATGCTTCAAAAAAAGAAAACACAGACAGTAAATTACAGACATTAAAAGTGTCCTTAAAGAGTGATCTGGACTTATTACATGAGTCTTTGTGCTTATCCAGTGCTGAGTACACACTGAAAGGCTCATTTGAATAGGAAAAAAGACTGGATCTGACATATCCACGTGACTAAGAAAAACATGTCCTGAGGAGGCTGTCCCTGCCACAGCACAAGAGAGCACATTGTGAAACCACCGTGGTGTGAGTGGGAGAAGTAAATTCCAGAATTACAGATGGAATGTGGCAGCATATTGATTGCTCCCCAACAGGAGTGCCTCAGCTCTGCACAGGCAGTTTGCTCAAAGGAGGCAGGAAGCAGAGAAACAAATTCTCCTACAATATAGTAACTATTCTTCTGAACTGCCAATTCATGTCTTGCATTAAATTGTCCATGGCGGTTACAGTTGCTCAGTTTCTTCAAAAATTCTTCATACTCCTGGGCTTTAAAATTATGGGACTAGTGATAAGGGCTTTCCAAATCAGCTGCTAAACTGTAATATAGTCCCCTACCTCATTACATCTAAGTAACAGCTCTGTTTTTACAATGACACAGATTTTTTTTTTAAAAAAAGCTCTATGCAGACTCTAAGCTATGTAACACCAAAATTTGGAAGATTTGACCTTGCTCTTCATGACAAAAACTTACGGGAGGGAGCCCCCTTTAAGATGAAAGACTCACAATTCAATCCTTGCACCGTATTCAGCTGTAAAAACAGTCTTCACACCCCTCGGGAGAGCTATTGAGCAGGCCTAGCAGCAGAGTGCCTCAAAAGGAATTGCCTGCATGGCCCACAGTGTCCACAGCTCCATATTAGCTCATACTGGTGGAGAAATCTGAAGTGCACTCTGCTAAAAGGCCATCACACGCTGGTAAGTGGAGATGGGAGCAGATTCAAGTGTGGACACAAACTTTCTGCTCCTCTTGACTCTCAGATTTTTACCTACATTGCAGGCTTTGCCTGGCCCAAATCTGTCCAGGTCAAAGCACCCACCACTCACAACCTGAGTTCAAACATGTAAGAGATTAAAGTATTCCCTTCCTCTGAGAAAGTAAATTGCATCCGGAAATGATTGCTGTGGCTTCTGGGAGACCTGTGGTGAGACCCGAGCCTGCCTCTGTTTCATCCTCTGCAGGCTGCCTAATTGAACAAACTCAGGTCTGAAGTATGTATTCAATATACTTGATGCTCTGGATCTCCACAGCCTGAGGTACATGTGAAGTTGTGCACAGATAGCGACTGGAACCCGTCCTTGGTCACGCCGCAGAATTTAGCATAAACATATTCTGCTTGTCTTGCCATGTCTTGTCTTGCTTGCCTGCTTCGTGGCCTTCAGAGTCCCCTGAAGTAAATTAACAGCATTTTCTATCACTCTTCGCAAGCATTTGTAGATAGTGACAGCAAAATATTCTTGCTAATGGGCATTAGAAATAGGCTTTATTGGAGTGTGCCATGAACAGCGACTGGGAACTTCAGTCATGGTGCTAAAAGCCAGAACTTAGACTGCTCAGGGCTTCAGTAGAGCAGAACCACTGGTGAAGGAGCATCCTCAGTTCAGACTAAATCTTGTCAATGCAGACCAAAATGCAGGCTCTGTCAACCTTTGCCCTAAGTTCAGTGTAAAGGAGATAGAAATACTGTTCTTCAGTTTCTATCAGGGTCAACAAAACAAACATGAAGAAAAGTTCAGCCATCTCATTTTGGAAAAGACGGTTTTGCAAAACAACTACTCCACAGCAGTAGGGATGATGATTCATATCAATATATCAGCTATTTATAGGTACCTTAACACATTTTGTAAGGATGAAAAATTAAGCTTTGTGATAGCCCATTTGTATTAGGCCACTGGACCAAGTGACACAATTATCAGATACCATTTAACATGGGTGCCTCAGGATCTGGGTGCCTAAATTAGGACATATTCACACAGTTTTTCAGACTTCAGGCATCAGGCTGTGGCAATGTGTTTTCAGACCTGTGGGTAATATAAGCCCTCCATACCTCAGAAAGGACACTGATGTCTTTATGTTGACTGCACTATGAACTAGCACAAAAATACAAGTAAGTTGGTAAGAAGAGGTAGTATGTGTTTTAAACGTGGTGATATAGCTAGGGACAGAAGATCAGACAATCTTTCAGGTACACCACCTTTTTGAATGGAAAGGAAACTCACTATTTGCCTGATGCTGAGCACCTGCAGATTGAGTTACATCCCAGTCCAGAGTATTGTTTTGTAGCGTGGCTCTAGGTACTTATAAAGTTGGTTGCAAATTTACTTGACAGTTACTGCTGCCCTATTGAGAAAAAGAACTGCAGTCTATTACCTCCTTTCTTTGCTTTAAACACTGAATCATATTTTCTGTGTTAGAATAGTTCTGTGAAGAGTGGCAGAGCTGAAACATCAACACCAAATGGTAGGACACTTGGTCCAATAACACTTTATGAAAGTACAAAGTGACGGTGACTTTGACCCAGAGGAAAAAATGAAGAGAAATACAGATGTGCTACATTGCTAGAGGAGTGAGGAAATAAATGGTTGCAATCAAGGATTACGTCTCCTCAAAAATATAGCCATGGCCGGGCACAAATGCACTCATGTAGGGCAGGGCAAACTGCTGCTGTCACTGGTATAGGTCCTCACACACAAGTATTAGCACAGACCATGATCACTTTCAAGTACTTCTGATGACAAATAGTGAAAATTTCTATGGTCCAACTTAATTATTAGGTGCTAGATATCTTACATTTTTTTACAGTAGGAAAAAAATCCTCTCCAAATCAAATATAGTGTCTGCTAAATTGTTCCAGTACTAATTTAACACATTCCTGTCTAGACTGAGCTGTTCAGTATAGCTCAGTGAAATACAGATGATCATATTTTCCTGTGAAACTGCACTGTATACACAGAGTTTATTACATCAGAAGCTTTTTGTTCAGACAGCAAAACCAATTATAGATGGCACAACATGTCCCAGAGCCTTACGGGCTCAGAGGGGATAGAAAACTGCCAGGCAGTTGTTTCCTACCCAGCAGAGCAGTACCCTGGAGCTCTGGGAAGGGAGAAGTCCTGTTCACAGATCAAAATATGTGCTTAGAGGAGAAGGCAGCTCTGTGCTGTCAAAGATCTTATTTATGGCTTTCACTGGAGAGCTGCGAGCTGTAAAATGTGCAGTCTAGCCATTCTTCCTTCATATGCAATAAACACAAACGCTTTCTTGCAGAAATCAATGACTCAAGGAAAGGTTGGTTTGCTCTCCGGGTGATTTGGGAAGGCAGAGAAGAATGCTGTTGGGGAGTTCTTGGAATGAATTTACAGTGCGAAGACAACAGCCTGCAATGGAAGTTGGGAAGTATTTAGAAAATTTGAAAACAGATTGTGTTAGATTGTTCCTGTCTCAAATTATGTGTGGATGGTGTTCACCTCCCTGCGGGAGGGAAGGGGGTGCATGGCTGAGGAGGGAGGCAGCGGAATTCACACACTCTGGTCCTGCTGGTCTTTGCTTTGTTTTGCTATGAGGGGAGGACAGAGGGTAAGGAAAGGACGCTGCTTATACGCCTGAAAAATAAAGGGATGTGTTAACTAACAGGAATATATTGTCTTATATTGTCTCATATTAATAGCTTATGGGTGGGGTTGGAGAGGTACTTTTTACCCCCATGCTAGGTAGCATAGGAAAGTACACATTTGGAGATAGCCAACATTTTTTTGCTATAATAAATTTTGCTAAAATCAAAACTTGCCCTATTGCAAAACATAAACTGTCGCTGTTTTGACAGGAAGGAGGGAAGAGGGTGGAGTAGGGAAAAAAGTAAAGGAGAGAGGAAGAAAGAGCACATGAGAACAGACACGTGTAACACTTCCCAAACAGTTCAGATTTTGATGAAAATTGACATTTTGACACAGCTCAGTTTGGTGAACATGTTTGAGAGAGCTTGATTTTGTTTCTGTATGGAACCAAAGGATGTTGCTCACCTGTCTGCCTGCCCTTGTGACTAATACTGGTGCAGCAACAGCAGGGGCCTGAGACCATAATCATAAGGTGCATTCTTCACAAGATCGAATGGAGAAGAAGCGCATGCCATTTATTCCTGCAGATTTATTTCCAGTTTAAAACCCATGCAAGAAGCCAGCATGAATGACATCTGGCTGAGATCAATCTCTACTTTAATTTAAAAAAAACCCAATCTTACAGCATCACACATATGTTTGTCTCAAAACTCTTATTACACAGAATATTTTCACTTCCATTGCTCAAGATGCACTAGAAACCTTAGAAAATTCAGAATATTGGTTTTTAAAAGGGGCGATTTTTTTCTGAATGTTGGAAATAGCCTCAAAAATAAATTCAAATCAGCCAAATATTTGTAAAAATTTAGCTGAAATGCTATGAAGACAGGTTTTCAATTCAGAAAAAATATACGTAGACTAAGAAGAATGATAGCACTTCAGAAAGTTTTGGTTTTGGCTAGGATCACCTCTCAGTTTAGCCAAAGCAGCTAGTCCGTAGTGACCCCTGATAAAGCACCACAGATTATTGCAACATTATAAGACACCATTTTCAACATGATTGTTTGCCTTCCAATGATAATCAATGTTACCTTGGATATATCAGGTTACCCTGATTACATCATGTGCAAAGCAGATCAAGGTCTTAGAAAAACCAAAGCTCAGTTGACTCTATTTCTAAGCAGAAATCCTATATTTTGAGATGGTTGCAGTTCAGCTGTCCAGGGCAGCTCTGCTCAGAATGCAACAGATCAACAGTGGCTATGAAAGCAGCCACGTTTTCATCCTCCTTGAGAAGTCCCAGAGATGTGGCCAGAGGAGAACTAGAAGTACCACACGGGGTTACAGAGTACATTGTCTTTACATGGCTTTTAGCATCAGTACAGGCCACTGCTGAAGGGGAAAGACTCCTTGGTAATATCTAAGCATCTAAAATTTATCTATCTATCTAAAATTTAAAGACAGAGGGAGTCAGATGCGTGCACCAGCCTTTTAACGCCCTGTGTCATACTGCTGTGTGAGCCTTCCTCTCGCTTAGGTTGAGTGGAAGCAGCCATGTGCATAATTAATGTACATGTAAGTTCTCATCGTGTCCTTCACAATCAGAGGGGACCAGTGCCAGATTTCAGTAACGGCTACTTCCAGCAGCCCATTTCACGCCAGTTACATGACCTGTGGGAATTGTTAGGGGTGTGTTTGTGCAAGGCAGTCTGAAAGAGGAGGCCAGCCAAGGCTTATCTGCTGAGAAACTGGAAGCCCCATGAGCTCATAGGCACCAGAACTCATTTGCTCTCAAAATCAACACTGTCAGATGCAAAGCAGATCAGGTCAATAACCTTCAGTTCAGTGCCCACCTACATCATGGTCAGACTGGAATGGACACTCTTGCTAAATTTGATAAATTGCTTTATCATGTCTACTCTGGTGTGTAATTTCCAGGTTAACCCCCTGCTCACAATAGCTAAATGATGCCTGAAATACTCATTTGACTGAATTCTGTATCCTCCATCCTTTATCTATCATAATGACTTGTTACTCAATACGGAAATAGATTTAACATAGCTACAGAGATGGTCATGTTTCCAGGGTATGCATCTGTTTACTGCACACTAATTGGGTCACTGATGCACTAACAGTCTAATGTATGTAATATACTGGTTGGTGTCTTTCAGTGCCTGATAAACCTACAGCCACATTAGGTATATCTGTTATTATGTCCAGCAAGAGCTGTGCAAATGTTAGGATGAAAAATCTGTGCACCTTTTAAAAAATAAAAGAGAAACTGTCTTTTGCTGTGTTCACATCTTCTCATGCATTCTTCCTGGAAACGTTCGAACACTTATTTAATTAGGTTAAAAGATCTGCAGGGATGAAGTTTATGCTTACAAATGCAAGGATTTTACATTTTACTTCTCTAAGTAGTGACACCAGTAATCTGGTTGCAATCATAACCTTATACTTGAGTGTAAAGGAACGCTATCTCTTATCTGGTCCAAATTTTCAGCCCTGAGCTACAGAGCTTGTGTTTTGCTTTCTCAACTGTGAAAATGAAGGGTCAACAAAAGTTAGGAACAAATTTGTGAAATCATTTTGATTGATGACATTAAGTTTTTTCACACTCCATTGCCTGACAGAGCAGTAGGAGGTGTCTCTACAGGTATGAGTCAGTGTTTGTAGCTGGAACTAGATGCCTAACAGCAGGTTGGTACAAAATCTAGCACAAAGGAATCACCAAGGACGGAAAAATACACTAGTACTTTCAACAATAAAAAGTAGCCACAGGCAAGGGGCACAGATATCATTAAGAGTGTTCTTGCCACATATCCCACAAAAACATTTCTCCAGACTAGCACTGGATGTACGTGACTTTCCAAGGAACCTGTTGGCAATCGGGAATCCCAGATGTTTATTTGGGGTTGTGATTATAGGGCTCAGCTCCAGCATTCTCTGATGTGAACAGGAGAACACAGAGACTGTCGGTCACCTTGAACTATTCCCATGCGAACTGGCACATGGGCACTGATACTCTTGGAGATGCATCTGAAAGCAAAAAGTGATGTAAGTCTGCATCAGTAAGAGAAATTAGATGGCTAGATGCACATCAGATTCTAGTTCAAGGGGGTTAGTAAGCCCTTAAGGAAGAAATAGTATGTTTACCCTTAATTGCTGTACTTCCTGAAAAGATCAGTAAAGCAAAATTATCCAACTTATTGCCTGCACTTCCTTACAGCTCTTGCTCTCTAATGGCCTGCTCTTTTTGGCACAATTGTCTTGGCAAAATTTAGTTTTCAAATACTACAACAACTGCATAATCACAAGATTTTCCATCATAATCACATTTGGATATAGAATCCTTTAATTTTCTCTACAGGATAGATTGTAGGTGTTATCTTTTTTTATGGCTTAAAAGTTGAAAGACAGTCAGGTGCAACACTTGCCTAGAGGGACTCCTCATCTGAATAAATACGCAGCTTTGAATGAAGCATGGGGCATTATCACATGTTTTACTTGTATATGCCTGGTCAGTTCTTCCACCTTCAGCATGGAATATCCATTGGCTCAGATACCTTCAGCCCAACTTCTTAGCAAATAATTCAGCAGGTAGAAACCTGACTGCTTTACAGTGAAGGCTAAGAGTTCCATGTTGGTTGGATGATTCCTGGAGTTCCCAAACTTGAGAATGTTCCCATTTGTCCAGGTTTTGAGCTGAGATAATCAGATTAAACACAGTACATGCTGTATTTGCTCTACACCAGAGCAGTTCTTCCAGTTGAAATATGATAGCTAGAACACTCATCTGATGAAAAATGGTCTGTCTGAAATGATGTATCATCATTTCTAGTCTGGAAGTATCCACTCATACGTATGTGTCAACCATCCTTTGGATTTACTGAAAGTGGATTTACCACAGTTACTTATAAAGAATCTGCTAAATGAAAAGCTCATTCATTAAAGTAGAGCCTTAATTCATTTCAGGCTCTTTCATGCCCTGTCATGTTATGGATATTCTTATTTCACAATCCAAGCAAGCAAAACAGAACAATCCATCCTTCAGTTCACTGAAAGATTCACATGAGCCAATGACAAATATCCGTGGTGGAAGAAATTAGAGCTTTCACATGGTGCCTAAAAAAGAAATATTCAAATGGAGTCACTTTAATAAACAATTTGAGTTATTCTGGACAAATATTTGCACTCATCAGGAAATAAAACATCCATTTTGTTTTTCAGCTACTCATTAGAAATAACAAAAAAAGAAGAGCCTATGCGAATTAAAAAAACACTGCCAACTCCCTTTTTTCCCCTGATGTGTGTAAATTGTCTGCAGCAAGTGTCTCACATACACTGAGCAAAACTGCTGATTGCTGCCAGAAATGAGGCAAATGACACTACAGAGAAAGGCTTAGACTGAAGAGAGATTGACCCTTCCATCGTGCATCATCTGAAATAGGGCTGTTGCTGATTCCTGAATAGGCAGAATGGGACAAAAGAGCAGCTTTTCCTGATTCTTGGGGCAAAGGCTTGCAGCACAGTTTGTGCTTTACCTTTCACTCAGAATGAACGGCCAGCATGTGCTGAGCTTGTCAGGCCTTTCTGCTCCCAGAGTCCTGCAGCAGATTTGCATGACCCCATGTCAAGCAACTCAAAAATGCAATATAATAGTTAACAGAACACTGATGAAAACCAAAGGTGTTTTTAGAGTGTTTTTAAGAAGTGTCTCCTCTTCTCATGTGACTTCTTTTCCCTTTCTTAATTTCCAGATTGAATGTTCCCTGGTGCTAACAGCTTTTGGGCTTGCCTTTTTAAACTCTGCACAGGATGTTTTAACCTCTGCTATCCAAGTGCACTGGATCTCTTAAGGGGTTTAGCCAGGAGGACATCGCCTCTCTATACACAGCAGGGCAATGATCCATCTGTTAAGAGGGAATCTCCATATGACAAAACTCTACACAATAAAACTTTGATCTCATATACATTCCACTTCTGAGCTCCCACCATTTTCTTTAAAAATCTTTTTTTTTCTTTAATTTAATCTGGCCCACAGTTTGCTCATTTGTATTTAAAAGCCATTGGCAGCAAAGGAAACTGGAGCACAAGTACAATAAACAAATACAAGAACAGCAGAAGTGTCTTGGTACATTTTTTGGTTCTTATCTTGAAGAAGTTTTACAACATATTTTGAGGTCAGCAGAAGGGTACGTATTAATCAGATTGGACAGTGCTACTTAAGCAAAACAATTAATCTTACATTCATTTTTACTTTGACTCATAAGAATTACTATGGAAACTTTGAAATAGACTCTATTTGGCCTGACTCACTCTTTAATTTGACCAAAAACACAGGACAAGGGCCTGTTCTACCACAAAAGAATACAGAAGTCAGATAAGTCAGTCTAGAGGCAGCAAAATTACCCCCTATAATTTCTCCCTTAGAGGACATGCTCAAAATGCTCCTCACCACAATCATTCTGCTGAACTGCTTGCAGAAGATAATGCAGGAACTGCTTGCAGAAGATAATGCAGAGGATGCCTGTCTGACATCCTCTGACTACATGTCTGTCTCACAACTTGATGCTCTTTATCACCACCCACAAAAAGTTACATTATGGAAAGGGGCCCCACGCCATGGGAAGAGACTGTGTGGCATAAACAGGAGAGGGGTAAAGCTGTCTAGTAGGCTTGAGCACAGCAGGAGTTATGGTCTTGGTTTTCCAGCTCAGTTCACCAGCTCTAAAAAGAGAAATGGCTTCAGTCACTTTGTTGGGTCAGGATTGCAGAAATGACTTAAGGTGTGAAACATCAGGCCACAAGGAGCCTAGATGTGTTAAGGGATGCTAGAGGAAGGCAGGAAGTACATCCGAGTTACACAGACTGAATGAAGGATTTCTTGCAGCAGCATCAGTCTTGGTCTCTCAGTTCCCCTGCTCTCTCTCCACTCTTTTTCTCTCCACTACCAGGCCACCTAGAATAGGAAGCAAAGCAAGGCTTGCAGTGCTCCAGAAACCTGTACGGCTGCTGCCAGCAGGGAGGTAGGAAGAAAAATGCAGTTATGTAACTTTATGAACATTTTGCTTACACAGGAAATTTAATCAGCAAAGACATCATGTACTTTAGGACTTCCTAAATAGCAGTATTATCTATAAGAGATGAATCACAGAATGATTGGGGTTGGAAGGGACCTCTAGAGATCATATAGGTGAAGGCCCCTGCTAAAGCAGGTTCACCCAGAGCAGATCGCACAGCAATGTGTCCAGGCTGGTTTTGAATATCTGCAGACAAGGAGACTCTACAACCTCTCTGGGCAGCCTGTTCCAGTACTTTGTCACCTTCAAAGTAAAGAAGTTCCTCCTCATATTCAGATGGAACTTATCGTGTTCCAGTTTTTCCCCATTGCCCCTTATCCTGTCATTCTGTCATTGGGCACCACAAGGGCCTATTGCTGGCTAATGATTAACTTGTTGTCCACCAGAATTCCTAGGTCCTTCTCCACAATGCTGTTTTCCAGCAAGACAACCCCTAACCTGTACTGGTGCCTGTGGTTATTCGTCCCTAGGTGCAGAAACCTACACTTGCCTTTGTTGAACTTCAATAGGTTCCTCTTTGCTCAACTCTCTTGCCTGTGCAGGGCTCGCTGAATGACAGCACAGCCTTCTGGTGTAGCAGCCACTCTTCCCAGCTTGGTATCATCAGCAAACTTGCTGAGGGTGCACTCTGTCCCTTCATCCAGGTCACTGATGAACACATTGAACAAGACTGGACTCATACTGACCCCTGGGGAGCACCACTAGGAACGAATGCTATTACGTTAATTCCACTTCTGAAGGCAGAAGCACATTTCATGTCCTTTGCCTCCTTGGCCTAACTATAAACACTGTAGTATTTATGGGTAATGAGCTCCAGGGCTACTGGACAGTGACTATTTTATTTGGGTAGCTCTTAACCTCTTAAGCTCTCCTGAGCACCATATGCTGCATGCCTCAAGAGGTGAGTTTTAAAACCTCCCCACTCTTTCATACCAGTGACTTCCAAGTCACCGGTCATGCTGTAATTGTGGTAACACAGCTGCTGCCTTGTTATCTGTCTCCTGGAAAGTTAATTTGGCATCTGTGATACCCTAAAATCTATCCCTTTCCAGAGTTGCAAAACTGAAAATCACATTACAGGTCTGAAGTAACCGTCTTCTGTCTAAACTGCAGCATCCCCAAACATTGCCTAGGTCCAAGGTACACAGGCAAGAGGAGGCAAAGCTGTGGCCGTCTGCTCCTTGAAAAGATATAGATCTAGTCAGGGTTCAAGTTCATGCTTCTATCTCAATCTCTTATGCACCAAGGGAAGTCACCAGGAAATTTTAAAAAAATAATAATTAAAAAAAACCCTGCAATAACCTGACTTATCTGATATTGGATTGTTCTCTGAGGTTTTTACACAGCTAGTTTACTGAAGAGTTCTTTAGGCAGCTCCAGGTCTCTGCTATGCAAGAGCTAGGGAGCTTCTTTGCATGTCTTACAGAACTCTGCAAGTCCCAGGTGCTTTACTTTGAAAATTAAGATATTATGGGAAAGATAGCTGATATCTCTGTTCATCATTTTAATATCCCTTACACTGGCACTTCTTACTTCCTACAAGGTCAGCAAAGGAAGAAACTAGAAAGAAATAATCTGATCATTAAATCCTTCGAATCTCCTTCTTTCTAACAGTTAGAATCTACTTAACAGCATCTGTAATATTTGAATGTGAACTTCTGTTACATACATCTATATATTATATATAGATAATATACATATATATAGCAGTATGCAAGTCAAGGTTGTTTCATGTACATGAAATTAGTTTCAGCTTTGTAAGAAAAAAAACATATTGTGTCTTTTCATTCCTATTCTGGATGATCCCTCATTGGCTTTCCACCCTCACTGTCCTAAGTTTCAGGACATTCTTTTCAGGGTTTATTGTTCCCGCCTGTCTTGTGGTTTCTCCTCACCTAGCCCACTACATTGTGAAGGATATTTACACAGATGAGACTTGTTTAGCCCCCGACATTATTAATCAGCAGGTTACAAATTGTCAGCCATTATGGCTACTGCTGTGACTGGCACCCCAGCTGGCATTTATTTACAGGGGCTCCAGAGCTAGGCATGAGAGAGGACATCACTTCAGTTGGAATGCAGGCTCTGCAGGGGGACAGTAGCACTCTTCCACCCATCCAATCCGGACAAAGAAAAGATGCTCTGATCCTAGTGGGTGACAGCTGAAATGAAGAATACAATGATGTCATAGGAGACTAGGAGTTCAGCCAGCGACCAAATGGAGAAGCAAATGAACTCAGGGGCCAAACTCCAGAATTCTGTCTTCCTGTAGGAGTCTGTGTAATTAAAAACAAACAGAAAGCAACAGGAAGGACTATGAAGACATTTGGGCAGAATCATTCAACAGGACTGCATTTGATGGAGTCAGCAAGTCTTTGATAACAATATTGGCATTCTTCACACCGTGCTTCAAATGAACAGCAGAGTTCAATGTAGCTTTTTATAGATGTTCTCAGTCCTTTCAGCCACTTGACCAATGGCTGTTACCGGATCGTAGCTTATCATACCAACAATTCAATATGGATCTTTTTATGATTTCTGTGGAATTTTCCAACAAAAGACAGTTTCCTTTTAAACTGTTGACTGGTCAAAACCAAGAAATTTTGGCCAAATTGTAGTGAAAGTCAGGAGTTCATCAGGAATTCATCCTGCCACTTTTCCTTTGGGACATCTAAATGTATAGAAGATTCCAGCATCTCAGTTTCTGGGGCATTTTACCATAACTAGCACTAACTCACCCAACAGCTCTCAAGCTTTCAAGCTCCTTGCCATTGATTTTTGGGTCTAAGAGAGAACCTCATCTACCGCTTCCCTATCAATTTTTTCTTCTCTATTTTCTTCATATAGTCCTATACAAATGTAGCACTAGATTATCAGTTCAACTTATTTTACACTGCTTTTCTTTTCTTCAGGTTTATACTTCAGTTTTCAGAACAAAGTATGTTGCTTAAAATAAGAGAGATGCTACAATACATATAAAGCAAGAAGTTTTCTACTTGGAAGCAAGTTACCTCCCAAGACAGTGCAGGACAAAAATTGAGCACACTTCTGATTTTGCATCACACCGGTGGTGTCTTCATAACAAAGATCTGAATAGAAAGTCTCTGCTTCTGTAGATGAAAATTAGAATACGATGGGCAATATGCTGGTCAAAACAGAACCGTAAATTCGTGCCATGCACTCGTCAAGCAAACAAGCTCTGCTTATTAGATATGCTGTTGAAAGAATTAGAATTGTTTGAAGACATCACTTTGGGGTTAAAACAAACAAGTTCAATTGAGTTTGACTTCTGCCACGAAAAGTACACTACCTACTGCCCCATCAGCAGAGAGCAAGTAAACGAAAGACACACTGCGTTTGGGCACCACAGATGAAACAGAGCAAACATAAAGCACATAAATGACATCTGTGTAATTCATCTTTAATCTGAAAAGAGAGGAGTAATGTTCATCATTCATCTACTTCAACAAATGCTATTAAAATAAATCAACACTTCTGTGAGCTTGACATCTTCAGAGAAGAAAACATTGTGTTTTTAAACAGAGAAATCCCAGATTCCAATCCCACACATGCTAATGAGTGACAGAGAAGAAACACAAGTCTTTGAGGCCCTGAGAATTAGAATAAATAAATGTCACAAGGGAGAGCAGTGGGAAAAACAAGGAGGGCTTCAGCATTCTTGATTGCTTTTAGAATACACCAGGGAAAAAGAGAAGTCCAGATTTTGATCTTAATCAAATATTGGCAACTTTATCCAACTATGCACTTTGCACTATTTTTATTATTACTTTAATTCCTGTTCTCAGATACTGATATAAAACTGAAAGAGAAGAATAGGAAATACAAGTTACCGTTCTGGAATCAAGAAAACATTTTAACTGTTACTACACTTTCCTATGTGTGCGATTATGACACAAAAATCATTTGCTTAAGAACAGTATCACTGTATAAAATAGAGTGACCACAGCCTCTTGGTCTGAGGTCTGAGGATTGTAGCAGTTCTCCTCACATCAGTTGTTAAGATGTGAAGCTGAAAGACACAAACCAAAACTCTTAAGCTGGTTCCTACTGATTTATCAGGTGGCATCAAATAAACAATGAACACTTCAAGTGAATCACCCATATTATAAAGGAATATCAGTGTGGAAAAAACCCACACTCAAATTTTTTTTCAAAAACTGGTCAACTCTGACTTCTCTTTGTTCCACTCCCTGCCTCCCCCCACAAAAAAGAGGGAAATAGAAGTTTTAAGATCCCAGCATTTGAACACAAGTTCACTATATTAAAAACAAAACAAACAAAACAAGCCCCGAAGAAGTGCAGTTCTAGCTAGACAGAAATACTTCCTTTCTAAAAACTGCAAAATTAAAATTATTTTGATCATTTCTGTTAGAAAGAGGTAGACTCTATTGTCAAGATAGCATTAATGTTGCAACTCTTAAACTGAGGGAGACCTTTGGTTGTGCTGCTGAGAATTTAATGACCTTAACTTCTTCTGAAGTCGCCATTGCACACCGTCAAGCACCATGCAATCTTTTAATCTATTTAACCTTATGGCACCCCTGAGAGGCAGCAAAGCACTGTTATCCCCATCTGCCAGGTGAGCTGATGCAGGGAAGCAGCCCCTCGCCCACCCGCACCCTTTGCCAAGTTGTGCCCCCAGCGCAGGCAGCAGGGAAAGCCTGGAGATTGCTGCTCAGCAGAGACCTAACACCACATGTGCCCTGGCTATCGCTGGTGCTCACTCAAGCTTTCACCAAACCACCAGGGACACAGGTCTCTGGGAATGTTCCTAAGGCACAATTCTTGCCCTGGCAGTTCCCAGAGATTACATCAGAGCTAAGCCCTGAGCAACCAGAAGTCCAAGGGCAGCAGAATAACCTCCCAGTAAAGGGACAGGGAGACATTACCCATAGCTACAGCATCTCCCCAGGACAAGGAAGACCTCAAGTCCTTGCTCTTAATTAAGCAAAGGAAAGAACTGAATTCCTCTCTCAGCCATCCTGGATATTTTCAATGCAGCTCAGCGGCTACTCATTAATATGGTTCAATACCACACCCCTGCATTTGAGCGATTAAACCACTTCAGTATAAAGTGTCGACATATAAGAATCCTGTAAAATAAATATCCGACCATGATGAGACCTGTTAAGACGGTGCTTGAAACTTCCCTGTGCATTTCACTCATGGTTGCTTCTCTGCAGGTGGCTGCTTCTCCCTGCACACAGCATGAGAAATCTGCACTTTCAACTCAGTGCTTGAGTGATCATGAAGGAGTCAAGCCTTGCAGTGCTGAGGAAAAAACCTGATTTCAAGCATGTCTGAGGGACCAGCCCTGAGCAGTTTGCCAATAGTAATAGGAAAAAGGTGGTTGAAGGTGAAACAGGGACATAAATTCAGGCGTTCCTGAATTTGCTCGTAAATTCTGGTGTTCCAGCCCCTGGATTATCCTCACTGCTGGGTTGCATAGGTTTTTGAAAGGAGATAAGAAGCATTCCTGTCCTGATCAACCAGGACTGTTTTTATACAGGAATATGTTCAAAATCTCTTCTCTCGACCATCTGGCAACAAGATGAGCACACATGGGGTGGGAATGTTAATCCAAGACATTAGCTCCCTTCACCTCCTCCAGCTGGTATAACCTCAGAGTATACAGTATGAGAGACTGACTTATGCAGAAAGATTAAAATCATTAAATGTGTTTAGCTTGGCCAAACAACTTCTAAAATGGGAGGTGGCTGTAAGCACTAAGTAATTTGCAAGGCATAAAAAGTGAGTAAGGAAGTTAACTGGTTAGATTAATCCAAAGGAGCGGAAATTGCCTGAGATGGTATTTAGGTACCATCCATTTTTATACTACACTAACAGATTAAAATTGCAAAAAGCAATTTTCACTTTCAGCTACTGTTAAAGCATGTATTGCTAAGAGTAAGATAATGTTTTCTGAGTTTCAGTGTCAGGCTCACAAAGGGCGTAGATAAAGGGCAAGCATATGGCTGAAAGGAAGGGATTTCACTTCTGCACCAATATACTCAATGATTAAAGGCTCAAGTTGCTGCCCATGTCTTTTCCAACCAAAGGCAAAATGGTCTGTGCTCATCCCCCTTGCCACTTCACTACATTTCACAGAGCTAAATCACAGCTCTGTCTGAGCAAACCCCAAAGGTTTTTGCATTCATATTGAAGCAACGATCTTCATGAGCAAGCAGCGACTGCTTCTGGCTATCCCACAACACTAGTGTAGGTTTTCCTTTTCTTTTTATCCTTTGCATGCTCTTCTCTAATTTTCTGTTGTATTTCACAGAATCACAGGATGGTTGAGGTTGGATGGGACCTCCAGAGTTCATCTTGTCCAAACTCGCTGCTAAAGCAGGGTCAGCTAGAGCTGGCTGCCCAAGACTATGTCCAGATGGCTTTTGAATAAATACATTCATATTGTCTAAGACCTTTAATCAGAATTAGGCTAAAATAAAGTAAAGCTAGCATATATCCTAGGAGGTAAAACAGTGACACTTCTTGGCATAGTGATCATTTGAGTTACAGATGTCCTTGGAGAACCCAGCTGTGGTATACTCCACACATAGCAACAGACTATGCAGTTCAAGCAAACTTGAATATTGACTGTTATCGACTGTCATCTGAGTTAGATTCCCTTTATATTCAGTCTAGAAAGATACAGTTGATGAAAAGAAAACCTGCCCCTCTGAAGATCTTAGGTAATCTTGGTGGATTGGACCTGAACCTCTCTGTCTCAAAGATGCTGCAGTCTAAATAGACAATTCTCATGAAGATGAAAAAGGACAGCCAAGAGTGGGAAGTGACATGTCTCCCATCTTTCAGGAGGACAATGGCACAGAGAAGAGGTGAACTTCAAGTAACTTGCTTCTAGGTCAACACCTTGTACCTGACCCCAGGTACCTGGATTACCCAGCCTGAGCTCTTAGAGAGCCTCTCCTAAACCTTCTTGCTTTTAAAGCTGCTAAAATTGATGCTGCTTACCTCTAAAATATGGCTATAAATAAGCATTCCATGCACAGACACATCCTCTTTATGAATAGTTCTGTGAACACATACTAATGGGGCTTTAACAAACATTGATCTGAAAAATCATGTTTTCCTGCTATTTGGGCATGCTTTACCAGTGTGTCTGAAAGCTTTTGCATTGAATCTTATGCCACAACAGGCCACAGGTTTCAATCAGTTTTCTGCATGACACACTACTTTGTTTATGAAAGACTGACCGATCAGAGAAGAGTGCCTCCTAAGCGTTAGAAGCCCATTAGCAGTAAACTTTACATGTGGGCACAGGCAATGGGTATAAAGAGCATAACAACATAGCAGAATCAACAAGGAGTTCACAAATTATTAACTGCTTATTTAGATGTCCACTGATTGTTTAATTGACCCATTCTGAGCATAGCCTAAATACAAATCATGTCAAGTTTTTCACATGTGGGTAAGACTATACTGAACATCTAGACACTTTATTCTTGGGGATTTTTCTTTGACGGGGTTGACTTTCTCAAACCCATCTAAGTAAGTTAGATGCACAATTGCTACTGAAATTTGGAGCCAGCTACTTGGTATCATTTAGAAACACCATTCTTCTTCAAATATTTACAAAGGAAAAAGAAAAAAACCAACACCACAACATGACCAAGACTGTATTGTGAAAATTGGAGAGCAACTATCATAAAGGTTGGTGCTGACAGAAAATGATCACTTCAAGCCTATGATTCATACACCTGTAAAAGATTAAATTTGCTTTACTGATAATTTTTTTTGTTCTCCCAGACAGTTAATTTTAAGGAGAAGTTCATGCTTCATAAATAAAATTGATATGATGTTGGAAAATATGGGACAAAACTAAAATACTATGGATGCCCAGTCCATATTCCTGAAACTTATGTACAAACCCTCTTTCCCTTCTCTCTAACCAAGTGTACATTCTTTCTTAGCATATGCAGACACTCCACAACATATACCTGTCACACTTAAAAACCCAGTCTTTCAGTTTTCTTAGTGGTCTTGCATAACAGAAGTCAAGATCTGAGGTTCCTGATCCATGGTGTGCATGACATCAGGGTATGGAAAACTCTTTCAGGTGAATGAGGAAGGTGGCAGCAGCAGTTCTTGACAGTGGCTGCATGGAATTTTCCACAGGAGCTGCTAGATAAATCCCTCAGATTTCCTAAAGGAGTTGATACAATTAGAATCCAGCATAACCGTGCCTCTAATTACAGTGCAAACTGCAGGAATGAAGTAGAGAGCATTGGATTGGGATGGAAGAAAAGCTAGATCATGTTTACCTCTGAGGGGAAAGGAGAAAAGCAATTGAGAAGGGAGAGGGACTGAAGTCCTTGTTTTGGCAGATAGGAAAGGAAGGGGAGGAAATAAGAGCCAGATAGTGAACTGTTGCTTAAGCAGGGTGGGTGTGTAGAAGGAAGCAAAGAGCTTAAGTTTGGGAAGGGAAAATGAGTGGGAGTGGAGTCCTGGCTTGGGAAGCAAGAAAGGACATGCAACCTGCCCTGAAAGCTATCAACTGCTGCTGCTTTGAGTAGTGGTTCTCAAACAACCAAGCCTGGAAACCCGATTTCCACCAAGTTCAGCCTGGGTCAAACAGAGTAGAAAGTGAATTTCAGAACAAAGGGATTATGGCAGACAACTCCCTGCCCGCTCTCCCCTGCCTTTTATAGGAAGAGGAATCAAGAGAAGGGCTCAGCTTTGGAAACATGGCTCCACTCCCAACCCATTTAGTGTGAAAACCAACACCTTAAATTGCACCCATGGGACCAGCAGGAGCAAGAGCAGCTCAGAGAACAGGGTATCTATCCCATACATCCTCTCAGGTATGTTGCTTACTGAATGATGCATTTACACTGAGACTGCACTGCCAAGCAAGTACTGCAGGGTAGCTTTCAGGTCTATAAATGCAAAGCTATCATTTGCAGTAAAAAGAAAATTTTAAAAAAACCCTAACAGATGTGTATACTGGAAATGATGCCAAGGAAGAGAAGCTATAATTTTTTTTTCCATTGACTATTAATGGACAATATGAGGACTTGGCATCACTGAAGAAAAGCTAGCTCCCCATCCAGCAAATACATAGATGTATTTTGGCCTAGTTAAATAGGTAGCTCGTAGTCCTGACTTCAGTAGAAATCAATGCTTAAAGTTAAACTCATCCATAAGCATCTGTGGGATCAGAGGCTGTGTCCCCATAGTTGGCTTTTTCCAATACAGTTTACAACCCTGCCAGAGAATCATATTTAAGACTGTATTGCAGTATGTCCAATGTATTTAGCTGGTAACTCCTGCATCTCGGGAAATATAATTGCCACAAACTACTGCTGAAGGTTTGCTTTTCTGATCCCCAGTTGTTCTGATCATCTGCTTTCTTTTTTGGTCAAGACATAAGTCATTATACTGCAAGGACTTTGATTTTCTTTATGTTCACATCCATCATGCTGGCTTTGCTGAAGTCCTTATGTGTATTTTTTGCGATACGCATCATGTTTCGAAACACATGAGCAATACACTCACTAAGGATAGAAATTACCATCTCCAAAGGCAAAAAAATTATGTTTATTCTATTATCTAGCTTCACCAACAGAAATCTCATTGATTAACTCTATTCTAACACACAGACAGATAAGGAATCTTATTACCTCATAATGAGAGCTGATTTGTCCTCATCTAAATCTCCATTACTTCTGTCATCTCAATTTTATGTCATTTCCTTCTTACAGATGCTTTTATGTTAAATTTCCTCAAGCAGACAAGAGATATTATGTTTGTTTGATATCTACTGCGAAGCCTTTTATGTGGAATGGAAATAAGCATAGAAAAGCTAGAGGAAAGTTTTGTATCCTCATGCACTCCAACTATATATATTCTACAGTGCAGATTCCTTTTATAACAAAAACTACACTTCTCCTTCTCAGAAGCAATCCCAATTCCAAAGCTAATTTGCAGGCTCAAAAAATATTTTTATTTGAAATTGTATTATTGCTGATAATATTAGCCAAAAATTAAAAAAATCCAGAATGGCCCTACAGATTATCAGCTGATCCATATGCCACAGATCTGATATAACAATGGCCTCCTACCCACGAGTACAGATTTCTTCCTTTAACATAGCTATCAGCTTCACAATGCTTGTCTTATCAAGGTATAGGTCTTGGAATAAGTTTCTAATCAGAAACCTCTTAGAGTGGTGAAACCAAACCTGCATGAAGAGTGACTTGCAGTTGTCAAGCACACATAAAACTAGACTAACCTGATCATTTTTCTCTATCTAAAAAAGTTATCATGCTTAAGGGTGGCCAAAAGCAGCACAAAGTCTAGTTGAAGGGGGACCTTATCAGTGTGTATAAACACCTGACGGGAGGTGGTAAAGAAGGAGCCAGCCTGCTTTCAGTGCTGTCCAGTGACAGGACCAGAAGCAGTGAGCACAAACTGAAACACAGAAAATTCTATTTAAACATAAGAAACTCTTTTTATTCATGGGAGTGTTTCAGTGCTGGAGGAAGTTTCTCAGAGAGCTTGTGGAGTCTTCCTCTTTGGAGATATTAAAAACCCAACAGGACATGCCCTTGAGCACCCTGCTCTAGGTCACCCTGCCCTGAGCTGGAGTTTGGACTAGACAATCTTCAGAGGTGCCTTCCCACCTCAGAAACTCTGTATTTCTGTTGGAGTGCACTGGATTTAATTTAGCAAAGTATTTGATAAAGTACTCTCCAGGACACTAGTGGTTCACCTGGAAAAGAGAATTACAGCACTGATAAGGAATGTAAGAGTGCCAACACACAGCACAGAAGAGACATGCTAGGTCAGAGGAGAGTTACTAATTTGGCCCGTGGTCTTTGAACAGATCTTTCCTTACTACTTTTATCACTGATCTTGATACCAAAATGTAAGAATAGTGTAATGAAATTCATGGCTGACAAAGCTGGGACACATGACTGACAAACCAGGGAAGCACTTCTAATGGAGAAAAGGACCAGAATATCGTCACAGAGAGACCAAGTACTCTTAAAGACTAGAGAAACTGGGTAAGTAATAGAAAGGGATTTCAGGGGCAGGGAGAGGACAACTAAATTAATTAAGTGAATGGAAAATCTTCATTAATAGAGACAAGGAGAACTCTGTCCATTTTAGCCTACCAAAGTAAAGGCTAAGATTTTATTTTTTAATAATGAATTGTGTTGCCAAAGAACAAATGGCTTTGAATAAATTGAATCTGCAAAACAGAAGTTATCTAATCAGCAGACCAGTGAGGTCTTGGAAAATTCAAATAATACAGCAGAAATTAGGGAGAATAAATCTAGCTAGTCTTAAGATAAAGACTGAACAGTCTGTGAAAACAATTATGACATGGTGGTCTGTGGCAGCAAGGGACAGAAATCAGCAAACCAAGAGCTCCCATTTAGCACACATCTATCTAACCCACGCTCTCTATTCCAGTTTCAGGTCCCTTCTTCACACGCTGCCCTGGACTACAGCACAGGGGCCACCTCTGAGATGCTCAAAATTATACTGGAGACAAGACTAAGTATATGCAGGATAAAGATTGATTAAAATATAAAAAATAAAAAAGTTCCAGGTGGATTGATCCTACACTGAGACAGGCCATGACAGTTTAAAGGAAATAGTGAAGTATCTACCATCTTAAGGCAACTCTCAGCTATGTATAGCTTTTTGTGGAAAAGGAGTGATCCAGGAAGATCTTAGGCTAAGGTAACCACCCTGAACTGAAAATAATAATGCTAATCTCCTTACCAGCTGTTCATTTTCTCCTTTTCTGCCACTAACAATGACACAAGTTAATTTAACTCAGACAGCCACAGACTGTGTGATGGTGAGACTTGCTGAATAAAATCAAGAGACATTTCTTCATTTACAGATCTACATGTTTGAAAAACAAAGATGCTCAGTTCAGAGTAGTCAATAATATTCAGAAGGGCTAAAGCAATACGGCCTCAAATGATTTGAATACCTTTGGTGGTGCTCCACATCCCTCCAAAAGTAGTTTCCTCATATCTCAGGTTCGGCACCTGAAGGGAATGTATGCATTTGAAATAATGGTGATTAGCTATCCTTAAATTAAAGAATAATCACTGCATGATGTTGAAGAACAAGAGAGCATATATGACTCAGAAAAGTTCACCTATGTATTTAGAGACTCAAAAAAGAAGGGGGCTTGTGCTAACAGGTTAGAAAAACAGTATGAAAAACATCCTGAGGGCAAAGGATCTAACGATTGTGTCATGACATGCATTTTAGAAAGAAAAGATTAACTGCCATGATGAGCTAAGTGACCATTTAGACAATATTGCAGATAAAGGAACTAGTTCCCTGCTGAGTTTTTAATGGCTTGGGAACAAAACAACCTCTACTTAGACACCAGAAGTGTTTGACCCCAAAAACTTGCTCTTGCTGTGTTTGCCACATTGTGCCCATACTACCTTTTTGGTTCAATGTTGCAGTGAAATCCTGAGCATTCCAATTTACCTCCTGTCAGATGGGTTTGAAAGGTGGTTTCAAGACATTCAAACTAGATTCTTTGAGGAGGAAACTCATCCAAAAGTTCTCCTCCATCCACCTAGGCACCAAACTCACCCCAGTCCATAATAATGAAAATAAAGGGTTAAATCACTAACTTGTCCTTGAGATAGCCTCAAACGATGTGTGAGATGGCGATATCAGGGGAACACATTAAATCTAGTCCAGGGTAAAATACCCATAACATTAACAATTTTTATATATTAGATGGCGATTCATCTGCTCTAGTCTACTGATCTCCCTCGTTCACACAGAATTACTTCCTTATGTAAACATGGCCACAAAGACAAAAACATTATATCTCCAGGTAAACGTTGTGCATTAATAGCTCTATAAGGTCTGTGATTGCCATTGGTTTGTTGTTTTTTGGGGGGGGATTCTGTGTTTTGTTTTGTTTCGGTTTGTTTTTTTTTTTTCCCCAATGGTGAATAGAAACTCATTTGTACCTAAATGAAGTGATAATCAGTGTCTCTTTTTCCTAGCAGATGTATATCTGACCAAGATTCAATTAATGTGGACCATTGACTGGACATCAATTTCTCTAGCAGACACCGGTATTCAGAGAGAGCATAATGACAAGGCTGCACAAGGCTGCTTCTTGCTCCAGTAATTGAAATAGTTGTTCAGAAGAATTTCTTTACATTTTATGGTCCTGTTGCATGATAGATACTATTCAGAAAATACACCACCTCGTGTCACAGATCAGCAGAGAAGAAAGATGACTCCATTCCAACCACCGAATGATCAAGACTGCTGTGGGAATGAAAAGATCCTGAAACAAGAGTTCCCCACCTCAGTTTCCACAGGCAGATGTTCAGAAATGTAAATTGTATTTTGGCCTCATGAATCGTCCTCAGTGTCCCTATTACAATCCCCTACTGCATGCTTCCATTTCATCTGTCTAGCACTACTATAATTTTATGGCTAAACATGTCTGGGTTTTCTCCCTCAACAATCAGTCTAGAATTACTCTCACAGTATTGCAAAGTTGGGTCATTTCTGATTCTTGTTTCATTTTCTCCATTTTAGTTGCAGCGCTGAATCATGTTAACCATATGGAAGGTAAGTGGCCTCACATACCATATCATGTGGGATCCAAATGGGGTTGCCTAATGCCCAGGCAGCCCTGCACCAAGGTACCCAGACACCCTTCCTTGCTGCTGCATGTTGCTGCCATCAGTGAGTTCTCCCTGTATCCCAATGTCCTGAAAAGGAGTTTACTTTGCAAGTGAGCAGAGCCTGTATTCATTGTGCCTGTAGCTCTCCTCCCTCTCTTGCATGCAACGTGACAGTCTCACAACCGTCCTCTCTTTCGCCCGAGCACTTTCCTCAGATTGCCTTATCCCAGGCTTTCGTGGCCATGGGTCTGGAACACGGCTCTACACAAGCTGTGCACTAGGCTGGGAGGGCACTACAATGTACCTGCAACAACCACATGGACCTGAAGCATGGGTCTGTGCAACACCAGATGTTTGAATGGGTAGCCTCTAATAAAACCTATAGCAGATCTAGGGGAGCTTTTCCACCAAGAAAGCTTTTCCACATTACCTCTTGGCTTCAGTACTTGTACTGTCCCAGGAAGCACCATGCATGGGAGCTCTAGGTGAGGATCACACAGGGCACTGTGAGGACAGACTCCTGCAGCTGCTGTGTGCCAGACTGCACCCATGCTTGACACTTTTACAGTTGCCATGGAGAGACCAAAGCATGCAGAAGTATCACATCCTCCAATTGCAACAAGATCTCACAGAAATAAATATCTATTTGTGAATTTAAAAGGGAAATACGATAAAATAATTATGAAAATCTATGCCCAGTGACTGCTGGCAAATATTAATTACCTGGCAAAGCTAGTCTATCATCCTACATTATCAGTAGGCTGAAGCTCTAGCCTAACCAACCTCTTTAGTAGAAAAGAGAGGAAACTGGACACAGCTGTCTCACCTTTCCTTTTAAGACTTTCACTTTTAAAACTCAAATACTTTTAATCCTAATTGTCTTGCAACACAAAAATGGATTAAAGTACCATTAAGCCAAGAATCACATTTTTGTGTGCAGTGCAATTTTTCACAGATTTTGTGAATAGGTTGATTTCCCTCCCAACACTTATATTTCTGCCCTCTGAAATTGTGCTGCAGCTACAGCAGCTGATAATGAGAACAGCTCAAGGATAAGACTGATTCTCTGAGATTGCAAAGAAGAGCTCAAACACCCACTCCTTCCAAGTGCTACTACTTGGCAACGTTTCTTGAAGAAAGAAACACTAGTATATTAAGGTTCATTGAGCAGACAGGAAATGACCAAAATCTTTTCATTTGGGCTTCAGACCAAAATAAACACACTTTATGCATTTTTAATGTGTTTGGTTTTTTGCTTGTTTTGATGAATTTATTCTCTTTTTCTGCCAAACTGTGAATTTATGGATCCTAACTAGATATAGAAATGTTAAACTATTGCAATTAATTCTGTAGCCATGAAACAGCCCAAGTTTGCAAGCTTGATGGCTGAAGGTAATTTTGGTCAAGCCTCTGATTAAGGATATTTGCAGCACATAATAGCAGTAATTTATTGAAACTATGGCTCAGTGAACAATGATATCTATACTCACCTGCCAGTGGATGGCTCTCAATTAGCCATTTATGTGCATGTAGCTAAGTACATCCAGTTATTATTATTTTGATTTGTTTTAAGGACTTAGAAGCTCAGCTAGAGACCACCACTCCCAAACATCACCCACATTTGAGGGAATTTAGTCTTAGACTAAACACACAATCTCACTTTTTTCCACTGAGCCTTCTGAGTCTGTTGCGTTGGTGATAGCAGGTAGAGAGAAGCAGGCCAAAAGAGCAAGGTACAAAAATCAAGTCATGTAAAGTACTCTAACCAGAAGGTCCCAGGGGCAAATGACTCAGGGCTAGCACTCCTGGAGCTAGAGAGGGAAACTGTGCTAAAGCACATTTTACTAACACAGACCCAGCTTTTTCTTTTTTTCTTTTTTCCCCCTGGAAAAAAATTGAAAGCAGAGAGCTGAAATAAAGACGTAGGCAATGTCTTTCATTCATCCTAGAGAGAGGGGGAAGTGGCTTGTTCTGCGGTGATACAGTGCCATCTAGTGATTCCTTCAAGGAAAAAAAGAAAAACCCACCAAATTACATCTCCAGGTTAAAAAAAAAAAAAAAAAAAAAAAAAAAGGAAGCCTAAATTACACCTCGGGTTGGATGAGGGAGCCTGGCAGGTAGCCTGGTCCCTTGACAGGTTGGAGATCTAAACAGGCTTCCTCATCACAGGCAATAGCTGCCGAGGAGGTTTGAGTTGAAAGACATCACCACCTCCACCACCCTCTGCAGGGATGGGAACCCAGGGTGGCAGCTCGGTGGTCAGCCCTGGGCAGGCCAGTGGGTCTCCACATCTGCTCACCATCTTCAGGAAGCCAGCACGTCATGACACTCCAGTTTTAAAGGTCCCCAAGGCCCATGTGACAGGCAGCACAGCTTCGGCAGATGTAGCTGGGGTTCACTTAACCAGCACTTTGCTTCCCGGGGTTTAATTAGCTGCTGCTCTGCTAAATAACAGCTCCCAGGAGGCAGCGACACGTCAATGCTGTTACAAGCTGGTGCCTGAGCCAGCCTGAAGAAACGCTACAGCTCTACATCAGAAGCAGCACAGCTAGCTGGAAGTGGTTAGGAGTAACCTCTTTCCTCCCCTCCTGCTTCCCAACCTCTGCCCCCCCAGGCTGTCAGCTGGAGTTGAAAAGATTAACTTCTTCAGCGAGAAGTGTCCAAATTCTTACACTGGTTTCTAGACTCCTGGTGCCTTCCTGTTCAAAGACAGTCATCCAAAGGCATAAGATAACCAAATAGCAATCAGGACCTCGAGGTCCTAAGCCAGTTTGAAGGCTGACAGACAGCTGTGCCTCCTATGGTAAGTCACAGAATCACAGACTGGTTGGTGCTGGAACGGTCCTCTGGAGATCATCTAGTCCAACTCACCTGCTAAAGCAGGTTCACCTAGAGCAGATGGCATGAGTGGTTCCACTGTCAAATCTGGAGTACTTACCTGGTAGGTATAATATACAGATAGTCGGATACACTAGATACATCTAATATCTATAAAATAATAGCTTAAGGTAAAGTACGTACCTTTAACAGGGTGTTCCTACCTACCTGGAATTCAAGAAATAGCAAGCTTGACCTTCCTTATGGGTTTCCAGCCATAAATAACATAAGATGACAAGGAGAACTGGTTCTGCCAGTCACCGCATCCCATGACAAAGATGTGCTCAGCATGCAACCGGTGTGTGAAGAGAGGCACTGCCACTCAGGAATCAGAGGCTGAAAGAGGGTTGGAAATGATCAGGATCAGTACAGGACTGTTTGGGGGTTTTTGTTCAGTTGTGCTGACTGGACTAATCCAAATAGCACCATCTTTGTCATGGCTTATCTAATAGCATTATAAAACCAAAAATGGGTGACAGGAATTTCCTGACAACTGAAAAAAAAATTAAAATTCATGTTTAGAATAGCAAATAATATCTTGTCAACAATTTCATGATTCACACACAAAAAAGGACTGTTTTTATGTTTAGAGACAAAAACTAAACACTGAACATTGAGCAACTTATTACCTTTAAAGCCATTAAGAATATCCAAGTATGCTAGTAGTACCATTCATTATCACTTTCATAACCATGTTTCATATTGAAAGTCAAAGCACTGAACTCATGCATTTCTAAGACTTTCTAATACAGCACCAGAGTAGATGAAGGAAGAAGAATTTCTTACAAAAGGACAGCCTTTCCTCAGATGCATCTGGGGAAAACGTCACAGGTAGCTTGATGCATTTTTGCTGTCTGTGTGAGGACTTTGGGATTAACCCAGTATTGGGGAGGGAAAGGGGGTCTCCCACAGGGACATGAATTTTCTCATCACTGTAAAGAGAGTGCTGGTGAAGAATGAATGTATTTGTGAAAGAATTACCAGTAACTGTTCTCCCATATTCTTTGAGTGATAAGCTAGCAGAAGTAAAATTCCTGATGCAGAATCAAATAGGAACTTGTCCACGTTTGTGTTTGAGCTAGTTTTTCTTTACTGATGCAGTGTTTACCTTTTCTCATTGCTAACAATTTTTCCTTCAATTGGAAATACTTCCCTGAAAACTAGAGTTTGCATATTGGGCCATAATGCTATCATAGTCATACAGAGTCTAAGAAGGTCTATTGAAAAGAATGGGGAAAAGGCTTCTCAAACAGTAGAGGAGCAGATTCTGACGGCTCTAATATTTCAAAGCTGATCGTCATTCAACACTAACATGTAATTCTCAAATTCCATGACGCACAGGAAGCAGTCCTTTGCCCTGTTCCATCCGGGTGAGCTCCTATTTGGATACCATAGCCAGGACTGAGTGTCATATTCTCAAAGTTAAGTACAAAAATCCAGTGAAAGCAGTGAACAACAAGACAGATCCAGAAAGTATGACGTACAAGGAGGACTTGCACAGGGTAAAAAATTCAGCTAGCGGAAAGAGGAAAGACATAATGAGATCTTCCTCTCCATCATGGATGGGAGGAAAATGTAAGGACCTTCATTTGCAATTAGGAGAATGCTAGCACAAAGCATTTTAGCTGTGCAGGTAACGATATATGAACACGGTTCCTGAGAGGCTGTGGACTCTCCACCATCAGAGGTTTTTAAGGACAAATTTAATAAACATACAGGTATAATTACTCTGGCCTGGAGTAGAAGCAGAGCCTAGACAAGTTCATGAGGTTCATCAAGCCCTATTGTGCTATGAGTCTCTGATATTAAAATTCTAGCCTAGAAAAAATGAGCTTCCTTCCAACTGCAAATACAGAAACAAATAACAAGTACAGCCCAAATTCACCCACACCAGTGTAAATCAGGAGGTACTAAGCTAAAGGCAGTGGAATTATGCTGTAAAACCCAAAAAGATAGCATTCAAGGTCATTACGCTAATGGATTTTAAGGTAACGTACAGCAATTTCAAGACACTTTTGTACCCACACTAGTTTTCTTGTTCCGTTCTATACCGGGTTTTGTAGCAATAAGAGTATCACCTCATTACCTTGGCACCTGGGTAGTGTAGCAGGGTGGAAAACAATATTAGCCAGGAGAAAAGTAAGCCAATTTGATGACCCTGCACCATATTTGAAATCCACTGACGGAACGTTTGGAGATCAGCACATTCTTTATATGATTCTGCTTAATGAATCAATTTCTCTGACTTCCGTAGCTAACAGTTCCACACAACTTCCTTTTTTTAACTGTCTAATTTTGTACATGGTAAGTGTATTAATTAAAAACGGGACCAAAGGGCATCACGCTTTCTCGCTTTGTTTCCAAGATGCCCACCTGCTTCTGACACAACCAGTACCCTCCAACAGGTACCGTTATGTCTGCATTGGCATCCTGTCCCAGGGCAACCCCCTTACCTACCACCTTCCAAAAAGCTGGGCTGCCCCTTTGTATAACTGTAGGAAGCTTTCATTGCATACAGGAGCATTTAAATGTCCCTTCCATTTAGCATGAAGGGCAAGGTAGTCAGTACAACATTGGGTTTAAGGTAATTTATTTATTGACAAGGACCAGCCTAATGACATCTACCACTGTATAGAAATCAGCTCTTTTCAGTGGTAAAGTGGAAGAAGAGTCTGCCTAGCTGCATGAATACCCCAGAGCATCACATGTAGTAGTGGTTATATTTAACTCTCCATGTGTGGACACTCTTATCCTAAAAGTAACAAAGATATTTTCCTGTTAAACCCACTTCTGAAGATAAATGTTGAATATGAGTAAACTAAGAAGAACAAGACATTCATGCCAGGAGCTAATAAAGGACAGTTTATCAAGCTCAACATGAAGAGAAGGCCAAGACTAAGTGAGACACACCTGAAGCTGTGGATATAAAAAGCCCAGGCTCAAGGCATGAATGAATCACCTTAAAACACTTGCCCACACGAGTTGCCTGTGTCCTAGGAAATGGGTATTTAGAAGCGTGAAGCAATGACCACTAATTCAGCAGAGTATCTGGGCCACAGTTTCATGACTTCTGTCAATGTCTTCGACTCTGGGCAGCTTGGCTTATCATGGGTGGAGCTATTCATATGTCCACAGTTGATAGGATACCAAATGAGGACAACTTCCACTGAACACTACAGTAAAGCTCTTGCTTGAGTAGTGCAATAGCTTCACTATTTCTCACATTATTTGGCAACTGTGTCCTATATTTCTACCCTAGCAAAGCTCCTTATTTTCCATTGTTTCTGAATATAATATCATTCTGAAATAAGCAAACATTAAATTCAGGGCATTAATTTTGAATGCCACATTAGGTGTTCCATTGTATATTGCCACCACAGACTGTTAAAGAGGCACCTCTGCTCAGCTAAATTTAAGATTTTGTCTTCAGGCTTAATAATACCTCCAAGAGCTGCTCGACTCTATTAAGAAATTTAAGCATATACTTGAATTTAAGCATGCAAGTTGTCATCTGAGGTCAGTCAGAATTTTGTTTAAAAATAAATCTGTGATTAAGTCAGTATATAGACTTTTTTTTTTCCAATACAATATAGCTGCTATGGCAACAATCAGTAGCACAGCACTTGTGGTGAAAGGCAGTGCATTTTGATTATTAAATGAAGATTCAAACCTTCAGAATTAAATTGTTTTACTAGCATCTAATTTCCCTCCTGTTGGCTCAACAGACCTCAGTGAGTATTTATTAGCACTGATAAGCAGCACCAAGACAATAATTGTACAGCATGCTCTAAAAGACCACTTAGTACTGCATAATAAACACGGCATTGACTCCCTGTACCTCAGCCCAAAGACGACAGTATAGAACAGATATTCAATCTACAAGGATTTTGTATATCTTTGCCTTGGTAAAGAGATCTTTTCATTCACCTCCTCAAAAATTACCTCCTCAAAAATTAACACCTAATACACTCTATTATGCAAATGCTAATCACGATCAAAGCAGGTATGAGAAGGGATATCCAAGCCATGAACATAAGTCTATAGTTTTATTGTGTGTGCACGATATACATTTGATTTCTATCAGAACTGTATAGAGCAAATAACACATACAGTATCACTTTGTCTGGTGAAAGCAGGTAAATACCCCTAACTAGGTGGAAGAAAAAAATAGATGCGTGGGAAAGAATAAATACAAAATATCAGTGAAGAAAGAACAGGAAGGGAGAGGTTACTGACTGGCCTGAAGGTCATAGGCAAGTTCATACAAATTTCTGAAACTCTTTTCTGTGTTGAAAAACCTCAGACCTGCTAAATTGCCTTCTTTTAGGAGATGTTCTCAAGGCTGGTCCTAGACTACCATTTTGGAATTTTAGCAGGAAAATTTGGTTCCCAACAGTGTCCCCATAAATCAGCTGGAGCATGGTTGGGCTTTTGCAGCTTCCAGCTTTCCCTTCTGCCCTTTCAGTGGCCATGCCTGGTACAAAAATGTCAGATGTCTTTCCTTGATGTCACTCTAGGATCATTTCTACCCAGCATCTTGCTGTCACTTGCCACGAAGGTGTAAGGGATTTATATGCAATCTGCATACAGGCTGCCACAAAAGACAACATCAACAGAAACACTGAGGTCCCAAGGGTGTCTTGGGATTCAGTATGCTCTGATGCTCTGCTTCAAAAGTAAAGCACAGATAACATCCCTGAAATTAAATTCAAATACACTTCTGACAGCAAGAGGCATATACTAATTCTCCAAGAGTATAGCTGAAACAAAAGGTAGGTACTTTCCATAGCATATTGCTAAAGGAATCCATATTTATTCAGATAGTTTTCATGTAAAAGAATGGTCACTTGTTAATAAAAGAAAATAAATAAGTAAAAAGACCGAACAGTGTTCATAAGTGCTACCTCACAGTGAATCCAAAAAGCCACTTCAACTCTGCTTAACTAAGCTAGCTCTGAAATGGGAATGCCTGGGTGGAAAATTCTTTTGGCTCTGATAGCTATTTTTGGACTTGTCAGAAACAGTTTATCATAAAATCAATCATATCACTTAGATTTTTCCTGTTTTCAGCTGATAAAGCATTTCTTGCTTTTCCCCACATACTTCTTTAATACTGCCAGACTTCTTCATGCACAGTAACTGAGTTTGCCTTACTTCAGCCAGTGTGTTTTGTAAAGCCTGATGTCTATGGTCTAATTAATAATGTTAGAGTCGGGTCTTATACCAACTGTAAATGTCATATGCTCTTCCACTTTAAATATACTAGTTTAAGTCTCAGCGTAGCCAGTGGAAACTGAGGAAAAAAACAAAAACCACAATAATAGTATTATAATCTGACACTATAGGTGCCTGAACATTTCAACAGGCACAGGTTCACATCAATTTCAGACAAATTTCATAAAGACTTCATGTTTCAAAGTATATCACATCTGGATCTGGCCTAGTACCTATCTAAAACCTTAGGGACAAGGCTCTCTCACAGGAGCAACTTTCCTGCTAGTTTTTCAGTGCTTTGTCCTTTTCGCTGTTTCAAACTTGCAGAGGAAAAGGTGAAACAGGTAGTAATAGAACACCATGGTAAAAAGCTGAGAACAAAGGTTTTGAATACCAGCACCAAAATCTGTTTCAAGAAGTTGGTGAGCTTCAGTTAACTACTTCTTTTAATTTTTTATTTATGTTTTTAAAACATTTTTAGTGTCTTTCGCTGTCTTTAACACTGGACACAAACCCCTGCGGTAAAGAACAGTAGGCTCTGAGGTAGAAACCCAACACCTCCTCCTTGTCCTGAAGAACACTAGAGAATTACTTGCTGGGAAATCATCTTTGACAGGCACATGGGAAAGCCTCAGGAAAACATTCGTCATGAACCCTGGGTCTCCTGCTCAAAACCAGGGATGCCCTCCAGCCATATACCTTCGACACTTTTAAGCAGCTATACAGGACCCAGTATGAGAACCTGATGTTCCTTTTTGCTTTGACCTTAATCAACTTTTGCAGAAGTAACAGAACTGTTTAATCCATTCTCTTTTTAATTGATATAACATTAGGTTTATACATATGTAACCAATCATTTTGTACTTCTACAACATAAATGACTACAAGACTGAAATGTAACTTCATACAAGACTGAAAAAATCCCTTATCAAATGAGGAGGGAAAGAACTGAGAGAACTTTTCTCTCTTAATATGAATGATCAGTCAGATAAGTTTTCTATAACTACGAACAGCTTTGGTTCAAGAAGATTTCACTTTGCAGTTCAACACTACTAAAATACCCCATAAACTTAGTCTTCTTTGCCACGTACTGCCACAGAAACTTAAACTATCAGAATAGATGCTTGCTGTAGCAAAAAACATGAACACACACCCCCACACACACACACACCCCCACACACACCACTGCAAATTTTTTTATTGGTAAAATTCTTCGTGGTGCTTCAGAGAAAAGATATAAAACAGTCTTAATTCTGCAGACTAAAGCAAACTGTTCCTCAAATAAACAGCAACCAGGCAGAAAGGGAAATTCATTGCTTGGCTCAGAAGTTTGTGAACGCTGAGAAGGCGAGAAGATCTCTGTGGGCAGAGAGAGTTCTTCTGCCTCCGCCCATCCCGTCCAAATCAATCAGCAGTGCAGCTCTACACACCCTTCAGGGCTGGTTTATATTTAGAACTTAATAAAGAATAAAAAATAGCAAATCATACACCCTCTCTGCTTCGGGGAAACAAATGTGCTAGTCAACGGAAGATATAAATAATCACACGATGACACAACACAACGCCTCATCCGGTGGCTGCAGTGCAAACCACTGTCCGCCAGCCAACAGAGCTGCTGGATGTACTCCATTAATCTCTTTTCCAACGTGACAGATTCTTTTCTTGGGAACTAGCCCAGTTCACGAAGGAGTCATTTGTTCCCCCCATCAGCTGAGATCAGTCACCAGTAACTCATCACTTTTGATCCAGCCTGTGTTCTTCGCTTGTAACTGAGACTTTCCAGCAATGATACTGCAGCTGGCCTGCAGGAAACACCTCCAAGCTCCCTATTCATAGTGCGGGCAGGGCAGAGGAAGGAGAGAGCAGGCAATCAGATACAGAGTGATAGAAAAAGTGTGATCTTCCTTTCTCTCGATAACGACACCATTTTCTCCACTCAGCTTTAACCTTTCATAAACATTCCAGAAGCCATGTGACAACCCACAGCCCCATGCAATCTAGGCCTAGTAACTCCAAATATTTAGATGAAAAGCAAAACCCAGAGGGCCAGGCATGGACAAATAGGCCAGAGAAAGTGAACGTGACCACTCAGCTCTGGGTAAGAGCCAGTCTGCATTCCTACTCCAACAGCTCCAGGTATTTCTATTAAAACTGCTTTTATGTTCCATTGGATTAACTGGAGAAGCTGTCCTGCAAGCAAGAAAACAAGAGTTTTGTGTACTTAGCTTTCCCACTCTGTCACAATTTATGCTTAGGGAAAGTATGAAAAATAAAGCTTTATCAGGGACTTTCATGCCCCCTCTCACGCAGTTGTTAGTGAGGTTGGCACAAGGCAGAAGTAGTGGTGCTTCTAGAGACACACATGAAAGGATGGAGAAACTTGGAACACTTTGATGTTAAATGCAGAGAGGACGGCAGGTTTATGTGGTGGGTAAGCAGAGGCTTGGGATATTGCAACGTGAGAAGTCACTGACTAAATAGCACCGAAGTCTTGCCTCATCCATCAAAATTCTTTGGTGAATCTGGCTCTATAAGTCTACTCAACTTCACAAGTGCTTGCAAACACAAATGACTGTGTGAGGGCATTAAAACAGACTGTGGTGTACTTTTGTCCTAGTAGAATTCCTTCTGAACTACCCCAAGGAATGGAGTCAAACTGATAACCAGTGTAAACCAATGAAGCTCTGCCCAAACGTACCAGCTGCAGATCAAACCCCTATCACCCCAAATGTGATAGGAGGTGTACAGGGACAGAACAGAAAAAAATACGATGGGTTTACAGGGAGGGAACTGGAATATTTACTGCTTTCCAGCTGGCTTACAAGAGAAGAGTGCTCGTATGGCAGGCTTGTGCTCTCACATTGCTCCTCAAGAAAGTGGGAAAAAATTGAGGAGTTTATTCACATGCTCAGTTGCTCTCTCTGACCTCTAATAGAAGCAAAGGCAGCATGAAATGAGGTCCAGGCTACTGCAGAGAATTTCCAGATAATGAGATTTAAGGTAGAGTACATGTGTTTATATACACACATCTCAGCAGTTAACCACTATATCAAGTAAAAGATGTGCTGCCGCTTTAGAGGTTAAGCGATTCCATTGTCAGAAGGGAGACTACAAAGACCCTAGTGCAATCCTACTGTGCATGATGAGTGTGTGTGTAGAGTGAGTGTGAACACACACCTGCTCACCCTGGTAGCAACAACATTTTTGTTGCACCTTCCCAGGTACCTTGGAGCCAGCCATAACGTGCAGGACATTTTGTTAGCTGGGCTGTTGGTTCAGTCCTGGATCGAGTTAGTGCTGCAATTGAAAAGCTGGTGCTGCCTGATGCCTTTTTGACAAGCAGCGCCAAGTGAATGAGTTGGATCCAACTCTTGGCACTAGCATGGCTGCTGGCACCTTTACTGGAAGTTTCTGTGCACACAAAGCATGAGTTTGTTCTTCTCAGTCCTAGTAGGGCAGAGCTGAGGTCCTACTGCAAAAGTTATTGCCTGATGTGCCTCCATTTGTGGAGGAGGAAATTGGGGTCTCTTGGGCTGTTAATTCTACCAGCATTTCTTCATAACTTCCCTACAGTTTTCTCAGAATTAGGGGTGGTGGAGGAAACAAGTCTAAACAAACACAGTGTTAACATTTTACAGTAGAAGGAAAGAACCACCCTAAAAATAGCGCAAAGCCATCATTTTAAATTACACAGAGCAAGAGCAATGCCTGTTTGGAAACCGTAATTTCAAGGTAATGAGGGTGTTTGTTGAGGAAGGAGCGTGTGACCTTGGCCATATTTCTTCTCCAGAATAGGTGGGGATGTGTCACAAATACTGTTACCAACCGGAGCCATTCCTCATTCCCACACGGCATGCTCTGCCAGGCCGTGCCACCAAGGGACAAAGTGCAGGCCTTGCTGTGGCCACTCCGTAGGAGCAGCTCGCAGCCCCTTTGTCACCGTGAACCTGCGGCAGGGAGCCAGCGGTGCCCAAAGTCAGAAATAGCAGCGCTCCTTTTATCACCCAAGGTGGAGCACGTTTCACGCTGCACAATGCGGTGCCAAAAGGTCCGTGGAGAGGGTGGGGAGATTCCTCTCACCTTTTCACAGGGCTCATCACTTAGTCTTGATGTTTACAAGAAGCGTAGGGAAAGGTTTCTCGTTTCCATGCGTGGCAACATGACCCTAACCTCTCAGTTCAGGACGTGGTCTTTATAAAGATTAGACTGCACGGGACACATCCTGAGGAAAGGGTGCAGTGCCGCTCCGCATGACCGCTATCTAAGAACATGAACCGTATTAACCTTTTGGGGGGCTCATGGAGGGAAACAGGGAAAATGAGACAGCTACTGATCTGGGATACACAGTCACCTTTAAACAATACTTTGGTCACACAGTCTAATGACTGTCTCTTTACCTTTGCCCCCATCCCACTGCAGTGGAGAATTGTAGGTCTAAGCGTAAAGTTAAGAGCAGGAGCTTGAGATTTAAACCGTGCTTGGCCAAATTTCCTATTGCAATGACCCAAAGCAAAGCGATGAGAACAAGTTGAGTCCTCCCAGCTCTGCAGGGCTGGTCTGAGCTCCACAACCAAGCTTCTCCATCCAGAGCAGGGCTGCTCCTGGCAGTAGAGAGACATCCATTTATGTTGGAAAAACAACATGCTGCATTCAACACCCTCTCTAGTAACAGAAAGCACTTTCCTCATTCACACTTTTCCATTAACAAAGTATGCACCAGTCTCCCCTACAGAGAAATAAGAATTACTCCCATTTCTGCTGTTTCAGATGTTGAGTGTTTTGCGTGGTGATCTGCAGGTTCAGAAATTAGACCTGTAGCTATTCAAAGCATTGCAAAATGTTCAGGGCCACATAGAAAAAGGAAAGAGAAAAAGAAAACAGGAAAAAGAAAACATGAGGTTTGTGAAACCCTGGGCAACTTCCAGTTAAGACAACAAAAGCCTGATGCGATATGCCAAATATTCCTGCTCCTCTGACCATGCAGGGCCTAGTCCATGCACGATCACTGCTTTGAGTGATCACCTTTCTTAAATTTAACGCAGAGAATAGCTAAGCGGTCTGCAAAATGGAAAGAGAATTAATGTCGTGAATTAATCACAAAAATATTACTTAGCTTCAAGGAATGGAGCTCTTTCAAGAGAGATCAAAATCTGACAGCATCCCAATGGCAGCTCCACAAAGTACAAGTCCCGCCCTTGATGGCTGTTTCTTTATATCAAAAAAAGTTAATCTCCTGCACTGCTTCATGGCAGTGAAATGTAAATGAAAATTCAGTATTGCTCAGAATATTGCTGTAGATTTGTGATTTTCCTGTCCTGCGAATGAGTTAGAGTCAGCAGTTGCTTTTTTTCTGTGTTCAGGTACATGATTTGAGTGCTCTCAAGGTGAAAGTCAACAACACCTGTGAAACCTCTTATTTTCTTTTATTTCCTGAGCTTCACCTGAGTGTAGTTCTCACTCATATTCTGGCTTCTTTACATCTATGAGTTCTCTTCTGCTATAAATACCATCCAACGTTACTTTAAGGTTTCTCTATGATTTATAGGTATATAAATGGATTTAGAAGAGCCAACTCCAGTGAAATAAGAACTACCCAGACAGAATTAAAGTAGTCTGACTTCCCAGTAATGCATACTGAAAGCTTGCTTTCTTAGTTTTCCTGCCTCAGCTCTGCTCCAGTTCATCCCTACCAGATAACCAGCAGCCAGAGTACACACCAGTCAACACCTTTTTCATTGAGTCCCAGCAGCAAGAGTTTTCCAGAATGCTTGGAGACTATGTAAACCAAAGAAAGAACTAAGCAAAAAAAATTTCAGCCAGGAACCTTCTGCCTTCCCCCTCCGAAGCAACTTTATTCTCTGGCAAGGTTATTCAAGCCCTTCAGGATACGACTGCACAAGGTAAAAAACACACTTGACTCCCTTTGAAGAAATATCTTGCAGGTATAAGAGTATATTCTGTCCATAAATTGCCCCCAGTTCATATACTGCTTTGAAGATGGGAAGACCTCTGAATGAAGTGCTAAGAAGAGATAACCCGAATCCATCTTTTCTGGTATAAAAAACATAAAAAGCAGATTAATGTTGCACAGAAAATGTATGCCAGAAAAATTGTCCGATCATAGGATTATTCATCAAAGTTTTATTTGGAGCCTCAGGGACTGTTTAGATACTAGTATTTCCAAGCTGTATCTCAGTCAGAGATGTGATTTCACTACCTATTTTTGACAGTCAACTCAAATGGGACATTAGAGTAAATATTGCTAGAACACTATGACATTTTCTTCAACATTCAGGGCTGACAATTTTGACGTTTAAAATACAGGAGATTTCTGACAGCTTCCTCAAAAAGTGGTCTCTTTTGTGTCTGTTCAAGTACACAGTAACCCAACTAAAAATTATGTTTCTGAAGCACCGTATGTCCATTAAATAATTCATATCACTGACTAACACCAGCGAGAAATGGTATCGAGGAGCAAAACAACAAGTGAACCTGAGTGCATGTAAGCTCATTTTCAAATATTAATCGGGAAGGAAAGAAAGTTTAAGCATATTTTAAAAACCAGACAGAAATGCACCTCTTGCTGAATTTTGTCCTTGGACTGAACATTATTGTCTTCATGACTGATCTCCATAAACTGCAATAGCCCAGTCAAACCTCAGGAAGAATGACTGGAAGAATGATTCCTCCCCCAGTGGTGAAAAGTCACATCTCTGAGGCAAAGCAGCACAAGATGCTTTGGTAAACAATGTTCTAATTCCACTGGGGAAAAGTGGTATTGATGAGACCTAAGAGGAAAAGTGAGTCCTGTCAGGATGATGGCAAAACCAGGACCAAACCATCAGCTGATGATTAAAAGTAGACATCGGTTTGTACCAGCTGAGAGGAAAATGACCTCCCCTGGACCCTTGTTCTTAAAATAAGGGAATTTTATTATTTAGATGAGTCTGTGGTGTTAAGTGCAGGTGTTAAGTGGTGTTAAATAGCAGGTTGTGCTATAAAGAGCTCAGGAATCTGAAAAACTGTTTTTATTTTAGACTGTTCATGGAAAGAAACTGAACAGGAAGGTAAGGTCTCAGACCAGAGTGAGATTTTCTTTGGAAGTACATTGGATCAATAGCTCAGCTTGCCCTTCTTACTGGAGCACTACACTATGGAAACTACATATCTAAATAGTTATGCACATACGCATATTTATTTTTTAAACACAAAGCAAAGGTTTAAAAACATATCACCAACAGAGGAAGCACCCTGAAGCTCCTTCCAGGGGTCAGTTGATTTAGAAGAATCTCACAGTGCTGTAACAGCAATTTTCTCTTGGAATAGCCAACAAACTCCTGTGCACGTGGCCGTTGCAGGATGCTGGCTTTCACCCCCATCCCATATGACTCAAAGCCACAAAGTTCAGAGACACATTTGATGATCTAAAAAAATCCTGCACACTGTGTGTTTGAAGAGGCAAAACTGACAGCTCTGACCAAAAATTATTAACTATAGGAATATAATTATGGGCTACAAAAGTATTGTTTCCATCCTCAAAAAGCTTAGTGCAGTTCTGGGAGCAAAACAGCACAGGAGGGAGGTAATTTCCTAATCAAACTTCTAAGACTATCTTATCAAAGCTATTCAATGTCCTCTACAAGGAAAACTGGTTCCAGTGTCATCTTGGAAAAAGATGACTGAAATACAGCCATTGAGCTGGACTGAAATTATCTATTTTGAGCTAACAAGTATCCATGTGAAAACATGGATATTTTAGCACATGAATCCAAAACAAAATCCCAGACTGACATTCTGCTGTTTCCTCCAACAATCATTTTGGCGTTCCTCCTGAGGACAAAAGCTTGCATTTTCAGCAGTTAAACACCGTTGATTCACTCAAGCCAGGTAAGTGTGAAGAAATCCATTTTAAAAAAACGAATGCAAGATTAGAAGACATTCCCTTTATTTTTTTTGTTTGATTGATTTTTTTGTTTGGTTTGGGGGTTTTTTGATTGGTTTGTTGATCTGGGTTTTTTACATGTACTCTTGAAAATGCTATTTTACAGCTGCAGAAAATGTGGCTTCTGCCTGGCTTCTGTGTTGAGTCAGCCAAACTGGAAGAAAAACAAGAAATCTCTCTGTAACTGAGGGCAAACCCTCACTTTAATACACACTGTTCCCAAAGGAGGAGAAAATTAAATTACTAAAATCGTAGCATAATCTTTTCATTATTATTTCAGGAGCCCAGAGTTAATTAGACAAGTTTAGCATCCTGTGAATGAATGTGTGTCCTTGACATTCTCCATGATAAATGGTCTATGATTACTTCCATTTCTCTGAAACCAGGAGATAGCTCTCATTAGCAGTACTCTGAAAGAAGACTTTTGCTCTTCTGGGGACTTATATAGTCCCCACCATAGTCATATCTGAGCACTCCACAACAACACCCATACACAGGGAATGTTCTTATTTCATCTTGCACATAACTGTGCAAAGGCCCCACATGCCTACAGTGAAGTTGCAGGGGTACTTACACCTCAGTCTCAACCATGGTTTAGCATCTGTCTCTTAGCTACTCATATCCCAGCGGGTTCCTTGGACCAGGCACCTTTGCCCTCACCTGAGCTGAGCTGCAAGGTCCAGCACATCTTCCCAAAGCCCAGGACAAAAACTGAGTGGTCACAACCAGGTGAGAAACCTTGGCCTGACCCATCTGATAGGGCATGACTCCACATCTCCCTCTTTCCGTAAACAGCATGCTTTAAACCACAGGCTGTAGCCCATTTAGGACACTCCTGCTCTCTTCTGTGGGAGCATTTGCATTTTCTAGGAAGTGACTAAGCACATCAGATGCCAGAGGGAAATATCATAAGCTAGGTTGTGCCATGGTTAACTCATCACTCAACAGAGAGGACATCTGGTGTGCTCCACCACCTCCTGTATTTTAGAAGACAAAAGTTACTCTTTGAAATACCAGCCTAGTAGTGTGCATCTGCCCCTTCGGACTCATCAGTGACCCCTGTAATTACTTCCCTGCATCTGAACACACACACAAGAGTACACACACCACTTGTCTTGGCAAAGCAGGTGCTTCTGAAGCTAATGGATGTTGCAACACATGGTCCAAGGTCCAAGTCCCACACTAGAAGGCCTTTTTTCAAAATTTGGGATCATTTTCCTCCCTCCACATTCTTTAAAAGAGATCAGAAATAAAGGCACAACATGACAGTAATACTACATACAAAGGTAAAGATTATTTGCACTTTCAGCACACTTCTGCTTATCCTCCCTGGGATCATGCTGGCTCCTCCGTTAATTGCAACGGTGTAGCAGAGCTCATGCTGAGTTCTACTCTGTTGGGCTGGTTTGGCTGAGCTGATATTCTCATACTGATTGTGCTTTCCCTCATGACCTCCAAATCCTTTGCAACTGATCCTTGTCAGGAGGCAGCACCATACATGTTTAGTTTCTGGATGCATAACTAGCTTTCGGCTGCATTAAAATGCATCCAGTTTACCCAGATATAATACTGCAGGACTTTCCTCTTTTTCTCATTATACACCTCTCTTCATCTAGAGTACAAGTGTTACTAATAAGGATTTTATATCTTTTAGAACAACAAAGCTAGTCCACTGAGTCCCCGTACATGCAAGCATAAAAAAAAAATGCTCAGAAAGAAGGGGAACAGAATTCAACGAAGAAAATGGCCCAGTCACCAGGATTTCCTGCAACCGTTCTGGGTCTCCTCTATTCATTACATCTAGCTTTCTACTTAACTACTAACTAGGGTGAAGAGTGGGACCCAGGTCTTCTTCTAGCCTAGGAAAATTTTATTCAATTTTTATTTTTCACTCCCTCACCACATAGAAAATCCATAGGCTTAATAAGAAGCTTGAAGTCAAGTACTTGGACACTTCAAGTGGCATCCCTTCTAGAGATGAAACAGGTGTTGAGCAAACATCCTTCCAGACTGAGCAAAAGCTTATACTTCAGCCCAGAGGACAAGCCTCACAGGAAAGTCCTCACAGGTCCCTCAGGATCCCACTGCCCTTTTTTTTTTTTTTCTGTTGTTGTTGTTGTTGTTGTTGTTGTTGTAAGAGGAAAGTCTTAGGGATAGGAGATCTGACTCTGCCTGTGAAGCTGAATCTTAGGGTATAGCTTTCTGAAGTTTTAAAATTCAAAGCTATTGCTTTAAAACTAGCCTAGTTTACATTCTAGCTCTGCACATTCAAGTTAGGCATGAAACTTTCTTTGATCTGAAAAAAAGTCCAGTCTGTTTTCGTCCCTCGGAATTTTACAAATACTTCTTGTTTTGCCTAAGTTACAAACACTATGGGAACAGGGACATAGCTTGATTTGAATATAAACTTTAGAACTGTTGTGTCTTCTCTCCAAAGTATCCCCAGAGTCTCCCTAAGCAAAGCTGCTTTCAAGCATTATACAATAGCTGGAGACAGATATAAACATGCTAAGAAAATATCTGAAACAGAACAAAAATAACCCTATGCTAATTGAGAGCTGTGAAATATGGCAAATATATTACTACCTACCCATGTAATCATCTCACACCAGTGAAATAATATTTTTGTGTTAAAGAGAATTGTACTTGCTCTTTAGGCTTTACGTAACAGTAATTAAACAAATCCTCACAATGGCCACATGATTTCATGCACGAGCCAGGGCAGCCTACAAAAAAAACCTTTGCTGCCGGGTTGGAAAATTCCAGGTCGCACAGCCCAGAGAGCTCTGTGAGAGCTGTCAGCCTGATGCCTTGGATAAGCCTGCCTCGTCCGCCAGGATATTGTATTCACTGCGCACCGGGAACAAGAGCAGAAAATCCAGAAGCAAAGTAGTTGCAACAGACACCTTCATCATCTGCAGGAAAAAGTCCTCGGACTACTTCATCTGTAAGGTGCCAGACAGTTATCCATGCGCATTGCTATACTAGAAGTCAGTCTGAATAAAGAAAATATGAGAAAGTTCATAGCATTTGGTATGAGAATTCAGTGTCCCCACAGACAGCCCCTGGTACAAGCAGGTGACCTCTATCATGTCACCTGCTTCACGGCCACCAGCACTGGTGGCTCTCCTGTGGGCTAGGACCTGAGCCTGGAGGTGGGCATGGGAAATGCAAGAACTACCCATTACTACAGGCAGGAAAAGAAATCTCCCCAACAGGCAACAGCTGCCCAGTCACCCATAAATATATTATATGTACATAGATGAATCTCTATTCATCTAAAAGGGGCAAGAAATAGCAGAATAAGCAAGGCACTTAAACTGCACCTTAACTAGAGAAGGAGGGAGTCCACTACAGTTGGAAAGTGAAGAAGGAGACATCGTTAGCACCAGCTGACCTCTCTTACCCCTCTGAGGTGCTGGACACAGGGATGACTGAATGGGGCACCCCAGGAGCTCACCTCTGAGAAACCCTCAGAGCCATGCTGGACATGGAGCCACCAACTCCATACCCCTCATCTGGGGATCCTGCAGAGCTCTGTCCCCTCCCCACCTACTGCTCCACCTCCCTATCAAATACTTTGGATATCTTGGGCCAGAAACACATAGATGACACACAAGCCTTTATCTCCTGTACATGAAACATATAAAGAAATCTCCTGTCACATCTAACACCAAGCCAATATCAACACCTGAAAGAAAATTCATCCTGTTAAAACTGAACCTCGACCAGATGCAGGTGGGGGAGGGAATCCATTCAAATCTACTAATTGTGTAATATCCCATCTGCTGTTGCTGAAAATGCCTGTTCCCCTAAACTAATGAAGCATTTCACAGCTTTGGGGTTCTTTTGCTCTTCCAAACAGGATATGTAAATAAATAAATAAATAAATAGGCAGAATGAAACATGCACAGATATAGCTATTCTTTCCCCTGCCAGCAAGATGAGTGGGGGATAAAAAACGAACGCAAGTGTTCTGCTGCCACCACATGGTCATGAATAGACCTAGGTAGAGTTTTAAAACACGTTCGTGCTTCTTCAGAATAAATTGATTCACAAAGCCATCCAGGTTCCCAGCCAACCTGGTCGGTCTGCCCTGCAAGCGGGTTGGATCCAGAGATTTCACAGTTCATCACAATCTCGGGTCTCAGCTCTGGGGTACAAGTTATTTTCAAAAAGTCTCCTCAAAGAGAAAATCAGCTTTTCAGCCAACTCGGGACACACATAGCAAATGCTTCTGAAAGGGGAGGGGGTGTAAGATGCATCCCCTGCTTTAAGACCATTAGAGCAGCCCCTGGCATACTTTGTGCAAAGACTATTTATTCCAGCGACTTCACTTGCCAAAAAAGCACTTAAAGACTGCCTTTCTGTGCCCTGTTGGCATTTTTATTTTTACTAAGAAAAGTGTAAGCTTTAGCTTGGCCAAACTCTGTAAAGAAAAAATAAATCCACCCTGGAAAATATACTGTTGAAAGGTACATTATGCAAAAAGCCCTATCATCTTAATTAGAAATGTCAAAATAAAGGTATTAATTAGGCTTAGTATTCAAGGGCTAGAGACTCTTCTAGACTGTCTACATCAGTTTTATAAGGTATTACAGCCCTGCATATCATAGCTCCACACCCTTAAAAATGTTATAAACTATACCAAAATTAATTAAAAAAAAAAGCTTTTTCTATTATCCCAGAATTTCTCCATGTATTTTCTTTTTGGTGTGCAGAGGAGCAGCAGAGCGATTTGCTACTCCATTCTTTCACAATTCATCAGTAATAATTTTTCATCAGCTGTTTTGCGTTTTAGATGTGCCTTTTCTTTCCCCAACAGCCCTGAAAAAATATCCCAATGACTCATTGGCTTTTCTCAAAATACAGGCATTTATAAAACTCTGTGCAGCTTTGTTTACTGTGAAATTCAGCTCAAAACCTGAAAAACAAATCATGAAGGGCTGCTGTAAAAATCCAATAGCAACGTAGCCTTCTGAGGCAGGGCAGTGGGGGGCACAAAACAGGTATCCAACTTTATTTCTCTTTGTGGAATGTGAACAAGTTTGTGAGATACCTGATAAAAAAAAATAAAAGCTCTAAATGAATAAGGGAAAGTTGCTAGTGGTTTTACATTTTCGTGACATACATTTCCAACACTTAGTTGTCTTAGGAGTCACTTCCAGTCTTTACTAATGCAGAATGACACCATCAGTGATGTAGCCAAATCTTTGAGCAGGGAGGCAGGGATGTGAAAAACACCATCACTGTGGCCTAAAAGTGACTAAAGGCTGTAATTTCAAAATAGAATCACAGAATGTCCCGAGTTGGAAAGGACCCACAAGGATCACCGAGTCCAACTCCTGTCCCCTCATATGACAACCCCATAGTTAGAGAACAAGTCTTAGGATGATTCGACTACATACCATAAAACAGGTTATAACTAAAACATTTATTGTCTCTGTGTATCATGACCCTATGGTTTAATACCACTTAACAGATTAAAGGTACTGCCTTCGGCATTTAGTGTGCTGTAGTATTAGTCCTCGTCTGACATCAGAGAAGTGCAATATGGATTGGTAGATGGAAGGCACTGCTGAGAGTGGAAATGGGCTGACTCTGATCACAATACTAGCCTCACAAGGTGCTTGCCACTTTGTCCCTCAAGGTAATTCACCAACCACAGGTACAGCCACAGATCATCCTTTCTCTGATCTGCCTTAGAGGGAGAGATTTTTGAGACAGGAATACTCAAAAAAGCTTTAGGATCCATCTGATAAGCAAGTCATCTGGCTTGGGCTGGGTTGATTGTGGAGTCATCACTGATCTTCTCATTTAACAGGCAAGGTCGAATTCAACATTAGTGTTTGAGATTACTATTTTTAGCTGTCATTGATACTACTTGACCAAAGTTCAAGAAAATGATAGCCCAAATAGCAGTCTGTGTTCCAGAAAGCCATTTACAGTAACGCAAACTGCCGTCATTTGTTTTACCCTAATATACTTGTGTTAACATGTCAGTGCTTTATTGTGATGGTTTTCACCTCAGTGAAGAACTCGTAGGAATCCTTTGCTCCCTCCCTTCCTATGCCTGAGGCTTTCATCCCACCAAATGGCAAGTTCAGATCTCTAACAAGCCAGCAGTTGGTCCACACCAATCCAGACTGTAGTCTTTGTGCCACCCGATGAACACGTCCCACGTTGCTGGACCACACAGTAGCTGCCAAACCATATTTCACACTGTTGGCTCTTTCGATCACTTCTTCTTCTGTATCAAATGCTACCACACATGTCACAGGACCGAAGATCTCTTCTTGCATGCAACAAGATTCATCCTTGACTTCGACAATAACTGTGGGCAACATGAAGTAGCCTTTCTGGTTGCCAGGTGGGAGAGTCAAGGAATCCACTCCCTCTCCACAGAGTACTCTGGCTCCTTCAGCTTGGGCTTTCTTGACATAGCTCCTTACCTGGGGAAAGAGCAGAAAAACATCACTGTTAAAGGACATCAAATCCTGAGGATTCACCTCTCCAGTCTGGACACATCATCAGGAGCCCCTGAATATCTCCAACTGGATCGTGTTGCCTTTACTTCCCTCCTAACAACAGAGGGTCATTCGCTAGATTTTGTTATGTTTCTGTAAAAGTAAGGTTGGGTATTTCTTGCTGTAAAACAATTATTCTCTCCCTTCAAACACTTACTAGCCTAGCAGGCAACACCGCTGGCCCTTCTCGCTAAGTATTCTCAAAAGGGTAGGGCCTCTATGAAAACACAAGTGGTCCCAGAGCCTCCCTCTCTTCTTCCAGGAGCTTGGGCAGTTTGCCATGTGTTCCATGCCACAATTCACTCATTTACTTCAAGGGATTAGTAATATTTTCCTACCTCACAGGCAGGCTTGTTAAATGTTTACATGCCACTAGGATGATGAAGCCATGAATGCTATAGAAAATCTCATCAATAAATAATTAAAGCTGTTTCCATGGCCGTTGCCATCATATGCTACCTTGAGCACACAGGATATGCTATCGATCTGCTTCTGCTGTTCTGAAATCATTGACTGGTTTCTTTCCCTATAGAAACACCACAGAGATACCATCAGGCTTCTTTCTCTTTTAACCACCTTGATAGGTTAGAGCCGGGAAGTCCTCTGTGGTGCCACAGACTGAGGACCTCAGGAAGTGGGTGATTCTACCACTCTGCTTCAGAACAGGCCTGAAGAACCTGCTGAGGCATCAGGAAACCTGACAAAGGTCTGGCTTTCTCTCTCACTCTGTGGTTTGCAGTCTGCTTCTTGCTCACGCTGACTGTGTCAGATAGCTCTGGCATGGGAGCACCTGCTCTCCTCTACTCTGTCTGACATCATAAAAATTCATTTCATATAAGCCACTAAAGCAGACTGTGTTTAACTGTGCACTATCTCAGCTGCCCCCCACATATATGTAACTCCAAATTACTGCAAGCAGTCCTAAGTAACTGTGTGCTTGTATTCCCCAGAATTTGCCAGAGTGATATAAAAGACTTACCTTGTTAACTGCCTTATTAGGCAAATAAGTGATCTTAGCAAATGCAATATTAAAATCCATGAAGATGTTGCTGAACTCTAAGATTGGTTAGTACAAATTCAGGATTTAGAATTAACCATTTTGAATTATTTCACTTCAAACAGTAATAAATGTTGTTTGTCATTTTAAACTATTTTCCTCGTGGAGCCAATTCTTCCAGAGAAATCACGAAATACCAGGCCAAAGGCAACAGAAAGCTTATCAAAAAGATACCTCGTAATGGCTTTGGATCATCATCCCTCAGAGTTAATCTTGGAGAGGACACGGTCCTTTCCATACACCTCTGAAATCACCTTTCATAGCCCTCTAAAAGATGAGATCAGGTGAACTCCATGTAACATCACCTTTTCTAGATGCTCTTTACTTATTAGTGCTCCCATGTTGACTGCAGGATCTGAAGGGTTCCCAACCTTCCACTTCTTAGCCTCTGCCACAAACTTCTTCAAGAACTCACTGTATATGCCCCTCTGAACAAAAATCCTGGAGGTGCAGAGACAGATCTCACCCTACCAGGGAGGGGAAATGAAAAAAAAAAAAAAAAAAAAAATAAAGCAAACAATATCAGTTTGTACTTAATTGTGCTATTGATAGGTACTAGGAGTCACATCCCACAAAAAGACTCGTGTTGCAACATCCTCAAGAGAGCAAATTACACCAACACTGCAAAGTAGGATTTTTCCCAGATTAAAAAGGAAAACAGAAACAAAATACAAAACCACAATAACAGAGTTGTACAGCCACTAATGCAAGTAAATTTGATTTCTCATTGATTACATGTTGTCTCCTCTAACATTGCTCATAGGAAACACTAATTTCAATCTGAATGATCTGTCTTCATTTAGTGAAAATCCCTTTCTGATACCAAGCTATTTTTCTGAACATTTGCCCTAGTACTGTTCACTGGCTTTGGTGATCTCTCCTGAGGGTGGTGGTAAGGGAATAGGAGCTTTGACAGAATTTTGTGAGAAGCCTCCTAATTTAATTCCAGCAAGTCAGCAAGCTTCCCACTTACTCAGAGGCTGGGATTTAAAGCAGCTGTTTCCTGGGGAGAATAAGCAATATATCTGTTTTGATAGGGATAATGACACCTGTTTATCTTCTGATGGAGAGCACGAAAACCAGCCCTTTATTATTTTGTTTCGCTGGTTGTGGAATAACGAACCCTTTTTTGTATTTTTCTACTAAGGGTTTGCTCACAGCACAGAATCTTGGAACAGACCTCGACAATGTAGGATTTGGATCCAAAGGCATGTGCCTATGCATGGACACACTCATGCTCTCATACACATGCACACCTCCTGCTGCAAACAGGCTTTACACACCACAGAGATGGGAGGCACCTGGTTGGCAAAGCTGGACCTCAGGGTCGTGGGGATGCATTGGCTCAAGTCAGCATCATCAAAGACGATGGCAGGGTTTTTGCCTCCCAGTTCCAGCGACAGCCGCTTGCAGTGTGGGGCACTTTTCTCCATGATCCGCTGGGCCGTCATCGTGCTTCCCGTGAAGGAGATCAGAAGCACGTCAGGATGGCAGACAAGGGCTTCTCCTGCCCGGGGGCCTGTTCCGAACACTATGTTCACCACCCCGTGGGGCACCCCTGATGGGAAGAAAGGCACACAGTCGTCATACCCTTTTTCCCTTGCTTTACGGGTTTCACTTCACTGCGCTTTGTCCCTGAAGTTAGAAAGTTACCAGTAGTTCACGGGTGACAAAGATTGACCATTCACTTATGCAGGAACTAAAACACATCATGTTTAATAAGTCTGGGGAGTCATGGGTTAAAAGATAAAACCAGTTCCCCTGGTCAGTCAAGCTTGCTTGACACCCATCACCAGAGACCCAGTTTTCAGTCATTCAGGGAAGAAGCGGTTGTCCTCTGAGTTTTTCTTAATAGTGCACCAGATACAGCCACAACACAGACACCATGAGCTTGCTCTCATTCCTTTATGCCCTCATGGTTCATCTGCTGCCGCTATGGGTGTAGGACATCCTTAAGGGGAGGGCAGGAGAGGAAAAGGAGAGGACACAAGAAGAATTTTCATGAGAAGATAACGCAAAAAACACACGAAATAGCTAGGCTGGAGAGATAGGATAGTATGAGGACAAGGAGAGCTTTTCGTTCCCCAGTGCAACACTCAGCTGCAGCAAACAGTCTTTCCCAAATTCGTTGAGCACTTTCTGACTTCTGCAATGAAAAGGGTGCACAGACAAGGAGTTCCACCACATTCCCCCTCCCTAGCATGTGATGGGACTTACCTGCTTTCTCCAAGAGTTTGCACATCATCCAAGCTGTGACAGATGTCATCTCACTTGGCTTGGCAACCACAGTATTTCCACATGCAATGGCAGGAGCTATTTTCCAGGTCAACAAGTATAGTGGCAAATTCCAAGGACTGATTAAACCAGCTCCAAAGCAAAAGCACAAAAGACAGGATTTCAGTCTGTTGGGATACAAAACTCATTTCTCTAAGCTCAAGCAGTTAACACACCAGTTCAGATTTATGAAGGATATTTGGCTATGGCTTTTATTTCCAGCCAATCATACACTAAATTTACAGCTAGGAACATTTCTCATGGACAGATAACTTTAAAAGTTTTGTGTAAATAGTGCTTAAGGTGATCAACCAAACCCTCTGAATAAGTTTTGCTGCTTCTTCAGGGCAGAATCTTACATTCACAGGAAGATTTTCAGTGTTTTTCAGGATCATTAATGCAAGGTTAGCCATAACAATCACTTACATCAGCTGATCTGTGGTAATAATCTGTGTTAGCAAAGAGGAAGTTAAGCACTGTGTTAGCTCAGATCACTCTTGCTTTTCGTTTCCCAATTTTAATATTAAAAAGAGCATGCATAACATATAGTGCTTATTTTTCTTGAGAAATTTTAGCCTAACATGTGAGTGCCACAGTATCAGTGTACGAACTGCTGCTTCCACAAATTGCTGAATGATCAGAATTTTTTCAGTAATTGCCTGGGGGAATACTTTCACCTTATATATTTATAAGAAATAGTGAAAAATCATCTGTAATCTTTAGGTGTGACTGCTCAGAAAAAACATAGGATTGCTCACTGTTTGGCAGAACAGAAGCTGTGAGTGACTTTTCCTTATGAGAGTAATTTTACCAGGAATATTCATATCCTCCGCTGCTCACAAAAACTTTTAAATGAGTCCTCTAGGTTAGCCAATGTTATTTCATAAATAATTCAAGTGTGAATGTACAACATTCATATATATTTAGACAAAACACCTAATAATGGAATCATGATGACACCATTAATCATCAGCTCAGCACAGCTGCTTGATTTCCAAAGCACTGGCAGCATCTAGTGGCCGCGTTCAGCAATTCCCCAGCGAAAAGCGGTTCAGCCACCCGTGGGCACCCCACTCACAGCCTGAAATGTCTCCTTGCAAACTACTACAGCTTCTTCCCGAGAAGGCGGCGAGGAGGATCCAGCTCTCCCCGCAGGAGCAGCAGCTGGGTGCTCCTGCAATGCCTCACTGCTCCACAGCGCTGATATTTACTTACCCACACAGACACACATGTACAAACACAGGAGAGATTTTGAGGGTGAGAACTACCAGGTTAAACCACGTTTTTTAAGGCATATAAACGCTCTTTTTACCATGCAGTAGCACAACTGATTTTACATAATGTTGCTCATGCTTTAGCAAACTAGTCGTGTTTAGCACATGATCCATAGACAACAAACGCTTTTGGAAAATCCACTTTCTTTGTTGAGCCGCTGCTGAGGCAGAAACTCTGCCAAGCTTTTCAGCATTTTTGGAGCACCATACCAACTCCCACAGGGGCCCTCGAGGTGTAATGCACGCAGCCCATGGTTGCCATCTCGGTGCACTCTGTCGTGTGATGAAGGATGGAAGAGGCAAAGAATCGGAAGTTGTACACGGCTCGAGGGATGTCCACTGTTCTAGCAAATGTAATAGTTTTTCCTGAAACAAAACCAAGAACACTGCTGTGTAATCATGGGCAGAAACAGTGTGGTAAACTCCTCTCTGAAAGCTGATTTGCATGGTTTTTTTTCAGGTAATGTCTTTTGCTCCGTGCCCGAGTAATCCCCAGCACAGTGTAACCATAGTCAAGAACAGCAGCTCCCCTGTAGTATTGCATTCCAAATATCTAACAACTGAAGTCAACATCAGCAATTCTGAACAGCAAGAATGCCCCAGGAACCCCAAATCAGCAACTTCTGCAAAGTTCATGCACATCGACTCCAATTTGCACCAACAGCTCATACCATGCTAAAAATTTGCACGATATCATCCATTTCAGTATTCAGCAAGACACTATATTTGGGTCAGCAGTTCCAAGTTTTACCCTGATCCTTTGACTCTGCTTGTGCAAATGCTTCCAGGTCATGTTCAATCAGGTCTGCTAATTTGTTCAGGATCTGAGATCTTTCCAATGGGCTTTTTGAGGACCAAATTGGGAAGGCAGCTTTGGCAGCTTTGACAGCTGCTTCCACCTAAAAAAAGCAAAAGAGTGATGGTGAATATTAATGAAAGGCCTTAGAAAAAGTATCAGGCAATCAGTAGATGAACTTATTTTTGAGAGGCTAGTAATCCAGATCACATTGTTGGGAAGACTGTATCTCTTCAGCATTGTGACTATTGATAGCTCCTCCATTTTCATCGCAAGACACTATCCCATAACTCAGGACAGTTTCTCTTCTTGATACTCTATTTCACTGTAACTTTTGCTTTTCTTTACATTCCAGAAACTTGTGGGCAGCTCTCCAGGCCTGGAGGAAATGCCAGGCTGGTCAACCGGCAGCAGCAAGTGCCACTGGCCAAACCTGTGCAGAATCTTGTTTCTCATGTGTGAAAGTACAACAGTCTCCCAGAGCGAATTCAGCCTCAGTCTAAACGTTGACAGTCAATGCAACATGGGACTTCAGCCACGCCGGGCAGTGATGAAAGTCAGGACTTGAGGAAGGAGCGAACTGTATGCCCCACTAGCCTTTGATTTCCTCTTGCCTTTCCCCCAGCTGGTTCTAGCATGGACTGAGAATATATTTACAGAATAGACAGAGAAAATTTTTAATCTTACCTGATCACAGCTAGAAACTCATTAATGCACTCACGTTAAAAAAAAAATAGCTTGTTCCTGAAACTCTTGGGGTCTATTCAGTTCTCTCATCAGATACCTAAATAGCTCTACAGATATTAAAGTTCATTATATGCATTTTATATAGATGCATACCAGTCTTGTCAGTATTTTGCCTGAGATGTACATAAGTAATGCGTGGTCCTTCAGCCTGACCTTTCTGAATAGTGGCAGAATACCAGCACTTTTCTGAGACAGACTAGGTTTCAAAGGATTAAAATTCACCAAAAAGTGCTGTCTTCCATCAAACATTTCCTCTGGGATCTTACATGAAAATTACTTGCATCTATTGATTTATAAGCACTTCCTTCTCCGTGTTGTTTACCAGTCTAAAAATGTTTACTAACATCCTTCCATGTTTTAATTTACTGCCCTGTTTCCGAATTTTTGCTTCCCATGTATCACTTCTTAACTGCTTCCAATGTCTAACATATGCATCATGGTCGGCTTTTAGCAAAAGCTATATTAGTTGGTTTCCCAGCATTTTTCCTCCTAAATTTCTTCAGCTTTTGGACATCTGCCCAAGTCAATAACTAGGAGGATGCTGATGTAAGATCAATCAGATAATTCCGACCCCTCCTAGTGTTGCCACATTGCTGGTTCCCATGAATCTGCTGAAGACTCATCAATTGCACAAAACTGAGTTCCAAATTTGTTCCTTCAGATCATGATGGCTGCTATAAAAAACATCACAAAATAACTTATAGGGGGTCCAATTATATTTTACTAAGGAAGGCACAAAAGTTCCAACTCACACGAGGTCACATGGATCACTGGCCAAGCTTTGACTCCTTCAACTCTAGTTCAACAACCTCCTGCCCAGGTGCCGACGGCAGCTGTCGGCCACCGAACTGCTGGAGCGGGGCCACAGCAGCCCTGGGAAGGGGGAACTGCAGCACCTTGAGCCAGTCGGGGCGGGGTGGCACGCCACCCTGAAAAGGGTCACCCTCTGCAAAACTATCCCACCCTTACTGCTTATCTTGTCCTCCTACCCTCCTGTCATTAGGTGCCATTGTGGTGCTGCTTCTTGTCTGTCCTGTCCTCTGTGGCCTTTTCCACAAGGTGCTGCCTGTATCAAGAGAGGGCTGGTGTGCAGTTACGGCTATCTGCATTTTCAACCCTCCAGTGGGTTTAGAAGAAGGAAGGTGTCGCATTTTCACAGATGGCAGAGAAGAAAAATCAGCAAAGGAAGGCAAGAAGTGGCAGTAGATTGATCTAAAAAAAGCAAAAGGAAAAAAAGGAGAGAGATTTGTACAGAAGTAAGACTGTACAAAGGTTAAACAGGTACTTAGTTTGACTAGCAAAAAGCAGCAAAGTCGAGCCATAAAGAAAACACACATAAGAGTTCAACTGTGAACTCGTGTGTCTGCAACACTTCCTTCTGCTTTCCTCTTCTGCACAAAACAGACACAGAGAAAGAACACACAATCCACAACTATTGTAAAAGGTTGATACCAAAGTACCCCAAACTGCGCTCGGGACATGATATTTGCTTTCCCAGTGGATGATGCACAGGATCAAGGTTCTTTAGAGAGAGACTTTTTTTAAGGAGATCTTTGCCGGGACTAATTAGCCCTCACCAGCCTGTCCTTTGGGGTTACAGGGCACCTGTTCAGCGTGCTTTGGTGCTGCTATTTGGAATTTCAGACATCTAGCAAGGAGGCAAATTAACCCCTGAACAACATTCAATGTTTTTGGCAGAAACTGGCTGAAATGGCCCCTTCAGCTGACCTGATGTTAAATTCCAGGGTCAGCAACAGATTTGCAGTCCATCTCTGTTTTGCCTTCTAATCCTCCATTAAAATTAACAAGAAAAAATCCAACAGGACTGTGAGCCTTGCTAGAAACCAGCATCCCAAGTTCTTTGTTGAACCTGAGTCTAGATGCTTATTTTGAAATCTCCAGATATCCTCTAAGTAGTATGTGATTGCATTTTCTCCTGTAGCCTATTCCATCAGTCCTCAGCAGATAACAGCTCTGCAGATCCCAGTCTTCTTTTATAGTTGTCTAAAGGCAGAAACACTTGTTGACTTTATGGCTATTTTAACTGGGTTCCCACTACTACACACAACCACTAGCTCAGAAAGGCGACAGAAAAAAAGCCATTGCTCTTAACATATATTTGAACTATAGCTCCAGAATGGCCAGCAGCCTTTTTCTGTTAGGCTGCTCTGGCTTTCTCACATCTCTCTGGTTTTAATGATTTTGCAAATGAATGAACAGGAAGATCTGCACCTGCACATCAAAGAGAAGTCTTTTCAGGTATAATTAGGGTTGAAATAAACTTACACAGATGTATTCTAGCAAACCAAATCTGTTACACTTTAACCATTGGTCATCAGAATCTAGCAAATATTTACCCAGTTGAAATTACAGTGCAAAGGTTTCTGCTGAGAGAGGCAAAGAGAAAAGATGTCAACAGGACTGAAAAGCGAGCGAAGGAAACAGCTACACATAGTAGCAGTTTGTTTTAAAAACCATTTTGAAAATGAAAATATGCTACTTGTCAATATTTTCCAAGCCCTTCACTTTATCCAGGCTTTTCCAGTCATTTCTCACCTCAGTAAATCTGAAACACACACTGTCAGACACACACCTGCAGGTCTCTTATAAAGTAGCATCCGTGAAACTGCAGCTCCACAGATGAACATCACATTGCCAATCCACATCTGAACACATATATGGTACCAGGAGATGTTCATCACACTAGAGAGCACAGCACTAGGAAACATTACGCTGATGCAGAGGACAGGCTGCATTTTAAGGAATTGTACACTCATCGCAGCCACTTCATCAGCTCCACTTCATATCCAGCTGCTAATATCAAAACCAGAGAGGTCTGGAAGCTCTCTACCATACTTCAGGGAAGAGCCAGTAAGCCAAAAATCCTTTTAAATGACAACTGCAAATCATCAAGACACTAAGAAAGAACACATTTAGTTTTACACAGTGCCTCTAAGTTTATTTACAGATCAATAAACCTTTTTCTTTCTTCCAGATTGTTTATACTTACTGCCAGTCTGAGCATTATTGTTAACTTATGTACAAGACACCTCCCACGGCAGCTGAAGTTTTTGATTTACACCAGCCTGGGATCCAGCCTGTAACTTTCTAACAGCAAAATGTAAAAAACCACTATTTGTTGCCACAGCAATAAATTACAGAGTGGTACAATGCAGTCTAGCACTAACTCATTTAAGCATGAAAGTCTTTGGTGTTTTTCTGTTCTCTCATCTTCAGCCTCTCCCATCCAAAATACTAATGTTATGTGCATTTAATGTTTTCACTTCTTTGTGCATTTGGATAGTACTCACCTCTTCTTTGCCACTGTCTGGCACCCTGCAATAGACATCTCCAGTGGATGGATTATAGGAGTCTATATAGGAGGAACAAGGAACAAATTTCCCAGCTATAAAGTTTTCTAGCACCAAGAGAGCCTTTGAGTGAGCCATCGTTAGCCGCTTGCTTCATCTGGGATTTTTGTTTCTACATGTGTTTGGATTGGTGGTTCTGTATGTATTTGCACAGCGAGTCTGAACTCCTCCCCCTCTCTCTCCCTCTTCCCTGCACCGCTCACTCAAGAGTGGGAATGAACCCTGGCAACAACAGCAGGAAAAAAAAGGGGAAAAAACCAAAACCACCAAACAAACAAAAAAACACCACCACCACAAAACCCAGAACCTGTTTCTGTGACATTTGGTTCTCTCCCAGGAGCTGAAGCAGGGAGGCAGGAGCTGCTGTTAGGAAACAGCTCTTCTCTGTCTATAGGAAATAAAATACTGAAGAAGGGGAGAAAAATAATGGTTTGACAGGGAAATTTTTCCCTCTGCCAGTTTTTCCAGCTCAATTCTGAAGACAGACATTTTGCAACAACCACACAAAATAATTTAAGACCCAAACACCTCGCCAGGGACCTGCTCCTCACCATCAATAGACACAGAAATGACACTTGGACTGGCATGTCTGCAGCTCACGTTTACTGCTCTGTCATCGTAACACTTTTCCTTGCACAATAGTCCCTTCCCGACACTAACCGTGGTCACAGCAGAGTTGTCTCCACCCCACACTCGCATATGGGTCCTAGAACACCCGAGGTCATCTCACACTTCCTATTAAATAAAAATCCTCCAAGCTGTAGTAAAGTGTGCCTGTCCTGAGCTTATGCTGGAGGTGGCAGAAGAAAACCGCTTTTCAACCAGGTGGTTTCACCTGCCCTATTACTGAAAAGCGGGAAGGAGTTCCAGGCTTGAGTAAGCACAACAATCTGGCTTTAGCAGACATCCCAAGATTAAACTGCCAGCTTCTGTTCAGAAGAGCACTGTCTGGATGAAACAGATGTGTATGTGCGGTAGCCGCACTGAATAATGTGAGAAAACTGAAATTATTTCCACAGAAAGATAAGTCACATGCCAGTTTCGTATTCTAACCCGTAAGTTTACTCTGAAACTTCTCAGTTACGGAAAGTAAAGAATGATTTATTACAATTTAGAAGTGTTTAAATAACCAAATATGAAGGAGACAAAAATAATGCTCAGACAAAATTATTTTATTATTCTTACAGTTTAAAAAATAAAATTAGCCAATGTTGGCACAGCTTCCACTACACAGCAAAAGAAAACTTCCTTTTTTTAAATATATTTGGGGACAGGGAAAACAATCCTGGAATAATACTATGCCATTCTCCTGGAACCAAAGTAAATAGTTCTTTTTTTTTCCCCTGAATATGCATTCAACTCAAACCTAAAAATATATTAGACCAATAAAATTACTTTACTGATTTAATGTGCAGCAAAAAAGCAAATCAAAGAAAATATGTAAACAATTTATGTCTGGAAGTACGGAGTTTGTTTCGTGATGATGCAACACCTTTTTCTCTAATTCAACTTTCTAAGATATTTCCATCAAGCTCCCTAAGGGCTAAATTCCACATGGAGAAACACATGAGATTCTTGAGCTCGAGAAGTGCAACGTTAGCAGTTCCTTGTCAGTTGGCATCTTGTTCTGCAGTGGGAGAGGCTGATGAAGGGCTCCCCAGATGTCTCACACAATTGAACTTTTGTCATCATCTTCTTCTCCCCACTTAATTGCACTTGTTCCTTCAATTGAAGTAACTGGGTTCTTAAACAGAAGCTTAGATATCTGGTTGCATTTTGGCTGGACGGTCTAAGTTCTGGCACCATTGTCATTCTTTAATCTAAAAATACATGCAAATGGAAAAAAACCCACAAGCCTATGGTGAAAAATGAAGTACTAAATGTAAAACAATCACAGCTTTTTTCAACATGATATAGTTTGCTGTGGAAAAAATAATTCCTTTTGCTCTGAAATTCTCCAGAACAAGATCGCAAGTACTAAATAGTAATTCTCAAATAACAAAGAGCTATTTAGTCCCCAATTCTATAAACATTGGGCATCGTAGATCTAAATAGGACACCATTCACTTCAAGGTAAATTTAGTGAAAGACAAAAGCAAGATTAAAGCCCTCATTCTGGATCCAGACAGATAGTTAAGAGCATTAAAGCTCCAAAGGCCCAGAGCCTCTGACGGTCCTAGCACATCATTCCTACACACACAGGGAGAAGCCAGAAATTCTTCACACTCTAGTTCCAAGTTTTGACATTGAATGACTCAGCTTTAAGTCTCAGTACTAGAACTTGGTTAATGTGACTAAACTGCTCTCCCTCAGGCCTAAAAGTAGAACTTAAATTATAATTCAAAACTCAGAGCATGATTTTTTTGAAGTGATAGATAGAGGAACATACATATTTTTTTCTCCTAATAAGAGGCAAAACATTATATTCAGCCCCATAGCCTTTGCTTCCTCTCACACAGAATCAGAAAACGTCTACAGGCATCAGTGAGAATCAAATGTACAATTCTTTTTAATACTAACATAAAAATATCTGGGACCCAAACTAGCCACAGTAAAAATGGCCAACGCTTCTTATTTACAAACTACTTCCAATATATTTATGTAGGCAAATAGATTTCAGAAAGACTGATGCATGTTAAAATATTGAAGGGTTATTTTTTAATTTGGGAGAGAGGGAAAAAATGCACAACATTAAAAAATTCTAACCAGAGTAATTTTTGCTCCTGATAAATTGAACAGAACACGGCAAGTTTTCCTTATGTCTTCATGAAGTACTGACTCTTTTTCAGCAGAATAAATTAACTTCTTAGGCCAAAGCGTGTTAAACAGATCTTAACCATAAAAACTAAATGCTACGTGAAAGTTAACACCATTCCTTTACAGTACAGAAAGTCCATTACAAAAATGCCATACCTCTGTGACAACTCCTGCAGCAATAGTGGAACCACCGTAGCGTAACATAAACCTCCCAAGCTCTTTAAAATCTTTATACAACTCTAGAGCAACAGGTCTTTGAGTTTGTAGTTCTATTAGAGCATTCTGCCCTTTAGTCAAGAACCTGCAGGTAAATAAGCAGAAAACTCTATTATAAATATATGATAGTGTAAATTAAAAAGAGAACAGTGAACAAATGGAAAAAAAAAATCAACTTAAAAAGGCCAAAGTATAATGATCAAGCTTGATTTCAAGTATAAGCTAAGCCACCAGACTGAAAACTCATTTGCCTGCAGCACACCTCTTAAAAAGGCATCTGAGTTTTCTTTAAAAACTTCTAGAGAAGGGCATCCACCGTAACACTTAGAAAATTGCTTTGAAGTTAATTATCTCATTAAAACCCGCTTTTTCAGGCCTAGTAGAAAACAAGTCTTGTTTTAAACCCAACGCCTAAAGAACCAATTCACTGCTCTGCAGAAGTAATGATTTTTCTTCCCATTACCTTTCAGCAAGAGTTTCAACCATGCAATTCTGGAAAGGGATTATTCTGATAATGTTGAATGTATCGAACAACATTTCTACCCAAATACAGCTTTAAATATCTAAAGTAATGTTCCCACAGTTTAACTTGTATGGGAAGACTCCCTAAATCTATTTTTCTCTGACATACTGTCTAGAAGAGTTTATTTTAGACAGTAAACCACTTCCAGAATTATACCAAGGATACCATGCTATTACAGGAAGAAAAGAGATAATGTAAAAAAAAAAAAATATATTTTTTTATATATATATAAAAATATAAATCCTTTGAGTGCAGTGATCTAGGATTCACTCCCAATTCTGCAAGTGAACTTAGGCAAATCACTTTGCTTCGCAGGTGCCCAGCATTTATCAAGTGGGAAGGCAGTTTTTCACTTTGTAAAGCACTCTGAAATCTACACATCAAACCAACTTAAACAATGAAAGCATGTTCTTATACTACTGTTTCATAATAGAACCTACTTGATATACCATACATTAATCAAAAATCAGCCCATTTCTTGAGCAATTATTAACTATTCAAAACACTTACTTAGGTTTTTTCTTTGTCACTTCACCAGTGCTTTTGTGTAGGACACTCAACAGTCTTCTGATAGTCGCAGGTTCACTTACGGTTTGATAGTGTAACAGCACCTAAAATATTTTTTTCAGTTATTAAACATTCTACAATAATCAGAAATCCTATGTGTTAATACTTGAAAACACTGACTTCTTTTAAGACCGATTTTTTAAGCAAATGTTTATAAAACTTCTCTCACAGGAGTATCTGCCTCATATTCAGAAACTGTTCCTTGTTCCTAAACTGTGATCTCTACAGATAGGACACAAAGGTCATATATTAATTCACCATAAATACATTTGTCATTCTTAAGTGTTTCACTTTTGCCAGGTCAGTGCAGTTCTGTAGCATGAACTGATATTTTATTTATTTTAAAAGGTTATCTTACAGCTAAATGCATCTTTATACTCCTGCAAAGCATGAGCTATCTAAAGGACAGCCTAGCTTGACCGTGGTGGGAATGTCCTCTGAAACAGCTCAGATACATATTAAAAGCCAGCAAGAATATGCATAAGCAGCCACAATAGCCCTTTACATCCTGTTCAAACTAGAGAAGAATCTGTTTCCTCTAGAGGGACAGAGCCACTTCTGGATGCTAAGTATCTCTCATATTGGGGGGGTTGGACATGTAGAGGAAAAGCCTTGAGCAACCTGCAATGAACACAAGAACTTTCACAAAGACTTACAGGGAATCCTTTAGTGATTGGAACCTCAATATTGAAGATGAGAATCCGAGCTCTGAAACGAGTGCAAACTTTAATGGGCTCCTTAGGATCACAAAACACACAGCCAACACTACAAGAGAGGGGAACAATAAACACTGATATATATCTTGACATATAAAAGTTAATCGCCGCACTGGAAAAAGACAAATATTTAAGACAAGCAAAGCAAAGACAACACCACCGTAATATAATGGGGGGGGGGGGGGGGGGGAAACAGGAACACTATATTAAAACCTATAACAAAATTAATTCCTAGACAATGTCTACAGTATTTTGTGGGCATGCATGAAAAGGTCTGTCTAGTTCAGTGAACAATTAACGTCCATTGCTAATCGGTTTCTAAAAACGTCACTGTTTCCTGTGCGTAGGTATTTTGAAGAATTAAGACTTTCATTCAGAGATTAATTGTTCCAGATCAATAGCATAAAGTACTGCTGGGTGCCCAAAATTGCAGTGCTGGTGCCTGTAACTCAACTACTTTGTGGATAAAAGAACATCACGATCAGGACTCTCAAAACTTACGCTCAGCAGCACTCATTTCCAAAAAACTCCATATGGAGTCACAAGAAAGCTCATTACAAGTCAGTAAAGCAGACTAGACACAGCTTTTTCACAGTGGCTAGTTTTAGCCATCTAAAATGAAAGGAAAATTAATCCCACCAAAAAACATGACTGAAGAGAACAAACTGCGTGATTAAACGTATACATCGGATGTAATCAGATTTCATCAATATCAAGGACTTCAAACTTTGCACCTTTCCTTGACAAATCTAACATATCTCCAAAAGATGAATGACATCAAAGTAACAAATTGACTCAAGCCTTCATGCAACAAGTAGAACAAGATTTTTTCCCCTCTCCATTTACCACAGAGCATCACACCCCATTATGAAATGGCAGTACAGAAAATCCTGTACTTTTCTCTTAAAAGCAGAGCGTAAATTGGCAAAACTATTAATTCAAGGAGTTTTTCAAACGGTAGCTTGAAAGTTTGCTCTCTGAAGTCCAACTGGAATGTGAAAAAGCTGAACAAAGTATGGATCCAATTTTCTAGCCTGAGCAACAACTGACACTTATGTAAAAGTCTGAGGCTAAGGCTTAGCATGAAACCTATAGACTGAAATAGACACAGATATGTGCTGTATCTCACTGAATGTATCAGACCCCTCCAAAAAAGGGTCAGCAAAACATTTACCAAAACATTACAAACATCTAAATGTGTTAAATAAACAGTTTCTATCAATTCTACTTGTCCACGTTTACTTATTGGTACACAACTGCAGTTGTTTGGAGGTGTTTTGTTAGAATGATTTATGATTCGATAAGCTCTTCAAAAATCTTTTGTTTTATTTAGCGATAAGGATTGACTTAATTTGTCTATTAAAATGTCCAAGGACAAGTCTTAAAGAAAAAGGCTCTGAAGTTACCAGTGTCAGCACCAGGGCAAAGTATGAAGACTAACAGTGTTCTTCTGAGGTTGCCGTTGCACATGCAGCAGATGTTTCCAACGTTTGTACATGCACGCCAGGTGATATGCATCATTTTGGTTTTAAATATCCTGGTAGCCACATCATTCTTCAAGTAAACCGCTGATTGTTAAGTGTAATAGTTATAAAGCTTTTCATTAAAAACAAACCGTTACTTAGACTGAAACCCAGTTTTGCTCACTTGATTTTGATGATATCCATGCCGGTCAAAGTGAGACTAACATGATCTCCTGCTGCAGCCCAATCAACTGGTTCATCGTGCAGTGTGATTCCTGGAAATGAGTAAGAACAGAACCTCTCAGTGAAGTACCTAGGTTCTGAGCTACAAACAAACAGCTCTGTTTGGGCCATTTGTGCTTCATCAACCATTACTCATCAATTTTCAGAATGAATGGGTTGAGAGTAAAAGCTTTTTAACTGAGAAGACTGAGGAAGCTTTTTTTCCCCTCGGTGAGGACTCTTCTCTCACCCCACCCTGCACAATAACATGGCCTTATTTAAGCCAGCGGAGAGGACCTGGCACTTGTCACACAAGCGCAGATGACGCAGTCCTGAAAACGCCGTAGTACTGATATCTCTGATTCTGCCCCACCCATCCTTTCAGGCACATGCACACCCTAGACCGCATCTTTCATATACTTTAATGGTACTATGTCAACTTTCATTTACCTTAAGTGGGTTTGCTGACTCTTTCATAAAAAAGCGTAACCGATGCCTTTCGTTCACGACATCACGTCTATTAGAAAGCATCTTTAAAAATAATTTTATTCTGATTGCGAAGTATTTTAATTGCTTTAAAAGATAATCTGGCTGGTGGGTGAGGACAAAAATAATTGCTCCTGACTTAACATTCTGAGGTTTCTGGTAGACACCATGAAGGAAGAAAAATCCCCGCTTTTTATAAATACTGCATACATTTGTACAATCTAGTTCTATTTCACTACAAATCTGCAAATCTGTTCCCAAAACCACTTGTCAAAAACATGCCAGAAACCATCACTCAACTACGAGCACGTTAAGTATTGTTTTTGAAGCAGTGTTGAAAATTATTTCACAGGTATGTGTCGTTCTCACAGAATAAGGGAAACTCAGCCTCTTTAAATGAAAAAGTGGAATCCTAATGTGCACACTACCTTTTGTAAATATTGTATGATAGATCAATTATCTCTTCTTTACATTAAATAGAAATAATACTCTCAACCTTTACCCACATTTCAACCATACAAGAGGCAGTACAAAAGAAAAATCACAGAATTGTACCACTGGGGATGCTCTGACACAATACATCTTTTTCCATGCTCCTTCCTGCGCTCCCAAAGCAGAGAAGCGCCTACAGTGACCTGACACCCACAGTCATCCATGTCATTGTAACACTCCTGTGCATGCGAACAATGTGAATAAACCCACATGAACTGGCACACTGCAGAGTTTCCCACACCAGCACTGAACGGGCGAGTTCTGGAACAGAACGGGACAGTCGAACCAGCACATTACTGAGTTCAGGCTAAACAGTTAGATACAGGAACCATTTACTTTGAGGGCTTATTTTTTTATTCCTTGGTCAATGTAGGAAAATCATAATTTTATCTTTCTGTTTGCGCACAAAACAGACAACTCTGCAGTACCAAACCAGCAATCTTAATCAAACAGCCAAGTATTTAATGTCTTGACCTAGCTATTCCTCTTCTCAGAAATCAAATGTACTGAAATTTAAATCCAATTTTCTTCTCTTTTGTCACTGCTCAACACAGTTATATCCTGACAGTTTCTATATTATGAAAGGATCAGTGACAAATCTCAAGAACATCAGATAGCAGAGACTTAATTCTCAAGCTTTTTCACATCTAATTCATAAGATTCATTTCTAAAGGTTGTTCAACATCCTCACACTTCCTAACAGCAGTAACACTCCACAGCAGAGCTGAATAGTAATGAATTCTGTACTGCACATTTTTATAGACACTGCTGGAATTCAGATGTTTTTACAGGTTCTTCATAAAGCAATGTCAAAAATCATGAGGCTGTAACATTTGGAATATCTGATATAGTAAAAAAAGGTAAAAAAAGAGGCAAGATTTCACATACTCTTCATAGACATATTTATACAGACACACAGTCACATCTAAAGAAATTCGTTTTATGCTTTCACATTTTATGTTTGACAGTTAGTATCAGTTTGACAGTCTGTTACCATTTCAGTAACTGCTTCTAGCCCAATATTGACCTGAAAGTAAACACACTTCTGAAGACTGTACCTTTTGCAGTGCAAGTTTCATTAGGAGGCATGGCCAAAAGTCGTTCTCCAACTTGAATATAACCTGCTTCTATTTTACCAGTCACACAAAATCCTGATCCTTGGTCTGTAATAAATACAGTAACAATTTCAAAAAACTTCATAATAAGGTCAACTTCCCATCACAAGTTAGACCTTTAGCACTGCATAGATAAGTTTTTAATATAATGAAGACAGTTTTCCCCCCCTCCCAGCAGAGTGTTCAGTACTTGCAAGTTAGCAGCTGTGCATCATAATGAAAATGAAACATTAAATTCAAAACCTCTAGATCTTATGTTTTTCAGAACTAAGGGAGAAATATCCTTCTTTAAACAAATGTAGGTATACGAAGAAATATTTTTTAATTTTTCAATATTAGATTAAGCACCTTAATTTCTAGAAATTTTATTTAATTCAGCACTTGCTCACTACAATTACAGGTAAAAAAGAAAACATACCAGACCTCTCATAAAAGTTCTCATGCATACAGGTGCAAATTCCTATGCCATTTACTGTTCAACTGAGTCAGAATCCTACAAGCTCTGTCAGTGTATTACTTTTACTCCTGGAAAGTCTAAGATTGATTCAGTCCTATTTAATATGAGGAGTTGTTATAATTGTGGATGACTTAAATATTTCTTAATAAAAGACAAGAGTTTTTCTTCTTCAATGTCCTAACACTCTGTTTATTATTTGAATGATATGTCAGTTATTTTCAATAGACGTGCTACACGTGTACATTTATGCACATACACCTTAAGAAATACCTCATCTCCTTAGCACATGTTTGCAGGTGTGCTTAAAAAGAATCCTCTGAAGTGAATCTACAATGACATTTTTGGTATCTATACAAACAACAAATATACCTTTTGCTGAACATTAGAATTCCGTGATAAGCAAGCATCTTAGTATTTTGTACGTGACATTAGATTAAAAGCTTAATTCAAAAGAGAAAGTTGACTTCAGATCTTGAGGTCACATACTACCAACTTGCTCTTTTGCATTCACCACCATTATTGATGAATGCTTCCACTTAGCTAGCAAGAAAAATATTACAGAATCACAGAATGGTTGGGGTTAGAAGGGACCTCTGGAGATCATCTAGTTCAACCCACCTGCTAAAGCAGGTTCACCCAGAGCAGATCACACAGGAGTGTGTCCAGGCAGGTTTTGAATGTCTCCAGAGAAGGAGACTCCACAGTAGTGGAGTATGCCTGCAACCTGATTTTCCTCTATTTGTTCCAGCGAATGAGATGAATGCAGACAATTAACAGATGACACAGGATGTCAAAAGAACAGAAAACTGGAGAACCAGATACTTGCTAGAAAAAGAATCCCCAAATCATGGTACAAATACCACCTCAATATGGTACACAAAAGAACCTCTGCAAGCACCTGCAGGCAACCAGAAATGTGAACTGGTTGCAGGTTCCCAGCCACAATAATGAACCTTTTTTTTTTCCCGCACAATCACCAGCTCTGGCTTGGTAAACCAGTGTGGCGTTTGATATCTCTCCCATCCTGACAGCTTCCCGCAAAGTGCCAAGTTCCTTCAGCTCCCCGTGAAATCAATGCCAGTACAAAACAGAGAGCGGGGGACAGAATCAGGGCATAAAAAAGGGCCTGATTTCTGTGTATCGCGGTACTTGTGTTCTGCCAGGACATGTTCTTTGTCCTCAGGATTTTCTAAAGCCACACGGCTTTTCTAAAGTCAGGTCAAATCATACCCTAGACAGTATTATAATATGGTAAGTGGGGATTGATGCAGCAGTGAAGAAATTCACAGAGACCTCTTGGATCAGGATATAGTTTGCCTGCAGAGAATATCAGGAGGAGAACAGCTAAAAATCAGGCTGAGGTAGATGAATCATATGTGTGGGTAACCTTAATTAAGAAAGGGGTTTTCCAAACTAAGTAGGAGAGCGCTCGGCACTCTCACTTTTTACACACTTCAGTGGACACCTCCTCCTGAGCTGGCACAGGCGCTGTGACAGAGCCAAGAACAACTGTTGCTTCATGTACTCCTACCTGCAGCTACTTCCTCTGGTGGCATCCACGTTAATTAAGTTTTGAGATCACAAGGCAGAGGAAAAAAAAAAACCCTAAAAACACCTAAAAGGCCACATTTGGTGATAAACCCTGTATATGTAAACTAAGTCCCTTCCAAAGCCATTATTTTTTGCATACTTTGGCAAAAAATCACTTTTCCACAGAATAGATGTAGTCTAAATTGCTCATTTGGTGAAACCTAGCTGAACACAAAAATGATTATTGTAACAAAAAAGTTGTGATAGTATTTTGAAAGATCTCAATCCAACACACTTTCCCACAGCTCACAAAAATAAAAAATTATGAAACTGACGGAAAGTCTCATGCAGGGTTTCAATATTTAACATTACAGCTTCAGTACCTTAAGACAGCTACCCCAGAGCATGTACAGTGTCTAGTGTGTTCTCAAAGATACATATCAAAATTGCACAAAACTTTTTTTTCCAATGGCAATCAGTATTTTACTCTGGTTTGTTTGTACTTCCCCTATAAACACCCTATATCTAAAGTAAAATTTCTTTTAAAATATTAATTTCAATAATCACATTTGATTACAAATATTTACAATATTTCAAATCACTCTGTCATTTAGTTTGCCACACTTCTCAAGGGATCTACAGAATGTTTCAAATGGGATGAGTGTTACAAACCTTATTACCTGTAAATGTAAAAGCACTTAACTGGAAAAAAAAAATCAAGTTTACCATGAAAACCTTAAGGGCTCATGGCAGTCTATTTTCTCTGGACAATGGGATTAAGAACTGGTTATAGTTACTTACTGTCTATATCTCTGTTAGTGCTAGGGAATAACTAGCTGCCTTTCATTAAATCCTTGGCTGGTTAAAACAGTCTCACTGTTATCCTTTCCTTCCACTTCACTCTGCTAAATTTTTATATGAAAATGAAGGGATTTATCATTATTTACAGCTACAACAATGAACAGAAAATCAACAGGTCACACTTTTTTAAAATCTAGGAGTGGAAGGTAAAAGAGCCCTACGTCACACTCATAAAAAGTTTGAGAAACATTCATTTAGGCAATAAGAACCACTTTGGGAAAGAGAAAAGCCCAAATTCTGCCCCACAGAACCATCAACTCATTACACAGCCAATTAGCTGGTCATGCAGATTTTCTTCCTCCATTTCTCTTCCAGCGTGTTTCTCCTTCACCAATACTATCTAAAATTCGAACAAGAACACTGCTTGAGAACTTACTATTTCTGCTCAACACTACGGATACACATAAAGCTCCTACTTTAAGACTTATTCTTACATAATTTCTCAACACTTGTGTTGAATATCCATGAAAAGATGGTGAAAATATCATAAAAAGAACCAACCTTTAAAAACATCAGCAACGCATAACCTAAATGGTTTATCCACTGATCTCTGTGGTGGCTTGAAAGAATCTGCAAATAAATTGATAAGACCTCTTACAATTTCTGTATTCAATAACTGTATCAACAACTTTGCACTTAGGGATAAGTCAACTATATTGCGTTCCAAAGACTTTGTCCCACATTTCCCCAAAATGTAAGTTTGACATACACAGGACTAAGATATATTAGTTTTTAAATGAGGAAAATTGCACTCACCAATTTGCTCTAACAAACACTTCCCTTTATACCACTGTGTGAGGTCACTTGACTGACACCTTGTGACCAGATTTTCACCTCCAAGGCCACTTGTTGGGATATAAGCCACATCTGATTCCTAATTAAGAAAACAAACAGAAGTTAACCATTCATTAACAATGGGATCTTCCAGCAGAAGCAAGAGGTGCATTTTTTCAATATTACGTGCCTAAGCTATAAAAGAACAGTTGGCAGATTCATATTTCCCCTGGAGAAGGCCGATTAATCAGTGGATCCATTCCCCTTCTGTTTGCCTCTTGCCTGGTCACAACGCTCCGACAAAGAACTGGGGATATTTAAACATGATGATAGCAACATTAATAACTAAGTGAAACTGAGATCATGTAACAAACTCCAACTCCACATCTGACAGGTAAAACCTCTGTTTAAATTGCTGGTTCATGAATATGGATTTCAGGAAGGCCATAGCCAGGCCAAATGGAGAGTGTTCTTATGAGTTCATAATCCGCAATGACACCTGCTCTGGTATAAAACTCTCTACTGTAATTAATGTAATGCTGAATATTAAGACAGAAGATCCCTGGTCTGTCCTGCTTTATGGACAACAATACCAAGAGGCAACAAATGAGGTGAGTGCCCCAAAGATTCAACAGACCTAAACAAAGATGATGACAGAAAGAGTTAGTACAGAACTGACTAACCTTATCCAGGGCTCAGTGTACGCCCGACCAGTAAGAAAAGGAGTCTGCTATATTATGTGCACATAGCAGTAGCAGGAAAGTGACACAAAATAACCTGACTGTAAAGGCAGAAAAGCTCGTCCTACCCAAACACCCAAACAAAGCAACAAAGACCTCAGAATTTACATTACCTTGAAGCCAGCTTGTTTAAGAAACTGGCCAAGCTTATTCGTAATTTCTTGAAATCTTTCCTGTTGCCAATTGACCTAAAATGGAAAACAGATTATAATAATAAAATCATAGATTTTTAACCGTGACTCAAACATACAGCTGCATGTCATCAACTCTGTAGTACTTGTAGGTGTACTTCACTCACAGCACCCAATGGATTTAAAAATATTTAAGATTCCCAGCTGCATTCATAGTTGAAAATGTAAAAGCATACACATTAACACTTACTGATAGCAAATAAGACACCACTTAACTTGCAAGCCCCTTTAGTTTGATTTGTCATTGAAAAGCACCTTTTTTTTTAACATTCACACAACATTCAGATTCAACAAGATTATATACAACACAGTAACAATCTAAAACACAGGTAGTAATACTTAACACACCTTACATGTTTAGGTAAAGCTCTTGGGGTCTTGACCTGAATGATCACCAAGATGCTCTTGCAGATGCCACTGGGTTAACTGCTTCTGTGAGGTTTTCACAAGTACAAGAGGGACCCCTACTCATTTTAGCACCAAAAATGTCCTTCTGTGCGCTTTGAAAATACACTCGTAAATAAAAACTATTGTAAAGTCTAGACACAAGAGACAGAGCTCGGAATTAAAGAAAGAAATAATACTTTATTATTAGTTTCACAATATTGATGCTTAAAATTAGGGTCTACAATCCTAGATGGAAGTCCTTCAATTAAATGAAAAAAATAAGCACGTACCTGGTCCATTTTATTGACTGCGACAGCTAGCTGTGTCACTCCAAGAGAGCGCACTAATAATCCATGTTCTCGAGTTTGTCCACCTGTCTCAAATCCTGCTTCAAACTCTCCTCTGCTAGCATCCACAACCAAAATAGCCACATCAGCCTACATTAAAAAAAAAAAATACAATCAGAAGTGGTTAAGAGGTGGAAATAATCTGGGTAAATATGCTAATCAGCAACATTTCACACAAAATGTACTCTATACGGGAGGAATCCTGATGTGCTTCAAATGTAATTGAAACTGCTCAGTTCTATCTGTGTCATGCCCACTTTGATGAGGAATTATGGCATTATGTCATTTCATGTCATAAACCACCACTTTCTGTTAAACATAAGCCAACTCTTGGTTTTGGGAACGTGTCTGCTTCAAACTACCGATTCTGGATGTGCTGCACAGACCTCAGCTAAATGAAAGCAGCCTGTGCTCCAGAAGCTTAAGAATGGGTATAACCACAACATCCCGTTCTTCCTGCCTCAGTCTGGACACCTTCACAGTGAGAAGCTGCAGAAGTTACAGATAAAGTCACCTCACTATACAATTGGGACAACCAGTCAACTGCACGTTGGATGTGGATGCTTCGCAGTCTACTCAACACACTGGAGCATGCCAAAAATCACTAGGGGGAAAAGACTAAGTAGCCATCTAAGCAAACTCTCTGCTACAGCATGAAGAGCAAATAGGTATCACACAGTCTACAAAACTGCACAAGAATCAGCCATGTAAGCACAGTGGAAAACCACAGATTTTGCCGTTAGCCTTAAATACTGCTTATATTTCTTCTACTTCTCCTGCTTTGGGAAGTAACAGCCAGTTAAACCATCGTCATGTACCAAGCAACAGCACAAGATGTGAGCAATAAAGGTAGTGTTGTCAAGAGGCAAGTGTAAGATCATTTCATAGGACTGATGAGATGGACAAAAATGGAAACAGAGAGGAGAAAAAGCAGTACTTTCTCCCTTTCCTCACATGCGTCTGCTTCAGGATGCCAGGAGTGGGAAGACAGAGCACGTTGTCCTGGCTCTGAATTCCCCTCACCTTGTTCATGCCACAAAATCCCCACAGCTCATACAGAGACAGCGCAAGTGTGAGAACGGGAAAAGGATGAGGGATGAATTTCCCCACAGCTCTCAGCCTCAGAAGTGCATTGTGGTAAACTTCTCCCTCAAAAAAAAAAGACGTCCTGTATTTTCTAAATTATAAAAACCATACCTCAGGACTTACATGAATTAACCATATATACCAAATGCCAGATCCTGGCCCTGATAAGGCTGATTTGCATTTTGCATAACGGCAGGTGGGGATTCACCTCCTAACAGAATTCTCCACAATAAAAAGGCACCATGGCCACTTCTACATGTGCTTTCTTCCACCCATTGCTTCGGTGCTGAGCCTGCTCTACAGGCAACAGAAACTTGCAAGGTTTCTGTGATTCCTTAACAGGCTTCAGAAGAGACCAGCCCCTCATCATCCTCAGAGCTGAGGGAACACAGAGACACATCAAGTCTCCTTGGCCAGCCCCATCTTCTGCTGAACTGATGGTGGATCTGCAAGTCTTCTCTTAGCACTTGCTGCCGGTATTACTTTTCCCAAAAATGACACACCTATTTAATTTAAAGTCGTAAAGAAGATGGTGTGACTGAGTCGACACTTTTCAGTGTTCTGAAATGAAAGATTTTAAAGATTTTTAAACTCCTGAATTTCCAACAACACATGCTCCATAATATAGATGACTGTACAAGCGCTATACCACACTTTGCAAACTTCTGACTGGCCTGCAGCCTAACTGCTGGGTCACACGGTCTGAGTTCTTACCCTGGCTCTGCTTCAGAGCTAGAGCAGAATTTGGGGCAAACCAGTCTTCCCATAGTATAGTTCTCTTCTATCTGTAAAATCATACTATCACTACTCATCCTTACTGAGATTTTTAGATAAAACTCACATTTTAGACTGTAATGACACGCACAAAGCAAAAAAACTCTACACAGTAGCTTAGCTTAGAAAAAAAAAAATCTTTGATTACGCCGCTACTTTGGAGAATCAGCTCTATTTAAAAAAGGGTGCCTTTAAGCGGAAAAATCCACGCATTTCATGTCAAGTAACCATGTTATTCTTCCCCCCATCTGATTTATTATTTCCATAAATTAAATTGCTAACCTATATGAGAATGGTAAGTACCATACTGAATTCAACAGGTAGTGCACAATACTTTTGACTTTACCTACCGTTCCTAAAGCAAGTGGCAAATAATCTCTGCAAATGTTGTATTGACAGCACAGATGCATTCTGCATAAACTTCATTATCTACGGTGTGTTTTATCACCCCATATAAAATATATTGTTAAATAGAAGAAAGCCCTTTGTTTGACCTCTCCAAATAATTTTTCTTTAAGCTGAAAACCACTTAAAATCTTTACCAACAAGACCACTTCCACAGAACTTCTTGTAGCCATATCCCACACATTTGAACAGCTTTAAAAGGTCAACTCTGATTTTATCAAACTGCAATTTAGTATTCAAATTCTTCCCTAAGAAAACTCTCTTCCACAAAAGAATAGCAACTGTCTTTAAACACATTCTTTTTTCAGTTTAGAAAACTCATGAAAATGTCAAAGATGTTTTAGCACCATCAATGATTGCATTTCATATTAAATGTTAAAGGAGGAAGAAAACCATTTAAGAAAAAGTTATAAATAATAATGCTATTGGAAAAACAGCTTTAGACCATCTCTACCTGTGCAGCTCCTGTGATCATATTTGGAATGAAGTCTTTGTGGCCCGGAGCATCCATCAGTGTAATTACTTTAGTCTTTGTCTCGAATTTGGTCATACCCACATCCATTGTCACTCCCCTTGAATAAAGCATACATGCAACGCACTATTAAAACTGCTTGGAAAGCTGCATAAAGTAAGCTATTAAAAACACAATCATGAAATTATACACCTTATAGCTTTCATTTGATTTAGCTTGCACACAAAAAAAAAGAAAAAAAAAATCTAAAGAAACCTGCTTGCGAAAGAAACCTGCTTGCTGGAAAAGCAGACCTCTAAAGTTGCCTTTCAATAACTCGAGTCACAAACACCCAGAATTCACAGTACTAAATCCTATAGACTATCTATAGACTGTCACCCAACAAGCACAGTGAGAACGTGAAAATTCTACTGCATATTTAAATCATTACTAATTCTACTTTTAATACTTAGCTCTTTGGAAAAGAGCATCATAGCGTAACAGAAACATAGCAAAGAATAGGAAAATAGACACTTTGGGACTACAGGAATACAGTTACACATTTGCAAAGATCCACACGCAGAACCCTGATTATCAAGGAGGGATTGCAGCGCTTTGACTCAGTTCCACATCTCACTAACAACCACATGTCCTGCACAGCACACAGCATGGGATGCATCTGATCAAATGCAAACATCAATCATGCACATGTCTGGGTTAGTCATCTGCTTCTCCATTTACAGACAACAAGGACAGACAGGCACTTTCAAGGAACAAAACTGCTCACATTAGCACAGACACTTAAAACATGTTACTTCAAATGACCAAGCCCCCCCTCCCCAAAAAATAAAACCACCACCACCTAGAAGCCCAAACAGATGGCTCCAGAAAGTTTTTCTTTACAAATATAAAACTTCAAGTAAAGAGAAAACAGAATAAATCGAAAGTACCAATTGAAAAAACTTTTCCCTGAATAGTTACAATTCACCTTCTGAAGAGAAGTCTGGTACCTAAATGCACAAATTTTGGATACTAAAAAAATCATAGACCAAGGGATACCACTTTTAAGGCTCATAACAACTATTCTGCAAACTTTACTTTCTGTTAATATTTTACTCTTTGCAGGCAATAAATACTTGTTTCTGTTTCCGGTTTCTCATGTTAATTACATCCTATCAAAGGCAGCTTGTATTGATAACACACTTAATATGGTGTTTACTTATTCTATTACAGATCTGTGAAAGGAAATAATCTTCAAAGTGTGTCCGCTTTACACCCAGCTATATCTACAGGGATTAAGAAAAAGACTTTTCCTCCCATCAGCTTTTCCTCTTTTACATCCTTAGACTATAATGTCATAACAACAGCACTACCACTACAACATCATCAGCCTTAACTGATGTAAGGCTACTTTTAAAATTCGTGTTGGATGGCTTCAGGATTGTTCCCCTCTTCCCCGTACCTGCACCACCCCCCCGGCTCAGGTTTGTATGTGCACTTCGGAAATGAAAGGACTCTCACAGGCAAAAGTTTAGCTACATAACAGGGACGCTGTGGAAGTGCATCCACCTTTAAAAACCACAACGGTTACACACGTGACAGGGAATGCCTCATACCATGTTCTTCAGGATCAGTTTACATTGTGAAGGTTGTCTCTCCAACCAGAAGAGCTTATATGCTATGAAACCATGGGTGACAAGTGATTGTAAAAGTATAAACACATAAGAAAATGCCTTTTCTTATTGTTTTGTGAACATAGACTATCATGTCTTTAGCTTCCCATAGAGTGTTCTTTAAAGCTCTCACAGATTTTTTTTTTTAATTAGCTTCACTGCTTCCCCATTACATACACTTTCAATATGATAAAATTTAATTTTAAATTTTGTATTTCAAGTTAATAAAGGCAGTTTATAAATAATAGAAATATAATTTATTCATTTACGGATTTTATATTCAATGTAAGTCATATGTGATGAACTGACATTTCAGTGCTTATTTTATAATTCTGACACCTTTTCATAGAAAAACTTAACCTAGAACTTTCCCATAAAACAATAACCAAACTGAGAGAAATTTGGCAGCAATAAACCAGTAAGGGCGCTTTAAATGAACTAATTCAGCCAGTAGAAGCATTCCGCATTGTAGTCCTAGTCTGCACAACACAGCATAGAAATGTGAAGAAATACTCAAATTCTCATTCACGTTTCTTATAACCAAACAAGGACATTATTTTTTTATTTTGATAACATGTACTCATACAAAGAAAAATATTTCCTAGTAAGTATTGAGTAAACATCTTTAAATACTTAGAATATTTCTACCAAAGCATTATTAGCAGATTGATATTTCCTAACAAATCCTGTTCTTTCAGGGAAAAAAGTTAATTTTCATTAGAAGATATTTCTACCTTTCTCTTTCTTCACCAGTTTCATCCAAGACCCATGCATAGGCAAACGAAGCTTTGCCAGCCTTCTTAGATTCCTGTTCATATTTGTGCATAGTTCTTTTGTTCACATTTCCCAAAAGGTAGAGCAGATGACCCATTAAAGTACTTTTACCTGCATCAACATGTCCTGTAGAGGGAAATAAGTATGGTATCAATTTTATTAATTTACACATTTTAAGAATAGCGCAAGAAGAAATACACTAAAACATATGAAAATCACATGCACTAATAATGCTTATGCAATCCATAGAATTTCACAATCCTGTCAGAGAGAGATACAAAGAGATAGTTTATTGAAACAGTCAGCATGACAACCATATAGCACCCCCAAATTTATACTAAAAAGAACACACTGCAAGAAAGAAACCAAACCAAAGTACACTTCACTATACTGTCAAAAGGAAGCTAAGTCAACCTCCCTGTCCTAGTCAAGGACATCTGAATGTACTCCCTCCAAAGAATAATGGTCAAGCAGATGCAGTTGGAAACAGTGTGAGATTTCCCTTCCCTGGAGAGAGGAGTTTTGCTTCTGTTATCAATTCCAGATTCAACCAACACAGTTTTTAATCTCTATGTTTGTCAAAAATATAATTTAACAGTATTACCTATTACCACCAAATTAAGCAGTTGTTTTCCTCCTTGTCTCTTCTCCAACTCTGCTTTCACATCTATTTGTGGTTTTGTCTTGCTTGACTTTTTTACTGGAGTAGGCACCGTATTCTGCTCTTCGGAAACCTGCACTACTTGGGGTGAAAGAGCAGATTTTGAGACTGCCTCAAGTACCCCAGAAGCGACACTGGTGTGTTCAGTTAACGGTCCTTTCTGAAGTATGTTGGCATGGCCATTTTCTTCAGCAATCACACTAGGGAAAAAAAAGAAAACACAAGAAATGCAAAATACAAAGAGGCTGTAGAAATACAGGAGAGAAACTGCATTTTCCCTTCACTATCATGTAAGCCCCAGACAAAGAGTTTGTGATAAACCCATTAAGGTGGAAGCGATAAGCAGCTGGATACAAACTGCACAGATACCAGTTCTGAACATCTTGTCTGAAAAGCACTGTGTACCAAAGCAAGATAAGAAATAATCTTGTAAAATACATGAAACAGATAAACAAAAGCTTCCCACAGCCACTTCTTTTAACAGGGAGTGAAAAGACAGTTGTCTAGAACAACTACAGAGAGCTGGTTGTCTCTGAAGTAAAAGCCAAGTCAACTTTGAAGCATCAATCCTACAATGGCTTCCACATTGTTGTAGAACATAGTAATGTTCTATTGTGGGAACAGTAATACAGTATAAAGAGTAGATACTAAGCATATCTGAGCTCCAATTTAAGGTGCAACGCTTACATAGAGCCATAACAAACAAGTTACATTTATCAATGCTGAGAAATTTGTTTATGCATAAAACAAGGCATCTAGGACTAAGGAGATTTGGATTCTCCAACTAGCCTTCTCTAACATCCTGTTCTCCCACAGATCACCAAACTAATCCTAATAGTAAGTAATGCAAATATTATTCTCTTACACTGTCTCACTCTCTTCTTCTTGGATTTATAATTGAGGATATTTTCCTAATTCACACAAGCTTTCTGAGAATATACAATATGATTCTTAACCTGTTACAGCAAGGATGGCCACTAAAAACAAATGCTAAGTAATATCTTCAAGACAGCAGCAGCTTTCTTACTGCCTGACAGAGCTCCATGGTGAGGCATTAACATAAGCAGCAAGACAGGAACAGAAGCAGTTATTACAGGTGCGACAGCATTGTATCACAGTAAACTTCAAAATATAAACCACTGACCATTACAGTATATTGAAAATACCTACAAAACACTAAGGAGAAGCAGTTTCTTCTCCCGGAAAGCTGGAAATCTTTTCCCATGCTGCTGGCTGCTCTCTATGGAATGGATCCATGCAGGCTCTCAGGCGCAAGCGTCTCCACATGTAGTGTGAATTTTTCACTCTCCACTTTCTGTTTACACAGCACATTTAACTTCCCAGTTTTCCTCTTTTCAACTTCTATAAACAAAACTACTTATTTTGGTACTTTAGAATCCCACAACTTGACACCTCTGCTTTTATTTGACATTAATTCTCATTTTCTGTTGGCATAGGAGCGCTTGCATTATATTAGTCCCTTTCCACTACATATATCTCAGGAAATGATACAGTGCAAGCATGTTAAGCCTACTTAACAAAGCAGTTCAAGAGTTATGATCTAAAAAATTAACCCTAGGAAATATTCAGACTGAACACAAAATTAGCTTCTTACAGCACTAAACAACGTGGGACATTTTATCGGTTTCCCTATTTCCCTGCAGTTTCAGAACCCACCCATGTAATCAGTACTGCAGCAGACACTGATTTTGACACCTTTTTCATAAGGCCCAAAGCCAACTTTTCCTCTTGACTGTGAGACCCCAAAGCAGAAATGTGAGCACTCATTTCATTTGGCTACAGTTCCACAACCCAAGGCCAGGGTCTTACATCAAGGCTGAATACACCAACATATATTTCTGAAACTACTTAAGTAAAAAACTTAGTTTATGCCAGCCACACTGGTTGCAGGGGCACAGATGGTACCTGCACTTCTGCATAATAGACAGACAATTCTGTATCAAGTCTATTATCAATATATTCCTAACCATTTGAAGGGGAACAAGTGTAGATCAAACTACTGCCTTGGATCTAACAATCACGACATTTTAGATTTGACACTACAGAACGAGCCGTACTGTATAACCAACTACAGCCTTAGGCAAGCTCAGTATATAACATCATATCTTGACAAGCTGAATACCCTTTATAAGATGATACACTTGATTCCCTAAATTCTGAAAACTGGTGGGTCATCATTGCTTTAGAGAGAGAAAGGTGATTTACACACCACAGAAAAATAGTCACTATAGTTATCTGTGCTTTCTTCCACCAGAAAAGCTAAGTCCATTTCTATAAGGCTGAACAGAAGGCTCTGTTCTTTTAAAATTCCTTAAATAGCACGTGAAGTTCAAGCTGAAATCTACTTTCAAATGGCACAACAATTATTTTCCATACTGTCTCTTCAGGCACATTTTACTTCATAAAAATTGACTGAAAACAAGAGAGTTGATAGAAGACAATTATGCAGACAATTGCAGTGACAAAGCTTTCTACATATTTTAATAATGTATTTTAAATCATCTGAATTATACAAAGCACACCAGATCATTTTTGCCTGAATCACGTCTTAAAAGAGCCTCATATACTTAAAATTACTTTGCATTAGACATCTTTCATCAAGATTAAGTCTCTTCCATCTTTTTCCTTTTCCAGATAAACTTCAGTTGAGTGTCAGCATAACACCTAGCACTTTCACACTGAATTCCTTTGACTAGTGCCAATAGGCAAAGGTCACACTGTAATGCAAATATGGTATTTCACATGGGTATCAAGTCTTCTGCCTTGAAATTCTAATATTTGAAGTTCTGGAAAGAAGTATTTATACAAGAAGTCGTATCAAAGCAGCCTTTGCAGATGGCAATAGTTTTCTCTCCTTTTCTATGTCTGCATTTCTCCCCAAACCAAGTTTTCAAAAATGAAAAATAATTTTAAAGGAAGATATTTAGATGAAGCTGCAAGTAATGAGACCTAAAAACATAACTCTCATATTTTTCTATAGCTTTCCAAAATATATTCAAAGACTATCACATCAAGCCTGTAAAAAAGACAAAAATGTATTTTGAAAGACAGGTTATTTGCAAGCTTCTAAATTCTATTTTGTTTAGGTAGGTAATGATTTTTTGTTTCTAATCCCAGATGCTCAGATCTTCTTGCAAGCCAAAGCCTATGTCAGTAAGGATTCCAAAAACCAGGATGGATGCTGAGTGGTAGAATTTCAACTAATTACAGCACCTGAAAGAATCACAGTTATTACCAGATTAAATAACTGCTCTCTCAGTTCTAAGTAGCTTTATTGTAACTATGACTGCTTAAGGCTGCCAAATAGTTTTTATTTTGTGTGGTGCAAAGGAAAAGTGCTAAATACAAGTGAAACAATGAGCGAAACATTTCACTCCAGCCATCATAACATTTGGCTTTGCTACTTTTTCAAGGGTACAATATTTGAACAGTCAGTACACTGCTCCAGTTAAGAGTTTTACAGGTTTCAGATACGACCATGTTTTGGAAACCTGAAAACAACCTGTGCTGTGATAAACCAAGACTTGCCATTTCAGAGGAGAAATATCAGAATGAATAGAGTGCATGATCTACTTACAGAGCATCTTGATGAAATAATTCAGCTTTTTGCTGATCAATGTCAGGGAAAGGGAGAGTGAGGTTATTGCTTGGTACCTAAAGGGGAAGACGGGCAGATGAAACGCACAGTTCCAGTCTCATGGAAGCAGATGAAGAGAGATGCAGCAAAAAGGCCACGACAGTTAGTTATTCCTCATGACTTTATTGAAAGTTTGATAACAGCTCAGAGAAACACTAAGACGCTTCATCTCTAACAGTCAATGAAAAACATTAATGACACTGAAAATGTTTTTCAGTAAGCCTTTTCCACTGAGATTTTTCAAAATTAATGAACTGGAAATTTCTGTCAGAAGACAGAGCATATAGGATAGCATACCTAGTATATAGGACAGCATACCTAGTATGTCATTAGTGCAGGTAGTTGAGGGTATAAACAAGTCGATTGCATTAACAAGCACCTTGAGTAGCAAAGTTTCAAATCAGTCTGAGTTATGTTGAACCACCAGATCAAGAAAAAATTATATGTGGAGGAAGAGAACTTCCTAACCAACTGCTTGCATCTTTGCATGAGAACTTGATGGAACTACCAAGAGCAGTCTCAGTTTGCAGACATCTGTGCCCATCTGCTATGTCACTGCTACCTGTTAATGTGAAGCCATTGATTAAGCAACTCTTGATTTCTTTGACAGGACAGAACCATTAAGCACCTTGTGTGTGCAGTGAGGTCATGTACTCAAGAAAGCTTGGCCGTCAGCAATTCAGGCACAAATGTCAAAAGAGCTTACCACAGCTTTTTGTTAGGAAATCAGCGGACATACAAAAACCTGGCAAGGACCTACATTTATTCAAAATTAAAACTGTCAGGCCAGAAACTTCCTATGTGGTCTTGGCAACAAGGACCATAAGAGTAAACTGAGTAAAAATGTTATGGTTACATCACTGTTTTATGGGGAAAATTAAGAAATACAACATATGTTTTTATAAGACACATTAGAAGACAATCTTCACACAACTGTCGAAAGGTTCACACTCCCATGCATTCAAAGAAGAACTTGAAAGCTTATCTGCTGAAGGTTAACTCTGCATAATTTACCTTTTAAACATTATTTTCAATCTTCTAGTCTGGACGCTTAGTGAATTATTTTTATACAACCGACTCTTTCGGAGTACTTACAGTCATTACAGGAATGTCTACATCTATTTCCCCTTTCAAAATTATTAATTACACAATATTGCTCAGGCTGGTTAAAATAATCATGCTTTTTTGCTCACAACTTCTTCTGGCTTCCTTCATGACTTAACAGGAAGAAAAAGCCTGGTAAACAGTTTTGCTAGAGCATCAGAAAAACAGTTCACCAGAAGTGAGCAAACTCCATTTTCTGTAGACAATCCCACTAAGAAAATCTGGCAAAAAAAAAAGCAAACAATGCTTAAAGCAATTCACGGTTTCTAATAATCCATGCATTTTAAATAAGATTTCTTATTATGAGGTCATACCTCATAACAAGATTGAATCATAAAGACTGAATAGCTAGGCAGAGAACGGTGATTTTTTGCTAGTGCCAGACCACTGGTTTTAAAAATATGGTCCTTTAAGATCCTATAAAACGTGACAACAAAAACTAGTTCATACATACTATATAATCACCTTCTAATGGTGTTTGCACCAACATCACACAAATATGTGGAGAGGAGAATAGGAGGCACAACTACAGATGTTTCAGAATGCAAACTGCTGTGAGTAATTTATAATGCTGTACTTTTTGGTCAGTGAAATAGACTATGTACTTAGAAATGTGTATTTATCAATACAACAATAACATAAAAAGTGTCTGAAAAGAGTCAAAAGAACCAGCCTTTCTTAGGTGTTAATAAACACAGATTCATTCTATTCCCTGACAACTCAACCTTATGCTGTCAATAATCCAGCAGATAACTGCAGAAGAAAGAAACCAACTCTGATACTCATGGTGCTGAGGTAGGGGTTCATGTTTTAAGTCTAGAAACAGAGGTGTACAAAGTCATTACAAGTTTGCAAGACGATGCTAGTGCTTCAGCACACCACAATATATTTAGAACAGACTTTATGCAGAGACTGTGGAAAAGAATGAGGAGGGTGTTGGTCTCTCTTCCCAGGTAACAAGCAATATTATGAGAGGAAATGGCCTCGAGTTGCACCACGGGAGGTTTAGATATTAGGAAAAATTTATTCACAGAAAGGGTTGTGAAACAGTGGAACAGGCTGCCCAGAGAAGTGGTCAAGTCACCATCCCTGAAGGCGTTTAGAAGACATGTAGATGAGGCTCTTAGGGACATGATTTAGAGGTGGACTTGACAGTACTAGGTTAACAGTTGGACTTGATCACCTTAAAGGTCTTTTCCAACCAAAACAATTATTTGATTCTATTATTCCAACCGTAAGGAAAACAATCAGGAGAGCAAATGCCACTGTCCTACAGCAGAGGAGGAAAAATGTGATGCAAATATGGTCAACACCTCCTCCCCTTTTCTTCATGTCAAGGTTCTAGTGCCTTGGCAGTGCCTCGACAGTGGCCTGCAGGGCAAATGAAGAAAGGAGGCCTTCACGGACTCCTTAAAGCAGGGGCCTTCAGACAGGCAGATAAGTTTAAAATTTAAATTGCACTTTCTTCTATATTCATTGATTGACTGTGCTTCGAATCTCATGCTCTTTTACAAATTGCTCCACTTCTTACCTATTCTACCCACTCAAAGCTAAATGCCTAAAATGCATCCAATTTCTACAGCAGAAGAGGCTTGTCCTTGATTCGTATTTCAGCAGTACCACTAAATAAGTGAGGCGAATTAAAAAACACCTTCACAATATTGGGGATTTATCTAAAGGGATTACCAGCAGGTCCTGAAGGCTTAATTTTTCCTGTAACAAAAACCAGTATGTAACTCAACTGGAAGCAAGCACGATAAAAACTACTTCAGGGTCCCTAAAGAGAAGCAGAGTGGATGAGAACCATATTAGAGCCAACCGTCTTTCCTCAGAGACTGAGTCGTCACTAGCCTATCCAGGAATTACTCCAGTCTGAAGAAGAGGAAGCATTCTTCTTATCTCCTCCTTCCCTAAGGATCAGGCACACATACACAAGGTGTGGCAGCTGCTATATAAGTACCAGATACAAAATTCCACATTTGCTGTTTTTTATAAAGAAACATTTTAAATAGTCATTATGACAGCTAAAAAATTCAATCACTACTATCCAGGGCTAGCTGGCAGATCTTTTTCACTCAAGATTCCTGTCTTTTTATAAACTTCTATCCAAATTAACTGGATCCACGAAAGTCCCTGTGAAAAACTCCAACTTGTAAGTACTAGAAGCAGCAGAGATAAATGTGCCATGATGTTGACTGGAATTCTGTTATCAAGTCCAGTTATCACATCCAGAGTCACTCATTAGTAGAGGCAAGGAGAAAAAAAATTACATTCTCTTTTATATGTTGCAAATCTCAAACAGCACAGAAAGAGGATTTTGAAAGGTCCAGGTTTTCATTCAGACCTTATTGCATCTAAGTAGCTGAATGAAAGTGATGTCTCTTAGCAATAGCATTTAGCAGCTTCACACGTTGTATTAAATGTGCTTAAGACTAAGTAGATTCAACTGCTTACTTTCCACTCAGTTACCAAACATGCACAAAATACTGTAAAACAAAGGCTATGCCACCCTCTTCCTCCCAAAAATGCTTTCCAGATCAGAACTACCAACACTGCAGGATGAGGTTGGGATGTCAGCACTGTTTACGCTTGTGAATTTTTTTCCTGAGCACGAACTATGGAATTTCTTGCCACAGATTAGGTGGCTATTATAACATTGAGCTTGAAAACAGAATGAGCACATCCCAGTAAGAAAAATCCATTACTCATTCTTAATAGAAATAGCCTAATTAAAAAAAAAAAAATAGGCAGGGAGACACAGAACACTACACATAATGACATTTCACGGACTATATTCCCAACATGCAAGCCCCTTCTTTATATTAAGGATTCACTGCTGGCTGCTCTTGTAGGTGGACTCTGATCCAGATGTCTGTTTTCACACTCTCACAAGACAGCCCCTCAACAGTTCCAAGTCAGGATAAAACCAGAACTACTGCTCAGCTATTCTAATTTGGCTAACGCATTAAGGAGAACCAATTTCTTCTCTACAATAGTTGTACCCTGGACACCTGTGAAAGTTAATAAAAGCTGCAGAGGAAGACAAAGTTTAGCCATAAGTGATTGGTTTTGCCATAAATTATTCTTAAATATATTACTTCCTTTGAAGAACAAGCAATTACAGTTAAGATTTATTGATTTCATAATTCCACTTAGAGAACTAAATTTAAAATAAACGAACCCCAAGAAAGTTCAGTATTCTATGAAACGGATGTTTAAATAATCTGACTAGCTGATATGTCTCTGCTATATTCATAGTGAAAGGATTTGTTAAACTCAAAACGTGAGGTACCATCTTCTGAAAGTGATTCTGAGTCAAACAAGAAGCTGAGATGGTTAGTTCTGAAGAGTGACACTAAAACTGCTGTAAAAAATAGAAAAAAAATGAAGAAGAAAACTTGCTACAGGTGCATCAGTCTGAAAGAAGAGCTGCTGATGTACCTTTACGTACAAGGGCTTGGCTTACCATGGAACTTCAAATCCCATAGATTGTTTCTTTCCAGACACTGTCATTTTGGTAACTTTTGGCACAATTTCAGATTCCACTCTGGCTGACTGGAAATCCCTTGTTTTTCCTAGCAATAGACAAAAAGTAAGTTTGAATTTAAGGTTGTGACTAACACGTGTTAAATATAAAGTTTAACAAGTTACATTACTTCTCTTCAACCCAAAGATATCAGTCTGTGATGATGATTTCTCACACTTCAGTGTCTTACTTGCATATATTATATAGTCATTCAAAATACTTTACAAAGTTATATTTACTGTGAAAATCTCATCTGTATTCACATGACGCCTACACCATTCAAGAGCTTTACTCGCAGCAGTTCTGCTGAATGCCAGAAGCACTTTATGCAATATGAGGATGAAGAAACACTCTGCAGCAGCTCAGTAGCTGATTAGGTTAATTCTTATTTAGAGCCTTTCTTTCACCTTAACATTGTTGAGCCTCAAGGCTATTGTAAGGTAAAAAAAAATACATCTACGTCAGGTACTGCTAGCAGCAGCACAGCTAACGTGTGGCTACCAGGCCTTCCCTGAAACCTGGAAACAGTTGTCTCATACTGACTTATGCCAAAGAAGCCAAGCAATACCCAAAAGCAAGCTGACTTAAAGGTTATTTAGAAATAATTACCAGAGTTGAGTAACATTAATTACTTTAAAGGTATCAATTTTTACCATAACTTCAATGAAAACACAATTACAGTAAGGTTCATTCTTAATTTCATGAAACTACAGTTTCATAACGAATAGCATGACACAGCTATTAGTTTCTTGTCAAGCTGGAAAAAAAAAAAAAAAGATTATTTACTCTGGGGAGGGAGAGTTTAAGTAAAAGAAGTAAACTAGCTTTTTTCTTTCTGGAATTCCCTCTTCAATATGTTAGGATCCCTTTTCTCTTCAATGAGAAAGACTTCCAGCTTTACAGCATGAGTGACAGTGGCTGTACCTTGTGTTCTAAAGGATGTTAAACACACAGGAAAGCAAAACAATAACCTGAATTCAGAATTAAGTTGCAAGTTTTAAGCAATCTTCACCTACAGATGTGTCTGAAAACTAGAAAAATGCCACTACTCTTCCAATAATACACCAGTTCAGTCAGAGTGAATACTTTAAATAACAAGTTAATCTTTTAAGTATGGTAGATTACTATTTTAAGATGAACTGTTGGAGTAATTTAGTCCTACTTATTAGGTTAAGTCTTTATTGAATTATAAAGTATGATGGCTATACCTTTAAAACCACAAAATCATATTGCTTTGCAGGTTAATATATAAAGTTGGGGTCAAAGTGGCTGAAGATTTCAGGTAAGGAAACAGACCACATCACAGACATGTCTATAATAGACAGCATACCAGAAAAGCTGTTATGCAACTTTTCCTAAACAATCACACTACAGACCAGACATCCTTATTTAATTGATGACTTGGGTTTCAATCTCCCTCATTTGTCTTATCTACTGATGCTCATTTTATTTACATGCCACCTGGAGCTCCCTGGAAGAAGCAGTATGTATGTGTATTATTAATAGTTGCATACCAAGTATACTGTATTTAAGGAAAAAAGTAAGAGAAATAAAGGCAACAGCACAAACAATGGTTTACAATAATCACAAATTATGTAACTGACAAACAAATAGTAAAGATTCAGAATATAAAACTCTAAGATCACTGGACAAGAACTACTAGTTAAGCATAAAGATTTTGTTTCATCTCCAAGCTCCTACAGAAATCACCTACCACATTTTTTTTTAATGAGTAGTTAATCACTTGAGTTACAGTAAAAATTACTTTTGTTGCAAATTTGGTATGTTTTTTTCCACTTCAATTCTAACAATTTTCAAGCAGCCATCATTTTCAACTGTCAATTAAACATGAATGCCTTACATGTCATTTGAAAGCTGAATTACAGTTAATTCTCAGAAAACAACCATGTTTGAAATCTGGCTGCTAGGAACTAATAATTACAAAAAACGCAATGAAATTGAAATCAGATGAGTTGAAAGAAACCAAGATAACAATTCATATCATATAACTTGAAAATAATTTGTGATCTATTAGCCATATTTGCTACATATGATCCAAAATCAAAAGTCAAAGGTTTTACAAAATACATCTTCTCTAATCATAAGCTTCACTCTGTACAAATACTATGGGGTGTTTGACACTGATACAAAGTTAAATGTACAAGGAGACCAAATACTTTCAATGAATCGAGTATTTGACACAGAAAACATAGAAATTTAAAACTAGAGATTAGGAAACACTAAAAGTTTAAAGAACATACAAAAATAAAATTACAAACAGCAAAAGGAAATAAAGTAATTGTCAACTGACAGCACTGATGGCTTGGGTGGGTTTTTTCCTTATTTGTTTTTATAAAGCACTAATATTTCAGCACAGGCAGAGGGAAGAAACAGACCAGGATCATATAAACACAAACCAAACCATAGAACATAGTCCTGCAATGGTGGCATTTAAATAGGTGCAAAGACAACACAAGAATTATTCGTAACACTACTGACAGAAGCGTCAAATATATTTTTCTAACTTTAATGTTTTTATAACCAAGTACCAGAAAATCAAGCAGCTCACTTGAGGTATGGACCGAGTCTGCCTTTTGTGCACTGCAAGCACCACTAAAGATTAGTAATGATGGGCTTCATTACAAAAGACACGAGGCCAGGAAAGGAATATAATTTACTGTCTAATCTATTGGGCACCCAAGAAAACTGCATGATAAATTCTTATCTGCTTTAGCAGGCAAAACAAAAGCTATTCAGCACTTAACAGATCATATGCAAATCCTTAAACTGCACCCTGGATCTAAAAGGAAATCAATGCATAATGCTCAGGGCATTCTTAAAACACTTCTTAATCAACAAGCAGAGTATCCTACGGCAACTGAAGTGCACTACAAGCCTGGAAAACTGTAGGAGCAGTAATCCAAATTTGATGAGGACAAGAGCAGCTATGAGGAAAATTAACCTCCAAAGGAAAAGGATATGAAAGCTATATTAGGTTTTGCCAAGAAAGGCTTCATGAAGTTCTTCATGCCTACTGCCACTTGGACGTTCTTAAATACATACCTAAGTAATTCTAGGGCAATACATTTCCTAAATCAAGAGTACATGTAAAATAATAACAAAGACAGATATATCTTTCATAAACTCCTCAAGAAGTGACAATACCTCCTTGATAGATTTCACTTACTCTAGCATTGAAGAAAGCAAAAATAAGATTAGATCACATGCAAGTAAATGTATCAATTGGCCAATGGTGTCAAACTGCAGAGCAAGAGATTCTACTGAAGAGGACACTCCATAAAAATCCTGGCAGGCAATTCACTAACTTAACACTAGGAAAATTTAAAGTTTTCCTTCCATGAAAACAAAAGTATACATTCATAAATTATAAAAATGTAAAGGCTTGTCAGCATGATAGTTCTCACAATTCAGAATGTTTAAAACACAAAATTTCTAGCCTATTTTAAGCAAAGTAGTTTTCAGACAGATATTGGGTATCTAGACTGCACTGACATCAGAGTACCTAGAGTAAAGCATTCTGTAGCTACGGGTCAAACAGTATCACAAAATAAAACATGCGCTGACGCAACTTGTCTCAGTATTACATTAGGACGAGCCTAACGCTACAGGGAACTGACAGTCCCGCACTGACGTTACTCCGGTACAACTATGACAGGGTGTGACAACTTGACTTTATTATTCTTCTCTTCCCTTTTGCCTTTCCTGCGACTGCCAACTGGTCTTGTGACTTAAAAGCTTTTTGATTTAGTCAAAAAGTATTACTAACGACGCCTACTATAACTTTGAAACTATTAAAAGTACAATCCGAAAATCTGACAGCAAATAAGTATGTGCTGACTGATACACAGGACACAGGCACATATACATGCAGGAAGCAAGTGAAACGTAGGGACAGTCTTTAAAAATGGCAACAGCCTCTCTGGATGTTCAAGCTGGAAGAGCAGAAGTGTATGCATACAGTCAACTGAGTTCCTTTAGCGTAAGCAACTCCCTAGATTTTGGGTTTCCTTTGTAAAAATGCTTTTAAGGAGTACCTGTAAAAGATTTAAACAAACAAATCAAAATATTATTTTAGCTTCTTTATCATACATAACAAGCTTGAGAAGCTCTTTTTTCAGTTTTTGTTGGTTTATATACTTACATTGAAAGTAACAGGAAGACTAAAATTGGTCTTTTCTCTAATTCTGTTGGAGGATTGCAAATTATGTTTCAGTGCTTGGAAGAGTTGATTGCCAGTCTACTCTGTTCCCAGGTAGTTTAGAGGAGCAAACAAACAGGAGTCTGTTAAGCAATCGCTATCTCAAGAAAGACACATTGATACCAAGTGAAACAGGGATACTGGCGTATTTGGAGAAATGTGTACTAGCACTCGTTCTTCACATCCACACTGGTTTCAATCAGACGGCCACACCTTGTTGACAATACAAACAAAATGCCCCCATTTTCAGTTCCTATACGCAGAGGCTTCTCCTCCCAATTTGTTTCCCCCTGATCAAATTGTATAATGGCACTGAAACTTTAAGCTCAACTACACCACTGCATAGAGAAGCCTGCTTCTGATAATACGAACCAGAATTTTTAATATGCCTGAATTCAGCTTGAAAAACAAGGAAGGAAGAAGGTCAATATGTTAGGCATGTCTTGACTCTGTGCTCTTTCAGATGGCAATTCAATTTAAATAAATCCACATCTACACACAAAACAACTACTAGTGGTGTATAGCACTGGCAAAGGAATGTACTTCCAAGGAAATTACATGCTAATTAACTGTTTCCAGATTGCAGTTCCTTTCTCTTTAAAGCTTTAAGTAATTTCCATGCTTTTGAAATTTTTACTTAATTTATATTGATTCTCCTATTTTCAAAACTGGTATGAGCACTTAAAGAAGAAGGCTGCACACTATTTCGGTTTTGAACAGGGTTGGGGATCCTAGATGCTATTGACACTTAAGAGACATGTTTACTAAGGCAGGTCCTCCTAGCACTATCTAAATCAGTACATATACATGTAACACCATGTGTTCTGATCTAGAACATATGGTTTGCATCCCTTACTCTGCTGCAGGCTTTCTATATAACCACAAGCAAGACACTTAGACCTTTGTCTACCAATTATACAGGAACAGCCACAAATTGCAGAAAAGAAAAAAGACAGTGCAATGGTTTTGTGCTGGTCTTGTGCATCATGTCATGAGCTTCTTCCATGTATGTTTTGTGACTCACTGATTATAAAAATATTTTTGCATACACTACTAGCAGTATAACGATTGAGCGTACTAGTATAATAATAACAGAAGCACAGACAGGACTCTTGAGAGCAGATTTAATAACTGAGGCCTCTATCAAGTTAATACTTCCCTTCTTATATGCTGTGCTACGATCTACAACTAATTTTAAGGCCCTACAATTGTGAAATTGTTCCAAATATGGACTATACATGAGACAACCAGATGAGAGATGCCAGCCTGATTACATACAATTTCATGTTAAGAAGTATGTTCCACCTGTTTGCCCACGTTTGTGGGTTTATACTAACATCTAATACAGCCATCCATCATTCTAATCAGTTATTCCAAAATTTTGACTGTAACATATTCCAGCTGACAAATTTCAAACTGTTTATATCCTTCTACTTATGCCATAAACCTCACGAGCTTCTAGCTTTTAATTAAAACCTTTAATTTGCCTTAAAAACAGTAGAATTGTATTTTTCTCCCTTCAATTTTTGCAACACACAGGAAAAATAACATAAAGGACAGGAGTTGGACTCGATGATCCTTGTGGGTCCCTTCCAACTTGGGACATTCTGTTCTATGAAATATAAAAATTCGTCAAATTAAACAGATACATTACTATACATTTTTTTTTAATTCAACGGAACGATTTGACACTCGTAAATTCTACAAAATGTTGTAGGACACAGTGGCAACTTGCAGCATGGTTTAGTTTAGCTTCCCACAGAGCACACCGGCTCTTCAGTGGCAGTGGTACTGAGTATTAGTATTAGCAACACATCACACTGCTGGGAGGAATATCAGAAGTCCAAAACTCTCAACCATGTCCTACCAGTAGATAACATGATTACTGAACTTAGGATATCCCAGATTTCCTAAATTTACACAGTTCACTAACCTTTAAAACATTCTGCCTGCATATAATTTGTCATGTGCTTACCCCTATAGGCCATCATTTGAATTTCTTTGGACGTAAGAGGTAAGCGACAAAGTCTGCTGCACAATGTGAGAAGTTCAGCATACAGAAATCCTTTGTAATGCAAATATATAAAGCAATATAGGATAATTGGGAAAGGAAAAATTAAATTATTTAGAAAATCCTCTCCCACTCTTCTATGACCCTAGAAACATCAGCAGCCTTTCATGGAGTGTCTCTGATAGCACATAAACACCACCTCACTCTAATAAAAATGCCACATGTGAAAAAAAATTCAAAATGTTACTTTAGCATTTAAATTATACCAGTTCAAAACACTCATTTTTAGGAAAATACATGACATTATACTATTATGAACTGCAATGTACAAATGGATGCTACCAAACATCCACAGCACTTATCAAAATAATGGAACAGGCCAAAATAATGGAAAAGGCAACTTGCTAAGTCACCTCCCAATGCTGAGACACAGCCATTCTAAAGATACTACTGAAAACAATTCTCCAAACAAGAACACTGCACTTTTTCTTTTTAAAAGAAAGGTTATTTCCTAATAGAAACCACCGTCAGGGGTTTTCCAGGTAGCTTCATCTTCTTGTTTAAACTATTACCTTCTCTGCAAAGTTTCAGACAGCGAATTTGACTTTTTTTTTTTTTTTCATGAAACTGGGAGTAGGCATTTTCACTGAAAAATGCTGAAAATATAAATGTCTGCTTGCACCTGACTACAAGAATTTTCTTGTTTTGTTTTCAAGGTTTGATACAGCAGGAGGGAGAAGGGATACAACAGGCTATTGAGTGATATTTCTGAGTATCTCCAGCACGGGCCAGTTCTCTATGGCCCACAAAATATAAACAGCACAACTTGCTCCTCCAAGGCTGAAGTTTCACAAACATTTTGCTTCACTACGTGCAGTTGCAACAGCTGGATGTGCAGTGGGCACAGACAGAAGCTCTGGAAGCCTCGCCTGTTAGAGTCAGCTGGCACTTCCCATTGCTCAGGCTTTACTTTCAATGCTTGAAATTGTCAGCAAGTAGAACTCCTTAGTCCAAAAATTAATTTGTTCAAGAGAGGTACCTGCCTGGGGCTGATTTTTTTTTTTTTTTTCCTTCCAGACAGGGAGAACAGGGAAACTGGAAAAGATGAGACAGAACAGTTTATTTTCAAAAACTGAAAATGAACACAAACTATGGGTGGAAAAAATTGAATGGGGAAAAGAATCATGGCGAATGACTGGAAAATAGGTAGGAAACTGAGAATGGCCAGATAGGGGGTTTGGAATGATAAAGTGGAAAAAATGGAACTACAATGAAAAATTTGGAATGACGTAAGGAAATATCGTGTTTAGGGCACAAACAGGAATTAAACAAAAAAATTTGAACATGACTAAATAAATTAGAGGATGAGAAGAACATGGGTACTGACATTAGATCAGGTGAAAGTGGATGAGGTGGAATGTGTTATAACAAGGCAGTAACACATTTTCTTTCCTGCCTGAAACTTGGCCAAAATTTCTGGCATCAACACTTCCTCCTCTACTGATGCCAAATGATACAGAACAGAGCAGTCAGATACAGCTGCACTCTCTTGCTTTTCTTACCAGAAATAAACACCTTTCCATGGAACTTTACTCAAATTCAAATTTGAGTATTCAAATATTCAAATGATACAAAATTAATTTTACCTACTAGAGCTATTTTTTCTCTGTGATTCTTTATTGTAATAATTCAATTGAATGGCATTCATTTACATTAGAATATCTGATGTCCCACAGAAACCTAATGTCTCAGAGAATGGTGTAATATGTATTTTTATATAAAACTTTTTACTGAGCTCTATTACATCTGTGACCATTCAGTGTTTTAGCAAATTAAACTTTAATGTCTCAATATCTGGATGCCTAACACGACATTCCAATCAGCATCCATCTCTAAGAAGTTACGCTTAAAGCAACACAGATCAACAAAGGAACACACAGTTCAGCTCGATATGTAGACCATTGGTATGGTCTTTCCAGAAACATGGATTATTGGTCTGGTCTACATTCACAGTTAACATATTAAGGGAAGGAAAGGCACTGTCACTGGATTAAAACTCTCAGATTTCCAGTTTCACTAAGCCAACACCTCCCATGTAAAAGTCCGGAGATCTGCTGTGCAGAAAGGCGAACTGGGGGGGTGTCTGTTTTCTTCTAGAGATTACAAAGACATCAGCCACCTCCTTTTGATGTTTCTGGTACATAAACACGTAAAGGTCCAATAGGAATTCACAACAATCAAAACAGACTTTCTCATCTGTCAAGTTTTTGTAAAGAATGTCCCTGTGGTATTTCTCATGCCTACTGCTTATAGTTAAATGGACTAAAATCCAGTCCTTCACATAATCATAACTCAGTACAACTCATCCTGTAACTACTGAAACCTGTTTTGTGGGAGGCGTATTGCTTCGCACTCTAGCAATGCCAATGATGCCCCTTCTCAATCCGTAACTGAAGCTACGATGTGCTGTAAAAATAATTTATTAGACATCTTCAGTTGTTCTGTAACAGCACCTTTACTCTCCCACACATACACAACTGTAAGTCGTTGGTGGTGTTTTCTAATTCAACGAATTTTTCTTAAATGACTGTGAATTGTCTTTCACTGAGATTTAGAAAAAGCTCGGTCTGGTATTTCTGAAATGCAACTTCCTACCATAAATGGTCATGTAAAGAGCAGAGTCAGCACTACTGGCAGGATAACCCTAAAAAGATATCCCCTTTAGCCAGTCACTTAATTGAACAGAATACACAGAGTCCATGCAAATTACCAGAATTTCTGTTAAAACCTTGGCCCAAAATGAGTGTGTAAAACTGAAAGTACAATATGTACATTCTACTACAATTATATTGAATTTCCAAAAATAACAGAGAGCAATTTCAGGTTTAATTCTTAACTAATATTACAATGCCAGAGGATGGTGCTATTTCCCTCTACATCATCCAGGTAATTCAGAAATAACATCCGGCCTTTTACACATTGACGTTTTCTACACAAGTACATGCCTGTTGATTGCAGGAGTGCAAGGCATTTGACAAAATAATGCTTTTTTCCTCATCCACAACTTCTACTTATGCACCAAAATTACTCCAGTGTGAAACAAAAGTTTAAATATTCTATTCTAAATAAGAATAAAACAATTATAAAAATTCTATATAAGAAGAGTGAACAGAAAAGCATACTGGCAAATTGATAGTATATAAAAAGTAAAATCATCTTACATCTGTTCAACTCTTCTACAACCACTGCAAGCTTTCTGGAGAAACTTAATGAGGTGGCCTTTTGAAGTTACAGAAGAAAAAATGTACTTACTAGTCCTAAGCAATTAAGTATGCTGAAGCTGCAAGTACTTTCAGCATTTATAAGTTCTGGAAAATTTTATTTTGCAAACTTTTAGTGTAGTGAGAAGTTCAAGGTATGATTAGCTAAAACCTTATTTAATTTAATTTTCTCTGAATTCTTAACTGTCCTACTCTGATGGTGACATTACAACCACACTAAACCCTGACTGGGCCAGAGAGCTTCTGTTGGAGAATTAATCCATTTTTTTAAAAAAAAGTCAGGCAAATTTGCAAGTTTTCATTTGTCCATACATTCACTTATTTCTCCACAAAGTCAGCTCCGTATAAGAAAAATACTTGTACTTGATAGCTCTCCAGGCTTTCAGGGATGGCAGTGCAGATTGCAATGTCACAGCATACGGTACATTTCAGAGGGGAAGATGTGTGGCTTCAGAGGACCGGAAAAATAACCAAATCATATATCAAGAATTTAACAACTATTGAAAAAAGCAGTTGAGGGGCTTATGTAAGACATGATTCAATGAATTAAAAATGTTCAACAGATTGAGTATGGTTTAAAAGAAAAAAAAAGTCCAGCAGTACAGCAATTATTGAAAACACTATGTATATGCACACTCTTCCTGTAAACTGAAACACAAATGCATTTAGTAGCAAAAACCAGGAATTGTTCATGAGTACAAGGGAGACAGACTCACTGACTGACCACTTTTGCATTTCTGCTTGCCAGGTTATGCTATTTAAATAGCAAATCCTCAGAAACATCCTCTTTTAGTGAGTGGTTTTTTCCTTTAAAAGACAAAAGATAGACATACGCTACTTACATATTTTACAAAAAGTCAGCCAAAGACTCCAATATTGAAAGCTTTACCTATAATGAAGATGAAAGGAAATGACAGTATGCATTAGCATTTCATCAAAGGTAAAGATGGTAGGAATGGTGGTACGGGATTGCCAACAGAAACGGGACTGAAAAGACGGAAGCACATTATGGGGAACACTTCACATTTCAAGTGTTTTTACTTTGCATTGTGACAAAACTGACTGATTGATAATCCTCGCCATGTCCACCACCTCCTGTTCAACAGAGGTGGAGACATCTTCCCAAGGCAGTAGTTGGGACACTTCTCTGAGATCGGTAGAGCCAGGTACAAAGGCCTTACTATAACCAACAGAAACTGATGATATATGTCATCTACAGCACAGTAGATGTTCAAACTCTTGACAGTTTTTTCAGTTTTTTTGCAGTTCAGCAAGCTACAAACTTCCAATTAAAAATTATTTCACTATAGACTACTAATTATTTCACTACAGACTAGCTTTGGGTGTGAGCCTTAGTTGCAAAAAAACCTTCTTTGTGTGGGATGTTCAGCACTTGTTCATATACAGAACTCAAAGCAGACCTGTCTCGCATTTTTGGTACAAATACGTACACGCTGGTTAAATTCTATAGTCTGTGACCATAGCAGAGACTTGAACTCAACGAGAACTGCTTCAGGACATTGCTCTGCTCCTGTTAAGATAGAAAATTCCTACTGAAGAAAAAGAAACTAAGGTACAAAGACAAAATTACAGAACTTTTTCTACATGAACCACAAATATTCTTAAAACAAGCAAGGTACCAAAGTGTACAGCAACTCTCCATATTGATAACTACAATTACATGCAAGAACACAAAGAGAAAGTCACTGCTGACAAAAAAACCCACCCTGTAATACAATGAAAACTACTGTGCTATTATAAATCCCAAAATAAAAACTATCAAAATATATTAGTTTGACCAAATAAATTACATAAGGTCATTTTCCGAATTGCCACTTAATGTTTTTGGTGCTTGTGTTTCTTGAACATGAGCAATTTTAATAAGCCAAGGAAACTGGCAAGGAAAAAGCTGACAGTATTCACCAAAATGGAAAGAATGATGCTGGAAGGCAGGTTCCAATGAAGATGAAACCAGTAAAACACAAGACTCACACTGTACAAGCTGGTGTGCTTTGCAGAGACGATTATGTTCTATGTAAGGCCTCCAGCTCAGTAAATAAGCAACGTCTTTTACTCTGGATGGAAAAAAGTTTCTGAAGGAACAAGAATAAGCAGTGAAATAGGAACTAGCAAGTTACACATAATAGGTGGTCTCACCTTTTAAGGCAGTCAAGCAGAACAGCAGCTGTCTGTGTGCCCCCAAGACAATGGGAACCTTTTTTCGGCACAAGTATTTGTGGCTTTGCACATGGATGCCTTTACTTAAGATAAGCAGCTAACTATTGCAAAGAAAATTTTTAAAGAAAACAACAAGATGTCTGCTCACATGAACAAATAATACAGCTGATGGAATGATGTAAAAGGTACCTCTGATAGCCAATGAGCTCAAAATATATAAGAACTTCCAGACCTAGCAGCTGATAAGCCCCTGATTACAAAAGAGCCGTATCAAAAGATAAAGGATAGAGAAGAGATATGATATTTTACATGGTTTTACAAAACAGCATAGTTCAAAGGTACTGTAACTTGAAAATCCCCCTTTTTTGCTATTCTAATCAGTTTGTTAATATCCAAAACTTAAGCAGCTACTGGAAATGTATAACCCTGTAAAAGGTTAAATGATACGTTAACTGAGTTTATTTTTAAAAGCTGTGATTCTTATACATTTGAAAGCCACCTGAACAATTACTTGAAGATAAAAATGTTAAACATGTCCAGTTTTTTACCATTTTAATGTATCAGAAAGCATAAATGTTAAGAAAGGACAAGTTGGAAACAAAAGGCATTAAAAATGCATTGTTCTCCTTTGCACATGTAAATGAGGTAAAGTTAAACATTTCACACAATCTGTTCAAAGGAAATTTGCTGAGTGAACAAACACCTTTTTTAGAACTTGTTTTACTAGGACTAAATGTAAAATAATGAAGCAAAACACATACACTTATCAAAACAAAACAAAATAATTAAGAAGGTGCCTGTGTTTCTTTTTTTTCCTCCAAACTAGAGACTATTATTGATCAAGTACCTGCTCTTCCCCTTAACTGTTCTAAGATTTCGGATTAAGTGGTGGTGCCATTAGTTCAATTTTCCATTATTCCTCAACTAGAAAATATTAAGTAGCTTTTAAAAAAAATTAACTGCAGGATCACAATTCTTTAACAGAAATTTCAGAAACACTACTTAAAGTTTGAGCACTTTTTCTTCTATCTAACTCAGCCTAAGAAAATTAAAAAGAAATGAGATTTATAAATTATGTCTATGTAGATGGGACGGTTTAAGTATTCTGTTGACATTCTACATCAATTTTGAAAAGGTAACACCAGGAGAAAACATTTAATATTTTCTCCTTCTAGCTGAATTTTGTTTACAGTGTGTTCTTACATAATGAAATAAAAGGCTGTAGGTTCACCATCAAACAAGATGTTTCTAAAATATGCTCATAACCTACCAGTTCAGTACTAAAGATTACATTTTACAACGTGCTGGTATTTAACAGTGTACTCTCCCTATTTTTTATATGAGATACCATTTAAAATCGGAACATCTTCCCATCATCATCTGAAGTCTTACTCCTCTCCTTGATGCTATTTTCCACTTATGGTGGAACATTTGAAGAGCAACAAAGGGAAACATGGCTTGAAGTCTGGTCACATTGTTATCTATCAGTCTTTGGTACTATAACTGTAACGATGGGTCATATGAAGAGGTGCTATTCCACATGTGACTGCTCTCTACTGGAAGACACCTTGATTGGTCATAATTATTCTAGAAAAACAGCATTTTATTCTACCTTACTACAGGGATTCAAAGCTCAGCTTTTCTGACATAGCTTGCTACATCACCACTAGCAGGTCTTGCTGGCAGACTTTCCAGATATTCCTGTGTTGTTTAAGGACTTTTTTTTTCCCCCTGTGTATTCCTCCTAAACATGAGCAACTCCTGCCATTTGGAAAAAAAGAGCACAATCTCATTTTTGTCCTCAGTGCTACACAGATGAAAGTTCAATAGATCACAGACAAACCTATTTAACAGCAGCCATCTTTAACAAAAGACAAATAATAACTAAATACATCCATAGCAGAGCATGACCACTTTCTTAAGGCACGGCTTGAGATGCAAGCTGTTAGATAAAGCAGTCAAACTACCAAGACATAATTTACTGCCACATAATTTTCTTCTAGTTTGTTTCTGTCAAATTTTCTGTTTGTCTTCTCTTTTGTATCGACAGGCTTCCTTTAATACTAATTGAAGGCACTCTGCTCATTTCCTAAATAAACAGAATTAGTTTGTCACACTGCTGTCTTGCCCTGTTCATATATAGAGTACATTTGAGCAAGAGCAGAAATGCAGAGGAAGAAATGGCTATTAAAAATACAAAGAATATGGAGAAAAGCTTTAGCATTCTTTATTATTTAAATGCATCGGTGGTAACACATTTACAGACAAAGAATCTTTGAAACCTACGTGTGAAACTGCTGAAGATCTCTGAATCTAACTTGCAAAACACACTCAAACTGCATCAAGGCAGTAAACTCATCGAGCCAACTCAATTTATCTGCAGTCCAGAACTTCCAGAATATTAAAAACAACATATTAACAGAAAAAGGGGCAAACAACTTCACACACCTATTATCACAATTTTAGAGAAAAATCTTAAGCTAACTGAAAAGCCATGAAAGCAATTTTCCTGGCCCACCACTGTATACCACAGTGTTCACATAAACACTTAGCCACAACAGATTATACACCAGAAAGACACACCAGTAACAATGGACATTATTAGGGATTTAGTGAATCCAACATTAATTACACAACTAAGCCGACAGTGGGGCTTTCAGTAGTTAACTGATATAAAAATCCTAGTATTAAGCTCTAATTGTATTTATCATGGAAACTGTTGTGAGGAGAAGTGCAGGTACTGGCCAAACTGAAGCAAGCAAGGTAGAAATAAGCCACTTGACATACATAGCAGCATACATTTGAGAGGCACAAAATACATTAAAAAAAAAAATCTGTTCTGCATAAGTAATGTATTCACTTACATAGTTAAGTTTTCACTTTTTAATTGCAGCATGTTTTACATTATCTGCATTACTAATCTACACTTGCATTCTTTATGTATATTATTACTTGGAAAATTTCTTCATTCCACATTTTCCAATGAACTCCTCTGGCACCAGCCAAACATATCTGAATTCCGGAGTTATCAAAGATGAACTTGTTTAATTAAGTCTGGAAAAATGGAGACTGGACACGACCATAATCTGAATACAGGAGACCTGTATTTGGAAAATAACAACCTATGTATAGATGTGATGTGAACATAGCACTCTACTCCTCATTGCTAAAATCATTGAGAGACACACACTGATATATAAAAAGCTGCATATCTAAGTTTAGAAGAAAAACTGAATATACTAAAATATAACCTGTAGTTTTAAATAAGCTTTGCAAGGCTTTTCAGATGCAGACGAAAGCCAGGAAAAGCTCATTTGTCAGTCGGAAGTAGTTATTTCACTCTACGGTGAATATAGAGAGGAACTTGCATGGATTCATATTCATTACTTAACGTTTTCCTCTTCCTTGCTGCAGTGAGTGGTGAGAAAATTCACGTGTACATTAGTATCAGTAAGCACACAGGCAGCATCCACAACCTTATAATGGCTTGTTTGTATACATATGTTATCAGAAAAAGTGTTAAAACATAAAATTCAAATCACATTTTTGCCTGAAAAATATTTACTTAAAGTCTCTAAGTGGCACTTTTCATCCTTTTTTCAACTTAAGCATTCAGTAGCTCTTGATGTATACGCAATTTCACCATCTTGCCTGCTTGACAAGTCACTCATTTTCCTGTTTATGTCGGTCAGCAATAGGGAAGAGGAAAACATTAAAAATAGGAAAATGTGATTCTAAAACCACAAAAACTGGTAACAAGGACTCAAACAAGGAGTAACCAAAACAACTTCAACTCTGTTTGGAATTAGTTAGATATACAATTTCCATTTAGACTGAGCTTTTAGATGCAGTAAAAATACAGAAGAACTGAAGCAACAACCAGTCAGAGCTCTTCCATATCTCTGCCAACTGAGCATCCCAGCTTCTGCAGATACAGATATTTTCCATATTAAAGTTACCTAGTTTTCTAAGTTTTTGGCATGAATTTCTACCAGGGATTCTGACACTAAAATCATGAGTTTTAAGTTTAATGGCCATTTCAGGTGTCACAAGCACAAGAGAAGGAGGGAACCTGACATTTTAAGCATTTGTAACTGTCCACTCTGAGGACTGAAATGCTAGTTTTATGGAAGAATACAGAAGATGAGATAATGACAAATGGATAATATTTTGTCACCCAAGAACAAACTAGTTCAGGCGCAAATAGAGGAACAAAAGTAGTTGGTGGGTAGCATTTCTGTTGATATGTATGGGGAATAATTCGCTAGACTATGCAACTAATGTATTTTATAACAATATTGAATCACATAGAATACAAAATGATAGTGCAGAAACGCAATCAGAAGACAATACAGAGATAAGGTAGGTAGTGATAACAAATTTTACAGGGAAGGAACAATAGTGTTTGTAGTGAAAGACACCTAGCACAAACAGACAGGGTAGTTTTGTGTTTTAAGCTTGCATTTTTACACCTTCCTGACTTTTACCTTTTAACTTAATTTCTAATTTTTTTACATGTGTTTCCTATTAGCATTCAAGCTCCTTTTCATCAGTAACCAATACATTTTAAATGGAGTCTTCTGCTCCCCCAGTTTTGGATTTGATATGCCTATATTTCTGTTTAGATGTCTTACTAGTTTCCAGAGCTGAAATGCATTGGTTTACAACTGGAAATGCAACTGTCTCGGCCTTGTCAACAGCCTTGCCTTTGAGTACTCAAGTGCAGACTTCAGGTAGGACTTACAATGTTTAAATTGATATAGAACAGCGCTACAGCAGCAATCATTCATCCTTAAAACTTAACAGGATTTAAAAAAAACAAACAAAAAACCCCACGTGAATCTAACCATACATTCCTGGCACTCCAGCAATCACATCTGACAACTTAGTAAATTCTTCATTTTACCCTCTAAAGACAAAGAGAAAACCAACTGACAGTTGATCTTTACTATGACCTGATGGGACTGAGATAGAGGGCCACTGTAAGAACAAGTGGAGCCACCATCTCCCCAGGATGTCTGGTTCTTCTGGAATCCCAGAATTCTAACAAGGACACAACCATTTTTAGTTTTATCTAAGCTCTCTTAGCTTACAAGCAAAACATGCAACCTTCACGCATGATATAGTCAACTACGAAAATTATTGACTTTGTATTGGTTTACACTTTGTCCGAGAAAAAAGTAAACCAAACTAGTGTTAAAGGACCATAAAAGAACACTCCGAAAAAGCCTGGAGTGTCATTTTTTCCAGTGTAGGTGTACAGTATGTATGAGGAGAAGCTCAAAAAGGTATCTCAAAGGATTTTAAAAAGCTTTTCATTGCTGGTGACACATTTTTCCCTGAAATAAGCCACTTCCTTTCTAAAACCCACACAGCACCTCAGTGTCAAGATTCAGTAACTTCTCGAAGTCTGTGTATATATTTTTCTTACACAAAACACGGAAGTCTTAAAGTCTAAATACTTTCCATGATTTAAGATATAACTATATCATCAGTCATGTCAGATTTCAAACATTTCCATTCAGTAAAGAACACATTCTCTTTGTCCCAGGCTGAACATGTGCCATATCCGAGTGTCATGAAATACAGTGGGCTCTCATCACTATTGCAGGCATTTGAGACCTGTCATGTTACTGAAAAGTTAGCAAAGCCAGTTGAAGTTGAGAACAAAAATTTCTTCTGAGCTACCTGCACATAAATAATGTATTTTCAAACGTGCAAAATCAAAGCATTAGAGCCCAGTATGATAAATGGAAGTAAAACCTGAGGGACTCTAAGTTAATGATAATATATTGTACATCACCATTAAACTTGTTTGCTCCTCCAGGATTTCTTTGAAATTCTCCCTATAAATAAAATCCAAAGTATCAGTTCGTTTGTGTTTTCATTTAAGACTCCCAACTTCACTTGTCCATTAACCGCAAAACAGAAGTGACAAAAGTTATCTGTTAAAGGACAATAATCTGCATTCTGACACTTTGCACTAGGAAGCAGCTGCTATCAAAGTGTGTATCTGTAGCATAAAAAGTCAGAAGACAACAAGTATTTACCCAAGGACTGAGAAATGCTCATCATTCTGAACCAAAACCAAACCTCGCTGCATTCAACTGAGTGAAAACAAAAAGCTAATTATATTAAGTCACTGTGGTAATGTTCATGGATTTTTGTTTGTTTGTTACTGGCGTAAAGCAAAAATGAAGGAAGATATTTCTACAGGAGAGGCAAAAACAAATTATAGAAAATTAAAAGATAAATAACATTAACAAAATGCAAGCTAAGCACCTGCTAATTTTACTTGTGGCTTGTATTCTTGAAACTGCCCACACTGTCCTTAATATATAAGTCAAAACCCGAATACATGCATTATAAATAAAAATCATAAATCAAAATGAAATGCCAGTGAAGAAATACCTGCTTCTCTATTAACTGCTGCAAGCAAAGTAGTATAGTCCAATATTTAGAAAATTAGACTTAAGCTTGAGACCTGTGCTCTGTTCCTAGATTATCTGGCATATAATGAGTAAGGCTTTTCAATTTCCTGTGCCTTACTTTCAATTCTGACTCTTGTCAAAGCTTGTTGCTTATTAAATATTTATACATATATTCCTATAAAGGCCCTGTTCTTGGTGCTATTCCTGAGGAATTACCATAATACAAAATAGCCAGTGCCCCCATAAAGACAGCATAACTACAAGAATAACTTCATTAAAAGACTAGATTCCTTGCTACCCTGACGACAATCAAACTAAAAATGCTCAGTTCACAGTAGCTTTAATTTCCTGCAAAGACTGCACATTTACAGACATCTGACCTTCTTCTTGCTCAGACATCACTAAAACCAAAAATCTTAGTGTCATAAAGTGGTTAACAATTCCGTTAATGGTGCCAAAATGGAATAGAATCTAGCTCACTCACCAGTATCTGTATTTGTTCTGCAATGCTAACACCAGTAAAAAGAAATGAAAATGTAGTTTACCCAGAAAAAGCAAGCAGAAATGAAATGAATATGCACAGAATGCAGATCCGTTGGAGTAGGAGGGTACAATTTTTACATACACATTTTTTAGAAATTTGAACTTTTGTTAAAGATTTCTCAGAGAACCCATAAAAATTAGCTAAATTTCATTAAACAAAAATTCTTGTTTCTCTTCACCATAGTGAAAGAAAACTTACTACAACAGTGCATTTCAAATTGCAATCTCTGAACATCACTAATACCCACTGCTGAGATGAAACAAAAGACACCTGAAAAATGCTACATATATCACCAGTTAAACATAAATTTATATTAAGATTCCATTCTTTGATTTATGGACAGAGACTGAAAATAGTCAAATGAAATATTAAAATAACATCCATCTTCATCAGCTATTACTTCCATACATTGACATGGTGATGAGTAAATACTCCACAAACAACTCTCCTCTAAAATCCCCATATTCTCATTACAAAGAGTAAGACAATTTTCACTTAGTCTTCCTAAGTCTTCCTTTCTTAACAAATTGTTTGGGAGTTCTTTCAAAATGTATCATTTTAATCTCTGCAGTCTACAACCACTTTACAGGTTCTAGTCATCTTCTGGTCATTTTATTGCCAGAAAGTTCTACAGAAGGGCAATGGGTTCTTTTCTAAAGTAATCCTACCAACACTAAGCATCCAAATCAATTACTTGACCAACAGACCACTGATACACATCAGAAGTCACAATTTTTTTTTAATGGACCATTTTTAAGTATGCAATGTAGCATGTCCACAAACCAAATAAAGAACCCTTCCACGACACAGATACCAGAAAACCATGAACCATTTCATAAGAATCATTCATCTCCACAACCACCTAAAACACACAAACCGCAATTAGCTTTTACTTTTGCTAAAATGTATACTTCAGCAAACAGTCTGCATAAAGAAGCAACTGCCTGTATGGTACCGCGATACTAAAACAGGGACCCATTCCCATTGAACTGCATTAGGACAGCAATTTGGGAAGATCAAGAGGTGGCTTCAAGAAATAAATAAATACACCACCACTGCCTTTGACTCTTGTTTCATCACATTGTTTTCTGATGCACAGTAAAATAGAGCAGTTTCACAAATGAAATTTCTCTTAGTTCCCCACAGAAAATCCTTTAAGGTCAAAATGACCATCAGCACTCAGCAGTATAGATAATTTGGACTAATGACATTTCCTCATCATCTGAAGAGCAGTTTGGACACAATGAGTTGAACATAAAAGCTAGTTAAGAGTTTATCAGCTGTCTACACTTCACATAAACCAAAGTAGTATGTAAGTTATCCATAAAAATTCAACTCTATTTCCAAAGAAACTGAAAAGCAGAGGAGTATCCACTTTCAGCACTTTAGGGAGTTTATTTTTACTGCATGAATTACAATGTGATGACATTTTTGCCTTTTTTTTTTCTCCCAACCACAATCCATCGTCAACATTTAATACAAAAATGCTTTAACAACTTTGAAAAGCTGAGCATTTTAGATAGGAAAGAGATGTGAATCCTTGTGTGTATAGCCCTAAACTAACTACTGCCTCTGTATAAAGGTACTGTCTTAAACTATATACATTTCATATACACAGTCTATACAAATATTTTGTACAGTTATTCATTTTTGCAGTAGTACTAGTTGTTCTTTAACTTTTTGCATACATGTAGATTTTCAGAAATCATAGATTACTGAAAAAGGTATTTGAATGACATGATTAGAGGAAATAGGGTAAAACACAAAATCGCAAAGACTACCTCACTGCACCACTTACTCTCTTCAAAATAAGATTTTGAAATGCTATTGTGCAACGGTTCCAGAAATTCAAGTAGCTTTCTGCTTCTGAAGCTTAAGATCCTGAGAATTGTCTGAACAATTCAATGAGAAATTGCTTATATAGTTATTTCTGAACAAAAAGTAAAAAACTGGTTTGTGAAGTTTTAATCCAATGGGTTTTTTTCAATCTGAAGCTTACATTCCTAACATTCTATACTTTTCTCAAAAGTGTTTTCTGTTGTAATCAAAAACCAGCTAAATATAGTTATGTTTAGTCACATCCCAAAGGGTACAAAGCATCAATCATTTTCGATATCCCAATGGGAGTTGTTATTTTCCTACCCTTCTCATACTTAGACTTTCAATTTGCCCTGGTTTCCCAAAACAAGTTCAGAGAAATCAGCTACAAAAAGGAAACCTAAAAGAGAAAAATGAAACAGGTATTTAGAGACATGTTAAGAATGTTGTAGCTCTAATTTCCACTGTAACAAAGAGCTTGAGAACTAACTTTATGAAGTTGCTTTTCTCTTGTTTCACTGATATCCTTTCTAAGATCCAAATAAAGGTTTAAAAAAGCTATCAAAATGATTAAAAACACTTTACAAACCCATTTCTAACCAAAAGCAAACTGGAACCTAAACATGGTATCTGAAGACCCATGAGTACATGTGAATTTTTGCCTTACTTTCTCCAAAGGAATCTTCCATGGAAAGAAGTATGCCCATGCAAACCTAGACAAGAACTGGAGCCTCTTTACACAATAGATACAATCATTATAGAACATTCGATCACAACACTATCAGGTAAGTTAACAAGAAATTGTAGTTAAGTCAGTACTTTAAGAATGTGCATTTTATTTAGGTACACAAAGTGATGTCCACAAGGCAATTTTATATTAAAAATATTCAGCAGCCACATAAAAATTATGTACAAAATAAATTTAATGTACAAAATACCTTGGGAGTATACAGTCTGAATACCAAAACTAGGATGTCTACGTAGTTTAATATTATCTTTTTTATGCCCATATGCAAACACAGACACAAGTACTTTGCAATGTTAATATGTGAATTCCAAAACAACACAATTACCCGTATTAGACAAAGATACACACTAGCTGCAAAATGGGGGGGGAGGAGAAGTTTTATACATCCATCAATAAAATGAGCTCACTGTTAAGCATAAAATAGACAGATTTAGTTAACAAGAATTCTAACATTCATTAAGCAGAAACACTGCAGAGCAAAGCCCAAACACAGACTTCTTATACAAAAATGCCATGTACCATAATATCATGCAGTATTCTAAGGCAATGAAACCTCTTACTAATGACATAAACCCAGTTCTCAGTATTGAAATTAAGGAATAATGAAAGAAATTATTAAAATACCTTGTTCATTTAAAAAGCAAATGTAGTAACACATTACCTTTTGCTTATAAAAACAAAACTGTAAAATTTTCCGAGCATGGAAATAAATAATCTCTACTGAAAATTAACTGGAATTCAGGTTTATCCACCACTGAGGCACCTCTGCAGTGTTCAGCCTGCAGGTCTGTACTAATTCAAGGTTCACTTCAGGATTCAGGATTGCAAACTGAAGAAAAATCCCTCCCCTACTTCTTATACACTGAACAGCATGTATTGCTTCTTTAAGATCGCTAACAATGCTAACACAAATGCAAATTAAGAAGTATTAAAATCTAGCTACCTAACAAGATTTAAAGTTGTTTACTAACGTATCAATCCCACAGTAAGATCTCTGATAAATTTATAATGCTGATGCCCTTTGGCTTCAGTCACTTGTTCAAACTTTAATCTGCATGAAACCTATGGCAAAACTGAGCTCCAAGTACTACACATTGCCACTTACTACTTGTACATACTTTCCAGTGGAATCCATAGGACATACATTTAGGTCTATGTCCAGTTCAAGCTCAAATATTATTAAAAATGCTAAGAAGTTTTATGAAAAGAAGAACAGACACAGGAATGTGAAAACAGACCAAAACCAAAGAGAAGTTCAACAAGAATAAGAGAAAGATTTAGATGAGAGAAAAAGCTAAACACGCAAGTATTAGAAATCTCTACCTACATTAATTAGAGCCTCAAAAGTACTTCAAACATAAGCAAGCAAAACCAGCTAACAACGTACCAGGCACGACAATACCAAACTTTGCACTCATATTTTACTTATAAAAATCAGAATTTCTCTACTAGAAGCATACACACAATTTTGGAAAAACTGAACTTCAATTATACATGCTCCAAACAGGACATTTTTCCTCAGTGGGAAAAACAAACTTGGCCTTTAAAGCAGTGGGAAGTTAATATTTGGACTAACTACAGAGAAACTAATCGCTGAAAAGCATTTCATAATAGTAAATTCTGCTTTTTGGAAAATGTGACTAATTAATAAAACAACCAGTATACAATCCATTTCAGCCAGATTTCCACAGGAACTCTTCTGAAGAAATAAATCAATTATGCTTCTGCTCATTAACTTCTCAGATCATAGTATGTATACGGGATTCAATGTTTTACAGCACTCAAAATAAGTAAGGATGGTCATGACTAGATTAACACATTAACTAGAACATGAACACTGCAGCACTGACATTATATAAAACTTTTATTAGTAAGGGTAAGAAACATTAATTTCATTCAAGAGGTCAGAGGTCAAACTGCTCATAGTCCTAAATGACAACACCATCAACTAGACAAACAAGCAAAATATATACAACATGAGATTTGTACCTGAGAGGACTAGAACATGTTTTATTTTTATTTAAAACAAAATTGTAGTCCAACCTGAAGTCATGAATAAACCTAAAGTTTTTTGTCTCCTTTTTGATGTAACATGCTCAACAAAGATTAGAACTAAATTAAAACTGTATCTACTGTTCCATACTAGCTGCCAAGTTTAGCATGAGTAAGTGTATGGCAGTATATGAACAAACATTTTTCTAGTTGCAGCAGTACCTTTATTGCACTTATTGCTGTTCAGGATCTAAAATACTTACTTTGACATTGGAAATATATCAAAAGTAGTTACACATACTAAAGGAAAGTTGAAACATACACGCAGTTACTAATTTGACTAAAAGGGGTACCAGAATCTGGTCATTATCAGCTAAAAAAATAAGTCCAGAATGTCCTGATTCTGATCTTCCACCTGAAGACTCAAAGTAACAGCAATGGGTACAAACAGAAGAGGAAAACATATTTCCATTACTAAAGGAAGCTTTCTTCAAAACAGACAACAAGCAGACACAAATACTTCTGCTTTGCCTGATTTTTTTTCCATTGAGCAAAGACTCTCATGCTAAAGTTGAAAGAATTGTTATTCCAATACTTTTCTGAAAAACTTGAGAATAAACCACAGAATCCTAGTGAAACTTCTCATGAAACACATGCAACACGTATATACCCACAAAATAGCTGTTTTAAAATTCTGACTATCACATTTTGACAGTTGATTGGAGGGGGGCCACACAATTTTAATTGCTTGCTTCCCTACAAATTTGGTCCTATTGAAAACTATGCATGTCCTACCCTGACTAAAACTGTCAAAACCTGAGGTTAGTGAGGCTTTTAAAAACTAAAGATATTTCTGTTGCAATATTGTAATCAGTATAAAAACAGAATGACATTGACTGGAAATACCAATTACAAAACTGGCAGTTTAATAACATACCTTATCAGAAAATGTAACTTTAAGAACATTTAATAAAACAGTCGTAGTATAAACTGAGGTTCCCACTCCCCAAACTATACACCATGTAGCAAACCCAAATTACTTTACAAAATAATAATTTAGTGTTCTTCCCAATGAACTGTATCTTCAACACCTAGCGAGATGTTTCAAGTCTAATGGTGTTCATGGAATTTTGTACATGTAATATCTATATACTAAAGTTCAAGACTTTGCAAAAGTTAAAAATGTTAAATTGTCAGTGAAAATTAGGCAAAAATAAAGATATTCAGTGCAACAGCTTAAAAGTTCACATACAAATTTTTTACTAAACAGTGAGAACTGTAATACATCAATTAAAAAAATAAAAAAATCAATTCTGGATTATAAATAGGTCCTACCTAATTAATTCTTTTTTAAAATATACCAAGATATAAATGCTGATTTTTTTTTTTACTACTCTCTTGTAAAAGCTTTTTTTTGGCTGGCTTTCACAATATCATCAGGAGACGCTGATTTGAAATCAAATGGTGTTATGGCTATTATAGGACCAGTTTCCTTGGGTTTTATGTCTTGTACTTGCCTACTGTATAGGAAAGCTTTATGTATACCAAGTGTGCGGCGCTTACAGCCTTGTGGAGGATAATGGAGACACAAGGTTAAAGCAAAAGCTGAAGGTCTTGCACGAAGTGCCTTCATCCATGAAAGGGACAAATCCTGCCTCTTAGGAGTAAGCCCTCTTTTATTTTTTTTATTTGTTTTGGCAAAACCAGAACATTTTCCTTGTTTTTCTTTTAAAAGTTTGGTTTCAGGGCTTAAGACATTTGACTGTCCTACCACATTTTGTTCTGCAGATACATTTGCACTTTTTACAAGGACACTTAAATCAATGTTGGTTCTTTTAGGGGGGCTCAATTCAGTTACATTGAGCAGGGGGAAGTCCATCTTTTGTTGAGTTTTGTCTATTTCAATAGTCTCTGCTATTAAATCCGAGAGTGATAAATTCTCAACCTCCTTTACTGGAGAAACTTTAGAGAGGGCAAGAGAAGACAAAGATCCTGTTAGCTCTGGCATCCCACCTGAAGTCTGGGGTTGACTTACTAGTTGTGACAATGGTGAGGTTCCCAAATTCATATCAGTAAGACTTGCTGTTGATTTGATATAAAGATCAGCCAAAGAATAACAGTGGCTGGCATTGCTTTCCTGGTGCTCCTGAAGTAAGTCAGCCAATGATGTACTCACAGACCTTACCACTGGCAAAGCAGCTGTGTCTGAAGAGGGGCTTTCTTGTCTTCTATTTTGCACAAGTGAAGAAAAATTTTCAAGAAGTTCATTCTTTCTATTTACAGTGTGACTCACTTCTTTATCAAGAGCCAATTTTCCTAAAGCACTTGTTAAACATGGAGGACCGTAAAAATTTGCATTACTATTACAGTCAGAAGTATTTGAGGAAAGAAGAGGAATGCTGTCTTCAGGACTCAGAGAATCAGAAACCACATTCTGCATCAGCAAGGATTTCAAGTCCTGTATTTCCTTGCATTCCAACTTCTTAAAGGAAGAATTTCCAGATGGGTTACTTCCTATGCTAAAATAAACATCTTCACTGTCAGGAATCAAACTTACTGCATTAGCATTTTCTGATAGTTGATTCTCTGCCTGTTTATTCACAGGTTCACAAAATGATCTTTTACACAAATCATCACTGAAAGAAGATGACAGAGCAAATGAAGAAGATTTCAATCCTTTCCTTTCAGAAGAAGGTCTATTGGATTTTTCAGCATTAAAGAACATTTTGTCATTTGTAATTAAAGAGTAACAAGATGAACCACTTTTGGCTGTCAAGTTTCCAAACCCAGGTTTGTTGGAGTTCCTGGCAACATTTTCTACTGCACAAGAGAAACTGTCTGTATCAATACACATTTCTGGACAACAAAGTAAGTCTCCTTACCTTACAGTAGCCAACAATTTTCATATGGAAGTGAAGTCACAATGAAATATCCAATTTTTTTAGAGTTGACAGCAGCAACAAAAAGAAAACCAAGAAGAAACATGAAAAGGCATTTAATTACTAAGTGTTATCCAAAGATACGCAATGTCTTACAATTAAATTACAGGTATCTAGTGAAATACCTAAGAAACTTTACGAATCAGCAAAGAATGCCAGTAAAGATTACAAAGATTTAAGCATAAATTTTAAAAAGTTACTGTACAGACACTACCAAAAAAAGGGAAGTATTGGGCATGGGAGATGTCAGTTCACCAAACAAATAATGGACCTGCATAAAACTCAAAGATGTCCAACTTCTAGGACATGTTTTCATTCAGTTAAGTCATATCAGAAATAAGAAATTTACTGTGAACTGCAGATGGTCACAGCTTGAATTTAAGCTGACAGTAAGGTTTTATTTTGACTTCTAGCTTAAGAAAAGCTACTGTTTCCTTTAAATGTTTTTAGAATACAGAAATAGAAGAGTATTTTTTTAAAATTTTCTAATAATTAACTAATGCAATGACAAGCATCTTCACAGCTTGTAAAGCCAAAATTAAACTGTTCATAGAAATGAATCATCTTGAATGTAAACAATTAAATAGAAGTATACCTTTTGTCGTCTTTCCTACAATCACAGAATCCTCGTTCTTGGTCTTCACATTTTGCTTACTGCCTTGTGAAAGCACAAGATCCAAAGCCTTCTGTACATCAAATTTACTATCCAGTACCGCTTGCACCATTGTTTCCTCTGGTACAGACTCTGCCAAAACTTCTCTCATTTGATCAAGGCATGAATTAAGATGGGCTAAAAGAGACACATTACTGTTATAAGCTGCACAAAAAAAAAAGTCTTAAGTGGCCTAACCACTAGCACTATACATCTGATTAACAAAAACAGGAGAAAAATATCACAGTAAGAGATAAAATCTTCAGAAATCAATTTCACTCATTGCCACGATAAACTTTGCCTCCAAACCCTACAGAATATTTGACCAATTTCAGACATTGCTATAAGGAACATACCACTGACTATTAGTCTAGAAAGCCTCGCTACTGAAGTACTTTGATGTTGTAAAATTAACTGTCTTCACTGCAGAGAAGAAATACAAATAATCACCTTAATATCATCCAGAGTAATTTAGTAAGTCAACGTGGAATCCCATTGAACAGCATATTTTAAGTGTTTACAGATGCTATAATTAACATCCCAAGCAAAACAGCATTTTCAGGAGCCTCAGGCCTTAAAAATTGAAAAATCTGGATCAAGACACCAGGTTTGAAACTACCTGCAATATTTACCTTTCCTAAAACTGTAATGCATTTTTTGGCTGATAAAACAAATCTTCTTTGGAGCATATTTCTGCAACTCATGTAAGCCCTGACTAAGACAGGTTGCTTAAGTCTTGACTTGCCACACAACAAGAGGCTGAAAGTTCACCAGGCTGCCACTCACTGGAGGTTGTGTGATCAGACATAAAAACACAGGAGAACAGAAGAAAATCTTCCTGCATATCGCAATTCCTGTCAGTTCAGATTTTAGAAAGGAGGAACCAAAGAACAGGAAGACAAGTACAGATTCTTTATTTGAACACCTGCTCAAAGATGGTCATGTTTAAAGAACTTTGCTAAGGGAATTCAACACCACAGAATTGCAACTTCCCAAGGTTACTTAAGCTCAAGCATCCTCAACCCATAATCCAAATAGCAAGTCGATGTTGCCCAGACATTTGCTCTGCAAAACAAGTACTGGCAGAGCCCTGCATAATATGCCAGTTGGCCATTTTATTATTAAACTCTCAACACAGACAACCTTAGCAAACTCTTAGAATAGAATCGTAGAACAGTTTAGGTTGGAAGGGACTTTCAAATGTCATCTAGTCCAATCCCTGCAATAAACCAGATTGACTGCAATCAATAATTTTGTATTAATGGCCAACACTGCACACTATACCAAACACAACAAGTCTTGTGGGACCACTGCCGTTTTCAGAGTAGAAATGGTTATTTTTGGGTTTCTTTCCCATCTTTTTTTAGTCCACAGTATTACTTTCCTTCTTGTTCCAATATCAATTCTTAACTGATGGAGTCTGTCAAAAGCATTCTGAAAAGCCAGGGTACCCTATTGTCTAGATCACCTGTACCCATGTACTGGCTGATTCTTTCAAATTGCCCTCTACAGTTTTATTTCCTGCTGTAAAAACATGTATATTACACCCCAATTTATCATATTTACCTATATGTCTATGCATTAGAATAGCTTGTACCAATTTACTTGATATGGAATCTAGATTGTTTCTATTCTAGCTATTGTTTCTGAATTTTCTGCAACTTGTTTGTTTTAAATACCAGATCTCCTTCATGCATTTTATTGACTGTTCAGTCACCAACACGCTTTACTCTGATTTTATCAACATTTTTAAAATAACCCAGGTTATTTCCAAAACATTAGAAACTAAGTTAACTACTAACACTTATGAAAGAAACTTGTGAATCCTTTTCACAAAGCATGTCATTAAGTTATCAGGCTGCAAGTTTACAAAACAAAGCAAGCATTTTTTCCCAACCACTCAGCTCAGAACTTGGCTTGTAACATGGAATTCATGGCTGCAGTACTGAATGGAAACTGAAGCCTAATGAATTCGAAACAGGGCAGGAAAAGATTGTAGAGGATACAGGTATCTAAAGATATTGGCTACTGTTTAAAGCAAATGCGTGACTTTGAAAACCTCTCAAATACTGCTAATTGCCATAATTTGGAATGCAATACAAGCAAAAGATCATTCTACAAATGCTCTGCTTCTAATACTCTTCCCCAAGCATCCATTCACGGACTCAAGACCTTGAGCTACATGGATGCTTGGCCTGAGCCCGTACAGCTGTTCTTACATCTGAACTTGGTACCAAATCTCTTTATTTCTAAGAAGAAACTAAGAATATACTTCAATGTATGCAACAAAGTTACAAGTAGTACACAAAAGGTAGTTAGGAGTTTGAAGAACTGAAGCTATGCTCATGGAGTGTTGTTCTACAAGACTACAAAATTGTGAGCAGTGTTAGTCAAGTAACAAACATTAATTTAAGACTATTTTAGTAAATCCTTAATTCGTAAAAGATACTGTTCTGAGAATTACTTATTTTCTGTAATTACCTCTATCAACTTCAGTCAACTGATGATTGGATGTAAAATAATCAGCAGTATCATCTGTACCTTCATAACCATATTCTTCTTCTAAGGGCTCAGAAAATGTTGCTGGTTTGTCTCGTCTGGAGTAGATAAATTGAGCTGCTGCATTAGGTAAAAACAAAGTATTAAAAAAAAAAATAAAATCATTTTTCCTCCTTTAAAAATGAAACATATCTAAAAGGGAAAAAAGTTAGAACACTGACCTGTTGCAGTGGTTTTGGGTGGGGGAGAGGGCAGGGATGGGACACTACCGTATAACTACTACTACCTGAAGACTGTAGAGAGCATTCAGCAGTTCATGCTAGAATATAAATAAGTCATCATCACAGTGAAACCACAGACTGGACAATATCCTTGTATCCGTGTAATGCAATAATTCCGCAAAGTTCAGTATTCACATAAAAAAATATACTTCAGGTTTGAAAAATAGTATTTCCTATATGGAAATACCATCTATGGCCTAATATCTTCAGAACCTTACTCCACAATTATTTGTTTTACCTCAGTTACAAGTTAAAAAAACCCCATGAAAATAACATTGTTTTTACAGTATAGCACTGTCAAACTATTGATAACAATTTAATGGAGTTGAACACATCCTTCTCCGAATTTCATTAGAAATACAGCTCATGAGTTAAAATGTACATTCACACAAGGCTTTAAATAAGTGCATAATTCCACCCTGATTTAGCAATACATTAAGGCATATATAGATAAAACTTCTTGCAGAACATGAGCCCTGGTCATTACATACACTCAGAAATATACAAAGCATAATGTAAACAAATTTCCTTATGTTATGTAATATTCTCCCCAGCTCTGAAACCATAAGCATATCCAGAAGCAGTCTAGCCTTAGCAACTGTTACCCAAATGCATGCTATTTCATATTTAATCACCATACCTGAAGCAATTATTAAAAGACTGCTACACAATCTATATCAGATTGTTTTACAAATGAAGCTTAAGTAATTCTTAGGAAAATTACTGTGCATAATCAAGAATTAGTTTTCCAATTTAGCATTTTTTACTTGATTAAAAAGTAAACACAGTGCACATTTTCATCACAAAATACAAGGAATCTTAGGAAAGGTCTGAAAAATTCTAGCAATTGAATTTATAAATTGAATGGAAGACAATCTGTATTTAACTCAGGGAATGTGACTACAAATAATAAAAACACACACCTAGACCCATTTATCTAAAATCAACAGGATGACAGAGCAACAGATTTTTAAAGACCTAATTAACTCAAGTACCTGTGGCCAGAGGTCGCAGACTACATCACAGTCACACTGGATATGGATCCAGCCCTGTTACCTGCAGTAGCACAGCTCCACATCAACATCAGCCACACTATTTTCAGGGCCTCCTCAGCTCTAGAAACACTGCCACCAAATCCGGGGAACCCTGAACTGATGATTTTGCCAGAGATTTGACTGGAGAACCTAAAGGTTCTACACTTGGGCTGAATTCAGCTGGGCTGAGCCGCTCCAATTACGTGTTACCTGAGCACACAGCATCACAATTTTTATACCTACTTCACAACATTACAAATGCCAGAAGGTTTATTAGGTCCCCATGGTCTTGCATGAGAACAGAAGCCAGTGAGGACCAGTGCTGCGTCCTACAATGAGACTCCCTATCCCACATTTACTCAAAGTTGTGTAAAAGACATCAACTACTAGGTGCAGAATCACAACTGTTAAGCCCAGCCCTACTAACAATTTTAAAAGATACCAAATGTTTCAAGACTATCAACACATTCCCGTAAATCAGATTTTTACATTATCAAGTACATTCTGACCATCCAAGATAATACACTTGTACAACTGAAGATGTGCCCAGTTGTCTAATGTGACTTCCAAAAGTACAATAATGTCTCCTACCACCTAGCAGACTTTAACAGGATTATGGCCACTAGGCACTTTTCTGAAGTTTCAGTAGCTTTTAAATATCATTTTATTGTAGAAATAAATATTAGTTTTATTAATATTAATATCAGAGAAAGAATCAATGGACAATGCTTATGTGTAACCATTTGAACTAACCTGTTGAAGGAGAAATGCAGTAATCATCTTCTACCGATTGGCCATACATATCATCATCTTCAAAATCTATGAAGCAGAAACAGTAAGATTAGTCTGCACAAGTTCTAAGTACTTAATTTATAAATCAAAGGGTATTTTTTTACATGAGGCTTTAAGAAATTACACATTTCTGGTATTCCAGAAGTACAGTTAAGTACTGTTTATTTACCTAGGTAAGAAATTCTAAGTTACAATCATAGAATTTTAACATTTAATACTCTACCCATTAGGAAGCTGAACATTTTCAAGAGCTGCCAAGCTTCACACTTCCTCTTTCAGCATCTCCTTTGGAAGGCTACCCTCACAGTCCAAATCCAATTTGCTGCAGTTCCACAAATCTTTACCCACAGTACTTCTCTTCATATTTATGCTTGACCTCTCAATAGTCTTAACCACAGGCATTTCAGTTACAATCTCTACTCCAGCAACTCAGGATCAGCATTTCTACTCCATATCTACCTACTTCTCAGCATTCTCCTCTGGTCTGTCCTCACAGCCATCTACCTTTCCGCTCAAGTTCAGCAAGGCAATAACACAATTGACAATTCCCTTTGCATACGCAAAATTGTTTCAGCCAAAAAGCAAGAATCTTATACAGTTACATAAACACAGCCATACACTTTCTCCATTAAAAAAAGAGTTTAAAGAATCAGTTACCAGGAAACACAAAGAGAAAGCAAAGTATCCCACCCCCCCAAAAAAATCCCACTATTATATAAATCTTAAAATACATTTGTAATTTTCACTAAGTACTACTGAAATACATTAAAAAGTAATGAAATATTCTTAAATATGTTATTGCACAGACTTGGCAGTTTCACAAATTACATGTATTTTTTCTGTTGTTTAAAAAGAGCAAAAAGTAGCCAACACCAAAAAAAATCTGCATTCTGATATCAACTTACAGACCACAGAACTGGACATTACAAACACTGTATCCATCTATGTTGGCTTGGAATTTGGGGCAAGAAAGGTTCATTTACCTTTTAGCAGGTAATGAGAAAAATCAAAGTAAACTTCACTCTATAATCCACTGCAATTAAAAAAAAAAAAAAAAGAAAAATGACAAGGAAAAGCAGTAGCTAAAAGGGCTGGCACAAGCATATGAAAAGTTTAGTGAAAGATCCAGGAAGCTACTTTGGAAATTAAGTATCATGGGATAAAGAACATATATTATAGGGTTGTTTTGGTTTTTTTTTTCTTTAAAAAGAGCATATTGTTATCTACTTTTTGACCATGTCAAAAAGAATACACTGTCCCCTAGTTCCATGTTAGGACCAATTAACCTATAAAAAGTCTAGAGAAGAGCTATACATTTTTTTCAAGGAAAGAACACTTTTTGTAGTTTAGACAATACTTGGAGAGTGTTAAGGAGAACTCCAGGATGACTTCTGGGAATGGTCAGCATTCATAGTATTAAGTGAAATCAAGGTAAGTCTTGTCAGTGTGCATTACTTGAACCACTTGTATATCCTGTACTGGTTTAATTTCTAGACTAAGAAACCCCTCAGTGAAAATGGCTCAGCTTGCACTGACCATAAAAATAAATTAAAAAAAAGACAGAAATTACAGAGACCAGAGTACAAGCTACAGAAGAGAAGCACGCCACAGTATCAACAGCTGTATCGCCAACATACTTAGGTGGAATATCACATTCAGTTCTGGTCACGATACTGCAAAAAGGAGAGAGCAGAAATAGAATATCGTCAAATAAAGGCCATGAAGCCTAAGGTCTCAGAAGCCTTCCTAGAAAATGAGATCAAAAAACACTGCAAATATTTACTTCAGAAAGGAGACAAATAATTGGGCCAGGCAAGGCATTACAGAATTTTAAGTGGCATAAAAAGGACGTATGGCATTACATTAAATAAAAAAGATGACACAGAAGTGTACTTCATTTGGGCCAGAAACGATTGTGACTGCAAAAGTAGTATATGGTATAAGTATAAAGACCACACATATACACACCTTAATTAAACCTGATGTGTAATGCACACACAGTAAAGGTTCAAATAGCACTAGCAACTTACGCCTCATATGGCTACAGCAAATTACTGTGTATCTCAGCAATGTCATTAAGAGATTCTAATCAGTGTACAAATACTGAAATGAATTCTACAGACTGGGCACCCAACTCCACAGATGACAGAGGTTCAGTTGAAATCACATTTCAACCAATCTGTGATGAAGAAAATCTTTATAGGAGGAAATAACCAGGCAGTAAAACCCTCAATCCAGTCTAAGATTTTGCCTATGTTAGGTAAATTTGGACTAGTAAAACCTGTGAAGTAGGCCATACAGATGTTATGGCTCACGTGGTTTTACATCTCAAAAAATTGCAAGATCACAGTGCAAACCCCAATTTTTGCATCTGTCTATTCAACAGCAAAAGACCAGAAGCAGGCAGAAACACTTCCTGCAACTTTGACAGTGAAGCAATAAAATAGCTTCTCCTATACCAAAGGGTTCTTTAAAATACCAATATCAACTGGAAGCATATCCATTTTTCCACTGCCCAAGCCAAGGCAAACAAAACCATTGAGAAAAAAGGGTGCAATTTACAGGTTGCGTAAGTTAATGGGCCAGGTCAGGAAGAAAGCTGCAGCACTGCAGGTATGGGCCCAGTTCTAACACAAAAGCTTGTTCCATGCAAGCTTAAGTAAAATATGACAGAAAGGTGTGTGAAAAACAGGTTCTTCCTTAGATGCTCAACTCTCATCTTCAAGAACGGCATTTCTTCTGCTAGGAACTGCTTTATCCATATTATTAGTGAATAGCAGCAACATCGGCTAGAGACACAGCGGGAATACGAACTTGTAAGCTTTACAAGACTAAAGAAAGTTCAAAGTTCAACTGCAGTGCGGCTGGTTTTCAAGTCACCCCCGCCCCACTTGGACGCGGGCAGCTTCGGGCAACACGGGCGAACGCTGCCACGGCTCGCCCTGCGCGCCAGGGCCGCGCTCTCCCCGCCTGGAAACTCCCGGGAAACCGCGGCGCCGGGGGGCGGCCCGGCGGGCAGCGCGGCGACGTGCGCCCGACCCGCCGTCGGAGAGGGCGGGGAACGGGCGGGGCCTCGCACCCAGCCTGGTCCAACCCCTGCGGAGCACAGGGGCTGCTCCTCCCTTCCCACGGCCCTCGACTGCCGCGGGGCGCGGGGGGCTCTCCAGGGCGGCGGGAGCGGAGCAGCCGTTCCCTCCCCGCCACACCGTCCCGCCCACGGGCTCAGCCGCGCAGCCCCGCGGGGCGGGAGGACCCGCAGGCGGAAAGCGTGCGGACCGAGGTGGGGGGGGGCGCGAAGGGACCAGCAGTTGGGGCGCCTGCCTGGGGCGGCCCCTACAGCTCTGCCGCCGGTTCCCGCCTGCCACTACCTTCGTCGTAGTTATAGCCTCGGACGTTCCTGTGCCGGGACATGATGGCGGCGGCGGCCGCCTCGCTTTGCCCTCGGTGGCGCTGGCGCGGCGGACCTAGGGCGCCATGTTGGTGTCCGGCGGGCCTGGCGGAATTCCCCTGCGCAGGCGCGCCGGGCGCCCTTCCGTCTTCGCCGCGCTGTCGCGCATGCGCGGCGGCTCTCGCCTCGTACGGCCGCTTCCTGGTAGGCCGGTGTGGCGGCGCGAAGCGGGGCGGTTGCCTCGGGCGGTTGCCTCAGGCGGTCGCGCTCCGCCCCTGCGCCGGGGCAGCTCCACGTCAGCGGCGGCCGCTCGTTTCGCGCCGCCTGGGCTGGCCCGCCCGACCCGGCATGGGAGGCCGCAGCCCGTGGGGCCCGCGCTGTGCTCGGCTTCCTCAGAGACTGCGAGGGAAGAGCCGCTGCGGCGCCGGCTCTGGGAGGTCTCCGCTCGCAGCCTCCCGTGGCGGCGGGCTCAGCCCCGCGCAGCGCACGGCCCGGCCGGGGCTAGCGGCTGTTCGCCTCATCTGCTCCCCGACGGGGAAACAGCCGCGGCCGCGCCATGCTGGAGCTGGCGCCGAGTGCCGGCGTCCGGCCAGCCCGCGGCACAGGCTGCCGGGGGTCTGACCCGACAGTTGGCTGCAAGTCTTGGCATTTGGCGTTTGACTCTCATTGCTGCATCATTATTCGGATCTCAAAAGGTGATAAACCGCAGCAAGCATGTGCGCACATATGTAAGAAAGTGTATGTTAAGATTATTCAACGCAATCATACCATCGATGACAAGGTAGTATTCTGGGTTGGCATAATTTCAAAAAAGGGTATGCTCTTTTTTAAACACACTCTCAAAATACTGTTTTTCTGTGTGTGTACTGCCACAGGAGCAGAATTTAAAAGGCTTTGAAGTTAACTACATTTTTTTTTTTTCAATTCTGGGTCTGAAACAGCTCAGGTTGACCTTGCTTCTTGGTGACCTGTAGCCATTACAATCCAGTGACTCATTAGTGGCCGGGATTAAATGAGCTGGCTGTAGGTAAATGCAAACTTTATTAATTACCATTGCTATCGGCAGTGTTACGCAGCAAAATGTCAAAGAATTAGGCTCCATGAAGGTCTGGATTTGATTTCATTGGCACGTGACTGCAGGCACCATCTAAAATTATTTTCAGGCTGCAAGTGCTGTTGCAGTGCCAAGGGATCAGGTAATCAAGGAACGTCCCTACAGCTGCTCCTCTTGCTGGGTCAGAGAGAGGAGGGCAAGCAGAGAAGTCTGTAAGCTTCAGTGAGTGGGAGAGGTGGGAGAGAGATCACGGGCCCTGCCAGTGGTTGCTGCTGAGCTCCAGCTCTGACAGACTCGGCTGCTTCTACATACTCCAGCTTTTCCCCAGATGCCTGCATTCATCTCCATGCTCAGGAGCTGCTGGGCAGATGATCCCATTAATATTTCTCAAGTCAGATATCTCCATTTTCAAGACTTTTAATACCTTATTTACCATCTTTTTATCTGGTCTTGGCAACTCCAGAAATCCAGCCTCTTCCAGCCACCTGCATGACCTGTGTGTCTTGTGATATCCTACCACATAGCCAGACATCCCTACAAACACACATACTCTGCTTTTGTAACTGCCACCTAACTATTGTCTCATCTCGGCCCACATGCCAAAACTGTCACTATCTGTGACTCCACATCTTTCCTGGTCACCACCAGAGGCAGGGTGTGTCAAACATAAGCCAAAGTTTGTGTTCATATACAAATTGTATGCAAATGTGCAGATTGTTTCCTTATGTTATTTTCATATTTCTAACTAACTTGTACAGAACAGCACATGCAGCTGCACAAACTTAAGATCTATATAATGTCTTTCATATGGTGCCAAGATTAAAACAGAATTGGAAACAAAGATTTCTAATTAATACTGGTGTCCTGTTGACCTTTAGTGACCTGCATGTTCTCTCTAGCAGAGGTTTGACAGAAGTTGTGTTGATCCTTATTTGTCCCAATCTCTTGATATGGCTCAAAGACTCAAAAGTGAAAAATTGCTATCATACACTATGATTTAATATTGCACAGCCGGGGTGACACACTTCTGAATTCAAAACCTGATTTCAGCATGTGCTGAGCCTCTAGTGAAGTAACTAATGACATTGTAGCACTACAGGCCTCAGAGCATCCTGCCAGTCTGCCTCCAACAGCTGTGCCTGGGAAATGGCACTCTTTCCAGCTTCCAAAATTACTTAGATCTTATTTTTCAAGTGTTAGAAACTCCAGTAAATCTTAATCATGTAAATTTAGCATTTTTTTTTCTTTCAAGTAGTGGCATTTCTTATTTCACACCTGGCCATGCTATTGCAAAGATGTTTCTTATTTTCATACAAACAAGACAGAACCCAAAGCAGCATTAATTTAAAAAATAATGTTTCTTTTATCTTTCCTATTTGTGCTTTTTACGTGAATCAGCAGCTACTTATCAAATAATCATTTTTTCGTGTTTGAATTTTATGTCCACGTTTATTATGTTACTGTTCTTGATTTTTAGTGACTGTGCCCTCCACAGATGTGACCCATATTTCATTTGCTTGATATTCAAATGTAGCATTGTTTTCCAGATTTAAAAATTAGTATTAAGAAAAAAATAGTTGTAAAAACATAAAGAAGATCTAAGCTCAGTGTAGATGTTACACTATGTAGTCTTTCCATGGCATTAACAGTGAACTTGGAAGGCTGTTATTTATTTTCATTTAAAATGTAGTAGGTTATATTATATGAAGACCTGGGCGGGGGGGTGGTGGAAACAAAAACAAACAAACAAACAAAAGAACAACAATTTCATAGAGAAGCACAATAATTTCATATTACAGCAGTATCTTCAAAGACTCACTGTGAACATTTCTTGCCTCCCCTTAAGTCTGAGACCCATATAATTGTTTTAGGGAAACGTGCTCAAGAAATAATAAGCTTTAGTCCTCAAGCTGAAGCTATACCTCAGTTTGTGGTATTTGTAAGTGAATGCAATGTTCGTGGAAGGTATTCAGCCGACAGCAAAGCAGGCTATAACCACACGTTATTCCTTCAGCAGCAATTAAAATACCATCCGAGAACCTCATCAGTCTGGCTCCAGCAGCTCTGACTGAGGAATCACTAACCAGGTCACTGCTGGTAAACACCATGAGTGTTCATTTCCTTCCTGCCCACTCTGATTACATATTACTTTAAGATGGGTTCATTAAGAAGTGAACCAAGACCACTGGTCTTAATCCAGGTGACAGCATCACTGGTAATCTGGTTTTTTAGCAGTCTCCTGGGCACTCCCAGCCCCAGCGCTACTAATGTTTTTTTAACAGAACTAATAAATTAATAAAATATTTAATAATGTATTTTAGCTAAGCAGAAAGTCTTTTGAATGCTGTTATTTCTTCTTAAAGTGAAGTTACTCAAGCTTTTTGGTAATTTTAAAGTTCTTAGTTAAAAAACATTAGGTCTATTTCTATTTCCTTTTAAACCAAACTTAAGCATGACATGGTCAGGGAATAAAGCAGCATTATTCCAGATGTTATATCACACTATGCAGTATGGGTGTTAAGTTTTGCAATATAGATATTATCAATGTCACTAAGCACTTTTCCAGCTGATAAATGGTCTGACTAGATCAAAAGAACGGCAGCCAATAATACATGTCTGGTTTTGTTTAAAATGACACCATGTAGATCAGAGGCTGATTTAGGAGTCAGAAAGTGAAGAGTATTAATAAATGATCATTTTGTACATATGGTAAATAGCAAGTGTCTCCTTTCTTCCACAGTATGAATGGGCTTGTTAAATATATTTATTATTTCTTTGAGGCTGGATCAGTCTGCAGAACAACAAGTTTCGCATGTAAGTGATTTATGTTAGTCAAGACCTTATAGAATTTCTTGCTGGTTTAGATGAATAGGTAATGTAATGGCAACTTGATCTGGAAAAGTTGCCTATTTGAATGATTTAACATGAGCCATTTGTGTTCCTCACAAGTATGTAAACTTACTGTTACGATAAGGTATAAAATCAGTGACTTTAGCTATGTCTGTGCTTCCTGAAACACTATGGGTGCAATCCTGAATTCCCCTGTCATCCTGTTGTCTGCCTGCTGGCTCTCAGACTGCTTCTCATCTGCAGTGACCCAAACATCGGCCCAGAAAGGGAAATTGGGTCTCTGCAAGGAGAGGAACCACCTTGACCCATACAGCTGTAAGAGCATGAGTTCAAGTTCAAGCACGGTTGCTGAGAGCATGGTACCTGTAGCCACTGTGAAGCGCTCACTGGAAATCCCTCATCAATTGTTTTTACCACTGAATGCAAATAAAAAAGTGAGATATGATTGCAACAAAGAGTGGCGTTCACTTCTTGTTGGTCTATGAAGTATATTGTTGATTCGGAGTGAGATAAGTGATGAGAAACATCAGGGGAATGGGAAATTTCTCACATGAAGAAAGGTTAAAAGGATTCAGAATTTGCCTTAGAGGGGAGATGTATAAAATGGGACATGACCAAAGAAAATACTAGGGAATGGCTCATAAATAGCCATTGTTGTTTTCCTCATAGTAAAAGAGGAAATTCCTTGAGACTGAAAGAAGGCAAATTTTAAACTGATAAAAGTAAACAATATACATTCAGCACAGAATTAGACTGTAAAATTTGCTGCCAGAAGAAATGATCAAGGCCAAAAACTTAGCAGGTTTCAAACAGTTTAGGTATTTGTGTAGATGACAACAATACTTAAACATGATCATAGTAAATACTTAAAACCAGTATACAAGTTCTGCAGGGTATGGAAATGTTCATTTTAGTGATTCAATCTACTTTTAATTGTTACAGGTGACTGAAAGGATAAATTAATGGAAGCTACAGATATAAGGAAAAGACAAAACAGAAGGCTGTCATTATGACTTGGTTGAATATGGTGCATGTTTCTGCACTAAAGCACATTATAATGACTCATATATATATGTAGTGGCAGCATCCTGTTGTATATGATTGTATACATCAATTTAGCAAGCACTTTACAAGTTTGTCATGGAACCTGGCTACTGCCATGAACTGTGTGTTCACCAATACATCTGAGGTAAGGTAGATTTATTGAACATAGGGATGCAGTCGAGCTTCCAGTAGCACCAGCGGATCTTATTCTTTTGCCTCAATAGGAAAAAAGAGCTTAGATTCTGGAAAATATCTTTTAAGAAACATTACACAAGCATCCACAGAGGCAAATCAAAGCAGGGTGAATACAGTTTGAAAAGTCCCTCACTTTTCCGGATAAAGTCATTTGTGATACAAATACGACCGGGACATTCCACTACTGATCTCTTCATATAGATCTTAAATTAAAAACAAATGCTGGCACATGTGTGCTTGCAGGAAGCATAATTGTAGTTTGTTCGTTGAGAAGGCAGCTTGTGAAACTCTAAGCATTATCTTACAATTACTCTGATTTTGTTTTCTGTGTTCTGCACTTCTAAATTTTTGGGACCTGCCTCTGGCAAACCCAACTGTATAGGCTGGGCAGAACAGACTGAATATGTTGTAAAGAAAAGTCCATATGCTAGTCTCTCAGAGACTCAGTTTTTGGCCTTTCTGGTTACTGACCTAAAAAAAAAAAATCTGTCCTAGAGTAGGGGGGGAAATTTCCTAACACGTGGAAAACACAACAAAGGCTTTCAGCAGAAAAATAAATTCCAAGTTCCAGAAGACATCCAGAAGAATTACCATTTGATATTCACATATTAATTGAGGTTGTGGCAACCTCAATGAATATGTATCCATTTTATTTGCAGTGAAGGCTCACACATGGAATCTGGGCAACTCATGGGCTATCCTGACAGAGAAATCTCAGCTACAAGGTGTTTATTAGGCTCATTTTGAGTACGGCCATACTGGTGTGCACGGTCTGCTGACCCCGCACCATGGCAGTGGAGCCTTGCTGTGCCTCCACATCACAAGGCTGTACAGCCCTCTGTGGTTTGCAGGCAACCTGAGGTTCGGTTACTTTTGTGTGGTGCAGAAGGGTCAAACCACAGGCATCTTGGTGGCAGGGATGGCATGGCCACTGAGTCACCTCTCTTGGAAATCTGCTACCTGCGGAATTTTCCTGAATCACATTCCTTTGCATGTGAGACTCGGAACTGAATCTGTAAAGCTGAGATATGTCAGGCTGAAAAGAGATATATGGTATTATTAAGTGCGACATCATTAGATGAATAAGAAATGTAGCTTCATTCAGAGTGATACTATACTTTGACTAAAGTATTTTTTTCTTTCCTAAAACATACTCGCTTTAAAGAGGTAATTCTATACGAAATTCTCAAGTCCCTCTTTACCTCTCAGTTCATTCTCATGTACTGCAGACTGAAGAATCCTATAGCAGGTATTGCTAATTTATCCTGCAATCACAGGAAATAGTGCACTTCAGATGTTCTTTTATTTTGCTTTCCTTGCTTTGTCATCTGGTTCTACCTTGTGTATCCTAGAGTCAAATGTAGTCCTGGAGCATAAAGCAGCGGCACTAGCGGGGAGTGGAAACTTGGCCTAATCTTGCACAATTATGTCCTTTTAGTTTAGTTTTGTTTAATTTATATGATAGCCAGGAACTACTTAATAAGATGCTCATTTACTATCTATTTTGCTTCATATGTTTCAAGTACAAAATTCTATCACTCGCTATTACAACAAATGTCCTATCTTCCATGAGCTAATCTTCTATGGCAGATGCACTGTCTTAAATGTATGAATCTACTTGAAAACCAATCTGATAAAATTTTATGCCTGCATAATGATGATTCACTTATATCAATGTACTTGTCACTCAGACCTTTAAAAAATACATGTAATACCACAGAGTTGGGTGGGTGCTGAAAATATGCAAGACCTTGATAATAGGAAACCATTAGCCACAAAGTGTAAAAGAGAAACACCAATTAAAAAAAAAAAAGTATCAGTCCAAAGTTCCCATATATTATGAAAAATAACATGTAAGCTTTTGGTCTTATGGTTCTGCAGCAGCTACCTTGTAGGCAATGGCTGGATTTCAGTTTAACTGGAGATATGTTACTTATCTCCCCAGTTTTCATATCCACACTGTTTATAAACACAAACATGGTTTAAGCTTTATGTATCAATCAAAAGCTTAACTGATGTAGCTGTTCTATTTAAACATTGTACTCCCTCCACAGTATTTCCTTCTGAGAAGATTATTATCTCTACTTGTTAAGCTATCTCTGAGGAAAGGTTAACTATATAAAATTTTGCTTAATAAGCTTAAAATTGTAATTGCTTTATTTGATTTTGTTGCTGATTGGAGACGAGGTCAACTTTCATCTTTGCATTGAAGTCCTTGTATTTTTTATGTTTGTATCCATGCAATGAATTCCCTGAAAGACACAACAATGTTGCAGTATAAGCCAAATTTAGTTAGCATTAAAATAATTTTTCTTAAATCGTGCATTAACACAGTGGAAAGAAATGGCTCTTTCTGTCCTTCTGCTATGGATAAAATAATTTCCCACAAGAATTCATACTGAATCAGGTGTACCTTGCACCAATTGTTCCACAAACAACCTCTAACATATCTGACTTACAATAACAACTACATCATCTTTGAATGGAGTGGATTCCTGCAGCAACAAAGTCTCTCTTTGCTCAGCACTCATGGAAATACAGAATTACGTTCATTTTCCTTTAATGTCAGTAATCTGGGTGGAGTTTTCACACACTTCTAGAGAAGCAAGGCTTATGGAAAAACAGTTTTCATATATTCCTTCAATCTTCATATACTCAGTCGTGAGATACAAGAGAGGAGCTCAAATTAGTGCTCCCTCAGATGGAAAAAACATCTAAAATTGAACTGTTATATGTTCTGTGTGTATGCAGAATTTCATGTTAGCCATAGTATAGGCCCGATGGTGTCACAAAATGTCACAGCTCTGCTTACTGCTGTGAAAGGTAGTTGAGGGGCAACAGATACAGTGCAGGATAATCCAGGTTTCATCCCTTCGCTCTTTGTGGAAGAGCTTTTTTTGTTTGACAGAAACTATTCTTGGAGTCTGAAGTATTTAATAGAAATAGTCGCAGTCTGCCCACATTACTTAAGTTGGTAGTGGGATATTCAGGACTTAATGAAATTGCTTCTATTCAGTGTTTAATAATTGATACTCAGCAGTATTAAGAGTGGATGAATTAAATCAGTATCGTTTATTTCGCAAGGCACGTAAAAGTGACTTCAATGAAATTTAATCAGGAATGGATTTAACTCCATAGCAATAAATTTTAGTATCTACTTGCCATTCGGAAACCTTATTCTGGGAGAATATTAGATAGATGCATCAGTGCTTTCCTGGATTTCATAAATTTGAGCTCAGAATTTACAGCTATGATGCCATGCCAGCACTCTGTATTGGTCACTTAACTTTGTTAAAAGAAAGTTTAGAATGATTGGAAGTGCAGGATCAGTAAGAGCATTATTAGCAATAGAAGGAAAATTCTTCAGTTATTCCTACTTCATTTTCATTCAGATATGCTCATGTGGAAATCCACATTGCATTCTCAATAAATGCTACAGCAGAATTCTACTAATACTCTCCATCTAAAAAATTCTGGTCATTTTTTAATAGAAATTAATTTGGGGCCTAGTCCAAACCTCATGAAAGTCAATAGAGATGATTGCATCGGCTTTCATCAATTTGACATTAACCAGACCAACAAAACATATAAAGGAGAGGATTTTGTTAGAACAAAACTGCAAAATTGTACATCGAGTTCCAGCAGAGTAAATTGTTTTAGAGAGACACCCTATTACTGCTAGAGGAACTATGATCTGAGCAACAAAAGATAATAATAGGTATAGGAAATTTCTTATCTATGTTCTCAGGCAGTGAGAAAATGTCTATGGATGTTATCTGTGAAAACACAAGATTGAGTAAAAAAAAAAAAAGTGAAACATAGAAAAGAGGAGGCAAATAATGGAAGCTGCCCCTTTGAGCCTGAGGAAGTGGGAAAGGAGCAGTGGAACCGGCCCATCCTGAGCCATTATCTGAGCAAAAGGGAAGGTATCAAGTGAGTCCTGCCAAGGACCAAGACACTCAACTGCATCCATTGACTCCTGGTTGCAGGGGCCCTTGGGGGCAGCTTTAGTCAGGGGAAATAACCTTGTGCTGTGCTGCTTGGTAAAGTTTGCATTTCAGACAATGAACTGTGCCTGAGGAAAGGGCCTTAAAGAGGCTTGGGTGTGGTACCAGCCTTTTTTTCCCTGGCTGATGAGGAAGCCTGCCAGTTTACAAATATACAGGGGCTTAGCAAATACTGTGTGCTTGTACAAGACTTCCTTCACCTTGGAATAAAGACATGACATTTTCTAGTATTTTGAAGCAGACTTGACACATTATCTTTGCATGCATATAAAAAAAATTATCACCTATCAAAAAGAAAAGGAAAGAGTCATTGTGATCCACTGATTTGAATTTTTAAAAAAATCTTCTTGTATGTTGAAAGGTAGCTATTCCTCAACCAGAAAAAAAAAATGCTTGTCTCAGGTTATAAGTTCTTTGGAAAAAGCATTATCTTTGTTTTTTTCTGTATTTGTACTCTACTGAGTACTGCATGGTTCTTCTCCCAGACTGTCACACAACAGCAATAGTGGTAAAACAGTGGAACCTTAAATATGGATATAAACACATGTATATTTGTGACCAACTAAAAGATTGTCAATGTATTGAAAGTCCAGTTTTAATCTTACAGCAGTTTTGCATTTTTCTGAGTTATATGACTTCCATAGGTTCATGAAATAAATTAACTCACTTTGTTCAAAAGAGAATAATTTCCTGAATCTGCAGACACTTTAAATTTAGCTGCATGTTAAATTTGCAGGATTTAAAACTTCCAATTCATAAGCTGGATTCAAGTAGTATATTTTTCTAAAGTAAATTCTGTCCAGATATAGACTCAGAGGAATTGATTTTCCTGGTTTTTTACATCAAACTGATTTTCCTGTCTTTTACATTATGTACTCATTCTGAGAAGAATCCAAGGCTATGTGTGAAATAGTAGAAAACTGTATTACCAATGTAAGTTAGAAGCCTTAATTAGTCACATGGTTATGAGCTATTCAAAGACACAAAATGAGCTCTTGAAATCTTTTTTGGGATGTTTTTATATGGAAATAGCCAGGGTAAAATCAAACAAATGAGAATGGAGGGCAAAATTGTAGCCATGAAAAAGATACATACAGGAAGAAAGGAAAATAATTATAGAAGGAAGTCAAAATGCTTGCATATATTTCTTTCAGAAAGGGCAAAATCTTTAAAACTAGGTCTACATTGAATTTTACCCAAACAGATTGCTAGTCTTTATGCTGTCCTGTCTCTCTGACTGAAAGCTAAACTCATCTCTTACAGCTCTGTATAACAGTAGCAAATGGTAAAACACAGACAGATTTTCAATATAGTTTAAATATTTTTGTCTGGTGAATGAATGAATCTGTTGCTTCATTGTAACAATTTTTATTCCATGAAAATGCTCAAACAATCTATTCAAGGTATAAGCAGCGTGATTATTTTTAGTGTGAGCCTAATACAGACTGAACACACTTAACTGTGTGAACAGAAAATACTTTGTGAGGGTAAGAAAGTGAAAAAAGTGCTGTTTGCAAGCACTGCCACATTGTGTAAAACGTTTGCTGAGAATGATAATGCAACATCTCCTCCAGATCCCCACAGGATATGTATTCTTGTTATCTCAGGGTCTCTTCCAAATTTATTTGATGTTGTTCTAAGGCTCACATAAAATTCAATGGATTTTGGTCCTTAGCTTGTCATGTAAAATACTTGCTCAGTATACAGTTTATATTCAGAAAGGTGAAATAAAACCTTCCTATTCCCACACCCTGAATAAGCACTTTCACCCTGCTTAAGATCATTCCAAAACTAACAGGAAGCAGGTAGATAATAGGTACTATCTGGTCTAACATTATAATTGCAGCCCCAGGGAAGGAGGGAATAATGGGCTCTTCTATACTCATTTCCCCCATGACTGAATCTTCAAGGAAAAGGGACATTTGTAATAATAAGATTCCAAACCTTTAAATAATCGCCTTTTAAAAGCCAACTGATTTAATAATTCCTTAAAAATCAATCATTTCTGCAAGTTGTATGCAGTACATGCATAGTTATTTACCATCTCCCTTCTTGGCTTGAAGGATAAATGTCTAATTAAAAACAAAGTACAGAGACTTGTATAAGCACAGCTCAGCAGGCGAGTGCACAAAAGTGAGTGTGTGCTTCAAAATGTAGATCTCAGTTGTCAGAGTGTGCAGATATTAGCTTATTAGGCTTTCTGCTGGTAGGAGTTAGGGGTCCTCTGTGGGGGGTGGGAAGGCAGGAGCAGCAAGGGAACCTGGACTGCCATGCTCACTCTGGGGAACACATTGTACATCTGTCCATCCATCCGTCCATCCATCCATCCTCTGTGAGTATAAAGAGCTACAGGTACATTTCCAAATGTTGCAGAGCTCTTACATTAACAGAGTTTGTGCCTCCACCTGATGACTTCCTGCTGTTTGTCCGTGACCTTGGCTTCACCCGTAGCAAATGTGGTGAGCCCCAGCTCCATCTTACCTGTTCATAGTACAGCAGCCTCTCGCAAACTAAACCTAGCCAGGAAGACCAGGAAGTGAAGCCAGCACCAGCCTTTCAAGTGGTGAGGTGGTTGGAGGTAGAACGACAACGTTGCTGTGACCCACTGGCATGTGAGTCAGGTGGGATCACGGGAAGAAGCAAGGGTCGGACACTGGCCTTCGACTGCCTGGCTGTCTGTGCGGTGGGCAAAAGACATGGGTGGTCTGCAGGCAGCTGTGTAAAACCATCGGCTCACTGGTGCAATCATGACATATGACAGTCTCGTCTGATAAAGGAGTATAGCTAAGCCACCATCCATCAAAAAAAATTAGCTATATACAAGAAACTTTTTTTTTCACTGTTTGATTCATGTATGTGAGAATTCACATAACAACATTTCTTAAGGAGTGTCCCCATTCACTATTGCAATTTTGTTCTACTGAACATGAAGTGGTTGGTTATGCAATTTTAGTGTGACAGTTCCTGGGGGATTTGTACACCATCAACAATAAGGGCTCTATGCTCATCAAATACATGGCCTGCAGATGATCAGAGAATATGTTTCAGCCCTCACCTCACATTATCTTGCTAAACTTGTCTGGGCTGAGGAAACTTGGTTTTATTCTTCCCTGTGGGCCTCTCACTAAGAAACAAAAATGAGGTGATTTCAGTATTTCCGTCTCTGCTCTCACAACCCACCCGATTCTGAAAAATCATAATGGCTCCCTTCAAAAAATAGCAAAACAAAACACTGATCTCCACGAAAGCAAGAAAACATTTACAAAAAGATGAACAAAAACTCTGGTCTGTGTGCAAAAGACAAAAATTAATCTATCAAGAATAATATGTGTGATTTCTTTAACTAGAAATATTGCACTTCTTTATGTTTCATTCAACAGCCAGTGAAGACTGTGAGACTTTGCCTGGTAACACCAGTGAGAGCTGGAAGACAATATTTCACGTTCATTTATGAGCCACACACAGGTTCTTTCTGATTTTCTACGTAGCTCCCATATTCAGTAATAATAGAACTACCTGTAACCTTGAGGCAGCCATTATCTTCTCGCTAGTTAAACTTACCTGTGCATGGTTTCTCTGCAAGTTTATTATTCCTTTCTGACAAGCTTTCTTTTCTGTCTTGTCCAGGAATACTGATCATGTTACAGATTACAAATGAAGACTAATGTTATCACAGAATCTGACCTTCTACATAAACCATCCAAATCAGTTCTTGTTTGAATTGGTGCATAGCTTTCACATGTATTGTTTTATCCTGATCTCACAAGTAAATGCTTCAAAGCCACAAAAAAAAAAAAAAAGGTTGAGGCCTGCATCCAAAACCTCTGACCACTCTATTCTGTCTCCCTTTCTACACCAGGTATTCTGGGCTACATCTGTACTACCAAGTAAAACAGACTGGAGACTCTGCTTTGGCCCAGAAGACAAAAGACATGACATGGCTTAAATCCAGGTCCAAAAACTCCCACCACCCCATCCCAAAGAGGCTGAATTTATCCAAACCTCCTAATGGGAAAGGTTCATGAAACATGCTGTCTACTGAGCAATGCCCACATATTTTCCATGGAGGTAGCGCTAGCTGGCGTGGGCCAGAGCCATGCTGGGAAGAATGCTAAAACTGTAAAAGTATCAGCAACTGCAGGAAAGTGCATGAGTAGAGGCTCTGACCCTGTTTTGTTTGCAAGTGTAAGAAAAGCTCAGTGACCTTTATCTAAGCTTGCAGTCATTCTCTTAGGTTTTTCCATCTGCAGTTTGCTTCTCTGTCACTTATGCCATGCTCCCTGTGTACGTACTCCCCTCACTCCTCCCTTCTATTTGTCCTGACTACCGGGTGTCAAATGGACTTACCTAGTACACCCTACCACAGTCTGGGGGCCTCAGGATCTCTGAGACCTGTGGTCTAACAATTTCAACCTGCATCCCAGTTCTTCTGTACTTTGTTTCCTGTTTGTGCCTCCAAGTAAATATGTGATGTGGTAGCTATCCTTAAACGCAAGCTGAGCTGACTGCCCATGCTGAGAAAATGGATAAATGGTGGCCATCCTGACTGCCAGTGGCTTGGCTTTACTCCAAATGAAGACAATTTGGGAGAGAACAGTAATGGCACTGGTGCACATGATTGTGAGATCATGGTAAATGTAATAACATGACAAAGCAGCATTTTGAGAATTGGGAATCCTGAGAATTTGCAGGAAGATGAAGGATTCTGAATGAGACAAACTAGTTGCAACTCTATACAGCTGTCTTCTGAAGCTGTCTTAAAATCTACATTATTTCCAGACCGTGAGGGTGCAAAATCAAGATTTCCTATGTAGGTGACCTTTCAGTATGAAATTGAGCATATTGTTAATTTTTATGGGATTGAATTTTCTCCATAGATTCAGGTGGGCAGAGGGGACCATCCATTGTTCCCATTCATTTGAGGAGGATGATAGAAAGTGTCTGAAATCTGTATTTAATCATCTGAGCAGCTTTTGGGTTTTGTCAGTGTTTCTCATGGTTTGGGAGTCTTTTTGGCAGTACCTTTGTTTCAAAAAGCATCATATCCTCTAGTAAAAAGTAATCATGTGAGAAGACCCAGCCGTTCAAGGTGAGGGATTACCCTTGAACATTGAGAGACACCTGCTGATACCATCCTATTTTTATCTGGCTGTCTGAGGGGAAAGGAGGGAGTTTTTGACTGTTGCTGCCCAATCATAATTCTGTCGTGATGGTGATGAGTTTTCTTCTCAGGTAGGCAGGAGATGTCACTTCCTTCTTCACCCAATATGTCTGAAGGCAGGGAATAAGGCCCTATGAAAGAAGGTGTTCACGGTACTTGAATGAGGGGAAGGTTCAAGCAATAAGACTTTCTGTGGATACAGCTGCTACTTGGATCCCAAGGCAGGATGGGAATGTGGTACAGAGTTTGGGGCTGTAGTTTTTGGGAAAGAGTTAAGGAATAGGGCTCACGGCATATGAGGATATGGTTAGGGCCTCAAATTTCCTTAGTGGAGGTAATTGACTTCAGTGGTTAAAATGTATTCCTTTTCCTAGCTAGTAACTAACTGCTTGAAAGCCCACTAATTTTCTTCTCAAGGTCCTGCACTGGACCTCTGACACTTATACAAAGTCAGACATGATTCATGTTACTTTTGAGACTACTTCAAACATAGATGCAGGTGGCATCATGATAGTGTTGGATGTCACCCTCTGCAAGATGTGCCTTTCTCAAAACCACAGTCTGCCTTTGTGGTTGTTGTTTTAGAAGAAGCTCTTCAGCTGGTATTATCACATGATGACACAAAGTGTGGGAAATGAGAAAGTCAACAGGTGCTAAGAGACATTGAATACTAGAAGCAAGAAAAAAAAAAAAAAGAAAGAAATAAATAAGACTAAAGTTAGGCCAAGGGGATATAAAAGCACCAAAAGTTTTGAAAATTGTTCTCAATGTAAAAAGAACCCAAGCCAAGAGAATTATAGGTCATTCAGGCTAGGCCAGAGGAAATACTATGCGAGAACGATGTATTTATAGCCCATGTCTTTGTGTGGTTGTAAGATTTCCCTACCATATTACATCAGACTTTCTCTAGGAGTAAGTAGAAAAAAAACTTTATTTACTGCTCTGCATTTGGAAGGTTTTGCTTGCAATAGTATGGCCATGCAACACTTCATCTTTGTTGGTTTAGTTGTTGCTTTTTCAGTGAAAACTTAGTTTCAGGTCATAGGTTCCAGGGCAACTATAGGGTCTGTGGCAAACTCAGTCCTAGAGTTGTTGAAAAGTTGGAGTAGATACTGTAAATCAAATGTAAATTTTCTCTTTATTTCTTAGCTTGATTTCCTAAGGAAATGATTTGATTGTGCGATCATCTGTCCAGAGGTCTGTCTATCTCTTCCTTTTTATGTCTCCTGCCCCATACCTTCTCATTTCACTGGCCAGTTTGTAGAAATTTCAAAGTGTGGCAAGCATCTCAATGGTCATTATGATCCTAAGTGTTTCTTGGAATTCATCTCCTAGGTGGAATACTGGTGACGTTAATACCGCATTCGAGCAAAAGGAAGGAGAACTCAGCAGTTACAAAAAGTATTTGCCTTATTGGTCAATGAACACACACATATTGGCTGGCCACTAAGCACATCAGTATCTCCAGGTCAGCCACGATATCAACATGTCCTTTGCACTGGAGGTGTTGAGGGAATTATTGATGAGCAGGGGCAATTGTGGTGGCAATGGTTAAGGGGCAAAGGATTCAAATGTGTAGGAAGCCAGCAATTCTTCTGCTTAAGTAACCACCTATTAATTACACCTACAAAACCTCTCTGCAATCAGAAATACTCAGCATTCTGTAGCTTATTCAATAAGCATATGCATGAAGAAGTACCCCAAATGCATCTTTAAATGCAATTAAATATGTGTACAAAATAACTAAGGAATATGTTGATATGTTTATGCATCAATTCCAAAGATTCAAATGTTTACTTACATATACAAATACAATGTACAATTACAGCACTTGTAATGTAGGCTCCCAGAAAATTTGATTACCATTTCATTTTGACTAGTGTTACCAATTTTCTTAAGACTACTGACAAAAATCTCAAGTCCAATTAAAAAAGAATAACTGTCCCAGAAGTATTTTAATATATTGTATATATATATTTACCAAAGTAACACTTCCAAAATTAGTACAAGACGAAAACTGAACATAAGTAATTGTAAGAATATATGTTTCTAAGCAAAGACTGATAATGAAAGGTATCTTCTCAAACAAAGGCTAAAACAACCTTTCAGTCCAAGACATTGTTTTTTCATTGCTATCACCAGTGAGGCACACAGTCCATCGTGGCTTCTCTGCCAGCTCTTTTTTTTATGAGTCAGCAGGAGATCAGAAGTCTGTCAAACAACAGAAAAGAGATAACACATCCGTAGACCACACAGTTTTGTACATGCCTCCACAGCTTCATTCTAATATGCCAGAAGAGGAGAATAAAAATGACTGCTCCCTCAAATCCAGCCACGTGCCACTCTGTGCAAGCCTTGGTGTGCCTGGCAAAAGGGCAAAACAGTCTGTAAATGAGATTGGCATTGACAGGGGCAGTGGGGAGCCAGCTTGGTCACTGTTGTAGATCAGCCCCTGCTCCCAGCCTCTCTACCTAGCAGAGACGCTGTGGTGCCACAGGAGCTGTTCCCCGAGACGTGCTTGTTCCACCTGCAGCAAACCCTTGGATTTCACTCCAAGAACAGGAGGAGGAAGAAGTGTGGGGGCAGCTACTTGAAAAACTGCATTACAGCCTTAGTCTTATTGATTTTAAATTGAATCTGCATGAAGGATCAGGCCCTATTTGTAAAAGACTGTATTGTACTGGCGAAGGACATTTCTCCCCATACCAACAAACCAGCAATTAATTACTCTAAAATGAAGTCATTATCTTAAAGTTAACCAATAATGAATTTCTTTAAGAATCTCTATAGCAACTTTAAAAAAAAGTGCGTTTTAAATATATGTTTTAATTTCTAAAGAAATAAATGTTCAGAGAAACTCTCTGGTTCCTTTATTGTATATGTTCACATCTTCCAGATGTGACTGCAAATATAAGGAATAACATTGACAGATCACATTTATTAGGTACAATTCTGCACTTATATTGAAAATAATGAAAAATTCCAAAGATAAGCATGTCATGTGCAATATAGAAAAGAAGACTGAAAAATAAACCAACTGGAAAATCTTCTTTAAAATCAGCAGCAAGACTCTTCCCCAGAGACTGACTACAGTCAAAATAAAAAAAATATACCGAATATTTAAGAGGTGTTATTGAAAATGGGGTGGAGTGGTTTTAGGCTTATATCCTGAAGGAAGTATCATGGTACCACACTAAATCATGCATTACATGAAAATTACGTCCTACCCACCTAGCTGCTGTTGAACCTCTAAGAACTGTCATTGCACAGGTGGTTAATAAGGCAGGAGCTAAAAAGGAAATCTGGAGCACGACTGCATCCCTCTACTTAAAAGAGTTTTAGCACCACTCCAGCAGACAGCTAAAATCATCCTGGCAGTGTTATAGGGGGTAATGTCAACAAACAATATTGCTGCTACATGTTACATGAGAATCCAGATGTAAAGCTCAATGAAGTCCAACATGAGTGGGCTTCAGTGGGTGTTGGGTTAGGTCCTGGTGGCACGAGACAGAGAAACTGCACTCAGAGCCTGGGAAGGAAAGAAGCCCACACAACCCATCTTATAGCGATCAGCAAGAGAGTGCTTCTTGGGTACCTAGACATAGATTTCTCTCTCAAAACACTACAATCCAAAGGTGAGTTCAACCCTCTTTGTTTTGACTACTCAAAGGTTGTAACAGCTGAACTGAAAGGGGTACAGAACATAGTGTTGCACGATTGCCTAGTCTGACAGACTGGACTAGATATACTTGTAGTATGGACTGCTGTAGAAGACTAAATACAGAGTAATATCCTGAATAAGTGAAAATTAAAAAAAAAAAAGACCAGAAGGTGTTATTTGAAGAAACTACCTGCTTGACATATGAGAACTCTGACCACAGTATGAGTCACTGCAAGTGACTTCTGATGATTCACTGCCATTTTTTAACACTCTGATAACAATCTCTAGTTGTTTCCAAAAACTTTTTTTTTTTTTTTTCCCAAACAAATGACTTGGGCGGCTTTTCATATCAAAAGCCTGCAATTTAGTTTTCTTCTTCTCGAGCCTCAAAACAGCCATATTAGTGGGCTGTAGTACGTTAAGATTGCTTACATTTCTTGCTCCTTGTACCTTCGAAGGCCATTTCTAGTCTGGAGCATCAAGACCTTGGCTGCTCCAACTCAGACTGTAACTTATGTGGAATTCTGGTGTTGACGGTGGACCAAGGGAACAGAGCTCATGCTCATAGACCACTGGAATGCTATCAGGTTATACCTTTTAGTTACTAACATGGTCTCTGTTTGAGTAGTAACTCGTACCTTACTTGTGCAGGAATATTTAGTCACTTGCTTACACCAGTATCGTTGCACAGATAAAAATAGCTCTGTGGACGTCCTGTCAGGTATGAGAACGTTCCTCCCAGTCAAGCATGAATCCCTTTCCAAATTACATAATATAAACTGAAAAAAAACCAGTTTTTCCATAGCAGAAAGAGACAGTTATAGGTTGTTTGGGTCTAGCAAAATCAAAGTAAGTTGGCGCATTCAGCCATGCTCATGAGGACAGGGTTTAGCAGTAAAAGGCTTGGCTCTATAGTTGCTAGTCCTCTTGACAGTTCCCACAGTGTTCTGTCCAAAACCTTCTCTTTCCTCACTTGTTCTGAACTGTAAAAAAATCTGAACCATCTGAATGGTAAAAAAAAATGTCCCAGCAGTCTCCAGGTAAGCAGCCAAATTTTGCAGAGGCAACGGTCATCAAAACTGGCTTTATATAGTTTTGGAATAGCTTTGAATAGTTTTGGAAAGTAGTGCAAGTTTAATCTGCTTTGCAGATAAATTATTTGAATAAAATAAATGATACAATTCCTAATTCAGACCGCAGGAAGAATTCCCTCTGTCTGATAATCCTGCATCTTATTACATATAGGTAATATGAAAATTTTAGATGGGAAACACCAATAATCAGATAATTCTTTCAGTAATTCTGCTGTGAATTTTTATTTGACTCTGAGGCATACACCAGTCATTGTAACCACATGGAAAAAAGCTGGTCCTGAGCTGCTTACACCATTGCTGTACACATGAACACTCCTAGTCCGTTTCTGTGCAGTATAGAAGAGGCTGACTACTAACCGAATCACTCTGAGCTTCCTTTGAGCAAATCTGTTTGACTTCATAACAATATGCTTACATATTTAGTTACCAAGTCTCAGCTGGGAATGGCAGCAGAGGATAAATTTTACCTAAGTTGTTTGTTAGAAAAATATGGCAGCAATATTATCAGTTCATAGGAATGCAAGAACTGACTGTGAGAATATTCATACTAGATCAGGCCTAAGACTGATCTAGCTCAGTGTTCAGCATTTGCATTGACCACCAGCAAAAATGCTAAGGGGAGGACACAAGGAACAAGGCCAAGTACTGAGTGATGCTGGTATCTGTCAGCCATCAGTAATCAGCAGTTTAGGAGTCTCTCAGTCTGAAACCTGCTGCTGGATACATCCTGTGCTGATTTGATGGATCTCTTTTAATTCATCTGTATTCTGGCCTTCTTAATATCCAATGGCCCTGGTTTACCACAATATATTTGAGCATCACATGGAAAAAATATTCTCCTTCTCTTAAGCCTGCTGCCTGGTCATTTTATGCAGTGGCTCAAGTTCTCATGTTGTATGAAACACATGCAGAAGGTGAGAAAAGCTTTTACTAAATGTAAAATCAGTTTACTGTGCCATATTTAGTGTATTAGACATTATTGTTTACTTATAAATCAATATAATTGCTCAAGTCCTTACTGAATTATCCATTTGTTTTTAATGCATGTAGACCTGGCAGTTTATGCTATTTCATTTACAGTATGAAGATCAACACTTTTCTGATTGCTATGGGGACATCTGTTCATTAGCACGCAGGGTGGCCAATATTGCTCTAGGTAAAGATCAGCTAGTTCCTCTGTTCTACACATTTGGGAAGAATAGAGTTGCTTATAAAACGTAGCAAATGCTTCCTGGAGTCTAGCCAATATATTTTTGATCCTTTCTTGATCTTCATTTTCACTAATCCCTTTCTTTTTGTGTTCTTTCCTTTTGTTGACATGCCAAAATTCTGTCAGTCTTGTTTCCTCTTTCAAAAAAATGTGGTTTTGTTAAGTTGAATTAAGCATTCTACCCTCTTGCCAAGAGCAAATTAAGTTCCCCCCACACTGAAATCAAATTTCATAAAGTGTCCGGGCAATTAGCTCTAATATGTGGTTGCTCTCTCTTAATTTTCCCCTTTCAAGGGTTTTCCTTTTTCTCTCTCTTTGTTTCTGAATAGAAGATGTGAGATTCTTTCTCTTCCCTCTGGTTCTGGCCCTTTAGTTCCCAGCATCCAGTAACCATCCACTGACACTTAGCCAAACCTCACTTTTAATCTACAATCCAAAGGTATTTGAGTAACAAATTGTTCATTCTCCAACCAGAAAGCTGAGCTGGTGGACCAGCCTGCTGGAACTGGAACAAAACCTGAAGAACTGACTTCTGAAGAGCTCTCCCAAGTACCACTTTTAAGCACATCATATGCATACTGAGAGATTTCCCAGGATGACTGAAAACTGGGACAGCTCACCCACAAATCTCAACAACAGAAGTCTTTCACATCGGAAGTTATCTTCTATGCATTTGTTGTCAAGAGTTTGATTCCAACAGCTTCAAGGAGGACACAATATGAGCACGTAATTATTCCAAGTAGACAGGAAAGGAAAGGCTCCGTTTCAGAAAGTGCACAACAAAATGCTGCCTGGTGTTGTATGGTGGAATGGCCCAGCTCTAGCTTAGCCTTCTAGCAATGCTTTAGCATTCTCACATCTATGTCAGCCTACAGCGGGCTTTCAGCTCTGGGCTGCCTTCAGCAAAGAGGTTCTCCTTATCCCCTTTCCCAAACCCCAGACCTTTGTATTGATGCACAGGCAGGATGTGTAAGACACGTAAAAAGACTTCTCTCTGCTAGCAATACCAAGCACTCTGTGGTAAGGAAGGATGTAATCAGAGCCAAGGAAGCAGTTGTTTCAGTTCCAATAAAAAGTCATCTTATATCCAAAAAAAATCCTGGATGATTTCCCAATGTCAACTAGATTAGGATCAGCTAATTTGTTCATAAAGAATTTGACAGTTTGAGCATTACTCAGTCAGCCACCGTCCCTCTCTTTCCTTTACATTCCCATTTATTTTGGCAGACTTAAATAGTGCACATGATAAAGCTGTATTATAGTAACAGCTATTGTGCTATTTTAAACATATCGCTAGAAGTCGGAGAAAAGCTCCTTGGACTCCAAAGGATAGCTATATATATATCTACTAATGGACCAGCTACACTGCAAACACTCTAGTGAAGAAACAACCGATTTTAAGACATGAAACCTGCAATTACATGAAATACTCTTTTGTTTAAAAAAATTACTTCTGTCCACAGATGCATGCAGAAATGCTTTCCTGCCTCCCATACCTCTCGTTGCCATTAGCCAATCTCTGTCAATGTACTACTCCTTTAAGCACAAGATGTAAGTTTTGCTGTTCCTGTCCTTCCCTTTTTTATTCCTACTCAGCCCTGCAACACTCCTCAGTCTACCTCTTCCCTAATTTAATTTTCTGTCAACCCTGGCAGTGATTCAGAAGGGACATGAAGCTGAGAGTCAGGCGTCTAGTCCTCGTTGATGTTCACTCAGGATTAGGCACCAATTGCCCTACAGTGTTTTGAAAATTCTTTTATGAATAGCAATATGCTAATAACTTTGTCTCTATTTCAAGTTAATGTGGCCACAGCAACATCCAGAAATCAATTGCTAGTCTTCAGCCTGGCTTGTATGATACCCATCTGTTGCAGCCAATTCTCCTGCTCCTTCAGGACACTTAAAATAATCTGTATGTGGCCAAGGGCAAGAAGCTAAGTACGTATCTCCAGAAAGCAGGCAGAGGGATCCTGGGGTAGGATGTGGTGACAGGTAGGAAGCGAAGCATCTTTTCCTTCAGCTGTCCCACCTCTGCCCCGCAGAATAGATGGGAAAGGGCTTGGAGCTAGGTCATGAAGCAGCCCATATCTGAACCTCCTCTCCTTTTTACTCAAGGCATCCTGAAGTACTTTGCAATTCAAACCCCAGCACAGCCTCATATCACATGATCTCACCATAGCAGCCACATGTGACCTGCTCCCAATCTCATGCAGTACTGTAACAACGTTAGCCACCTTTCTCTATTGTAATCAGTAACAGAACTGCAGTCCCTATACTCATAGTGCCTCTAAGAAAAGGCTGGGATGTCTGAAGGCAAGTCTGGTAGCTTGTGAATTCCCACAAAGCCTGAAGTTTCACAGTAACACTCTGCTCCCCAATTTCATCCTCCTCTTTTTCATGAGCCACCCCCTGCTCCTCTCTCTTCATCTTTTCATTTTCCATCTGGCAGACCTGATTCATGCTCTACCTATCCCATGTGCTTCAGTTTCTTAATCCTCCTTGATCCTCACCCCTGATAAGACTGACTTCTTTATTATTAATGTTATCAAAAGGATGATTTAAAATTAATGCAAGACTCGTAATTCAGCTGCATTGTTGAAGTGAGAAGTCAAGCCAGTCAAAACAGCAAATGAAATGTGCTCAAAGGCATATCACAGCAGCTTTTAAAAGAAAACACAACCTCTTTAGAAAAGCCTCAGCTTCTAAACAGAAGAGAGAAAGGTGCATGATCATACAAGGGACAATAATTATTCACAGAAGCTATTTGTGGAGTACATATGATACTTCTCAAAATTTTAGGTCAGTTACATGATCAGCACAACCCATTTCATGCTACAGCTATGGTATTCCTATGTCAAACCTACAATTTAATCTTCTATAGAAAAAAAAAGTAATCTTAACACTATCTTCCTAACAACACCGGATGCTATTTTTTCTATAATTTCCTTATATTAAAAGACAAAGGCTAAAAATAGAAGTATTTTATCCAATATCTTTGAATTAGTTCATAAAGCTACTGGTTTTCAGCTTTGGGTGAGATGAAGAGGTCACTTTCTTTTTGAACAAAGATTGCAGTCTGTTTCCCATTCTCATTGCTTTTGAAACTTTATTTTGCAAGTTAAGTAGTACTTGAACTTTTATTTTCTGTTGTAAATAAAATGTTGGTTAGGATTTCCACTGCTACAGCAAGCACTCTTGCAAGGCATATTATTTTATGAGCATTTTTTCCAAGCATGATTAAGTGGGGAAAAATCTGAAAACCTCAGACGGAAAACAGATTTAAATTATCATGAGGCATAAAAGGCAAGAAAAAAACTAGCTATGAATGTATTAGAAAGAAGAGGATAACAACATATAGATCCAGTGCATAGTGTAGGAGAAAATCAAGCACGGCTTTGCACACACACAAACATGGAAGACAAATTACAGTCAGCCACTTGGAAGACAATAACAAGGACAGAAGAGTACCAGACAAATCACAGAAAGACCAGGTTAAGGAACATATTTAGATAAGTGAGTTGTGTTCTAGCCAGCAGAGCTAGATGAAAATTACTCTAGATAAAACTAGCAACACTTGGAAGTAGCCAAACTAGCTGATTTTGGAACTAAACAAGATACTTTCCCAAAAATTAGTGATTACCTGTGGGAACCTGGGGAGGACAAAGGAAGCTTCAGAAATCAAGAAAGGGCAGAAGCCTTTTAAAGAGGGAGAAAGGAAGATGTGAAGATGCCGAGCATCATAAACTAATCAATCTATAAAAATCCTGGAACAAATTACTAAACGATCCATGTCAACTGCCTTAAAGATAATAAAGCGATAAAAAGAGGCAATAAGGGTGTGTCAAGAACAGCTCTCTTCAAACCAAACTGATTTATTTCTTTGATAGGTAATAGATGTATCACAGAAGGAAGAAGCAGAAGATAGGCCATATTTCAACTGCAGTAAAGCTTTGGCATTCTCAGAGAGAAGCAGAATCTTGACATAGTCACCATCAGGTAGATAAGGTAGATAAGGTTGTCTGAAAAAGTTGGGTTTGGATGTACTCATGAGTGATTCCCCACCAAACGAAGTATCTCAAGTGAATGTGGTTCTGCCACGGGTCTTCTGAATCCAGTTATATTTGATGTTTCCTTGATGACTTGCACAGTACGGTAGAAATCATACTATAAAAATTTGTGGGCAGCCACAAATACTTTGGTGAAAAGGATCACGGTTCACACTAATCTTTTTAAATGGGAGGAATGGTCAAAATTTAGTGCACTGAAAATCAAAGAAGAAACCTGCACAATGCTGGGCAGGAGTAGAATGTTACAAACACAAAAGAAGGAACAATCTTGGCAGTGTGGCGGACCAACAACTGGAGTGCCTCACAAACTGGGTGAGAGACAACAATATCAGATGACTAGGAAATAAGCAAATATTGGCTTTTCCATGGTTTTTCCCCATATTCCATGCGGGGGAGAGTTCTAGTGGTGCCCTCCATATCTGTGTTGATACTATGGGCCCCCAAAAGTATCCTATTCACATCCATATTGCATACTAGATGTATTCTGCTTCTCTTGCAGACCCTGAGAGCCATCCTGGTTCTCCTGTTAAATAAGAGGTTTAAGGATATTACTTGTGCTGGGGAGTTTCAAAGAGGCATGTTGTATTGTGAAGCTGATAAATGGATCTATGATCTGACTCAAAGACCGCTTCAGTTAGTGCAAGTGATAAATGGTGTGCAGGTGAGTGATAAAGTCTTTTGGACATATTCTGGAAGAATACACTCGCTTCCCTAGCAGAATGACTAAAGTATTTTAAGAACAGGTTGGACAATAATCTGACAATTAGACTTGCTTTTACTTTAGTGGCAATAGTCTTTTGGGGATGGATCCACGCTTCTGTCATTAATTTCCACTCAGGTAATTTAAAAACAGTAGTCCAGATGCTCAGTGAGGGGAAACTGGCTATTGCTCTGCTTGGAAAAAGTAAGTTTGCCTGATTTATGAGACAACCTGGATCTGTTCCCAACTATTCAAATGTTAATACGTCAGTCTGTATTATGTGAATGAATTGGTGCTATTTTATTTGGGAATATTTTTGAGTTTTATACCTGTCTCTTGAAAAAGAAAAATATATATACCTTTCTGGTTTATATGGCATTTTTATTGCAAAAAAAATTATATCAATCAATAGAGCTGGGTTTGCTTTTGTTTTTACTGAATGTTGGAACAGATCACATACTTAGGCCTTTATATCGTAGGCCAACAGCTACTGAAGTCAAGCTTAGGGGCAGGATTTCTTTTAGTCACTGAATCATACCTATTCTTTTCGTTAACTTCATAGTCAAATGCACTTTAGTTCTCCATCTGTTAATTTTACTATCACAGACTGCACAAAGACTAGGCTTATTCACAGGCACCAAGGCACAAGAAGATTTGATCCAACATAGTGAACCAAAATGGCAAGTACAAAGACTCAAAAGTGGGCTCAGCCAAAATACCACAGAATCACAGAATCACAGAAAGTTAGGGATTGGAAGGGACCTCAAAAGATCATCTAGTCCAATCCCCCTGCCAGGGCAGGAACACCTAGGTGAGGTTACACAGGAAGGCGTCCAGGCGGGTTTTGAATGTCTCCAGAGAAGGAGAATCCACAACCCCCCTGGGCAGCCTGTTCCAGTGTTCTGTCACCCTCACTGAGAAGAAGTTTCTTCTCAAATTTAAGTGGAACCTCTTGTGTTCCAGCTTGAACCCATTACCCCTTGTCTGACTGTTGGTTGTCACTGAGAAGAGCCTGGCTCCATCCTCGTGACACCCACCCTTTATATATTTATAAACATTGATGAGGTCACCCCTCAGTCTCCTCCAAGCTAAAGAGACCCAGCTCCCTCAGCCTTTCCTCACAAGGGAGATGCTCCACTCCCTTAATCATCTTCGTTGCCCTGCGCTGGACTCTCTCCAGCAGTTCCCTGTCCTTCTTGAACTGAGGGGCCCAGAACTGGACACAATATTCCAAATGAGGTCTCACCAGGGTAGAGTAGAGGGGAAGGAGAACCTCTCTCGACCTACTAACCACCCCGCTTCTAATACACCCCAGGATGCCATTGGCCTTCCTGGCCACAAGGACACAGTGCTGGCTCATGGTCATCCTGCTGTCCACCAGGACCCCCAGGTCCCTTTCCCCTACACTGCTCTCTAATAGGTCATTCCCCAACCTATACTGGAACCTGGGGTTGTTCCTGCCCAGATGTAAGACCACCCCAATATGTTAGCTGAGCACAAGAGCTTTCCAAACAGCAAGATACTGGCTTTAAGTACAAGGGCAATCAGCTGAATCATAAAAGTTAGTCTCATGCTATTTGGCTCAAAACCTGGACAACTGAACAAAATAAGGGAACCCTAGATTAACTTCCAGGTTAGCTTGCTGAGTGTTGTGGGGACTCTGCCTTTGTGGCTATCACTTCAGAAAATATCATTTGTTTTTCATAGCAACCACAGCCTGTAGGTGCAAGAACAGGATAAAAGGGAGGAAAAATAAAGCAATATTTACAGTTGATATTTTTTTTCACTTAGTTCTCACACACGGAAGTGATTCATTTTTACCAACAGGGAAAGTAAGGGCATCCCTTTCATGAATCAGATTTTTTTTTCTTGTGGATTTCTCTGTTTTCAATGTCTTGTTTCTTGATTTTGCTTTTAATTTCCTGTGACAGAGATAAACTTCGCAGTAAAAAGGTGACCATCAAATGTGCTTTCTCCTCATCCCATCTTCATATTTTTTAACGAAGTTACAATTCAGGACTTCTTGTTGCTAATAATGGTCTAAAGCAAGTGGTTCAGGTCAGTCTTAAGTGCCTAAAGTTATGGAAGCTAACAAATACACACCTTTTTCATCTTTGGTCAAGAGATGCAAAACCTCATGAAAACAGGCCGTATTTCATAAATAGATAGACAAGTAGATTGAGGACTTACCTTTAGTCCTCACAGTTTGAAGATCTTAATGAGCTTTTCGGAAAAAAAAAAACCAAACAAGCAACAAATTTTATACATAAAAACCTAAATTTCACAATTTAGCCCTGATGTAAGTCATCTGGGCCTCACAAATCACACCAGAAATTAATCAGCCATACAGAGGTGAGGCTGAAAGGGCTCAGAAGTATCCACTGACTTTGCATGCCTCTGTTTACGGTTGTCTGGCTTTAAACACTTACCAGCAGGTGTCTAAATTAGGCAATCTAAAAAAAGAAGAACCCAAAATGTGGGGGACTTTTCAGAAAATATTTCCCCAAGTGACTCGTTCAAGGATTTTGAGTGTGCCAGTGCTCAATTCAGGAAAGGCAACCAAGGGCTCAATCCAAAATTGACTGAAGAACACAGTTGGTTTGTGTGACTCTCACGTCTCGGGAAGCAGCAATCACAATGTATGCCAGATTGTGTAGTATAATACATATGTTACAGGGTTCTGAGGCAGAGAGGTGGTCATTTTCATATTGAAACTATATACTGCTTTTCTATGCACCTGGCTAGATACTTGGTATACAGACCTTGTCTTCTCTAAAAAGGAGAAGGAAAAAAAATGTCAGTGAAGGCTGGTTTTAATCCTGTTCGTTCATGATCTATACTACAATCCTGAAACTGAAGAAAAAACAATCCTTAATCTTTCTCAGCTAGTCAAGGAGTGCCCAAGGAACCTACTATAATCATTTTGACTGGTATTTAGAAAGTGTACCTTGCTTTTTTAAGTTTTCTTGGACTTTCTGGAGCTGAAAACAAATCTGGAAAATCAGTGTCACTTGGATACCAGCCATTCTCAAGTATTCTGATGCCAGACTTCTACCACAGTTTTTATCTTTCTCAGAGATTTGTTTCATGAGATTTAAGAACTGAAAACATCTAAACTTTTTTTTTATATTAACAGCTCTGTCAAAATAATGAGTTCCCCCTCACTGGCTAACAGGACTTGAAAACTCCTTGTCTTCCTCAAGATCTTTTCAAGATTAATTAACATAGCTAGAAATGCATCCTTTTTCTTAATAAAAGAAAGGCTGCATTTATTTTTCTTTAAAGTTACCACCAGGAGAGTCAGGATATGAAAATAAAAGGTTTTAACAATATAGACAAAAAGACAGTTTTGGAGAAGTTAGACTAACCACCCGACAGCGATAGAGTGCAAACAGAGGTGAGAAAGGAGGTCAAACTATTCATCAGTTAAATACACTTGTGAGAAACCAGGTGTGGAGAAGAGTTCACTTAAGAAAAAACAGGGAAATGTAGAAGTCGATAAGACACCGACAACAGATTGTTGAGGTCCCATCCTTCCGCAGCTGTCTTGCTGGAAAAAAAAAAAAAAGGACAGTATTTTCCTACCTTTTAGTAAAGGAAATTGGGACAGATTAACAGGTTTTCTGATTCTTTTTACAAAAGTTTAAGTAAATGAAGAAAATTCCAAGATCTTGGTTATTACATGTATTTAACTAAGCACAGAATTTGGCCTAACATACATCTTTGTAAGAGAGAAATTTTTTTCTTTTCGTGACATCTTTACTCAAGCAACACAATACCTGCCTTACAACCACAGAGTGAAATCCAGTAACTACGCATAGGATGGGTAGAAGAGTGCTGACAGCATCATTCCTGGGTGGGAACCCGAGCTACAGAGCCATTGAAAGTTAGGTACAACAGGGCCACAGTTGAGCATGTCCACATGTAATTCCTACTCTGTGTCTACATTAGCAAGTAGAGCAGCTCAATGGGCACAGATTTGCTGCATGACATGGTTGACCTTGAGGACCCCATGTCCAGCTGCTGAGCATTTCAGAAGGTTTTGACTGTGAGTAGCTGCAGTCTGGAAGCACGCACTGGAAGCCAAGGAGCACAGGAGGGCCCCAGGTGTGCTCCTGCCTTGCTCTCCCGGCTCACTTCCACGTAGAGCACATCCCACCGGCACGGTCCTCAGGCAGGATGATTGGCGGATCCGCTTCAAAGGTGCCACCATAATCTACAGCAGAGACACCCACTGTCCCCTCCCCTGGGACCCGGCCAGGTGGGCTGGCAGTAAGTGAGCCCTGTCCCTGGTGGGAGGTAGGTGGAGAACTGGCAAGGTTTTTTGGCTGGGCAAGCTCAGGCATGAGCCAGGTTCTGAGCTGTTCAGTTGTGTCCACACTGAAGCATTTCTTAGAGGGGCAGAGAGAAACAAAAGCTTAGGGACCTGATGAATTTCAAGCCATGACCAGCAGTGGGTTCAGGGCAGTGTTTTTTAAAGTATTTTGCTACCTGAGTAACACTTCAGGGACCTGCATAGCACTTAGAATAATTTGCCCGAAGCCACCAGAGCCATCTGTGGCAGAACAGGAAAATGCACCTTCATCCCCAGAGGCTCTGGCTAACACCATAACCGCACCAGTGTCCTTCCTCTTTTCTCCTTCCTGCTGGCTGGTCAGAATCAGCTTAAATTCACATAACAAGAACATATTTTGATCACAGAGAGATGGGCACTTGAAAGACATTGCCATAAGACATTTTTTACTGAAAGAGGGACACTTTGATTACAAAAGAAAAATCCACATGGCACGTAAGAAGCCGTGCAGAGCCCACAGTGGTCTAACAAGTATGGTCACAGTAGTATGAAATGAAAGATGGCTATGGAGATGCAAGGGGAAGGGAGGTGGTGAGGTAAAAGGAAAAGCTACGAAAGAGATATATTTATTCAAAAGAAAATAAAGTTCTTAGCTATCATCCTACTTCATTCAATGGCAAAATTTCTGCCAACTTCAGCGAAACAACTGACTGACAAGCCACGCTCATGAGTAAAGAAGGTGAGTCGCTGATGTGCAACTTGGAACCGTCACTCCTCATGAGACGCTGAGATGCCAACACTTCTTTTCATCCCGTATAGGCAGGAAAATATAAATATTAGATTTATTTTTCCAGATTGAAATATGCAGGTTTGGCTAATGCTTCGAAAGGAAAAGCTAAAATATTAAGTACAGAACACTCTGTATATTTAGTACATCAATATATAGAATATGAAAATGGAAATGATATCTCATTTTGGTAATTTCTTGCAAAATGATTACAAAAATCAGTACATTCACCTGAAAATATTTTTATTTAATTGAGAAAGCAGTTCAAGATTTCCGCTCAATTTTCTGTTCATTGCTCTTTACAGGCTGTACTTGCATGAAAAGGAATTTTAAATTCAAAACATAAAGCTTAAATTTGAAAAACTCAGGCAAGTTACCATGCTCAAAATCTTGCTCCTCCTCATGGAGAAGCCTTGCTAATTAGTTTTAATGAAACTGTGATAGCACCTATTACCTTTCACAGCTTTGGATCAGCCTTTGGTGAAGAATCTTTAATTATATCTTTCATCACAGTAAAAATCTAAAGAGATGGAAATTAATCTAAGTTAATAGATTTTTTCTCAAGGCTTGTCTTAATTGGTTTAGTTCACTTCATTTGTAATATTTTGTTTACTGGGTGTAAAAAAAACAGTGAAAAAAATAATAATGAAAAATGAGTTAAAATCAATCCACTATTTTTCTCTGCGTTTATAATGAGCTCTTCTACAATTCACATTTTCTAATCATAGTGCTGGAGGAACACATTGTATGTTTTCCTTGCATGTGCACAAGTAGCAATGTATATGTGAACTGCTACCAAATATTATGATGTGTACATTTCCTTGTGGTGTGCTTGCAATATTAATACAAGATCTCATTGAATTATTCATCTCCCATTCTGTCCCTTATACTAATAAATCATGAAAAAATAGACAGGATCTATCTGACCAAAATGAATGGAGTAAGATGTGGCACTGTTTTTTTCCAACTATCTAGGGGTTTTTGTCAGTCTCCCAAGAGCCTGAGCTCCTACAGGAGGGGAAAATTGTCTCAAGTCTAATGGCAGGCAGTTGGGTGAGTGCACAGGGAAGACAACTAGTGTTGGTTCTATGGCTGTAGCCTTAGGATGGGAATGAGTGGCTTATGAGGGATGAAAACAAGAGACAAGAAGAATGCCTTATCTCATACGTGCGCCATGAAAACTGAGAAGAAAATAGTGCTGATTGTCAGCTTAATGCCAGGTAAGGACAAATTGCATTTCCAAATTTGGGGCAAAGAGTCAAAATACTGAGATTTGCTGTGTAAAACAAATTCCAAAAGGTTTCTGGGGAAACATCAAAACAATTATATCAAAACTCTAAATAGTGGAGTGTTTCCACTACATTATGTCAGTTTGGCAATACAAACAGTTATAATTCTTTCTAAAGTTAAACAGAAAACAGACATCACATTATCACTAATGTAAAGGTTTCAAAAAAATATGAATGAAATATAAATGGAATGGCACAAGAAAACTAAAATAACACACAGAAGCTGTCATTGCCAGTAAGATTCAAAATATTTAAAAATCAAATATATTGTAAAATATTTGCATTTTGACAGCAAAATGGCATTTTCTGATTAAAAGAAATCCAATATTTTGAAAGAATCTGATAATTCAGATCATAAGCAAGATATACATTAGGGTCATTCTTGTCCTTTCCATTTTTGGGGGTCATTTTGATTTTTGGACAACAAAATGTGCACCTGGAGATATGAGTATCTAGTTCTTTTTGTATAATGGAGAAAAGATATAGTTTTAAAGGTATTTTTCTCTGTGAATCATCTTTAGTCTAAAATAATATAAAACAAATGCCCATCCCACTTACAGTCAGCACTTCCCTAGTAAAATGCGATGCTGTGTAACCTGGTTCTTACTTTAAGAGTAAAGCAAGCTTTCTTGAGAAGTGTGGGAGAAAGTATTCAGAGGAAGATAAAGCCACAGCGACCAGCTTAAACTGGACCCTGCTTTGCTACACGTTTCCTTACACAGGGCTACCGGCGACCCTCCGGAACCCCCTTGTCAGTGATGCTGTGCAAACTGACACAGTTTCATCCATTTGCTGAAACCTGCAGGGTCTTAATTCCTGTTCCCTCGCTGCGGCTTGAAAAGCAGAAGAAAAGGACACTGGGTAGGAAGTTGCTTACAATCTTCCTGCTATATTTTATGAGATTAAACGAGGGGATTTCCCGTCAAGGTGAAGGAGAAAGCACACCTGTAAAGACTGAACATCAGCGATAATTTGGCATAGCCTCCTTCCTGCTCCGAGACTTGCTGGCACGTTTTTCACTTTTTTCAAACTCTCTTTAGTGTTAGAGCTGAAAAACAATATACAATTTGAAAGCTGCAAAGCTGTACTTTCCCACCTGCTCACGTCTTAACATGACTGGACTATTTTTGGTTTAGAAAAACTGAAGAACTGCTTTTATACATCTTTGCCTCTTTACCTTCTAGTCTTGCTCTGTGATTTATTTTCCCTCATTCTGTCTTTTGCTCCCATGTGTCATTGTGTCGAGACTCTTTAAAAACTACCACACCCTCCGTCCTTCACCACTGGGACAGCCTGGGCTTTTCTTGTGTTTGGATCACTCATTTGGATGTCACTCTGCTGATAGAAGCCTGGAGTGCAGAAGGCAGATAAACCCCATTTCTTCTGTATAAAATAACGGTTGGACAAGAGCTGACCAAAATATGTTCTGAAAGGGCCTGATCTAATATCCCTTGCAATCAATGGAAGGCCTTTAACTGACTTCAGCAGGTCTTAGATAAGGACCCACATTAATATTATTACCATTATCATTTGTAACGGAGGCTTTGAGCATTGCTGTACAGTATGTTTTGTAAGAATAAAAAACAAATATGAAATGGTATGTTTCTCTCTGTTGTTTTAAAAGAACATTAATTTCATGCAAATTATTGCTTGCTTTGTTTTCTTTGCTGATTTTATATATCAGATGTTCCTTTGTTAGAGGTCCTCCATGTATTTTGAGATCTCTCAAGCCTCAACAGAAAGACAAGAATATTAAAAATCAACAAGTTTTTCTCATAAATAATTTAGGCACTTAAGTGTTAAATAAAAAAGATTTTGGAATAATTCAGATGAAAAAAGTCCCACCTTATTTAATCGTGTTTCACTTGGGTGACCCTGATACCATTATCCTTCATGTTGCATTGTGTTCCAGGAAGAAACAGACTTAAATATCTGATATAAAAGCCCAAGCTGAACTTTCTCAGGCCAGAGATGTTGAAGGCTTAAAAAACCCCCATAAATACTGCTCACCTTTTACAAAATTGTTTAAATAATATGTAATAAAAACCTGTAGAGATCAGAAAAATTAATAAGTCTGACTCTGCCGTTGTTGACCTCCACTGTTTGGAGAGAAGGAAGTGGAGCAGGAGAAACTGTCCTAAAAGAAAGATATCTCTCAGAGAGATTTTTGCTTCAGTAACTTTCCATTTGATTGGTATCATGATTGTTTCAGTGACTCTCTTGAATTTTAATGGATTAACTTTTGCAATGTCATCTAAGAAATGGAAATGTTATTACCACTTGCAACAGTCCTTAAGCTGGACCTGCTGAAGCTAGATGATATACTTTGGGTCAGGCAAGAGATGTATGACAGCATGCAGTCTTCTTCTCTTAAGCTCTTAGTCTGACAAGTGAGCTCAGCAACTCTAAGATCACACTCGAGTGCTTGTGCAAGTGGTACCAGCATGATTTGCTGCTGGTCATTGCTCTGGAAGTCATCACACCAAGGACTGAGCTTCATGTGTTGTGTTCTGGGCTTTGTCCTACTCTCATTTAGATGATTAGAAAAATCCTTTTAACCCTGCTACAAACAGAAGCAGGCAGAAGATATTGTGCAAGGAGCCTGTTAAAGAACTAACAACTAGATTCAGGGTTGCATCTGTGTCTGAATTTTGTCTAAACTGACAATGTACACAATGTACACAAATATGTACACATCTTTTTGTATCAGTATCTAAAAAGCTGTTTCTTACACCACTTTACTATTTTTACCTCCTTTCCCTGAGTCGTTACATATCTTCATCCACTTTTAGAATTGTAGTTTGTATGCCCAAACCTCAATACAGGAATTAATCAGCTCATCAATAAACACATAAGTCATCCACTTCTTATCTCTAAGAAGTATCTAGCAACTTCCCCCAGTACTTTGGCTGGTATGTTTTACTAACTCAGTACATTGAAAAGTGTATGTAACTACGGAGCTTAAATGAATGCAAATAGTGTTATTTATATATCACCAGTGAGGTTTGTCTGTGTTTAAAGTTATATAGTTTTAAAATTGCATTTTCAGTTAAACTGATACAGTAAAATTAATTCAAACCATACGTGATTCATATAAACTTTTATCTCAAATAGATAGTTAACCTAAATTAATATGAGTCAGGCTGAGCAAAAATAATAGCATTTATACCATGTTTTGCACTATTTTTACAAATTGGCTTTCCAGTGTGATTTCGAACTAAACAACTTTAACTTTAGTAAAGACAAAACCCTAGATCTTGTCTCAGAACTCCAAAGCACTGAAACGCCGACGAAGTTACAGAATAGCCAGAATAGAAGGAATTCCCACAAGCGGGTACCAAGTTTTAGCACAAGGATCATTAAAGGTAGGGTAAGGATCTCTCAGTTTGCAGTATGGTAGGAAAGAAAGAACATTGGTTTGCCAATCACAGCTTTGCTAATTAAGGAGCGGGGGGCAGGGCAGGGAGTGGAAGTGCTGAAAGCCTCAGGAAACTTAACTATAACTTTATGTCCAAGTAAAGCTCTGTGAGATGGTAATACAGCCAAAGGGAGCCTCTGTGAAATATTTGCTAAGGTGCAACTCCACGAGAATAATTAAATTTGAGACAATGTGATAATTGTTATTTCTGGAAATGATCGATGGATGGTTTTATAGTCATATACCAGTGGCACTTGAAAGAACACCACTGAGATGACCTGAAGAAACAGGAAGCTGGCCACTTAACAAAGTGTTTGAGAAAGACATTGCAAAAGTGTTTCCAGCTAATGAAAGGACAGAGAAAAGCATAGCAAGCCTATGTAGTCAAAGCAGTAGGCAGTACTTAAAGACTGATCTTGATCACTGATGTCCTAGAAATGCAAAGTATAAGAAATGCCGGAGGAAGGGTCATTTTTCAGTCATGTGCTGAACAGAAAGCACCAGGAACATTCAGAGCCATTCTTCTCAGGCTCTATTACTCGTGGCAGTAAGTCAGATGAACCCTGGAAAGTGGATTTCCTACTTCACGGTAAGCATAAAAGCTTTAAATCAGGCCTGGTGTCTCTATTATCAGAGCTAGTATACGACGACCTTCATTATCAATCCAAACTAAAATAAACCAGTGTTGCCCCAGGAGCTCAGTGGCAGAACTGGACTTGAAAGGGCAGTTTGCAGAGGAGACAACACACAGCGGCTGCTCATTGAGACCCAGGGTATAGGAAGGGTATATGTTAATGGTCTGTTGGGCTGTAGTGTCATACCGATGCAGCTGATGCAGAAGTTCTGAAGAATGTCTCTTGACATGTGAGGCAAGGATGAAAAGCTGGAGAGGCAATTCCCTTGTAGCAGTGATGCAGAGCATCAAATCTCATTTCTTGACAAGGTCTGGAAGATCTAGCAGAGAGACCCAAGTGCCACAGTAAGAGATCCTGCAGGATGAAACACAGTCTACGTCTCGACCAAAAGCAAAGCAACAAAATCCTGGTACGACAGCAATGTGTTCAGGTAATCACTCTCCCAAAGGCATCAGGCAGGCAGTTATGTACCCCTAAGATATGGTATTTCACATGGTCTTGGGCATAGCTTCATTTGTGCAAAGAGTGCTTATTTTTAGATTTCTCCACTTGGCCAATGCTTTTAATCTTGAAATTAATCTTTTGGCATTGTCAATATTTTCCCCATTTGGACACAAGAGGCTAACTGAGGAAGGCCTGAGCCTTTTGTACGTCTGTACTCAGTAAATGTGCACAATGAAAAGGAGGTCAAGAAGGTCTGAGTGTTTCCTTGAAGTTTGTAAGTGCACAAGTATTTCCCTGAATTGGGGCTTACATCACCATTACTAATTAAGAGAGCGCAGGAAATAACTGCAAGTGGACAGCACCTTCCTCAGTCAAAGGGAAGTAGCTGGTGTGTGTCATGCTGCTCTCCTGTGAAATGAGACCAGTGGAAGACACTTATTCTACAAATGAATCTTTTGCGAGTTTCACTGTTGCCTACAGTAACCCTGAGGTCATTCTCTGCACTCAACTCATCTGTATCGGAAAGGAAAGGAATACAGATTGATGACGGGGCCTTTCCAAGCTCCATATTAAAAAAACCTGTGTATTGTAACAAATTGCCTGAAAATGTTTCTTTTGAAACAAAGAATATTCTTGGTGTTGCTACTTTCCACATAAGAGTAAACCAGTCCTCTTTCTTTCTTTTCTTATATAAAACCATGTGAAGCTTTTATGACTCATTCCTTACACAAGGTTTCTGCTAATAGAGTATTGGGGTAAACTGCTCCAAAGCCAGGCATGACCTTGTCCAATGGCAAGTTTTTATAACAATGGATATCCTGACCCGTCATCCACTTACAGAAACAAAAATCTCAATTTATTAATCCTGTGGAAGAAAGCGCAAACACCACAAGGTAAGAGAACTCTACAGGCCATTGCTCTTTGGGAAAGTCAAACCCAACGAAACAACATTTGCCTGACCAGAACCTTACAGAGTAGAGTAAATAGTCAGAAAATACCCTCTGCCTTTTCAAACAGTAGTGAATCGCTAGCTACAAGCAAAAAAAGTATATTCTTTTGTAGACTTAAGGTAATCCCTAAAACCTGGAAAGGAAACTGAAAACAGAAGACAGGATGGCCCTGAGGCTTTTAGAAACAGCTGAAAAAACCCGCACTATTTCTAGAGTAGCCTACAGCATACAAGAAATACGAGGAATCTCTGAATTCTGACACTTCAGCAATGTCATAAAAAGAAAAAATAAAAGGTGGTTTTCTGATAATACCAGCTCTGTCTGAGGAAGACCAGAAGAGTGGATATCAATCTTCGTGCACTAGAGGGAGAGAAATAGCCAGCTGGGCTAGAATATTAGCCAAAATACTTACAAACTGTGTGGTTGCCAAGTACAACTAAAATGTCACTGGAAAGGTTAAGAGTATGTTTTCTTAGTGGGGAATTCCAGAGGAACTATTATGAAAAAAAAAAAAAAAAAAAGACCATAGTTTCTAGGGCAAGGTTTCAAAGCTTTTTTGGCAAGATATAATTTCTACTGCGTTATCACCAGCCCTCAATATCCTCAAGCAAAGGCAGAGACTTGAAGAAATGTACAGACAAGATGATCCTTCCTTGGCACAGTTGCATACAGATCAGCTCCTGTTATGTCAGCTAAATAAGACTTTGCAGAGAAGTACTTGCTATCTCGGTGACTGATGCTTGAAGAAACTCTATCTATGCATGGATCTATCTATCCTACTATCTATTTAGAGAAGATAGAGGTTGTACAGACTATATTATGGCAATGTCCAGCTGTGTCTGAACCATTTAGATTTAGATGGGAATTTAGATGAAGAGCAAAGGTGAACACTGTCTGCAAAATCATAAGAAAATTTTTTTCAGCAAAATCATGTGAGTACTTTTCTACAAAAGATGCTGAAGTATTATCAGGAGTACCAAAACCAGAGCATTTAAACAGAAACAAAGTTGCCTCTATTGCTTACAAAGCTGAGATGTTAAAAAATCACATGATTTGCCACAGAAGCAACCTCTGGTAGTGTGAAAATAGGTTTAATACATATCAACTTCAGTTGAATGGTTTTATCCTCTGCAGTTGCATAGTCAAAGGAACTTGTGCAGTATGAACCAGTACGGGATTTATGTTTAAAGCAGCCTGAAGGAGCAGCTCCTGTAATTAAGTCATGACATTCACTTGGCTAAGTCTGAAAACTAGAGATGGACCATTTCAACATTGTCATTGGCCACTTCATCATTTGTATAGAAACATTCAAAATGTTTCTCAGTTCTGTCCAAACTCTTCCAGAATTACATTTCTTCTAACCCAGAGTAAATGCCTTCTGCTTCATTCTTGACCTCTAGAAGGCACTGGCACCTCAGAGGAGAGAATTTGTGTGTATGTGTTCACTTACTACATTGAGATTTAGGGCATCTGAGGTTTATGTTAATGCCCCTTCCTGTGTGATTGCCTGGCTCCTACATGTCTGTCACGAAGTCATTTGTCACAGCTCCATAATGGCACTTAGCTGGTGTTTTGCCACTGTTGACTTCCAGTACTTCACCCCAAGAGCTGAGTCCTGCTCTCTAGTTACATTTGGGCAGAGAATGGGAGTATAAGCAGATGTCGACCTCCTCATCAAATTAAAACAACATCTGACAAGTGATAGATCAGTAAAGATGGATGCTTTACTTATTCACATGCACCCCTTAGCAATTTAGCCTGTTCCCTAATTGCATTGTTTAAGAAAAGCAAATTGCCTCTATTTGTCTTCAATTTCTATCCATTAAACAGTAAGGATCCACTTCATTTTATCATTTTCAGAGCTACTGCAGCTACTTTCACCTACTTTTCTTTCGCACAGGAATCATGTCCAGTGCAAGACTGCCTCCCTGTTAGTGACCAGTTTAAAAAGCCAGAAATTCAAGATGGAATTGTTCTGCAATTTTGCTTAAGTAAAGTAAGTGTATTTTTAAAAAATCACTTCTCAGAAGAACTATGATCATGCCTGCATTTCTAATTGAGGAAAGGGAATATGCCTGAAAATTGCAATTTACCTAAAACTGGAATAAAAAAAATTAAGGTTCCATGTGAAAACATAGAGGCAAAGCATTAAGAAATCATATATGATTGCAAGCGAACAAAAGATGAACTGAGTATAATAAAATTATTATACTTATGCTTTATTCTTAATGAACCATGTAGTAAATATTTTATTACAGACTTAGGACTAACAGGTGACTAAATAAAAGCCATTTTTTCCAGTAATAATGTTGCATGACAAGTCCCTCAGCCAGTTTTCACAGGAAGGAAAGGAAGAAATATCCAACTTTGACCTGAAAGTACAGACCAGAAAATCTGTATTTGGCTGCATCTGATTCTAATGCAGCAGTAATATCGCCATCAAACTATGTCCTAACAATTGCTCCCACTGCAAGTTCACCTCTGACAAGAAGTTAAGCACCCTTCATAATCAGTTTCTGTAGCATCTCCAAAAATAACTGAGGAATCAGAACTCAACTGCTGTCCTGGTGGTACCACAGGCAGATGATGGGCCAGCTCCCTTTTCATGTCTCTTTGTGTTTTACAGTGCTGACAACACTAGAGCTTGTTTTCGTCAGTATACTATCCAGATATGACTCAGAAGACATATGGAGAATAGATATGCGTACTACCAAGGTTCAATTTTTAAAGTCACTTTTCTGTTCATAACCACACTGCAAAAAAAAACCCTGAAAAACAAACCAACAACCACCCTACAACAAAGATGTGCTAAACTGACAAAAACTGTCACTAATTGCTGTCTAAATCATTAGCTGGTCATCTCCTGCCCTCCAACTTCAGTGAGGATGGGAAAGCGGAAGGTGCTTGATGTGTAACTGTGAAAAACATCCATTTGGGGAAAAGTTTCAGATTAACAAACCTGAGCACTGAACAATATCTATTTTAGAAAATAAAACACTCTAAGTTTATGGCGGACAAACATATGACCCAAATATATTAGTTACTACGCAAAAGAAGGGGGGAAAAAATCATTTTGGTATGGAGACTTCCCCATCGCAATATTCACGCAAAATGAGAAGCGCCTACAAACAGGACAACAGGCACTTGTGAATTCCATGTTTGAACCTGTATGCATAGTATGGCCATTTGCAGGGTGATCTGTAATCCATACTAGAAAGCAACAGTAGATGGCCTACTTTTCACAAAAAGTGAGAGCTAGAGAAAACCGCATTGTGCCATAGGGAGGGAAAGCACAGGCATAGCCTTCATTATTAATTGGCACACACAAAAAGAGCAAGCAGAAACAAGACTAGTAAAAGAAAGAAGGGAATTCTCCCTAGAAACATATGGGAAGCACAAAACAGAAGTAATAAAACATTCAAGAATAGGGATACAAACACCAGCATGTCCAGAAAATGCAATCATTAGCAATGAATGCAATGAAAGCACTGGAAGTGTGAATGCAAAAGTTAATGGCTTCTTTTACACATGTGAGAGAGTGCACAGAAAAAAAATCAGGGTATCTAAATAAGAAATGTATGAAAGAGTCTTCCAAGTATCATTTTCTATATAACTCACCAGCCTTCACTAAAGGGAGAAGTAAAGGAAAGCACAGAAAATTCCACTTTGACACCTGTCTTTTGAAGCTGTTTTCATTTTCACAGTTTGTCTTTGTAGTTCCCAAACGACAGAGCTCCCAAAGCCCAGCACTGTCAGCAAGTCACTCTGGCTGCAGACCTGGTTTCCTACTTACTTATGTCACCAGTCCACTGGACCAACTCCTTTTTAGAGTTAGCCACCAAGGCTCATTTTCAGGCTAACCTTGCCACATAAACCTAATGCAGGTTCAAATCGCTAAAGAAAACTAAGCTCCCAGCCACCCTGTAGGTGTACTCTGCTCAGGAAGCTGCGTGTAAGCCTCTTCAGTACTTTTGACTATCCTTTTCCTATCTGGTTGAGCTCTCAAACCACAAGTTTCTGAATGTTGAAAATTCACATTTTCAGGGTACGTTGGGAAATATTTTTGCAGGTCCCCAAAGCATTTCCAACCCTGGAAAACCAGTGTAACTAAATGAATGTAGGTGCAATGTTACACACAATTTGAAGAGTTATTGCTAAAAAACATTTGGTGAACGTGTTTTCAAATAGGATACACAAAGTTTGTTGGACACGAATACTCAGTAATAACATAATGATTGGTTCAAAGTTGTCTAAGCAATAGCAATCACCTATTTAACTACTTCGTCTTGCTTCTAGTTAGGATCCAGCAAACTTATTTCAAAACTAATGGTGTGATGTAGGAGTAGCTGAATTGAATTAAATGGCAGCACTTATGGACACAAGAAAGAGAGGAAGGAGCACAGCCTTATTGCAAACATAATTTGACTAGTTCTTGAACAGCAGTAGGTAACAAGGGTATCAGGGTATAAAATGGAGGTTATTAATTCTGTCTTGGCCTGAAAAAATTACTTTTCTTGCCAATCTTTTGGCACCTCCTACTGACTAATACAGAAAGGAGTGACATAGGCCTGAGGATGTAAAGCAACTATAGTGAGAAATGAAAGGCTTTACCATCTAGCCTATATTAGGCTACCACGACAATAGAGTAAGCACGAAGGAAAATGAAAAAAGAAGGGAGGGACTGATTCCACTTCACAACATTCAGTTAGTCCAATGCTGGGAGAAGGTTTGAGAGGGAGGGTGTTATAAGCATATAAAATATTGGATTTTAATCAGATATAATGGACTAAGTGGGAAATCGGGCTTTTGTGTGTGAAGTGTAAGTCTCCATGACAAATGTACGAGATGGGATTAATAATGGGTTAACCTGTGAAAGGAAACCTGTAGGAAAAGACTGCAACCAGTGAGTTAGGACCACAGGAGACACATCTCCTTTACATATCTTCCTGTACAAGGAGAAGTTAATGAATTTCATAGACAATGGGCTTGACAAGATGAGAGTCTGCCCACCCTTTTATTTAAACCAGTGTCAATCAAATGTATTTCCTTCCAATGTACCAAGTCAATAGAACAAGAGAAAAGAAAGACTCCTGTGAGGGGAACCAGGTCTCCTCCCTGCCGTGACAGTGAAAAAAGGGTAAACATAAGCAGTTGGTGTCTATGGGACGTTGCTATGTTCTGCATCACGCAAGTAAGTGGCTAGACTCATTTACATGTGTTTATCCTCAACTACACTAGTATGGTTTATTGATTAAGCTCAGCTTTCAAGTACAGCCGGCTATATCCTCAAGAAACATCACTCGAGTCGCTTTGCCTTTACAAGAGCAAAAATGGGATAGAAGCAGCAGGCTGAATTCTCTGTTAAACCAGTGCAAAGGTGGACCTCTGTCAGAGGACACTTTTAAAAGCAGCTACAGAACAAAAGCCTCTCTGCTTGCCAGACGGGCATACACTATAGTAACCACACCCTTCTAGGTAAACGAAGTACATAGAGCAAATCACTCCTTTTGTGAATAGGGTTTACTTTATCATTTTGAAAGGCATATAGCTATTTCTTGACATATTAGTATGCTTAAATGAATCACTTAAGAAAATAAACTTATTTGCCTGTGTTTACATTTATTTGTCCTATCCTCTGTTATTAATCAAATTTGTCTAATATTTTTATCACATTGTGTTTTAGACAAATAAATAAACACCATGATTGCCTTTGAAATACTACATGCTAGCAATAAAATAAAGTCAAGAAATCACAGTCTACTGTGTGGTGGGAGTAGGTGGAAAGGATGTATTACTCCAGGTACACTGATAACATACAATGTCAATACTGCACCATATTGTTAATTTTCTGTTACTTTTAATTCAGTGCCCTGCTACAGGTTAAAAAGATGGAGCTGCATATGCAATGAATGCATCTTATTGTTAGTACTGCGCTTTAAAAAGAAAGAAAAAAAAAGAAATTAAATCAGTCTGTGCAATGACATAGGCTTTTACACGGAAAGGGGCTAGTTTGCAGAGAGGGCACTGCACCTGGAGCTCCACCAAGCCCACCATGCTTGGGTAGCCTACTCAACATGAGGTTCTGCTGATGTCCAAGGAACTGGTGCCACTTGCCCCAAGCCTCATTTTGCACCTACTATACTGTGTCATTTCAGAACAAATGAAATAACAGCTATTGTACAACATATGTTCAGTTCCTATAGTACTCTATTTTTGCAGTTGGAATGCCTCAGGCATTGCTCTCCTTCCAAGCCATACACAAACAAAGAGGGTTTACCACAATAAAGAGCCTTTGCTAAAAACTGTAAGGTTTACCTTTTCTCCCTCACTCAAGATCCTAATTTCACCGAGTTATATCCCTTCCTTTCATTCTGTATTATGTAGCTATAACCTACATTTTTTTCCCAGCAGCAGCACAGGTCCTTCTTGGTTTTCCCTTACCCTTCAAACTGACAGGATTGTCCAAAACTTTGGCATGAGGAAAATCTAGATGTTACATTAGAAAGGAAACAGATCTCTTATTCTGTTGGTAATCCCTTTCATACAAAATTTCAATTGATTCAGTCTAACCTTGTCATTGGATTCTTATTGCTACCAGACCTGGGCTAAGGCAAACTATATTTTAAAAATAAATAAACAAAAAAAAATAATGCAGTCAACTGGTAAGCCTGGATCATCTTTGTCTTATTCCAGTTCTGTACGAGAACACACTGCAGTTGTTCAGTGTAGGGGCTCTGGTGTAATTACAAGGTAACAGTGGTCTAGCAAGCTCTAGAAGGGCATGTGCTGTAACCATATGTGCAAACCTGAAGATCTAGGCTATGCCATCTATATAGCTGGAGTAGGAGCCAGCAGAGCACCTCCTTCTTTCTCTAAGCACATGGGTGCGTAGCCCAGGGGGGATCTTGTTTCTAGCTACTGAAACAGTTTCCTCTCAGCTCGCCACCCTTTCTCTGGCTTTTCAGCCCAGATGCAAGAAAAGATGGGTATGATGGTGTGGAGGTAGCCACATGTCCTGCTGGCCCACAGTTTGCTATCTGTTTTGGCCTTAACCAGGTCCACACAATGTCCTTTCCCAGCAAGGCCGGTGGTTGCCACTCACACCTACGTGTTTGCTGTTCTCAGAGTCCTGGCGCACATGCAAATCTGGGTGGCGACACATCCAGCTACCTTTGAGGCAGGTCCCCCTCAGGAAGCCAGCAGTGCAGCCATCAGGCTGGTGCTCACACACACCTTTTGCCAGAACAAAAATATTAACGCACATTGTTGGACATAATTTATATCCATGGGTAAGGGAACCTGGCTAAATACATGCCTCTGAGTGACTTGGTATTCGATACAAGCAGAATTAAACCCTAGTCTCCTGCCTGCCTCTCCAGAGTTTTTAATCAACCTTCTTATCTTCTTTTGTGAGGAACTTAAGGTAGGAAGTCTACATTAAAGGAAAACATACATTTTTACTTTGCTTCAAATGTGTTAACAATATTTATTGAAAATATTTCTGGCCAAAATATCAAAACCCATGCAATTTTCAATGATAAAAATACCACAACTGCATTTGAAACTTTACAGTAACTTCAGTCTAAAAGTGAAACTAAAAAAGTGAAAGTTGCTTCTTTTTTTTCGCTGCACATGCTGAAAGAAATGCAGAAAGTAAACAAAAACCCCATATATTAACATGCATTTATAAAAATGCTTCTGGCATTCTAAGATGGCTTCAGACCAGAGGGAAAGAAAGGAGGCTATTTATAACACTGTGATAGAAAAAAACCCTGTGTGTGTGTGATCACATTAAGTAGTTAGACACTGATTTCACAGTATTCCTTGCAGATTCTGTGGCAAACTCAGCAAAAGTAGGAACAACACATAGGCAGAGTTTTCTGCTGGGATTTTCTGAAGTCTAAAAGGAATTTATGCAGCTACCTCCTATCTATTTGGAAAATCCTGGTGTTCGGGCTTATTACTCTTCTTCTACCAGCTAAATTTCCTTTAAAATGCCTTTTCTCTTTGGTTATGCCTAGTTAACTGATGTTGGCAATGCTCAGCCCAAGTCACATGAGCTAAACAGCAGATTGCAATAGGAAAACATCAAGGATGAAGACGACACATCTTGGGTTTGATGTTTAACTAGGATTCTTGAAACTTTCTTCCCATGCTTTTAACTCCATTTTGAGGTTTGTGTTTGTAGTAGAGGTGCAGGAAATCAGGTAATTCAATGTGTATTTACCATATATATAATTACTTTTATTAATTACTTATGTAATTTGTGTAAGTAAAAGATCACCAGAACATGCAGTTACATTGTTTACAATTACTCTCTCAGTTGATGCAATTACTATAAATAGGCTCAGAGACATCACTAATTAATGAAGTTGGAAGAGCAACGCAAGAGGTCTGCTAGTGCACATCTAGGGCATATGATCTTTAAGTTCAGACACAGAAGAGTGATTCTTTTTTTTTTTGGGGGGGGGCGGGGCGTGGCTTTGGCAAGGATATATTATAAAGAATCCTCACACCCCAAATGGCCTGAGGCTACAGACACTTGGGAAAGAAAATGAAATAGTAGAGTCATGGCTCATTTTTTGCTAAATTTTAAACATTAGGAAAGAAGCAACAGCATTGGAGTATATGTACACACCTTACTGGTTTTAGTGGGGTTTATATATGCAGACTTGGAGAAGACTGATCTTTAAACCTGGAGTGGAGGTATAATTTCCCTCTTTATTTTGAACACAGTAAAAATATTTTTTATTTGCAATTTTCAGTGTTCTTATAAACCAAATGTGGTGGGGGGATTCAGTCTGGGAAGAAAAAATAAGTATTTATTCAGAATCACTGGAGAAGAAATGTCTTACACAAAACCTTCAGAAGAAAATTGTGCATATTAACAGTTCTCTTGAGAGCAATAATAGACATTCTTTGCATTTATTCAGCAAATTTACATCCAAATTGGGAAGATGTTGGATTTGTCTCAGTTAACACTGAAATATTTGCAAAAACCAACAGGAGAAAATGTTTCCCACAGAAGCAGGAAGAGATAACCTTGCAGAGTTTTGTTTGTACCTCTCTGGGAAACTGTAGGCAACATGACTGCACTGTTTCAGTGAAACGTACCTTTTCAGACACAAAGTAGTACCTACTCTTAACAGCAGATCCAGTGAATCCTGTGATAGCCTTACAGCTGCATTGAGTACAGGCCCAGCTTCAGGCCTCATGTGTACCTGAGCGATACTCACCAGCAGAGCAGCATTCACAAGTCTGTCTTATTTTTAAATAACTTTCTGTAAAGGATTCAGGATTGGATCCTAACAGAGCTGAAATATTATTCCCTTTATCAGTAATAAAAGCAACATTTTACATACACACACAAAAAATTTATACTCTTGTGGATTATTATCAGCTTTGATTCTGTATCAGTTACTTTCCTTTCTGAAGGAATAAATTGAAACATCCTCAACACCTGGCAACAGTGGCTAGCTACAATGTGGGCACTGAGGTATCTTCCCAAATTTTCTCTGACCTCCTGATTTCCTTCATTCACCAAATACATCTTTACCAGAAAAAAAAAAAAAGCCACTAAAATCTAGTGGATCAGAGTAGTCTTGTTCTCTCCTGATGACAGTAGGCCCTTTATAAATTGGCTAGGTGTAAAACAGAGCTGAATTAGTCTTTGTTTTTCCAGTTGTCCCACTGCCACTAGCATTAAAGCGTACCCTTCCTAGCAGGGAAAAGCTTCACAAAAAATGCCAAGAAACCACCTCCACTCTGCACCAGTGCTGGTCCCTTGGTGCAGCGGACCCATTTTACACGTAGGCAAGTGGAGGCTGAGCGCAACAGCAGCTCCTGTCTAAGATGTGGGCAAAGCAGGAATAACGTGAACCCTCGGGCCAGTTTGGGACAAGGTGTGATCCCAAGAAGCACTGCATCCGCAGAGCTCGGGGAGGCAGCCGCGGCTGGCTGTCCAGCCCTGCGCTGTTGTCGCCGGTGAATCCCGTTACAGGACATACGGAGTCTAAGGGACATGAGGGACCCGGCGAGAGGGCGTCGGGGTGTGCCCGTGGGCTGCGCTGTGCCCCACGCACAGCCCCGGCCCCGCGGGACGCTCCGCCTCGGGAGGCAGCGGCCCATGAGCCCGCCCCGGCCCTGCGGGAGCGGCGCCCCGGGCCCGGGAGCGGCCCCGTGGCTCCGCCCCGGCCCGGCCCGCCCCGTCGGCAGCTCATTGATGAGCCGCGGGCCTTTGAGGAAAGGGCGAGTGCGCCGAAACCGCTGCACAGCCCCGATCTTTCAAGCGGCAGCGCAGCCTGGGAACTTTGCATGTTTCGCCATTTTTCATATCCTGACTCATTTCTGTATCAAAAAACGTGTTCTCTGGAGCTCATCGGACACCCACCGCCCCTCCCGCCGCGGCGGCAGGCACCGTCCACCGCCTGGCAGCAGCAAGGGGAACTATAGCAAAAATCCCCCGCGGCGCGGCAGCCGCAGTCGAACACCGGGCAGCTCCAGTCCCCGGCCAGCCCCCCGGAGTCCCCCTGGCCCCGCCAGAGTCCCCCCAGATCCCCCAGCGTCGCTTTTATTTTGTATTTCCTGCGGCGGTTGCTCGCCCCCCGAGGGCTGCTGCAGCCCGCACGCCACGGAGGGAGTGGAGCAGGTGCACCCGCCAGGGGCGAGCCCCCGTCGGCGGGAGGCACATACGCGGCCCGGTGGTTGTCGCCGATACCCCGGGGGGGGCCGCGCCGCCCCCAGGGAGAGACTACTCTTCCCCACCCGCTGTGTACAGCCCGGGGAGTGGGGGTGCCCCCCCGGACCCCGACAGCTTCATCAATGAAAGCTTCCCGCCGCCGGGCTGGGGGCACCGGGCGCGCCGTCGAGGGGCTGCGGCGCTTGGCGTTGGGGGGCCCCCGCGCGGCGCGGCGCGGCGGGCGGGGCGGGAGGGCCCCGTCGGGCGCGCGGCCCCTGTCCGCCCGCCCTGCGCCCCGCCACCGCGGCACGGGCCCGCCGCGCGGCGCCAGGCGCCTGCGCACTGCAGGGGCGCCAGATTTGGCGGGAGGGGGAGTGTCCAAGGGCCCTTTGTTTGATGGCATCTCTGTTTACAGAGTTTACTCTTTAATCTCAACCTGTTTCCTCCTCCTCCTCCCGCGGCTCCTCGGCACTCCCGTGCGCGGCGGCGGAGCGCCTGGGCGCAGCCCGGCAGCAGGGCGCGGCGGCGGGCGCGGGCTCCCCCGTCCTCCTCCCCCAGCGGCCGGTGCGAGCATGGCCCGGAGACCCCGGCACAGGTAACCCGCTGTCTGCGGACGGGGGGCGGCCGTCCCTGCTGCGCTCCGCTCCGCGCCTGTCAGACGGGACGCGAGGCGGGAGAGAGGGAAGGCAGCGGCGGGAGAAAGGCTTTCCCGGCGGACGGGGCGGCGCGCAGGTGGGCAGCCTCCTGTCCTCCGCGCACCTGGGCTACTCCGCCCCCGACCCCCAAGCGCAGTGCGAAGCACTCTCCTCCCCGGCGGCTCCGGTGCAGCGGCAGCGCAGAGGGACGCGCCGCAGAACCGCCGCTGAGCGGGCGCCCGGGCCCCGCGCCCCACGGCTGCCGGACGCCGAGGTGGGGTCGCGGGGTGCCGGGACTCGCAGCCCGCAGGGGCCAGCGCGGAGCCCGGTGGGGCTGCGCGCCCCGCAGCTGCACGCCAGGACAATGTCGGGTTGGCTCGGCGGCGGCAGGTAGTGCGTCCCGTCTCATTCATTCATTCATTCCCGGCGGGGTGGAACGGCAGGTGGGCGGCGGGCACGGGACTGGGCTCGCTCCTTCGTCTGTTTTTTTAAATTCTTACAGTGGCGGCCCTTTTGCCCTGGGGAGAGCGGCTTTCTCTTGGGGAGATAGTTGCGCCCAGCGGGGCTTGGTTTTTTCCCGCACACGCCGCTCCTCACATGCCGGAGGCTGCATGGGCAGGCAGCTGCGGGGGCTGCGGGTCCGACGGGGCGCTCGGCCGGAGCTGTCAGCCGTGCCCACCTGCCTGCCGCTCTGCCGGGCGAGGGCGACCCCCGCCGTGCCGTGCCGCGCCGCGCCAGGGGCTGGGGGCGACGGTGTCCCGGGAGCATCGGGCTGCACGGGTCGGAACGGGACGAGTCAGGACGTGGGGGCAGCGCCGCGTGGCTGCGTCCGTGCCGCCGCTGCCGGGCGGGCGCACAGAGCGGGGTTGTTGTCTAATTAGCCGCGGACGGCGGGTCGGACACGTGGAGGCTTTTTTCTCTTTCTCTTTGCAGCCCGGCATCCTCCTCCCCTCCGCTTTGGCCGGGCCGTGGCAGAGAAGGTCTCAGCCCTGCCTTTCCCTGCCCGCCTGCCGGCCCCGTTCGGAGGGATTTGGGAGGCGCGGTGCTCTTTTTAAGGAAGAAGCGCTTACGGCAGCGGGCCGCTGAGCGAGCGCCGGGCTGTACTTTCAGTGTCAGAGGCGAGGTGTCGCTGGGGCTGGCGGTGAATCACCCGGCCCGTCTCTCCCGAAAGAGAGGGACAGCCGCCGCCCGCCTCGCGGGCGCCTCCCGCAGGGACACGGCGCTCCGCCGACCCGGGCTCGGCCGGCAGCCCCGCCGCGGCGGCGCGGGCTGCAGGGGCGGCACGGCGCGGTGTCCGCCTGCCCCGCGGGGCGCGGAGCGGAGACAGCGGGGCCGCCTCGGCGGGAGTGGGCGCGGGCTCTGCCCCGCGGGGCTGGTGCCCGAATTCCTTCAATCACGGTAGCAGCAGCGAGTCATTTCCTCTCCACCCCCTCCTTTTTTTTTCCTTTCCCTCTCCCTTTTTATTTATTTTTTTTCTTTCCCCGTGGATCGTTGCACAAGTCGGTTGCCCGGACGAAAAGCGCCGCCGCTGCTGCCGGGGGAGCGGCGCCAGCGGGCGGAGGACTCCAGCCCTCTGCCCCGGCCGGGCGGAGCGCCGCGCCGTGCCGCTCGGGGAAAGGCTTCGGGGCTGCGGCCGGAGGTGAATAATAATAAAAAAGGTTTAAAGCAGCGCTGAGGGCCCGGCTGCCTGAAGCAGCTACCGGGCGTCCCGAAATCCCAGGGACCTTTTCTCCTGCTGGAGAACACAGGTAGTACAGCGGCTTTTGCTCAGTGCTGCGGTGCCAGCAAGGCCCCGGTTATTTAAATAAACGGGTTACTTTATTGGCACCACACTAAAATAGTTCTAACCTGTTTGCCACTGATGTTCTGCTGCAGTTGCAGAGCGGTATTTCTCTGCTGTGCCTGAAACACATTGCTACGCAGGAAGCGTCACTGATGGATGCATACCTGGTGCTTTTACAATCTGCGAAACTCATTTTCAAAATGATACTTGGAAACTGAGCCACAAAACTTCCTTTGGCATATAGGCAGTCGCACAGCTGTCTCTGTGTGTCACTTAGAAAAGTGAATCTCCTTTGAGTGGCGGCAGAGGAAAGAGCTGTGTTTGTTGCAGCTGGAGCATGTGAGCTTTGCTCAAGTGTGCTGCCCTGCTGAAGCCTGGGAGGCTCCAGCTGCCAAAGAGGGGTTCACCTTGGCGTGCAGAGTTGGAGCTGCTGTCAGCGCTTCCCCCAAATGGTTACGTGGGCCGGGGAATAGGGGGTGAACCGTGGGGCTAGGCAGGCTGGAGGAACACAGCACCATGGGGGTGAGTTGAGAGTGGCAGCGATGGGCTGGGTGGGTGAGTCAGGGGCCACCCGGCAGAGGCTCGGGGAAGGCCACACACATCACAGCAGGCTGTGGAAAACTTCCTACCTACGTGTAGCATAGTTCTCATGTCACATGCCACAGGCCAGAAAACAGGGTGGAAGATGTAATGTGTGATTAACCCAATGTACTTTAAAATAATATATGTTTAACAGCTTGCGTTTTGGAGGTGTTTGCATCTTGACTAACAGTCCCTGTGCTTCACTGCAGCTTAATTTTAAAAGTGATTACCTGAAAACAAGCTAACGGGGTAAACAATGCGTGATAATTTTATTACAAAATAACTTTATTTTAATGTCTTAGTCATACCTTAACATATCACAGCATACCATACTATCAGATATATCACAGTTTTTAGTCTCACAGCATGACATTGTCTCCTTTCTAGCACTTGTGGTTATCATCTCTAAGCTGAAGTGTCAGAACTGCTGCTCATATCTGAAAAGTTGGAAGTAAAATATTGCCCACCAGAAAGACAGCTCTTGTTGCAAAACTCTTTTTAAATTTTTGTTAACTGAGTAGGGCAAGTGCTGTTTGTGAAAAGAGTAACAGAGTCCTTTTTACCTGTAGATAGCCTCTGGGGAAATCCCTTAGTCATGAACTGGGTGAGAAGCAGAGTATTTCAAAAACAGTATGAGGTATGTAGAAATGGAATAGAGGTAATAAAGTCTTCAGTTAAAGAAACTGAGAGTATAAAAAGATTCAATCATTCAGTTGTTGGTGGCAGGATATTGGATATATTGTCCTCAACCCTTGTCTGTCTAAACCCATAAATGGCAGGTACGTTTTCTATTAGAGCCTATTGCATTTTAATGCCACCACTTACTGGCTTTACTTAATTACAGAAACTTTTACCTTCGCATATAGGGTCCATAACCATATTCCCAAAGTTATTATTGGTTAACTTTTTGTATTTATACATAGTCCATTTTACTTGGGAAAGGTATAACTATCTTGCTCTATTAAACACACAAAAATGCTAATATTTTTCAGAATGTATGGCACGAGTTAAAGATTTTGAACATGAGCTTGTGTAATGGACACAGCCTCTAGTTCTCTTTATTGTCCCAAACATTGTATTTTAATTTGAAACCTTCATTGGTTGGAAGTTTGCCAAATGTGTAATTCACCACTGATCCAACAGCAAGAGCAGGTCTAAACATGCACAGTAATACGAAGGTTGCCAGCCCTTTGCTTGTATCTGTGGATACCAAAAACAGCAGAACCAGTTCAGAACACTAGAACAACAGAATGCAGAACAAAATCTTGTTGTGCAAGTTTTAAAACTTTTATCTATGTAACCTTTGTAAGGATTGTAGTGGGTTTTTTTGTGCTTTGTAATTAAGTAGCTCAAGTCCTCATGTTCCTCTCTGTGTTTCACTGTGTTTCCTTCTGCAGTATATACAGTAGTGATGATGACGAAGATGATGTTGAGATGTATGATCATGATTATGATGGTCTGCTTCCCAAGGCTGGAAAACGTCACTTAGGAAAAACCAGATGGACCCGCGAGGAGGTAAATTCGAGTTCATTCATATCCTGCCTGTAAAAAGATGGAGAGAACATGGATCATGTACTCATCTGAGTTGCTTATCTGCAAACTAACTTCAGCACCAGTCCCATGTATATGAATGGACACAGTTTCAACCCATTAGCTACATTCAGTGTTTTATTTAACTTTTAAGGTTGTTCTTCTCTTTTAAATAAAATATATAAATACATTTTTTAATGTCCACCAAGGTCTGCATTACAGGTATGTGAGTCTCTGTGTAATTCCTGTTGGAGAAACAGATTAAGAGTTACCTGCAGCAGTGCTTGATTGTTACTGCTGCCTCTTTTTGTTTGAAAACAGTTGCTATGCAAGAACTGACGTGTGTTCAGTGTCCCACAGCAGCAAACAACTGTGGCAGAAACTGCTGCAGTCCTTTTGTGCCATTTGAAGTTTGCACTTTAATTGCAGCATTATGATTCTGAGTGGAAATAAATTGAAAGCTGGAAGAAATAAATACAGCTGTACCAAAATTGAGCATTGAAGACATATTTTGTATTTGCAGGCCAGAATGCATTTTAGCCACAGTAACCTTGTGCTGACTTTCTGAATAAATTGTGGTATCAAACTCTGTTGCCAGGTGGCTATCCTCTGGCCATTTAACTGGTTTGAGTTTATTATGAAATACATTAATACAGTTCTTAAGTTATGTTTTGACCTTCTCCTCTCTAACAATGTTTGTTGATATATAAACAATTGCAGGGCACCTCTTGCAAGCATTTTAAAATTTTTTTTTAAATGGTGGATGTTGTTGTGATGTGGCCTGGGAGGAAGGGATGGCCAGTGGCCGCTCCTTCCACATGAACTGGGAGCGTACTGGTAGGTGCTAATCAGGGAAGGGGAAGGTTGTTCCCCTCCTCTTATCTCTTGGGGCAGTTCTCACTCATCTTACACTATCTTGATCTTTTCCAGTACATGAGATTAGGTTTTTTTGTCTTTAGGGTCTATATTTCTGGCCTTATCTTTAAAAATACTGGACCAAATTTTTTGCTGTTGCGAGTATGCAAAATTTCCTCATAGTGATCAAGAGCAAAAAAGGAGCCATTAGTTTTATTGTGCATTCATTGTACATGGCTAGGCGATGAGCAAATTACTGGAACACTCATTACTTGCAAGGCATATTACTTAATACTGTATAATAATAATATCCGTATATATATGTATACATATATATATATTATATAATAATAATATACTGTATAATAATAATATAATGTCACTTAATACTGAGATTTTCAGAGGTCCCAGACAGCTGGGTGCCTGAGTGTTCCTGAATTTCGATTTTATTCTAATGCCTGTCATCTAAGTGTCCATGCCCTTCTGTAAATCCAGTGCAAGAATAACCGCTACATTGCTTTGAGCAGTAAAATGGGAATGTATAATGTGAGTCAAAGAACAGCAAAGAAGTCAAGTCTTTTTCCTGCAGCACAGTAAAGAACCTACCAAAATCCACAAGAGTAGAAAAGACTCATTTAGGCAATTGAAAGTATGAGAAGACTACAGACCACCTCCACTCGCACTCAGGAAGCAGAAATAAGTGCATAAAAAGCTAGAAGGACACAACTTTTAAAAATTGTATATTTCATTTGCATTATAAGAGATTGTGATATTAATGATGTCTGTTTCCTTTAATGATTCAGGATGAGAAGCTGAAGAAGCTTGTGGAGCAGAATGGCACAGAAGACTGGAAAGTCATTGCCAATTTCCTTCCTGTAGGTGGATATTGGTTTCTGTTTCCAGTTCTAGTTACAACTCTTTATCAGAGGTTTCCAAGTAAGGGAAAGGGGAGTGGTTGCTTTATAGTTACATTTTTGCAGGAGATATAAAACCTCCACAGATGAAGACCTCAGAAATTTAGTCAGAATATTGTGGAAACCCTTACCTTTAATTTTCCTTTCATTTCTCAGAAAGGGCTGGAAAAAATCAAGCAAGCAAAAATGGGGGGGGTGGCAGGGTGTTACACAGTAAATGTAACGCTGGAACAAAAGGTCTAATCACAGAGAAAAAGTAGCTTTGGTGAATTGTAAGTATGCTTTAGAACATAATTGCTTTGTGAACACTTTGTCTGTTGTAGAAATACAACATGTAAAAGTATGACAGCTATTCTGCAGAAGTTGAAGATTCAGTTTGTGTCGTTTTGGTGATACAGTCCTCACTGCAGAAATGATGGAAATCTTATCTGGTTCAGTGAGCAAATTGAGAGTTGAGCACCTTCTTCTCAGACCTACTACTGTATCACTCCATGTTGTTTAGTAATAGTAGTTATCAATGAAATACGTTGGGAACAAGTGCACCTACATAGGAGCATTATCATTCTACATTCATCTTGTCTAAGGAATGATCTACTTTGCGTATTTTACATTTCACTAGAATCGGACAGATGTTCAGTGCCAGCACCGATGGCAGAAGGTACTAAACCCAGAACTTATCAAAGGTCCATGGACTAAAGAGGAGGATCAAAGGGTAATCAATTTTCCTTTCCATCTGATTAATGCCTTGCTAGCAGATCTCATGTGTTTGGGCAAAACTCCTAGAGACTTTGGTGGTCTTAACACTAATATGGCCAGAGACAATGCTTAGTAGTGCTTTCTGAGCTTTCTATACAAACTAATTAATCTTGCTTTACAGCATGGAAATGTAGAATTATATGTAGTCTAGAAATACTTTACCTATTACCAGATTTTTCCTTTTGGTTAAAAAGTATAAATGGGAAGTGGGGAACCTTAAATGTGTGTTGGGTTTACCGTGGCAATTTTGAGAAATGTTATTGAAAATATTGCTCCACCACAGAAAAAAATCATTGATTCATTATGCATTGTTAAATACAGGCAGTTTTTATGTCCTTCTTTGAAGGTAATAGAACTCGTGCAGAAATACGGTCCAAAGCGCTGGTCTGTCATTGCTAAGCATTTGAAGGGAAGGATTGGAAAACAGTGCAGGGAGAGGTGGCACAACCATTTGAATCCAGAAGTGAAGAAAACCTCCTGGACAGAAGAGGAAGATAGAATTATTTACCAGGCACACAAGAGGCTGGGAAACAGATGGGCAGAAATTGCAAAGTTGCTGCCTGGACGGTAATGACATATACCTTTAGCTCTTAAGTAGGAAACAAGGAAAAAGCTGCAGGTCTGAGCAGCCTGTTTCAGTTGCCTTGGGCTGCACGTTATAAATAAAAAAATCTTGGACTGAAAACCTGGAAAGCCAATGACATCGATGTGCATTTTTCTCAGTGTGGAACCGTGCTATTTGATCAGTACATGGAACAGTATGCTATTTTTACATGCTTTTAGTATTTGCCATAAGTTAAAAATCCCAGTAACTAGAGCAAGCCAGTAACAGTGTCCTAAATGTCTAAGCAATTTTATTTGTGCTTGCAGTAACTGTCAAAATTTAAATTGGTTTAACAGTGAAGGATCAGGCTCTACAAGTGGGTCATAATTTACATTCAAGTAAGGGTATGATTTCAACATGAAATCCAGTCTGTTTATTTGAAGTGATTTAAGAGAAGGCTGCTCGAACATTTGTAACTGCTCCTGAATCATCCAGATGATTTTGACCTGTTAAAAATCCACGTATAAAATAGGAGAAACTGACTTCCTCAAACTCTGGTCCTGGAAATACCTGTCTCATTGAAAACTTATGCACAGCTTGCATATAACTTCAGATATTCAGTGTCTTACTTGCCCTGTAGTAAAAGTTACTCAACAAAAAGTGTAGCCAAACATACAATGTAAGCAGGGGGGAGGTTTCCCTTCCCATTTTTATTCCTGCTATTTGGTGAAGCATCTTCAAGATCTAAATATAATGCCTAAGATCATGATATCCTTTTAAGCAGGCATTCCCTAGACTGCTTTCACCTTGTAGAAGAAAACAAGAACAGAATTACCTCTTGGAAAGTTTTTCTGTAGCTTTCACACACCATAGATAGGGCTTTCAACGATACTGTGTGGCGATGTTTTTCAAATGGAGGAGCTTTTTTCTAAGTGTGCTCTTAAAGTCTCACAGACTTGATAAGCTTGCTTTTTCTAACTTATTTATGTGAGAATTTGAATCTCAGTTTTTCTGCTGCTATGAAAAAATCACGACAGCTTTGTTTACTGAATTACTGAATTACTGTGTATAGCTTGATGTTGTCATTGTCTAGGTGGCCAGTTGGAAAATTGCTTGAAGATTAGTCTTTTCACAGCTGTTCTCTGCAGGCTTTCTCTCCATCAGTAAGATAAAATAAAACTCCATTGCAATATTAAGACTTAGGAAGATGATGTTGGCAGCCCTTTAGGGTAGCCTCAAAGGGGTGTTAGCCTTTGCTGTCACCTCACCTCATGGGAATGAGATGAAGCTGAAGTTAATAATCTCTTAGAGTCTGAGGACCTAAGGCTTAGAGATTGCTTTAAAAAGTACATAAACAACCATAGCCCCTATGTCTTTTTCCCCACCTTTTATACTGAGCATCTTTCCTGAGAAGTTGAGAGTAACGTTTGTAAAGGTGGGAGCAGGAGAAAGGTCAGAGAACAGCTTGAGGTTTAAACAGAAATGCCAACAGCAGTTTCCTGCCCATTAATCTGTCTGAACTGGAAATTCTCGTTTTAAAAACTCCTCAAATGTATGTATTTCTGTTGTAGAACTGATAATGCCATCAAGAACCATTGGAATTCCACCATGCGCCGAAAGGTTGAGCAGGAGGGCTACCTGCAGGAGTCCTCCAAAGCCTGTCACTCCTCAGCACCCACTGGCTTTCAGAAGAGCAACCACTTGATGGCTTTTGCTCACAACCCATCTTCTGCACAGCTGCCGGTAGCCGGCCAGCCCCCGCTGAGCAGTGACTACCCCTACTACCACATCTCTGAGCCACAAAACGTAAGAGCCTGAAAATGTGTGTGTGGGGGGGTTGTTTTGCTTTATTGAATAGGTGGGTGCAATTTAGCCATAGCTGGTTGCAGGAAGCATGAAGTGTTTTCTCCCAGACTTGGTGGACTTGTGTGTGTTTGACGTCAGGCAAGGACTTCTTTGGCTTCACTCAGGGATGAAAATAAGTATATTTCAAATTGATTGCCAGCACTCAGGTGGTGGAATCAGGTTCAGTGGTTTTAATGTCTTGTAAGCTGTCAATATGCTTCCAGTACTATTTCTTATGATGGTGAATATTACATTTCTTGAAAATCAGTTGAATCTGGTTAATTCTGTGTTGTATGTCAAAATCTCCCATGTTCCCTTCAGTAATATTCTGTTTGGGGGTCACCTGTTGGAACCAAGTAAACAAGTATTGTTTTTAATGTGATTCCTTTTCTATTAATGATTAATAGTGAAACAGGCTGCTGCTTCAGACTGTGACATTGTGGAGTTTTAGATGATAATAAATTGCATCTTTTGTATTTTCACTTCAATTTAGAAAAATCTTACAAAAGCATCTATAAGTTATTAATCTTTTCTCATTCAGGAAGTATAGATATTTCATATATGAATTTTCTTTCTTCCTCTGTAGTGGTCACTGTCATTTTCATAAAAAACTGTTCACTTTTCTTGTAAACGTTGAGTGTTTTTTTTCTTTTTCATCTCCGTAGATTATAAATATTAAGTACCTAAAACCAAAGTATGTTTAACACGAATTAATAATGCAGGCAGACAGTATGATAGAAATAATAACTTTTAGTGTCTTTTGTTTTTTGGCCTAGGTCCATGGTCAGATCCCATATCCAGTAGCACTGCATGTAAATATTGTCAATGTTCCTCAGCCAGCTGCTGCAGCTATTCAGGTAGATAACTTGAGCGTCATTTCAAGAGCCAATTTGTTAAACATTTGATAAGTCGGAATGGAGATATTGTACATTAAGAAAACATTTTAGTGTAATAAGTGTGGCGAAGAGAGAAAATGGGGAAGGTGGGGGAGTTCTAACATGGCTAATAATTGCTTTTTCTGAAGTGGATTTAAAACAGTAGTTGACATCTGGCGTGGTGGCTTTCACTCTCCATTTCAAGTGTCTATACTGAAATTCAGCAGGGACTTTGGTAGTGGAAAACACAATTGGCGTTTGTTTCATCTTTGAATCTAATTTGGCTGTTATAACCACAGGACGGCAAGCCATAAGCGTGTTAGTTGCTACATCCTATCAGACCTTTATCTTTTCTTTTCCCTTAACTCTTAATTTCAGAGACACTATAATGATGAAGACCCTGAGAAAGAAAAACGAATAAAGGAATTAGAGTTGCTACTAATGTCGACTGAGAATGAACTGAAAGGGCAGCAGGCATTACCAGTAAGATTGTCACTGTGTGCTTGGACGGAGGGATAGCAGCATTACCCCAGTGCTTGTCTTTTTAACTTTTTACTCCCCCTCTGCCTTCGATACTAATCAAGGCTCTATATTTCCGTTTTGAAAGGATGAAACATAGCACATATGTGATCTGTATTTGCTTCATAAATTCTTTCACTGGAAAAAGCAAACAATTTGCAGGTATTGTACTTTACAAAGTGGGAGCAGGGCTGGGCTCTGTAATGTGACGTAATATTGGAAACATGATGATTGTACAAAAATGAAAAATCCCACATCTTAAACCAATGGGATCTGCATTTCTGAAAGTGTGCAATGGTTCATGTGATGAAAATGTAGTGCCTATACATTAGATTTTTCTTTTCTGTTGGATTCTTTCCTTCAGCTGTTTTATACACTTTGTAAGCTTCAGACTTGGTGCATGTTCGACAGTTTGTTTTACTTCTCCAAATAATGTTAGATTCTTCATAACTGCATGTATGGAGCAAATGCTGGCTATTACTGAATTCTCACACTTCGCTGTGTATGCCATTGGACGTTAATGTGTCAAAACCCTTACGTAATTCTTTAACACCATCACCAAAGCCAAGAATCCTCAATTCATTTTTGAAGACAGGTGATAGCCAGCAGATTCTTTTTTTTTGGGTAATATTTAAATTAATAGTGAAACAACTGCATGCATGATACGTTAGTTTGGCCACTTTTTAACTTTAGTTAATGTTTTGCAATTTCTTCTGTTGCATGATCACACTGGAAAGAAACTTCTGTTAATTTGTTCTTCTGCTTTCCTAACCACATTGATTTGACAGCCTCTTCATTGCATTGGTGTAAGCTGTAGTATTAGACAGGGATAGAAGAAGAAAAGGAGATAAGTAAACAAAAGCAACTCTAGCTCTTAAACCCTTTAGCCTTCTACAGTGCTGAACGCTCAGTAGGGAAATCCTGCCATTTCTTGCTTCTCACAGAAAATGACTTGCAGACACTTTGAGATTTTGGAGTAACACAGTATGAATTGATAATGTGTTAGTAATGATAAATGCTCATAATCCTGGAAATAAATTATGAGGTAACTTTGGGATAACAAATACAACGCCGATATTACTTAAAAACGAGATCTTGCACTGATGAAAGGAAACATCTTGACAATTGTTTCATAGGCATAAGCTTTTAGATGATGATGCAACTACTTTTATCTTTCCTCCAGTGGTATCTGACACCTTGTGCAATTTCATTGCTAAGTTCCTTCTGCCTTTTTTCCCTCCACTTTTCTCTTTTTTTTTTTTTTTTTTTCTTCTTCCTTTAGACACAGAACCACACATCAAACTACCCCAGCTGGCACAGCACCACAATTGCTGACAGTACCAGGACCAGTGGTGACAATGCACCTGTTTCCTGTTTGGGGGAGCATCAGCACTGTACTCCATCTCCACCGGTGGATCACGGTTCCTTACCTGAGGAAAGTGCATCCCCTGCACGGTGCATGATTGTTCACCAGAGCAACATCCTGGATAATGTTAAGAATCTCTTAGAATTTGCAGAAACACTCCAGTTAATAGACTCCGTAAGTAGACTTGCCGCCTCAGGTGGATTTGTGTGTGGTCAGGAAGTAAGGGGAGAGGAACTGGGAGAGTCCTAAATGTGTTGGGTTTTTTTTCCGAGTAACTTCTAGTTGCTACAAGATCTGAAGCTTAGCTTCTGACATAACAAAATGTGGCTGCTTATAAATTAAGCCTTCAAGTGTAGATGCATATGCTTTTTGTGGGTGTATCGCTTTCCTGCTGCATCTTGGTATGGGAGTGTGATTTTTAGCAATCTTCACGATAGGAGCTTGAAATGATCTCTCGATATTGCCTCCTTAAAATAAAATCAGAGACACTGTGAAAGATTTTAAACAATGAAATGATACTTATTTATATTTGAAGTGACACATGCCATAGGTTTATGTGTGGCTGCTCACGTATCTGCATCATTTTCAAAAAGGTTTTGTTGCAGCTTCAGTAGCTGCTTCTCGAAGTTTGAGGAGCTTGCCCTGGCATATGTGAGGAACTGGAAACATGCATTTTAAATGCCAAGTAGCTGATTGACATTGACATGGCCCTTTTCTCATTGACGTCTCTGAGATACTATGGGTAACAGAAGCGGCAGGTTGAAATACGCTTGCTGATGGCACCCTCTTTCAGCAGCAGAGGTGTCTGCTTCATGCAGCTTCACATCGCATTCAGCACGCCCAGAGCAGACGTGTGGGTTAAGGGGAGACCAGTCTTGGTTTAGAGCCCAAGACGTGCACTTTTTGCTAGCAAAAGGCGCTGTCTTCATACCAAGCAGAAAACCCAGGGCAAGTAGATAGTAAGGACGTCATCTGACTCATTGTTTCTTCAGGGACTCAGTTGCCAGCAACACTACTAAGATGTTAGACAGTTCGATGTGATCACGGTAAATACTGAAAACACAAATAAGCATTCAGTGTTACTACTCAAATAAACAGGGTCAAGCTGAACTGAACTGGGACAGACTGTTGTTGTTGTTGGTTACGGGCATATCCTAGCACTGTATTTTCATGAGGTGGCACCATACACTCTCTTATAGCTCCGTGCCTCCCACATTGTTTCAGGATCCTTCATCACAGGGTGACCTCAGCAGTTTTGAATTCTTTGAAGACACAGATACTTCAGCTAGCAAATCTCCCTCAGGCAAAGTCACGCAGCTTCAGCAAAGAGGGGCCAGTGCTTGTAGCCCTCAAGGACATCCCATCACAAACTTGAGTGAAATCATGTCGAGTCAGGGTTCTCCTGGCTCACCAAAGTCCTTATCTGCCTCACAGGGCAGCGCGGCTCCGTGGGTCCTTCTTCGCAAAAGGAGAGGGCACTCCGGCCCCTTAGCCAGTGGCCACGGTAGCACCTTGGTCCTAGCTGACGTCAGCAGCTCAACTCCTCCTAAGCGCTCCCCTGTCAAAAGCCTGCCCTTCTCTCCCTCGCAGGTAGATCAAGACTTCTGCACAGATGTTACTAATTCTCAAAAGTCACCCCAGCCTTAACAATTTAGAAACTAATCCTTTGGAACAAATGACTAATTACCGTCGTGCTTGTTGATTTCGCTCCATATTTGAATCTTCTCACTGCTCTTAGTCTTTCCTGCTGGGTTTAGATTATCAGCAAGCTAACTGCTGATTCTTTTATTTTAAATACATCTGTGGGGCTTGGGTTGTTTGGTTGGTTTGTTTGTTTGTAGGGGAATCATTTTTGTAGGGGAATATGATTGCTTGCTTTGCTCTTGCTGTTAACTCCCTCAGCTACTAGAGTTTAACATTTCTGATCGTTTGTAATACTTTCCATCTCTGTCCACTTACAGTATGATTCATTGACCTAGAAAACCCCAAACTGCATTTAAATAGCATTCAGGTTGTGAGACAAACTGACAACAACCAGAAAATTCAAATCACGGCTCGCCATCCTCAACCTGGGCCATGTGGTGTGGAGTGGAATAGGAATGAGGAGGAAAATGGCCTGTTAAAATGGCCTGGTGTGCACTTCCAAATTCCTGTTGATGGTTGCTTTGTTTCACAGCTGTAGCACTATTTAAAAGTGTTTTGGGTTTTTTTTTGTTTGCCTGTTTGTGTTGGTTTTGCCTTGATTTGGCTTTAGTCCTTAAAGTCAGAGAAAGACTATTTCATGAAGGATAGTAAAAGATCGCATGTAATGGTCTCCCATTATATTTGGGGGTTTAATCATATATATCACTTATCCTGTGAAATCTAAATTTTCTTATATGGCATATTTTTATAAAGTGTATTTTAATCCCATGCAAGTTGAGTCTAGAAGGGAATGTGGTGAATAGAAGATACCACTGCACTTAGAGGTTTGTTGACACTAGAAATGGAAACAATATTTTAGGTTACTAGGTAGAAATAATGCAAAAAAAAGCAATTTTCTCCAAACTAATACTGCCACCTCCTTTTCTAGTCAGCTGTTTCCATTCCAAAACTCTCCACACACCCATCACAGGTGGCAGTTTTCATTTTACACTGTGAAAACAGAGAACTTTGTTTTGAGAGAGATGATAAGAAATTTATTTTCCTGTGACAAACACTTTATTTACTGCCTTAAAAGCACCTAGATTCCCCATATAAATATTTGTGGAGTTTAGCCCCATTTCCTATGGGTTTATTCCTGAAACATCCCTTATTCATTTTCACCCAGTTTTCCTTGGGCACACTGCTTTTAATATTAATTAAAATTTATTTACAGAAAATCCGAATCTGGCTTTTAAGTTTTGGCTCTTAAATTGGCGAGGAGTGTTTCTCATTGAGACAGAGTATCACTTTATAATTTCCCTCTCTAGAAGTGCTCCTTTTGGCTTCCTGAGTGCTCCAGCCAAACTGCTGAGTATTGTTTTGCCACGTAGTCAGATACCCCACATAAACCTACTTGCGCTGTAAGGTCAGGAGGATCGCTTATGTCAATCAGAAGGAAATAGTTTATTTTTATTTTGTTCAATAAGGTAAACTTAAGAAGTCAACCTTGTAATCTGGATGCTCCTGTTGATATTCCCTTTCCCTACCTGCAGTTCTTAAACACCTCATCCAGTCACGAAAACTTGAACCTGGACAACCCTGCGCTAACTTCCACGCCGGTGTGTGGCCATAAGATGGCTGTTACCATGCCGTTCCACAGGGACCAGACTTTCAAAGCTCAGAAGGAAAACCATGTGTAAGTCTGTTATTATGTTGTCTTGTCGGATTCATGAGGGTTCATTTCTTCAGACTTGCGTGAAACCAAAGTGCTGGGTCACTGCATGCTTCCTGCAGAGTTGTTTGCTAACATATTCAGATTTTTTCTTAGTTTGGAGTAAAACTTCCACTTTATAATTGTGGAGGTAGGTTATTAATACAGAACAATCATGCATATAGACTCACCAGGTTTTTAAATGAAGCCATTCCACCTTATCACAGTTAAATAGATGTTCTGCCAGGAAAGCAAAATGGATTATAGGACTGCAAGAAAATATTTGTCTTACAGCAGCCATTGACTGTATGCATGTATTTCTGTAAAGAGGTAATATTTCCAAGCCTGTTCCTTTGAAGTTTTTCTCCGTCTTTTTAAAGTTTCAGAACTCCAGCAATCAAGAGGTCGATATTAGAGAGCTCCCCAAGAACACCCACACCATTCAAAAACGCACTTGCAGCTCAGGAAATCAAATATGGTCCTTTGAAGATGCTGGTAAGAAGGAAACAATGATAAAAGTTGCTTTGATATTAGTGCCGAGGGATGTTCTGGGACTTGGATGTAACGTTTCTTCCTTTCAGCCTCAAACTCCGACTCATCTTGTAGAAGATCTGCAGGACGTTATCAAGCAGGAGTCGGAGGAATCTGCAATAGTGGCTGGGCTACATGAAAGTGGACCCCCTTTGCTGAAGAAAATCAAACAAGAGGTAAATCTCAAACTTACCTGAGGCAATTTAATTCAGTACTCTTTTCTGAGAAACTTACACCAATACCTTTTCTGTTAAATAGCTGTGTCTGTTTTTCTTTCATGTGAGCCCCAAGATCTTAGTGTTGGTTCTTTACAGTATACTAGGCATGCCTAATTCATCTCCCAGTGATTTCCATAGAAGTCTTTCTGCTGTTTTCAGCAGGGGTTTGCTTGGGCTGTTCTAATGCAGTTTTCATTTGAAACTTAAAAAGAAAAAAAATTAGACAGGAATTTGGATTGAATCTTTCTAATATTGGTGAAGACTATAGAAGAACCCCACAGGGACCAAGCTCCATGGAGTGACTTAGAAACCTGAACATTTGAGGACATTGCATTATGTTACTTTGTCACTAAAGTTCTAAAAATACATATATTCTCAATCCTTTCTAGGGGATTAAACACCTGAATACTGACAGAGTGCTGAGTGCAAGTATTCAAAGTTTTTTATTAGGTGTGGATTTTTTTGAGAACCTTGAATGCTTTTCTTCTGCAAAGAGCAAGGGTGCTGTAAAAGACAGTACTGTAAACATGCATTATGCACAGCTGTGAAGAATATTTCAATTTATAAAGCAACTGACAGATAAATCTGCTTTTGGTCAGTTAGGTACTGGTTTTTTTCATCATGATTTCTTGCTTTCAGGTGGAGTCTCCAACAGATAAAGCTGGAAATTTTTTTTGCTCAAATCACTGGGAAGGAGAAAACCTGAACACTCAGCTCTTTACACATACGTCCACTATGGAAGATGTGCCTGTAAGTGCAAGTTTTCACACCACCAAATGGTTTTTCTGCCTTACATCCCTGTTCAGTTCATAAATGCAAGAGAGAAAATATTTTGTCTGACCTTCCTCACGAGTAGGCATTATTCATTATTTCCATATAATTTTCCTTTTTTAAGTGTAAGAAGCAATCCTGCTCCTAATTAGATCACTGTAATGCCTACAGAAGGCAGCAGAAGTTGCGGTTATTGTGCAGCCCTCAGTCTTTGTAAAGAGCCTGCACTTGGAGACCGTCTGCACCTGTGTATTGAAATGACTAGGTCACAGAGTTAAAACCGGTACAAGAAAGAGTCTATTTTATTTTGTGCAAAGGAGACCTTGCATGAGCATGGTTCCCTTTGCTTTGCTGGCGCTATTCAATGTTACTGTTATTCTTGCACTTGGGAATTTCACTGGATGAAAAACCTTTGCATGTGACAATGCTCCTACAAAGCCAAGTCCCAGGAACCCCAGGTTTAGGTCTGCTCCCAGGCTGAGCACTCTGTCTGTGACATGCCCAGTGTTGCACTCTCTACAGTTAGGCTGAGTTTGCTTTTAGTACGTTTGAATTCAGGTTATTCTCTCGAGTAACTGAAAACTGTTGGGTTTGGTTTTTGTTTTGTTTTTTTCCTCTTCAGAATCTTCTTACCAGCTCCATTTTAAAGATGCCCGTGTCCGAAGAGGATGGTAGTTTTCACAAAACGTTTGCAGTACCTAGGAACAGGCCAATAGCTAGTCCTCTGCAGGTAACTATTCCTTGATGAAAATACCCTTTGTATATATCAGTTTTCACAAACTGATTTTAAGTTTTGAGTACGGAAGAATGAAACATTCAGATGAATGTGGTTGAGGATCTCACTTTACCTGTGGAGTGTGAGGACACAGTGGCTACAGCTGTGCCAGGCAGCTAAACAAGGCAAAGCCCCATGCATGGGTCATTGTAACTCAGCTGGCTCCACTGATAAACTGGTAGGATGGAGAATTAACGTGCCTCAGAGGCTTTTCCCTATAGACTTCTCGTAGGTGGCTCTGCTGTTCTGGAGAGCAGGAGAGTTGAGTGGCATGGTGGTGGCCAGAAGTTGTCACTGGCCTCGAGGTGAGAGGACACAGCCTGGCACTGCCTGGCTGGCCAGCACAGATGTGGCCACTATTGCCTGTCCAGCCAAACACCAGGATGTCCTTTGTGGAGTGCAGGCTGAGGTTGCATCAGATATGTGGTTGTGGTGTGGTCTGAAGGGGCCTCGTAACTTTTACAGGAGTTGTACATCTTGGGATTTCTGAACTGAATTAAATGTGCGATTGTTGCAATGTAAGCCAGATGTTAGGCTGGGTTGTACCTATTTATGCTTTTTCTAGTTTTTAACAAACATAGAATTTTTCTATACTTAAAAATATAGCTGTTAGACAGGGCTGGATCCAAAGCTCACCAAAGTCTTTAGCAGCCTCTTTGTCAGCTCCTGTGGACTTTAGATCAGGCCCACAGCAAGTCATTCAGAGAATGAAATGCAGTGTAGATAATGATCAATTATCCTTCCATCATAGCCTGTATTTTTGAGGCAGATGAATAAGTCATTTTATATCTCTTCTCCACATGGGCAAATTGAGGGAAAGTGTATCAGTCCCCAGGGTGAGTCACTGTCAGAAAGGAAATTATAACTCCATAGCTCCTGACTTTCAGACAGATAGTCCACATGGCTAATCCTTTCTTTCCTCTCTCTTTCCAGAAGTTACATTAGGAGTTATTTACAGTAGGAAGGAATGAACAAAACCTGGTTTTGATTAAGTGTCTTTAGCTGGGCATTATAAAGTGAGATATTAAAATTTCACACGTCCTCATTTGGCACAGTTCGCCATGGAGTAGGTTTGTATTTTGCGCTGCAGAATCATTTGATGAAAAGCAGCTTTGGAGAGCAGGGACTGTGCCTCCCCCTATGCATGGGGTGTCCGTAGGGGCCAAAGACTCACTTTCCCTATTGCTTATTTTCTCTTTTCTCACAAACTGTGTTTCTCAGCTGCACCACGGTACATGGCTAAGAGGAGGGTTTGAAGATCCTCACTCTCCCCGGTGCCCCTGGGTTAGGACAGGTATTTGGGGACTGAATTCAGACTGTCTTGTGGCGAAGGAGCCGAGGGCTCCAGCTTTGCAGGGGATTGCTGGAGCTCCCTGGCTGGCACATGGGAGGAGGCTGCTGGTCCCAGGAGCTCAGCCCCGCTGTCTTGCCAGCACAGTGATACCCAACCATGTCTCCTGGCCAGACTCTGGGCTCCTCTGTAGGTTTAGGGCAACATTTTCAAGTAGCTAAACAGAGTACGTTCTGGGTTGTCCTGTTGGTGGTAGGTGCCTGCACTCTGCCTGTAATAAAAACGGAGCATCTGAGGTGCCTGTAAAGTAGGATCTTTTGATCTTTGGCGTAACAGTGTTATGTTTCCTGCTGTCTAAAAATAATTTCTTTACAAGCTGCTGTAAATGAAAGGGCTTGTTTAACCTTCTCACTCACGCTGATTTTGTTCAGGAAGTTTACACGAGTCAGTTTGTGGGCCATACTGGATCCCATTCTTCAGTCCTTACTCAGGAAAAGCCTTTAATTTTGCATGTTAAAAGCCAGGTATTCTCATTGTTTGGATAAAGAGGACTTTTTCTTAAGTAGTTAACTGAGTTAAAAATTACTTGCCAGCTCATCTCAGTGTTTAAAACATGTTGAACTGAAAGAAAAAGCAGTTGTAAAAAGCCCCAAAATGAATATTTAGTATGGAGCTTCTTGGTGAACCAGTATGAAGGTAAAATTATTCTCTCTGCCGATGAAGCAGCATTGAGTGTTTCAGCTGAAATGTGATCCTAAATGAAGAATGAGGGTAGAGGTGTCTGTGACGGTGGCATAGACAGCTTTTTCCACATGAAATACAGACCTTTTATAACGATGCAGAATTGTCTGATGATCGCTGTACTCTCCAAATTGGATTTAGCGTCATGGTTAAAGGGGGGAATCTGCTCCACCCTTGGTCAGGCTGCCTGGACTCATGCCAGAGAGGACTTTGGCCCTGTGCAGCTCAGAAAGAACACGCGATCTGCCTCTCTTTTGTGCCAGAAACTGCTGCTGCTCTGCCCTAATGCTTCTTCCCCTCCCTCCCAGTGGAGCTGGACATCTGTGATGAGGACACAGCACCTCTAAAGGGTGCAAAGCAATTGAAAATGTTAGTGTTTGCACTTGATTTTGACTGGTAGCATTTTTTACACAACTACTACTATATTACTATTACTATATTCTTATGCTTTCTAGTTTATAATTTGGTATATTGCCCACATACACGTGCACACACACAGATGCACACACAAACACTGCACTATATCCATTGATCGCATGCAGGTAGACATGAAACACCAGGCAGTGCATCTAGGTGAAATTTAATTGTGTCTGCATATGTTTACATTGTTGCTGTTAATATTTTGGGCCTGATCCAACTGTTCTAACTTACGCAAATTCTCATTGACTTCAGTCCAAGTAAGAATTATAGTACTCTCTGCACCTTAGTATGTGTGTATGGAGAAGGAAGAAAAGGAAAAGAGCACTAATTTTTTTTTTTTTTAATGTGCTTTGTTCTTAAAATTCCATTTTCTTTTATATTTGAACTTACATAAGAGGGAAGTAGTATGTTTACCAGCCTGCAATATTTTTCATTGCTTTAATAATTTTTACTGCATTTACATAAAGAAAAAGATATTTACCTAGCAATAAACTCACCAAAATGCCTGATTAATTGTTTTGCTGTTGAATTCCAAAGAAGCCAAGAGTAACGAATGTTCTAAGCAATCTCTAAGGATATTTTTTGCTGCATTTTGGATACACAACTGATCATATGAAACTTATTAACTGATAGTTGATGACCATATCAGATAGCATGATATGATTCACCATCCCTTAGGAGGAACAGCATGTTGCATCATTTGGCATGTGAGGTCAAGCAGCTGCATATAAGTGTACTGAGAACATGGTGGTGCCAGTGTTGCACTAGAGCAATGGGAAAAAAAGCCTCCTTAGACCCAAGAAGAGTCTCAGCAAACCCATGTGTTGCCTTGGGGTGGAATGCACTCCATTGCATGGATCCCAAATACTTCTGCTTTATATTGGTGGAGTTAGTTACAACCTAGATTTTTGCGCCCTATGTTTTTGTCACTCAAGCAATACTCAGTTGCATGGCAGGGAGATTTTGGCCTTGCTAGGAACTTCTCCAAGGGTTAAGATCTGGCATAACATAGAGAGCCCTTATTGAGATAAACTGATGATCTGTACTGAGCATTTGCTTGACTGGTGTCTTCTAAGAGGTTATGTAAAAAACTCTGTTTCTGGCCCTTCCTATGTAAAAGTTATGTTTTATTTCACATCATTTTCAGTAGCAATACATAATACAAACTATCCACACGTAGACGTTTTAACAGAAAAGTAGGTTAAATCATAGGCCATCCACCTTACCCTGCAGGCTATCAAAAGACACCATGAAATGGAACCTTTTAAGAAATAGTGCTGCTTTGATATCTTCTTCCTCCAGTAACAAAGGAAACAACACAAGGTAGAAGCCCTGCAAGCTAAAGAGAATGTTCTTCAACCCCGAGCTCATGTCACTTTCCATTTTTTAACCACAGACTGACACATTTCAGCTCAAATTTCCTGACTTTCAGCGGTTTACGTAACCATTTTCTTTAAAGAGTAAGTTTAAAGGATTTTAAAACAGTTACTTGGTTAACCTTTTCAAGTGTGCGAGCTGTCATTAACCTTGATTTTCTCCATTTAAAAAGTGAAATGTGGAATCTCATTTGCAGCCAGTTGTCAGACAAAATGTATAGGTGAAGCAGCATGCACCCCTACAGCAGCAGACGTTCTCTGGTTTTTCTCTGTGGCTTTTTTGGGGCAAGAAGATCCCAAAATCTCATCCCTTGGGAGAGGGGACAGCATGCTGTGCTCAAGCCCTTGGGAGGTTTAAGATTTGCATGGCAAGGGCAGGTTGTCCTGCAGGTTTCCCCCACTTGTGTTGTCCCCTCTCTCTCCAGTGGCTGATGTGTGTGGGAGCTGTGCTTGGCACAACTGAGGGAAGCACAAGGAGGTTGGAAATTACAGGTCAGTCATCGCTTGTTTTCCTCCCAGGGCAGCAGAATTTAGGTTGTGAATGGATCAGGAGTTACAGCTGCCCCAAGCAGGTGATGGTCTCTCAAAAAGAAGAGAAGTGACAGCTTGACTGTCAGCCATTTGCGGCGATGTGATCTGATCTATGAATAAAAATAATTAAGGACAAAAAATTAGAAAGGGACTTAATATCCTAATGTGAATTGCAGGTGCTTAGCCCATTTCTGTATCTCCTCTATTAATCCTACTTGGAAAGCTCATACATCTCAAACAGGAGTTTTGTCAAGTAATGTCTTCAGGGTTAAGCTCTTATAAGCACCATCAAATAACTCTTTCTAGCACTTGTGTCAGGCTTATAGTAAAAGCTGAAAAGTTGGATCACCTTACTCTCTCATATTTAGCAAGCTATATTTCTGAGCAGCTTAGGAAGCCCCAGAGTTTAGGAGAAGGCTGTCCCATGCCCCAGAGAAGAACTAGCAACTTGAGCAGAAATAGCGCTCTGCCTTAACAAATGAAATAGAATTCAGTTATGGTCACTTGAGTTTTTAATTAGTGTTTATTTTCTGGTCTTGATAAGTAAAAGGGCTTCTCTTGGTTCTGCATCCTTATAGTAGAGAAAGCCAAATCATTGTACATTATATGCATCATATTCTGCTAGGAAATTGCTTTGTTTAGGGTGTTGATTGTTCTGTTTCAGGAGTACTGCATTTCTGTTGCAAAGCTTCTTTTCAATAGCATGTGCTGTGAATCCACACTGTGTAATCTAAGGGAAAACTGGCAAGAAACCAAACTTTTTGCAGGAAGGCAACAGAATCAGATACCTTCTAAGAGTCTGAGCCTTCTAAATATTTTCAATATTTTGGGGTTCTTTTGGGTTTTAAATGCCAGCACAACTTGGATAAATCAATAGGACTGTATGTAACACCAATAACTTTGCTGGAATTGCTGAAGATACCTGCCAGCGTAGCGGACATTTAAAATCTGTCTTCTAAACACAGTTCTTTGCCTGAGGATTTCTGCTACACTTCCATCAGTTTGGGAGCTCGGTACTGCAAGAGTGCAGCAGTGTTTGGTCTTGGCATCCACTCCTAACACACGAGGCATCGTAATGCAAGAGCTTTCTTGAGCTGTGCAGACAGCACATGAAGAGGCAGTCCAGGCTCTGAGTGCAGAAGGACTAGTTCTGTTAGAAATGCACCTTTCCACAGTCTTTTCTATCCTTACTCCAGTTTGTTTTCTCTAGATGGTCCAAGTTTTTATTTAAAGTGCTTTAACTGGATATCCCAGTTAACAGCTTTGACAGTTTGTTTACAGTTCGCATCTGCCTGAGGGCAGCTGAAGACATGTTACAGGATAAATGAGGTAGTTTTGCTGCCAGCAGAAGGATGTGCTGGTAGGATTACTGAGGTTAAAAAATGAGCCAGGGAGAATGACATAGCTGGAATTGTACCATGGGTCTGTAATTTTATCCTGTGGGAACTCATAGCAGTATATCTTCTTGTCCCCCCCCCGTCTCCTGTTTTAACTTAAAGAGAGGAAAACGCTGTGTGTGGAAGAGAAAAATACAGCTGGAAGTACTGGCTGAAAAGGCTTACATGATTTTGATTGACAGCAAAACTAAGAGTAGTCTCACACTCTTTGAGGCAATAAAACATATATGTGGAGCCAGTTGTACTGCAGAAATCCCTTTATTTCCCCACTGGCTAGGGATTTAGATGCCAAAATGAACACCTCGCTCTTAACGTAGCTGAATTTAAGTGGGATGAATCAATGAAAACATGCCCATCAATGTCAGTGGGCTTTGGGTCAGGCCTTTTGGCTTCTAGTTACAAAGCTTTTATGTTTCCATCCGTTGACTTGCAGAGTTGGACCTTTAAATGTGATAGGGGAGCTGCAATGAGTGTTCTGCAAAAGGAATGGTCTGACGGGTTTCTGTGCTGTTTTCCTGCAATGCCTTTAGCTTTCAGCCTGGGTCTCTTATCTTTTGAGATGTTTGCTAAGTGCTGCTTTCTGCCGGGCGCTGCCACTTTCCCGTAACGGAGCCCTCTCAACACTGGCTGCGGTGCTGGTGTGGAAAGAGGTGTTGTGCTTTTCTCTTTTTACCAAGTGCTGCTGTAGCTGTGTGTAGCCAGAGCCGGCACGGAGTTCTGCTGGGGTCGGGGGACCCAGCGCTCTCTGCCAAGCAGAGAAGTAAAACTTCTGTCACTGGGATGACTTCCACACGTGCCTCTGGCACCGCGGGGCTGGCAAGGCAAAGGCGTTGTGCTTTGTTTGGGGTTGGCTGCTGAGAGCCAAAGCTTCAGACAGAAAATGTTTATTAAAAATACCCACTTTAAAATGTTACCTGAGTTCCCTGGGATATAGAACTGAAAACTGTCTCAGTAAATATACTACTTCAATAAGTATACTACTTTGGGTCTAATTCTACATTCTTTACTGGAGCAAAGTTCTCACCACTGTCAGTGAGACTACAAAGTTAGTCTCTTCTCATAAATTGTCCTAGGAGGAACAAAATAGCGTCACGTATTTCTGGGAAAGACCATACAAGGGTCAAAACTTCTTGGAGTACATTCTCCCGCACCGTCTCTACTGCAAAAGTTGGAGTAAGTTGTTCCGAGCAGGCTCAAGTCAGGGCTGTAGATGGTCCTGCCGCTGGCCCTGGCTGCTCCCCGCTGCTGCTCTGCCGCTCCGGAGCAGCCGGCAGCGGCGGGAGGGCAGGGGGTTGCTGCCTGCCCCAGCGGCTGCTGCTGCGCTGACATCGGGTTAAACCAAGACCAGGCTTTCAGTGGAATGAGTGACATGTAGCAGCCTGCTGAGATGTTGGAGATATCAGGATACAGATTTATTATTTTTTTTTCTCTTTTCTAAGCACATGGCTGTTAATACAAAGAGCTCAGTGTAGATACTAACAATTAAGCCTAATTTATGAAATCGGGACACTCCTTGCCTGAAGTTACTTCTGTTTTTTAAAAAATTGACACACTGTGACAGATGGGCTTTTCCATATGTGTTTTCAGTTACTTAAGGGACTGCTGATCTCTCATTTCTAGACCAGTGTATTGAAGCTTTGGGGGATCACAGGGAAATACCAGTTGGACACATATTTTTTTCCTTTGAAATGATGGATATTCTGGAACTACCAACTGCTTTTGAAGTGTACAGACCAAATCTGACTTCTCAGTAAAACCGACGGCATTTTACTGGCCATTAATTTGGTCCCTGGTGCAAATACCTGTAAAACAATCAAGTAAAATACTCACAGGTGCCCGAGTCCATCCCACTGAAGATCAACAGGAGGCTGTAGGTTCCCAGCTGATGTAAGTGCCTTTGAAAAAGTTACCCTGGAAGCTGTTTAATCAAAACATAAAAGAAGCTGTGGCATGTCACATGCATGTCTGTGGCATGCAGAAAGTATGTCACACCTGCTTTTTGGCTGTGGCATGTGCCCTAGACTAAGCCACAGCACAAGGTATACAGCCAGACCAGGTCGAACCACTCTAGAAAGAGGTGAGCGGCATGTTTGTTCGCTTCACAGATGCGGCTTTTCCCACAAAAAGCTGCAGAAGCTTAATGATTTGAGGCCTGACCCGGTTCTCCTCCACATGGGGAGCTCTCACTGAAGCTCAGCAGGAGTTTTGCCTGCAAAAGGCGTCAGGAGCAGAGAAAACATTTGAAACTTGTTACGGGAGAGGAGAGGAGAGGAGAGGGAAGAAGGAATGGAAAGCCATGTCTAGGGAAGCCGAGCAATAGTTCACAGAGGACTAACATGCTTTCCCTCATCTTCGCCACGCTGCTTACTTACTCATTGTTTTTGTCCCTTTATAGGCTGTAAGCCCCACAAGGAAGAGAACCTCAGTCCTTGTGTTTGTATAATACCAGTGCCCTGATTAGGGCATGTTATGAGAAATTATCTATATTTCATATGTTACCCAGCCTCTTGCTAAACATATGTCTCAGATAACACTGTTTACAGTCAGAAGAGTATTCTCTAAACCAGGGGCGCTAAACTCATTTTCACCGGGGGCCACATCAGCCTCGCGGTTGCCTTCAAAGGGCCGAATGTACTTTCAGGACTGTATAAATGTAACTACTCCTACAGTCCTAAAATTACATTCAGCCCTTTGAAGGCAACCGCGAGGCTGATGTGGCCCCCGGTGAAAATTAGTTTGACACCCCTGCTTCAAACAGGCCAGAGAAAAATTTAAGGATCCTTTTACACAGTTAGCAAGTAGAAGAAGCAGCATAAAGAGCCATGGGCATGCCGGGACAGTCCTGCTCTTAGCAGGTGGTTCGCAGTCTACTAATTATGCTTCACCCAGTGTCCTAAACATTGAGAAGGCTCTGGCCATCTTGTTGAGCAATGTAGATCTTGAACTACAACTATGATCCTTGCTGAAAGCAGAAGAAGATAGGGAAGGGTTTCTCCTAACTTGTCTTTGTTAGTGGATCTTGGGCATAAATGTTCTCAATCTTCAACAGTACTGGGATCCCATTGTTGGCAGGCAGTTTTCCAGTGAGCACGTTGTTTGAATGCAGGGTATTCATACAACTAGCTCCATACAATAATAGAGTTTTTATTTAGGGCTTAGGGAGTATCTTGATGTGGAAAAGCAGAATAAGTGAAGGAGTTCAACAGAAAAAAAATGTGCGTAAATGTATGTGTATAATTGTAAATTCCAGGAGCTTTGAAATTTCATTACTGTTTATAGCTCAAGGCAATGAGAAACATCTCACATGTGTAGTGAGTAAATAAATACTGTGCACACAGCCCTCTGCAGATATGTTTATCTCACTTTAACATTATACTAAATGGTGTCTGTAACCTCCATAAATACCACAAGAAGTGAAATGGCTTACACGATAATTAAAATGCTGTTTCTGCTGAGAGTCACCCCCCCACACCCTCTCTTTCCCGTTGCCGGAGGAGCTCTGCTCATGGGCATGTGCCCCTCGCTGTGCGCAGGTGAAAGCAGCTTTGAGCACGGGACTTCGTGTTAGCTGTGGTCGGGTTGTCAAGGTCGTCAGGTTCATTTAGGGAACACAGGGGCAGAGCAGCTCTATCTCTAGAATTGAGGTTTGGCAGGAATTTGTGTGTAGTCACAGTACTGAGCATTATTAACTGTGGGCTTTAGCCTGTTTGTGGCCTGTTGACTGTAAAGTCCACCTGCAAGTAAATTATCTTTTCAGACCTTTAACAGGAAGGAAGGATTAAAAGCAAGGCTATAGATATGGCCTTGTAGAGAAGACACTGTCTGAGAGAGGAGTGGAGGGGTTTGGATCCTGGTTCTTGCAGTGTGCCCCTCTGTGGGTCTTCTGCTCTACCCGCCCCCTCCAGTCACTAACTCAGAAGTGGGGGTGATATTTTTTTTTTCTGTTGTGTTGAGATTTCAATTTCTTTGGAGATTGAACAACATCCTACTGCATGTTCATGCAACACTTAATGACAGGTGAGCCTGGCTCTGGCTGGGGCTGCAAATAAATCATGTGATGTTCACCCCAAATCTCTCTGCCTGCTTCTAATTTAGCATCTGAACAACACCTGGGAGTCGGCATCCTGTGGGAAGATCGAGGACCAGATGGCCCTGACGGATCAGGCACGCAAGTACATGGCCACCTTCCCCACCCGGACTCTGGTGATGTGAAAGCGTCGATGGACAGAGAAGCATTATGGTTTTGAGAACACTTCACCTCCGCTGGGACGTTCCTGTTCCTCTGCATGAAAACTTTTCATGAATGGGAGAAGAGCCTATCTTTGTTGTGGTACAACAGTTGGGAGCAGCACAAAGTGCATTTAGTCACTCAGCATATATATTCTTGTTGGATTTCACCCAACTTGAGAGGTTTGTTTTGGTTTTTTTTTTTGAATAAATGATACTTGCCTAAATTATTAGGTATTAAGACTGAATCAGTAATTAATGATCTTAAGTGCAGATTTATAATAAAGGTAATTTTTTTGTACTTTTTGAGATCAAGCAGACCTAATACACCAGTATTGTTTTTTTCAGTGATGTGCTATCCAGGGGTGGGGTTTTGTTTGTTTCTTTTAAAATTTTTTTTTCAAATAATAATAAAAGAGCAGGTACTCAAACAGATAAATTTTAAATCACTGAACAAAATTCATTGGTGTAAAATACTGAAGTGAAAAGCATTACTACAAACTCTAGTCTGTGCAAAGGGGGAGAACTGATCAAGATTGTGAATGCTCAGACATCTATGCCTCTTAAAATACTCTTTCATTCTGTTATGGTTCTAGATCATTATACATTGTGTGTTTCTGTTTGGGGGGAGTAATTAGCTTGCTTTAAAAACATTACTGTATGAAACATAGATTTATGAGAAAAATTATATTTTTATTCCATAATTTAATTTTGTAAATGCCAAATGAATACTGTGTTTTGCTGCTACAGACCTTAGCGTGTAGACATGCTGCTAGTGTAAAAGAAGCAGTAGAGCTTTATATGGAAAGAAAACAAATGTTGATGTTAGCAAATTGACTATGCACTAGCATTTCAGACCTTTTTATTTTGATTTTTTTAATATCGTTTATATTTTTTCCCCTTTTTTATGAGCAATATTTTTGAACACTGTTCCTGGGAGATTTTTTTTTTGTCTGGATGTGTTGTTTTATTTCTCATTGGTTTGCAACAGCATGCATTGCACCTTCACATGTTTGGGAGAACACTGTCTTGTTCATGTTGTCTGTTTTGTTCCATGTCTAGCTAGTTGTTCCCTAACTTGGATCTTGTGTACCAAATCAGGTTCTTAGAAATATATGGTTCTTTGTACTGCCATACCAAATCTTCATCGATATGGCAAAACACTGATTTTATTTTATTTTTTTATTGTTTGTTTTGTTTTTTATAACAGCCTTTGACTTTGCTGCCTTAATACCATTTGGTGCAGCTTCATCTGCACTTAATTTTTTATATGACAATGTACTGCCTTGTAGATAAATAAAGTGTGTTCTTTTGTACTTAAACCTGCATGGTCTCCTAATCTTGTCTGTCTTTAGTGTTTTGGCAGTGTTGTTATAGGCAACAATCAAGCCAAGAAGGTATTTTCCAGTACTCTTAGATAAGTAAGGAATAGAGTTTTGCGCACCATAGGTAGTCTCAGCATCCTCGGTTCTCACTGATTGTTAAGGAAGTGGAAGGAGCACAGCACAAAGCAGTGAGCATTTAGCATGTTGTAGGCTTGAGGCACATCCCTAGTGACACCAAAGTCCAGGTCAGCTTCAGCCGCTGGGAGGTTTTCTGCACCTTTTCTGCAAAACTGCTCTTCTCCCGAAATACTTCACCTAAGACCATCAGATCAGGAACCAATTGAATAAGAGCAAAAGAGTCTGGAGCTCCTATACTGTAGAACACGGTTTTTTTCATGCTTGTCTTAAGAAACCAGAGGTGAGCACATACTTTGAAACCCTGGTGTGTTACACTGCACAGCTAATAGTTGGGCAGACCTGCAGAGCCTCATGCAGTGTAAGTGCTGAGGATGTTCAGCCCCAGGAAAGCTAGAGACTAAAAGCAATTGCCAAACAAAAATAAAAACAGAACCTGCCATGAAAAAAGTCGCATTATATGCAATAGTTTGAAAACAAACTGCTGAAATTTAAGTTTTGCTGCGAGCGCTCCAAAGTCAGACTGATACTCTTGAGAGCAGATTTCAGCTCCATGGTGGAAGTAATTCCTGTTTGCAGGTGTGTGTATCCACCCTGAAGGTGCCTTCCAGTCCTTTTTACTCCTTCCCCACCAGCCTGCCCAGTCTTCCCAGCCCAAGCCACATGCTGGCCTGCAGGCCATGCAGTGCACGGAAAAGGAGGAGCAAAACGGCCTTTCGCATCCTCTGCAAGGTCCCTTCCCATGTGCTTTTGGCTTTCAGCACCAGAAGGGAACGGTGCTTCCAGCAGCCCCTTCCAAGTTTTGCCTGTGTTTCCCATCTGCCCCCACATGTGGTTCAAGCTCTCATCAAAAGCTGGCGGGCTGGGAGAGAGACAGCAATTTTGCGGTGGTTACCGCAGGCAGGACCCCGGTGTTGCGTATGGATTACGGAGAAGGGGAACTCTGCAGGAGTGCTCCCCTGTGCAAAGGCTTTGGGCTCGGATGGTAAAAACGCTTATGCAAGATGCGAGGGAGGACTGCGGGACTTGATGGTGTGCAACTTGGGAAGAGGGAAAGGTCTGCCTTTGAGGCATGCCACAGCTTAAGCAACACGTTACAGCTTAAAAGAGAAGAAAAAAAAAAGGAAAAAGAAACACCAAGCTTACAACAGGTCTTTGAGGCAAAGCTCTTGCCTTGTAGGGCTCCAGCTGTAACTGCACCAAGCGTGGCTGAGTTTAAACAGATCATTATCTAGTGCCCGGTGTGGAGCAGTGCCGGGAAACACGAAGGCTCACCCTGCAGGTGCCCAGCATAAGAATTGGGGCTTTTTTTCCCCTACACCTTCAATTGCTTTGAAAAACATTTTTAACATGGAAAATGATTGCAATAGTTGTCTCGTTCATGGGAACACTTAGAGCTAATACAGAGGAAAATGTTTGTTTTTCCCCTTTCTCACTTCATTGAAAATGCAAAACACTCAGTAGATTAAGGCTGATTTGCATATGTTTCTGCATGCATGTGGTGCTCAGCATGAGGAAAGGAAGAGGCTTTGTTTGAATGCTGTAGCCCAGGAACCCAATTATTTTTCCCCCACCAATACTTGCCAAGTTTCCTTTGCAATAAAGTGCCACCTCCTACATGCCTTTCTCACACAGACATCTCCACGTGACCGTGCTCTGCTTACTGCCTGAAATACACGTCATTCTTTCAGAGGTCCAAGAGAAATCCCACCTGCCTGTTAAATTCGATCTTGAGCATTGGTCAGGTGTGACCTATCCAAGACAGGTCTATGCAAATGGTCTCGCCAATGGCTATTTGGCCTTGCAGTGGCCTTTTGTACAGGTGTATAGCCTTCCTGGACCCACAAAAACCTGGAGTAACCTACCAAAATGAAGGGGAAACAGGTTCAGTCAAGTCCTCGTTTAATGGAGAGTAGATATTTGGCTCAAATTCCTATTAACCTTTTTCTTCACTGTAATTATAACTTAATAATGTTGTCAGTGGGAATTCTTTTGATTTCTGAAAAGAATTTAAATTATCATTTCAGCATGTGCCACTAATTAAATATGAAGATGCAAAGGAGCCAGGGCAAAAATAAAGGAAAATACCAGAGCATGAGGTGTTTCCCAGCTAGACCGTGTAATTCTCTAGCTCTCTATGTAGAGAGTCCCAGGGGTTCAGCTGCCACAAGTCCGACCTATGTGACAGCTATAAGCCTAAACTGAAAAAGTGCCAGGGCTTGGACTGGTTTGGGAAAAAATCTTTACATCTTGAATAAAGAGCCGCACTTTGTAGTTAGGAGACCAAAGAACAAGTCTGCTGAGTGTAGAGCGCAGAGCGCAGCATTGAACATTCTGTAGCACAGAGTGATCCTTCAAAAGAGCCAGAAGAAAATATTTTTTTGTTAGTATTTGTGATATTGATTCTCATCCAGGCCAACTAAGTTGATGGCCACCAGCCCTCCCTCAAGCCCACACAGTCAGGCACATAAGCAAAGGGTGTTTCTGTAGGGTTGTGATTGAAGCATTATAATTATCACCTCCTCTTACCCCTGCCATATGCAATCATATTTCTACCTCAGCCCTGAGACGGGGCGATGGCAAAGGACAGAGAGAGCCCTTGTTTTGTAGAAATGTATTTAAAAAAAACCCACGCAAAAATGGAAAACAGCATGTTAGAAAACAGTTCAAGAAAGAATGATTTTGAGGCACTGATCTGCATCTTGCTTGCTTCCTTGCTCCCTAGCATGGGTGGATTCAGCCCAGATGTTGCTCAGGAGCAATGGTGGCATTTTGCCTCAGTGCCCAAGGAAAGACACTGGCCACATCTTCCAACCACAGGCTAATGGGCTAATGTCTTAATTCAAACAGAAGTTGTGTTTCCTGGCCAAATGCACTTGTTCCCTTTGTTTGCCTCTCTTTTTTTGAACTTGACTTCAATGTCTCAGCAGTTTTCACTGAAGACCCTGGTACCAGCATAAACTTCTTTGTGACTTTTTTTGCTCTCAGTGACCGATACAGGTAAGATAGTAAAAATAGACCATAGAGGTCCAAATTCTGCCTTCAGCTATGTTTGCAAGCTGGCACTGGTTATACAACTCATTGTTAAGGACTGTGAAATGTATTAACTCTGTCATTATATTTCCATAAACTATTTGTGATCAGGTGGTTGTTTTTGTTTTACAGTGCCTCTTGATACATGACATTTCTACAAGGCATTTTTCCAATCCATTTGAGTATCAGAACAATTACTGTTGTTTGTTTGGTTTTTTTTTTAAATGAGTCCCTGCTCCTCAGCATACATCCACATTTACAAGCTCGCTCAACTTACACCTGAGGAAATTTCATTTCACGGGGGAACAAATTTTACTACTTGATTAAACCAAGTAGCTCATGGCTACAGCTCCAAGATGCGCTCTGCACACACATCTGCCAGAGAAGCCCTCGCAAACAGTGGAGAAGAAAGTTTCAGGAAGCTCTCCCCAAACAGGTTTCTACACTAACCATAGAGACCACCTCTGCACCTCCCTGTTCCTGCCGGCCCAGCTGTGGCCCTCCAGATAAAGTCAGCGCCCAGAGACTCTTGAAAGGGCGCCTGCAGGTGTGCTTTCCTGCCTGTGCCTATCGCTCCCCACTGCCTCCAGTGCTTCGTGAACTCTCTCATCAGCATACATCAGCACAGGGGTTATCTGAAGGGGAAGGGAGGCCATGACTATTTAAGAGATGGGTTTTCGGTATCTGTGTTCCTACCGGCTCAAAGCGGAGACCTCGGAGGCGCCGGCTCAGCCTTCCTGTGCAGATAAAGGTGCCGCTAACCTGCGCTGCTGCCAGGGAAATGGAAAGCTGCACGGGGCTGCTGCTCCTACCTGCCCAGCCAAGTCTCGCTGCAGCTAAGAATAAAGCAGAGAAACAGCTGTGGTTTGCTGCACTCAAAGGCCTAAAGTATCTTTCAGTGAACTAATAAAGCTGATACTTAGCTTTTCAGCTCTGCCCATCCTCCTGCCCACCCCCTCTCTGTCCCCATAGCTGCTTCTGGCTGCTCATCTCCGTTTCACCAAGGCACACACCCCTGATGGGGGCCTGGCCCAAACCCTACTGAAAATTGATTGAAAAAAGTCAGTGGGCTCCATGACCTCAGCATGCTCAAGCCCACGCTTTGTGAGGATCATTTTCCTGCTCAGGGCTAATGGGCCCCTGCCGCTCCCACTCAGGAGAGGGCCCTGTGCACTCATGATGGTGCTCCTCTTAAGCCCAGGTTCAGCAATCTGCTTCACTAAAAAGCAAACTTGGATTATATCTCAAGTATCATCCTCTGGTCAAGCTCCATCTGTGCACAAAAGCCTTTCACTGAGGGTGATTTGCCCACCAGGAACAGGCAAGATGGGGCACATTATGCCCAGCTTTGGCATCCTCTGAGCAGATTCCCACCTGCCCAGGTCAGGGCCAAGTTCTCCTGATGCCCCATGAAGGTTCTGTGGTGGCACCCCAGGAGCAGCAGCAACTCACGGTGAGGTCTCTTGAGCTAGTGCCAGCTCAGGCACACCCTTAACTTTCTCTAATCAGAGAGGTTAGAGTAATCCTTTCCTTGCCAACCTCTGATTTGTGGCCACATCCTCTAACAGAAAACCCATAACAAATATAAATGCAGTTCATACAGTGATAAGCTACAGAGCCGATGTGATATTCACCCCTCCATCACCGCTCTAAAACACATCACTTCCTAGCCAAGACTTGCCTTGCATCCCATTAGCAGAGCTGCTGTTTGGGTCTCACAAAAAAGCCCCACTGCCACAAGAGAGGAGTCAACCTGGCACACGCCTGCCCTGTGATTTTGCCACGGGCATCGCAAAGCAGTGAAGTAGATTACAAGATGATTAAAACAAGCTGCTGGACTTTTTTTCCCCTCTATTATTAAGATGTCACTTTTGAGGTTTGCTATACTGTCTGTCTGACATCCAAAAAATACCTGTTACCATCCTCTCTGGCAGCTGATCAATGGAGCAACTAGGTTTTTATACGACAATTTGAATGGATTGAATGTGAAAATTTAAATGATACTTTCCTAACTGTCAGAGTGGTACAAGCTCTTCTTCCTTCCTCTTTATCACCCATAACCGACTTTTTTTCAAAGGATTTCCAGTAACAGAAACCTGCATTTGTCTAGAGCACAGGAAGTTGTCCAGAAGGCTCAATGTCCCAAACATGCTCCTGTACTCTCTTGAAGCTGATGCTGAGGGTGCTACAGCTTCAGCCTTGCTATGACAAAGCAGGTTTTCATACCCTAATCTAAACTTCCCAGTAGAGCCAGGCTTTGTGGAAGAAAGAAAGTCCAAATTCTCCAAGGGTAGGTATGGACTTACCAGATTTCTACTGGCTCTTCACACAGGCTGGCAAAGGTCACCCTACTTCCACAGTAACATTCAGGTGTTACAATGATGAGAATGTTATGAGAAATTGCATGTAGAATAACACAACCAAGCAAGATAGTGTGCTGCATTTGCAATTTCCAAGTCCTTGAATCTCCTGAGGAAGTTCTAATTCATCAGAGAGATGCTGCAAGTCAGTAAAGGAGAAGCATTGACTTCCCTGGGAGGTGGTGATTTTCCTTTACATGTACTTATGTTAAATAAGTGCATGAAGATATATCCATGTATCTCTCTTCCCTCTATATATACACTTACTTATTCTATTAAAATTAAAGGAAGGATATGTTACTGAGGAGGCCCAAATTTCAGCCAGCAATCTGAATCTATCACAGGATGTATATTGTATGCTTGGGTCATGGAGACTTTTGGCCACCAAAACAGAAATTGTAAAGGAGAGAATTCAGACAAACATCAGACTCCACGCTCAGAAAAAGAGAAAACGATCCAAACAAGAGGTTGCTGTGAGAATGTCTTCTGTGATGAGAAATGAAACTGCAAGTCACTGGTTTTCATTGAAAGCAATACAACCAAGAGTCTGAAATCAGTCATGTCCCCCAACTGATGAGTCGTCTGAAATCTGCCACCTTCCAGAACACATGGATCCTGAGGTCTCTCAGCTTCCTCATTTTTGATCACAGATTTCTGTAAAAGAGTATTTAATGATTAAAATGAAATTAATAATAACAATAATAAAGACACCAGGGAGAAAAACATACACTGAAGCTGTCTGAGGCATTTTCTTTTCCCCAGTGAACAATGGATTGATGTTTAAATTTGTGTTGCAAGTGATTTCACACAAAGCCATTTATCTTACAAGTTAAGGTGTCAGAGGTTCGTCCAGATACGCTGCAGTTTAGAGTGGACTGGACTTAAATTCACATCCATGTTTTAACCTAATTCTTCCATGCCTCATGCGAGAGTTTCCAGCCAAATCAATGGGAGTAATCATGTGAATAACACACGCAGGTTTCGGCCTGAAAATCCCTACCACCCTCATTTGTGGGTCAAGGTTGGTCTGTTCAGGGAAAAGCACAATGCAGTGCCAACAGTGAATGGCCTTTACATGGTCCATTTCCGAGAGATACAATGATACCACCAAGCCACCAGGACCGTGTGCATGTAATGAAAAGTGACAATGCAGTCATTTGTGAAGGATATAAGAGAGCCACGGTAGTTAGGGCAACATTTGCATAATCACATTAACTTTAAGGACCTACTTTAAAATTGACCTAACAATGGCTGTCATTGTTTAAAGCCACAGCTGTCCTTGCTGATCAGACAACATGCTTGGTCAACTTGTGTCACAGCCATCCCATCTTCTTCAGGAGGATTTAGAAAGTTTGACTGAAAAAATCATGGGCTCCAGGACACCCTGTGAATGTTTGGCTTCCCATCGTGGTTCAGGTATCTGTGAATCTACAGTTTTCAGGGTGGCACAACCGTTGTATTTTCATTGGGACTGACAAAATTTATCCCACAGCTTTGTTTCTCAGAATTGTTCATCAAGGTTGTGTGAAAAAGCACACAGATTACTTATTAGCTGTTAAGAATATTACAAAACACAGATAATCTGAGCCTTGTTTATTTTAGGCTTGTGTGAGTTACTGCTAAGATTTGAAAAAAAAAATCAGAACTTGTACTGCAGACATGACACTTCAGCCATATGTTCCTTCTACACACAGGGAAGAGTGGACCATTACCATTTTCATTTTCATAGGTGCCTTGCACAATCATCCACTGCTGCAAAATTGCTGATGTTCAGCCAAAAATGTACCTGGCAAATGTTCTTCAGTAGAAAAATATTTACTTAAATTATCAACACATTTCAGGGTTGTAGACCATATGCAAAGTTCTGATGAAAACCCAGACTCTTCTTAGCTAAGGTTTCTTTTTCTCATTCTCATTTGTTTTAGAAAGGCAGGCTTGTCCACCTTGAAAAACATGTTTATTTTAAGTATTTTCAGGATCCTCAGACAAGCAAGGTGGTACTGGATTAGCTGCAGGGAACTCAAAGTTTCAGTTAGAGTGTGTCTTCTTTGAATAATACTAACCACAGGTAGGAGAATGACTAGAGCGCACGCTTTAGATTGGAAAACAAATAAAGAGAAATAGCAAAGAAAAAAAGAGTTGTAGCACAAACGGTTCAGCCCTTTCTGAGAATGAGGTTGAGGAAAACTAGTTTCTCCTTGCCCTGGTAGGCCTAGTTAGCATAGCTGCTAGCATGAGCCCGTGAACTTTAACTGACTTTTTGTTTTGCATTGCGTATGCCTGTGATTAAAAATCCATTTAGGCTCCCCACTGTTATTTATTCTTAAACCATGATACCCAGTTAAAATATTTTTACATTACTTCCAATTAAGAAACTCTCCTGCCACCATGCTGCAGATGATGGACTTGAAATTTTACACAGGAATGTCACGTGTGACTCTTATTCCTATGAAGACCCATATAGATTTGACCAAGTCGTGCTCTCTAAGCATCCCATTTGGCACAGGAGCACCAGAGGCTCAGTCTGGTTTGGGCTCAGCTCCACTCCTTTCTCCCCCCGAGCAGGACACACCACCCATTTGGGGCTTGGGGGCTGTAGCTGGCCATCGGTGACCTTGCTCCTCGCTGTTGTGGCTGGTGTGGTGTCACACAGGGTCTGAGCTCAGCTGCCACCCTCCCTAAGGGGGTCCCACTGCCCCTCGCTGAGCCAACGCGGGAAGAAGGAGGTTACCCCACATGAACGCGGAGGGTTGCCGAGCAAGGTGGGTGTAAAGGCAAGCTGGACTCCATGAGAACTACTGGCTAGGAGCCAGATGTAAATGTGTGTGTTAGTGTATGCACACACGTAAATGTGTGTAATTAAGATTAGCATTATAATGCATACACAGAAAAGTGGGGAGTAAGAAGAGGGTGAATTAATTGCACGGAGAACCTCAATTCTGACTCCCCTAACTTTGAAGTACTGTACTCCCAAGCCTTAATGATATTTTAATTTATACTTTAAATGATAATTTACCTTTGATTATTCAAAAGATGGGCAACATTTTATGCCAACACACACATTCAAGTAAAGTAATTGAAAAGATGCAAATGCCTTTAATGAACAGATATGCAGAATGTCCTTCTGAGTATAAGCATAGGTAAAGAGAACAAGCATATTAATTTAGGCAAGCTTCAGTAACCACACTGTTATTTATATTTTAGGCACTTAGTTCATCATGAGGATCAGCATTCTTTCCTCATACTCATATCTGAGCATATTAAGGCTATTGGAATAGTTCGATAACATTACAAGAGAACTGTAGACAGAGCAAAGACAGGGAGGAGATCTGTGAAACTTCTTCAGAAATGTCTGTGCTGTTTCAGCACAATGCTCCAGAAACCCCTATACTTTGGGACTGAAAGAAAATACAGCTTCATATCGCTTAGACTCACATACATTTCCCACACCAAGGAAAGCCTCAGAGGTGAATACTATTGAAAGAAAAAAAATGCAATGATTGTGCAGTACTGTCTTCTGACAGTCAAAATCAACCTTTGGCAGGGAAAATGTTATGACACCTTCATTTGATGTTATTTTAGGTATTCCAAGAACTACGGCAGTCCCTTTATCTTAAGTCAATGTCATTATGCAATTTTTACTTTTGGAAATCAGCATTGTGCTACTCATATACTCCCATGTATTTGGTTATTACTGCACACAATTTTATTGCAATAACTTAACTAGATGTTTCATACAAAAAGTCTTCCATAGGATTGAACAGGCATTTTTCAGTATGGCAAGGATGACACCAGTAGTCCTGTGATTTATCTCTAGAAAAATTCTTAATATTTCGTAGGAGAGACCAAAACATGTGGAGCACAGAGGGATGAACTAGGGAACCCATTGACATGCTCAGTAAGCTGAGCACCAAACCCCTGCTCACCATCAAACGTGTCTGGCACCATCTGTCTATCAAGAACATTTCTGCATTCCCACTACAAAACACACACCATTGGATGTTCTTCCCAGCGCACCCTCACATACAGGCTGATTCAATACAGGCTAAAAGCAAAGTTTACCAAGTGAAAGGCCAACAGCTAAACACCATAGCATTTAAGTAAATTGGCCCATCCAGAGTCTGCACATCTAAAAAGGAAGTTCTCTTCAGAAAATCACACTTGCCTTTCAGGCTCAGTCCATTTGAGGAAAAAACCCATTTGTACAAGTGATCAGTGTTCTCTTTCCTCACTATTTACTGACAGAGTGTTGCAGGTTTCAGATCCACTGTATTACATAGACTACACCACATGTGACTACGTGTGTGTGCATTTGGAAAACAATTTGAGATGATGTCAAATACGAGTTCATAACAACATAAAATTGCATATTTACTTACAGCACCTATGGTAAAATGTACAGACTGTAAACATTATGTTAAAATCAACCTGTCTGTAAGACAATAATTAGCTATTCCTAATACATCTGGATGTAAAACAAGACATAAGAATAGCATGGTAACTGTTTCATGTGACTCTCCAAACCAAAGAGAAATAATGAGTCATTTACTTAATGTGCCAATATTCTGCCAAACATAAGATAAAACTGCAGTGTGGATAGAAACTTCAGAAATCCATTCAAGCACCATGCAACATGCAAGTTCTCATCAGCTGTCATGAACAGTGACTCATTTACGACAGAGTAAGACAAGGTTTATAGGGAGAGCAACGCTTTTATTAGACTACTTAAACCAGCTTCTTAGACCAATGGTTGAACTAAGGCAAAGTATAACAGACTTTGACTTTTCTCCATAGCAGTAACAGAATCTCACTTGCACCCTTAAGCAATCACGGCTACAAGAGCATTCATTAATTACATGACACGCACGGGACGAAGTGGTGTCGCATGACTACATATGAAACGAGTGGTGCAAAATGAGTCATGACAAGACGCTCCTACACGAACCTAAATGTGGCCTTAACACCACACTTCAGAAAGCCGAAATAGCACAGAATTGTAAGAACATACTGTATATATACTAAACCAGGTAAGATCCTTGGACCAACTATTATCCTATTTCACCTTACACAGTGGATGGTGGTACCTGATGCTGTAGAGACCTATTTGCAAGCCAGCAAAGTATTTTTGGCAGTGGTGGAGAAGAGGGAAAGCCGTTCTTTTGGGGGTATAGAGCGTCCTGACGTAAAATTTTGTTCAGCTTTCTTAATAACAAATGTTATTTCATTGCCAGCTACCCATGTTTTGCACATAGACATACACTGCTTCAAGACAGATTAGCATTAGAAGGTCATATGCAGCTCAAAATAAAATTAAAAAACCCCCAAATCCAACCCAGCTATCTCTTCCAAAGCCCCCACATACTTCATTGCAATATGCATGGAGGTTATTTTCAGCTGCTGTAACTGGCTGATCTCCATTTAGCAACTTCTGTATTTTTTCCTCTTTTATGGCACTTTGAAGGCGTGGGTTTGTAGAGCAGTGATGTAAAACAAGAATCTGAGAAAATAACCTAAATTAAGCATCTGTTCATGTCATTGAAAAAAAGGAGGAAAAAAATCAAGTGTCTTTTGCCTCTGACAGTATTTTCAAAGCCCACACAAAGAGTGTAGAGCTCTTTAACTTTTCTGTTGGATATTTTGGTTTTTTCCCCCTGCTAAAGGCCCTTTCATGGAGACTGCCATCCTACAAGTTTTATGTTCCACTCACATTTAAACATCTCACTTCTGAATACTGCTATTAAACTATTGTTTATTTCTATCACAACAACAGTCAAAAATGCCAAGGAGAGCCTTATTGTATGACACAATGTAAGACAATCCCAGAAAGCTCCCATTGTGTCAAGCAGAATTTGCTGTTATGAGATTTAACAGTATTGTATTGTTGTGAGAAGAGATCTCACCCCTTCAAAGAACCCAGGAGCTATCTGCTGCTCCACTATGGTCAACGAAGGTACCTTCATGGGCAGGTGGGACTATTTATTTTCATCGTACACTAGCACATTATGACATTAAGTCAATAAGGTCTCCGAAAGAACTTCTTTTGTGAACATACATTAAGCCACACAGCTTGTGCTCCCAAGCAATATTTTGCCTTGCATTGGGTTATTGGAAGAGCTACAGCAGCTCCGCTGTTGAGGAACTGCACTAATGATATTGCATGGTATGTGTTATACAGTGGTGGCTTGTCTCTTCTGCATATGGTTGCTCAGTTTGGGATTCCTTCCATGCATTCATTGTGTATTTAAGGAAAAGGAAAAAAAAAGATGAAAGAAGGAAAGAAGGAAGGAAGGAAGGAAGGAAGGAAGGAAGGAAGGAAAGAAAGAAAGAAAGAGAAAGAAAAAGAAAGAAAGAAGGAAGGAAAGAAAGAAGGAAAGAAGGAAAGAAGGAAAGAAGGAAAGAAAGAAGGAAAGAAGGAAAGGAAGAAAGGAAGAAAGGAAGAAAGGAAGAAAGAAAGAAAGAAAGAGAAAGAAAAAGAAAGAAAGAAGGAAGGAAAGAAAGAAGGGAGGAAAGAAAGAAGGAAAGAAAGAAAGAAGGAAAGAAAGAAAGAAGGAAAGAAAGAAGGAAAGAAGGAAAGAAGGAAAGAAAGAAGGAAAGAAAGAAGGAAAGAAAGAAGGAAAGAAGGAAAGAAAGAAGGAAAGAAGGAAAGAAAGAAGGAAAGAAAGAAAGGAAGGAAGGAAGGAAGGAAGAAAGAAAGAGAGAAAGAAAGAGAGAAAGAAAGAGAGAAAGAGAGAAAGAAGGAGAGAAAGAAAGAGAGAGAGAAAGAGAGAGAAGGAAAGAGAGAAAGAGAGAAAGAGAGAAAGAGAGAAAGAAAGAAAGAAAGAAAGAAAGAAAGAAAGAAAGAAAGAAAGAAAGAGAAAGAAAGAAAGAAAGAAAGAAAAAGGAAGGAAGGAAGGAGGGAGGGAGGGAGAGAGGGAAGGAAGAATCTCAAGCTATTTCTTTCGAGTTGAGACCTCCACGTGGTGTATAGGCACCCACAGCCTGCTGCCTGTTTTGTGTTCTGCCATGTTATGTGGCAATGCAATAACTTTGATCCCCAGGGAGGTGAGGCAGAAGTTGATCTTCACCATTATATTTTTTTATAGATAGCAAAGTCCATGCTCCCACCTGCATCCAAAGCACAGAGGCAGCTGGCAGAACAAAGCGCTAGAGGAAAATACTTGACCAGAATCTATCTGAAATTGCCAGCATACAGGTGCAGTCTTGTTTTTCATCTCAGTCACAGCAGTCCCTAGTGACTGTCAATGTTTTACTGAGACTAATTAACCCTTTTTTGCCTAGGATAGACCAGAGAAAAAAAAAACAACAACAAAAAAAATCACCAGCCTGCCACCCAAGCTTAAAATTACATGAGTAGAGAAATGCAATAATCATGCCTCGTCCCGAACTGTGCCACGAATAAAAAGGTTGCTGCAAAAGTAAAAAACAAACAGCAAAAGTATGAGGAAACTTTGCATCTTGGGATCACTGAGACTGTTCCAAGGTTAGTGTGTTACTTCTAACACCTGAATGAGGTGGTAAAGATAAACGGAGAAATCACCTACTGCTGAAGCACCGCCAACTCCTGAGCGTAAAGGAGCAGTTGTTAAACAAGGAATAGTAAAACTGAACAATCAACTTGGATAAGCAGTGTAGACAGGAAGTCAGGAAATATAAACAACTGAAACTAAAGATAAGAATTTGAGGATAGATAAGAATTCCCAAAGCTGCAGCTCGTCTGAGCCGTCAACATTAAACATTCCTTTGGATCCTCAAGGAGAAGTGGTGGCCAAGAAGCCTTATGACTTCTAACTTTTTTCCTCAAAGAAGCTGGGGAAAATCCAAATGATGCATGCAAAAGGCAGGACTGTTTCCTCTGTCTGGTTGTTCAAGTCCTAAACTACAGGCTTCCATTATTCCCCTGGGGAAATGATCCCACAATCCCAATGTTAGGATTTTTCCATATACATGTAGCCTAAGTTTTGCTTATTATTTTCATCTCATTCCTACTATTTATAGCTCCCTCATTAAACAGAAAATGTTCATTGTTATTATTTGTGTGTTTCAAACATTTACCTCATGTTCACACCCTCTCTAGCTAAATGGCTGTCATTAACCAAGGCATATTTAGTTCTCTGACAGCTTCCATGGAAGCCACCCACTGGTGATGGCAGAGCTTTTCCGAATCCCTCCAGCCCTCCAAGGTCAGGTCCACCGCAGCTGCAGAGGGGAAAGGTCCTTACCTCTTGCCACAGTTACCTGATACCTCAACATGGTCCTCTCGAACCACACTGGTCTCTTTTTCCTTCTCCAATCACATGATAAGCACATGTCTAACTTTGCTAGCAGAGTTTCTTCCCTTGCAGAAAGTATATTTGGTCAAGGTTATTTTTTAACCCCACCATCAGTTTTTCCATAGCAACTTGAATTAGACCTGCCAACACCTCTGATTTGTCATAAAAAGTAATGTATTGACAGCTTCCTATCCACCACCAAAAGCCAAGTAACGGCAGGACAGAAAGGCCAAACAGGCGGTCAACATCTGGGCTCGTTTCCACCCTCATTCTTTGGTGTGACTAGGTTAGGAGGAGAGACAGAAGTACGAATTAAAAATAAGGGAGATGCTCACTGCCTTGCTCTGCTTTTCTGCCAAGCTTTCCGCTTTCCTGATTTCAGTGTCTCAGTTTCCAGGGTGAAGAGTTTGAAAGGACACTCTCTGGCTGCTCTCTGGTTGTGACAAAACCAAACTCAGATCTTCCAGAGCCTCAGTAGCTGTAAATAAGGCAGTTTTGGTAAACAGTGAGTAATGCATAGGTCTGAGATGAAAAGGACAAGGCAGGCTGCAAGAGGGGTAAGTGCTCAGTCGCGCTGGTACGGCAGGAGTTCAACTCTGATGTCAGAGCTGCTGAGCCCTACCGGATTCACTTCAAACAAGTCAGTTCAAAAGACCTCACTAGCCCCGAGATGGGGATTCCTGAGCTGCAGTCGCATTCCTGGCCCTCAGTGAAACCGCCCACTCCACTGCTCGGGAGCAGTGTCAAGGAAAGCAATGCCTCCAGACCCGAGAGGTGGAAGCCTGCCATGGGGCTGGAGCTGCTGGAACGCTGGGACGTGATGCAATGCTTTGGCAATCATTGGCTGTGCTGCAGTTAGGCTTGCAAGGCTGTACCAATTGTGCCTTCTATATCCTTTGCATTGAAGGACGCCATGCACAGACTTGGTGAAAGGGAAAACATTTCCCTTGCCAAGACACTTCAACAGCAAGTCTTGGACAATTGGTGGCTATAAAAAAAAGAAAATACAATTGGAAGGCATCTCAAGAGGTCATCCTGTTCATCCTTTTGCTTTCAGGCAGCATAAAGCCTAAGACACATTCCTGCAATAGATTTATTTAACCTCTTCTCGAATGTCTTCAGTGGTGGAGATGCCCAGTTCCTTCAGGCCTCTCTGTTCTTAACAAGATGCTTTCTCAAAGTCTTACCTGTCTTCCTTACTGCAGCACAAGCCCAATCCTTGTTTTTCAATCGGCAAAACACATGGAGAATAGTTTGTTGGTTTACCTCTTTACAGCAGTGTTAGTAGTGTTAATAAACAATCATCCTCTGATGAAATGGAATAAAATTTAGAAATATCAGTCATTAGGAACCTTCAGCCGAAAGGCAATACAGCTTGGTAATGTAGTATGACAAAACCTGTTCTCTGACTGTAAAGGTCTCTTAAGTCTAATATTTCAGGCTTTAACTGGATTCATAGTATTAAATTGCAATTCCACAGCAAATGGAATTCTAGGCTTGCAAAACTACTTCCCCCCATTCATAAATCATATCACTTTGCATATATTTGAATGGTCAAACATCTATTTAGTCCCTGGAATGATTTGTTCTTTCATTAATGGAGACTAGATGAAAGCCACAGATAACAGCTCATAGTGATTGAACATAAAGTAAAACTCCTTTATTGTACAGGATCTGCAGCCCGAGCACCATGGCAATAATCTAATGATGCCAAAACTTGGACGCCCTTCAAATGCTTCAGAACAATAGGTGCTGTCAACATGACCTACACGAGGTACCAGCAACTGAGAAACCAGAGTCTGAAGTTGCACTTTCCCTCTGCAGCACTTTCCCGTGGGCAGCACCTTAGGGCAGCGCCTCGGGGGCAGCCAGGAACTGCTGTGCACGCAGAAAGCTGAGCAAGGGGCCAGTGCCACTCCGGCCCAGCCGATTTGTGCTCCTCTTTCTTATCTTGACCCTCTAAAATCCGGCTGCCACCAAAGCCACTGCTAAAACTCTCCTAGAGGTGAATCAGAGACCTTTTTAGGGTATTCCGGAGTAGTTAAACCCAGTAGCTTACACTGACCAGCCAGACATGCCCAGCAACGAAACATATAGATATTTATGCCTGCAGGACTTCCACATTTTAAAGTCAACAGGGCCTCAGCCCTGTAAGGAGTGTGGGGTGGAAGTTATCCGCAAAGCTGCTCCAGCACTTCGGAGCAGACAGTAGAGGAAGGAGCCTTCTTAGGGCCAAGTGTGCATCACACTGTGGACAATAAAACGTGTTGATTGAGTGCATTCACTTGTACGTCAGCAGCCCATTCAGAAAAAATGTCCAGCTTCCATTGTTTGCCAAATCCGAATTATTTTAACTTTTGGTGGGATTATTCAATTTATATGCCATATAATCCATAGATACTCTGTGTAGCATACAACTAAATACGGCTGGAGTTTTACTTGCAGGCAAAAAGGGATTCTCAGACTAATACTTGAAGTAGACTTGGTGCTTTCAGAGGGATGTGGGAATGGGAAAGGGTGTGGAAAATAACCCAACCAAAATATGGTGTAGTTAATTCCTGACTATTTCCTTCCTCTGCACCACATGGTTGCATTCGCTGACTACATTATTGCCTGAACAGAAATTGTAGTAATTCTGAGTTGTGGAGAAAGATTCCTTCATTGAGAAAAAGTGAGATCATTACAAACCATTCACCAACTGAGATCACAAAAGAAGAAAAATGGACATGAGAAAAGACCAAGTTCTTCAACAATGAGACATTTCCAATCGGACAGTGGCATTTATTTTAGTTTAAACATATTGCTCAGTGAATTAATGAACTGAAGGTGCATAGGTAAGGACCCACCAGGAAAACTCTCCTTTCCTATCACAGTATTGGGCTGCATATTTTTCAAAAGCCTGAGTGGTTACAGCCTTTATTAGTCCTCTTTCAATTGAAAGATACTTCCATTCCTTAATGAGGGTGTGCTTACAATTGAGATGAACACTGGAATTGCAGCATGACCCTCTGATCTCTTGATATGGCATTATTATCTCATGCACTGTAAAATAAGCATGGTCTCCTCAACTACTGCTTAACACATTCCTGTTTTGTTATCAAATCAGCACACCATCCGATATGCCAGGCAGGCATTCCTGCCTGTGGAGGACACCAACTTGGGTCCTTTCCTTGCCAGCTTATCCAGCATTTATCTTCTCTTTCTGTTTGGATGGTAATTATCACTTATGAATGCAAGAAACCTGAGGGAAAAAGCAAGGTCTTTTTTCCTTGCCATGGAACATACTTCAAGGCTTCGAGTTTTTCTGGCTAGACTCCCATCCCAGATTTTTGGAGCTCCAGTGGGTCTTGTTCTACAGTCTATTATAGCTGTCAGGGCAGAGTGTATTGTAATAAGTTATGCTCTTCAACTACAGCTGAATAATCCACCCTTACAAACAAAGTCCTCCTTCAGTCTCATGTCTGATACTGCCAGCCCAAAAAGATCATCAAAACTGCCTATTTCAGCCATGAGACTGGAAAACATGAGTTTACAAAAGTACATTAAAAAAACCCCCTCAAAACTTAGTCCCATCATAAATATGGATTGTTTGCTGATGACTTACTGGGTCATATAGGTACGTGACAGCTGAACTTTAAAGCTTCTGCTAGACAGGGGCTTGAGGACTGCACATTGTCAGGGCAGTCTTATACAGATTAGCTCTCAGGCCGTCCGCAGGAGAAATATTAGTATCTCCAGCTAAAGACAGAGAAATTGAGGTGGAGGTTCAGCTTACCCAAGGCCATGCCATAAATCATCGTAAGAGCACCATTAAAACTGAATAGCCACGGGCTCATGAGCTCTGGAGAAAGATTCAGGGTCAAGATTTTTGCTCAAGTTAGAGATTTATTACAGGGAGATAATGAATAAAACACTTCTTTCACTGTCATTTTTTTTCTCAAAAAACAGTTGTTAAGCACCAACACTGATCTAGTGCATCTTACAGATGCTATTTTAGAGGACGAAAAAGGCAACTAATAATAGTACATATAACACAAAGAAAGAAAATACATGACCGTCTAATTTAAATGGCCTCAGAAATACTTCTTTTTGCTCTGTCATACTGCTGTCAGATAAAACTAAGCTTGTCCACAAGAGAGAGAAAAAAAAATATACATGCTTCATAATGAAATCACATGAACATAGCTCATACCAAACAGGGCTGTCTCACCTCTTGCTTTCTGTAAAACCCTGCACACAGCTAAGCACTGCTATTGTGTCTCTCATCCCTTATCTCCTTTCTACTCTAACAAACCCAATTCCTTGAACATCTCTCATAGGTTTCTTGTCACCCCCACTGCTGTTTCTTGGACCCTCTTTGGTTTGCCTGCAGGCTTTAGTACATGGTGCCCCAAACTAGTGCAAAGTATTCCTGCATAAGCTTCACCAGCACAACTTGGAAAGAAATAATAATCTTCTGATCTTACAAATTTCATCCCTGCTTATATAAACCCTCAGATGACATTTTTTTCAAACAGACATAATGTTTTGTTGATTCATTTAGTCCGCGTTTGAATCTATCACCTTTAACATTTTTCTGCAATAAAACTGAAAAGGAATTTTATATTTTTGCCTTTGGTTCCTTCTTCCTCTACTTAGCACAAATTGTACTGGCTGCTATTTTACTGATTTCCACCATTACTTCCATTTTCAAAAATAATTTTTAATTCTGATCACATCCTGCAAAGAGGCTGCAAACTCCTGGTGTCACATACAAGTTTCATAAATACCACTACATTGGCCAACTCATTAATGGAAACAGTGAAGAGAAGTGTCAGAGAACTGACCTCCGGGACCTCACTTGCAATATCTCCCTGGTATGATAACTAAACTTGGGTAACTTTTATTTTTTTTTTTAATATAGTTTTTCTTTTTAAATTAGTTATGCATCAGCTTCTCATGATAGTTTCATACAGGCCATATTTCCCTCCTTTGTTTATAAAAAAGATCATACAGCGTCAAGTCTTACTGAAATAAAAATTTGTCACACATTATGCAGCCTTATTCACATAGACCAGCTATACTGCCAAAGAAGCAAGTTCATTAGAGTATTCAACATCAGTGTTTTTCATAGAAAGATTTTCCTAAAAATTGGTCTTTAAATAAGCACAGAAGTTTGCTGTGAAAAACCATCAACATTGTCAGCATTCCCTGTGACAACGTAATTTCTATTTTTTTCAAAATGATTGTCATTTCGCTGCTTATGTTTTTTAGCAAATATTGATAAAACACAATAGGCTAGTGAATTAGGTCACTGAGTATTTAGACAACAGTTTCAGATTAAAGTTAGTTAATCTGATTTCAGTTAAAAGTCACAAAACCAGCTGTAAATTAAACCAAACAAAATGGAAACAAACAATCATTTCAACATCTTTTGACAAATCACTTTCTTGGTTTTCAGACAGCTCTAAGATTCCAGATCGGAGTTTTAAATTTAACTTCCCCAAGCATTTCCAAATGCTTTTCATCCCAGAGCATACACTTTAGCACCCTAGGACAGAAGCAGCAAAAACCAGTTCTACTCACACCTTCCTAGTCAAAGAAAGTTACAATGATAGTGGCAAATAACCAGCCAACCAACCTAAACAAAAAAGCCAACCTTCAAAAGGGCCGGTACAAAACCTGGCAGCTATATCAATATTTGCACAAATTTGTCCAGGAGTGAATAAGTTCTTTGAGTTACAGGAGGCACGAGTGCATGGAGAAGTGAGTCATGCTGGGGATGGATGGCAGGGTGTCCGTCAGGGAGATAAGCGATGTTTGATGCCTGGGCATCTGGCATGCTGCCACCCATCCCATCTCTCCATTTCAGTTTTATAGAGGAAGAGAGAAGTCAGCAGGGAACAGAGGCAGCTGAGAGGGAGAATGGGGGTGGCACCACAAATTGCGTGTCCTTCCAGGAGTCCTTAATCTCGTGTGACATTTGCCGCGGTTTACAAATCTGTGTATAGCAGGGCCTGTTTTCCATGCCGCTGCACCATGCAGTGAAGAGGTTACCAGTGCACTGCTCTTGAGCTTCTCCGCTGATTCTGCACAGGTTCAAATGACAAGCACATTCTCTTTTTTTCTTTCTCATTAAACTCTTACTCAACTCACAGGATTCAACCTGACCCTGCAAGATGTACTCACGCCAAGAAACTCCAAGTTGCAAAGGAACTCTGCAAGTCAGGTTAACCACTGTTCAGCTACAGTTTCAGGCACAAATACATGCACCTTCAAATTTGGAAGCTGTGCCGATCCATTGTCAGGTCCTAAAAACCAGGTATCTAAACTTCGCTGATTCTAGCTCTAGGAAAAGATGGCAGTGTTCCAGAAAAAGACAGCAACAGTTCAAATGAATTAGGAACAGGTTTCTTCAATGATACAGACATAAGTTTCCAATAGGTATTACCACACATTCAAAAAAGGAACAAAACCAGAAAAAAAAAAAAGATACCCCAAAACATTCACAGATGTTACAGTGCTGCTCTGAGCGTGGGAAACTGGTGGAGTTCAAACGATTCAGTGAAGCAACCTCAGCCTACAAAAAGACCAACGCTTGTCAGCGTTTGACCGGTGTGTCAACCCCAATGTGCTGAACTAGTCACTCTTTCCTCTCCATACAAAACTTGTTCTTTGAATAAGCAACCTGAGGTAAACATTAGGTTTACCATCTTTGGTGGCAGACCTGGTCAGTACATTCAGGCTGAAAGGGATTTGAGTCTTACGGCTTTCTCCTAGTTTTTTGTGGCTCAGGAGAAATCTTTGTTGGTAGTGGTATGACCTGACTGTCAGCATTACTAGTCCTGTATTGCCTTCTGTTTCACTGGCATGAAAAAATACCAGTTAATGGTAAGTTTTGTCGAAAATATTAGCCCTCCTGATGCAGCAAACTGAATCAAGCCGTTGCTAGATGATAGCACAAACCAATCAGGAAATTGTACCTTAGACCATGTCTACAAGTGTCTCTGTCCTTCCACACAGAACCTGACCAACCACCAGAACCTGGGAATTATCAGACATCTTTTCTTCCTATGAATTCAGGCTACTTAGTGACCTTAACTGGAAGCAGCCAAGTCTGTACCCCTTGACCTATGAACTTGATGTCAAAAGCACTGCCTCAAGTCTCAGCAAGACCCACATGTCCAGGTTTCCAAATGTGACTTGAAAACCTATATCATTTTGTTTCCAAAGAGTTTAAAGGGCAAAATGCCAGAGATGCCGAACATAAAGAGCTGCCAACGGGGCTTCTTCCGCTTTCAAAGAGAAAACCTAACCCTGACGGAAAGAACAGCAAGAAAAAAGCAGGTGTAGCCACCGCTTCAACCAAGCATGTGGAAAATAGCATTGTCTAGAGCTTCCAGCCTCCTTCCCTGTGCTGGCTGGGTGCTCCTCCTCTGAGGTGTGAGCGTGTTCTGCTACCTACTGACCTGCCCCTGGGGCAGCCCACCTGGGTCACATCCAAGCATTTGGATTCAGGCAACAAATTAGGAGCTTCAGGGTCTAAATCAGGAGTCCTGATTCCAGGATATTTCCTTGGGTGAACAGGACCTGCAAGGCCATACCCTTCATTGGGCAGCAGACCAGCAGCAGGCCAAGTGTTGCTCCACACATTCTATCCGCCTGGACAGGTCCATGCTGCATCACTGAGGAAATCGATCCTAAGGTATTTATTGTGCTGTAGCATTCTACCTCGGTTAACAGAAAAGTCATTTTCAGTCACCCTCAGTTGTAACTCAGACTCCATCAGCTCCGGTCATGCTGGTGGTGAAGCAGGAGGGATGGCAGGAGCCCTTGGCCACACTGTGGAGCACATTTATTGCCCCTTCTGCCCTTTCCCAGATGCCACTTTCTCATTATGACATACCAAATCACAGTGGGGATTAACCACCCCCATATAAGCTTATTATAGGCTTATGCAGGCTGTTAGAGCTTGGCTGTAGATGACATTTATTTTAATGAGCCTGGGGCTGATGTCACTACTACACCCATGACTGTATAACCCCATTAAGTGCCAAAATTAATGTGGAACATAAAATGAAGTTGCTTTATACAGTGTCTATACAGAGGCGTAAGAATCCTAATGACATACACCAAAAAAAAATGGCTGATGATGCAATGGCAAAATAAAAATGTCGAAGTGGAACTAAGGAGACACTTACAGTCCATCATAAAAAACCACTGCCAAGTGAGTAACACTTGGTGATGATATAATAACTACTTGCATTTACTCTGCACCACTCACCTGCAGCAATGGATACGCAAAGGCTTAATTGTGCACATTAAAAGATGCAATGTTTAATTTGCTATATTTAGCTCTGGATTAATAGCAGAGTATTCAAGATGGAAGGTATCCCCAGAAGATGACAAAAATCAGTATTTCTACATTTTAACTGAGAGCCGAGGCAATGAATTTAGGATAAGCAGCTGAATGCAGGGAGGACCTGTTCTAGTCACCTTTGTAAGAACTAAGCAGTAAGTGATGCTAAAAAATTGTTTTGCAAGAAATTTGTATTAATTCCCTTTAAAACTCACAGACAATTTCATTGGGACTCTCTCACTATTATTAAACAAAACCAAGTGCCTTTAACACGGGCAGAGAAACAAAAATATGGACTGATCAAGAAGGAAGTTAAACTGGCACTGTCTCAGCTCCACTTATTAATTTCACCACCAAGACACATGGCTGGGGGCCTGCACTGACTCACAAAATGTGTGAAAAGAGGTTCTCCGGTTGAACATGTCCATGGAACTTCATTAACTCTCCTTCTGACTCCCAGAAGAGTAGGATCTAAGCCAACAGATTCTGCAGCAATTTCCTTTCCAGCCAGTACCTCTGCCTGCACTGACTTTGCCATGGACACCGAATGACGTTGGTGAATGTGAGTCTGGGAAAAATTTCTAGATTCAGAGAAATAATGGTAATACTGGGCTCTCTCTCTCTCTTTTTTTTTTTTTTTCTTTTTCCCTGTTCCAGCTATACCTGCATTTTATGTGACTAGAGTTTTCAAACAGCTATATCATAACAGTCTGTCGCAAGTGTATTGGGTGTTTCAGTTTGCCAGACCTGTCATAATAAATTAATTACAGGATGTTGCAGAAATGGCTGAGTTCCAGCAGCATCTTGCACAGTTTAATATAGCCCTATTTCCCCATTTCGATGTATTTGTGGTTAGATAAATCCTCAGAAAATTTACAGCTGCTACACACTAGTTTATTATACTCCCTGCCTGTGCAGGCGATATGAGTGCAACAAAAATTTGATGTCTGCTCAAAGCATAGATTTTACTGATATTGCTTTACCGGTGTGGAAACATTTTTCCGCTAAAAGTGGCATCTGCAGTTTCTGCCGAGTATTTGCATCTGAGCATTAGATGGGGCTTGTAAACTTGCTTGCCACAGCCAGACATAGAGCAAATTCATTTGGCCTGACACAGTCCTCACAAAAAATCGGGTGGCTGGAGTTTTAGATGAAATGCAGAGCTATCATTTTCATTTATGAATGCAAGCTAGAAAACAGTTTTCCAGTCTTCAGAGTTAGTGTACACTAACGTACAAACTACAGCCATGGTGTTGCTACTGAAAGCCTAACCCTTGCTGACTTTGCTGGAGCTTTGAGCAGCTGGCAGGACCGGGACTCGAGGTATACATGCCACTGCTGGAAAACAGACGCTTCTGAAGGGGAAGGCAGCAAGCAACCGGCATACACAGACTGAACAAAGGACGAAACTCTTGCCAAAACAGTAGAACAGATCTACATGCAAGAAAAGGATCACACAATATTTAATGTTCAAAACAGCGGCTAGATGCTTGGTGTGAAATTCTCATCTCTGCTCCAGCTGTTTGGTGCCAGCCGAAGAGGCTGGACTGGACTGAATCAAGGCAGAGGCGCGTTTTGCAACAGACAGCCACTGCAAAGGTGCCCTCTGAAGACCTGTGCCAGAAATTAGGGAACTAAATCTTCACCTATCCCACCAGCACTGCAAGTCATTGATGATATGAACCTTTCTGGGCTGCAGCTGAGTTAGGACAGTGCTGAGTTATGAGTTAGCGGAGAGACACAGGAGAATATTCCTCATGGGTTCTAAGAGTTCATCCAAAAAGCTCCTGTAAATGGCACAAAACTTAAAAGTATTAAAAAGTGAAGTGGTCAAATATCTTAATTTCTAAAGTCTAAAAAACATGACTGAAGCCACCAAAGCTCTGCTATAACACGCCTCCTGTCTATCTTCTGTTCCTTCTTCTTCAGTTCCAATTTCTAATTGCCACATTCTTGCACATCTCCCCTAAGACAGCAGTTTTCTTCTCAAGTTGCTTATTTCCCTCTCTCAGACCTCCTCTTGTTTCTATTCCTTACATGCAGCAGTTTTGTTCCTAATGCACATATTTTATACTTCAAGCAATAAAACTCCCTGAACTAACATAATATACTTTTAGAAGCGCAGGTGTACCTCCATAAATTAATTTGTCCAAAACATTCTGGACAGTCATTGGACAGAATGCTAAGGGAAAAACCCCAGAGTACATGAATCTTGCCAGCCTTCCTTCACTATTCAGAAAATACTCCTATCCCCTCCCAGTTTCCACATCCATAAAATAGGTTGCACTGTGTACATACTAATGTCATACGTGCTAGAAAAGGATCATTAAAAAGCCCCACCGCTCTTTGTGTTTACCAAACAAGTGTTTTTGCTTTAGTCTGTTCCCGCCTTAAATGAAGTATTTCCTATTCACCTTAGTAATTAGAGCAGAAAGATGTAGTGAATGAAGTGCCTCATTATCAAGTTTGTGTCCACGGTCTCTGCAGAATGGCTACCATGTCGTCTATTTTTCATAGCTGTCTGCTTTCGCTTGTAATGGGCCATTGTTAACCCTAAATGATCCTGACATTCAATTCTCCACCAGACAATCGGGTCCAGCCGGCAGATTTAGTTCACTAGTCAACAGAGACTTTCAGTTGTCATGTTCCTCTGTGTTCTCATTAGCCCGTGTTTGACTGTGATCCATCCCCTACTGCCTTCTGAATTAAGTGATGCTACAAATACTCTTATTGTATTTCATGATGTCTGTTCCTCAAACTATTTTAAGGAAAAAACTAGATGCAATCTGATGGCTATTGGGAAACACAGGAAAAATGTGCCATCCATTCTTTTCTATTTTGTCAATTTACGCATTGTTCTTGATGTCTCTGCCACATCATAAAAATGTAATAGGAACTGTATGTTGCAACCACACACACAAAAACCTAAAAACACCAGAACAATGAAAGACCTACTACACTGTTATCACCAGGCAGTTATAAATATATTTATCCTTTTTTGAACAAGGTTTTATCTACTTTGTTCCACCAATGAACTTGTATCACCCTTTAAAAACTTCTCAAATACACTTTTATAACTCTTGTATTTTAATTCATGGCTCAGAGACTAATTTTGCAGAGCACTCGTGTTAGGGTATTTAATGTAGTTCTTCAACTAAAAAGAGAGAAAATTTTCAGGAGGCAACCTGAATCCTTTCCAGAATTATTTTCTTCCACTGGAATTTAAGTGCTTTAAATACTTGGACAATTTTCAGCAAATGTAAACAATGACCATTTTAAAGTGATTTTCAGAAATATGTAGGCTGCATTAACACAGAAACAAGCAGCATTTTATAAAGTTTAATTTAAAAACTTATTTTTTAAACAGTTACTCTAATTCAAACTGTTTGAAAGTTTTGTCCTTTCATGTAAGTTTAAAATCCCAACAGCAACGTCTGAAGAATCTACTAACATTGAAGGGGAGAGCAGTTTTTCTTAAAATGAATGTATCAGCCATATTTCTCAGCCAAAGGTAAAAACTGTCTTTGCCGTTATGCCACATTAATAATTTGTTAAAAGATTCTAGACTTAAGGTTCTAGTTTTAATACTGAAAGATCACCTAGACTTCTTTTTTATGTTTAGATCTTTTTGTTCATTTTCTGTTAAGTGAATGCAGAAAACTCTGGTACCATAGCGACATGGTATAAAGGAATAGAAGTCTCTAACCAACCACGTGGTACGGAGGAAAAAGAAACGTAAAAACAAACCAAAAGCTACTGCAATTACAAGAAAACATTATGAAAAGTTTATTTTCAACGCCCTGCATTTTCATGTTTGGCTCTTATCTGATTCCTTCTGCTTAATTGTTATTTGGAACTGTGCCTTGGAAGACACTACTGCTGCCTCTCCTCTCAATTTGGAAAGTGTGGCAAAGCAGCTCTATTCAGCTTCAGAGCAGTGAACATAATTGGAGCCCTAGTTCGCAAGCATGAAAGGAGGTGCTGTGCCTTTGATTAGAACCACCATCCCTCTCTGGTGTTTATCTGAAGTGTTATTTCTGTCTTCAGTGTCCACAATGCCAAATTAACATTTCACAATGCTTTCCAATGAGCTCCCAGATCTTGGCTACTGCTCAGCTCTCCCTGATGTGAAGCCTGATGTCACACTTTGCCCTTGTTTTAAAAGTGATCCAGGACATTTTGAAAAACGTAAGATGTTGAGATTTTTCTCTTTTATGAGATCTTTAAATCCCACATGTCACACAGAATGATGAGTTAGAATATATTTTAGGAGCCTCGCTAGAATCAGGCAGCCAGAGGACTAAGATAATTTCACATCACCTCTGATAGGGGAAAGAGACATTTATAAATTTGCAGAATGCAAACGTCCCACTTAGGAGAGAACTCCACAAACACGCTCTAGGCAAAGGAAAACTAGAACTGCTAGCAAAGAACAATTACCAGTGCGGCCAAAGAAGAGTATTTGTTGCCATGCTTTACTCAAAAGAAACAAGTTTACAGATTTTTCTGGCTTTAAAACATGTGCAGGGAAGATACTACAATATATAGCAACTAGTTCTCTGCATCTGGGTGCATTTCACACATCAGTGCCCAACATTGTTATTCTCACTTCTTTTTTTAATGGAATCAAGTGCCCTGTCTACTAAATAAGGGCTTTCTAATTTTATGTTATTTATTGCTTCAGAGGGGGAGGAGGAAGAATTTCCTAGCAGAGTAAAAATAAACTGGACATCATCAGCCAGAAAAAATACCAACACTAACTGATAGAAAGTGTTTCCTTTAATATAAAACATAAATTATTTAGCACTGTAGATTAATTAGTGAAGTCATTAGTTAAAGTTCACAAGATAATACTTGAGTATAAAATAGATTAATGACACAAGTTAATAAGGACTACAAGTAAAACAAACAGCACAGCTGGATATGAAATATTTAATTCAGACAAAAGAAAGTATATTTGGCAAGACCGCTGCCAAAGCAGCCAGGAACTCTGAAAAAACCTTTATTATGCGCAGAAAACCTCATTTGAAAAATATAACTGCTTGGAATTTGCAGCACTTATTTATGTTGGTAAGCATGAGAAGTCCCACTGAAGACAGTGTAGTTGCATAGGTAGTTACCCAACAATTCACTTCAGAGCTGCAAAGTGCAGTCCAGGTGAACATTTAATGTCAAGAAAATATTTTTAAAAAGCTTGTTTTTTCAGGTACACTGTAATGTCAGCGTTCCTTTGGAATTTTATCAGTCTTAACACTCCTCTATTTTACTTACAACAAATTTTAAAATGCTAATTAAATAACGTATGTACTGGTTGGGCTTGTTTTGCTTTAGATCACACTTTTTCACTTGATTTTTTGATCCCAATGGATTGATCTACAGTCTACAAAAACGCCTATTTAGCCCAAGTTAATGTGTATTCAGATATCAAACTGGTCAACATTGTATTTGTCAGTGGGGTTCTCATGAAATATGAAAATTGATTTCAGATTTTAGCAGTCCAGTGAGGAGCTGAACATTCAAGTTCTGTTGATTTCATGGAACCCTGGGCAAAAGTCTTCCAAAACAGGTTTAAAGCACTGGTAACTCACAACTGGCAACTTTGTTGCATATTTAAGCATTTTAAGCTCTTTGTTTCTTGTTAATCCTGGTAGTAAGATGATAGTGCCAGCCTTCAATGTGCATACTGCATATTGCACCAGTATTTAGAATTAAATTGTGACTATACATCATAGTATTCGGGCTCAAAGGCAATATTTGTCTTCCCATTTGTGCTTAAGTTTGAGCCTCTCACTGTCTTCTTCTTCTTCTTCTTAAATTCCACCCCATGGGCTGTAGGTTCATTTTCAACACCATTAGCTGTAATTGATGATACAGGAGTATTGAGACCCATTAAGTTGTGCTGATTTTCTACCTCATTCTTCTGTATCCTTTTCTTCTTTTTCTTTGCACCTCTGGAGGAAGGTGGAGATAAAAAGAGTAAAAGAAACACAAAGTTAGCCCAAATTTAGAGCTTTTTCCATCTACAGCTGATGTATTAGAGCAATTGTCTGCCTGTCCCCCTTGAGTACAATGCTGAAACAGCTACAAAAACTACTGTTCCACAGCAGAACAAAGACAGAAAAAACATGAAGACAAAATATGAGGCCACTCCACTAGTCTACTTTTCAACATATCATAGCATTGCTTTGAAAAAACTGCTCATGATCTTAAAAATCGGCTAGTCTTAATCAACAGATGTAATTAGAAAATACAAATTACCAATCTCCTCCTCTCATAAAAGCCATTGCACATTTTTTTTCTTTCCTAAGCTTAAACACCAAAATGCTTGCAATTAAAAGAGAGATTCCTGGTTAATTTATTCAAAAAGAACAAGACAGGCAGGCAAAGTGCCTAAGATTAGTTTTTCCATTTTAATTTACCTGAACTATGACAGATTTATAGAATCAGAAATCACTTCGATGTCTGTTCATGCTTATCAGACTTCACACAATGCCAAAAGCATCAGTCAAGCTTCTGTATCTTTCCCAGTTAGTGCCTTTAACAGGGAATTACTTACAGATGATCCCAGGGATTATGCAGATGTTACACCACTTCTATCATGAATTCCCACTCTTGACAGAAGTTGTAACTTTATTTCACTATAAATATGTAGTAATACTTTGACTGTAGCCTTTCAAGGGCAGGTACTGTCTTTGTTCAAAATTTGTATTGTGCCTAGCAAAAAGAGGTCTTGGTTTGTGACCAGAACTGTTATGTTAAATGCTGCTGAAACACATAAGCAAGTGGATGAATCAAGACTAAAGAATCTAATGAGATGTGTGCTGTTTCCCCAAAGAGGGTGCTGCAAGAGCACTACCCTTGGTGATATTGTCCTAACATAATCACATTTTATAGATGAAAATGTTTACACACCAGCTGTGCTAATGGACTGATATATGCCTATAGCTCCAAATTTTTTTAAGCTAACTTGTGTATTCATGAACACGTGAATTGCTGCAGCTCTAATACTGGAACATCCTGAAGGAAAACATTTTGGGGTTTAAGACCCTCTGTGCTAGAATTCCTGGAACAATTTGAGAAGTACTGCTGCATGAGGAAACCAGGGTAAAAAAATCACAATTAATCAGTAATTTAAGTAACAATCTGCCAAACTGAGTGTTCAGCTGGGTCTGATGCATAATCACTTGTAAATTTATGCAGAGAGCACTACCTAGTGTAGCTCAACAAAACTGTACTACTGGAACATATCTTAGGAGATAATGTCTCTACTGACAAACAGTATCTAATCATAAATATTCAAGAGGTGAGGCTACTATGCAGATTTTCAGTATAAAGCTACTCCAATTTTGAGAAATAGTTTTCATTTTTTTATTATTTGAAAATCAGATGTGATGACGTACCAAATCTTTGAGATACTTAAAAACCTTAGTTCAATCAGCATCTATTATGTGTCATTTCTCTATTTCTTCTACGGTCTGCAGAAGATAGGTTAACTACTTGGCTAAGATAAAATTTACTAACACCTTGGATAAAATGTGTTTTCCTATTGCAAAACCATATTTTCCATTCACAATTTCTGAGAGATAGACATGTCATAAGGGCTTCCATTCTCTTTATTTTACAGCAGGTTTTGCAGCCATAACCAATACTGTTCTAATACGCAAAACAGCAAACATTCATTTGGAGGCTCAAATAAAGGTGTAGTGAGTTGTACAGGTGCTAACAGTTTCATGTCTCCCTAGTGAAAGTGCATACTTGGCAATCACATCTCACTTGATTTTTATGAAGTTTATTTACTGTATAATTCCTATTATATATTAGCACGTGACATGGGTAATAAATGTACTTTCACAGAAAACGGGAAGATAACAGAATGTTTTAGGTGGATTAACTATTTAAGCACAGGTTGGACTGGACTTAAAGTCATCTTGATATTGCTTTTAGATGCTAAAATAGAAAACTTTTCCAGTTAAAATCACAACACTTGTATGCATGCGATTTTTAAGGTCATTTCAAGACACATCAACTGCAGTGAACAAGAAAACTACAGTTCTGTCACAGCTCCTGCAGGTCATGATTTCAGGTACAAAGAAGTGGGAGTTTTCATGAAAAACATGCAGCTGTGTTTCTGAGATGGTTTATTATCTAATCTGTACTATATAGATAAGATTATCTAGTTCTACCTCCCTTGTCATGGGCAGGGACACCTTCCACTAGACCAGGTTGCTCAAAGCCCCATCCAGCCTGGCCTTGAACATTCCCAGGGATGGGGCATCCACAGCTTCTCTGGGCAGCCTGTTCCAGTGCCTCACCACCCCCATGGTGAAGAATCTCTTCCTTATATCTAATCTAAATCTACCCTCTTTCAGTTTAAAGCCATTACCCCTTGTTCTACATACCCTTATAAAAAGTCCACCTCCAGCTTTCTTGGAGCCTCCTTTACATACTGGAAGGCTGCTATAAGGGCTCCCTGGAGCCTTTTCTTCTCCAGGCTGAACAACCCCAATTCTCTCAGCCTGTCTTCAGAGGAGAGGTGCTCCAGCCCTATGATCATCTTCATGGCCCTCCTCTGGACTTGCTCCAACAGGTCCCTGTCTTTCTTATGTTAGGGGCCCCAGAGCTGAACACAGTACTCCAGGTGGGGTCTCACCAGAATGGAGCAGAGGCAGTGAATCACCTCCCTTGACCTGCTGGTCACGCTTCTTTTGACACAGCCCAGGATACCGTTCACTTTCTGGGCTGCAAGCGCACATTGTCGAGTCACGTCAAGCTTTTCATCAACCAACACCCCAAGTCCTTCTCCTCAGGGCTGCTCTCAACCCATTCTCTGCCCAGCCTGTATTTGTGCTTGGGATTACCCTGACCCACGTGCAGGACCTTGCACTTGGCCTTCCTGAACTTCATGAGGTTCACAGAGCCCTACCTCTCCAGCCTGTCAAGGTCCCTCTGGATGGCAGCCATTGCATCCAGCATGTTGACAGCACCACACAGCTTGGTGTTGTCAGCAAACATGCTGAGGGTGCACTCAGTCCCACTGTCCATGTCACCGACAAAGATGTTAAACAGCGCCAGGTCCAATACTGACCCCTGAGGAACGCCACTCATCTACTGGGCTCCACTTGGACATCACACCGTTGACCACAACTCTTTGCATGCGACCATCCAGCCAATTGCTTATCGACTCAGTGGTCCATCTATCAAACCCATGTCTCTCCAGTTCAGAGACAAGGATGTTCATTATGTTTTAGTTCACGGAAGAACTTGCAAAGTACATACTTTCAGCTTTGCTTCAACGTGATCTCTTCTCAGGACAGCCTTAATTTCCATTAAAATGAGTATTTCTTATTTGATAAGACTCAAAATTCTTGAATTTGAATAGATAATTTGTGATTCCACGTTTTAAATCAGTGGTCCCACACTCTTCAGTGGACACCCTGGCAAGGTCACTCAAAATAATTGTTTCCTGAAGTTCTACTAATGGAGTTGAGTCATACCAAATTTTTCATACTGGCTTCTAACAGACTGTATCAACTGTCACAGTAACTGTGCTTTTAAGGCATTTCCTTCCTTAATGTACATCCTATCAGAATAGGTATGTCCAAGATTCAACACTGAATTCCGTCAGCGTGTAGTTATCTTGCCATACAAGAGGGTTAAACTTTCCACTCACAATTTATTTTAAAATCTAGATAGAGCTGCAGATAGAAAATTAAGATTTAAAGATAAGTTAAAATTAGATACGTTTCTGTATCTACACTGTATATGCACAGATTATTTATACAGGGAGGGAACTGGTCTGGAAAACAATGAGTGAAATAACTTTGCTTAGATGACAAACACCTGGAACAGCAAACACAGGAAGTATTTTCAGATGTATTTATTGAAGTATAAATGGTTGCAATAGCTAAAGATATTGTGGGAGTTCTTGTTCAAAACGTTGAGACCTTATCTGCTTACAGCTTTCACAGAACAAATACATACAATTTTTAAAAAATGCAAGTGTCATAATCAAAGATGTTGGCTTGCATCTTCCTAGTATGTGACAACCTATTGCAATTTATATCAATTATTTTTAGAAGGTGCAAAACCAGTTTGCAGTTTGTAGCGATAAAACTTAATACATAGTTAGTGGATGCCACAGGGCAATCCCAAACCCCTGAGTTTTGATTCTCATGTACATTATAGTCCTCGATTTTTTGGGGGGAGAGTGTGTCTATGCATATGTGTGTGTGTACATATATACAAACTGTTATTTCCTTCACATTTCAGGTGTGAAGCACTTTTTGAATAATTATCCTAAACCTAACTTCTTGTTTTGCTTGCTAAAAAAAAAAATAAACCTCCCAATATTTTTCACAGTTTTCTAACAGCAGTTGTAGAAATAACACTCCAAGTTGTTTTAAGTATTTCTTGCTTACTGTGTTGCAGGTGAGTCTCTGTCTGTGTCACGCTCCGAGCTAAATTTTAGGTCCCCCGACTTACTGATAACTGGTGACATCTGCGAAAGAAAAAAAAAAAAAAAAAAAAAGCAGGAAGGTAAAACAAAGACAGACAATGGGGCCAACACATGTACATAGAAAACCCACCAGTTTCCTGAATAAGGAGAGAATATACCTCGTTTGAAAAAGAATGTCTATCAGCCATAAAATGTTAACTCCTATGTGGTTACAAACAAGGAAACAGTACCCTGCTTTAAAAAGAAAAAAAAAAAAGGCTACTGGCAAATAAGAAACAATTTTCAGGTATGTGTAGAAACAAGAAGTTATCTGCTTGAAGTTAAGCTCAAAATACACATAGTCTGTAAAGAATTAAGTTATTTCTGCTAGTGCATGAGTAAAGAGAGAATGCTAAAAAGCCATCTTATTGCATACTTTTAACAAGAGAAACCTGTCTATTTTTTAACCCTGCAAAACCAGTTCAAATCACTCCAGGTTACTTTATAATTCAGGGGTAAAACAAACCAACCAAACCTGGAAGAGTTTAAGTTCTTTAATTTCCAATGTAATTAGTGGGTATCCATGCAACTCACTCCCTGTATAAACAAACCTCTTCTAATTCTAACAAGTCTCATACTCACTGCAAGAATTCCTGTAAGGAAATGTGAGCGCCCTTCCTGAGTGTACTGTTTTCAGGGACAGATTATTTTCTCTACCTGTTCATAAACACCTGGAAGCCAGCACAACTGATAGGCCTTATGTCTCACTCAAAATTTGCTCTTCTGGAACCAGGCATACACCATGTGTCCAGCCAGAAACTTCAGGCCTCCAGAGCACCACAGCCAAGGAGACAAGCTGTGGAAAGGAGGGCAGCACACCATAGGTTCAGATCTGGTATTGCAATGCTGTCAGTAAAAAGCTGTTGTGGATCTGTAGTTCATGTTGATGGGACAGCTATGTTCTGTGTCTGTTTGCTATGGTATGCATGAAAGAAAGAGAAGCTATATCCCGGCAGATGTTGTGAGAGTGGGGACTGGTTCCTGTGAAGACCTTGGAAAGCTGGAGAAAAAGTATATTTCAGGATACTGGAGCCCTAGGCCAGAGAAGGGAGGGAGAGATTAGATCTGGTACTTTCCAAAAAATTATGTTTATTTCAGGGAGTAAAGAGAAGAATGGGCTTGAAACTAACTCAACCCTCAAAACTTGGCTCCCATTTATGATTTTTTTTAAGACTGTTGATTGCATTTTGGATTCACAGCCAGCCTAAAGTAAAATCTACTACATTGTTTCTGAATTTCTCAAACATCCTTAGTATTAAGAAGATCAGCCCATGTAGTTCTGCCAAGCACAGAGGTACTCATCTGCTTGTAAATAAGACGTTTAATGTTCTGCTATCAGCCTGAATAGCTCCATAAACAGCTAGTTACTGACATTAATGGCTCTAAAATACCAGTTAAAAACGTGCAGTATTAAGAAGGGAGTATCTACCATTCAACAGCTCTGGCGTGTCTAACAACAACACAGCATCTAAAACTTTCACCGCAAAGTCAACAAGAGCTTTCTGGAAGCAACAGAGAATAAAAACATTACAGTTCTTGACCCTCTAGTCTGCCAATTATTCATTTCATTTTGTGTGACCTCACAGGCAAGGTGTGCCAACGCTTCCTCCATATTTTGCTTAAATAGAGAAAACAGAGGGTTGCTTCACAGCAGCTCTTTTTACCGCTTAAGCATTAGTTTTGGTATTTTAAAATGGAATTAAAATACTTTGTTTCCAGACACTAAACTTATTGATCTCAGATTTCAAAGCCCTAATGAATTATACTTAACATTCCCCTGTCAAGTACTATCGTCCAGTTTTAATTTAGGGTAAAGTGAAGCACAGATGAAAATTTTCTTGGCGCACACACAAATGAAGACCATATTGGAACCAGAACCTGTACCTCCCAAACCTGAGTTTTAGGTCTTCAACAGTTTAATTACTTTCTTAATCTCTAAATGGAATGAATTAGAAAACCTCTAGTCAGTATTAGTAGTGGAATGAAATTTGAACATTTTTGTCTTCATCTCGCTCCCTAGTATTTTTTTATTTGTCGAATATTATTCTTCTGCTGACTTAGAAGAAACAGGATCAAGCTTCCATTGACTTACTGAATTCATCCAAGCAAACTGCCCAAAACAACCATGTTCAAACATTGGTCATTAGAATTTGTCTGCTGAAATAACACAGATTGCTGGATTAGCTTAGACAAAAGTCAGTCTATTAAAATATAATAATGCAGTATTGGCAGGGCTAGGAAGAAAAAAATCATCTACTTCACAGACAAAATACTTGTTAATACAGTAATAAACTTGAGACTACGTCAATGGTAAAAGTAAACACAAAAGAAGGAAATATAATGCCACTGATACGAAAATATAAGGGTGTGTTGTAAAGGGAATGACTCTAAGTAATTAATACTTCCTTCAGCATTCATAACCTTGCGGTTCCTTGACATACACAATCATGAATTCACTTTGCTTGCAGTCAAAACAAAACCTTTTTCTGAAAATCCTATGTGAATGATGTTAAATTAGGGATTTTTAACCTCCTTTTTGAGTAAACATAACAGAATCTTGATATTGCACTAATATGATAGTCAAATATGGACCTTTCCCAAGCACAGCTTGGTAGAACTCCTTCACGTGCTGCTACCAAAAACTGACTTGTCTTATAAAAAACAGACTAAGTTTTCGAATCCCTACAGATACCAAAACACAGGAAATTATCCTGGTTTTACAGTTGGAAGATTAAAGCATCCACTAAATTACGCTGCCTAACTGAAGGTTCTTATGATCTGTTTTAAAAAATTACTTATCACATAGTCCTTAATTGTGTGATTTTCTTTCCTTGGTACCCATACTGAAATGCTGTGCTTGAATGTATGAAAGCCTATCTCGGAATAGCTGTGTTCACCTGAACACCGTACAAAATATGAACTCCTTTGTATAGTGCCACTAATGGTGGCATATTCAATTTTGTTGCCATATTATAATTAGCCACCCTTTGAAAGATATAGCCCACCAAAAGGAGAGCAGAACATCAGTTCATATCAACTGCAGAAGTTTAGATTTTCTGAAGTTTCTTTTGCTTTGTTTACTATCATAAAAGTAAAAAAAAAAAAGTTTATAAAAAAGTTAAAAAAAAGTCTAGAAGTCTTGCTTGCTTTACAGCTCATTTGGTCTCAATTTTCAGATACTTAATATTGTCTCAGTGTTGTCAGACAAGAAGCAACCAAGGCCAAACAATTAAAGGCTAAATACACAAAAGAATTTCAGTTCCTGACCCCTGCTATAGCATCCACAGCAGTGAGTCAACCACTAAACCATTCCTGTGCAACTTGTGGAAACAATCATATGTATCAGAACACACTTAAAAGGAAAACCTGAAGCAGAGGGTGTCCGAAGGAAATACCAGGGCCAAAGTCAAATCCCAAATCTACGTCTTTATCAGTGCTTTCCTCTAGGCTGTGCAGAGATGTTTCTAAGACCGATGGTCTGCAGAGGTACTCTGATAGACTATGGTAGACGGACAGAATGGAGTATTCGGGCAAACTATATATGTGACTCAAGCCACGAAAGTGAATTCATTTGCTCTATAATCTACTCTGCACAGGGGAGCTCTCCCACAGAAGCTGTTTCTACAGAACTTGATTTAATTAAAGATCTGCTGGATCACAGATGGCAAGAACAAACATGTCTGTCTTTTCAGACCAGCCTTTAGGAAGTTAAACTCAGTATTACACATTTGTATTTTGTTTTCTACTACACAGTCCATGGATAGAAGATGTCTAGCAATGTACTTTACTCCCCAGAATCATGTTGATGTCTCCTGTCAAAACTGTTCTAATCAGGCAAGTTTGGGAGAAATGCTGATACCACACCCCACACATCATTGTCTTTCCTGTTATTCTGTAGCCCTCCACACATTTCCCCATTAAATGAATAACTAGCACGGAGCTTTTCTAGTGGAATTACATATATTTTTTTTGCCATGACCTTTGTATTTAAAATTACATTAATGTATAATTGCTCTTTTCCCCTCTCTAGTGTTAAGTTTAAAGAACAAACCTATCTATCAGATTCACCATATTGTAACCCTTATGTCTATCAATATTAGCTCTGAGAATGTAGCAGAATCGTGGCTCTGTACACAACAGAGACATTGGCATGAAGTTTTGCCTTTCCCATTAAAAAAACCCAGCTAAACCACTGTGGTGTTTAGGACTAAGCCAACACTCACTATTTTCTCCATAATGAATGCCAGAACAACAAGCAGAGACGACTTTGTCTTGTCTAGTCTGAAACTGCAAAATCCTGGGCCTGTTCAGGGATAGGAGAGACTGGCAGGAAACCTGGTGGGTGACAACCGTAGTCATGGCTCAACACTGACAAATACATCGTCTCAGAACTCAAATCAACTAGATGACTATTTGAGGGACAGCAAAAGAAAGAGGAGCACTGCAGACAAGATACTTCAGACTGAAGCACTATGGTTTACAACAGCTGTTTTCAGTCTTGAAGTCTTTGCTTCTGGGAAGTTATCTATGGTTACGCCTTTGCATTTAAAATTTGCATTAAAATAATTCAATCCAGTTCAGAAAGAGGCTATGAGGACCCAAGGAGAAAACAATGGGGACAGAGAAGTTAACTTGCTTCCGAGAGCTATCTTAATCTAGATGTCCCTCAATAGCATTTTTGGTTCTGCTAGACCAGTTCAGGGCTCAGCCTGATTCTTCCTATCTTTAAACAGACTAATTACTCACAGCAAATGACTATGGATATCACTTCATCTTTTCTCCCAATAGATATTTATTTGCTTATAAACCAGATACTTTTTCTTTCAGCGACTCAAATAATACCATAGACACAGGTGCCAACATTCTTTGAGACAGAACACATTAGGAACCACAGAGGTGGTTTTGGAGTTGGAAAAGAAAGAGCTGCCAGCTTACAAATAAAGCAGCACACACCTGCTTAAGAGAGTAATTAAACTTGAACAGTACGAACTGCATTTTGAAGGGAAAACAGAATATCTAAAAATAGGAAACTACAGAACTAAAAAGGTGAAAGATGTTAATGTTGGGTAACATTTAAGGTAAATGGTCTATTCTTCATAGATGATACTATAGTAAAATTGCCTTCAGAAGAAGGATTTAGTCAAGAACAGAGTAATTAATATTTGCAAAGATGTCTATTTTATAATGCCTACTCAGTCACTGAGCTGTTCCCCAGTAACGTGAAAAAGGCATCATTTAAGGAGATAACAGAAACAGCACAAACCAGAAAATGAAAGTTGGTGAAACTAATAGAAACATTTCTAGCTAGTATTTTTGGAAATATTTTTGAGCAAGTTTTCCATGGGTTTAAAATTTTTAGATCTAATAAATAAATTTTGAACCCACAAAACCACTAACATCGAAAGAACTCAAGCCCAGGGGAAAAGCATCAATTGCTTGGCAGGTTAGTTTCAGACGCACTAGAATAAGTACTCAGAAAGTCTGACAACAGCCTATTCTAGGAGAAGAAGAGTGAGAACATTAATTATACATGTGAACAGTGATAATCCCAAACTTTGTTTAAATATACACAGAATCAAATTTTGATGATCTCTGTGTAATTATCCAAATTATGCAACAACAATGTAGCTCTTGAAGGTAACAATTTTCATGCTTATGACCATTATTTTACATCTTCACGTCATTTTTCAAAGATAAATATACTAGAAAGAATATTTTCCTACTCTTTTAATGGACATTTTAAATATTGTTTTGTTTTTGTCTGTCACTACTTCTCACTAGTTCCCACAAAATGTAGAATTGAGTACTTAACATTCTGAATCCAATCCAATTAGATGAATTTTATATAGTGAGTGGTAGGCCATCTTAAATGATAAAACATATTCAGAAGATTTTACAGACTGTAGAACATTTCTGGCCAAAAAAAACCACCAATCAATCACCCAACACAACAGACACTACTGACTTTGAAATGTCTCTGATTTGCCAAAATTTTGCAAAACTCAAATTCTGGTTTCTAACAGAATCCTATCTGAATTCCTGTCTTTTCTGCCTTCAGATTAAGGAACCTGAAAACAGCACATTTGCTGGAGCAGCCAGTTGACCAGTCCATCTCTATTTCTTGGGATTCTTCATCAGTGCAGTGAGAACTTCACTCCATGCAATTTCTATTGGCCGTTTAGATGTATGTTGTAATTAAAGATGATTATGACTTAATTTTGTGGCTCAGGAGTTAAGTAACTCTTAAGGCAGGAAAACAAGGTTTGCATAAAATTATTATGTTATGAATGCAAAGCTGATGGTAGAAAGAATTTTGAAAGCAGGTTCTTTGAAGTACAACTTTTTTGTATTATTTGCAAAGATTAATATCGGATCTTGAATATTACACCCTCTTCTAATGTTAATGTGTCCATTTTATCATCAGATAATTCTGATGATTAGCTAGATATGCATATATAACATCTGCAGTTGGAAAACTTTTTAATTAGACTATCTGGTGTTCTCAGTAATGAAAACAATAGTAGTATTCTACATTTTAAGTGGCCTATTTAGTCTGATACAGTAGCAAAATCTCACAAGTAGCTGCAATGATGATTTTCACATTAACTGATGATTTTGCAGTTTTAACAGTGCTAAATAAATATTCTTCCCAAAAAACCCAGAAAGAACAACAGATACAGCAAACCTGGATATAACTACACATTGGGAAAACATGCTTGTGGCCAAAAACCAAACACAACCAAAAAATTCAGTTATATTTTCCTGTTTGTGGTACCAACTTAAGCAACAACTTGATTAATTATTCAACAAATCTTTTTTGATTTGTTTTTTTAATGAGTCATTTTCTGTCAAAGCAAAAAAAAATCCAAGGGCATTATAAAATAATGATTTTTCATATTTCCCATGTAAAATAAATTGGCATTTGCTTTCATCAGCTCTAATACTGAAAAAAATGAATGGAATAGGAAGAAAAGTTGCTGTGTCACTGCTGCAACACAGGAACTGCCATAACCGATCAGCCCCCTCAGTGGTCATCTTAGTAGTTTTGTCTCAGAAGTGTCTGGCATTGCCCAAAGCCAAAGTGTTGTAGAACTTTCCTTGACTATGACAAACAGCTGAATGACATTTTTTTTTTCTTCTATGCAGCACTCTGCAGCTTTTGTACAACCATTACACTTCAAGGAATCGCTAGTCTTAACAGAGATTTGATTCATCATTTGAGTCAACTTATGATCTTCTTGGTGATTTATACAGTGCTTATGTAACTAGAAATTTAAAAAGAAAAAAAAAAAAGAAAAATCAGCCACATTTTTATTTTCCAGTCATTTAGATGCTTTGAGAATCTCAGCCATTACCTCAGCCTAAAATGTGTTATTAAAAAAATTAATCCCTGAGTGTATAAGTTTAATAGTGTCTTGTAACAGCTTGGTTCACTAGGATAACTAAGCATGGCATAAGCATAAATTTCCTTCTACCAGTATTGGATGTGTTCTATTCCAGCTTAACGTTCCCTCATCTTGTTTAACAGCAGAAGGGGAAAAAAAAAAAAAAAAAAAAAGAAAAAGAAAAGAAAACACAGTGCATCCAGTTCATCTCTCTACATCATGTACTATTCTATACACTCTCCTCACTGCTCATTCTTTGCTAGTTTAATCTTGTAAGTATATCTTCTTATACCATTTTTTTCCAGGACTTGTAAATGTTTTATTACTTTTCTCTGGACTCTCTATGATTTTGTAGTCCCCCTGGATGTTATGCACGATAAAAAGCGACATATTTGCTTGGTTTTGGACTGTTCCTGCACACTTTATTCATTATGTCTTTTGAATATTGGTATGTACTACATAGACTACTACAAAATTCCAGCTAATTATTAAATATGCAGTCAATTTAATTCAAAATTCCAGTAGAATAAAAGTAAAGAATATTTTGATGAAATATTACTAAAACTGTGTTACTAAAAAAGTGCTACTAGTAATACAAAAAATATAGTTAGAAAAAATACGTCAACCATCAACACTTCAGAAAGTATAAGAGGTCAAAACTGATCAAATGCTACTTCTCACAAAGCCGAATAATAAATACTGGTTGTAAATGTTAGTAACATTAGTTAGTGCACATAAAAGTATTTTGATCCAGTAAATCAACTGGATTCCTTCTAGATTAACACAGAAAAAAAAAATATGGATAAAAATGACCAAGTCTTTAATGACAATAAGTATCTCAGCACTTCTCCCTTTTCTGGTCTGGGTATAAGTAAAACTGGGTGACTACAGCAACATATTCCCTCTGGGATACTTTCCTTTCCTCCAGTAATGCAGACAACATATGAAAGAAATCTTCATGCTTTCCAGTAATGTTGTAATTTTTCCTACATACATCCCAGTCTGCCTGGAAGTAATGCACCCTTGTCTTTCTTGGACAATGGTGTGGCTATGAGTTTCTCAGCTACAAAGATGTAGAAGGTATTTCACATTAATTATTACTGCTTGGTGTAGTGATTAATTCTGTTTTTAAAGTATAGTTAGAAACAAAACACTTAGTAATTCAATTTATAACAGTTGGCTTCAACAAGACAGTAATCTGTACAACAAGCGAGTAATCTGTACTCAATTATTTATTTAATGCTACCTATCTCTATTCACCTATTCAAAACAAAAGCTAAACAAAAAACATTAATACAAGTAGCTTTGAGTGTTTTAACCTTGAACATTGCAAAATATATATTATGCAAAGACTAGATAAATCATCTGAAAAAAAGAAAAAATCATAACTAAGCAACACAGCATACATTTTAAGTCTTGCAAATCAGACACAAAATATTAGATTCAATTCTAGAAAAGTACATGGAGAAGTCAAGTCATTTGAAAGAAATCTGAACAAAAGTCATTTTTAAAGTAGTTATGTTACTACCATTTGACTAAATGAATAGCTGTGGAAAGCACACTTAAGGAGGATACAAACATTTTGGAATCAAAAAAAAATCTTAAATTCTAACAGCTATTGAACTAATTTCTGTTACTTTTTTTGCTTAAAAAGTATCCCATATTTTAAGACAATCATCAGTCGTACTTCACAGAAGGGGAACATAAGCTACACAAAGTTTCTAATCTCTGTTTGTCTGGAGAAGTGAGAGTCATTTGTCCTGCTTTGCACAGAGCAGGATATCTAAAAATCTGGGGTGGGGGGCTGGGGGAGAGATGGAAAAATCAAACCCCTCTTTTTTTTCTTGACTAAAAACTGGCTGCTGTTTCTTTGGTCTTCTGTACATACTATATTCTGACTGCTAACTAAAATCACAGTAGTGCTTCTGCATACGATATACTATGTGATATGCAAACAGTAGCACATATGCCATATGCATTTGCAACCCAATATAAGTGTACTGTGAGAGTGGAGAGATATTATAGTCAAGACAAAGGCCTTTCTATCCTTTGCTCCTCCAAACTGTGAAGTCTCTGTAGTCCACCCTCCTGAGCAATTTAAGGGATGGGAACAGTCATTCACATCAGAGAACCACCAGCAGCTTTTAAACAGAAATATCCATTGACAAGTAAGCATGTTTAGATGCAGCACATGTCCTGGTCTGGTAACAAGGCTTTATGATCACACTGTATACCTTTAGTGAGGATACTATTACAACGGACCAAAAAACTCTCGAGAGAAAAGCATTACAGCTTTTTCCTAAGCAAACAGAGAGATAGTGAACTTTCATGGCAGAAAATGTGAAGAATCTGTGAGCAGTGCATATTCCAAGAATGACAGTCAAGTGATGGAAAGAATGTCAGGTTTTGGCAAATCCATGTTGTTCTTTCAACCATCTTTTACATCAGGTGTCCGTGAGGGATACTTCTGTCAACCTTGGAGTCAAAGGGAGATTTGCCACTCATTACAATGGTGCCAGATTAGGCAGAATATTTAATTAGCGCATGTTGGAACAGCTGGTTCCACGTGAGACGAATGTTAGATATCTGCTGAAAATCTACCTGCTTGCCTAGAATGAGGTCTACACAGAAGAAATTTTTCTAAAAAGAATTGAAAATTAATACAGGCCCACAAAGGACGTACTCCACCACGACTTACAGAATCCTTCCTTCTCAAATTATTACCTTATGTAGTGTTGGAGAACCTTCTGCTTCTCTTGGTCCTTCAAGTAGGAGAGGAGCAGGATCTGGTACTAATCCTGAAGGTTGTTCTTCATATTCTTCTGAAAACAGGATTAATCATTCACCATTATGAGAGCCGTGAAAGAATTATAAAAGTATCTATTCTATGTGAACAACTATGACATTATGAACTAGCCAATAACAGGATGTGAACTGAAAGAGGTGAAAAATGTTAGAAGCCAAACTTTGTGTTAGAATTTAACAAAATTTGCCCACTAACTTTTATTTGTATCAGCAAGCTTATATTTAAATGTAATTTATATAGGTAATTATATAAAATAAAAACAATCAAACATTTACGTGACTAAGAACAAAGTCCATACTAACACCAATACAGCTGATACTTAACATATGTATCATATGCATTTATTTTGATTCATTATAAGAGGGTCATTAACTCAAATAACAAATTATATACCAGCATTTTTTTTCCACAGTTGAACAACGTCCCCTCCATTTTTTAAAAATTTCTTTTTTTTTTTAAGAACAACAGGCCATCATTGAAAACTCTTCCTGCAGACTGCTCTCTGGGTTATTTTGCAAGGAAGAAACGAAGGAGAAAATGCACAGGATGTGCAAGGGGAGTACAAAGAGGCTGGGCAGTAGTTAAGCTGACTTTAATGACCATCATCAGGTTAGCACAGTGTTATGTCCAAGTATTTTTAGGAAATAGGCATGAATGCTAGGCTTCACTTGAAAAACAGAAGGAGGAACTAGAAAATGGGGGAAAACATCTTGAGAAACACTGGGTTAAAAGATTTCTAAACACCAGTATAACTGATAGTTTGATAGTTTAGGAATGCAAATGAATTTCTTGTAGGATGCGACCACACACTATGTCCATAAGCTGAATACTAACAACTGTCAGGACACTGAGCATCTTTACATCAGTTTAGTCAGTAGGATGCTTCCTATATCATTTGTTCAGATTCATTTAGGTTTGTCTGCATTAGTTTAAGCAAAACTGCTTTAATAACAATGCCCAGATATGAGATTTAACTATTTCTGTTCTTTTAAAACTTCATACTGAAATCCACTTATTTGGCATTGCCCATTAGAGTATGGGGAAATTCAAGAGTTTTTACAGAAGTAACTGGTTAGATCTCACAGAGCTTGCCTAAGAAAAACCTAAGGCATCTGTGAAATGCTTTAATGTGTCCTAAAACATTGCCAAGGTACGGCATGAATGAGGTGGCTATATGCAAGAAGAGATGAGGAATCAATCCAGTTGACTGATATTCAAGCCAGTACTACATAAGCTGGAATGTTTAACTAAATGCCAACACCTTCCTAAGTCAGGTACGTCAACTTGCTACGTGGTTAGCTAACTTCATAATTTCTGCATCACAATAACTCATCATTATGCCATCTGTGTGGTACATAAATTCATATCTTCAGAGCAGTAAGCAGTACAGCATGGTAAAATCTTGGTCCATCAGTTAAACCCACACCGGTATACCAGGAAGACAGCAGTAAACTTACTTTCACCAGCCACATAATTAGCTGGAAAATAACCTTGCTGTCCATTTGCTAGGCTGCCAAACCACCAGTTATCATTATCTTTGTATAACACTTGGATAATGTCACTGCGATGGATGGTTAGCTCATCTGATCGATGCGCTGTGTAGTCATAAAGAGCCACTACCTAAAAGAGAGATAAGAGCACCACAGCTTTATCACAACCATGCCACAGAGAAAAAAGCGCAACATTCACTTCCTCTTGCAGAAAAGCAGCTGAAACCAAAGCTGCACTTTGGTAAAAGCTGAGGCCGTCTCAAGTTTTGCTAATGGGATCAGGGGTGGTGGGAAAGCAGCAGGAGAGGCAAGATAAAGGACTGTGGGATTGTAGAAATGGTTAAGAACATTCAATTCTCTAAGATTAGCTTCAAAACAGCAGCTGTTAGTTTTATAAGCAATTTACTTGTGAAGCAAAAGGAAAAAAAAGCCACTTCATACATTCTCTTTCTCAGAATTGTTACACCACCTTCGGATCCCATTCTGTGTGTGCTCATGAAGCATATGTGTTCGAATAAATACTTCAACAGTATGACAGTTTTACCGATGGAAAAATTTAGTTCAAAAATGTCACTGCAAAGTTTTGCTTTGATCACTTCACTGTGTTTTTTTTCTTTTAGAAATAAGGATTTGCATATATGATTTTATAAATATCTGCCAAAATATGTCTATATTCCATTTCATATAATAAATCTTTTGCCTGTGAAATACAGTGCATCTATACTTTTCTGGAAAAAAATACTAACAGTGGTCAGTACCACATATACTACATAGAATACGTTACATGAAGCCTGCCTTCTACCCTGAGTATGAAAATATCAAGTATAATTTTTTATCTATTTCACATGCCCTGTGAACAAAAATCTGTCCTGATTAATTCAGAACAGAAAAGACTGAAAACAAGTGAACTGAAAGAATAAGGGAATTGCTCATTTCCCTCTTAAGTGAAAGGCAAAATTATGACCTGTTTTACACAAAGAACACTCTTTCTCTCCATGTAATCTTCACCTCAGATCCCTCTACAATATTGAAAGTAGGTTAGAAACAGGGTATGACAGAAGTGATATGAGGTTATAGGAGACCGAAGGAGAGAGCAAAGTTACTATGAAGATAGGGATTTGGAGAAAACACTTTTTTTTATTAGTCATGCATGCCTTTAAATCCTAAGACTGCTGAACTGCACAGTGCTTTTTAAATTTGTATTTCTATTTTGAGTAAGATAACCTATAAGTTATGCATGTAAAAATATAGCCAAGGTAGCTTGTATTTTCATACTTCCACGTCATTAATTAAACAGATTAAATCAGTTATGAATGTGAAAAGATGGAAATGAGTCTACCATTGCAAATTCTATGTGGTATAGACAGAAAATTTATATAAATATGCATTCAGTAAACCTGAACTTACATAAAGAAGCTAAACAATGAAGTATCAACCTTTATCATAACTCTCCTCCCTGCATTAGGAAAGCTTATACAGTAATTACAGGTGATGCTGACACTACAGAAGTATGAACTTCAGAGTAGAAGAGAACCAACTAAAACATACTAAAGAGCGCCACAGATAAACAGTAGAGAAGGGGAAGCTTGCACGATCATGGCCAGTAAGGGGTGCTCTAGCAGTGCCCACTTCAGTTAAGTGGCAACAGTTTCCTAAGGGATAGCACTATGGAAAAAAAAAAAAAAAAGAAAAAAAAAAGAATGGAATGTTACTAATTGCTTGGCAGCATGAAAAACAATGAAAGACAGAGTAACAAATAATTCTTTTTGCAACGTCTTTTGTAAGATACTTCTATAGTAAATGTTTTGGGTTTTGGAAAAAAATATGAAAATTTAGTAACATGGAAACAGTCAACAAACAGTTCAAACCAATCAAGTAAGTTCCACTGTCTCTCAGAAATAAAAAAATTGAAATACCAATGTGTCCTGCAATACAAATGAACCTCAGGATCAAAGAAGAATGTAAACCACTTACAATTATGCCAAAAGCAATGGAATTTCTTCTGGTGAGACATTCAGTCATGAGTTAAATTCTGTCTGGGTCCAAGTTCAAGACAAAAAAAAAAAAATCTCTATTTCTCAAAATTTTAAAAAAAGATTTTTCAAGAGTGATATAAAACCAGCTGTAACGTGGTTATGGTGGTTATGAACATGTTTGTAAGAATTCCAAAATCTAGAGTAGCAAAAAAAATCCTTAGGATCACGCTAAAATATAACATGCTTTCAAAAGCACAGATACAGTGTAACAGGTATACAAGATACTGCAAAAAAATTATGTAATACTTACTGTCTCTTGCCCGACTGGAAAACTGCTTCCTCCTTTCACCCCCAGTGCAGTCAGGCAGTCATCACTCTAAAAAAATAAATTATTTTAAAACCTTAATACAAAGTAATTTGATAAACTGTAATTTTGAGTATTTTCATGTCTACTGTAAAACAGTAAGAATAAAATACTTTTTTAAAAAGAAAGAGCAGAAGTGATGTTAAGCAACGCTGGGTAATGCTGGCTATGTAGACGAAGAGATATTAAGTTTTTCAACTATGTACACTACACTAAAGACAATATGGGGGAAGACAGAGGATTGATGACTAAGCAGTCTTAAGCTGGTTTGCATTGCAAACACTACAGTAGATGCTGAAGAAGCTGTTGCCGTGAAGTTTACCTCTGAGCCATTACACAAAAGATGCCACTTTCATATAATGGAGAATTTCATGTTGGTCTTAATGACCAACACTTTCCTTTTAATTCTAATTGTTCTATCTGTTCTTCAGACTTCCAACGAAGTCAAAGGACTAGCAGGTATATAATGCAATAATTAGGATGTGCCCATACCTACAAAATTTGATTTTTCTCAAACAACAGAATGCTTTGGTTGAAAGAAGATTTAAAACAGAAAAAGTATGAAAATTAGTACAGGAACAACAAGTTAGAACAAAGGAGAAGATGGAAGTCCTTTGCTGGTGTTACTTAATTTTTTCCAATGGCCTATTTTCACAGAGGGGAAACCAATTTCCCCTCATTTTGTGTGCATCAAAGGATCCGAACTACAATGCAGAATAGAAATATTACACAGGAATTAAAATACAAGAATCAAATGCGAGCTTTCTGAAGAAAACAACATTTCCACTCATAACGGACTGTACCACACTATAAACAAAATTTAAATTTGAGAATTTCTATCTCACATACGTCACCTTTTTTGTATTTTATAGCCCCTCCTTTAACTGTCTTTTGCATAAACTTCTTTCTTTTCTTTTGCTTTTTTAGAACACATATTTAAAATGTATTGCTCCTCTTATTTTCTATTTTTTTTTAATTAGGGTGATCCAAGGACTATCATTACTGCAATCCTCAGCAGAATAAATGGCATTCTCTAGAACAGAGATTCTTACCCTTAACATTGTTTCCCTAACTTGGCTAGGCTTATCCCATATGAGAGGAAAAAAAAAAAAAAAGAAAAAAAAAAAATCACTGACTGTCCTGAACACAGAGGTTCCATCCTGTCTCCAGATTGTTTTGGTATTGCCAAAGTACTTAGAGACACACGTAGTAGATAGAGATGAATACAGCATGAAAGAGAACAGTTGCACTCAGTTCTTATCATCTACCACAATATCTAAGCCTACCACCTAAAAAGTTCTGAGTAATTATGTACATACACAGAGGGAGGGGGGAAAAAAAAAGTAACTGCCTGATTTGATAAACAAATCTTGAACAAAGACTGGTGGAGCAGCAGTTCAGAGTGCGTGGCTTATTCAGTGGTCTACTGGTAGTTAGCACAGCCTTACAGGTTTCAGCTAATTCTCATTTTCCATTCTCAAGGTTAAGAGAACTGTGCAGGCAATGTGCTTAGCCTGTGGGATGGGAGTGCCTCCTGTTGCACTAAAATGATTCATCAGAATTATTAGCAGTATTATTTAGGTATCTAGTTCAAGGACCCATGTTGCCCCATTATTGTGTCTCAATCTGTCTCTCTTTTTAATGAAGTATTTATGTGCTCTCAAACACTCAATGTAAGAAGAGCTTGAAGAGGGTGAGCGGTTTGGAAATAACAAGCTAAAACCCATGAATCATCCTGAGACTATGTTGAATGTTCTCAGATGCTGCACAATCCAAAGAGTTTCCTCTTAAAGAGATACTCCAAGTACATCCGAGGCTGCGCGCACACCAGACCTCCGGCAGGACAGAGGCTGCCCACCTACCACAAGTGCAGCTACTACAAGGCAGCAGAGCTGCCCCTGGGGTCTCATGCCATTTCTTGAGCAGTGCAAACTGTCAGGCGTGCTGCAGGTAACACCCGGCAAAAACTACTGTTTAGTAGTTCTAAACTTTCAGTTTAGAAACATCATTTTTTTATGTTATGTCACAAGATTAAGCCACATTTTCAGGATTCCAAAAAAGTGATACACATCTTGAAGCGTATGAATACATCATTCTTAATACAATATTCATGTCTCCTTTTTTTAATGGTAACTAGTTAATCCTTTTCTCATGTTGGAACAGACATGGGGCTATAGTTATGTTGTAAGAAGTTGGTCTTTTTGGGAGGCAGCCCATCTGTGAGAAACAGGAGGAAAACTCTTGCTGGAAAAGCGTGCTGCATCTCACTGATTCTGTTTGAACAAAGCTGGTAGGAGCTTTCACCATAAGGAACATTCTCAGACAAAGATAAATATATCCAGCAGTTGATGCAGAGTTCTAGACCATGGAGTATCACGCTGGTTACCCAAGACTAACCCACTTAGACAGCCTTGACATTTCTAACACAAGAGCAAAGAAAAAATGTTTTAAGACACTAACATGGAAGAGAGCACTGCAGTTAAGAGTGAACTGATAAATAAGGTGCAGTATGAAGTGTCACCAATTCCTGATATCAGCAGTAACTAAAAACTTTATGGCTTCTTTCTAATTGAGCAGTTTCAGTGATTAATGGAGTGTTAATGGAATTTTTACTCTTATTCATGCATATTTATAACAGTCAAATGGATGTGGGCATTAGATAGCATTTTTTCCCTTAAGAGAAGCAGCAGTGTGTAAGAACAAGTGATATGTTATTACTGCCTTTTCCATAAAAATTTCAGCATTTCATTTCTACTACTGAACAAATATATTTCAAATACCACAATATTAAAGAAAAAAAAAAGGAAAAATGTAAAGTCTACTGGTGTTTTTATATGCTTCTTCCTTATATGTAAACACATTTTTCATTGTAACAGAATAAACATGCAGATTAAGTCCCACTTCCAATTAGTCATTAACTCTTAGTAACTATGCTTGGAAAATAAGATTTTCTAAGATTGATTTTAGGTAGACAGTACACATGCCGGGGTGAGCCCCAACATGTGCGCATCCAGGGCCAAAGCCAGCCTCCCTCCTTTTCCCGTTAGAATAACTGACGCGAAGAAGGACAAACATCTATTTCTGGGATGCTGCCCAGTGCCACTGCTTCCCTCCACACCACCTCGCTATACCTGCTTTCTGCCAGAGGGAAGAAAAACTGTGGGCGTTTCTTGTGCAAAGCCTCCAGTAAAACACAGGGAATGACTGTTAAAACTTCTCGTCTGCTCAGTAAATCTGTGCCTCAGTTTGCAACTGTCTGAGACCATCACCTTTTTTTGTTTAAAGAAGACAAAATAAGAAATGAACTTAGAGGGCTCAAAAAAACCATGACTGGCTTAAAAGTGAGATAATATTTAAAACATTTAAAAATTTCACAGAATCAATCTGAGCTTTTACAGTTGCTCCATTGTTTTCATTTTTCCTTATAAACCCGAGTGTTAGAAATTTACTTTATGCTCTTCTTCCCTAAGAACGTCATGCAATCTATTTACCCCAGTAACTGAAGTTTTAAATGAAACACTAAATAAGCTGAGACATAACATAAAATAATTGAATATTGTTAGCAACATTGTATTTCTGTTCTTGTTCTCTGGTCCAATTAATTGTCAACACACTCGTAGCTCAGGACACATAACTGTACAAATTTAGTCTATGGGAAACAGAGGATATATAGCTAAATTAAAATTATTCTAAAAGTATTAATTGCTAAGAATAATGTACTCTTCTTTCATCTTAATTAAACTGTCTGTAGACACTGTGAAGTTACTTCCTTAGGCTTCAGATGACTACAATCCTTATTTGATTACAGTCCTTCAATATTTAATGAGCATGGGAATCTATAATCTGCCTAGAGGAAAAAACCAAAACTGTGCCAGGCTGCACTTTATTGAAACCTGCAATGTACAAACAGAAAACACAAATGCAAACACAGCTGCTGCAGTAAAGCCTACACGGATAAAAAAGAAACAAAAAAAGGGAAAAAAGATCAATTCAGAAGCATGTGAAATACACCCGCTCCTGAAATTATTCAAAAATCTCTTCAACTATTTTGTCATTTGTAAATACGCTACTTTCTTGATATAACTTACTCAGTTTACCTGCACTTACAACATATGTATTATTGCATTTATAAACAGAAAAAAAAAAGTTCGGATAGCTGATATTTGGTGTTTTTCAAAACAATTGATCCTGTAAATATTTATAGAGCTTGCTGTGATGGAGAACATTAAAATACTGATTGAACAATTTACACTTTATTTGCTTGAAGATACCTCTTTTGTGAATAAAGACAGGATTAAAAGAAACCCTCTCTACAATGAGAACTCGTGAATAATGACATTTTATATTTAAACATCAATTTTTTAAAAAATTGCAAAGATAGAATTCCTTACCGTCTCTAGTCTACCCAATAGTGCTCGGCTAAGAGGATTTCCTACTGGGCTGAAACACCCTGTGAAAAGAAAAGGCTGTGAATTTTCTGCTTGTTATCCTTTTCCATCGAATAAACCATTTTATTTTAAAATCATTATGTTAGCAGGACATGTTTGACAAAATTCTAATGAAAAGCAGCAGCATCTTTCAGTCACAACTATGCATCCTTCAGTCAGGAACAGCTGGAGGGTTTATTTAACTAACAGACCTGACACAAGGTTAACTAATCCAATATTTCCATTCAAATGATTTGGAGAAATAGCTTGAGCTATGTCCACATGCCACCTCGTGCTCAAAGCTGACACTATTCTCTAGGCTGTATTGCTTTTCTCTTCATTGAATTTCTGAGTAATTCATACAAAGTTTTCCAACAGACATGATCACAAAAACTCTCAAAGGAATTACTTCCTTATTTTATCTGAAAGAATAAGTATGCCTATTCAGTAGTTCCCTTTGATCATCTGAGTTCCTATCACAACACATCTTGCTGTTTATTTTATTCACTCTCTACATAGTGCATTTGAACAAGTACTTGTAAATTCTTTTCTTTTCAAACTATTATGTTAACTACTAAGCTTGGGAAAATCCTTTCATCATCTATGGATTTATCTTTTTGTTACTGGTCTCCTCAGCTGTATACTTAAGAAAACATCTTAAACAAGAAAAGATTCAAAAATCTGAAAACTGTTGAACACGACAGTGAAAAACACTCCTGCTTCGTTGAGGAACGGCTTCTTAAGTTTAGAGATGCCAGACAACACCAAGTTAAGCTCACTGGATTTTCTGTGTGAGACACTAGATTTGAAATAAGTTTTGTTTTCAAAGGGGAATAAGTTCTGAAAACTCATTTTCATTTGCCACTCCAAAAGCCTACTCTTGAGGAGTCCAGTATCTGAATAAAGAGGACTTTTCAGATTCAGATCCCCATGTACTGGCACAGCTCCACAAGGAAGCTTGCACAATTCCACCTACAGTATACCTTCTAAAGCTTAGTGGTTTAGACTTTCACAGGAGATGTACTCATAAATGTTTAATCATTAAGATATTTAGATATTCATAAATATAAGTAAAAGAGCAAGCTCAAACAATCACACTTAAACCATGTTCCTGCAGATGTGCATGTGAATAATTTTGTATTTGTGAGAAACCTTAAAGAAGTGCAATAACTGATTTCTCAATTTCGTGTACGAATTAAAACTTTTGTGATCTTAATAATTTCAAAAAAGCTTGTATAAATTCTGAAATACTTCATTTTGAAAGGCTTACTTTGATTCTCATTACTTTTTCCATCTATTTCAGGAGAGGAAAGAGATGAGACTAGAAACCATTTTCTGAATTCAACCCATACTCAATGATGTAGACCTGTAGCTTACCTTTTATTAGATAAGGTATTTGCTAAAACATTTGTTCAGCACTAACACTAAAAGTCAGTGTGGATATTATTCCTATTAATATTATCTACATACTCATACCATCATAAAATGAGCTGCTACAGATATTATACTACATATGGATATACTAGTGCATACAAGTGTCATATCAACTCTGAATAAAAAAAATCCAAACTCAAGACCAATAAAATGTCTGCATGATAAAAAAAGTAATTTTTCTTTAGACAGCAAAGTATACTACTATAGCATTTTCAATTTGAGCATTGCAGTGTTGTGCCAGTTCACACAAACCCATTCTAAGATAAAAGCTGTACAAATTACATGGTTAAAATAATCACTTGTTTGGAAAAATTTTCAAACTTTAATTAAAAAAAAAAAAATCACCTGTACTTTTATCAGTAATAACATCGACTTTCTTGTTCTCCTAAGGAAAATATTACCTCCGAGTACTTTTGGACTGTGTGTTTATGCACACAGTTTATGCTCCTGTGCAGTCTCTATACTCAGCTCCTTGTCAGGTGAAAATTTTATGGTTAGACTGATATCCCCAATGAAGCCTGAATAAAGGACAGTGCAGACCTGTTCTGCTGCAAGTACAGGAAAAAGGCAGACGTGTCACTCAAAGATACAGGGAGTGCTGTACTGAATTCTAGCAGCTGGCACGGGTTTTGACTTCGTGATTTCTGTGATTAGAGTCTTCTTCCGAAACAACCAGGACACTCTTATGACTTTGAGGTCTAAACACTAAAAAGACCACAGCACACTCGGGTCCAAACATTCTACTTGCCACAGAACCAAAGCTATTTGTTCATGTAGATCATGCCTATGGGTTAGACCAAACTATAATAGCAGTGTTATCCATTCATTGCTTTCTGTTATCAAGCGTACCTTTAGAAGCTCCTACATTCAGAACAGTCATACTAAAAAGAAAAATAAAAAATAAACTGTTCAAATCTTCCTCATTCACAAAACAAGGTCCATTCAGCATGAAAGGGTATATCCATCCCTTCTTTCTCAAACGATGCAGCAGATTTTTAAAGCAATTTTATACAGCTATTGGCTTGACACGGTTTCATGCTTGATGAAGCATATAAATGACACCAAGTAGGTATGACTAACAGCCTCAGCAGTGCTTGCTTTGGTTATCTCCGATCCAGGCCGTCCAAACTTTTCAACTGTTATAGTGAGGTATGGAAACGAAGGTCAGGATTGCAGAAGGACATTTCCACTTCATCCAAAAATGAAGTTTACAGGACAGCATGACCTCTTGGGACTCTAAATTACCCTGAGCTTATATAAAGGTCATTAAATCCCTTGTAAGGTCAATCCTGAATAAAAACCCCAATGCCTAGGTTAATCTAGACTGTCTTATCTCAAGGATGGTTCAGAATCAGTAAAGGAGAAGCATTTTTTACTGATTCAGAGGGCCTACTTGAACTCTCCAACGATCTTCTTCCTTAGCAGCATTTCCTGTTTTCATCTTCAAAACTCTGTATGTCATGAGAAGCTTATCTTCCCTATCAAAGCATGAACATTTGAACTACTGTATCCCTGTTACTCTGCATTGATTCTTCATTCTTCTCCTTTATATGGAATTTCACATTAAAAGAATAAGTTGTTTCTAGAAGAACCTACTGCGAATGTCTAAATGCAATGTCAAATGTCTCAAAATGAGAGATGTTATTGCTTCTTTTCAAATGATCAGAATTTCCACATGGACACAACTTAATAACAGGGCAACTCTTCTTTTTGGCCCACATTATCCTCTTGCTATGATTATTTTGTGAGTCCAAGCATGTGCTGATTTAGGTAAATGCCTGCCAAAGAAGTAGTATCTTCTGAAAATCAGTGTAGTTGTCTGCCTTGAGAGGGAGCCTGAAACTGTATTGGTTTCCTGAACCATTTGAACAATGAACTCAAAGTCTGTTCCCTTGAGTCACTTCTGGCAATATATTCTCTGCCAGCATAATTGCAACTAAAGAGAAAAGAAGACAGAAACAAAGTGGTTGTCCTCCTGTCCAAAACGCATGTCTGTACTAGCACGTCCCAGTTTTATTGCATGCTTTCCCTGAAAAACTACCCTCTGTTAGGCAAATTAGTGTGAACTGATCAAATTCTAAATAGTTGGGCTGAAATACACAGGAAGCAGATGATTTCACTTCCAAACAGATTAGACTTACACAGAAATTTGTATGAGAATGGCAGCAATGCCCCAATAGCACTTGTAATAATCAAGAACATCTCCTATTAAGTAACAGCATCTTTAGCTATTATATTTGTTTTAAATTAGTAGCAAAAGAGCCAGAACAGGGAAAAAAGTAATTCTAGGGAGTCACATAATTCCACTATTATCCTACTGGAGTGCTTACAGTCAACTAATATTAAATGTTTATGTGACAATTCTATTAATAGAGGCTGAGTGAACACTCATTACAGAATTTATGTTTTAATGAACTTCTCAAAAAGAAGGATTTTTCTCTCTTTGTGGAATGCTCTTGACAAATTAATTCTGTTAATTAATAAAGATGTTTGTGCATCACAAATCTCTAACAATTCCAGTCTCATGGACTTTACAGTTAATGAAATAATCCAAAAGTTTATCCTGGAAAATCCTCAGAAAAATCACAGAATACCAACAAAAAAACAAACAAGAAAATTGGAAAAAAGTTAATATTCAGACATTTCTCTGATGAACTCCTCTAAAGCATACAGAGAAAAAAAAAAACCCAAATCAAAAACCAAACGAAAACATACAAAAAAAACACAAACCAAAAGCCAACCAATCAACAACAACAACAAAACCCCCAAAAACAACCAAACAAAACAAACACAAAAAAACAACTTACCTATTCCAGTCCACATTATTCTATTTTAAATTGAGTTTTACTTTGAGTTTATAGTAATTATTAATGTCTAAAAAACCCACAAACAAATCTGGAAAGACATGAAAATAAACTACGCCTCTAGGAAATAGTATTTATTGCAGACCTTCTTATAATTTGTATTGTGGCCTCTTGCAGCATGGCCTAGTTAAAATACACCCAAATAAACAACACACACTGAGAAAAAAAAAGTCAACACTGATATGAGAAGAATATGTGTATATCAGGCTCAGTCCTTTTCCTACTCATTTTCTTTGGCTTTAGAACTGTTTCCGGCAAACAGAGTTATGTTTTCAGCACAGTCACCTATTCAAAAGTATGACCTTTGTGACCAAAAGATGTTTTAGCATGCAGTATAATAAATACTTTAGGGTTCAAAGGAAAGTTTTGAGGGTTTTTTTTTTTTTTAACTAAAAGCTTTCAGAGCAGTATTGCTGAATTCTTTCTGTAATTTTATTTTTCAAGCTAGGAATAGTGTAAGAGAAAGAAGATCATTTTGTAATGATCTAAATATATATTAATCTTCCCTCAAAGGCTTTATCCTCACAACAATTATGCTTTAATAGATCAAACAGAATTCATTAAATAGATTGTTTATATATTGGATAAGAACCTGCTTTCCTTTCCTTAAACACAGGATCACAAATACTTTCAAAACTCATCACAAACATTTTCAGATACAGTTCACAAAATTAAAGGAATGGATGCACCCACTAACACATACCTGCCTTTTTGTTTTACCAGCAAAACAGATGTGTTACTAATATCCAATGCTGTTGGTGAAAACACACTTCAAATTCTGCTCTACATAAATTAGTCTAGCACCTATGATTTTGAACGTATTCTAAACTGAACAGGAGAACGGATAGGACCTAAGTGAGTAAAAAACTGTTTCAATTAAGTTTAATTTGTATCATAGTTTCTAAAACTACTTTGGAACACATTTGGCTGAAGGTAGGGCAAGAAAACAACACTCAAAAGTTCAAAGTGAGACAAGGAACAGAGCATTTTTAGCATTCTTTCTAAGATACCGTTCTTTTTGTAACTAATACAATGCCAAAGGAAATGGTTAATTCTCTTGAGACCCCACATCTTGCAAGCCACTTAAAATGTATATTCTCAAAATAGATGGTTCTCACATGCTATGTTTAAGTTTATATGCAAAAGTGCCATGATGGCATCACTACACAATGCAAAGGACTTCTACAAACACCCATAAGATTCTTGCAGTGTATTCTGCAGTGAAAAAAGCTTACTCAACATCAGGTGAGCCCATGCTGTTACTAACCCACTCCTTGTCCTTTCCTCACTTTTTTTTTCTTTTATCAGAGCATCTGGGAAAGATTGAACTATCTCCTCAATGTCTTTTTCGTTTTCTAAGTGGGGTTCCAATTTGTCAACCTAACCTATCCACTTAAAACCGAACCACAAAATCTATAGGACAAATAAAATCCCTCTCTGTTTACTGTCCTACTTTTTCTAAGTTATATAGAGAAACTTTTGTTAATTTATTTTACCAGTTTGACATGAGAGCTGTTTTCATGCTATATACGCTGAAAAAAAATGAGAGGGAGAGAAGCCTTAGCTCTACTGCTGCCAGATGTCACTCCTCCAGTTAGTGGAAAGATCGATCTAGATAGCAAGGACAAAACCATTCAAAACAAAACACTCATCCCCACCCCCTGTCCCCCTTTCCTCTCAATTAAGCCAAAACAGAGCTGTGTTTATAGGTGGAAAAGCATAACTACTTTTTGTTTCCTTCCACATCCCCATAAATACAATGAAATCTTGCAAACAAACAGAATAAAAAAAAACTTGGGGACTTATGTCAACAGATCAGGCTGTGGTTGCCATTCAAAATACTATACTATACAGAAAAATCTGCACAGAAGGACAAGCTTTTAATAAAAAAGTATGCAATTTCTACCTTTTAAACCAATTGTTTACTAAATGCTGATAGTAAAACCAGTTTTTAACTAGGGAGTTACACAATTCCATACCATGCAGTTCCACACATATTGCTGCAGCTTCTTTCACACTGGCACATGGTTTTCTAGCACCCCAACTCCAAGTGTTAGAGGAACAACTGGTCTATGTGTGCTTAAACACAGGAACTTCCTTATCCAAGGACTGGTGCAGTTACCTCTAGCTACTGCATCTGGTTCTCCCTGATTCCCCAGCCCAAATGATCACATACACACTGGAGCAAGGCACACAGGTTCACACCTGTAGATCCACCAGGAGATACTTTCAGTGTAACATCAACTAATTCCAATCCTCACATACGAGACCTCAGAAGGAGATGGCACTAACACAAAAAACCCACTATGCTTCTGGCAGTGCCATATCCCACAACATAGTTATATCAACCATCAGCCAACAGAATGCACAGAGATATTTATTCAGGGTAAGCCATCAATTTGATTCTTGGTTCAAGGTGTACAAAGGCACAAACATATTTGCTCTGAATTGTAGAAGAGTCCTCCAGGAGGACGGACCTAAGGAGATAGCCTGCCACTGGTTTGAGGACAATACTGTTTCATACCAATGCATTTATCCTGTACTTAGGCACAATGAACAGGCAGAATTTGGCCCCTGTTTACAAAATGTATAGTGCAGTAAAAACTATTGCATCACAAAAACAATTAAAAAATTCAACTTTTTAATTAGAGATTAAAATCAAATACATTTAGCAGCGTACACACCTACCTAATTATTTCTGAGTAATACTATCAAATCATCATCTTACATTTTTCTTGCAAATGTTAAGTTTCTACAGAAGCGTATATAAACAATGCAAGTAGTAGCACGTGTCCCGAGCATTCTTTTGAAGTAAAGAACATTTATTGAATTCATGCTAATCAGGAACGTGCTAATTTATTACAACCTTTAACGTTACATCATAATGGCATTAGATACAACTGAAAATGAGGCAGGGTTATAGTATCCAGTTGATTCTTTCTACAATTCAGAGAACAGAAAGTCACTCTACAGCAAACATCACTAAACTTGCACAGATATCATCAGAACTCTGAAATCAGATTGGCAATATTATTTACAAGTTCGAGATAGCAGATAAAAACAGATGTAAGGAAAATACAGACTATGACGCATACTTTGTATTAATAAGTTATTTTTCTTCTAGTGCAGCAGATATCCTGAGAAAGTCATTATTAGTTTTGCTAAGCTCACCAGGACTACTTAAAAGCGAACAAATGAAACTGAATTTGAAAGTGAACTTATTTTGTATTATGTTCAACAAACTTTGTGGTGTTGCCCTATCGAAAAATCAAAAGAGCTGTGGATGCCCAACACTGATGTAGCAACCTTTGCTTTTGGGTTTGGTAATATTTTTGCTTCTGCATTAACTTATCCTCTCTGAATTAGACAAAATGGAGCTCTTAAGCAGGATTTATGCTTATCTGCTTCCTAAAAATATGTAAAACGGTTAAATTCTATTTATTAAGACAATTAATTGCTGTATAATACAATTAAATAATTTAACTCTGTAACTCTCAAAATAAAGTATCTACTGACCTCAAGAGGTCTAGTCACATCTTTAAAAAACATTTGACTAGGGATAAAAGACAAAGAACGAGACTTATGCAAGGAAGGAAAACAAAGTAATTTACTTTGCATAGTTCCTCCCACATTCAGCAATGGCTAGTTACCCACAGTGACTTAAACCAAATTAGCCTGTTGCTTTACAAATGGAAAGCTGTTAATAAGAAAATATGCTTACAATACCACACTTTTCAAAATCAGCCATTAACATTTTTGCAATGCAAATCTTTTCAGCTAAGAAAAAATAGCCAGTTACTGCATGAACTATTGAGTTTCTATATTACTCAGCAACTTTGCAATTTCAAATCAAGTCTTGACCAAAAAAAAAAAAAAAATCTTGTAACTCCTTGAAGAACATATGTAGCATTTTCTTAACATTTGCATTGAAGGAAAAATAGTATCAGTGACATCGTATTTACTATATTGAAAAAAATGTCAGCTTCATATTTCATGTCTTTATCATGACCAGAACAGCCACTAGTTTGTACCCAGCCTACTTTTTAAATTTAATTAGCCAGTACTGGAATACTAATTTTGAGAAAATTTTACCAGAAAATTCCATGACATTGACATACAATTCATATTTTATTAAACCTGGGATGTTCGGAATGAACATCCCAAGTAACCATTACATGTGATGGAGTCCGGCTTCCCTGGAGATGCTGAACAACTGCCTGCCTATGGAAAGCAGTGAATGAATCCCTTGTTTTGCTTTGCTTGTGCATGTGGCTTTCGCTTTACCTATGAAACTGTCTTTATCTCAAATCACAAATTTTTTCACTTTTACTCTTCCAGTTCTCTCTGGCTGCGTGGTGCTTAGTTACCAGCTGAGGTTAAACCATGACAGTATCTTATTTGTACAGGAATTTAACAAACAAGAATATTTGCACAACAAGTCTAAAGATGCAAGCAAAAATATTAATGCAAATTAAATTCAGAATGAATACAGAAATACTATTTGACTAAATATTTTCTATAGCACCGTGAAATACAATTTGATTCAGTACTTAATACAACAAGAGCTTTTTTCATAACATCACACAGGTAAGGCGAAACTGATAAAAACTGCTGTATTTTAACGTATAAGCTTAATTACATCGCCCATCCTCTCTGGTTTAACTAACAGCAGCAGCTAAAACCACTACTGACTATGCTCATACTACATGTTGAATAATCCAAAATCCATATGAAAGCAGCAACTGCAAAGTTTTCATACTCATCAGTACAAGAAAGGGCATTACTGAGGTCTGAATATTCCAGGATAGGAAGTTCTCCATAGCTTATTATGAAAGTAACCCATTTCTATACAGCATGCATTGTGAAATACCTGCCTTTAAAATGAACTTAATTGCTAACTGCTACACAAACATTTGTTTCTTCAGAAGGACCAAACAACTTTACAAAACACAGAAAACTGTCTAGCAACACACTATAAATTTAGAAATCTCAAGACGCACTCCTTAATAGCCTTGTTCACATGAAAGCACACACTTGTTAAAACTTCCTAGATGGTTTTTGCACATTTGCATGGTCAAAATTATTAACTCAAGAACTGGTGATACAGACAATCCTGGACACACCTTGTTCTCTTTGTGGGATTCCTGGAACTTACCCTGAAAATTATTTGTTTTGGTGAGAAAAGCTGATTTGCAGGAAGGTTTTTAATTCAAACCACAAATTCAATTGCTGAAGATGCTTTACACATATGAATAGACAAAAAAAGTTGGAAGAGTCCTTTATGCTCTTTAGCACAAGGAAGAAAACTTTTCAATAAATTACTGTTATCAAGGTACGCATGATGTGGTATATTATAGATGTGTATCAGGTGGGTGCTGCACTCTGGATTTTCCCAATAGCAGTAGCACTTTTATCCTTCTTCTACTGTTGGTTCTGCTTTTTATACAAAAGCAGCCAAATCTGAAGCAAATACAATTGGGCTGAACATATTGTTAAATTGAACTGCTGGACATAAAAGGTGAAAAGTTACCACTAATTAATAATATATAATACAAAAGTTCTGAATATATTTCTAAAATGGAAAACTCCAAGAGTGTGACTCTGAGTGCTTAAAGGAGACAAATAGCAATTCAGTTTTAGCTTGTACCTGGTTTATAGGACAGAAGTTCCTGAACTAGCAACGTGCACTACACAAAAGTTATCACAAGCTTTGTTAGAACACATTCTCCTGAACAAATAGAGTTCACAGACCTCACTGATACCTCTTCTGAACTGAGACAGCTTAAAAAAAACTTCAAGGGTAAGCCCATCCTTTTTTTTATTAGAGAGGTGAACTCTCCTTAAATATGGTTATCCATAAATGAAACTTCAAAGGTGCACAGAGTAGGAAAACAGAGCCTATTTATGATCTTCACCTGAAAGTTGTAGAAAATACAACATCTTCCAAAGTGAATCTTAGAAGTTACAGTCCTTGCTAGGAAAAAAAAAAAAAGCTAGGGAAATCACTTCTTATGCTCTACTGGTGGATAGTGACAACCAGAAGTTTGGTGAAAGAATTCTCAAAACATTTTCTGCTACTAGGCAATTTACCACACCAATAGATGCTCTGCATATATTATTAGTTAAGCTCCAATTTTCTATATTTTAGTCTTTGTCATATTAGCTGCCGCAGTCTGCTTCCTTTGACCAGTCAGGCCCTGAATGGATTCTAAAAAGACTTTTATCAACATATGTCACTGCAACACCATTCAACTAATCTGGAAAAAAAACAATCAATGAGGCACCAGAAGCTAGCACAGACAGCTGAAGTGGAAAAAGTGGCCATCTATTCAAAACAGAAGATATTGACAGCATAGAAAAAGAAGATGTGATATCTATAAGTATATGAGGATGCAATATGCTGGAACCAATCTTCAGATGAGATATAGAGTTTCAAATACTATTGACTATACAGTCTGAGTAAGAATCTTCCGCAGATGGACTGCCCAGCACACCAGAGCAAAGCCTGGGGTCAAGTGAGCAGGAAAGACTAAAGAGTTTTTTTGAATTGCTCTTGTGTCATTCAGATCTTTTTTCTCTCACTGAGGAAGTAAAAACTGAAGAAACTGAGCCCTAATGGTGAGGGGAAAATGAGGATGGAACCTCTGTAATCTGTTCCTTCACTGGAGCCTGCCATAAGGTCGCAGAAAGCACCCAAGTGCAGGTTTCCAGGAGTAGAGTTTTAAGGCAATTCTACCATCTCATTTGAAGCTCACGAGCAATGAGTTACTGTTGCTTACAACCTTCAGTGAGCAAGAAAGCAAGTTAATAGTGAGGAAGCAGGCTCCAGTGAATCTCTTATTCCATCTGGATCAAAGCAGGACATTGACACATGCTGGAGCTGGGACAGGTCAGAGCCATGTGGGAGAGCTCAATTTTGCTCCATTAAGGGCTGTTTGGAGCTGCTCTTGATACAGATCCATAAAGAAAATCCCCTTGGGGATGGGTGATTGAGCCACAACTGCTGCAGGGTGGGCTCAAGTCCTGGGAGAGGATCTCGGCCCTTGTGGCCAAGAAGGCCAATGGTGTCCTGGGGTACACGAGGAAGAGTGTGACCAGCAGGTCGAGGGAGGTTATCCTCCCCCTCTGCTCTGAATACGAGGAGAAACTTCTTTACTTTGAGGGTGCCAGAGCCCTGGAACGGGCTGCCCAGAGAGGTTGTGGAGTCTCCTCCTCTGGAGACATTCAAAGCCCAGCTGGACACATTCCTGTGCGATCTACTCTGGTGAACCTGCTTTAGCAGGTTGGTTGGACTAGATGATCTCCAGAGGTCCCTTCCAATGCCAACCATTCTGTGATTCTGTGTGTGATTGAGGCCAGCTCTGTAAATAATACCGAGTCACTAGGTTGTGTGACAACAGCAACCTTTGAGACCTCCATTTCTCTGTACATGCCTTCTGCTTGCTTAATCTTTTCCCAAGCCACCATCCTCTACCATTAGTTTCCACAGGACCAACACCATCAGTATCAAGCTACATTGGTACCACAGACTATGGCAGTGCATAATATGGATCAAAAATCAATTTAAAAGGTGGTGTATTAGTAGAATGAATCATGTGAGGGAAGCTTGCTCTTACTGAACTTGGTTCTTCAGCAACGAGGGTAACAAGTTGCATATGAATCCATGAAAGTTTAGTTGTTTCACGCAGATAAAAATCTATCTACAAAATTAGCAAAGGCATTTTAATATAGTTGAAAAAGTAGGTATGTATACCAAAAGAGGATGGATAATATATCTTAAAAGTACGGATTTTTTTTTTTTTTTTAAACGTACCCTGGTTTTGCTCACTTGTCAAAACCAGGAATGAAGTCAAAGGACCTGGGTCTCCTCTTGGGAGAGGAAGATGCCTCCCTCCTGTGCACCATGGCTGCCACTGGGACTTCAGCACAGCCCTCCCAGCTCCTCCGGAAATGACAGGCACAGAAGGATTGGAGCAATACAAGGAGGGAGCAATTTCCTCATCTTATTCGCTCATGCTTATTGCTGTATAGACAACACCCTTGTCGATCCGAACTTTCTGCCGGACAGTGAATTGGTATTTGACTGCACAGCCCACGGGTGGAACAACTGTTTCCACCTCTGAAACCAGCTAGAATTGCATTTAAGCAGCATGTTGTCAACACTTGCTGCCTTCTGGCTCAATTGCTCTAAAATTACAGACAAGCTCCATTTGAAAGTACAGACAAGCTCAGACTGAAAACAGTTAACAGGACCTCTCTACTTAGGAATTAATTAGACTTGGTTGTTTTAGGATCCACATAATTGAGAAAGTAAGGGCACACTCAGGCCAAATCACTTCTGGCAGAGTCTTTCCACAGTACTACGTCACACCCTGATTTTGCAATCTATATCCACTGCTGCCAAACAGAGAGTAATGCTTCATTTAATCCACACCCTTGTATAATTTGGCTGAGAGTACTTCCTTTAGCCTGAAGGCACAGCAGTAATTATCCTACCATACACCAATTTCACGTAAATATAAATGGTGTTCTTTCGATAAAGTTTTTGGAATCTTCAAAGATTGCTGTTATTGTGTTCTGTATTTAGTGCAATTTTTAGTGAAATATTTTAATTAACTTGCCTAGAAGAAACATGAAAAAGAACATATAATAAAGGAACATGTGTATCTTTGATCTCAGTATAAACAATTCTAGCAAGTTTAACTAGAAAATGCAAACTCTTCTGACATTTATAACATCTTATCAATCAGATAGAGGAAACTGGATAACCAACCTTTTAAAATAGAAGAACTAGATTGTCATTAATGTTAATGGTTTTGTCTCCATGTCTTTACTATATTGTTGGAACATTTTTGTGGTTACATGAATCTATTTATGCACTTTTTGTTTTCAAATTAAAAAATAATTTTTACTACTCATTTTATAAATAAACACTCAGCTTTTCTACCTTAAAACAAGGTCCCGTATTTGTGCCTTGAGCCAAAACTTTGACATTGGCAACAGATGCTAGTGGCACAGTAGGGCACAGAGCTCTAAGGAAGTTCTTTCCCCTGCAGAATCACCTGAGCTGCCTGTGAGCTACAGTGAGGGCATGGCTGTGTCCTGATACTCTCAACTTTTATTTACTGCCAAAGTCAGCTGCAAGGTGGAACATCCCAGAGATGGCTCTAGTGATGGAGCAGAAGGAATAAGGTCAGGGAGGTACATGCAAAGGTTGGCTGCAGGTGACAACCAAGCCTTCATAAACTATTTGCGCTGAGGAAACTGAGACACAGTTTCTTCAAAATGTAAATGTTATAGCAAAATAGCTTATAAAAGAACCAGAAAGGAATGGAAAAAAAATAAATCTTGTGATGAATATTTCTATTGTTCTAAAAGAAAACTGAGAAAAATATTTTAGGTTAAATTTTTCAGTTCTCCCATTCTGCTATGAGCAAATAATACTACTACTAATAATAAAAGTTTTATTTTCTTTCTTCCTTCTCTCTTATACTTTTCCCCTAAGTAAGAGTGAGAGATACAAATATCTTAAAATGAATGATCATTTTCCCCAGGGGAGTTCCCATTCAAATCGGCACATAGATATATATAAAAAGCATTTTAGACCTAATGCTCTTCTGCTTTGGTAAAAATATTTTTACCTAATTTCAGTGCAGTTAAGTCAGTTCACACTTGCTGAAGATCCAATCTGTGGTGTTTAGCTGGTACTTTACTTTTTTTACAGTTCTCTTTCCCTCTTTCAAAAAGTAAGGAGACAAATCTGGTAATTTGATCTAAAACTTAATCTGTTATAATAATTTCTCTGTGATTATGCAGTGCTTTATAGTTAAAATAAATCCTTGTAATGAATGTAAAGGTATAATCTTTGATTAATAGGAGAAAAAAACCCCAGTATAACATACTCAAAAAATTAGGGACTAAAACAAGCCAACTTTGTCCATTTTAAAAGTGCTATTTTTCTGCACTTTCTCATAAAAGTTTTCAAGTGTTATTGTTATCCAAACTGGGGTGAGTGGGGATGTTTAAGTAATTCAGTTTCCAAAAGAAGGAAAACTGATCCAATCAAAGAGTTGTAATAGAAGCAATTGAGTTCTACAAGTAACAGCAAAATGTGAGAATTCTTTAAAGCTGCAATTAGATACTTGTTATAATGACAAAAAGCAATTCATATGTCTACATTTAGGAATGCAAAGGAAAACTACAGGCAAAATTCTCAATTTTTTTGGAAAACTGTCCCATTAGAATTAAATGAAAAGGCCACATTTCAAAAAAATTCCATTCTTATAAAAATGTTAGAAGAATTGTCTTGAAAGTTTTTAAAAGCTTAAATTTCTGAAAAATGTGACGGGCAGGATCAATTCTTCAAATACATGACATCGCAGGAAAACAGCAAATTGTATTAAAAGACAGAAACATAACTGAGAAGTGAGAGGCAAGTACTGGGCACATATTTCTTTCACCTTAATGCACATTCACCCTTTTCAAACACATGACATAATCTACTATAAGCAGACTTTAGCTTGCAGGAAGCTAACGATTCTGCAAACATTTCTTCTCATGTATTCTTAGACCACTTTCTATTTTGGCAGCACCTCTACAGGACATACTAATAGTGTGCTGTATTTCTATACAGTTTAAGGCTTGAAGACAACTGGTAGCAGACTACTAATCAAAGATATTTGCCTCACTGGACTGTCTGATCACATTGAGACCATTACGACCATCCCGTGGTGAACAGGAAACTTGCATTTCTCCCTCTGTGGCAGTAAGGATAAATAGGGAAAGATAAACATATCAGACCACCAGGGGAAAAAAAAAAAAATACTAAAAGCCTTTTGCACAGGCCTCAATGTCACTTCATATTTTCCTAATCAATATCACAGAAAAAAGCCCAGTAGAGTCACTGATACTAATGATACTGAGAGACCGTCTTTGTGAGATTATTAAGCATTCCTACTTCCCTCTTGTAAGCATTGTCTTATATAAAAGTAATGAAAACTAGTTTTCATCATCCCCTATTCCTCTGAGCAGCTTGTATTACACTCTAACTACTTTCAACTAATGGCCTGTGTAGTGAACCACTTTTAGGTATGTATTTGGTACTCTTCACCACAATATGCTCCTGCCCCAGTTTTAAGATGTGGGGCTAAAAAGAAGTATCTCAAAATGACTTAGAAATTATGGCAAATTGCTATACCATTTCCATAGCTCTGATCTGTGCAGCCCTGCAGGCTTAATTGCTTTCCCCATCACAGCAAATCTAAATGAAGCTGTTGGGTGAGCTAATGAGGCAACACACATTACAGTTCAACAGGGAATGGAATCTTCGAATACCCAGATCCTTTCAAGACAAAATCTGGAGTTCTTTTCTTATGTTTATATTCTCCACAAGAAGTCCTTTACACACACTCAAGCAATTTCTCTTAAAAAAATGAATAGGAAGAGATTTCACTCCCACTTTAGAATCTGATAAAATACAGTATTTACAGTAATATGTTAGGATCAAAAAAAAAAGAAAAAGGTACATATTCAGTGATCTGTGTGCAATTCAATTTGCCTGCATGGATTGGATCCCAGTAAACAGACTTCTGCAACTGGCGCTCCTACTGGCACTTTCACTAAACACAAATGGTCCCCCAAGGTCAGCATTATCTAACTTCGGCACAGCAGCGTGGGAAAGCCAGCAGTGCTGCTGGCTGTACTGCTTGCTTTCTCTTAGTCATCTTCTGTCTGTCAATCCATATTCTCAGTCCTCTTTGAAAATGCTACCAATTTGTATTCAAACACGGCCAGAGATATACTACAAATGTTGTATTTCACATTACACTTGAACTATGTAGTACACATACATGCAATTTTGAATTAATATAGACTTTGTCGTCTTTTTTAATATCTCTTCAGTCTCTTCAGGATATTTGGTTACTGTTTATTCTCAAATTTGAAAACCAAGCTATTCTAATAAGGAACTGGAATTCCGTTTTTCATTTGATACATTTTCAATGGTAGTTTGTGTGAGTTTTTCCTCCCCTAACAGTTTCTTAATAAGAGACAAAAAGAATAAGGCCACATTGAACTATCTTTCTACACACGTTCTTTCTTGAGTGGCACAAAATTATGTCAGAAGCAAGCCAAATACCCTCCCAGACAAACAAATAAAAACATTAAAGTCCTCCAGTACTGTGGTATTACTGAAGAGAGATATTAGACAGTTGGGGAGAAAGTATGAAATACTGAAAAAAAATTAATCAGTGATACCCATGTACATATGAGAGTGTAACTTCTGACAGTGTTTCTGCAGTATTCTCTGTAAAAATGTGAATTTTGCTGCTTGATGTACCTCCTTTTTCGGCTTCTAAAAAAAACCAAGAATCAAAATAGTATTTTAAGAGAATTTAGTTGATACATAAATATTCTTCATGTCTTTGATGTCGTAACCTATTTCACTGTTTGCTTGAGACTGAAAAAAAGGAGTTTTAAATAGTTATCAAATATAACAGGACTTAAATGTAAAGTCAGTTTTGTTAATATCTTCTGAGAGCAAGAAAAAGTGCTTTGAAGCTTTCCCTTTATACAGATAGGTGGAAAACACCTTTGACTGTCAGTTGTGTTAATGCAGAGAAAATTTCTAATTGTTCTCAACCCTGCCAAAGCGTTGTGTGTTTTGTTTTGGAGATTTTTTTAAAGATACAAGAACCATCACGTTTCTAGCACATACGTAATTAATTTTCAGGAGCAAGTTTAATTATAATAACTGGTTTTATTGAAGTCAAAATTTTGGTGGAAAGATCTGTGCAGTATTTACAGCCGAGCTTCAATCTCCCACATAGTTAACAATTAGGGTCACTGCTAATTACAATTACTTGAAACCTAAAACTTATTTTAGAAAACATGCCCTGAGCACAGTGGGAGTTACTGAAGAGTCACTGTTGAACAGAGCCTAAAAAAGCAGGCCGTTCCTTTCACGGCGTGCCATGGATCTGCAAAACAGTGTCTGAGAGTATAGGAAGGTGATTTCACTGTCCAAAGACGTTCACAATCTTATGGAGGGAAGGCAAATAAACCAGAGGGGATTTTAATGTCTCAGAGAATGGGTAACTGAAAGCTGGAGCTTTTGCTACTTCCTTATTTGTTTAAAAAATAACAACTAGGAAATGGGTTATCCTGGAAGAAAGTACGAAGATGAGAACACAACAAGGAAAAGCTAGGAATGTCTAAGACGAGGTCCTGGATGATGCTACAGTGCGGTGCTGCAGAATAGGACCACAGAATGGGTATGAAAAAACTAGCACTGAAGTATAAGCAGAGCTATACAGCACAAGGAAGGTATATCCTCAATTCTGACTATCAAAGGCAAGTCCTAGACAAATTTTCTTGTTACAAAAAAAAAAAAAAAAAGTTCAGCAAGCTTAACCATCACATACTTTTTAGGGACAGATTCCCTAAAGTGTACTTAGTGCACTTAGTACAATAATCAAGTAAGAATAATCTGCTATATATACAACAAGGCAAAATTTGAGTAAAAAATAGGACCAGCTGTAAGACTTCATGAATCCAAATTACAAAGGCAAAACTCAAAGTAGATGACTTTCTCTAAAGACACACATCTAGCAAACTTTCCAAATGATTGAAAAAGTTCTCTGCACAAATGCAGCTTTACTGAGGTAGACACAAAAAACTCCTGATTTGGCAACATGAGTAACACGCTCGATGAAAAATTCTGACTGACAGCTTATCAGGATGGACAGTAAGAAAAATCTAAATTCTGTGCCTTCCTCTCAAATTTGACACAATCTTTGCGAGAAGGTAGACAATACATTTCCTTAAATTTAAATTAATTTTGTTAAATTTTAAGAAATCTTCCTAATGACGTGTTTTGTACTTAAAGTGTAAGAAACAAGTTCATCCATGTCTTGTATCTGCTTTGTGGTACCTACTTGGCTAATTACTATTTGTCGAAACTCATTAGTTTTTTCTAGTAATCCTAACCATACTCTTGACAAAACTTTAAATGTCTCACACAGCATTCTATAGCATTCATGGAAAAGCAGTAGATGTTGTTAACCTTGAATTTAGCAAGACTTTCAACACTGCCTTCCAAAAGATTCTCATAGACAACCTGATGGAGTATGGACTATGCAGGCAGGCAGCGCAGCAGACTGAAAACTGGCTGAGCTACAGCGATCGAAGGTTTGTAAGCACTTGCATGGTATCTAACTGGAGACTAGTCACTAGTGGTGCACTTCAGGGGTTGATACTGGGGTCCATACTGTTTAACATCTCCATTAATGACCTGGATGATGGGACCGAGTGCACCCTCAGCAAGTCTACAGACGATAAAAAACTGGGAGTAGTGGCTGAAACACCCGAGGGATGTACTGCCATTCAGAGGGATCTTGACAGGCTGCAGAAATGGGCCACCAAGAACCTCACAAAGTTCAACTAAAGGGACATGCAAAGTTCTGCATTCGGGAGGAATAATCCCATGCACCAATGCAGACTAAAATACACAAAAAAAACCTTTACTGCGAAAATGGTCAAACATTGTAATGCGCTGTCCATGGACGTTGTGGAGTCTCCACCTTTCCAGATATTCAAAACCCAACTGGATGTGGTCTTGAGCACCCTACTCTAGGTGAACCTGCTTTTAGCAGGAGAGTTGGGCTACATGGTTTCCAGAGTTGCCTTCCCACGACAATGATACCATGATATTGACTTTACTCATCTCACATAAAGATCATTCTGTGCTTGTGAAAGGCACTGAAGCCCTCTATTTGATGATTAAACCACAAATTATTTGATTTCGAACAAAGTTAGGATATCTAAGCATCACATGTAAAACTCAAGATCACGGATAAAAACAACATAACTGAGCAAAATTTTTAAGGAGACAAGGAAGGATCTGATACTAGTTGGAAGTTACAGCAGCTGAGCATGCAGAAAACCAATCTCTAGCAGATTGTTTAACTCTACGTGGAGTCACTTCATAAAGATAACAGTTCACCTTTTTAAAAAATTACTTAAATAATCAGAAAGAGGTGCTCAGTGAAGTCTCTAAAACATTATAGAACAAAGGGAAGACTGAAATAAGAAGCATCTTTGCTATGACCCCATGAAAATTCAGGGACATAGGAACCCAAGTGGTTTCCAAGTAACTCAAGTTTGCTTTCACAAAATAGTGTTGCTGAGGGAAGGGGCTATATTAGAATGATAAATGGCACTGAAACATATTTTCAGTGTTTCATGAATTTTTCCTTCAAATAAAATACTTATATCTGTATGTTTCTTACTGTTTGACTGGAGTATTGTGAGAGCCTGTGGAGACAGGCTCTTTAGGAAGGACTGATAGAGAAGACAAGAATGGTGAGTGCTGTAGGGAAGGGAGGAGAGGCTCAAATGCGCAGAGCTACGGAGCAGGTGACAGGTTCTTCAAGAGTCTATGGGTCAGAATTGGAAGAGATGTCAAAAATATGGGCATTGTGGGAGGCACCTGCTACAGTCTGCCTGATCAAGAAGAGGAAGTGGATAAAGCCTTCTTTAAATAGAGCGAGAAGTCTCACCATCACAAGCCCTGACTCTCATGGAGGTTTTTATCCACCTCAATCTCTGCTAGAGAGACACAAACACAGGCTACAAGCCATTTAGACTTCTGGAATGCACTGGGGACAACTTTTTAATGCAGATGCTAGACAGGCTGACTAATGGGGCTGCTCCCCTGAGTACGCTAATAATGAATAAGGCAGGACTGGTTGAAGACAAAAGCAGCCCTGCCTTAGTGACCACGAGATAAGTGATCTTGAGGGAAGTGAGGAAGGTAAATAGCAGAACATGAACTGGGGCTTCATGAAACCCTATGTACATGTGAAAGTATGCACTTGAAGAAAAGCCGAAACATGCTATGTTTGTGAGTATACAGAACCCATCTGCTAAAATCAACAGGCATGTTTAAAATACATAGTAGTGAATATTACTTTTTTAAGTATTACAAAATTACTTAGAGCTATTTCTGCAAACATATCTGGATAAAAAAAGATCTAAAAGTCCCGAAAGATCTGCAGTATTACTGCTACTACGCATAAATTACAAATATGGACACCCCGTTTCTCCACAGTTTCTACCTAAATAATTAAATCATCTTGTTAAAAGAAGAAAGTGCTACATGTATCCAGCCTACTACACTGTCCATATCACAAGACATCATCTACAACCTTATCAAGTTAATATAGCATGCACATACACCAGTGACATGGTTAAAAAGACTGCTAACAGAGCTTTACACATGCTGCCTGTAGGGACTTTACTGTAATGGGAATTTTGCATTCTGCTTTAAGAAGCATTAAATACACAGCAAAATGTGACAGGAAAGTGTGAGATTGAGAAGACTGAATAACTAACAACATAACCCTCAAGAATATGCAACCATCTGCTGGACAAAAATGAAGAATCTCTGTATTACAAGCAGTTGTTAACAATGCAATATTCCAATAACTTAAGTACAGAAAAGCATATGTATTGTGTATATGAAACCAACACAGAAAAGAAAGGTTTTGTGCTTCCAGCACAATCCATAAATCAATAGATCTGTTTAAGTAGAGATTTTCTATTATTCAAAAGGAAAATTAAACTGGCAGTTAGGAGCTATGAAGACAAGCACCTATCTTCACACTTTAAAAGCAATGGGTAAAGTTGAAATAGCTGAGTAAATCTTTCTCACCCTATCACAGCAGAACAATCTGGAGGCCCCCAAAATGACAAATGTAATTTAGGATTTTAAAATATTTTCTCATAGGCAAACCTATTTCAGTTGTGGTCCACTAGTATTTGTATGGTCTTTTTCCCCTAAAGTTCTTCATTTTTTTCATTGCTTTCATGGACTGTTGAAAGACCATTAAAATGTATCTTTTTTTTTACTATACTTCTGGTGGCATTAACAGAGACATGGTGGGACAGCTCACATGACTGGAATGTGGTCATGGATGGCTATGCCCTTTTCAGGAAAGACAGGCCAGCCAAGCGTGGTGGTGGAGTTGCTCTTTACGTGAGAGAGCAACTACAATGTATAGAGTACTGTCCAGGTGCGGTTGAGGAGCGAGTTGAGAGTCTGTGGGTGAGAATTAAGGGGCAGGCTGGCAGGGGTGACACTGTTGTGGGAGTCTATTACAGGCCACCAGATCAGGGTGAGGAAGTTGATGAGGCCTTCTACGGACAGCTGAGCGTGGCCTCACAGTCACAGGCTCTGGTTGTTATGGGGGATTTTAACTACCCTGATGTTTGCTGGAAGGACTACTCAGCCAGCCAGCCTCAGTCTAGGAGGTTCCTCCAGTGCATTGACGATAACTTTCTGATGCAAATGGTGGAGGAGCCGACTAGGAGAGGTGCGCTGCTGGATCTCGTGCTCGCTAACAAGGAGGGTCTGGTCGAAGCAGTAAAGGTGGGGGGCTGCCTTGGTTGCAGTGACCATGAGATGGTGGAGTTCAGAATCTCCTGTGGTGGGAGCAGAATACCGAGCAGAATTGCAACCCTGGACTTCAGCAGGGCCGACTTTGGTCTTTTCAAACAATTGCTGGAGGAAATCCCGTGGGCAAGGCTGCTTGAAGGTAAAGGGGCCCAAGATAGTTGGTTAACTTTCAGGGACTGCTTCTACCAAGCTCAAGATCAGTGCATCCCGACGCGCAGGAAGTCAAGGAGGGGAGCCAGGAGACCTGCGTGGTTAAACAGGGAACTGCTGGGTAAGCTCAAGTGGAAGAGGAGAGTTTACAGATCATGGAAGGAGGGGCTGGCCACTTGGGAAGAACATAAGGCTGTTGTCAGAGGATGTAGGGAGGCAACTAGGAAAGCTAAGGCCTCCTTAGAGTTAAACCTGGCGAGAGGGGTCAAGGACAACAGAAAGAGCTTCTTCAAATACATGGCAGATAAAACTAACACCAGAGGCAATGTAGGCCCACTGATGAATGGGGTGGGTGCCCTGGTGACAGAAGATACAGAGAAGGCAGAATTACTGAATGCTTTCTTTGTCTCTGTCTACTCTGCCGGAGGCTGTCCTGAGGAGCCCCGTACCCCTGAGGCCCCAGAGGAAGGCAGGGCAATGGAGGAGTCTGCCTCAGTTGATGAGGACTGGGTTAGGGACCAGTTAAGCAATCTGGACATCCATAAATCCATGGGTCCAGATGGGATGCACCCGCGGGTGCTGAGGGAGCTGGCTGAAGTCATTGCTGGACCGCTCTCCATCATCTTTGCCAAGTCTTGGGAAACAGGAGAGGTGCCTGAGGACTGGAGGAAAGCAAATGTCACTCCGGTCTTCAAAAAGGGCAAGAAGGAGGACCCGGGCAACTATAGACCAGTCAGCCTCACCTCCATCCCTGGGAAAGTGATGGAACACCTTATCCTTGGTGCCATCTTAAGACATATCAAGGATAAGAGGGTCATCAGGGACAGTCAACACGGCTTCACCAAGGGGAAGTCGTGTTTGACCAACCTCATAGCCTTTTATGAAGACGTAACAAGGTGGATTGACGATGGCAGAGCAGTGGATGTGGTCTACCTTGACTTCAGCAAAGCATTTGACACCGTCTCCCACAGCATCCTCACGGCAAAACTGAGGAACTGTGGACTGGATGATCGGGTAGTGAGGTGGACTGCAAACTGGCTGAAGGAGAGAAGCCAGAGAGTTGTGATCAATGGGGCAGAGTCTGGTTGGAGGCCTGTATCTAGTGGAGTGCCTCAAGGGTCAGTTCTGGGACCAATACTGTTCAATATATTCATCAATGACTTGGATGAGGGAATTGAGTGTACTATCAGCAAGTTTGCTGATAACACCAAGCTGGGAGGAGTGGCTGACACGCCAGAGGGCTGTGCTGCCATCCAGTGAGATCTGGACAGGCTAGAGAGTTGGGCGGGGAAAAATTTAATGAAATATAACAAGGGGAAATGTAGAGTCTTGCATCTGGGCAGGAACAACCCCAGGTTCCAGTATAGGTTGGGGAATGACCTATTAGAGAGCAGTGCAGGGGAAAGGGACCTGGGGGTCCTGGTGGACAGCAGGATGACCATGAGCCAGCACTGTGCCCTTGTGGCCAAGAAGGCCAATGGCATCCTGGGGTGTATTAGAAGGGGGGTGGTTAGTAGGTCAAGAGAGGTTCTCCTTCCCCTCTACTCTGCCCTGGTGAGACCTCATCTGGAATATTGTGTCCAGTTCTGGGCCCCTCAGTTCAAGAAGGACAGGGAACTGCTGGAGAGAGTCCAGCGCAGGGCCACGAAGATGATGAAGGGAGTGGAGCATCTCCCTTATGAGGAAAGGCTGAGGGAGCTGGGTCTCTTTAGCTTGGAGAAGAGGAGACTGAGGGGTGACCTCATTAATGTTTATAAATATATAAAGGGTGGGTGTCACGAGGATGGAGCCAGGCTCTTCTCGGTGACAACCAACAGTAAGACAAGAGGTAATGGGTTCAAGCTGGAACACAAGAGGTTCCACTTAAATTTGACAAGAAACTTCTTCTCAGTGAGGGTGACGGAACACTGGAACAGGCTGCCCAGGGGGGTTGTGGATTCTCCTTCTCTGGAGACATTCAAAACTCGCCTGGACGCCTTCCTGTGTAACCTCACCTAGGTGTTCCTGCTCTGGCAGGGGGATTGGACTAGATGATCTTTTGAGGTCCCTTCCAATCCCTAACATTCTGTGATTCTGTGTGATTCCCTTGCATAAATAATATCCCCTACCTGTAGATCACCTTCAAGTATTAGTCAGTTTTGGAAGTCAGTTTTGGAAACAGCTACATTGGGAGCACACATGAACAGCTACAACATATTTTATGTTTGCTCATGCTATTCAAGAAGTCTCCATCAACATACTTATATGTGCTTCTGCATGAACTAAAACTCAAGACAACAAAATGTGCTTGTTTGAGCACTATTAGGTATAGCCATTTAAAAAAACTTAAAGTATATGTTCATGTTCTTTAAAGGGTTAGTCCACTTATTTTAAATATCCACAATATGTAAGACAGCAAATATATTCTACTGTTTCTGTAAGATTTACACACTATGGAAACAATAAGCAGCTGTTGTGCGATAGATTAATATTGTTATGGCTCTGAGCTCTTTTGTTAAGGTGGAAAATGGAAATGAAGAAGTTAATTGGTGCATGGCCATCTGCATTGTGAATTAGTAACTAAGAGCAATTCTGAGACTAGTGGTCAATCTTTCAATCCATGCTAAGGAACTTTTCCGCTGCTGTTCAGAAAAAGTAATCATAACTTGACTTGTGAAGAAAATTGTCTGCCTTTAGGAGATAATTCTATATAATTATAAAGACTATTCCTATCTTTATTATCTACATTTTAAATCTCTATTCCCTGTTCTTAGTTCCAACATATATTCCACCCTCCTCTGGACTTACTTTTACTCTTCTCAAGGACAGAAAACAAAACCACTTCAAAACTAAGGTTCCAATTTGCTTTCTTATTTTACAGGTACCCCCCAAAAAAAGAGAAAAAGCTGTGAAATTATCAATTTTATTATTAAATATTGTGATTAGCAATGCAACAGATATTTTTAGCAAAGTATGTATGACAAAAATGCATCAATTCATTGCTTACCTTCTTCTCAAAATCACAGAATAGTTGTGGTTGGAAAAAACCTTTAAGATCATCAAGCCCAAACATTAACCTAACACTGCCAAGTATCACTAAACTATGCCCCCTGAGCACCACATCTACGCATCTTTTAAACACCTCCAGAGATTTTGACTCCACCACTTCCCTGGGCAGCCTGTTCCAATGCCTGACAACCCTTTCCATGAAGAGATGTTTCCTAATATCCAATCTAAACCTCCCCTGGTGCAACTTGAAGCCATTTCCCCTTGTCCTATCACTTGTTACCTGGGAGAAGAGACCAACACCCTCCATGCTACAACCTCCTGTCAGGTAGTTGCAGAGAGCGATAAGGTCTCCCCTCAGCCTCCTTTTCTCCAGGCTGAACAGCCCTGGTTCCCTCAACTGCTACTCACAAGACTTCTTCTCCAGACCCCTCACCAGCTTCATTGTCTTCCTCTGCACTCTCCAGCACCTCAGTGTCTTTCTTGTAGTGAGTGGTCCAACACTGAGCGTGGTATTAAAGGTGGGGCCTCACCAGTGCTGAGTACAGGGGGACAATCACTGCTCTGGTCCTTCTGGCCACACTATTCCTGATACAAGCCAGGATGCTGTTGGCCTTTTTGTCCACCTGGGCACACTGCTGGCTCATGTTCAGCTGGCTGCCAACCAACATGCCCAGGTCCCTTTCCTCTGGGCAGCTTTCCAGCCACTCTTCCCCAAGCCTGTAGCATTGCCTGGAGTTGTTGTGACCAGAGTGCAAGACCTGGCACTTGGCCTTGTTGAACCTCATACAATTGGCCTTGGCCCATCAATCCAGCTGGTCCATATCCCTCTGTAGAGCCTTCCTATCCTTAAGCAGATCAACATTCCCACTTGCTGTCACCTGCAAACTTACTGAGTGTGCACTCAATCCCCTCATCCAGATCATTGATAAAGAGATTAAAGAAGACTGGCCTCAATACTGAGCCCTGGGAAACAACACTCATGACCAGCTGCCAACTGAATTTAACTCCAATTACAACAACTCTGAGTCCAGCCATACAGCTAGTTTTTTACCCAGCAAAGTGTACACCCGTCCAGTTTCATACTGTTCTAGGAACTTACAGCACTAATAAATCATAGAATCATTTCGGTTGGAAGAGACCCTTAAGATCATCAAGTCCAACCATAAGTGTACAGCTTAAAAAGAAAATATATTATGAGGGAATATGTATCACTATTGTACTGTATCACACTGAATGATATGAACAATACCACATTTAACAACCAGGACACTCTCTGAAAAAGTTGCACAGGAAAAAATCCTCATGGAAGTTCTTACCCATTACCTACAGAGAGTGAAGAAATGAAGAAAGAAACTTACCACTTTTAGTAGTGAAAGAATACAGAGGATTCAGTGGAGTGCTCAGAGTGCCTGTAAGACTTAGCTTGGAGTGTGGTGGCAGCGATGATGGTGCAGGAAGCGAGAGATTTGAGCTCGCCTGTAATAGGAAAGACAAATCAGAAAGTGAAGTGTAATTTCCTGGGTTACTTACTGATGCAACAGCTACAAGAGAAATATTTACTTACTGTAAATAAGTATTAAATTCCAGGAAAAAAATAAGATCCAAGTCGATGATAAACAACAATTTCAATGATGGGGGGTTTTTGTTCGTTTTTTAGAATATTTGTAGATAACAAATTTGGAAAAATTATTGGCACACCTATAAATTGAATTGCATGTTTACATGTGGACACAAACTCTCAAGCAGAGCAAACAATAGAACTGTTTCAACTGGCATCTCATTGCATCTTTGTGTATAAAAATAAAATGATATTAATATATGGTTATAAATTTATAAATTTAAAATAAGTTCCCATTTTTTGAGTACTCAAACTACATCTACAAAGATTACTCAATATTAGAATGAAAGGGAAAAAAAAATCTTAAACCAGTCCTAACAAGAAACCCATTTCTGCACATCAATAAGGCATAGTTAGACTAAAACACCAGGCACTTGCTTTATGTAAACTACACAAAAAATATTTGCAGTCCTAATTTGCATAGAAACAAAGATAATGCAGTTAAAATTTGGTTTGCTATGGAGTTTCTTCATATACATGCAGCTATCACAAAGCAAAAACCTTTCCCAAACTTTATTCTTGACAGATTATTCAATACAGCCTATATAAAAAAAATATTTTAACAATCTTAGGTTTTTACCGTGAGCCAATCGAGAATTTTACTGTTTGTTAAGCATATTTTCACTGGCTAACTTGATAATACAGCCAAAGGGGAAGGAAAATAGGCCTTAAATAAAATATTTGTAACTTTCTTCAACAAAATAGATTCATATGCTAAAATTTTAGAGAGTTATCTACATTAAAACCCCCATAATTATTGATCCTATCAAAAGTCAAGCCTATTTCACAATATAGAATAAATGAATATGGTCACTGAATCCAACTAAAAGCCCACATCCCGTGGATCACTCCCTTTGGCCTCTGTAAACTCTACATCAGACCTTTAAACTTTAGTTGTGGTTCAAAACAGAACAATAACAGTTTGCAAATTTTCTGTTAATAACTACTACCTTGTATATTCAGTCTGAAGAAAGGAGGCAGCTAAAACAAAGTGAATCAGTGGCTTATTTCCAGAAGTGATATAAATTATAACACTACTATTTCTGCCATTTAATTAATAACAAATAATTCAACAGTTTTCACTAATGCAGAATATTTGGCCATTGACAGGTGTACTGGGATGCAGGTAATACAGCACTAAAAACATGTGTTGAGTAACCCGACTGGGCCATAGAGGATATTTGCTGTCATCTCCTCTGTATTGCTATACTAGACCTTCATCTTAATGTATCTGGTTTTTCTGTAGCAATATGGATTTCATTCTACTGAAATAAGTTTATAATAAAAATTGTCTTCTACTAGTTAAGCACTCCCTCAGCAACTGCACGCAATTGTAAAGACTGTACTCCAAAACTGACCAGAAAGAAAAGCAAGATAGAAAAATCATATCAACCACTGAATATGACAGAAAAGCATTCAACCAACTAGATTTTACTGCAGTGCATAAATTTAACAGAATGTTAGTAAATAGTAGTTCTGAAATATACGCAGAATGAACAGGCCTGTTTTTTGAGCAACAGCGAAATCAGTCTGCTTTTCTTACATTTACATATACAAGTAAGTTTCATGAAAATAAAGTTTTCTCTGACACACACAAATACCGTGGAAAGCCATTAGCTTATGTGTTTACATGAGCACAGAAAAACAAGCAAACATGTTGAGCTCAGCTTCCCAGTGTTTCATCTTGTTTTCTCCTTTTTCTGCAGTAACACAACTGGGAAGATCTCCCCCCTGCATTAGTTTCTTGCTGAGTACACACTACACCATCAGTGATACAAATGTATGTTTTCCAGCCAAGTATTGACATGAAACTTTCTGGACTTCTCTTTCAAAAAGCTGTTTTCAGATACTACCAGGGAATGAAGACAGGTTGAATGGATCAGCCCTGGAAAACAAACTAAACACAGCAGAGCAAACCACTCCAAACTAGCACTTAGATATATTGTGGTTCATCCTGGGGGGAAAAAGTATCAGGAGAAACTTGCATTGATTGTGGTGCTTTAATGAATTACAGAAGAGATATGGAACTCTGTATGTAAATTATTTCTGTATAGCATTTAATTCAGTTCTTTATTTTCCTGCTCTGTTACCCAAATACTCTCATTATAAATGCCAAATAGCATACTTTGAAATAATATGCAATCAACACATACATTAGAAGATTGAAAGTACACTCCTGAAGATTTAAGAAAATCAGCCTTTTAAAAATCCAAAATAAGTTCTATCTGACAACTACTCCTTCCTTTCCAAGTCCTTAAAAACAAGATAAAAAAAAATTTTATAAAAGAGATACTAAAAGGAAAATTTTAAATTTAAGCAGTCTTACAGGAGGGATTGATTCCTGCCCTTAATGGCAATGAAATTCAGCACAGGTGAGGTATAAAAGACACCCCATCCAAAGTAAATGCAAAAATCAGTGGGGTTATAACTTTTCTGCCACTAGCTCTTGAGTATTATTTAAATCTCTAAAAGGCCTAAAGAGAAAAAAACCCCACAACATTGTAACAGAAGGAACCACTCAGCTAATAAATGTGGACTAATGATTCAGCAGAATAGTTTCCAGGTGAACTACATCGTCCTATGAAGAATAATTAACTTTCCTACCACAGACAGACATAAGACTACCTACAGAACAGAGTGAAGCAATCAGGTTTTTTTGAAATGCATGCTGTGGGAAGGCATTGCTTAATACCTGTACAACAACGAGTAAAGTTGGCTAAGATAGCCAACCATCAATCTACTTATTTTTCACAACAGGCTCCACTTGCTTCATGCACAAACCACAGCTTTATCAAAGACAAAGTTTACTATTATCCTGAATTGAGTAAAACTAAGAGTTGTAACATTCATGTAGTCTTTGTAATGAAAAAGGGCACCTACATGATTTCCCTCAAGTTTAAATAAAGCTGATTTGCATTTTTGTGTGTGTTAGGGTAGCTCTATGCAAATTATGCAAATACACAATTTCAGTGGAACTAGTTTTCACATTAAAAGTGAATCGCACAAGACAAAAAACAGAATACTGAAAGGCTTGACAAGCTGACAATAACAATATATCTTTTTTCCTGAGAATGCAACTTCATGATCTTTGCAAGCAATGTAATTGACATTTCCATATATACTTGCAAGTCAAATCGAGTTGGCTAGCTCTATCCTACCTCTTATTTTTTTTAGTTTTAGGCTTCCCTTTTAAAACTTTAGGTCTCTAGGACATTGTTTTTAAAGACAGTTTAAAAAGGTTATTAGACCATGATTCCTAAGAATTTAAAAGTTGTCAACTGAATTAGAAATAAAACCAATACATAAACACTGCTATTTTCCTCAGTAGAAGAAAATACATTGGTAATAATGCTTAAAGTAGGAGTATAGGAGTACAGTACTACAGCTTTTAAATTTGCAATGTAAGTTTCAATAAAGTTTAGTGTTAGAAGGGCTCAAGCAAAGGCTTGACAGTCCATAGATAAAATTTTGTATTGCAGGTACAATCAAGTAAAAAAGCTATTCCAGCCTGCTGAGATGTTGCAGCATCACCTTGTTGTTGGCCATAAACGTTCACAGAATTGGCAATGTTTTAACAAGAGTGCTCAGTGTTTTATACATAATGACCCTCTGGATTTCATCTTCAGGTAGAAGTTGTAGTAAGATACTACAGAATTCTTTTCTTCCGGAGCTGCACTAAAACCCAGAAGCCAAGCATGGTATTTCAGAATCTGCCAAAAACAAGATGACCTGGAGGACAGATTCCTACAAGACCGACAAGGGTAGCATAAAAAATACACACTGCTCTGGCATCCAGCTCTGCCTCTAGGTCTTTGTTGAAGACAAAAGGAGAAGGTTCCAGCTTCTTCCACTTCATGGTTTAGATAGTATTGTCTTTATGCGTTCACTAAAAAGGTTGGATTTTTTTTTTTTTTTGAAAAGCAGAGGCTTTAAATTCTATTCCGTTTTCACACAACAAGATACGTTTAGAATCTCAACTAAATTCTGAAAGGAGACCATCCGGAAGGACTAGACAGTATAGTATTTGATGTATACTATACCAAACATCATATATGAACATACTTTATAGTCATACAGCTAAATGATGGAAGTTGAGTACATTTGATGCAATCCAAGGTATAAGCTGCTGGATTCTCTCAGAGTACCTGCTCCCTTAAAGAACTCTGGCATATTAATTAATACACTCACAGGATAAAAATATTTCAAGCAGTTTTAAGTAGTTCTGTATATAGGAAAAAATACTTTTACATTCTACTTGTCTAATACCGCACTTAAAACCCTCTGAGTATCAGAATTTTGGTGACCACTTTGATAGCCTTTTAATAATATTTTTCAGAAATACATCACGAAGTAAAGACTGGAAAAGCCAAACATCCTTTTAATTCATTTAGAAGTATTCACATATTAAGCAATGAAGCAGCCAACATATAATTGACTCCAGGACTAGTACTACGGAGTACATATAGATGCTATCCTTAAGTGCTACAAAGGTTTTTTTTTCTCCTTCTTCAAATTACAGCATGAAAGTTTTGACATCTAAAAATCACAATTTCAGAGCTAGGATGTTATACCTGTAAAAGAAGCCCTTCTCCCCATATCTACATAATCACATAATCTACGTATATCACCCTCTTGTTAGGCAAAGTTATAAACAGGTATTTTAATTGCTGAATGGAAGAGAAGTTTAAAATAAACAAACAGTAACAGTGAATGAAAAGCACTTATGAGTTCTTTCAGTGACTGGAGACCAGTTAAGTGTTTTCCTATCAAAAACTTCCGTGAATAGAAACATAACATTAGCATTAGTTCCTTGAGGCAGAGATAATTGCTGCCAAGGTTCACTATACTCTAATTGTCTGGTAAAGTAGCCAATTCTGCATTCTGGTTTCATAGAGAAATTAATATTTACCTTTTGTAACAAAATGTCTGAGCTTTCGTGAACTGCTAAAGCTTTAGCCCAATAGTCTACTCTTGATTCTAATGACACATTTTCTGGGCTAACAAGAATGGTAATGTTGCAGAGGAGAAGAAAAGAAACTTCCTCTATCATTCACTGAGGTTCCTGTTTGGTAGCAAAGAAGAAAAACAAACAAACAAACCAAAACCAACCAAAAAAACCCCAAAAAACATTGGTTCTAAAGTGACCTGATAAGGAGGCACTGGCCACAACACAAAAATCCAAGCTCATACAACATCAGAATATTCTCTATCTACCTTAAACCAAGTTTTAATGTATTCTTATTACATTTGCAAACCATATATCTAATTCATAGACCTCCAAACTTGGCACTTATGAGTTAATTTTATATCCATTAATTACCGCTGTTAAGTTCACGCACACTGAGCCCAGAGACCCCCATGGTGGCAGATCTGCTGTTCAGAGGTTCCAGCACTTTTGTCTCATAAAACATAGCCCCAGCTGTGACCTCAGGCCAGGTTTACTGTCTACAAGGTATGCTGCCAACATCCTTGTCCCAACATGGTAATCTCTACATGTCTGTGACAAGGCATTGGCACGCAAACACGACCCAAAGACCAGTAAAAAGCCTACGTAGTTTCCAGTTCCCTTCTGTTTTTCCCGTCAGACGAATACATACAAGATAACACCTGCATTCTCATTTGGAATTTCATATTCCAACTCTTTTACAGGGCAGCCTGCCACCGTATGCCTGGCTTAATAAAGACTCCTTTCTCTGTTTTCACTTCTCTGTACTCAGACGTATTAGCACTTTCTCACATATGTGGCTGAATAGCAACTTCTATAAGGCCTACTTTGACAAACACTTCAGCAAAGCATTTATGAGAGTATGCATTCTAACAAGTCCTCCAACAAAGCCTGCACTTAGATATGTATACCATTTTTCACATGAAAAAGGGAGTTATGCTTATCCAAAATTGTAATTCCCAATTACAAATTAGTAGAAATTTTAAGTTTCAGTGTTGATATATTATAGTCTGAGGCTGTCCAGAATCTCTGATAATGCAGGCAGGCAATACTGTATCCACATGCAAGAAACGATCCTATCCCTGCTTGGAGAGGAGGTATCACTGTACCCTGAGTCTCATGTTGGATTGCAGAAAATATAAATATCAAGAGTCCTTTCAATGAAAAGAAATCCCTTACAAATATCTCAGGGGTTCATAAAGCCCTGCAAGGTAATACTCTCAGTTTTCATAATCGTCACTGTTCTGTGACAGACACTGGACTGGATGTGGGCTCTTTCAACCACCATCCTGTACCACTTGGAAAACTCCAGGGTTAGAAGACCCAGATGACCTTTCTGACATATATATGGCCCATGGGTAGAGGGTTTGGAGGATGCTGTCCAAAACCTTGATCATGACTCCACTCACATTAGGCTTAACCCAAACTAGTCACTGAGTAATGAGAGCCTAGGGTTACAAAATTTCAGTAGCTGAGAGTTATTCTCTCAAATGCAGTTGCAGGCATATCTATTTCACCCAGCTACATGGTTCCATGGAAGTACTAAGTGGTTCTGCTAAACCAGGTTTGCCTCCCACAACCCAGAACACCTAGCTAATCAAGGACTAAACAGTTGCAATGATAGAGACTCCCAGAAATTCATTATCCTTGTCTTCTTCCTCAGATGACAAGACATCCAGAAGAGTAAAAATAATTTATTCTGGAATGTTTTCCCAGACACAAGGTGACATGCTCCATGATCTCCCTATTGTGCCTCTCTCTGACTGATAAACAACTTGAAGGCACCAGGGCTCACTTGTAGATGAGCAGGAACAAACAAAAAAACCCAAACAAACCCCAACAAACCAGAAACCAGGCTTGCTTCCTTATGCGAGGCCACATGTAATTGTAGAGGCAACAGCACCATGTTACCATTATACATGCAAACTATAGTGTGGTATTTCTCTAAAGGGGTCCACTGCAAACTCACAGCCCAGAAAGCAAAGGACTGTGAAATGGCTTTCTTTTGGATAGTTTCAAAGTACAGGCATAATGGGGACATCCAGGCCAGGGAACCAGACTACATCTAACCCAAAGCAAAATGCGTAAAGCATGATCAAGAGTACCTACAAAATCCTCAGCAACAACTGCTTTCCCCTACTCATCTGCTTTGTTTGTGCTTTGCTACTTATTAATGCAGACAAAACCGAAAATTTTATATTAAAAAAAATCTATATGCACTCAAAAGTACTTAAAAATTAGAAATAATAAGTGCAAACCCAAATGCAGTTCATGTCATGTAAACAGTAATTATTACTCCACAGCTATTGAGGAATATTCTGCATTCTTGTTGCATGCAAAATTGTCTCAAGTTGAGGAATTCCACTTAAACAAATTTATTGCCAGTTACAAAAGGTTTAAATACTGATTTGGGTATTGAGAAACAAGACAAATAGTAAAACAATTACCTGAAGAAAACACTTTTCCTGCCTCTTTGTCTCAACTTTGCTTCAGACACCTCTCTCTCCTCCTCCTTAGTCACCAGTCTCCTTGCTTTTGCCATTGTTACCTTCAGTCCCTTTGGTAAGGTGGTAGTGCAGGACAGCAGGATTAGTGCAGAGTGGTGAGCTCTCTTTACTTTTGTTTCTTACCCCTTTCAACTGCTTTAGTGCATGTACTTCACTGGCCAAAATCCCCTCAGGGATCACACCTGTCCGCCATGGGTTCCTCCACAGGTTTCAGTCCTTTCAGAGGTGTACCTCCTCCTGTGTTTTCTTCAGAGTGTCCTCACACATCTCCTCCTGTCTTTCCCTTCATGCCTACTCCATTTTCTCCCCCTGTATCTCCATTTGTGCATTGCCCTCTGTCTTTTGAATCACCTTTGTGCTTCCTTGTGTCTTCTTCCGTGCCTGCTCACATCCCTTCTCCTGTATTCTCCCGTATTGTGCCTCCTGACATGTTTTCCTTTGGCTTTCCTCCTCTGCTCCGGTGTCTCTTGTCCCTAGTAGCTACCAACATTTCTTTAATATGTTTTCACAGAGGATCTATGTGCTCTTCAGTTTGGTTCCAATTTCAGTTGTGCACTCACTCAATATTGTTCTCTGTGGAACTCGCTGAAAACGGCTGTGCCCAGCACAGCGCAGCCCATGATCTCCTCCCACACAGGTCAGCCCTGCAGCCCCCCCTGCCATTTATGCCACAAACAATTCTAGAGGTGAATAGAGAAGAAGGAGGGAAAAAAAAAACCAAAAATACTCAGCCATAATGATCTATGGAGTAGATCATATGAACAGCAATGCACATTGACAGAAAACATCCTTTGTCATCAATACTTGATAAACAAAAAAATGAGATTTTATGTGGTGAATCTCTTCCAAAGAGCTACTTACAGGTGCATTAATATTAGTGAGAGATATATTAATTTCTGAAGAACAAGTCCTAAGACTACATATATACCTTTTGTTACACATACCAGTCCCAGAATATGAACTTTGGCTGCGGAGACCATATACTAGAAATTAATTAAATTTGACTTACCATAACAGAATCAAGTTTTTGTTTCACCTTCTGCATTCTCATTGATGCTCTTGCAACGCTGGCAAACTGATCTGCTGGAGACATCAGTGCACTTTTTTGTATAGGAATTTCAGCAAAACTGCTACAGAACTGTGGCCCTCTTGGTGCAGCTGTATTAAGTGATGAACTGAGATCTTTTACGAGTTCAGCTTCCTGTTGTGCAACTGTAGAAATAACCGATATTAATGTGTCAGGTGAAGCCTTACTTTGCCATGGAAAAAATAAATAATTGGTCACTGTCATTTCATCAGACGTGTCTTCAGTGAAACACCATCAGAATCTGTACTAATAGTGCTACAGCGAAAACTTGAAAAATGCCACGAAATTTTCCCCATACTACCCCATTTCCCCCTAACACTTACTGATCACGTCTTCCTTTTGTTATCTGTGTTCGGTAATCTCTCACACAAAACTGGTATTTTTGTATTGCTTACAAACAGTAGTGTCCTCCATACAGAAATATTAGGAGGGTGAGGGGGAAGAGAAAGGACTGTTTCCAAAGGCAAAGAAAGTTATATAGCTTGTACTGAGTTCAACTCAGCTATTTTATTAATACTAGGCATATTTCACATTTTTTCCAGCTGAGTTCAAGTGAGCTTATTAAATATTAGAGTAAAATTTCAGAAGTTGCTAGACATATATACAAGCACAGGAGGCATTCTTAGGAGGTAGCCTGCTCTAGAATAGGATACTGTTGATTAAAGTTGTGCTGTCACTTAAACAAAATGTTTGACTTTTGCAATTTTTTGTACTGTGGCCTCAAGCAAACAAAGGCTAAAGGAATTCTTCACGAAAATTTTGACCAGGGTATTCATAAAACTGTGAGTGTATGTAAAATATGTACTATTGGGGTCTTAAAAACTGTGTCAGTGACTAAAATTAGTATTACTATACGATTAACTCTTTCAGCACTAAGGCAGTAAGACTATCTTCTGAAAGCAAAGTGGGGGCTTTCAACCAAAAAAGGAACAAAAAATTAGTAACAGACAATGTAGAAAAGACCACAACCTATGCAAAATGTTATCATCACCAGTGACTTAGTTAAGCACATAGATGATACAAATAACTACCAGTGTGATACCTGTGTGACGTCCAAATACACACACACGCATATATATTAATCTACCCTATTAGCTGCTGAATAGTGAAAAAAATTTCCATTGCTCTCTAGAATGAGAAGTTGAAGTTTAGCGCTGAATATTAATTGTGAAGTCATTCCACTTTATTTTCCTGTAAAAGTCAACAAGTTCAACAAATAAATAACCTAAATTGTGAGATTTGATATGAGTAATCTCATTAGTTACTTAAAAAGCAAATGTCTGAAGACAGGATTAGCTTTATAAATCTATATTCACTGCAAATGTAATTCAAACAAAAATCTGTTACAGTATGTATAATTAGTATTATCTACTGTATAGATCCAACACAACACCTGAAACTTTGTCTTTAAGTGAAACGGCGACACTGCTGAAGCTAACCACAAAAACACAACATCAGAAAAGCCTGCAAAAGACAGTAGAAATTGTATTTTGTATATTAAAAATGCAAAGTTGTCATTTATAGCTATATTCTCTTTAGTATAACATGGGGAATAAACGTGTATCTCCCATAATCACACTACAGACATAAAACCTGCTTATAAAACAATTATTCTCTCTCATATTAATTAATTTCTACATAGCTCCTTAATATGATTTTGTAACATAGCCAGCACAAAATAATGAGATTTCTATTAAGCTATTCATTAATTTTCAGAACAATCCTATTTTCTGACTCTATAATCCACCTTGCTACTGAAAAATGGCTTTTAAATATTTATATGACACAGTCTATGCATGATAAAGTGTTGTAAGAATCACACAGGATGGCATACAATAGCATATTTAAACTCAAGGTTGCAAGGGTCCTTTGGTGATTGGTGAGGCCAAAGACTTGGCTCAAAGCAGGGTCACCTAGAGCAGGTTGCTCAGGGTCATGTCCAGTTGGGTTTTGGTATCTCCCAGGATAAAGATGTGTATTATCATCAAATGCCTGCTTTCTTTTTCCCTTAAAAGAAGTACAAATACTAGCAAATAACTTATCAAAATAAATTATTTAGAGGTGTGTATCAAGAAAATCTGTACTGTACCTTTATAATCATAAATGTATACCAGTATTGGCTGGTTTTGTCCAAAGGCACAAAATGACACCATGTGTTCATGTGGATGAAAGGCAACATCACGAAGTGCAGATGTGAAGGACAGTTCAGAATATATGGCCACCTGATCCCCTACAGAAGTGAAATACATTCATTAATACTGTGGAAATATATTTGATACAGCAAAATAACAGCTGGTTAAAGATCGTATTACTACAGTGCAGCGACTGCCACTGTAAATCAATATTTTTCTATCAATTTCCTTATTGAAAAGTAATATTTGGCGTAAGACAAAAAAATATTGCATGCTTTCAAGTTATTGAATAAGTCAGAAAAGTTAGTGCTGTTGCAACAGCTCCAGGAAACCCCAGAGAATGCATCAGATCAGCTGAGTTCTCTTGTTCTGATAAGCGAGTTCTGGAACGGTGGCGTTCCACAGTATTTGTGCTTGCATTTTGCCAGAGATAGCTGGTTTAGTTGTGGATTTCAATTATATAATACTGACAATAGGAGTGAAGGGTGAGCACAAAATTATTTAAAAATAAATAAAATTAGCTCTTCAGCTGATGGCATTATGAATGCAAGTGCAGTCTGTAAGCAAAAATCAAAGCCCAATTAAAATATACTACTATTAAAAGTAACATTTCTCCTTCCTTTTATTCTTGTTTCAAGGTTTCAGAAAAATGACGTAGTGGCCTGGATGTAAGCTAATATAGGTGGAAACATGGAAAAAAACTCAAACCAGAACTCTTGATTAGCTGCCAGTTTAAAAATATTCACATCTTCCTTTTTGGAAATTATTTAGATCATAATTTGATTCAGAACATAATGTCACCAAAACAAAAAAGTGTATTCTGCTGCATTCTGCTGTTATTTTTGTCCCTGTTACCGTACTGTACAACGAAGATGACAAACTCTTTACCTTACATTTGCTTAACATTTTTCCATGTTTGTTTGTTTGTTTTTATTGGGTTTTTTTGTTTGTAGGTTTGAGGGGTTTTTTGTTTGTTGGCTTGATTTTGGGTTTTTTTTGTTTGTTTGTGGGTTTTTTTGACAGCTATTTTGAAACTACTCGGTTTTGGGAATAATTCACAAAGAAACCTTATATTCCAAAGTCCAAAAATATTCAGAGGCTCTGATCACAAAACGACATATCTGACTGAAAACATTTTTGTGCATTCCATTTTAAGACCCTCATCCACATGTGAAGAATTGCAGTACAGAGAATGCTGAACTTAAGGTGCTCCATTCCTGCTGGATATTACAAATGCTATCTCTGCCTATTAATTCCTCTAAATTCCTCTGCCTAAATTCCTCTAAAGAATAAAATCTTACAGATTAATTAAAGCTATTTAAAAGATGGAGCTAAGTTTTCAGGATTTATTATAAGAACATCTTACTGAAGTTTTATTCCATCTCAAAAGTGTTTCAATATAGCTTACAAAACCCTTTCCCCCCCCAGTCTTGACAAACTGGCTTAACACCATAAAATCAATTAGTTACCTGTTTCTGGATTCCAAACATAAGCTTTTCCATCTTCACTTCCAGAAAATAGGAATGTACCACACGGTGTTAAGGTGCTGTGAATCTTTTCTCTGTAATTCGTGGCACCTATGTATTTCTTCGTAGCCAAGCTAAAGAATAGTTTGCAAATGTAGCAGATACATTCAGAACGGACAAACTTTCAGAAACCTCTGAAATTTTTATGTGTCAGTCCCCCTCTCTGTTCCTCAGAAAAATCACTACACCTTGCATACCAAATAGATATGCAAACATTCACACTCTGCAGAGTGCAGTTTTTACCCTTTCTTTTCCCTGGCTTTCATAATGCACCTGAAATTACAGATGCAAGTGTACATCCTTGTCTTTCAGTAGAAAATTGAAATACTCAGATCTAGAGAATGGATATAGATGTATTAATTTACGTTTTCTTGATCCTGGGTTTGGAGAAAAAAAAAAAAAAAGAAAAAAAAGGAAATTGGCACTATTGCGCCAAGATCTGACAAAGTTTTTCATTACACTTCCTGAGCTTGATTACATTCCAGTAGTGCTTAAATTTATCCAGCTCCCTTTAGCTCTCCAGATAAATGTCTCCTTGGTCAGAAAACAAGCAGTAGAATCAACAAGTTTCAGACACCAATATTGATTTACTGTTAACGTTAACATTTTTAATATTATTGTGCTACTGATCTTTTTTTTCAGTGAAGCTTTACTGGTCAGAATAGTAATAATGGCCTACTAATGAACTACTGTCAAACAGTTCATAGGCATCAAGTAAGAGATAACCTGCAAGAGGATGTAAAGAAGCATAAGCCAGCTTGTAAGTGGCTATCTCAAACATGAGGTACAGCTTAGAAAGAGATATGAAAGTTCAAAATGGAGACTAACACAGCAGTGATACTATGATACAGAATTTAGGGTAAGAAGAATGGCAATATGCCACAACAGCTCTCAAAGACAGTAGACAGTAATTTTTAAAATGTGTTACTGCAGAAACAATGGAATTATGCTGGGAGAAGTGCAATGCAGTTAATATGACAGGAAAACTATTTTTAAAAATATTCTGAATAAATATACCTTACAAGCAATTCTACTTGGCTTTAGTGATCACAGTGCAAGACCATATTAGCACAAATAAAAGTTTTAGTTGTGTGAGTAAGAAAGATAGTATCTCTGAGATGTCATGTGGAAGAGCTCTGCAAGATGTAAAACTAACCTGTATATGAAACCCTAAGGAGAGCTCTGAACCAAACCCAAATCCCTGATCACATACCTGAGTGACAGGACAACAGTATTATCCAAAAAGATCAAAAAAGCAAGTTGAAAGAGGAAAGTTAAGAACAACTAGCTGTCAATCAAAGTGAATTGTGTTGATCTGTGACCTCCACCCCCTCTTTTCTCATGCAAGGAATGAACAACTAATGCTGACGTGCAAAATTATCACTGCAGGGTATCTGACTCTGTGGTTTATTGATAGGCTTAAGCCAATGTAACTGTGGGCTGCACTCAAAGCAGCAGTCCCTGCTGCTGTCCCCTCCACTCTTATTTTCCCAGGCTCTCCTTCATTTCTTTAGTGTTTGGGAAGCTATCAGATGAGTTAGATCAGATAGCTGATTAAAATGAAAATTAATCATTTGTATTTGTAGGCTGATTTTAGTTGGATCAGTTCACTGATCTGACTTACCCTGCATCGAAAGATCTCTAGAGCTGATAAAAAGGAAATGCTAGGAATACATGGCCGAAGGTGTGGGGGATAGGAGGAGATGGTGTGCTCTATGGATAAACTGGCTTAATAAATGTGAAACTGCACACCATATTAACCCTTTCTTAGACATTAACATGCATGCCCATTTTTCTCTCTTAAACTAAAACTCTGCACTTTTTAGGAATGCTAGTGATAGAAGGTCACTATATTCTTCAAAAACTACAGGTTTCCTCTGTCAATCCATCAATTTCATGCTTCGATTGACTGGACAGTTTAGTCTTCTAGCACAGTCATTATTATTTATCATTTACAGGAAAAGATGAAGAGTGCACTATAAAACTAGAAAGTCTTTAGCTAGTTCAAACATCCAACCCAATTTATTATTTAAGAGTAAGATTTTCTGAGAATGTCTATATATATATATACACACACATATATATACACACAAAATATGTAGTAGTTTCTCATACTATGAGAGCATAAAGGTATTTCTCCCAGGTAATTTCATGTAGAACACCAGGGACCTTTGATTTTCTGCATGGCGAGGTAAGAAAAGGAACCCATGAAATTAAGGAATAATCATTTAGATGTGCCTTTCCAGAAGAGAATGTTCAGGTGCATCTTATCAAAACTGATAGGAATAAGACTCTTCTCAGTTTCACTCAGTGAAAGGACAAGAGGGAATGGGCACAAACTGAAATATAGGAAATTCTGTCTAAAATTAAGAAAAAACTTCTTTTACTTTGAGGGTGAATCAACACTTGAACATGTCGCTCACAGAAGTTATAGACTCTCTACCCTTCGAGATTTTCAAAACCCAACTAGACAATGTCTTGAGTAATATGCTGTCATTCTTTGATTATTAGGGTTGGACTGGACACTCTCCAGCCTCAATGACTCAAGTGATTCTGTGATCCTCTTATTTTTTGTTGTAGTTTATTATTAAAGAATCATGTTCACAACTATTAAAAATGAGAAAATCATCAAAAACTAAGTTAAAAACATCTCGCTGCCTGCTTAATATACCATAATAGGTACGTCATTGCATATTTCAGTATTTATGATGACAATCTTCATTCCATTTTATCATCAAAATACTTCTCCCAAGGTTTTAATGACAAGAAAGTAACACACAAAGAAATGTTACAAGCTCAAAGCTATTTTCAAGTCCGGATTGCATTTTTAAAAGTGAATGCAATCCTTAGGGGATGAGCGTCTTTCTCCTTCATGCCACCTTAAGCTCCCAAGTATTCTAGTGAATTTTGGATATTCTAAAAGACTTACTCAATATCACACAAAAGGTCTGCAATATAGCAGTGTTTTGAAACCATTTCCTAACCCTAATATTGCTGTCCTTGATTATTAAGACATCTTTCTTCTCCACAACTATACATTTGATAGTTTTGTAGAACTTTATTTCCCCAAGTAAATTTTAAAACAAAAAAAGAAAATACACACCTGTCGCCAAAAAAAAAAAAAAAAAAAAAAAATCTACTTACATTCTGAGATCCATGATTCTCAGGTTACTGTCTTTGGCATGGATTAATAAACGTCTTCCATTTGGATGCACCTCCAAATGATTTATTGGTATTCCTTTAATGTCATTTTCTTTTATTTCCTACAAAAAGAAAGAAAACAAAATAAAAAATATAACTTTGTATTTTAAAACTCATGTTTTTATGTATTATTATTCATTTTTCTCTTGTATTACTCTTTTTCCACCCACTTCATTCTATGTCATTAAGGGAAACGTATGTTCCTATATTAAGGCATTACATCCTAGGCAATCAACTTTTCACAACCACAGGGCAGATTCTACTGTGGGTCTGAACTTCTGAAACACAGTTGATGACAGAAATACTGACTGAACATTAGGCCTCTGAGGTATGAACAAAGGTGATTTGTAAAGCCTGTGGTCTATTTTATTGTTGTCTCTAGAGAACAAACCTAATGCATTAACATTTATCTGTTAATAAAATGCTATTAAACCTCAAGCATTTTCATGTTTTATATACAAAAAAATGAAGCTGCAAAACAATTAAAAATTTTAAGTCCGTGAATTACAGCATTTTCTATCAGCTCTTTTGTGCTGTTATTTAAAGAAAATACACCTTTTCAGTTAAACAAAAGTTGATATATAAAAAAATTGAATTAAAATCAAATTACTAGATTTGGAACAGTTCACATAGAAATTACAAAGCTAGTTTAAGAAACCTATGTACCTTATTAATCCTCCAGTGTTGAAACAGGTGTTGAGAACTTCCTTTGACAGATGTATTCCAAACTATTATCAGTCCTGAACTATCCCCTGAGAACATGTGGAGCCCTGTGAAATAATAACATCTTATAAGCAGAAGAATACCACACAAAAGAACAAGTACAGAAAAGGATGTATGAACAAGAAGCAACTTTTTTCTATTATTTTTGTAAATAGGTGAACACCAATTCTTTCCTCTCTTTTGCTATGATATACTCATTGCAAATACATCTTGCTCATACTGCATGACATAAGTTGATACCATAAATTTGGATCAGTACATAAGTCAGATACTGGGGAACTGAATATTATTTTAATTTTTTTTCCATTTTTACTCATATTCCAGAACTTGCAAAAAATGAGCATTTATAGCTCAATGACTTTCACATGAAAGCCTAATGCTTACCTACTTACACATTCTCTGAGAGCACCTTCAACGAGGAACAAATACTGTTTTCCAACAGTTCTTAAATTAAGCACAAATACTTATTCTTTATAAAAATGCAACTCTTACCTCTTTGTAGTACCTACTCCAGTGAATACCTCCAAAAATGAACCACCTAATTACTAATGATGTCACCAATACCAGAAAAAGTCGAACACTTCCGAGTATCTTATTCACCCATCTTTAACTTTTCCTACCTTCCACTAGTACATCTCAGTACATCTCTCACTCTCAGCTGTTAATCTATCAGCTACCATAACTCACAATGGTCAAACCTCTGTCCTTTTCTCTCAGTTTTTCACATGCTCTGTCAATGTTGAAAAGTTCATCACCTTCCCGCTACTTCAGTCTAGCATTAAAATTCTCACAATCTAACTACTGCTATCTTGTTTTCTTTATTTTCGGAATGGGTTGATAACTTTGAATGACAACATGGTGGAGCTGGCTTTGCTACTGTTCTGAGCATGCAATCTCCTGTTCTGAAGTTCTGTTCCGGGAGTTCTCTAGAAGCTTGTTTCAGATTTCCTGCTTCTGCTTTCCAGTTAATACATAATTTTCCCACTTCAAAGAATTCTAGCCAAATCTGCCTTATTTCCAGCTTACCTCTCTACACTAACCACTAGGCTTTCCATCTGCATCCTAATGCATTTGTCTCTTCTGAACAGTAGCATCTGGGCTTTATGTTCTGCTAATGTTTGCTGCAATATGTACAAAATATTAGCTAGCTAATAACAGCTAGTTATAGGGACAATGAAAACTAAAATGTGACCAAAATTTGCCCAATCATCATTGCCTGATCACTACACAATAGTTTGCCTGTCCTTTCTACATTCAGCTTTTCTGATTACCCTCAATTTATATCAGGGACTATGTGTCCCTTTGTGTTCATCCAAACAAGGCATCATACTAACATTAATTACAAACACAGCTACAACTATTCTATTCTATTCTAGCATTTCCCATTGCCTCTGAAATGGAGCAAACTAGCAACACTCATGTTGGTCTTCAACTGAACAGAGGACTATTTGAAAAGGTAATTCTAAGTACATACCTTCTGCATCAAAACAAAGTGTGTTGATGAAACTTTTGTGACCATCAAGCTCCTGTAGCAGTTGCCCATGGATTTCTTTCACATTTGCATTCCAGATTCTAATCACTGAGTCATAACATCCCGTCACAACCAATGAGTCAGCAATTGGGTGATACTTTGCAGTGTAAACAAATGAAGGATGAGGGAAAACTCTCACTGCAGATGCCGCCTGCATTTCTATTCTCCACATTCTAAAAGGAAAGGATGATAGGATATCTACTGTGTAAAGCAATCACATACATAGGTATAACTGATGCAATATTTTGTGCCAGTGGCTTCTGGAGGCAAATGCTTGCAAATACTTAACACCACCTGTTCCTGCTACCAATTTATTCCACCTATATTTAATACTTTAATATGGTACTTTCTAAAAAGAATTAAGATACATTTACTGCTTTACATAGCACTCCACCTTCAAAGTAAATCCATGACTACTTACTCATTTAGTGGATATTTTGCATGTTTTAAAACACATATAATGAATTCCATGGAATGGATCGGTTTCTGTCTTTCAGGAGTTATAAACAAATTCTTAAGACCTTCTAGGGTATCACTTTCTTAAAAAAAGGTAGAACAGGAAACCCACAAAGGAATACTTAGGACCACTAAATATAAATAAAGCCCCAGAAAGTTTTAGAAGAGCAATTACCTACCACACAGTGATTGTGATCTCAAGGATGCTTTCTTCACATAATTTCAGTTCTTACTATTAATCTATTTCCTACCCTTCACCACCCATAGCTGTAAGATCGTATTTTTCTTAGGAAGTGTTTTTTGTTTGATGCTATACATTTTATTGTTGAGTCCATAAAGAAGGAAATGGTACCTGGATCACAAAATACAGGTGGGCAGTACAGTTCAGAGAGTGCTCAGTTACAATACGGAATTCAGTTGTTTGACTGCCACCATTCCAGGTGGGATGGCTGCTTCTGGTGGCTACTGAAGAATTCTAAGCTTACTTTTAGGTGAGTTCGTTACAAACTTGCAATCCCTTAAAGCAGGGGTGTCAAACTCTCTTTCACCAGGGGCCAAATCAACCTCGCGGTTGCCTTCAAAGGGCTGTAATTTTAGGACTGTACAAATGTAGTAAACAAATGAAGGATGAGGGAAAACTCTCACTGCAGATGCCGCCTGCATTTCTATTCTCCACATTCTAAAAGGAAAGGATGTTAGGATATCTACTGTGTAAAGCAATCACATACACAGGTATAACTGATGCAATATTTTGTGCCAGTGGGTTCTGGAGGCAAATGCTTGCAAATACTTAACACCACCTGTTTCTGCTACCAATTTATTCCACCTATATTTAATACTTTAATATGATCTAAAATGAGAGAGACAGAGAAAATGAGTTTGACACCTTTGCCTTAGAGTATAGCAATTAACTTGCAACTTAATATGCACAGGTCACAAGGAGTCTACCTCTCATAATTTTATAATTGTTTTGCTCTAACCACATAAAAGATACTTTATTGCTTACAAATAATGTGGGACTAAAGCTTGGGAAGACTCAAGATTAATGTATAAATATATATATAAAGAAGGATTCACATAATTTCTCTTCATGTTGCCTTAGAACTCAGTCTGAGAGACTATCCGAGTAATCAGCTGATCACGTCTTTAAAGCAATGGAGTGCCTTTTGGTTCTCATCCTTCAATTCTACCGTGTTTCAATAGCAAAATGCTCCCCATATGGAAGGGAAAAAGAAGAAACTCCTTGCATACACTGAGACTTTTTAAGGAGCTTAAGGCAATGGATAATAAATACATGAACTTACAACTCGTGCAGTGACTACACATAGTACGCAGAAAAGGAGGCAGACCACTACAGTTTCAGCTTGCTGCCACAAATTCAAGAATTGAGGAACAGCTGGGCCTTCTTATAGCAAACATAAATTACTGAAATTACTTCTATATATATTAAAAAAAATCTTATTTAATCTGCTTCCAAATAAAAAAATAATCACATAGGCTAAGCTCTCAAAATACCTTTTTTATACCTACATACAAGCAGAAAAAAAACCCCCACAACAGTTCCACACATACAATATATCATTTAACAATACTTCTGGCATTTTAATTATGCAAGTGCCTGTAGCATTACTGGGTTGCATAACAGAAACAACAGATAGGGATCTTAAGAGCTAAAAAAAAAAAAAAATTTTTTAAAAAAAAGAGTCTTATGAAAACCTAGGAAGTTGCTCATAATAAAATTGTGCAGTGTCACAGTCACATTTTCGTGTTTTTCTACAGTTTCGAGGGTTTTGCTTTTAAACCTTGAACAGAGCAGTATTTTAACATTAACACTGTGCTGAAGTACACTTTTTAGTTGTAGGGGAAAATGTGTACACATTTGGTCTTTCAAATAATATTATCAAATTTTGTTTACAGCAGTTTAAATTGAATTACTTAATTAAGTTTCCAAAAACTAAAAAAATTACACATATGTGCAGTGTGGCCAATTTATACACATAACTTGAACCTTAAATTTTCAATTTTCTGCCTCATGTTCAAATTTGCAAATTTAATACTGCATTCATAATAAGGCAATTTCTCCAAGGACAGAATATTCCCGCTGTCTCTGTGACTTCTTGAAATATAAAGCCTTTTGGGCTTTTGCTGCACTATAGATTTAGACACTACAGTTTTTGGAAAAGTCTTGGTCTCAAATACACATGTAAGAAACCAATATAGTGATTATGGAATAAGTGATTAGCTTCATATAGTAAGTCACACTGCAATCAAATCTTTAATAAAAATTATAGCACAGTTTGTAGTAAAACATGAAATTGGACCACTTTCTTTTGTGCTTCTGATGCTATCTGCCAGAACATCATCATCATACTGACCTGACAGTGCCATCAGACGATGCAGTAAGAAGGTATTGATTGTCTCTTGACCAACACAGATCATATACTATGTTAAGGTGACCATAAAATTTTCTCAGGAACTGTCCAGAAGGAATTTCATACACTAGTGAAGTTTAAACAGAAAAATAAAAATTTTGTAAATATTTATAATCAATTATATGCAACTATTAGTGCAAAGTTTAGTCTAATCTTAGGCTGAGTTTCTGCTAGCATAAGTCAACTCGTTTTCTTTATCTTCTCAGTTTCAGAGAACAAGATAAAACCATTGCTAAATCTGCATGGACAGCAAGCATATACTTCCATCTAGTGGTTCATGGATGTCACAAATATCTTAACCCTTAAGAAACAGCCTACTTGCTTTAAATTATGGTAACTAGATTAGGACTTTTTTTTTTTTTTTTTTTGACAGCTATCTGACCAATCTTCGAAGTAGATTAACAGAGAGATCATTTTCTGGAACTCTGTAATAAGGAAATCCACACTTACTGTTCCTTGCATTTAAATATTTATTTTGTGTACACTTAAAATACTGTTCTCTCTAAACCTTAAAATTCTTATGCAGGGCTTAAGAACTAAGCAGTTGAGCCCACTGTGAAGAAGCAGCCCCAGCTCTGCGTAATAAGGAATATTTGTAGTTCCAACTGAACTGGACCATGAAAGACAGCTGCCTCCAGCAGTCTGTCTGGACTTGACAGTATTCAAGGTATCTATCTAACTTTCAGGACAGGTTAGGAGAAAAATTTACACATTAAAAAAACATGAGGGGTAGGGGGCTAGAAGAGTTATTTCACTTAAAACCTTACTATCAGAAAATACATTCCTTCTGCAAACTGATTTAGTATTTCCATTAGACCTCTGCGCAGAAACACTGTGATTTCATACCACTAAATTGTTTATACATTACCATGTATGACAAGGCAGTTCCAGCCATATTAACACAGAAATACCATCTTGCTCAACGCTCTTCAATGCACAGAACAATTTACAAAACACAGTTACAAAACAAACCCTCTAATAAACCACAATTTATAAATACATCTTTTGCCCTTTAACTTCAAACTATATGAGTCACAAGAAAAAAACCTAAAACATATTTTAAACTTACAAACAATGGGATAGTCATTCCTTCCTGCACATGCTGCTGCCAGTGTTTTCCCATCATGAGAGAAACGAATACAGAAACAGCCCAGATCTCCACCTCGCAGCGAAAACAGATGCTTGTTGGGTATGCGGCAAGCCTAGCTTTTCAGGTAAAAATTGGGATTACGCAGTTATGAATATTAACTACCCAGTGCTTAAAACAAATTCTTAGTTCTTGTCATGCATAAATTTTAAAAAGCTACTAACAGCTTCAAGGAATTTAAAAGAAAAATTCAGCCTTATAAACAGACATTCCTGCTGCATAACTTAGACCACATCTAGTTTGTGTATTTTATGTCCCATTACTACAGACAACTAGAAAGTTTCAAAAACTGAAGAAAATTTAAAATTGAAATAATTTCTTTAATCTTAAGAAGTGCTTAACGATGACCTTCATCAATAATATAAGTTGTAGAGTTAGACTGCAAGTCAAGCTTGTTTAAGGAATTTAAGCACAACTTTTAGTACCTTAATGATTGCAGTGTGAACTCAGAAGTCTAACTACAGGTACTCAAACATTTGGTCTACCAAATCGCCTTTAGCATTCCTCGCCTGTGTTTCAAATTCCTGATATTTTTAAATATAACTGGAGATACACCATTTCAAAAAATTGCACAGGTATTATAGTCCCCTCCTTCTCCAAAAGTATTTCTTCTTTTTCAACCAAGGGCTTTTTCTCCAGAACTAAATTCCAAGTTTAAGGGGAATTAAAATATCCAGGTAGTTATTTGATTATTTAATCTAAACCTGATTTACCTTTATGAATGAAAAATGAGTATGAACAGATTCATATGCATTTAAAAGTATATAGATTTACTTATGAAATAACTGAATATAGACTGTTCAAAATACAGTTAAAGACATCCTGTTAGAAACTATATATGCGATTAAGCATTCTTATGCTTTTTAACCTCCCTGAAATAAAACATTACAGTGTTGAATCAATAATTCAACTCAAAACAAACTTATTTTATTTACAGGTCAAGTAGCTACAATTCACATATAAAATTAATTTCATATTTAATTCATGTATAAAATAATTCAAAATTCTATAGAACATTTTGGAAAAATAACATAATCCATCTATCTATATTGATAGAGACAGATACAAATACATTGTGATTCTTTAAAAATATAATTCAGCTTGAAAGGTAAAACAATATTTGAATGTATAAAAAGGAAATAATAATTTTGAGCAATTATTTATTTTCAAACAAGCATAACTGGTTTAATATTCTTTGGCCAACAGACATGCCACATCATGCTAACCTCACTGAGACTGTTTCACAAAACAGCACATCACAAAATACATCGTTGTTGCTACTAAAGCTCTTCAGTATGTACATGGACTAGTCTAAGAATAAATGAGCTGCCAAATTTTATTTGTACGATGGCATGCAAATATTCTTAAGATTATATTCCTCTTGGTTTTGATTACACACTTACTTTCAGAATGGCAACTTTCTGAAAAGTAAAACATTAACACATATACACCTTTTAGGTATCCTGCTATTTTTGGTAAGAAAATTTCCATTGTAAAAAGAGATTCATCTGTTCTTTACTGTTCTATTATTATTAGCAAAAATTACTGGGACATAAAATAAGTCCATGTATATTTAAGTGTTCTTTTTGAATGTATCTGTACAAGGACTACAGTATGTAATCAAAATAAAAAGCAACATTCTTTGTTAACAAATCTTATGTTATTTAAATTTTTATAGAAACATGAACTCATGCTAATGCCATTCTACAGAAAAATATGAAATCATTGCATGGACATTCTATATATACTTGCAAAAATATTCCCTTTTTATGATTGTTAATTTCCATTAGCTACAGAGATCTAGGAGTTAGGATGAAGTCAGCAAGAACCTTCTTAATAAGGTTCTTGAATGAAAAAGTTCGTTCATAATTCTGTTATACTGTAAAAACAACTTTAACTAGGGGGAAAAAAAAAAAAAACAAGCAAAACACAAAACAACAGCAAAAAAAAAAACCAAACCATATTTCCAATCAAGATAAAATCTGAGAACACGTTTCCTGTCTTATTTCCACTACCTGAATAGCCCTAACTCTTTCAAATTCCTATAGAATTCTGGAGATAAAACTACCTGAATCTTCTGGGAAAAAATGGTTAACTCAACCATATTTGGTAAGACACTAAGCACCTTCTACTACTTCTTAGATTTCCTTATGTTTTGTATTTAGTTTAATATTTTTTTTAATTTGCTCTAATGAATGATTTGCTTCCTAATACTTATAAAATACTTCACCTGTCCGGGCAATCTTGTCCATTTAAATGGCTCCTTTTTCTCCTCTGGAAGAAGTTCACAAGATTTTTTAGATTCCTCTCTCTGGAGCTCACACAGTGTTGCATTACTTTGTTCCTGCTGAACAGCTATCATGGAACGGAAAGAAGGAGCAACCTTAAGGAAATACAAAACTAAGTATCAGGAAAAAATATTTTTAAAATTAAAATAAATATTTTTAAAGATCAAAAAGCACTTTTAACTTCAAAGGCTTTGCATTTTTACATCTGAAAAATAAAGAGATTGAAAAAAAGTTTAATACAAGAAAACTGACCAGCAAAAATTGCTTTTAAGTTAACCAGCAAGACAGAAAATAAGCTGAGCTTCCAAAGTTGTTTCACTTCGATGGTATGAAAGATTCTTCAAATAATCTATACTTTTCTATTTTTATTAACTATCCAGGTCACTGAAAATGAGTAACACTCTACTACCTGGTAAAAGTGTTGTATTAAAAAAAATAAAATATCATTTCGGCATGTTCCAGTGACATTAACCTACCACCTTCAAATCAAGATACTGCTTCAGCAACGAAATTCATTCATAATACCAAAAGATATTACCATTGTTGTGTATTGAATAAACTATGTTCAAGAGTTGCAAATAAAAAAGGAGGACTGATCACATTTGTGACTTTAATTGTAGGTAAAGCATATATAATCTCCAAACTTCCGTTTTCTTCCAGGCTGACAGTCACCAGGTATCACCTTCAGGGTGATTAACTCTCTAGGTTCCTCCAACTAAAAAAATGGAGGTTGGACAGCTACTATGCAAGTAGAAACCATTTAAGAGCTTAAATCAGTTGCCCACATGTAGATGTCTACTTCCATGGAAGATGCTCTGTTTTATCTGAGACATCTATTTCCATAACTACCACTTCATGCAGGTTTGGGAGATCTGGGCCCTTCTGCAGAAGAAGACTAGGCAGGATCTGTAACACATCTTAAAGAGAAGCAGAAATCCATGCACAAAAATCTGTATCATGCCATGGCTCTTATCAGGAGTTCAATCCAAGCCTTGAAAAATCTGATATTTATTGGAACTTGAATGAAATAATATCAGTAGCTAATGGATCCAAGTCAAGCACAGCTCTGAAAGCCTACGCAAATTCATCACATCACATGAGCTTCACAGAAGATTGTAAAGTAGGGACAGATAGCTGTAAACCAGTGATAGCAAGTAAACATGCCACAAAAACATTCAAACCATGGAGAAGATGGGCTTGGAACACTTCCAGAAAGATGAAGTGCAGCCACTCAAGCAAAGCACACAGAATTCCTAACCACCTCAGCAGCCGCCTGAGCAAGAGATCTGCAGATGTCATTCCAGTATACAGATTTTTAAAAATGTCCCAAAAACATATGAAATAATCCCACCGATTAGCTTGGTTTTAGACCACATCTCACCAGGCTTCCACAGATCACCCTTGATTGTATCAACAGTGATCAGAAGACTTATGACAATAATAAATACCTACAATAAGCTATGTAATGGAACAATATTGTACCTGCAATGTAGAACAATAAAAACTGTATTTATCTTGAATGCACATCTCAGCACATACCACTAACCCTGGGTTTAAAAGTTTTCATCTGAGAAAAAAATACAGGTCATCATAACTCTGATTCCCTGCACCCTCAAGCTAAGTGACTTCCATCTTCTCTCACTTACAGAATTTACACACCTGCATGAGCCCAGTGACTTAAAATGGCATTTCTTCTAATGAGAAGGAACATCAATATTCAATAAAATTTTCTGACTGTCAGTGGCAAAATATGCAGTTGAATATGGGAAAGTACACCTATTTTTCACAGATATGAAGGGTTGAGTTTGGAACACATCTTAAGATGCAAAGTTCTTTATTGTAGCTAGTTATATACTAGCTATTTCATATACTGCATATAAGTATAGCTTTTATATACACACATGCAAACACACACACTTTTGCTAGTTACTAGTTCTTACAGAAAAGTCAGTATATCTGTAAATATATTTATATATTAAACTTACATGATCTGGCAGTTTTATGCCTCTTACAGTTACATATAAAGTTGATGGGTAACGATTTCTAGGACATTTTGCCCACCAGTCGTAAATCTCAACAGCATTTGAATGTGACTTGATCCTTGGAGGTGGGTAATATAATTGCAGACGGAGTTTTCCATCAACATTTAGAACTCCATTTGCACCTACAAGCTGGAAGGGTGATTAAAACCAAGAAAAAAATCTCTTACATTAATACGAAAGTAATAAAAATCATTGATGTTTTCTAATACCTTAAAAGAACTGCAGTATAAACTCTGAAATGCATTTCCTATTGGGTAAACATACTATCCCTGGAAGTGGTAATGAAGTAAGCATGTAATAAACACCCCCAGGATTCAATCACCAAGATTACAGCTTAGATGGCAGCTTAGTTTTGAATCATGCTTCATAAACACAACAGTAATATCCTGTATGCGGGAAGACCTCTGCAGTACCACCTTTTTTTAAATTATTATTATTATTACTTGCTGGATTCACCCAAATCTCAAAGGACTGTCAGTCGTCTTCCAAATCTGCCCCCTTTAAATGCTGCAGCAAAGGGTGTTGGTAAGGCTTTGACTCAGAAGATAGAGCAAAGCAACAACCTTTCCAGTGTCAGGGTGAAACAGAGTTCTTCCTATTGCGCTAAAGAACAAGGTAGAAATCAGTGGTATTTTTCATTCTGTGTGTACCTACTGCCATTAACATTTACCACTGTTTATTTGGACATTTCTACTTTGATACAGACAAAAGGATAATGCAGACAGATGCAGTAAGAATGGAGAACAGGCTGCAATTTTACTTGCATTTATGAGCTGGAAAGTCACTCTTCCTCTGTTCAGGAGTAGGCTGTGCTGAATGCCTGGATGCATAGCTCACAGCAGCTATACACCAGACATGGGACAGCAGACCTCCCATTTCTGTAGATTAATCTTGGGAAGAACTGAGAAGAAACTCTGTATGGAATTATATGGAGGTCCCTCCCCCTTCTCCTAAACTTGCAGTCCATTATCCTCTCCTGTATTTCTCATGTTGTGGACCGATCAACGGCTGTCAAAATGTAACATCCACAGGGGTAGGTGTATATGAACAATCCTCAGGCAAATTAAAACATGTAATACCTTGTCAGCTCTCAAAGGCCAAACTGGCACATTCAAGTCTCTCCCAAAAGGGTAAAAAGGTACATGACGTGCTGGCTAAATTACCTGTATCTCATTGCCGAAGCATTTCAAACTCTGCAACTAAAAATGAGAGGCATTTTATAATTAGGCTGGGGGTCTTTTCAAAGACTGAAAATGCCACTAGAATAGAGAAGAGCTGAGGTACAGAAATTAGCGGATTTTTCATTTTCTTTGCAGAAATAATCCAATGAACATACAAACCCTCAAAGAAAATCTCCTTTTATACCTATGAACGAAAGAAGTTCTTACACATTGTATACCTTCACGAAAATCATGTGTTCTTTAATTAAAGTTTGTTACTGTGAATTTTATGAGAAAAAGGAAGAGGGAAAGGAGACAACAGTCAAGCAAGCAAGGATTTGTTTTTTCCATATCTGTTGCCTGAAAATATTAAAAAAATGTTTTCCTAATTAGCAGAATTAGTGGGTTTTAAATAACCAAATAAAGAGATTTTTAAATTTTGTTTCTTCATTTTAACATTTACAATACCTTTAGAAATGCCCAACAGATTTTTTGGAAACCACGTTCCTGAACCTGTACATCAGAGTTGGCTTTCACTTCATCCATACTTAGAAAATCAAGGACCTGAAAGTATTGGTAGGAATATAAATACATTTCTAATGGAATATGAGAAAGTATGCTAGATGTGATTCACTAAATTAAGCAGATTTCAATTTCAAGCAATTACAAATATAGTTCTTCCACACAAGTATGCAACTAGAAATAACAGATCTTTATGCATTTACCTAATGACTATTTATGAAGTGCTTTAAAAAAGAACTTAACTCTGGTCCTAAAAAAACCTATTCTTGCTTGCTCAATAAAAAAGGAAAATGTTCACGTGTAATTTTCATAAATCCTATATAGTTCACAAATCTGACTGCCAAAACCAGCTGCATGTTAATCTACCTGGAAAGAGCAGTCAAAAAGTTAGTTTTCCTTTCCTAGCTTTATCACTTATGTCATAGAATCAGTCATAGAATGGTTTAGGTTGGAAGGGACCTTCAAAGATCACCTAGTCCAACCTCCCCTTTCGCTAGGACCAGGTTGTTCAAAGCACTGTCCAACCTGACTTTGAACACTTCCAATGATGTCCATGAGATTTTTCATTTTTCTGGTCAATGACCAGAATCTTCTCATATTAACCCACTCTTGGAGGTTTATCTGGTATACAAAAAACACCTTGGAATCATGCTATCTTTCAATTGGTATTGCTTGAACTATGCTGAAGTCAAACATCATGCTTTCAGTGTAGTCATACTTTCAGTCCCAACATTAATATGATTTCCATTAAGAATCTTTACAGAAAAACATAATTACTTTTTGTGTTCAGTGACTAAGGACTCTTAATTCTATAAATGTGTTCATTTATGAGTATCACAGAACATAAAGAAACATATCGTGATATTGTATATATAATATAGTTTAAACATAAAAAACTAGTAATTATTGAAATATTAAAAAACAAGGAATTGAAAAATATTTATTTTATCAGGTTCCCATTTTCAAGTTAATGCTATAGAATCTCTCTTCACAGATATTGAAATACTTAAGCTCAAAATCATGTTGAATGCATGCCTTACAATTTTTTCTTTAAACAAAATTGTATTGGAGGACAAACATAATTACTTTGTGAAGAATGGGAGAAGTAGATGTCTAAAATGTTAATGGAAAACAATGTAATAGCTTGCTCATGGGTATAAGGGAAAAGAAGTGTTGCTACAAGCAGGGAAAGCCCATCTTTGAGTTTCTGGTACTTAAGCTTCTTTCCAGATTTCAAGAATATGGAAAAGGAAAAAGTGATATTCTTTACACATGGTACAATCCCTCCTGATCTGCAACAGTCTTATCAGCCTTTCCCAGAAGTTTGTGAGTTGATTTAACAAGAAAGCTTTGTCCTCCTGACTATTATCAAAACAGAGGGGTTTTGATGTAAAAAAATGTTTATTAGTATTAGCAATCACCAATACCACTTTTTGGTATCTCCACTTAATTCTATATCTTAAGGCTATGCAATTAACCAAATATAACTGAAATAAAACACTTGAATCAGTCAAATATATAATGTTGAAGAAACAAACAGAAATTCATAACATGAATAAATTTTATGTAAAATATTTAACCTTACCTCAAAAAACAGGATTACCCGAGGGCTTTCTTCAGTATTTTCAATAAAATAGCTAAAGCGCTCATTAAATATGACTTGCTCCTCCCACTCTGGAACTGTTGATTTGGACAGTTTGAAGTCATATGGTTGTGTCATAATAGGAAGAATGTGCTCTATTTGTTCTTGCTCATAGTAAGATGAAACTTTCCTCTCGCTGTTTGAAAATTTCCAAATGATTACAATTGTTATAGTGCCTTAAAAAAAACAACACCTCAAACAAAACAGTATTTTCAATTACTGAAAGCAAATCCTAACGATCAAGGTATAATAATGATGATGGTAGAGTCTACTGACGAAACACTGTTAAAATTTGGTTTTCAGGAAAATTATGCATAATGACAGTGCAAACAACTAAATGAAGTGACTAGAACTATGAAAACCTAAACTCCATTTTGGGATTTTTAAAGTTTTTTTTTTTAATAAGAAAGGCAGATGCTATTTATGCTGCAAGAGTTTTGCTTACTTATTCTAATCTTGGCTTTTACATATTTTTGAGAGTTAGGAAGTGTTCTCTCTGCAAAGAATACAGAATTAACTGTGCTGTAAATATGGTGACCTTGAAACAATACAGCAGTGCAAAGTGTTTAAAAGTGCCAAAAAGAAAAGCAAAATACCACCATAATTTACTATAGGTGTATATATGCATTATGATAGATGGAGTAACTGATGAGTGACCTTGCAAGCTTAAAATTCAGCATTATTTTCATTTTCGGATTTAATTTTCTAGGGAAGAATCTATGTATTTATTGTAATCACTGAGAAAAGAAACAATTTATCAAAAGTCACCTATGATCCTTCTTGACATATAAGCCAGTTATCTGATCAACAACATGGATTTTAACCATGGGATGAGATACCAGGAGATCAGTTTTAAGTCGATCAGACCGATGGATATAAACTCCCAACACAAGATCATCGTCAAAACCAAATTTAGACTGAGTGAAAATTTCTGAATTCTTCATTTCGTCATCATTTTCTGCAGCAAGTTCTCTGTTTTCTTCTGGAAATAGGAACAAAGTAAATAGAGGTTACTATGTTCCACTAGTGACAATTTAAAGCAGTAAAAATGCTCAGTATTTTCTTAGCAATCAATAGTAAAGTGATAATACTTAACGTGTTGTGTAATTAGTAGGTTAAAATAATAAAGTTTGAAGCATTTTAAACATGTATGAATATATATATAGATATATATCAATATAATCTATTCCTCTTAACAAATATTTTTATTTAAAATCAAAATTCTTCCTCTTGATTGACATAGGTCCTTCTGTGCCACAATGGCATAAAATCCATTACAGTTCAATATCCTGATCTGGACTACAGCCTATAGTACCTTTTGTTTGGTTGGTTTTTTAAGGAAAGTATGAAAAACAAGATAAGAAGAAACTGATGCTTTCTCCATATGCATTTTCCCTGAATTTATTGAACATTGTTTTCAGAACTTTCTAATTTACAAGTTACAGTGAGACCACCATACTTGATATCAAAAGACCTACTCTTCTGCAATTTTTGTGATCTCCATTTTTAAATTAATTTCTTATTTTGGCCTCCAAATAATTATCTGCTTTGACTATGCATTGCATGAAAAAGTATTCCTTATGTTGGAATTCAGCATGAGGCTAAAACAGTGATGATACATCCTTGATAGCATAAAATAAATAAAAATTATAAAATGATAAAAAGATTATTATAACATATATCTAAGTAATACACTGTAAAGGTGGTATATATATTATAATATTGTTATATCGTGCTTTAAAAAACCCACTTTTAAACTATTTATCAATTCTAAAACTATTTACAGTTAATGAATTCTCAAGATGTTACAGGGTGTTTCAACAGGTGGACCCAATTTCCACTACACCACGATTACCGATTGGGTCCACCTGTTGAAACACCCTGTAGATTGATACATCAAATCAACTTCCTTACAAATAAGTGTCAGAATTGGAAGAACAAAAATAGTATTAAGTAACTAAAACATAAGTAACTTCAACAGCTCAATAACTTCTGTATTACTACTATGGACAAACATTACTGTAGCAGCACAAAAAAAACAACAAAGCAAAGCAAACCAAAACAAATTTGGATAAGGCAGCAAAGCAGCATGCAATTCTAACATTTTATTGGCAGACCTTTTCTGGTTTTCTTTTTAACCTTCTTTGCTTTAGGTTTTTCCATGCTTTCCTCCAGTTCCTGTCCTTCTGATGTAAATACTCTTTCCAATGACTGATTTTCATTGCCATCTTCTGCTGGATGATGCTGTAGCTCAGAAAGGGACATTGCACTGCAAGGTAATGGGTTACCATCAGCAATTGCATTCTACTGCATATATGGATGCAATTGCTCATTACCATTATTAATCCACTTGAAATTTCCTCTTTAGTTCTGCAGCTCATCATCTGTGCATCTAGAAAATGCAAAACAACCCTCCAGCATTAGTGTCTTGCCCTTTTTATTTCTCTCTCCTTCTTTTCCCTGTAATTTCCAGCTAATTGAATAACCGTTCATGTGAATAGGGCTAAGCTAATACTGTTCTGCTGGATCGGGGCCATCAGTCATCACTAACAAAAAAATGCATAAAATTATCTTAATTAAGAGTAAGTTCCACAGAAAATAAAAATCTGATAGTAACAGGATTTTTTTTAAAAAAAGTTAAACAGAATCTGTGAGTTAAATATTAATTGTGACGGCATTTTGAAAAAAGTATTTGGTAATCCAGTTCACCACTTAGAAAATATGAACAGTTTATCAGAAAGCTTCTACGTATCTTAAAAGAAAATGAAACATTTTGCTTAAGATTCACAGACACACAGTATGTTTATCATGGTACCTTGTTTCAGCTTCACTTAAAACGGGTATTTCTTTCTTCTTTTTCTTCTTTTTGCTCACTTCATTGTTCAACACAACTTCATAGCTTTGAACACTGGAAGTAAATTCAGACATCTGTTCTTTAAGTTTCGTTCTTATTTTCTTTTTAATTGCATTTGCCTCATTCTCAGCCACATGCAACTGATAGGCTCGAATTAGCTCTTCTTCCTCTTCTAATTCAGTCACATTTCTCGCTTCAGTCAAGGAATTTTTCATCTTTCTGTCACCTTCTTGATGAAGTACATCTGTTTCTGATTTACTTTTTGTTTTCTTCTTTGGAAAATCATTGATTTTCTTCTCAAAACTCTCCAATTTAGCCTCATGTAAATTTTCCTCCTCATTAAATTGTTCTTGTAACAATGATTTCTTTTTCTTCTTGTTAGACTTTGGTTGCTCGTTCTCCTCTCCACTAACAATATCATTGTTTATTTTTTCTGCAATTGAGGCTTTCTCTCTCACTTTATTTTTTGTAAATCGGGGACTCTCTTCTTCAGGATTATATGTGTTGTTTATAATTGCTTCATCATTCACACTTTCCTTAGCTAGATCAATATTACTTCTAAAGGTGTCAAGCTATAAATGAAAAAAACATAAAACATACTTGTACTAAAAATTATGTTCTAAGGATACACACAGTACTTTATGTTATTTTTCAGCAACATCACACAAAATAAAATTAAATCAAAGATCTAGTTATTTTCTTGTTTAAAATTAAGAAGTGACTGACTGAAAGGCAATAGAATATTCACACTGAAAAAAAACCACAAACCACTTTATGTTTGGGCACTTCATCTCCAATTTTGTTTCAGTATGTTTTTAAATTACTTTCATCTATGTCTGATAAAAAAAGAAAACAGCAAATCTACTCCATAAGCAGATGCCAATTGCTTTAGACTATGGAAGACTTGAAGATTACATGCAGCACAAAATCAAATACTTTCATCCATTTAAAATGCAAGTTAGAGACAGGCTTCAGGCTCAGTTGTTTGCAGTCTCTTACTGAAAGTTGCTTGCCAAAGTTTGACGATTAAATTATATTAAAAAGTGCTAAAACTGAAAAACAGATTTCCATTAAGACTTTTTTTAAAACAGAAAATCGAAAAAAAACCCCTAAAAACGACAACACATTATTCTTAGTGGAATGGCAAGAGCTGATCTAAAGACCAGTCAAGTAAAAACAGCTAAGATAAATTTCAGCTAATGCTTTTGTCTGTGCACTCCTTCTGCCAATTTTTGGTGTTTTTAGAAAACATAGTGTAAACTTCCCTCCTTCCTTCAGGTTTCTATTCCTGGTTACTAGAAGTTATAATGCCCCATCCCTGGAAATATTCAAGGCCAGGCTGGACAAGGCTCTGAACAACCCAATCTAGTTGAAGATGTCCCTGCTCATTGCAGGGGGGTTGGACTAGGTGACCTTTGAAGATCTCTTCCAACCAGAACCATGCTATGATTCTATCATAACTCCAAACAACATAGCATGTAACCAAGGCCTAATTCTGTAAGAAGCTCAACACACAGATCTCTGCTCCTTAATGGAACTTCTATAAAGTCTCTGAGGTTCATTTACTCTGTTGTCTCACATAAAACCTTCTGGAGTCTCCACATGAAACATTAGAAAGGATGTTAAAACACAAAGAAAGCAAACAAAAATAAGTTGGAGAAAATATAAGTATCTGCATACAACCTTTAGTTTGCCAAGACCATCTTCCTCCTTCAATAAATACAGATATCATCCCTTCTAGCTGGGACACTTCTCCCAGTTACAGAATCATGTTTGCCTCAAATATTTCTAAAAAGGAACAACATGTGTAACAATTGATCACCAAAATGTACGAGCCCATAAGAACTAAAAACAGAGAATGAAGTTGCAATGGCAAGCATGCTTTGGAGGATGGTTCCTGACTTAAAAATGCCCACCTGCAAGAATAATATTCCATGACTGGAAAGAAGGGGGCGGGGGGAGGGGGTGTGGAAATCAAGGTATTTTATTATTTCCACAGGAAAATTGTCAAATAAAAGCAGCGTGACAAGAAGAATATACAAAGTTTAAACCAGAAATAAAAGCTGATGTCTGAAAGTAGAGACAAAGCTTCAAATGCACTGACTTACTAATGCTACATATTCAATAACACTGTCCTAATAACGTATGAGTTTAAAAAGAAAGCATCTAGAATTTCATGCAAGTATACTTATCCAATACACCAGAAAAATCTGAAACCATTCATGTATCTTTTCAGTAGATATCTTTATTTTTAGCATTCTATGTCTAAAAATAGTTTAAACTATCTCAAAATCAAATCATGAAGAAACCTGTCTTTGTACCTTCATTTTTTACTTGCTTAAATAGATATCCTCTTTATTCATAAGTCAATGATTTAAGAGAATGTGGAAGAATTCATATAAGTAACTTGAATTACAGAACAGAGTAAGAGGAATAAAAAAAATAAAGCAACAAGCTTTGTATAAACTAATAATAATAATGCTTTCTAATGTGTTGTCCACTTCCTTATCTGCATTTCTGTGAATAGGTTTAACTGCAGAGTATAAGGAATGGAGGTTAAAATACACTTGCAATTAAGACCTGACAGTGACTAATAGCTAAGGTCATACTGATTTTTGCCTTTGACAGAACATTAATCCATTAAGCCCAAGAAGTAGAATAATTTGAGAAATCCTAAAAAAAAAAAGCCCTCATCTTTGACTTGTTCAAGAGTTCCTAAAATAACTCTGATATTCCAGAATAATTTCCTAAAAGAAAACTAGCTGTTGCAAAAACATACTTGAAATATTTACTAGAACTTGTTATTTATTACGCCTACAAACAAACACATACATCCACAAATATGTGTCATGAATATTAGCAGCACGCAGTCACTTAACTATAGCAAATTTACTCGGAGGAAGAAAAAAATACAGAATATCCTCATAATGAAAAAAACCCACAATCTCAAACTACAGCAAATTCCAAGAACACTAGTAGATACTGCAGGCAGCATAAAGCTGCTTCGGCAGTTCAAACACAAATTCCTCAGATACGTAGCCTGTATGATCTTAATTCAAGCCACTTTTTCCACATGTTGTAGTTACATGATGTAATTAAACAGATAGGAAAGATAAAGTAAAAGCCAAGAGGTTCATAAAAGCCAGACTAGTTCCCAGACAGAGGCAGGGATACTGGTATAGATTCTCTGTCTGAAATGCAGGACTGAGAGAGATCAACTAAGGGCAATCGTCTCTATATAAACACACTTGAACTCAGTTAGAAAAAGCGGTTAGGCTAGAAAAGCAGCTCAGAGGATAGGCCTGTCCCTGGAGCAACTCCAGAGGGTTACTGACCTGAACCTGACCTCCTCAGCTTAAAGCACTGGAACAACAGAGAAGGCTCTTTTTCAGAATACCTCTGCTGCCACATTACTACACCAGGGCAGAGAAAGAACTTCCCCAAGAACAGACCTGCTTGCATTACTGGCTTGACAGGAGCCAAGAGATGGGCACCAGCCAAGATATACGCAGGTGGGCTAACACAAGGCTCATACCACAACAAGCCAATCCCAGGGCACATCACTTGCCATTTGTGCTCCAGAGCTGACAGCAGAGACAACACCTCATCATCTTACACCTTTTTAAAAAGGCTTCTCAAATATGCGTGAGTGGAACCTGGAAACACAGAGTGATTCTGCTGAGGGTATCCGGCAACTCAGATAACCAGCTTTACAGAGTTACCTGAGCTTCTTCCCATACTACAAACACACCTTGAAAAATAAGGAATGGACATTGCCAGCCTACTGAAGAGCTGATATGTACTGGCTGTAAGAGACCATTTACTTACAATTGAATTGGTAATGCATGTACTTGTGATGGTGGCTAGCTGGGTGGGACATTTAAGAAAATTTTAATGCACTAGGGAACCAATTTTACCACCATTGGTCATACAAAACTGCAAAATGTAGACGCTCAAACCTAGAAGAACTTCAGTTTACAGATAGGATGGGCTTGGAGAAGATTCACCAAATTTTAACAGAAAACATTGAGAAAATGTGTAGGTTAAGTATATAATCAAGTACTAACAGTTCTGCTATTTTAAATGTAAGAAACAAAGGACTAAAAAACAGTAGAAATCTCAACAATTATTCAGTACCTGTCAGCTTATGGAAGAAAAATAGGCTATGAGAAAAGACCCTGGGAAAATTCTACAACCTCAAAGCTCCACAGGTTATGTTTTACATCTACAACAGAAGCTAAAGTACTGAATTAGTCAGAAAAAACCTGTAAAACATCCATCTTACTCCAAAGAATATAAGAATTTGAAAGCCTGGAGAGAGACTCCTATTACCTGCACCCTCATGAAACTACAGACTCCAACCTGTCTTCCAGGGCCTTATGAAGAAATGGAAGAAACAGACTCAGTGAAGTAGGAAGTAAAAAGCCTCAAATGGATAAATCTGTTGCAGTCCTACCTTGAATACAAAACCTTAGTTACCAACACGTGCCCATCCCAATATCACAAGCTGGTCAGACTACAGTCTAGGGAATAAATTATTACCTCCATAAAGGTACCTTGCTTTTCCACTGACATTTTCTTAGTTACACATCCTCTTTTCTACCATGAAATTTAGATTGAACCAAATAAACTTAATCATTTTCATGCTGTTTTTAGACAGATCGATCTATATGGGCAAAATAATCCAGACATTGCCAGGTCTGAGACTTGCATTATTCTAACGACTTATAGTAGGAGGCACAACTGATAAAAAAACAACAACAAATATTGTGAGTGTTAGCCCTGGAAGTGGTAATAGCAAATTCACTTTCTGCCTGTGTTCCAATTGCTTGGGTTTTTTTCAGCCATGCCTACAGGCCTCATATCCACTGCACCTGTGGCTACTGAACAACAAAGCAGACCTTTCACTGGCCACAGCTGATATCTATCTCCATCTCCATTGCAAGCCCCTCATTCCTGTCAGGTGTGACTTCAAACTCATCCTGCCCTAGTGCCATCATCAGCCTTTCCCCACTAAGGCTGCTTCCCTTTTCTCCAGCCAAGTGGGCAGGCATCTCCTTCTGTCATTTGAAAACACACCAACCTCCTGCAGCTCCAGAACTCAGGTTTCAAAGAAACAGTGGACTACAATGGAAAAGCTTTTATTAAACTAAGAAAGACTAGATTCAGTAAAGACACAAGAAGGAAGCAGAGTGGAACATTTCCAGTGGAAATATGCCCTCAACCATGATCTGTTTCTGATCAAACCTGGGAGACCATTTAGGGCAAATGCATGACACAAAGACAACATCACTGATAAATTTCACATTACTTCAAGATACGTGAAACTCTGTACAGTTAAATTATATAAAGTGAAGAAAACTGGAACAAAACCAGCCGCCCTCTTCAATCTACCACCTCTTCCTCTCCCACACACTTCCATTTCCTATGAAGAAATAACTGGTTATTTGCTGAAGCTTTTACAGAAATTCCTACTTGAATGCAACCAGCATGGAAAATACCAACCTGAGCTCTTGCAGCTTTGCCACACTTTAAGGAAATATTCAAAATAGTCAATATTATGTTTCAATACACGTTATCCTCAAGTTCTTAGTATTTTAGTGCTTTGATTGATAAAAACCTATTGCTCCAACAAAACTATAAAGTTAGGCTTCCACACTGTTTCTAAAAATGCTTCTTAATTTGTGTGTATACCACTGACTTTGGATTCAGTTCACTGTGATTTTAAGTGTTTCTACGTAACTCCAAAACATCAGTGGTTTACATCAGAGCCTTCTGGAATGGAAAACAATTTTAAAACCAAAATAAGCTTAAAATATTCATGACTAATATGTTGTTCATACAAACATACAATTATGTGCTCAAAATACTTATACTTACAAAGTACAGTTTTAAAAACTCATATTTCATCAAAAAGTAAACCTAACCAAGGAAGAATCTAGTCTTGTATTTACACATATGGCAACAAAAAAAAGGAAAACAAACATCCTCTAAGTCTATGCTGTATTTTAGACATCATGCTGATTCTTTGTACAGACTATTAACTAAATACTACATACTTCAAGGAAGGAAAAAAAAAGACACAAATATAAATTTCAAATTGTCAGTCTAAAGACAAAATTACGTTTCAGCATAGCAATGCTAAGTATAATATAACTATTCCAAACATACTTATATATAATAAATACAAGTAAAATTCTGATATTATATAAAGTGCCACTCCTTTGTCTTAAATGAGTATTAAAGAATGAACATTCACTTCCAGTATCTGGTATGGATGCAACTGTAAAAAAAGACTGGAAATATAAAACCTAACAGGAAGAAAATAAAAAACCAGAACATTTGTCTATTAAGCAAATTGCTTTCTTTTGAAATTCCAAACATTATACGTCAATAATTGGTATAAATACGACTTATAAACATATATCCTTCTGTTCAGGAAAAAAGCTACAATCTGAAGTTATGACTCAGAGGAATCTCTGAGGATCTTTTAATGAGATACGCCACAACCAAAAATGTCATCTAACAATAAGATCTGGGTGACAGAATCATTCCTAATCTGCAAGTCACAAGCTAAGGCCAAAATCTTTACACACATGTACTGCCTAAGCAGACATGTAAACATGAGAGCACTCAAACGCAAAGTTCAGCACATGCAGAAACATGCTGATTACTGAGATTAATTGAAAAATAAGTTTCAATACTGTCTGTAAACTCTTATAGCAGTGATTTTTAGGAAATGGAATAAAGTTAATTACCATCTCTAATATTATTATAAATTCTCGTCAGTTCTCAATTCACAGATCTATTACACAGATGCATCTGTATTACACAGATGTAGTACTCTCAAAATTAAATACTTTTGCAGCCATAATTCTACTATTCTGTCACTCAAACTCCCACTAAAGTCAATAATGAATTTTAAAATATTAAAACTTTTCTGAAAAATGTGAATGGAAAAAAAAATGAATCCATACCTGCAGGTACTACTTTCTTTTTGCAAGTATTATATTCTACATCATTTTGGTATACCTCCAAATTACAATGATGTGTTGCTGTTACACAAACAACAAATTAAAGCCACATCAAAAACAGAGGATAAGTGCAGAAATATACATTATACTTTATTTTTTTTAATGCTTACATCTCCTTTCTACAATACATTTTCCTCATCTTTTTTCCATTAAGGAAGGCAACCAAACAAAGCTTGCATGTGTTCAAACTCACCACAATATTCTCTTGAGAGTTGAACTTCTTTTTCTTTGATTTCTTTGTGTCTGTTAGGCCAGCGTGACGTCTGAAGATTTCCTCGAAGCGGACTCTGGTTTTTGCCTTTGCCTCACTTTCAACTGCAAAAAGAAATCTAGAGTATGATTCACTAGCTCAATAATCACCTTTGCTAAAAAAGTGCGTAATCATTCTTTAAAATTGCAAAGGACAAGAATTATTTTATCAGGGAAAGTTTAACAAGAAACTCAGTTACTATTCAGTTTGGAATTTCCACTGACAACATAAGCCACACAAGGACAACTCAGCAACATTGTACAAACACACCAGGCTATTACTTGCTGCTGAAGTTGGCACCATCTACTCTGTTCCCTGAAGAAAGCACATTTTGAAGAACGCACCCATCAGGATCAGCACAAAACTTGGGCTGGCCAAAGCAGAGGACAGATTACTGTCCTCACTGTTTATGAACAGCAGCACACTGATAATAGAGGTGACCCATTGTCTCCAGGAGAAGCAGTAGCTCTGGGTTCTTACTGGGTCTGGAACTGTGAGACAGATCTGTAAGAGGAAGGAGCTTGCACAAATCTGAAATCAGCTGGAGCTGAAAGCCCTTGCCTTTCTGTGAATCATGATACTGCCCTCAGCAGCATTTCAACCCTTGAAGCAGTAGGTGTTCTAACCTCCCTGAGGTAATGCTTAATTTGTAGCTAAAGAACTAAAAATGCAATCTGGCACACCACTGAAAAAGTCTGTTGAATCCTCAGTGACAGCATATTTGCCACTGTAACTACAATTTTTCAAAAGTCCTCAAATTTAAAAAACAAAAAATTAAAAAATTCACACTTTGAAAATCAGCTATAAACACAGACTCAAAATGGAGCCAATACAGGATTAAAAATGTATAGATAGAAGTAGCTCCTATCATTTGCATCTAGTTCTGACTATAAAATCTGTATTGGAAATCAAACACAAAGTATTCTTACCTGCTGGCATTTTCAGTCCTCAGTTAGAAGTGGCTTAACAAACCAGCTGCTTCTTCCTCAGAATTCACCATTCTATTTAAAGTAATTAACAACTTTCATTAACATAACTGGTTCGTAGGTTTTAAGCTAACAACTGAATGCATGCTAGTTATTATCAAGGATGAGTACAGGTATTTTAGGGAAATATTTATTTCTAGACTATTCGGCTAAATCAGAAGTTTACTGCCATCAAATCTCAGCTCAGGATTCTCAGCATCTGATACTTGTTATTTGAAAGAAAATAAAAACCAGCACTACTGTAGTTTAATTAACTGTATTTCTGGGCAACAGCCAAATAGTTCAGTACTGTAGTCCTCCAGTCTTCTAAAAAACCCTACAGGTTAAATAATAATGACCCACGAAGCCTTTTATATTGAAGCCTTTCTAATCAGGTTCCTATCGTGACAGCATCAGCTCACATGGCAAGTGATAGGACAAGAGGAAATGGCCTCACGTTGTGCCAGGGAAGGTCTAGATTGGATATTAGGAAAAAATTCTTCACGGAAAGGTTTGTCAGGCATTGGAACAGGCTGCCCAGGGAAGTGGTGGAGTCACCATCCCTGGAGGTGTTTAAAGGGCATTTAGACGAGGTTCTTAGGGACATGGTTTAGTGCTACAGTTTGGTTATGGTTGGACTTGATGATCCTGAGGGTCTCTTCCAACTGAAAGGATTCTACGATTCTGTGATTTTATCAAGGAAGTCATATTGTAGCCAGCTGATAGCTTTCAATGCAAAGTTAATAATCTGCCAGCAAATTTAACTTCATTACAAATCTCTAAATATTTATATTTACATAAAGCATTTGTACTTTACATAAAGCAGACAAGAAATCACATGAAACTCATTTCTCTAAAGAAAACATGTTATGCCCTGCTGGTTGTAGAGCAAAGCCTAGAAATGCAATGCAAACAAAGCTTGAAGGCAAATAAAAATATCACACAGCTTTATCTTTTCATCAAGAAAATTAAGAATGTTTTACAAAAAACTCTAATAAAAAAAGCTGTTTTGTAAACAGTAGAACTAATGAAACCCAGCTTTTTATGAATGTGTTCTGTTCCCTTAGCCTTCCATGCAATAAACTACCATACCTATCTCCACGATAGCCCACGGATGATAGCTCCAGATTCTCCCCAGATAACACCTTCTGTCAGACAACACTCGCTCACATTCACTGGACACCCAGACTACATCTATCCTAATGAATTAAGACGTAGCATTAAATACTGACACGCTATATGGTTGCATTGTCCTCAGCACCATTTTGGTCCAAACCACCCAACACTCACTCAAGCAGTTCCTGGGTACCATTCAGAAGTTAGTATGGTTTATTATTAATACACAGTTTGCATGCAGCTGCTCTGATTTGGGGCTGAGAGAGTTTAATAGCATCAAAATGGGCCAAACCTACCACTTGGGCTCAACACTAAAAATCACTTCTGGGCATACATATCTTACCAGCATAGAAAAGAGCCAAGGGTACACTTAGGTCCCCAAGCACCTGCACTACCATAGTCTCAGATCCCTCCCATCTTTCTTTGGCAGTGTTACTTGCTCTTTTCCTGTCCCCAACAGGCTACATACTTTCAGGTCATTTCACATTTGTTACTTACAGTAGTTTGGTCAGCTGGCTAGCCAAACCAAACCCAACTGAGAAAAAAAAAAAAAGGCAAAATGCTAGGGTTGGTTTGGGATTATAGAAGTGCTGATTAGTCAGTTGCCAGGTGTCCTTAGTTTATTTCACGTTTTAAGCAAAGCATTTATATTAAGTATCTAACAAGGTAAGGATGTTTGAAATGAGCAAGGATGACTTGGAGGAACTTCATAGGAAAAAAAAAAGTTTTTTTTCTGTAATGTCCTTCATCATGTCACTGACAAAGCAGCAATATTTTCTCTAACCAAAATATGTTTTGACTCGTAAAGCAAAGCTTTGCTGTCACGACTAAAACAGTAACAGTTAAAAATAACACTTTTTATAAGAAACAAAACCAGAAAATATTATTGAAAAATAAATCTGCTTTTGCAATTTATATTTGGTTATACCAAAAGGCTGTTTAAAAAGTACTACAGTTATTAAGTGCTGCTTTTCAAGTAGTCAACTCACAATTGGCTAGAAAATACTTAGAATTTGAGAGCAGAAAACGAAATACAGTTATAAACTATAACAAATTCTATCATTTTAATTATTCACTGAGGATTGCGAGAACACAGAAAGGTCTCATGATTAGTTAAGTGATTTCAAGCACCCCTCAGAACAACTAATTACAAATAACAAACAGAATGTTGAAGTGCTCTTAAATTTAAAACAAAAATATGAGAGACAATACAGAACAAAACAACAGCAAAATAAGTGCATACCTGTTCCAAGTATGGAAATAATTTTATGGTAAAAGGTTAAATAAATCACATCGCAAAAAGAAATATAAGTAAATTAATTTTGCAGATACTTTTGCTTATAATGGAACAAACACCTTTCCAAAGTCTAGGCTCACCTCATGTCTACCAGCACTCTTCATAAAAATGCATACCTTTGCCCAATTCACCAGTCAGCACATTATTTTCTATTTACTTCTATTTATTCAGTACAAGTATATCCTCTTGTGGCAACAAAACTAAGAGATGAAGTCCTCTAATGATAGTGCTATTATTTTACACACATTTCCAATTTAAAACTACATGACCTTTGACATGGTGTATTAAAGCAACTATTAGACTGGTCTAAATACAGCTCATTAATCAACAAGGGTAAGAACAAGGCTGTTTACTCAGTGTAATCTCACCTTAAAATAGGAGAGATTTAATCACGTATCAAAGTTCAGCAACCACAGTGCCCCAACCTGAATAAACTCAGTTATCATTAACATTAATCTTGTAAAATGCATTTTTGCATGATCAGATTTGCTCTCTTCCATTTCAGTTAATACAGGACAATCCAGTAATGACAAAAATACATACTTGGAACAGTGGCACATTCCAGCTGTCAGGAATAATTAGGAAAACAAAACCATGAAACCCAAATTTCCAAGAATTACTACATACCTTCCTGAAAATAATCTAATTTGCTTTTCTCTACTATTCCATCTGTATTTATAAATATGATTCTACACCACATTAAATTCTATTTTCACAGTATTTTACCATATTCATTAAGTTGCAACATTCTGCAGCCTATATTATATAGGAATTTTCTATGCAAAAAATGCCACAAAGCCCACTATTAACAAAAAAATACTTTTACTGATCGTTAAATTAAAAAAAAAAACCCACAAAACACGAAAAACAACCTACCCTATAATGCAGCAGAACATACAGAATCCGTATTACACAATGGGAAGCAACACATTCCCTACTTAATTAGGACCATTTAGGAAAATGAGTTGACAAAATAAAATTGCACGTCAGGATTTTCATGAACTAAATCACTCTCTTTTTTTAATTGCAAAAAGTGAATGTAATCTTCAACATCTGAAAACAAGTAGAACATTGGGCCTTGTTTACATCTCATCTTTTAGATGAGATCAATCATAGTGGGAAATCTTGCGGTTTACTAGTAAGTTTCCAATTCAGCTATCTATGGGTATCACTACTTCAAGATCTGCGAAAGCTGTTACTCCGAATTATACAGCAAAATAACACTAAGCTGGATCTGTTCCTGTGGACTAAAGATAAATGTGACATTAAAAAAGAGTCGGTTTTATTCATTAAAATTAAGTATTAAAGTCCAGAAAACTGACAGCCTTTTTATTACCATGTAAATGCCTATGTACTTGCATGTCAAATAAACACTACTAAAAGTACAGTAGATTTCTACCAGTTTAGATGTTGCTTGTAAAAATCTTGCGTTTACACTAATTTAAAAGGATGTTTAAAAAGCTGGTGCTACCTACCTGTGTGTTCTAATAGTAACATATCACAAAGTTGAGCTTCAGAGTAACTGTCTTTTTTTTCCCAGATTTGGCACCTTTCATTAGTCAGGTTGAAAACAGTTTCTGTCTGTCCTGAGAGCAAAACCACGGACTTCAGTTCTGTATAAGGAAATACAGCTGACCTGGTTTACTACATTTTAAGTCTCTGCCTTATCTTAGGTCATAATTATGAAAACGGGTTCTCATCAAGAGACCCTTTTAAGTGTTTTTATTTCTAAAGGGGCAATTTGCTTTGTGTAGAGGGAAACCGGTAAACAACAAAGATGCAAAGGAGCGATCCCAGCACAGCCCGTAACTGGACTAAGCAGTGGGATTAACTGCATTAACGTGCAGATGCACATTCCGCATGCGAGGGAGGCATCACCGCTTTGGGGCTTCACATGTCACACACGGAGAAGCACTCGATCTTCGCGTGCCACGGGGCATAAACGGGCCTTGCAAACTCAACTGAGTAAAGTACAGACCTTGTGCCGAGAGAGGAAAAATTTTTTAAAAAAAGAAGACACTAATCAAGGGATAACAGCTGCACGCGGCACTGCCTCACGCCGCCGCGCTGCACCGAGACCAGCGGCCGGCAGCCCCGCTGGGCTCCAGACCGCCGGTTCCGCTCGCCCCTAGCGCAGCCCGCCAGGCTGCCCTGAGCAACCACGCCGGTGCGGGTCCCAGCTCCCGCCGCTCCCCGCGCAGCCCGGGCAGGGCAGAAGAGGCCGCCCCCGCCCACTCCCCGCGCGCCTCGCGCCGCCCGCGCCAACGGCCGCGCTAACGGCTGCCGAGCCCCCGGCCGGCGGCGGGAGAGGGGAGCGCCGGCAAGATGGAAAGGGGAGGCGGGGGAGGGAACAGCCGCGGGGAGGCGTGCCTCAGCGTACCCGCCTCTGGACCCGCGCACTAGGACGAGCGGCGGCAGAGCCCGGCGGGACCTCGGCCGCAGGCGGCCTCCTTGCCCACGACACGGGCCCGGCCCGATGCGGCCCCGCTCCCGCGCCGCCCGCCGCGCCTCGGCAGCGCGGAGGCATCACTCACGTCGGGCCCGTCCGCTTCCGTGGCGGCGCCGCGGGCAGCCGGCGGATGCCCTGCCTCCCCCCGCCAGTGGTCTCTTCCTCACGCCACGCTCCCCCTCCGCAGCTCCGCGCAGGTGGTTTTGCCGAAAACAATCGCAGCTGCCAAGGAAACAGCGCACGTGGCGCATGCGCGCAGGAGAGCGGGGGAGGAGGGGCCGGAACGAAGGACCCGCAAGGGCAGCGCTTCACGCCGGGGCGGTTTAGCCAGCGCACCTTCGTGTATTTTCCCGCCGGAAAGCCACGGGGCTGCAGGGGTGTGTGGTGTGGCTGTGCGCAGGGCGCCTGCGCAGTAGGGGCACTGGCCGTCGAGACGAAGGAGGCGTGCGGGGTCAGGCGGTCGGTGTGCGCATGCGCGGCTTGGCGCTCCTCACGCCGATTTTCTGCCGTAGAGGGGCTGGGCGGCCGCGCTTTTCCGCCTTGGCGCCCTGAGGCGGCGGGAGCGGGGCTGGGCCTGGCGACAGGAAGAAAGAAGGCGGCTGCGAGCGTCCCGGGCCGCTTGCGCGGGCCCTCCTGCAGCGCCTCCGCGGGCCTGGTGGCGCCGCTCCCCGGCGGGGGCGTGTGAGGGGGACCCGGGGGCGCGGCAGCGCTGCCCGCCGCCAGGCCCGCTACAGCCTGCGGGCAGGTGGTGTGTGGCGGAGCTGGGGGGGACGGGAGCCAAAACAAAACTCCTCGGAGCGGCCGTCCCTGCAGAGGGGGGGTTACTGGCGCAGAAAGGGGCCGGCGGTACTGACCGCCTCCCGCTGCCCCTACGTTGACTGCACGACGGAAATGAGAGGCTGCCCAGTGCAACAGAGGTGCGCGTTGCTTAGGTGCTGTTAGACAGGGCAACGTGCTTTACAGAACAGAAGAATCGCAGTAATTACCTCAGCAGTACCTCCTTCTGTGTTCCAGCTCCGTTTGCAGGATTGCTTTCCTCTCATGGATGATGAACTGGTTACAAAACACTGAAAATATGAAACTGGAATTTAGAAAAAAGACACTGAAAGCTTTAGAAACGTGACGCCTTCAGGGAGCATCCCCTTAAAATGCAAAAGTGTAGTACAGCTTTGTTGAGCTCAAACTAAGTAAGTTGCTTGCAGAAGCATGAAGTCTGAGTAGTGGCATTGGTTGAAGTCAGGAGAGTGTCTATTAAATGTTTGAAATAGACATCAGCTTTTTGCAAATGGCAGCACAAAAGAATGACCTGGCGCTATGCAGATACTCCAGAAACTTGTTTCCTGTCTGATTTAGTAGCTAATTTAAGCAGTGGGTTTTTTTCTTTTCTCTGGGCATAACAGTATGGAAGAACTATTTGTGCATTTCTTCCATGTTCAATAAAAAAATGTAGATATCAAAGTTTCTTCAAACAGTAGAAGGCTCAAGAAATTAATGCAGGTTTTGGATGAATGGGGCCATCTCTTTTCAGAACTGAAGTTGGATAAAATTAGCCTTCAGTTGACTGTGTGCTATTTTTACAACCAAGAGGTGAGCTAATGCCTGTCATAATGTGATAATGACATTCACAGTTGTCAAGTGTAGTGCCCCTCAGATTTTAAGAGTTACACTGACTGCCAGAAGAATACACGTTCTGAAACCATGTTTCCCTGCTTATCAAGTATTTGTGACATGCTGTTATTTCTTCCTGGTACTTACCTGTCCTCTCTCAAGTGCATGCTCTCAACTGATAGGTAGGGTTATTTCCTCTATGATAAGGCAGGTGCAGGATTGCCTTGGCATAATACAAGTAAAGAAAAAAAGAAGATAGCTCTTGGGCATATTGTACTATATAGGTAGAAAGTTTGTAGATGTCAGATGTATTCTTAAAATCTCGTAGGAATTCCAGAATGATGATGAATGGATCAAGGTTCTTGGCAGAGCCTAGCTTTCAACAAAAGGGTAAAATCTCTCGCATGCAAGGGACAACCTCTAGGTGTCACTTGAGTGTATAAAATGAAAACAGGACATGGATAATTGGGCAACTTAGCTCTAAAGATGCAGTGATATTTTGCCAGAACTTGTTTAAATGATCAGTGGGTTACTTTCGATAGTCAAATATAATTCAGTTTCTGTTACTGGTTATTCTGAGCAAACAGTCTGATTGTTTGATATAAGTTGCAGCTTGAGTAATTTATGGGGCAGCACAGAAGAATTTTAATGACAAGAAGAAGAAATATCCCCAAATGACTTTGGAGTCAATCACCAGCTTCTTTAATAGAAACCAATTGTGTGAGATGCTGTGCATCCTGAGATTATTCTGCCTTGCATGCCAAATTTCTAGTGCTTTGGAAGCAATTTATAAGGTCTAACTATTTTGGAAATCTAGTGTTCCCTAAATATGTAGATGTTGGCAATATAAATGTCTGTACATTTCTGTGGCCTTTTCTCAGAGAGCTGTAACTCTGAGATTAGAAGATTTCCGTATTAGTTCAATCCTTGACATACCCCCTATTCCTAAAGTTAGTGCCTTTAGTTCAGGGGGGTACATTAGCACAGAATGTACTTAGTCCTTTCTCAGAAGAGAACTTTTGCATGTGTTTAAAGTTGTCCTTTATCCTCATTGACTCTGTTGAGCCGTAGTTATTGTCTTAAATTGAAGTGTTAGCCTGACTAGAGAAACAATTATTGCCATGGATTTTTTTTTCTTCTGTTTATCACTTTATTGTGGGTGGCAGTTTTCCTAAAGCTAAAATTCTATAATGCAGAAGAGTTATTTCACAGTTTGCTACAGTCTTTACTTGCAGGCCCAGAGCAAAAGGTGGTTGTATTAAAATCGAGCAAAATGTCTAAAGAAATTGACTTTTTTTCTATTTGAAGATGTTTCTAGCATAGGATGTTAAGTGTTTTAAGAAAATCAAGCCTTAGTTGTCATATTAATACAGAGAGTTGAAGTAAAGCTAGACCTATGAAGTAGCACAGTCCTAGGGTCTGGTAGTAACAGGAAATGTAAGATTGTGAGTTTTCATGTCAGTTATTTTATTTTTCATTTTACATGGGCTATATTAACAGGGGGATCACATCTAACGCTCTCTCATATCTCAGGTTATGTACCAATATGTTCAACATACTAGATTATTTATAATAATCTGTTATATTTTTATAACATGAGGAAAAGAATAAGCTAAACTCATTTTACCTGCCAGAAAACTAGGTTGCAGAAGCTGTAGGTTCAAATTGTCTTTCCAGGCAATGGGGTAATGACCCCTCTGAAGCAAAATTTTGATTGCAATTTCAGAAGTGTTAGTGTTTTTTTTCAGCAACATCTCCTAAGGTTTGACCAAATCTGTACTGATGTTTTCAGCTCTTCAGAACAAGAATGTTGTCTTGTCTTTTTGAAAGCAGGTTGTCATCAGGAAAATTGTATTATGTTCACAGAAAGCTGCAAGTACCTTGCCACAGGATGGCAGTGTAACAGCACGTGTCATTAAGTCCAATTTTTCTGAAGTATTCCGGAAACATGGATATTGGAGCTAGAATTTGCCTCCAACTAAGTGCAGCATTATTGCTTTTTAACTTTTCAAAATACCATTGTTCCCCTTGTATGGTTAGTACATCTTTGCATCCATTTTAATTACATTGTTTTCTTTTGTACTGTTTATCAGCTATACAATATGCTTTAATAAAGAATAATCATGAGAGCTTGGCTCTCCTGAATTTCCCTATTGTGTCCTATGATTATTAATTTATTCTTTAAAGTGTATTTTTTTGTTTATTTCAAAATGTAATCATTGATTTGTTTCTTCTGGTGTCTTGTCTTTTAAAAGCTTTTTAGCAGGTCAGTTTGGAGATTTTAGTTCATAGTCCTTTGGTAAATTCTCATAACTCTCTTTTCAAAGCCATTGAACCCATCTTTTTAATCATCATTGCTTATCTGACCGGGATATTTTATCCTTCAGTATTTTATTAAGGTTCCTCTCTTTCCTTGCTTCCAGTGGTTTCTTGAGTAAGAATCGCTATTCTTGCCAGCAAAAGAGTTGCCATTTTTTAGCTTGGGAAATACTTTAATAGTTCCATTGCAAATATGCTGTAGCACGTTTGTATTATTTGTTTCTAATAATTCTGCTGTAGAGTCTTGCTAGAGCTTCACTGAGAGGTAAATGAAACAACGTGATTTGTTTGCCTTCATAGCAATTTTGCAAAATATATTTTAAAAAATTCTGTTTTCTGCAGTTTTTATATCAAAACCATTAAAATTTTTCATCCCTTTTGTGATTAGCAAAGGGATAATGACACATTGGACTTGTATTCAAATACAAGAGTCTGTCTTTCAGAGTGGACTCAAGGTGCTCCAGTTGACTGTGCTGCACTTTGCCAATGCATATGAAAGAGCTGTTTTTTGTAGAGAGCAGCTTGGGCTTGAGCGTCTCAATAGCAGTCAAAAGTGAGATATCTTGCAGTGACTTTTAAAATTTATTCAAACTCCAAGAAAGATGGGATAAATTTTGACTGGGTTTCACTTTGCTGCGAAAGAGTCTGGGACCAAATAAAATGAATCTCAGTTTTATCTGTGTTCAACCTAACATGCAGTTTATTTCTACAGTGATGGGCACTGACTTAATAGGTAATTCTGCCTTTATTAGGTTGATACATTAGTACTATAGTATAGTCAGATTTTGGTATCTGCCCAGGAAAAATAAAAACTTAAGCTTTAATTTGTCTGACTTAAACACCCTGTTATGGCAAAGTCACATATGAGGTTTATAAACAAGTTTTAGAAGTCAGTGTAAGTTGACATTTCAGATAAATTTCTGAGTAAAGTGAACTCAGAATGAAACTTAGTGAAGAAAATGACTAATTAAGCACCTAAATGGTTTGATGATTGAGAGCAGAATGAGCAGAACACATTATTTTTCATCCTTAAGTAACACGCAAAGGAAGAACAAAAATTATTTGTAAAGATTTATGTAGTTTAAAAAAAATCTTGCAATTGAGATACTCAACATGGACAAGATCTAAGTGTCTGTTTTCCCATTTCTACCTGTTCTGTTGAGCAAAACACCAGGAACTGACTGAAGATACTTTTCTACCTGTTCATTTTTTGTAGTGTTGGGTAGCTCTACAACCTTCTATCCCCATCTCTAGAGTTCTTTTAAGAATCCTCGCTTGGCAAGCTTTTTATATATCTTTACCCTGTCACAATGCATAATTAATATTTATTTTAGCCATTGTTTCCATGTACATTTTATCAATTCTACGTTTTCTAACTCATACGTTTGTCTTGATTCTGTTACCTCCTGAGTACAGGCTTGACGTCATTTACAAAGCAGTTATTCGCAAACAGTTTTTCTCTTCCCAGTTTCTGATTTAAATATATAATTATTAACTCAGGTCTTCAAATTTGTTTCTGAGACTGGAAATCTAGAAATTGTCCTTGATCCCCCCTCTTTTTCTTCTACACTCTGGTTTTCTTTCAGGCTTTCTCTGTCTACTCTTGGAATGCAGTCAAAATTTTTACTTGGCATAGTATTGCCTCCTTTTTCTGTCTGTACCTTTTTTTTTTTGCCTGATAAAGCTGCTGTGTATGGTCTTTCTTTATCCTCTTTTCTGTTATGCTGGGTAATCTAAAGGCAGCTACTCTTGTTGCTGCAAGAGAATAGAGCTTCAGGATGTAGAACTTAATAGCCATGTGTTTTGCCGCTGGTTTCCTGTCACTGCAAAAAAGCTTTGTAAAACAAGGACGTAGCAACCTGACCACATCAGGGCAAAGATGTCAAACACATGTACATAGATCAGTCAAAGGGAAAACCTCTGCATAGCACCAATGTATTGGAAAATAACAGTATCAATTGATTTACTCCTGAAATACTGGATACTTTATTATTCTCATCTCTTTGGTATTTTGATGGGCAAGATTTCTTGCCAGGTGTTTTTATGATTTTGCAAACTGTTTCTTGCCTATGGTCATTATATAATTAGCAGTCTTTTCCCAAGATCTTATGTGGTCAGGTTCTACCTATCAGCTACAGTAATTGTCAATAATTCTCCATTTCAGCATTCTCTGGTCTCTTGATTTTTTCCCTTACTCGGGCCTGCAGATCCTTGTATGATTAAAATTTTTTGTATTACCACAGCTCTTTGAAGCTTTCGTATACTGCTTATTGAATCACATTCTCTTGTCTAAATGGTTTTGTTTTTCCATTTCCACAGTGCAGCCCACTTCTTCTCTCTGTTATTGGATAAAGCTGGAGAATACTTGAATCCTCACTCCTATGTAGCAGTTACTAGTGAAAGGGTGTTGAATTACTTTCATTTCTCACTATGCTTTTTAGTGTACTTTGCATAGTATACTTTGCATTACTGTGTAATTTTGATTGCATTGCTCTCGCCTTTTGTTTGCGCTGCCTCAACTCAAATTTTTCTGTGACCTGATAGAGCCCACCTATGTCAGGCCAGCTCATTGAACTAATTCTACTTACCACTTTTAGTAGTCACAGCAACTGGTACTAATCAAATAAGCTGTGAAGAGAAACATCTGTTTGCCATATTTGCCCTAGAATCATAAAATACAGGACTCGCAAGTGACTTGGAGTGTATTTGTCCTTTTTAAGGCAAGTCAAACTATACCCATATCATCACAGACTGTTCTTAAAAGTCTTCCAGAGCTGCAATTTCCACAACTTCTTCACTGGCTGTGCCCTGATGTGTTGTTATCCCTGCTCTTAAGAAGTTCATAGAACAACCCATGCTGGAAAAGACCTCAAAAGATCATCCGGTCCAAATTTGATGTGAAAGGGAATCTTGATGAGCTTGTCTAGCACTCTGCCCAGCTGCGTCTTGAAAACCTCCAGTGATGGGGACTCTACTCTGTCCCTGGGGAGGCTGTTCCGGTGATCGATTATTTTCAGAATTTCTTTCTTGATATATCAAGTTGAAACCTCTCCCAATGCAACCTATACCCTTTGCACCTTGTCTTCTCCTTTTGGCTCTTTGTGAAGAGAGAACCTCTGTCCTCTTTGTAGCTACCCTTTAAGTACTAGAATACTGTGATGAGGTCCCTGTGAACCACGTTTTCTTTGGGGAGAAAAGACCTAGTTCCTTCAGTCTTTTCTCATGGGGCGGATTCTCCTGCCCCTTGATCATCTTTGTGGCCCTTCTTTGGACCCTCTCCAAGCTGACCACATCTTTCTTGAATTGTGGGGACCAAAACTGTACACAGTACTGCAGGTGCAGCCTGACATAAGCTGAAGTAGAGTGGGACAATCACATCTCTCTCACTAATAATGCCCGTTTTGCTGCCATTTAGGCCTATTACTCCTCTTCCTGCAGAAAGAGTAGATTATTGCCTTCCTCTTTGCATCTGTCAAGAAGAGTGTTCTTCAGAATTTGAAGAGTTTCCCCTCTGTCTTCTCTCCAGCCTGAACAATCTCAGTGCTTTCACTTTCCTCATAGATGGTGTTTTAGAGACCTTCAGCCATGCCTTTGGTAAACTCTGGGATTGGCCCAGATCTTTTAAAATGTGCCTGATTTAAACACAGTATTGCAGGTAAGGCCTCCATGTTGAGAAAGGTAAAATAACAGCTTTACCAGTCATCTGGATGACAGTCATGTGTGCTTTTTCCCAACAGTATTAATGTTATTAACTCAAGTTTGTGAACCCTGCAGTTTCAGATCCTTTTTCAGCAGAGTTGCCAGCTAAACATTCCCCAACTTGTGTGCATGCTTATTGCTCTGTGTGTTAGTCTTGCACGTGTCCTGACTGAATTGCAGTCTCCTTTTTCAGATTTACTTCCCATTTGTTAAGATCACGTTGAATTATAGCCCTCCTCTCCAAAATGTTTGCGGTTCCTCACAGACTGGTGCAACTGCCAGTTTAAAAAGCTTCCTCTTTATTATCCCAGCCAGTTCAATAACTAATGCATCAAATAGTGTCAGACCCAGGGCAGACTCCTGCAAGCATCACGTTGATACAGCTTTCCCTATTGATAGTGAAATAATGATAGCTCCTAAATAGTTTTATACCATCTGTGTGCTTATTTCCTCTAGACTAGTTAGCTATAGCGTGCTTATGCAAGTGTTGTGTGAGACAGTGTCAAAAACTGCAAAAGCTGGATGGATTATATCCTTTGTCTCTTCCTTTTAAACAAAGCTCTCACAAAATGAAACTCTATGATCTGACACAGTGTATTTGCAACACAACTGTGATGTTACTTCAGTCATGTAGGAATTTGATTATTCATTCCATGATAATTTTTTTTTTTTTTAATAGGGACTGCTGCTAAGGTAGTTATGTGATTTCCATCCAATACTTTTAATCTTTCCCCTGTTCTTTTATAATTGCCCTTGTCCAGGTATGGAAGTTTCTAGAGATGGTCTAAAGAAGGATCACAAAAACAGAATTGTAGAAGAATTACAATATATGACTAATTCCGTTTATTAGAAAGTTGAGGTGACATAAGTGCATGTGCTGAGGTACTTAAAAGGCTGAGGTAATTACTAGGCTCATACTATTTGTTGTCTTTTGAACCAGGAAAGAGGTTTTTTTTTCTCTGGCTTGGGTTGGCAGAACTGCAAACTTTTGCTTCCTTCAGCAGTTGCCAGTATGGTTTGCCTGTTGACATAATTCGTTTTGGCTTAGCCAGCATCTGTCACTGCTGAGAGCCATACCCTGGTCTTTGCTTGGGACATACAGCTCATACAGCTCCATTTTCCGAGAATGGAAACATTTCACTGAAGTCTTTAAGATTTGTGTATGGGCACCTGGATAAAATCTAATGGCCTCCTACATTCATAGGTTGATTAGATGATTTAATGGTCCTTTCAGTTCTTAAATATTATGAAATTTAGGAGTGATCTGTCAAAGAAGAATTCTTCAGATTTTTCTGGTTTGTTTCATTTTTGGCACTACCAAGTATGCACCTTTTGATTATTTTACTCCAAATTTATATTAATATGCAATTCTGGTTTTGGTGGGAGAAGTCCGTCTTTCACAGAATATAAACGAACACTTAATTGCAGCCTCCAATTTGAAGTCACTTATTGGTAAATGATAATTGCATGTTGCTGATTTCGAAATTCTTTTCATACACTTCAGCAACACAAGATCCCTGTTAGAGGGAAATAATAATTCAGATCAATTTCTGCTGGTTCAAGTCAACAGAGAGATTTTCTTGCTTGTTTTACAAAATTTGTCTTTTATATGTACTTAAAAAACATCAATTTTTGTATATAGCTGAATCACAATTATAGAATTGTTAATTGTAATTTAAAACTGAGAAAATACATACTTATCTTACACACAAAAAAAAAAGTCTGCTGCAATATTTTCAATGTAGTTGAACACTATTTTCATTTTTACTATTTTATAGACAGTCTGATAAGAATTGCTGGAAAAAACTCCAAAGGCATACTTCACCTTCTTACAACCACCGCGCTGCAACTACACAAAGCCCTGTTTGTGGAGCAAGAAAGTTGTCTTCATCTCTTTTAGAGGCACCCTGAAAAGGAAAATGTCAGATCACTTACATAACAATAGAAAAATGTATTGAATTTCATATCTTTTTAGTGAATTACCTGTCATCCCTAAATGACTAAAGACACTTCAGTTGCACAGTCCTCTTTAAACTTTAAAGAAAGTGATCGGTGCATATTCAAGATATCTCAGTGTTTCTCAGCTGTAGAAGAGGATTAAATCATCCCCCAGTACGTACTGTTGTTTCAGTGACCCACACATGCTGTGGAACTTCATCATCTCTCAAGTAGTTTGCAGCTGACTGCATTTGCTTGCTTCAGACTTAAGTTTCTCTCTCTGATGAAAAAAAAAAGTCAGACTTTTCTTCTTGAGTAAATGCACTGCTTATTTTTTTTTTTAGTAACAGGGATGTAAAAATGTATAAGAAATAAAGTTTTTTGTTCACTGAAGGACACCTTGTTCTTTATAACTTTCCTTTCGTTGTATCTTTACATTTTAATCTCTTTTCAATTGAAAGACTTTAAAGTATTTCTATTTTTCATATGCTTTTTTACCTCCTTTACTCAGCTGTGATACAAGACAACTTGGATGACCAGGGCATTGATGTCTTGTGCCCTCATGTCAGACTGGTTTCGTTGCTAATATTCTCACATTTAGTCAGGCATTTCATAGGCTTTGTGCTTGATCATACAAACCTCACACTGGTCTGAGGCCAGAGAGGAATCAGAGGTTAACCTGCTGTTACCTGCAGCACCAGCAGTCAGTGTTTCCATGAATCAGTGGGTTTCAGCCGGTGTTGTGGTTCCCATTCCACTGTTTCCCAAGCTGCTTGAAGGAGCATCCTTAGGCCCTAACCAGGTGGTGGTGGTAGCGCTGCCCTGGGGAGACAAGCCTTGCTTTCTGCTTACAACATCAGGAGTCTGGGCTCATCTCAAAGCCAAAAAGGAAGAAGTAGAATGTACAGCTGCTTGAGGGAGTTCTGCTTTTTTTTCTTAATCTGTGACCAATAGAATAATTTCCTTCATCTTTCTTTTTCCTCTTGGTGTAGGAGTTGGAAAAGCTCTAATATCTTAGGGGCCTCTTCCAACCAAAATGATTCTATGATTCTCTGTTTCTAAGTTGATAGTTTAGAGAAAATAGAGGCAAGACAGAAAAGAGCAGAATGAACTTGGGAACAAGTTTAGTTTGGGACCTAGGTGTTTGACATATACAGAGTCATGAACTCTTGTAGCAGAAGGTGACATTCCTTCTTTGTTGTAGTGTCATGTTTCAAGTAATACTAGCTGTGATTCAGATGCACCTAGTGCAAGCATCCTGTTACCTCTATTTTTCTCATTTGTGACCACATGTAGTTGTTACAAAGAGCAGATAGAAAAGTGCATTCTTAATTATCATGCAAATATTACATAATAACTAGTCCTCAAATGTATGTATTACAGAAGGGTTGTGTAGTGAAATGAGCTGGTGTGCACAAGTTCTAAAAAATTACTTCAGTCATGCTCAGTTTCCATAGAGAAGCCAGTATAATTGTGTGTTTCTTTCTTGATAAAAGAAATATTGAATCTTTCTAGAACTATCCAGCAACAGGCTGCTTGTTAGGCAACAAACTACATTTCATTAGGACAGAAGTTGAAATTTGTTATCTACCAAGATTAAAGATGACAGGAAATATGCAAGGGTACATTTACACTCGGGGGTTTCCTTACTCCTACTCCAAATTGTAGTTCTTACTCAGGAAGGCTGTGCCTGGGGTTGCAGCTCTTCCAAGAACTGGGTCACACTTTTAACCACTGCAAAAATTTTCCATTAGTTTCAAGTCTTCATTTTGCCAACTAGGCAGGGCAGAGACATTCCAAACATAGCTGTGTATTTTTGTCATTTCTTTTGTATTTTGTTCCAAACATAGTAATGTGTTCTTTTTAATGTAATCTTTGCAATGTATTGAAATAAACTTTGTTTTAGTTTTCTTCCACAGTTTTTCTGGTCCTACATCTGATTTCACAGTGGCAAATAGTAGATGTTCTATTCCCCGCTGTGGGTGGGAACATCATTAGCATGTCTTGACTCCTTTTGGAACATCATGCCATTATAGAAGTTGAGAAGTCCTGAAGAATCTGGTGGGAACATCTCAAGTGATCCAAAATTGCTTGATCACTGTCTGACAGCTTGGGTGCCAGATTTGGGGAATGAAGCCTCTTATTGAGTATGAATAAAAGTTTGTCTCTAGGGAGAGAGGATCTGATACTCAGGGATTGCCTTAGACTGTCCTGTTCATACTCTGCACGAAGCTGGCAATTTAATGAAGTATTAGACACATACATTCTTAAGGGACAAGGGAGCTGAGGGAAAAAACCCCACTAATCAAAGGACAGATCCCAAAAGTCAGAACACAGTACCTGTTCTTTATTAAAAAAAAAATTCTCTTGTAATATTGTGCCACTTCTCTTGTCCATAAGCTTTCAAAAATGTTCTCAGTGAAAAGAATGGTATGGTGAAATCATCAAGTTAAGGACCACTTATGTATCTGGATATCATATTCAAAAGAGCTTGAGATAGCTTACTTGGTAAAAAGAATATGCTCACTTTTCCTTGGGAAGGATGGAATTGGAAGAACTGGAGAACGAAAGCTTTCTTTGGCAAACAGGGAAGGAGTGGTTACTTTCCAAAAGGAGAAATCAGGGTATTCATCTAGATTTCCCTGAGGCTCGGAAAGGTCTAGAAATTAGTGGAGTGGGTGTTGTTGCTCCTTGAAAATTGCTTATGAGAACCTCAGGACCAAGCTGAGGAACCAAAATATCTAAGAATGGATTAACAGAAGGAAGAATAATTTTCATCTGGTCCTAGTTTCAGCATCCACCTGGTGCTGGGGAGATTAAGGGAGTTTTCACCCAAACCCTTATAACATCTGCCTAGTTAAGATATCCTTCAGAGTAGAAAGAGAACATTTCACTGGTAGCTCACTGTCCTTCTGCACGTGGGGATCACACAGAAGCTTTCAAACTTTGGCTCTTTTGGTTGTTTTGCAGAAGCCTCACCTTTCAGATTTGGCACGTAACACAAACACAAGGATGTAAACTGAGATATATATCATCACAAAAATATTAAACCATAAAGATAACAAATTTCCTTTTGGGCAAGGAGAATGCAAAGCTAGTATTTCTTGTGTGTTTTTTGTTTAAAACTGCTACAGTTTTGAACAGAAACTAAGACACGCTTAAATTTACTGTTTGTAGAGCTTTGTTGTGATCTATATGTTGGGTCTTGTGCATATTCCTTTTCTCAAGGGAATGAGGCAAAGAGTTTTATTTTGACTTCGTGACAACTTTGTACAGCTCTATCCAGGCCTGAAATGCATGATGCACAATGGATTCTATCTGAATGTTATACTCTGAATGGAAGCTAGAAATCTTTAAATAATGATCCTTGTCAAAAGGAATAGGCAACAGTATAAGTTAAGAATACAGCATTGCTTCTCTTTTGTACCTAGAGTTCTTTATGAGCAATAATTAAGAATACAATGCCTTTTAGTTTAAAAAACAACTATTTCCAACTTCCATGCATGGCAATCAAACCATAAAGATTACCACCTTTTTATAAATTTAAAACATTGCTTCATATGTCCCAGCTTTTGTCCTCCTGGAGTGCTACATTATTATTTTCTGAACAAAAGTGCATCGATCAGTTTAGTAAGTTCCTGAATAAATTTGTGTCCTGTATTCTCGGGATTATCATATTAAATTCCACTTACTACTTTCCAAATACACTAGACAGAAATGTTGAATAAAAGTTTAAGTGAAACTTTGTTTTTAATTTTAAACCATCTTATGATGGATTTCTATACTACACTGTTGAGAAAAAGAAAAAATAGAGAAAATACTCAAGAGAGAAGCTAGGAGACATTTTACAAGGTGATGATAGCTGGCGGATTTTCTGTGTGGGGTTTTTGTTTTGTTTTTTCTGGGATTTGGCTTGGTGGTGGTGTTTGGTTTGGTTTTTGGTTTTGTTTGTTTGTTGGGTTTTTTTGTTTGTTTTGGTTTGGGTTTTTTCGTTTTGTTTTGTTTTGTTTTTTCCTGGAGCAATCTAAGGAAACTTAGCAACTTGAGGAAAGCATTGCATATTTAACACTCAGATCAAATATTTTCAGCTTACAGTCATATTCACAGTGTGCAGAAGTCATTATGAAGTGGAACAATGTCTTAATTGATACTGAAGACTAACGAGCAGTGATGAATCAATCCAATACCATTCTGCCTGCTGCAATTACTCACTGAATTCATCATATCACTTTTGTCACCTTGCACTTTTTTTTTTTTTCCTAAGGGGTTACATGCAAGATCATGACTTACGAGAAACTGCTGAGGATTTTTAACTGTAGACTTAATTATTTCACACCAAAGTAGTTGACTGTAATACAACTAATATTTGAAATTTGCAGTCTCTGTTGGGTACTTTGTGTAGTTTTATTCACGAAAGTTGTAATTTCATGCTGAAATTCTTGATTTACATTGTGACTCTTGGCACACTTTAATAAATCCACTATTAATAGTCTTGGTATATAACTAGATATTCAAGTTAATATGTGGTGGATCGCTAAAGAGAAAAACATATTCCACATTTGAGGCCTTTGTTACTTACACAGGGAAATAAATCATTAATTTTCTGGTGTTCTATTTTAGTAAAAATAATTTCTGAGCTATCAATTTGCAACAAATTTAAACACAAAGGACTATTACCATGCTCATGTAATGAAATCATGTGCCTGATTAAATGTTAAGAAATCACCTTTTTTGAAGTATTTCAGTAGATTTCCGTGCCTGAGACACTTGTGGACATAGTACTTATTAGTTGTCAATATTAGTATTGCTGTCTAATTACCGATCATATAACTATTCACCTGCTTATATCTTTGAGTTCCACAATATATCCTGAATAGCAAATTAAGCAGGTGCAAGTTCATCTGTTGTTTGATTTTTCAAAAACTTCATAAACAGGTTCTGTGTCTCCTAAGATGCACTAGTGGTGTATTTGTTCCCATGGTCTTCACATTTGGACAACTTTGTAGTCCTATTGACTGAAAGACAAAGACCAACTCTCAGGTTTTTTATTAAAAGAAAATGGGAAAACTGCTACAGAGATTTAAAAGCACAGATGCACGTCACAGATGTTGTATTATCTGTCCTCTGAAATATCCTCATGCAGTGAGTACAGTCAGATGTTCTGAAATTGCAAAAATGGGGAGAAGCCCATTGTCTGTCTCCATCAAGCACCTTTTTTAATGCAGTGATAGATACTAGAAGAACAAAGTAATTATTAAATAGATGAAGATGTTAATATCTGGACAGACTGAGCAGAGAAATGAAACAATCTATGTACATGTAACATGTGTCATAGCATTTTGCCACTCAGAGTTCCCTAGCATAGAAAATATGTCCTCTGTATTCTCTTACAGATGTTAATACACTGACTTAATGAAGCCAATCAGTTTTTTAGGGTAAAGGTAGAAAGATGGTTATAACAGTGATGGAAAAGATGTTGAGTGTTTTGAAACAGATTTAAGTTAAAAGATTTGTAACAATTGTCACTGCCAATCTGAGTACTTCTGTCAATTGTGACTCCTATGCAAATAATTTAATATTTTTCCCTAGATTTAATACTAGCCAAGCGGTCCATAGTTGTGCTATCATAAGCCATTGTTTCTCCCAGCGTTAGCTATTTTCTACTGCTGTAGGTCATGCAGGATTAAGCAATGTTTATACTATAAGATCCATTAAGACTTCCCAACCCAAATGCCACCTCCCAACAAGACAGGGATGAGACCCCAGTACACAATGCTGTTTAAACTTCAACACCAGTATGAGAATTGACCATAATTGTGGGATCCACGCTCCCCTAGAAATATTCATAAGCAACTCAGTGTTTCCAACGTTCCCAGCATGAGATCTCACCCTAGGCTGTGAAGAATCTATTTTTAAAACTAACTTCCAGCCTGTACTCTACGAAACCATAACTTTAAACCTAATTCAAACCAGGTATAATTGTTGCCAAATGACTCCAATGCAATGCTAAGCTGGCACCACTCACCCTTGCCACTGCTGGCTCTTGCACCTCTTCTCTTACCCTCAGACAGTGCAGCAGCAAAGCAACCTCGTACAGCTCTGCTGCTTTGAATCCTGAGCATAACATTCATGTTAGCTAACTACAGCCAGTTCCAGCCTCCTGCCCAGCTTTGCGGGCCTTGCAGGATCTAGCACTAAGCCTAGCTTTTCAGCCTTGCATTTTACTGGGAAAAAAAGTCTTCAGCTATGTCCTAAATCCGACTTTTAGAGGAAATTTCATGTAGTGTTTGGGATTTCTTGTTCTCAAGGAACTGTATACTAATTTTGGTAAGCAAAGTTAGACCAAGTCTTGGCATTTCCAAAATACAATAGAACTCTCATTTCAAATGCTACCAACGAAGCAAAATAATCTCATGCCACCATGGGTTATCTGGAATACTTTTTTGTTAACTGAACTATAGTATTGCCCATTTAACATAAACAGAAGCAGAAAAAGGAGGCATGCTCTTAATACTTACTCGGTATTTTATTATAATGATAAGTTACTAAGTTGCTCTTCTACAAAATTTCCTTCTTAAATTTGACGAGCAGGTACTAAATTTTAGCTATGTACACACAGGGCTGGTCTTTATAGCTTGAAGCTATATCGCTTACTCTTGAGTTGCTAATAACAAAAATAACTAGTACAGAAGAAAGATCCAAGGTCATCTTTTGTGCCGACTGATACTTGCAAGCAGAGCTTCAGAACTGTGAGGTTACTCATGACTTTCTATCCATAGTGATTATATAATCATAGCATAGGAACTGAAATAGACACAGGTATGCTGATAGTTGAATTGATATATTTAATTATTAGTACTACGTATTTCCAATGATTTGGGGAGGGAAATTGACACCATAAAGTATTTTGCTTCATATTTTGTCTCCTGCATGTAAGCTGTTCTGCTATAGTCTCAGGATCCCAAATAGATCAAAACACTTTAAAACCAGTTACTAAGGTTGCTTTTTTTTCTTAATAAGTTACCATCATCTTCTAAGTAGTGCTATATGCAGAAGCAGTTTCACTAGGTGAATGAAAAAGCTCATAGTTAATATTTTATAATGCACCTTTAATAACCACACATGGTGGTGGTATCAAATGACCTCTTGCAGTACTAGTGCTAATACACTGGCTTGCTAAGAAATTTACAGATCACTAACTAGGAAAACTTGGTGGATTGCACTGAAATTCCATGATACTATGTTACTCAATTTATATCTCTGTTTACATGCTGACCTTTATCAGCACAAATGCATTGTTACACACATAACTTGCTTCTTGATGTCATCCTAAAAGGCCGATAGCATGTGGTGCTTTACAAGGCTGCTGTTTTCTAGTTTTACAGCAAATTCTTTCAGGTTGACTTAATATGCAACTATAGCAGTAAACATAGAAAATACAGGGAGACTATGCAGTTAGAAGCACTTACTATCTGACAACTGAAAGGAAAGGAAAAGGAGAACCAGCCAGAGACAGCCCAGATCACCTGGCAAAGCCTGAGCTTAACTGGAGCTCCTGAGCTGATGGGTGGAGGGTGGCTGGAGTCCCCAGGTAAGGCTGATCAAGGCCAATGAGTCCTATTAGGTCCTGACAAAGGCTTTGTCTCATTCTCCTAAGCCACAGCCCTGTGTCAGTGTGTGAGCTAGCTTGAAGAAGGTGTGCTGCAGAAGACAGAAGGTATTTAACCACTGTGGTGCTGACAGACTAACAGTGCCCAAAAGAGCTGATACTGTTGGTAAGTACAAACATTTCCAACAGTTGTGTGCAGCTTTGCCCCAGTGATTTCCCTAAACTCAACAAGTAGCTCAACTTCCACAGAAAACCAAGATTATTTTTTTACCTACTCACTTGGGTTGTGAGAAACCTCTTGTAAGCTGTGGGCATTGCCTTTGCATGATAGTGGCATTGGAGATGTAAGATGTCAGGGGACTTTGCAGAGCTCTTTCCTTTCTTTCTTTTCCATCCTTTCTTTCCTTCCTTCCTTCCTTTCCCTGGTGCAATGAACCTGCAAGCAGGAGCAATTCCAAGCCCTGCATCCTAGTGTGCTTCTGGGCTCAGTACATGCAGACAGTGTCCAGGCCTCTTGGGCTCACTTCCTGCAACTACAGAAATATTTGTTTGTTGTTGAAAACAACAGCTTAAGTTTATTTTAGCCCTTTGTGTTCTAAAATACGTGTTCTCATCCATACTTACATCAAATACTTGCATTTTCCTTTGAAAAGGCTTTTGTGTTAACTAGTGCAAGCTGACAAACCTAATTTCAGTTGTGTGAAAATTTTCAAGATTTTGAAATATACCCCACTAAAATCCCCAAATACTTTGCTTTGGACACAATATTTCAGAATGATATGTTCAAAATGGTCGGATGTTTAAATCCAAGTTTTTAATCCTTTAGTGGCAAGAAGTATATAGGGGATATTCACTGCTTCTATTGTCTGGGAGAACACTGCAGTTTTAAGAAAGTACTTTTAATGCAAATCCTTCAGTTAATTCTGAAACCTGAGAGGATGTGGTCACAATAGTTTTACCTGTTGTGGGCAATTCGTGACTCCAGACCTGCCTCCTGGTGGTATGCGAAGAATGAGTTCAGTCTCAATACACAGATCTTCAGTCCATGTAAACTGGATAAGGGAATGACTACCAGGGAAGTCAGAGGGCTGATCATTGTTCCTCATTTTTGTGGCACTTTTCTCATTATTTACGAATCCTGCTGTATCCAATGAACCACATTGTCTTTGGTAGATATGAACAAATTCTATCAATGAGATCTGCACATGCCCCGTCAAAGACTGTTCTTGCTTCACAGTCTTTTCATAACCTTTCATGTCTCATGTTTTAGTTAATCTTAGCTCTTAGTTGCTTTATTACTAAATTTCAGTTTATTATTCTACTTTATTTTAAAGCACATTCTTCTTATATGTAAAGTATTTTTTTCCTCGTTGTCATCTGTGAGAGTCTATTTGGCATTCTGGATTAGAAATATTCTTTTTACCAATATTTTCTCCATCTCATAGTAGTTTGTTACAACTTATGAGTTTGGGCATTTATTTTATTTTATTAGCTGATGTAGAGCTTTGAAATGTTGAGTTTTATTTTGTTTTGACCCTTCTGCCCAGAGAATTACATGGACAGTGTAACAAGATACAAGGAAAATATTTTGTCGCATTTTTACCCTATCACTTCTGACGATATCTGTCTTAGTCTAAACAGGATATCAGTCTTTTAACCTAAAGCCTACCCTTCAGTGTGCATGCAACCTTTCCACTTCAGTGGGAGCAGTATGTGCCTATTGAAGGACATGGCCTGACCTTATATGTGTAACTTATTTGCCTTTATAACATAGTTTCTTGTTTGAGTGTTTGAGATTTTTTTATGTTCAGAGAAAGGAAAAATTATGTTTAAAGGGACTTTCCGTCAACTTTTAATTTAAGTAAGGTAAAGCATTTGTCAGTGAATGAAGCATCCAAACTTAGGTACTGGAATGAAATGATTATTAAAGATGAGCAATATCTGGACCTGTATACTCTCCACCCGAGAGGTCTGAGGAATTTAAGAATGAAATGCCTAAATGCAAACGAAACCATGTGGTCTCTTTAAAACCAACTGCTGTTGGAAAGTACAAAATATCAATCTGTCTTAAAAATCAAATGATGACTTCTCCAGGAATCCCACTGGCTTTCAGATGTTATGAGTGTAATACTGGTGGCAAGAGTGTATGGTAACACCCACAGTCATGGGCTACATGAGCCCCCCTCAGAGGGCACTCAGGCGGGCTCATGGTCTCATGAGAAGAGGCTCTTGGGGAGGGGGCCTTGGCAAAGTGCAGAAGATGCCTGTGGTGGGTTTCCAGTTGCTGTGGAGGTGACATGGGTGAATGGTGATGGCCTCCATAAGTGACCACTGCTCCCTGCTAGGTTTATAGTCCTGCAAGAAGGGACACAACCGATGGGGATGAGGAGACGGTCTTGTCCTGGAGCGGCCATTGCCTGTGCCAGGCTTCTAGCTGCTGTGAGGGTAGTGCAGGCACTGGGACTGAGTTCACAAACCCACTGAACTGGTGTCAGGAGGTGTTCAAGTGGGCTTCAAGCCTCATGAGAAGGGACCTTGCAGTGGAGCCAGCCTAATCCTGGAGTAGCAGTGTCCCTTAGGGAACGCAATGACTAGGAGCTGCAAAGAGGAACTCGGCACTCAGAGTGGCAATTCATGGGAGTGGGGAGCTGCGGTGCTCCTCGGGCTCCTGTTCTCTGCCAGTACTCACCATTTGCTGAGCAGTTCTGGGCTTTGCTTCTGAATCTTCTGGGAGGTTTTTTTCTGCCATTCTCAGATCCAGCCTCTACTGCTGGGAAAGGCTGATCAATCCTGATTAGGGAGGGTGAGGTACCCATTCAGCTCATGTTAGCACAGGTCCCAGGGTACAGCTCTCAGAAGCAGCAGTTTTTTCAGAAAGGCACGTGGACCAGAAATCTGCTGAAGGCCATGTGGGACTCATCAACATTAGTGTTGCACCACAAGGCACATTTCCCAGCACCAAATGGAGCAACTACCCCCAGCACAGCAGAGGCCTCTACTCAAGTCACAGTTCTGGCGGGAGGATGAACGTCTCCAGATCTCAGGCTGCCAAGAGTGCAGCCTACCTGGTGCCTCTCCCAAAGGCTGGAGCAGGAGAAAACAGTGTTCTTGCCTGAAGAAGGTGTGTGCTAGATGAGGAGATAGATGGGGAGGAAGATACAGATTCCATGGGTCAATACATGGTTGCACAGCTGATGTCATTGACAGGAATTTGTATTTTATAAGCATAAGACCCACTTTGGACATTAGGAACTTCTAAACAGACATGTTGAAAGGGATCTAATCAGCCAGCAGCATGCCCTGGCAGTGAAGAAAATCAACAGCTTCCTGAATCAGAAGCTAACAGACTCAAAAGAAAGAACTGTCCACCTTTGCTCAGTACTCATGAGATCTCTACTCGTGAGACAACATTTGGAAGGCTGTGTCCAGTTTCAAACCACTCCTTTTTAAAAAAGATGTTGATAAACTGGAGCAAGTTCAGCAGAGGACAACCAAGATGGTCAGGAGGCTGGAGCACTTGCCTTGCAAAGGGGGCCTAAAGGAACTGGGCTTGTTCAGTGGGTTTTGAGGACACCTAACAGCAGCCTTTCCCTAACATTGAAGAGTTTATCAAGAAAATGAAGCCAGGCTCTTTCTAAGTGCTGTGTGGTGGAGCACAAAAGACAGCAGGTATAAGCTGAAGGAAGAGCCATTCGGATTGGATGTAAGGAAAAGCTTTTTTACCATGAGGACAATAAACCACTGGAACAATTTTGCCAGTAGGGCTCTGCGTTCTCCATAGCTTGAATAGATAAAGACCTGAGAAGCCTTGTCTGACCTCACAGCTGACCCTGCTTTCAGCAGGAGGTTGGAGTAGGAATCTCCTGAGGTCTACTCCAGCCTGACTTATCCTGTGATAATATGAATGTCCTATGATCCAATAAATTTCAAAAATAATGAGCCAGTAAACTCACTGATGAACACCAGAGTATTTACATGTTGATGCCTCAGTTTTCTCTGAACTTCTTGTTGCAGAGTTAACAGAACAAGATGTGAAGGTATTAGCTGTTCAGATTCAGCCTGGAGTCTTTGCTTTAAGAGCAGGGAGGGGAAAATTGCCCTGATTTAATGGATTTTGCACAGCAATAGTTGAAAAGTGCATGTCTCTTCCAATTTACCAGGTCTGCTAGTCTTCTAGTGGGGATGTAAGAGGGATAGGTGGAAGGGTTAGCATGGCCTGTTCTAGCTGCACCATTATTTCTCTGTTAGATTCCTTCTCTCTATGTGAGGGAAACTAGTTTAAATGAAGATTAAATTGAGCGATACAGGTTGCTTAAAAAATAGTGACAGGGTAGAGCACCTGAGTCATCCGTGAGTTTCAAAAAATTACCAGAAAGACAACTGTGGTAACATACATGAATGTACTCATTAAATTAGGAAATTAGGTGAAAACGTGTGTGTTTACATAGCAATAATAGGCTTAATAATATTAACATGTCAAGTGGTGCATTCAAATAAACATATGCAAGTAATGGCACTTCAACACTTGATCGATTGCTTTGAAAGTACTTTGCTACGAAACACAAGTATTGCGTTTTATTTAATTTGTAGGCAAATTGTGGCACACTGAACTGATTTGTTGAAGGTCACTTGTCAGACTGAGGAAAAGAATTCTGTTCTGAGCCTCAAACCTCTGTTCTGTTAAACCACAGAGAGAAAGCAGACTGAATCTTTGACCTGAAGTGGTCACCAAGCCAGTAGTTGGATGTTGTAATATATTAAACTGTGTTTTTATTCTGTGATACTGGCACCAGTTAAACATGTAAGTTGAGCAATAACTGCATTACAGCTTTTGACTCTATCTTAAAATGAGTTATCCATTCATACTGTGAGTGTCATACCAATCTGTTTACATATTTCTTATGAAACTCCATTCTCTTTGATTTGCAGCAGCTTAAAAACATGATATTTTGGACAAATATCCCTGAAGTAACCCAGGTCTTTGGTAGGCTGTTTAGCAAAACCATATTTTCCTTCACATTCTTACTTTCTCATCTACAGTCACACTGTCCCTGTACCTATGGCCAAACATTTGCCATGGGAGAACTTCTTGTTTGATAAGGCATGTCCACAAGCTCTTCCACACTTTCCACTTGTTGGAATGAGGGAGCAAATACTCCACATCTTTTACTCTCCTCAGACTTTTAAATCCGACCATTTAAATCTGTGTCATTCTTTGGTTTGGGTGAAAGTTTTGTTAGTTCCCTTTGAAATTGTCTGATTCTCCTTCTAGTGTTTAGCCTCAGGGCTCTCTTCTGAGCAATACCTACTATTCCTTCTCATGGACAATCCACATGCCTACAACCACTGAAGGGGGCTGTCAGGTATCATCAGAGTGGCTCGTCCTGGTACCAAGCAGTGATTTTTCTTGGGCCAAGAATGACTGCTATTTGAAGTGGTATTTGGAAGTGTCTTTTGGCTTCAACCTTTGGACAGGCCCCATGTGAGACCATGAAGCTTCAGTATGAGAGGAGAGACATTGCTGTGAGGGCAGTTACTTGTCCTTCTTTCATCCATTGATGAAGATTTCTTCACAAGACCTCAGTAAGAAATGCTGTCCTTCATGCAGATCTTTATTAATACGTTTTTCAGGAAAAAGGTGCAGTTCAGACCCATTCTGAGTTTCTTTCTGAGATTGTCTTCAATTTTGCTTGAGCCAGAAGAAGAATAACAGACTAATATGTAATTATTTTCTAAGCTACAGCCTGTCATGACCAAGCTTTCCCTCTATAACTTTGTCGGTAGGCAAGCTTTCAACTTTTTGTGTTGTAAGGCCAAGATGTTTAAAAAGTATCTCCCCTCTTCACGGTAGTGGCAGAAAAATGGGATATATATATATATAAATACATCAACATTCAAAAGTTAATTGTACTGTAGTACACCTGTAACCATCAAGGCCTCTTCCCTTAGACTTCAAGTGACCATCACTGACCTCTCTGCAAAATGTTTCCATCCCTGAGGTTTGCAGAGCCACCTGAGCATCATTCGCTTTACATGAATCCTTTCCAAACTTCTGTCTTCAGAAGACAGTCTATTCATCTTTGAAGTTCAGGATAATTCTTGAGGTCAATGCTAATTTTTTACCTGTCTTTCAGAGTCACACTGTGTGAAAATACTTATCAAATACTCATGGGAGAAATATGGCCATCTGCAGTTCTTCATTAAGATATTAATATTTTGTCTATATGTACATTCACGACCACCTTTCTACCCCTCTCCCTTGGATTATTTGGAAGTTTTCTAGAAGCACAGCAGGCATGGGATGTATCTCCTCCTTTTAGGCCAGCTGGTGCAGCATGCTGGGAAGGTCAGGTTGTTTGCACATCTTATGAATAGCATTGAGGAAAAAATCTCATGACCTTGGGAACAAATGTGTCTTTTTATTGCTATATAAATCTGTAACTAAGCATGGCATTTTTTAAAAAGAATAGTTGCAATTTAATACCATGTCTATCACCTTACCTAACTGTACTAACTCTGCGTCACCCGTGGTGTCATTCTTGTCATGTCAGTTACATAAAATTAAGTAGGAGTGTGGAAAAACTAAGTGAAAATATTTGAATGATATTATGTACACTTGTCAGTTCACAGTTGCTTATTTCTAAAGTGGTTATTTGTCTCTTTAAAAAAAATACTTCTTCCTACAATAATATAATTATCTCACAATACTGAAATGGCTGAAGAAATAAAATGTGTTACAGCCAAAATTGCATAGTCTTATGATCTCAGCTAGAGAGGATTGTTAGTCTAAAGGACTAACTGAACTTCTTATTTTCCAACTTTGCTACATCAAAGTAAGTGACTAATGGTCAGAATTGACAATAAGCAGTTCGTCAAACCTCTGAACTAAGCAGAAGTAGTTCAAGCTGTCAGCGATGCACCAGAGAGTCATCTTCCTGTGTTTCTTATCCAATTAGTACATACTTAAACAAATTGGAAAAAATGATTATAAAGCTATGAAGACAGTGAAGACTTGTGCTTTTAACATAGCTTTTCAGTTGTCATTTCAGGGCATGTTGATTTTCTATTTAATTGTGGGTTCAGTTAGAAGCTTTGGTTTCAAGTTTCCTCCGTGGTCACTTAGTTCAGTTCCTATGAAGACAGGCAGAAGGGAGTTCACATAGTAAATATTTTTGCAAACTCTCCTTTCCAAGTTTCTCTGACCCTCATAATGGCATACTTCAGGGCTCTTCTGCTATTTTTAAGGAGGCCTGAAAGGACAGAACTTGGGAACTGGGAAAACTCTCTGGGATGGCTGAACAAGGAGCAAAAGAGACCTGAGAACACAAGGCAGGCAAAGCTCCTGACCTACTGTAGTGCTGGAGAGCAGAGGAGTCCCCAAGGGAAGTAGCTCCCACATGGATGAGGTGGTGACTCTTTTGGTGCACAGATCCAGTGAGACTGCCACTGGAGACCACTACTCATCCCTTCTATGTTCTTCTTCCCATCCTCCCCATCCTGGAGTTGGGCTGGTATCCTCAGTACAGCCTTCACACGCCAAGCTATGGCCAAACTACTCCTCCTTGTTCCTTTGTAGCTGGGTCCTTCCCTCCTGCACTGGAACTGGCAGGGCCAGAAGACCTTAAAGCCCAAGGTCTGTGCCACAGTCCTGAAACCACAGAGCTGCTCCAGCTCAGTTTACTGGCTCACTCCTACTCACCAGATCCTCAGTGTGCCTCCTCCAGCTGCTGTGGTGGACTCCGCCAGCTGTGTTAACACTTCCCAATGTTTTTGGAAGCTCCCAGTTCCAGAGCTGAGGAGCCCTGATCTAGACAGCAATGTGGAAATGTTGACAAAAGGTGTTGAATGAAATCAAAACTCTTTTGTTTCTCTTAACAGTGCTTTAACAGTGATTACTGATTTAAAAAAAAAAAAAGAAAGAAAGAAAGAAAAAGAAAACAAACAAAAACACCACACAATGAAAATTTTCTCTTGTATTTGCTTTTTAAAAATTATACTTCTGAAAAAGTAAATCATAACAACCCTGAACAGAATCTGCTGTTTACTTCAAAATGCAGGTCAAACACAGCAACCAAGCTGACAAGTGATGTTTTTCTTTGACACCACGCCTTCCAGCTCCTCTTGAACCTCTTGATGTCCATCCAAAGTTGTGACTGTAGGTCATCAGTCAGGATGCCACGTGGTGCTTTGCCACGTGGGGGAAAAGAGGGAAAATCCTTAGGATGAGAATGAGCATTGTGTGTTTGGACAGATATAGAGGTCAGGGTTTTTTTTACTTCAGAGGGACAATAGTGCACACCCTGCCCCATGAAATTATACTCACTACTAAAGGAGTTAGTCCTGCATTGTAGAATCTTTTGGGAAGTGTAAAGCTGCTATAGCAGTTCTTGTGACCTTCACTTCCATTTTCTGTGCAGGGAACAGCACTGTTTCTGTTTTTCCTCATGAGGACCAGCACAAGAAAAAGAAGCTTCACTTAAGCTGTTACCATGTTCTGCTGGAAGGAACCCCGTAATTCTGAAAACCAGCTCTAGACTAGACAGACAGGGGCATGCTTTTTCCTGAGTTATTCCTGGACCTATTGTTTAGAAATGGTTTGGTTTTGTTTTCTTTTTTTTTTTTCCTTTGGTGGGCCTTCCTGGATTCATAGTTTAATTTTTAAAAATGCAGCTTGTCCATCTAAAATATGGTATATTATCAGAACAACCTAGGGGATAATCATTCTACTTTACTCAGGAATTTGAGATTTCAAAATCTGACTTCATTTCAAATTGGGCAACAGCCAAGTATTTTGAAATTCTCAGAAATAAAAAGAGAAGTAAACCAGATTGATCAGAATATTTCAACTGTAATGTTTCTCTTTAAAGGCATTTTAATATGTTAACACAAATTTGATCAAATTTGTAATTTTTAAACAGAAAAAACATGTTTTATTTCAGGAACATCTTCATGGAATATTTCGAGGCCCCTGGAACTACTTTCACTATTTCCTAAAGGAAGTCTGCAAAAGCAAACATGGTTTTGAAAAAAATTTATTTTCTCTTCTGAAATATCTCTGTTAAGATCATAGACATGTGTTCTCTTTGTTTGTTCACTAGACCTTCTATGAACTATCACTAACTAGAAAGAATTGTAAAGCTTGATTGTGGAAGCCCGGACAGAAAATATGAAGCCAGAACATCAGCTGAAGTAAAAGGTTATTAGCTTTATTTAGGTCTGCCCTCAGAATTGTGGCAGTCTTTGCTTGGCATTTTCAGCTATATACATCTGGTATAGCAAGAAGGCATCATGTGCTACCTTTTACTCATTTATGAAGTGCTCAGTTAGATAGGCATTTTATTAGGCAAATCTGTATGTGTGAACATGTGTTGCCTAATGGGCACAGAGCTTAAAATGTAATGTTGACTTCTGTATGGGCACCTTATATACTGTGAAAATATCATAAAATGCATGTGTTTTAAGGAGAGCATATAAGTTGTGTTGTGCTCCGTGTTCCAAATGACCAGATCAGATGTTCAAGCTTAAATATTCAGGATTTGGGGTTTTGATTTGTAAGGAGCTAATTAAAGCTGTAGCTGAAATAAAGTTGTACTTCTCAAAGTTTAAAAGTTTCCCTGCACAGCACAGTGAATATACAGTGGTTCAAGGCACTTGTACTAAAAGCTTAGAGGAAGTGAAGAGATGTAAGTTATCTTGATTCCTAGAAATAGAAACCCTTTAAAAGATATATTTACAACAGGGGTTTTTTACCCTTAAAAATATTTGGCATGCACTTTTTTGGTGCTACATGGACATTTTCCTCATTATCTGAATTTAAACATGGCTTGCATCAAACTGATAGTCTGCCTCTCTTAGCTGTCTCCAGTAATTTTTCAGCAGGGTCGTGTGTACTTAAGAAAACAACATTAGGTTGTGCTATCTGATCTTAACATGCTGTGCCGTTGTGGTGGATTTCTTAATGCACTAGGGTGTCCATCAGGCCCCAAATACAACCACAAAGCCAAGCCAGTGACGCAAATCAGCAGCTGATATAAACAAGTTGACACAAACCAGAAACTAAGCTAGCAGTGAACCTCCAGAGATACTTCTCTTTTTTTCTTCTTCTTTTTTTTTTTTTTTCTTCTTTTATGAAGGAAAACATTTCTCAGCAGCTGAAATGCTTTTGCATTTCTCTCCAAATTCACAATTAACCTAAATTTGCCTCTGTAATGTGCAAGTTTATGAGCGAGAATGTGATACAGCCTACTTGTGTGTCCCAGATTTAGCATGTTTGTTGATTTTTAACATCACCTTGATGACCTCGTTTCCTATTTATATGTCATCTAATAATCTAAGAATACTCACAGGAGATACCATAGTGCTTTATTGAAGTCCTGAAAGTTTTTCTTCATCTCTTTACTGTTAGGTGATTAAATGCATATAAGCACTTTCTTAGCGGTTATTAATCTCTCTCTGTTTCCTTCTTTCCAAACTGTACCTTCTTAAGGCCCTGTGTAGTACTTTATTGTTACTACTTAGTTCACACTCTTTCTAAGCACAAACTCCGTCTTATCCAGATTTACACTGGGCATGCTTTCCTAGTGCGTTTACTGCAGCTACATATTGCGCTGGGTAGAGCTAAGTGCGAACGCAGCTTGGAGTACCAGAGGTGCTTTGTTCCACGTGGTGGCCTGTCCTGTTTTCCTCCTCCTTCCGGGCAATTCAGATCTTCCAGCCCAGGTCCAGGTGTGTCCATGTAACTGCATCTGCAGGGAGGCTGTTGCCTGCTGCAGCCGTAGTGGTTGCAAACCACCCACTTGACAGGTAGAGACTTGGTCAGAACTATCCACCTCTCTTTTCTCAGAATAGTTACTGTTTGTTCTGCTGTGTGTTTTTATAAAGTAGTTCATTTCAAGCACCTTCTTCTGTATAAATAAATTATTATCAAATGTGGTCATAACACTGTTTTCAACCACTTTATGTCTTGTACTAAGAAAGCTCCCTCCTGGAAAGCTATGTTTTTTCTTCTACATGTTTATATCTGAAAGCACGATATTCTGAACTTACTTTTTTAATTAATCTCCAGGTCTTGGTTTATTTTAAAGAGTATGTCACAAGCAAAACAGATACAACCTCATCTTAAAGGCTGACAGTATATAAAGTTATGGCAGCATGAGATATATCAAGACTCCAGAGTCTCTTTCTGATGGACACTCTGCTTTAAATAACCTCAGCTTAACTGATTAACTTTTGTTTACAAACTAGAACAATTGCATTTACAAAACGTAAAGATTGTATGTATATTAAGTAACTAACATTCATGAACAAAAATTCTTCTGAATAATAAAAATATTAACAGTTGCAGTGGAAAATAATATTTGTCTCCTGCTAGGGAAATGCATATATGACCATGCTAATACTTATCATTCTACGGATCTGTTCCTATTAAAAAGATAATAAATGGGATATAAAAACTCTGTTCCTCAAAGCTTTCATATCAGTCATCCTCGACTGTTGGAAAATACAAGAGTAAATGTCAGTCAGGCCTTCTGGAAGCAAATGTCTTCTTTTTCATAGTCCAGTTAATACCGTAACAGGAAATTACTTCCATATGTGGCATACACATGGTAGGAAGAGCAGGACATTTTTTGTATCTATTAATAGAGAGATGTCATCTACTGGATATTATAATTTACTGCAGAGTCCCCAAGGTTGGTTAGAAAATGCTAGCTGTTGTTGCAATTACAAACTTTTGCAAAATTGCTTTTAATGTACTTTCCACAAATTTAGCCTTCTGACAGAAAGTGGGTTGAGATACAAACGATAAGGAAACTGCAGCTTGTATGGTTTTTTTCTGATTATTTTTTATCCACCAAATAAATTACAGATAATATTGCCTGCATTTTTCTAGTCTTCTCTAATTATTATCCATTGATCTCAATGTAGTCTAGAAGATGATGATAAATACGTATTTTTAGAGAGAAGCATGGAGTGTTGAGAGGCTCTGTAGAGTGAGATTTTTTTTCTTTGCCATCCTACATTTACTGTTTTATTATCAACTTAAAAACAAACAAAAAACCTAAAACCTGGGGCCACTGTGCTCAGCTCTGTTCAGTTTTAGGAAATGTTCCTGGGATTTAAACTCAGATTTAAAGATTATGCATTTAAGTTCCAAATCATAGTTTGTTTGAGGTTTGTTTGTTTTCTGTTTGTGTTTTTTTTTTTCCCCTATGCACATATTCTGCCTACTGCTCAATGCATTGCTGTATTAATAATACACAGTATAGTACCATATATGTACTGTATAAAATAATAAATAACATTATCCTCAATGGCTTGTTGCTTTTAGATCTGGCTTTTACATTTTATCTGTTGTAAGAGTGCTGTTGCAATTTGGGGAACTATTGTTCATGAATCACTGTGTGTAGGAACATTTCCATCTATGTGGAGTCAGCCAGATGCTGTCAGGCCCCTGTTTCAGATGCAGACAGTGTAGGATCGTCAGGCTTCGATCCCTCAGATGCAGGTGGGAGGACATTGAAACTCAGGCTGGGTATAGGCATGGTCAAACTAAAGTTGATGTCTGCAGAGATAAACTAAGAGGGGTGGCCAAATTGTGTCCTTAAATAAAAGACTGAGTGGGATTCTCATCTTGTTGGGCTGCAGTTGCTGTTGAACTCTGAAACTGTGTTACTTTTGAGTCGTAATAACAGCAGCAGGGCAGTTCTCATAGACGACGTTCTCACCGAGCAGCTCAAGCAAAATCCACATTAATGCATGCTGGTAGCCCCGCACTGTGCGTGCTCAGCCCTGTTCTGCATGTTCCCTATCTCCACTCTTTGCAGCTGCAAGGTGAGGTTGTCTTGCTAGTGGATTAAGAGAGTGGCGATGGGGTGGGATATGCAGCCTGGGGTGGTTGCTCTGCCTCCTCTATGTTCAGTTTTGTCTGCCATGATGAAAAATCTTGAGTTGTCCTGACTTAGAACAGTGAGATAGCCACATCGTTCATGAAGTCAGTCTTCTCCAACAGCTTTGCTGAGGATGGTGGTTTGAATGTGGAAATCTCCCAGAAAGGAAGACAAAGAAGTGACAGTCTAATGCTGAGTCTTAAAAACTGCACTGCTGGCAAGCTCCAGTAGGTGTGTGGAGGGGAAGCTAAAAGGTTTTATCTGCACTGCCTTTTGGCAGTTGTCCTCCAGACAGTATGCATAGTCATTAAAGACAGCAGACTTCCAAATGCAATTCTAAATTCAGTGGAGGTACAGGAGGCTGTGACATACCTCCCTGTGTTAACTGGTACAACCAACAGATCACCTGCAAACAGCCTTGTCAGTAGAAGGTGGACAGGCTGCAGAGCGTGTCACAATTAAGGCCATAATTGCAGAAGCCTCTCACACTTTGTGTTGACTTATTCAATGAAGGTCTTGGGCAGGAATCGTAGGAAAGGCAGAAAAACAGATACATTAATATTTAAATTATGGTAGGGACTCATTGTGGATCCAGCCAAGAAAAAGAAGAGCACGATGCATGGAAGGCAGATCCCATGACTCACAGGAGAAGCCCTTGGCAGAATTCAGGATGGGTTTGGACTGGATTTCTTGTCTCCTGGGAGTCCTATGACCTCACCTGAAAGAATGCCCAAAATTTATTTAAAAATCATCTACAACAAGGAGACGCATGCAGATAATGCCTCAACCTCATGTGTTCTTGAAGGACGAATTGTAACACCAGAGTCCCCAGAGGGTGAAGGAAGGATGGGTATGCAGTCAGCCCTTGTCTGGGAGACCTAAGAAAACTGGCCTGGGGGACAGATAGAAAAACTATTTACAGGAAATATTCTAGAGCAGGCAGGGGAAGCCTGCCTGCAGTTCCATAGCCTACAGGGGCCAGGCGAAAAATGACTATGCAGGCCTAGCATGAATACGTCTAAATACAGTCTGAATAGTCTCCAGCTGAAAGGACCTTATCAGGAATGTCTGACAGGGCTTGTTACAGGTTGTGATATGTGCTACTGCTGTCTTGCACCAGAGACATTGTTAAGATGACGGATGATGCTGTTAAAATGGCAGTCTGTAACGGTGTTATAAGAAGGGCTTTACAGTTGTATTTTTGTCTAGAACTTTTATAAAGCGACAGAAAAAAGTACACTGTAAAAATCTGAATACACGCTTGTGGAGTGAAAATGATGTCAAACGTGAACATGAACAAGAGAGAAATGAAGGAACTGGACCAGTGGGAGAATAGAGAGAAGGGGAAAGGTTCTATGTGGAAATGGAGAGGTGAACATCTGAGAAATGTAATCTGAAAATCATCATCCAGATCCCATATTTTTCTAAATCTGAAACTGTGGACCTAAAACCTTGAGTGAGAAGTGTTTAGAGTCTTTCATGTAATCTATACTAATCTATACTCATTGGCATTTCTGGGGAATACAAGTTACAGTATAACAACATTTCTGCTCTATTGACATGTCTCCTTCTGACTAGATCTAAAAAACTATGAGTAGAGTGAAACTAAAATTATATGAAATATATAATGATTGATTGAAGTTTAGCCTGCAAACTCATTATATTTAAGACATTTTATATAAAAATGGTGAGATACCTATATGTTTGTATATCTTCTCTCCTGATACAAACCTCACGATATGCTAATGACATTTTAAGGTAGTACCTTTAAAATAGATTAAAAATCACAGAATTGAAATTTATTACGTGGAATAGATTTTCGCAAGGCAGAAGAGTCTAGAAATAATGAGGGTTCAAGACAGAATAAAATGACAATTTGGAAAACAAAACAAAACCCACCCAACCAACGAAAAAACCTTAATGAAATTTAGAAAGTTAAGAAGAGAGATAATTGTTGCACTTTGCATAATCTTCCATGCTGAATCTATAGCAGCTATACTGAGCACTATTGCAAATAGGGTAGTAATCACAGCTCCTAGTCTGACCACCTTCTGTGATCTGGTATTATCAGTTCCTGTGTTCTGTGTTCCTCCTCCAAAACCTCTTTATGGCTGAAAAAACTTTGTATCAAATTGCTTGCACATTAAACCATAATGACAAAGCTCTTAAGAATTTTAAGGAGCTGCCTTTAAAACTGTATTAATTTGGTGGTGCTGTTTACCCTCAGCAGTTCTTTCAGTGGGATGTAGACAGGACAGAAGCTTTTGCCTGTTCTTGCTGCTTCATTGCAGTTCCCCACAGCCCGTGCTAGCTTCTTTAGTCAGTGATTCAAGCTCAGCTTAAAGATACGTAGTTCTTTTAAGACCTAGCCTGGCTGCTTTTCTGAGAGATGTCATGTTCATATTTTACAGTCTTAGAAACAGTCAAGAAGCTATGGGAACATGCAGTTCTGTAGAATAGTACAGGTATCTATCGGATAATATAGGAGACCTGCAGGATATATACTTTCATTATTTTTTATGCCAATCTGTCACTGTATTTTAACATACTGTTTTGTAGAATGCTGAATAAGAATAAGAACATTACCATAGCCACCCTGGAGTTTTAAAAGAGCTCAGCTATGAAAATAGTGAACTAAGAAATGTGTGTAACACACCTCTTGTAGCAGTCACTGTTGCCATGCTCTGGCAACCTATGGACTATAAGTCTGATTCCATTACCAGCAAAATTGTTATAAATTATAATAATGAATAAAACTAATAGCCAAATACACAGATGAAAAGTTGACATGGCTTTTGTAGAGGGAAGCCACTTTCACTCATGTGTTGTGGTTCTTAGAAAGAGTCAACAGCATGTGGATGAGGGTGGCCTAGTGAGTCAAGCGTACTTGGATTTCCAAAAACTTTTGACAGTGTCCTTCACAATGGTGTGTGAAGAGGCCAAACTTTTGCGGGAGAAAAGAAAAAATATTGTTTCAAGGATAAATTATTGGTTAAAAGATTAGTAAATTTTCATGGTGGTGAGAGGAGTCTGTTGGAGTCTCAGGAGGGCGTGTGCTGGGAAATATGTTCAGCTATTCGTAAAGAGACTGAAAAAAGTGGTGGAACAAGGTTATGAAAAATTTTTCCAATAATCAAAAGTAGTTCAGGTTGACCAAAAGTAGAGCTAGTTGCCAAAGGACTTTGTAATCCTTAGCAAGTGGGTAAAAACACCACGTTCGAGTCAATATTGATAATGTAAAAGGGAATGAGAAAAAAACCTTCATTATGTCTGCAAGGCAATGGACTTTAAATGAGCTGTTACTTTTAAAGAAAGACATCTTGGATTCCTTGGGCAGACCTCTGAAAACATCAACTGACATATTATCAGTCAAAAACATGAAAAGAATGAGGAAAGGAACAGAGAGCAAAATAAACAGTGTCATTCCACCACTAAATAAATCCAGGATATGCTCACATCTTGAACATTAAGTGCAGTTCTTGTTTCCTCATTCCAGAAAGTAAATATTAGGATATAAAGTACAAAAATACTGGTCAGGAGTATGGAACAGAGGGAGTTAAGAGATTAGGAGAGACCCCTTTATTGTGGAAAAAGACCAGAGGTGGGTTGAGAGGCAGAAGCATAATAAAATCATGGAGAAGCCAAGTAAGGAATCAAGTAAGAAATGATTATGCACTTTGTAACACAGGAACTGTAAAAGCAAAACAAAGGAAGCACTTTTTCACACAATGTGTAGTTGAGTTTTTGCATTAATTGCCCCAAATATGCCAAAAATAGGATTGTTTACAAAATTTAAAAATTTATGTAGGATAGATTAATAGTGTCAGTAAACATAATGGCTCAAATATGCTTTCTGTCTCAGAAGGTTCCTTAGCAGATTGCCAAAATCCTTCCTAGAGAAAAGATCACTCTGTCTGTTTTATACTGTTTCTCTAAGCATCTGCTGTTGGCTGTTGTCAGCATTACTTTTGGCACCAGTGTAGCCACTCTGCTTATGTATTTTCTCAGTGTTAATCAAAATTGAATACCTTTTGAGTTTTAGAATGTTTAATCAAGGATTCAAAAACTACAGTTCAGAGTGGTTGAGGTTTTGTGTACTTCATGATAAAACTTGAAGGATTCGAGGTGACTATGCAGCCTGTAGAAGTCCAGTCCCTTTAAGCTATTGCAAAGTAAAGACGTGAGCCCCTGTTTGAAAAAGTTTACTTTTATTTGTTTGTTAAAGCATATTTTATATGTAGAATTCTGTACATAGAGTTGAAGAGGTTTCCGTTTGATATTTATCAGTAGTTAATGCTTCTTGTAGCCATGTCAGACAAACAGTATTATTTCACTTCTTATTTATGTGCATCTTCAAGTGATGAAGCTACTGACTTCTGCTAGGATTTTTTGTGTTTCACTTTGAAATTGGCCAATTTCAGAAGGTTTTCAGGCTCAGATGGATTTGTCCCCATTTGAGCAGGAGGTCTTCAGAGACCAAGCACTCTGGTGAGACTGCTGTTGTTTCCTGTTTCTCATCAGACCAGAAATACAGTAGCAGAGGAAGAGCTTTTCTCCTTGCACTGTGTGAAATTGGAACTTCTATCTGAGTCTAGGAAGTGCCACAGTGCATAAGACTGAAAGAAAACAAACAAATTTAGTGTAACCCAGGGACTGTGTAAATATGGGAGTAGTTACATTTATAGTGTCCTAAAATTACATTTAGTCCTTTTGAAGGCAACCGCGAGGCTGCTGTGGCCCCCAGTGAAAATGAGTTTGACACCCCTTGTGTAACCTTTTCAAACCCCCGAAAAAATTCATGTTTGTCTTGTGTTTGGACAGCAGTGATTCACTCCTCCCTAGTCTTGTGATATATTTGTGTTCGGAATTAAGGACTAATGTACCATTTTTTGAAGTTAACTACAGGCTTTATGTAAATCTGTCTGCTATAAAGCTCTGATGTATTTTATATTGTAAAGAAAGAGGTATTATTCAGTGGCACTCAACAAACTAATCATAATGTAACACTTCCTTGTAGGACAAAACATACTTATCTAAAAACATCCCTTAATGACATATGCATTAAATTAAAATAGGGTGTCATTGATTTTCCTGAAAGCTGTCTAGTGATTTCTTTTATAAGATGTGCAATTGTGGATATAAATTGATAGATATGTAGATTTTTAAACTGAAAAGGTCAAACTTCAATTTCAGGTGATTCCAAAGTAGACAAGTTAGAACCAGCACAGAACATTTCTGTTGATGTAGAGGATTACAATAATGTAGAGTGACTAAATGTGTGGTTGTGTTCTTCCAGTACATACACATTTTAATCATTTTAAAATTTCACTTGAAAATATTTGTCATTTTTAAATTGCTTTATACTTGTATATTTTAATGATATCTTTGTGTGTTTAGATTTTATTTACATTTATAATATAATAAAATAAAATAAAACTCTGTATATTTAAAAAATAATACTGAGGAGTGGATGGTTTTGTCTTTTTGTATTTCAAATGTATTCCAGCTGCATCAGGCTTCGGCTGTTATTTTCACCTTGCTGACCACATGATTTTGCTGTGGTGAATATGTGCGTAAGTGAGGTTTTTCTTGTGGATTTCCTGCAGATACTGGGGAGTTGCCGATTATGCAAAGGTAGCAAGACTGTTTATTATTCCGGATGTTAAGAGATGTAGAAGGCTTCTCGAATGTTTTGTTTAAAATATTCCTCTTTTGGTATATTAGAGGAAAACCTACTGTGAGTACCCAAAACTCAGTACCTAATTATCCTATCTGTGGTGTGTTGCTATGCTGTAAAGCCATTTCCTGTGAATAAATCAGTAACAGAAGCAAACTGTTACCGCTACTGTGAATTTGAGAAATTTTAGAAAGTCTACTCAAGATTTTTTCCAAAAGAAAAGCTAAGTGACATATACGTGCCCTCAAAATTCTATTTCTTTTCCACTAGTTTTACAAACTTGGAATTTTTTTTTTCCGCTTCCACTGGTACCGAGAAGATTTTCAAATTTGTGTGAAACAAATATTTTCTAATCACAATTCAGTCGTCAGGCAGCAAAAGTTTGCCATAATGAGCAATGCTACTCTTGGTTGCCTCAATGGTAAAACTTCGTTGGCTTAAAGAAGCTAATTCAATGTGATAAGTGAGTTTACAGGAAATGACTAGTGAATCTAGAGAAGCTGAAGGTACTTCACCATCTGGAGGTGATCCCAACCTTGCGTTAAGCTGCTTCTCTGGTGAATATAGAATCTGCACCAGCCCAGGTTAGATCTGTTTGTTACCTGATCTTTTTTCAGTCCATTTCTTTTGATGAATTCAGAACACTGAATTAACATCGTGGTTCCTTCTGCAGTGTTTCTGGGAAAGGAGTGTGTCAAAATGAGATTCAAAACTTGCAGTACTTTGAGAATGCAATTGCCTAAAATCAACAGGCAGCTGCCTAAGGCTAACTAAGTGGTAGGAAAACTAGGAAAGGAGCTGCTGAGGGTAGATGCTCTTTTTGAATGTTTCCCCTTTCTGTAGCCCAGAGGTAATCTGCTCTGGGCTTTAAAAAGGGTCTATTTATTCTGCGGGGCTGCAAAACTTAGACCACAGCTCTTGCTTTAAAAAACACCTGGGCAGGGCTCATTCTTTTAAGATCTAGCCAGGGGCACAGCTGGTGGTGCCCATTGCTTGTACTATAGGTTACTACTTAGAGCATTTATACAGGAAGTACAAGGTTTTGGTCAGTGATTTTCTCTGCTTAAAGGCTTTTATACTGACAACTTTCACCACCTGTAATAAACTCCCAATCAGAGACTAGGGAATAGTAAAGGAGAATACTTTTCATTGCATGTATTGAAAGTATGCAGAAAAAAATCAAGAATCACTGAGACAGGAAAAAAATCTGTGAGGAATCAGGAGTCTTCTGTAATTTGCTACTTACTGCATTTCTCTAGGAGCAAAAACTCATGGTCTATAATGCCTGTTCTGAGCATTATTCTTGTGTTTTATGTGGAATAACTATTTAGTAAAATACTAGAGCAGTCTCAGGTGGTAGTTAGCATGCTCCTGAATAGAAAGAAATATGGTGAGTGTCCTAGCTTGTTGGGTATCATGTAGAGAGCATGGGCAGGAGCTCCTCTCTAGGTCCTCTCTTTGAACAGAAAGCAACTTTGCTACCACATTTATAGGGACCCCAGTGCTCCAGATGTGTGTTATGAATCATTTCAGAATACATATTAGACTGGTGACCCCACATATTTTAGCAGAAATAGATGTCTTCTATATCCTGGAACCAATACAGGCATTGAATTGTCCAGATCATTGAGACCTGGAAAATTCTCATCATCCTCAGGAGAACACAGAGGACTCTAATGGAAAGCATGAAGAGTGGAGTATGTGTCTGGATTTAAGAATCAGTTTTAAATACATAATCACCATTTAAACACTGGGGACATAAGTTGTCTGTTGCATCTGGCCCACAAAACCATTTTGACTTGCTGCTTTGCTTTTTTTCTTCAGTCTATTCTGTTCCACTTCTGTTCTTTCCATTTAGGATGGAATACCGCAAGGACTTAGGAAAATCCTTAGATCTGTTAAGTCAGTGTTCGAAATCAAAGATGTCTGTATGTTCCTGCAGAACTAGGTCTCTGCATTGATCTTACTTCATCACCTTGAATTTATTAGGTAGAATACATGTGCTGTAGGTTAAATTGTTATATCAACATATCATGAGTGCACTGCTGAACAGTACTTCCACTCTTATAGATCTTAAGATGGTTTAATATGTTGCAATACTACAGGAATGTGAGGTTTTTAGAGGGGGAATTTTCAACAGGTTTAAGCCACGTGAAGTCATAAAGTATCTAATCAAACTAAAATTTGTACTTCTCTGTAAGCTTTCTCATGTGAATCCAGGTGCTCTAAAACAGATAATATATTGCTGATTACCTGGTAAACCTTTGTAGAATTTTAGTTCTAACCTCAGGAACCCTGCATTTTGTATCATCTTTAAACTCCAAAATATAGTCTATTTTACTGAAGTCTCTTAATTAGGATGTAGAAAGAAGATGCATCAGGTAGGCCATATGCAAGGACAAACTGTTATTAATCACTACATGACACATGACTTCTTCTTACTAAACTCTCAGATTATTATTCCTTTATTCAAAGCTTTGTGATGGAAATTAAACTTATAAATATCTGCTTTTGCAGAAAGTTCTCTTTGCTTGCCCTCAATTAAGTGTGATTCTTATTGTTTGTAATTCCTCTCAAAAACATAGCTACATGAAATTGGCAGCAAGATTAAAGATTTTGTATCTGGCAAGTATCCAGCAACACAAAGGATATTTAATATTTCTGAGTTACAAAAATTTTTATCAAAGAAAACAACAGCATTTTTTAAATAGCTCTAAGAGTTACTTAGAAATGAAGCTTGGATGCTACTTATAGCCAGTGCAGAGTATGGCAAGAAGTTAGTTGGGTAGTTCATTTGTTTTGCTGTGTCAGCAGAACACTGTGTGCTCAGTACAGAGTCCAAAAAAGGTATCTGCTTTTTAAATGGAAGTATAACTCCCTGTACTCCATGTTTGCACTAATCCCATGGTGAACATTTGTAAATGAGTGATTTCTGTAAGTTGGAGAGAAATGGGGACCCTCTGTGATGAAAAAAATTTGCCATAAACTGTGGGAAAATGAAAACTCCCTCTTTTGTTTTATTCTTTCCGATCATATATAATGCCTTGTTTTCTGTTCCTGGCTAGAACTGTAAGTGCAGGTGGATGAAAAGAAACCAGCAAACCAAACCATATAATTTCCTTTTTCTGGCATGAAATTTGTAAAACACTGTCCCTGTTAAGGTGGAAGTTTTTACAAGATCTTATTTTGTCTTAAAGTTTTCTCACCCCTGATCAAGAATTCTAGCCTGGAGAGTAGGTGATTCAGCATTATATACACTAGGATATACGTACAGATAGATCATTCTTTCATTTCTAGTGTTCCTAACCATGAGCTTTATGAGAAAAAAATCTCACTATGATCCCCTGAAATGATCCCCAGTGTTCTTCCATCTGAATGTAGGGCTGGCACTGGTGAGGAAGATTGCAACATCTGTCTAGACTGCATCAGCTACCCTTAAAATCTATGCAGTGTGCAAGGGTTTGTTTTTTATGTCCTCCCAGCTCTTCACGCCTCCTCTGTGTGGACGCTCAAGAGACAAAGAGACCTTCATAGGAGACAGGGCCAGGTAGGTACTAATATTAGTGCCTGGGCAGAGTGAAGCCAAATATGATTCCTGGAGTAAAATAAAGGAGTGGTAAAGGCAGAAGGGAAGATGAGATGAGGGAGTGCTCCAAGTGTGGGTAGTGGTGTTTGTGCATTTATGTGTATATATAGAGAGAGGATAAGACAGAAGAATACCAATGCAGAGAGAGAAGCAAGAACATCAGGTCACTGGTGAAGCTAAAAGCACAGGATGAGTGATATTTTTAGTATTCCTAGAAGAGTTTTCTCCCAGATTGTCAGTTTGCAGCATAAGCAAAACCTTGGTAAGATCAGCAAGCTGTACCCACACCCAGCTCATCCATCTTTGGAGACTGGGATTGAATAGAAGGATTTCCTGGAATGAAATGTGGAGAAATGTTGACCAAAACATTAAGAAATGACTGCCATATAGTTATCAAACATACATCAGTTGTCAAAGTCATCATGAGCCTTCTGAGCTAATTAAAATGGTTAGTATACGTTTTCATTATTTTTTTGGTAAGTGAGGAGACAGTTATACAATAAAAGGAAGGTGTGCCAGAGTAAGGTCTAGAGTTCAAACAAAACACTTCAGTGTAGTCAGCCTCAGCTCGTTTTGTGATAGTGCCAAAGATATTTCTAAATCAACAAATCCATCCACAACAAGATGAAAAAAACAAGAAGTAGAGAGGGCGGAGTCTGGTGTGGGTCAGGGATGTAGGAGATCTGGTTCCTGTTCCCATGTCTCTCGTTAGCTCTTGGTTGACAATAATGACTGAGAAGTAAAAACATTTTCCCACTTTCCCTTTTTGTTGCATCTGCTTATGATATCTTGTCTACAGTTCACACATATGTAAACTGTATATATATGTCTATTATATTATAGTGGTGAGCAAGTATGTGTCCTCGCCCTGCCCATTCAGCTGCAGGTATGCGTGGAACCCCAGGAGCAGCCTTGTTTCAGGTTGTCCAATGGTTCCTTTTGCCCCCTGCAGCAGAGGACCTTATGGCCCTTCAAGGAGGGACCCCACGATGATGTGACATCTCTGCAGTACAGGTGAAATCCGGAGAGGCAGTATTGTCATGAAGGTGCCACATAAGCCTGATGTTCCCTGAAATAACCCTGAGTTTGCTCAGCAGTTCATACTAAAGAGTGTGCAAGGCAGGCCTGTAAATGACCACAGACCCAGACCTTTACTTGCGGTGCAGTTTAGACATAGCCGTATGGACCAGCAAAGCAGTGGTGAGCAGGCAGTATAACTCTGTATCTACTAGATGATAATATGCTGCATAATACATTTCCTTCAGTACACACACTTCTTATATTTTCTTTTAAAGGAGAAAGGCAATGAACCCTGCTTTCTACATTGCTTTTTAGACATTTATTTAAAAATAATTTTAAACTTCTAAATTTCCAGGAAATGGTTATTTCATTACTACAGAGTTACTAGCTGTTATTGCACATCTTGGCCTGTTTCCATGAAAATAGGAAAATAACTTTACCAGATGCTGATGAGTCTGTTGTGCAGTGGGAGCAATTCTACCTGAAATAATGAAACAGCATGAAGGATGATGCCATCAAAAAAGTGTTTCCTTAAGAAAACATGGAAACTCTTCCTTAGGGTTCAAAACTTAAATACACAGTTTTCCACTTCAGTGCTACGAAAGGAACCCTCTGTTCCAATAAGGTCACTGTAATGTTTAAACTCACAGTTACCAAATAGTTAAATATGAATGAAATTATTTTTGCTATTGCTGACTGTGAAAATGAAGGTTGCACCTTTCTTCTGTGCTTTCTTTCCTTTCCATCCCCATTTTTTCAAAGCAAAATTACCTTTTCATTATTTCTTTCTGGAAGAGGTAACATGGTGACAACAGTGGCATGTAGGAAAGAGTAGTGGATTCAGGGGATTAAATCTTGAATTATTAATCATGTGGGATTTTACAATCCCATTTTGGTCAATAGATATAATAAGAATGCAACATGAAAGATTTCAGTGCACTTTATGCAATTACTGGTTTACCCTGGTACATAATTTCTGATAATAAATTAAAAGTGATATATCAGGCTTTGTAACTATGACTTCTACCAAGGAGATTTTTTTTTTAAAATCTCCTGCTGCCATCATTTGAACCCACCTTTGTTCCCTTGATCTCTTACCAAAACTTAGTCTGGATTGTAATGGGTGTGTCAAAAACTTTTCATATTATTCTGTAAGATGATGTTTGAAAAACCAGGAACTATAATGATCCACAGAATTTTGTGACAGTGAGTCTGAATGGAATCATATAAGTGAATGTCAAAATTGTATTTTGAAAGATTGAAGGACTACTAGCAGCGGTAGTAATGGAGAGCAAAGCACTACAGTGGAACAGCTAGGAAAAAGGAGAAGAAGAAAGGCAATCGCATTGAATTTACGTTGCATATAATCGTGACTTCTCTAGGTTACCTGAACTGGTATCTCAAGATCTCTTCTAAATTTGCTAGTCTCTAGGCAGAATGACATTACTATCCCAAGTCTGTCCTAAGTGTATGTGTGAGTGGCATTTTAGTATGTCAGGCCCAGCTCCTTGAGATAATTGGAGCCAGCTTGGAAAAAAACACTGTCAGTGGAAAAGGAAGTTATTCTAAAGCACAACCTAAGTGCCAGTGCTACTTAATACACATGTAATTAGAAACACTATAAATAGAGTAAACAAGTTGGTCTTCTAGTTGCTTCAGCTGTAGCAGAAACCTTTACAGTGCATGATTGTGTCAGGCCCTTCTTGCACAGCCATATGATGCGGGAAAGGGCTGGACGTGACCTATTCATCAGCATGCTGACATTTGTGTCACGGGGTTCGAGTAATGTGAGATAGATGACAACTTACGTAATGAACTTTTGAAAACCATTTTAGAAGCGATTCCAAGAGGTTGGCTTGTTTGTTTTGGAGAATCTGAGGTTGGGTCCATTGGGGAATTTCAGTAGGAATCCTAAATATGTTCCTCAGTCCTCTTGCAGAAAAGCACCACAGGAAGAGAATGGGTAGGTGGAAGATGAATAACTGAGTATGGAAAAAGAGGCTTGGAAAGTATCAGTTCTCCCCTTCTCCTGAAAAGTATTTCCCATGACCAGCAAAATTAATCATGAGCTATGATTCCTCTGTGTTTCATCAACTGAAGTCTTGGACATTTAGTTGTAGGCTGCCTTATTAGAAAACAGATTACTTTGAATGTTTGGCAGGTTCCAAGTAAAAATAGCATAAAAAAATATAATCAATAAATCTTGGGAGATACCATGAAATAGAACCCTCTTCTTTTTCACTGCCCAGGATTTTTTTGCCTTTGCTGTCATGTTTTAACCCATTTTGCTTTCAATTTTTTAATCTATGATTTATACTGTGTAAACCAGAATGTATTTCTAATTACTTTTATCTGTCCCAGTGTAGTCACATACAAAGTCATGAACACTTCATCGTCTTCAAACCTGTTTGTTAAAACTTCTTTGTTAAACCTACTTGTTAACAACCTGGTGTTGAAATACACTACATCAAGTTTCCTTTCTTTTAATGATCAGTTGTTAAATATAGCACAATTACAACATTAAACATCTGAATAGTAAACTGAGATCTAAATTAGTAAACTAAATTATACAAAAACATGGAAACGTCTGTCCCCTGTTGTATAAAAGCATACTTCGATAAAATAGACATCAAATCTTAAAGTTGTAGTTTTGGATACAGTTTGTTTATTTTTCACATAATAGATCAGTTAATAAAAATATTATGCATATTTTTCTGTATGAGAGTAATTTTTGCTTTCAATTAAAACTGATTTTTAAGTAATTTTAAATCTGAAATTACTGATCCTATATATCCTATCCAACTATAGTTATAGTTAGGGCTTATTTACCTTTAAATTGCAGGGTTTCCTGCAATGCTGAAGATGACGTTCTTGCAAAACATTGTTGGTTTTGAGCAACAGGTCCAAATTTTTCCAGCACCTTTAGGCCTCAGGTTAAATAATACCATACTAGGAAAATAGTATGAATTGATTTAAGGGATGTATTGATACAGAAAGAAGGTAACGTAAATTAGCAATGAAATGTACCAGATCCATTTTTTTTCCTTCTCATTCCCTAACTGATAGAAAGTTGGGTCTTGAACTGTTCTCAGCTGTCTTTAAATTCTTAGAAGTCCTGCTGTGCCTGTCCTTGAAATATTACCTTCTTCATAAGCCCTTCTGCAAATTTTCCAATATTCTGAGTATTGAATAGATAAATTGGTATCTTAAGGCAAGATTAAACTCATCTTTACAATAGTATTCAGTTTATTCACTCTTATAATGGGATTTAAACTGTAATTAGTATGGAGTAGGAATGGGTGTAGAGAGAATTAATGTCTCCGTAATGATGTCATAAAAATACTAGAGCAAGAACTAGTCCTTGGTTTTACACCTCCAAAACATAGGTTTCTACCACTCCAGGTAAATGTCATACTTTGGAAAACTGTCAGTTTCAAAAGGACTTTTATGTATTCTGAAGGCTGAAGTCAGCCAATAGTGAGAAACATGAAAAAATCCCTCAGCTGAAGTCCCATTAAAGTTAATACCAAAAGAAGAGTACATGACAATTAACAGAATCAGAATTTGAACTTAAAAGTGGAGGAGTCCTGAGAACAAAAGCTCTGTTTAATTGTTACGTATTTTTTTACACATAATGAGCATGTAATTGTTCAAGAAATGAAACTGTGTGGAAAGTTTGAAAGGTTAATAATTGACTTTCAACATCTCAAAAGAAGTTTGTGAAAGAGAAAAGAACAGAATCTTAATCTCTGAAGCAATAAAACTTTGTGTTAGCCAGGAACTCTCAGTGCCTCCTTGCTAATTGCTTTTAGCATCTACGCCCATGCTAATGTAAAACCAAGCTGAACATAACCTTTTTCCTAAAAGTGCGTGAAGTCATACAACATAAAATAGCTTTTTATGTGGAAAGAATTAACAAGTACAGGGGTTTTTAGATGTGGGGTTTCTCCTAAACACTCATCAGTATGAATTAAGCACCAAACCAGCTTTTTAATGAGTAGTCTCTGTGGAAATGTGTAAATAATTTTGGCCTTGCTTTTTTAGTTTGTTATTTTCTTTAAATGGTTTCACAAAGAAATGCTTTGATTGCATTTGGCAACCTCAGCTTTTTTATAATGAATACTCTTTGTTAGGAAATAATACCATATCTGAGCTTAGCGTGTATTAAATTAATGAATACAGACCAAGTTTTAACCCAATATTTCATTTTTTTGGATCTCTAACAAAAATATCTGTGATATGTGTTCCTACTGTAGAGAACACAGAGCTTTGTACATCTGGAGTGGAAAAAAAAAATGCCTCATTATTTAAATATTTATATTAGCTGGAATTGACAGTAACATCTCTTAAGACTACGATGGAAGGAAGACCTAATGTGCATCAGCTGTAGGAGCTTTATCTCACTCTTCCCTATATTACATCAATTTCCATTAATATAACAAAAGTCAGTGTCCTGTGAGCAGAGTACGAGTCATTGAAAGCCTCTTCCTGAGCAGGTGCTGCAGGTGTCTAGTGTCACAAGTTGTAAAGCTTTGTGATTCTCATATATGTTTTCTTCTACGTACACCTGTGTTTCCACAACATGTCAGACTGTAAGACCACTGTTACACTAGGCAGTGACAACAGCCAGTGATCCATTTTATTGTTGTCTACCCTCCAGCAATGATATGTGGTTGAAGATCAGCAGTGATGCTCTGAAAGGAAGGCTCAAAGCACAAGCAAAAATGAGATTTACAAAGAAATCCTAAAATCTGTGACAACTGGAGACAAGTCTGGTCCTTTTGAAGCTTTAAATCTGGAAGGTGATCATTTTAGAACTGAGTCAAGTGACTTCAGTAACAGTTTAGTAATGTATGTGAAGTGTAATAAAGTAGCTAAAACAAATAATTGTCTAATACCGCTAGTGTGCAGTCCAGTGTAACATCTGAGAAGATACAGGCCAAACTCAGCCAATTTAGTTTCATATCAGTAGGTACCTCAATTATTGTTAGATAACAGTGATTTGTTTTTACTGCAAATGGACAAAATAAATATGAGTTTACATACTGGTAAGAAAAGTGTTAGGAAAGCAACATGGATTTGAAGCCAGTACCTTCTTCTCTTGCGTTTATTCCCTTCATATTACTTAAAGGAGCAAGGTTCACCCTAGAATAAGGAAGAGTCTCCTTTTCCTGTAAACCCACTTTATACTTATATTTTTAGATTTGTTTATATTCCTGTATTTCCTGGGGTATAATAAAATAGCTCTTTAGTTTGCTCCCTGAGGGGAAAACAACAATATTTACAAGCTGTGGGAAGTATCCAGAGTTATAATGGAGCTTATTATTTACACCCATGATGTTGTTTGTAATTAAGAGGTCACCTTGGACTTTCTCCTGCTTTTAAGTAACCATCTGCAAGTAGTGACTAATACTGATATTTATTTCATAGCTTTTATTGTTGTTTTTTGTAGTCTGTTCACAAGCAAGAAGTGGCCATCTATCATTATACGCACAGGCTTTTCCCTGTTATTGCAACATCAAGGTTTATATTACATCTGAAGATGAAGCAGAAATGTTACTGGTATGGAGTGTGATGGTTGACTTGCTAAGTCATACAGAAAATGTGTTTTCTTTTATCAATAGCAGCTGCATACAGCAGCAGCACATGACTTTATCCCTTCCATAGTAAATGATAGATTATCGTAACTTAAAAGGCTCATTTAACAATCATGCTTTCGCTTTGAGGGCAACATTTTTCTTTATTTAAGTATTGGTGCCTTAAATCTGTGCCCCTGTTAACATTAACTTCTAGCATTTCTGATATGTTAATATTTCAAACACTTTTGCCCAAAAAAGTTTAAATGACAGCTTCTGTCAACCTCAGAGACCATCCTTTACCCTGTAGTATAATATAGTAATTATGATAAATGGAAATACTTAAATGTACTCTCATTATCAGAAGGACTTTCTAAATTCATTGTTTTCAAATCAGCAATTTACTTATTACTGTCATCTTCAGGTTTACCTAACTGAGCTTTGACCTATTCAATTCTAGGACTAGCTGCAAAACTTTTTTCTGAATTTGTGGTGTGGGATTCAGAGATTCTTTTGTCGATAAAGAGCAATTTGATTTGTTAATTAACAGTAAATAATCCTGGAGGCAGAGGCCTCAAATAGGTCCTTCTAAAGATGAATGTGACTTTGACTTTTGTAGCTGTTGAATTTCAACCACACTGAATATTAAGAATAGAAGTAAGACAACTCATTTCTGAGGGCTTGTCAGATGTAGGAGTGTGTCTGTACAGCACAGTGGAGTATAGCACAGAGATACCTCTGCTTTCTCACAAATGCACTATTTCTGGAACATAATTTACCAGTACCAGATTGTTTCAGGACCTGAGCTCTGCCTGGTTCTGTGTCATGTGGATGATTGAGATCAGGTTAGCATGAGCACTGACAGGGCTATATCACGTGGTAGAGATACACTTTAAATCCTTTTGCAGTCTCTGTATCACAGAGCAAACCTTATGTAACATAACAATTTTACTGTCTTGCCACTTCTAAACTGAAATGCATCTGACACGTCTCTTTAGGTTGCCTGGGACTTCGATCAAAACTCCTTTGCACTGAGTTATCACATCTAAGCTCTGAATTCTAAGGCTATGGTTACTGGCTGATAGAATGGTAGACTAAACACTAATTTAAGTAATAATTTAAATTTTTTTAAAAAATTACGGTAAGGGTGCCTGGCCTTTTGTAAGAAACTTTAAGCATTAATAGTGATTAGTCAGTTCACATAATTAGATTTCTACTGCACTAGAGCAGTATTTAAGCTACAGATTATCTCCTTTTAAAAGCTGGATTTTGTTTGTATTCTATGTGGCTGTCACTTTTACAGTTTTATGGTATTGACATTTGTGTTACGGGGAAATACCCATCATATCCTGAAAATTAGCCAAGCACTTCATCTGGCAGTATCAGGAAATCTTCCCTTGCTTTAAATCAGAGTGTATTGACCATCAAATGCCCTCCCTGCTGGATAAAAAAAAGTGTTGAGTATTGTGTGATATCATCCCTGGGAGGGAGCAGGAAAAAAGGCAGGGTTACTAGAAACACGTATGTGGCCAGTGGATCATAAAAAAACCCTAACAGGTGCTGGGCTGGTTACCAGTTGATTAATCTTGTCAGCAGCTGATATGCTCCTATTTTAAGGTCGCCCTGTGCTATTGACTTTTCAGTGAAGCCCTCCTGGTATGGTGTTTCTCAGGAAAGTTGATTAAAGTGCTTTATAGGTTAACAATGGACTGAACGGGATTATCATTTACAGGTGTCCAAGGACAACACAGCTGATCAGACTACGTCTCAGTGTCTCAACTATTTAGATAGGATCCTAGAAACTTTCCAGCAATTCTTTGCATTTTTGGTCTGTGAATGCTTTGTTATATTCTAGGAAGAAAAATTATGCAGTTGTAGCACACGTAATTACTCGTATGTGGAAATTTCTTCCCAGGTACTTACTTTTTCTTGTATACTAGGAGCTGCTTGTTTTCTGTAGAACTGTAAAGAAAATATGTAGACCTGAAACACAGTGAAGCGTCTTGCATTACCCATGACCTCTCTGTGTCAGCTCGCTCTTCTGATCTGCAAATAAGGCAAAGTTGCAGAAACATTTTAATTCATAGAGTAATTTAAGCAATTTTTAATACTGCATATGATTAGAGCAGAAATAGAAATAACAATAGGTTCTTAGCATACAATAATTTATTTTAGCAGTTATCAGGAAGTATAAGTCATGTTTTGCTGTACACTTTATTTGTATATCTATTTTTATAACAAACCAATAGCTGCTAGACCAGCCTGGATCATTTTTGAAGAGACTAAAACCTTTTCCTCTGTTGGCCAGTGAAATGATAATTCTTTAAACTGAAATGATATCTCCTTAGGGCATGTTAAGTTCTGAATCTTTTTTTCTTTGTAAAACTCTGGTATATAGTTTGCCACACAGTCCAGAAATCTTTGGAGTGATTGATAGTATCTTATCAGTTAATCTTTTTCAAGTACTATACCAGAGTCTCTGTAGGGGCATCTTTAGTCTTACATCAAACAGCTGCCTCTAATAAGAGTTATTCTAGTAGGCCGAAAATCATGCCTTCCTTTATTTCTTGGGCAACATCTGGCACAGTGGTACTAAGTCACGACTCTGAAAGCTAACACCAAAATAATATAAACTTTTGAATAAGATTACTCACTGCTATATATGATGAAATTACTACAAATACTGCTGTATTCGAGCATTCTTCTGGGATGATGCAGAACTTCTATGTCTCTTTGGAATATTATCTTTGTAATGTGCCACATACATAGCTTTGTAGTGAAGAATAGATTAGAGCAAACAAAATAAGAATAAAAACATATAAATGTACAGGTTTTATTTTTAAAAAGCTACACAACATTTTCTATAATGTGAATTTCTTTTTTAGACTCTCTTTTATGATACTTTATGGTAATAGAAGTTGTATAACACTAGGTTTTTGTGACACTTTATTTTGGCATCTCCCTTAGCCTTTCTCACTTTTCTAACTTGTTAGTTCCACTGGACGTCTCAAACTTAAACAATTCAATGTGAAAGAGTTCAGTGAATGCTGTCCATTCTCTTCATTGTTAAAGCCTTTTATAAAGTTGTACCTAATGAGTGAATTAGTAGTTTGAGGAGTGGCTTGGTTGCTCTAGTATCAGTCCTTCCTATCACTTTCAATTCATATGTGTCATTGACTTTAAAAAGGCTGCCTTTTTCAGGAAAGCAAGAGTCTGAAGGAAAAAAAAATATTTATTTTCTTTAGCTTGCAGTCTTACAGAATCTTGATCTTGTGAGATGTGTTTATCCAAGTTCTATCCATAGAGGTCCATATAAAACCACAAAGCCCTAGTGAAATGAAGGGGAATCCATGTGTTATCTGTAGCATAGGATGCTTAATCCATCTTTTCTCCACATTTACAGGCTAATAATCTCTTCTTCAAATAGGAAAATCTTTCTGGCTCTTTACATTTTTTACTGTCCTTCTAAAGCAGATATTTCAATTAAAACACAGTTCTCTAATAACATGTGTTTTTGTTTTGAGGGGTCATAGGGAATACTTGACCTTGAAGGGTGTGTGGAGGACTGAAGGGCCAGGATTTCTAACCAACTTCTTTATATCATAGTCTTCAAAATGAGATTCTCCATGTGTTCTGAGTCCCTTCTTAGCCATTTATGACTCCCTACAGATGGAAATCCCATTAATGTGATAGTTCTTTAAAATATGTAATGTCTCTTGGTACTTAGTCTTCCATTAAGCCTACTTCTTTGCACATTTGCTGCTGAGATACCCTTTCCACATTTTTCTTAGTCTTTTTTAGTACAGCTCCTCATGATTGTTTCCCTAGATCCCTTTTTATCTAGAAGCTAAAACAGACAAATTAATTCAAGCAACAGTACTGCTCGATGCTACTCTTCTCTTTGCAGAGGCTCACACATCGTGTATTGCCTCTTTCCAAATCAATTTCAAACCTATTTCTGGGTACTTCTCTTTGAGAGAATCAACAAATCTGCTTCTTTTAGCTCTGTCACTATATGAATGAAAATCCTGTGTCTGCTAGTGTTGTGAAGAACTATGTTGTAACACATTATGATTAGTGAGTGCCAGGAAGAACTAGAGGTAGAGCAGAAGACATAAAACACTAACCTGCCCCTCTGGAGGGGAAGACTGTGATACTCTTTGCAAGGCCGGCTGGACACCATCTGATAGGAGATGTGCTCCTATAACTGCATAGTTGGGCCCTCTGAGATTCAGGCAATGGCTGGATGTTTTGGAGGGTGTTGTCAGTGGACTCAGTCTCATTGAATCTTGTTTTTTCTGGACCGGCATCACAGGCTTTGCTAACATCATATATTGCACTCCAAACGTGCTGCTGATAGCTCGGTGACATAGTAGTTCTGTATTGACAAGTCCATCTCAATGACAGTCTCTCCTACACTCCACGCTTATCCTCATCTGAAATATCCAAGACATGAGCATCACATTCTGGTGCCATGTCATAACATGCATCCCCATTTGGATGGCTACAATATAGTCACGAAGGGTACTGTTCCATCAGACATCCTTGTGGATACTGTAAAGGCCCAAATCAGTCAGTGCCACCCAAATAACCAATTTATCTGGGGACAGTAGTGACTTGCCGTGTGGCAAGATAGTGAATAGAAAAGATCTTATCTCTAAGATTCTAGCCTCTGAAATCTTATTGAAATATTTCATCGTTTTTGCTATAATGCACACTACAGCAGTATTTTATGCCTTGGATAGCATCCACAAGTGTGAATGGTGTTCTGCCATGAAATAATTTATCTTTGGTGAGAAGTCCATCCCTACCTTACTGAATGACTTGTAAAAAAATGCAACAAATTTGCACTCTCTTTGTAGCTAGATATATGTCTGCACATATATAACAGTTGTTCACCTAGTTGCAGGTCTCAGTTATGATTTTGGGGCAGTTTATCACTTATTTGTATTCTGGCTACAGGCTTCTGCTTTGGAGGTAATTTTGTTCTCAGTGCTCTGGCTCTTGAGTCTTTTTGCTCCTGGCAGTGCATATAATTACCTCATCTTCATAATTCCAGCATTCTTGCAAGGACTATGTGACATCTCCACTATTTTCTGACCATTTCAACAGAGGCTATGCAACTATCCATTTCTGTCAGTATCTAATTGCTTTTGGATTCTTCCCAGTTTTGCTGTTAAAATGGGCTTGTAACTAACTTTGCTGATGCTTCCAAACGAGTTAAGGATCGTGTTAACTTGTATTTTTGCGCTCAAAGTCTGCCTTAGCTTAAAATTCAGCTGTGCCTGTCAGTGACTTGTCTAAACAGCATCTTTGTAGTTTTGGTAATAAGACCAGAATGTCCCAGCGTTCTGGTTTGTGGCTCTCAGTAATCTCAGTGATCATGTATCACTAATGGTCTCTTTTTTTCTTGAGGATAATGCTTAAGCATTTAACATATGTAAGCACCATTGTACTTTTTTGTTTGTTTGTTTTTAATATAAAAGACCTGGGAATTTACAAGTTCTGATAGCATCTCAATTAATTAGCACCTGTAGGTCTGTACTATGCTGGATTGCCTTTGCCTTTTGTTTGCTGCCCTCTATGAGGGGGTTGCAAGTACCATACCCCACTTTCCTTTTTTTTAATTGAGGTTCATTTCCTTGCCTCTTAATGGCAGAAATGAGATCTTTGGGTTCCTATACCAGAAAGTAGAACGTAACTCTGAAAATCCTATTAAGGATGTGTCTTACTGTCAGAAACAAGTAGCCACACTAGTTGACACTAATGTCATTAAATTAGCAATCACAGTTAACAGCAACAATAGTGTTATTATTTCACTGAAAATTTCTAGAATCTTTATCTGTATACTGAAATGAGATAAAGAATTATTTTCTCATCCACTGATATTTGACAGTACTTATCTGTGACATTGGAAAATATTATTTTTACCATACCTGTAATACTCTTCAGTTGTGGGCATGTGATAGTCACATCTCTTTAGTACTTTTGTTTACACTATTTGGGCTTTGCCTTTCTTCACTGGATGACAAGCCATTGTAAAGGTTTGTTACTCTAAAGAGGAAGCTTTTTTTCATGTGCTTAATTACACCTATTATATTCATTAAATCCTGTTATATTAATCAACTACTCCTATTATATACATAGTCCGTAAGGTCATTTACTTAGGAAATAGTATTGAAGGCCCATGATTGTTGTGAGTCAGTCAGTTTATTCGGTTTGAGATACACGATACCTGGGGATTGAGTCCTTCAAAAACATCTCGGTAATTTTTAGCTGTTTTGCTGCGGCTATGTTAGACCCTATTGTTCTCATGCATAGTTATTTCTTTTGCCTGCATATTTATTACACTAATCATTTCTCTCAGATTTAATCATATAAGATTCCTACTTTTTTTTTTTTTTTCCTGGAAACAGTGACTATTGTAGTTTTTGCACAATTTCTATATTCTTCCGTGTTCTTCTGCTTGTGATTAATGTTGCTCCTGTAGTCTTCTTAAATTTGATTTGCCATTACTATACATAGGTATGTCATCATGCTAGAATGCCCTCTTTTGGGAAGATCTGTACCACAGTACTGTGGAGTACAGGTCCTATGAGGTCCTGGTATGGCTTCAGGAAATGGAAGGGAAATTACTTTTTAGAACTTTACCCAGGATGATTTTGAACTGTGTTTGTGTTTAAACGTTGACTATGATATCAGCATAAACATATTAATATTTAAATAGAGAATACTTTTGTATAAAACTGTTAATCTTCTTTCTACCTCCTCTCCCACTACATTAATTCCAAAATATTGCTTTCCAGTTTTATAGGTGACATTGCTAGAGGTAAATTGCTGTTCGTTATCAACATATAGATCGGTGCTACCAGGATATTCCAAACATGTACCTTCTGCGTTAATAGAAAATGACTGCAACTTCTGACTGTAACTAGTCTTTTAATTCTTAGCTTTAAACTTGGACTTTCAGAGTAGATACTGATAGATTGTGAACTGAGCATGTTGCAAGTGGTTTAAATAGAATAATCAAGGGACAATGTTAAGTGATATTTTGGTGTCTAAAATAACGAAAAACCTATTAAGTAGTAATTTTAATATTTCATTATTGGTCATAGTGTATTGACAGTGAAAAAATGCTACTGTGAATAAAAAAACCCAGCCCTTTGGATGCTGGCAGTTTCTATATGGCAATATTAAATGAATGCCAGATATAAGGATTTTTTTCTCTCTGGAAAGCCAGTGGAGTTCATATGCATATATAGACTTTATGTAGGAAGCAATTATACTTATTTTAGGCTTCAGTTTAGTAAACCTTTCTCTGGATAACACTTAAGCATATGCTGTCTTGAAGAGGAAAACACTTTAACAGGTGTTTCAGTGGTTTATTGACGCAAGAATACTTTTTGGGAGAATCAGTCTTCAAAAGACTTGCATGTTCTCACAGCCGAGAAGTGGTTAAACTGGTTATAGAAAACAAAGAAAGAACCACAAAAATACTCTCCCAGCTCATAGGCTATTCATCTTCTGGAAAGATAGTTCGGAGGGTATTTTTGCCTTTCTTTCCAGTGCAAGAATGGAAGGGTTTACTTCTATGTCACTTGGCAGCTGTGTTAAGAGCTTTGCTACGTGAAAGGTATTTGTTTATTTTGCTGATGTTGAGTTCCATTCTTTTATATTTGTTTTCTTTTCCTTTCCTGGGGTGATAGGGTTGAAGCAACAGGATGAAAGATCTCAAGCATGCTGCTAAATGTTGTGGTCTGACAAAACTACACGGCTTCCTTTATCAAGACAGCTGTGTTTTTATATAAATAATCTTAATTGGCCTGCAGAAGAATTACACCTGATCCTCAAATGCACTACCTTGAAAGGTCATCTTGACTTCCCCAAGGAGTTCACTTCAAGGCATTCAGGATGCAAGACCAGAAAGCCTAACAGATGGAGGTGCGTTTATTGTTCACTACTTAACAAAAATAATACTGGAATTAATAGGACACCTTCCAAAATAGCAAAGTTATTGCTATTCACAAAATTACTTTAAAACAAAGATTGGATGGAGTGCCTCATTTTGACAGCCATATCTCGTATGGATCACTGGAAATTGCTAAACTGTGTTAAATTAAGCTCCTGTTAAACAGATTTTTCTCCCTGTTAACTGGACTCCTATAGATGTCATTAGGATTGTTCATAGAAACAGGACAAGGCTGGGACGATGAGTAGTTCACAACAGTTATGCATGCAACACTTCAATTTGCAGCAATTAAAGAAATTGGTGTTTTATTTTAATAACCATTGATCATAGGTAATTTGGCCAATGCTCAGAAAAACTCATTATAAATAATGTCAAAGATGAGCTCAAAACTGCTGCCCTGTTCATTAAAAATCAGTTACAGGAAAATCATTAGTTTATACTTTCAGATCAAGCTGTATGTTCATCACATAATATAAAAAGAGGAGATTTAAGAGACCTGTTACTATCTATTATATTATGTGATTTTCTTTGTACTTCTATGCTAATCAATATGTATAAATGACATTTTATGTGATGGAAACTTTGAAGATGTTTTCATAGGTCTAAACCCTGAAAAATTAGTTAAATATGTTCTGGTCTCCTGTAACATAGGACTTCCAACCCTATCAGTTGGCTAGGTAAGATGCACACAAATCATACGCTCTAGTGGTAGAATTCATAGCTGATCATGAGATCAGTAATATTGAAACTTTGGCTTTTATCTGATTTGAGAACTGTCTGAGGCTGAGGCTTTAACTTCAGAGTGAAGAGTGCAAAAGCAAAACATAAGACATGTTTTTAATTTAGTGACCTTATGCAGAATGAAGAGGCTCACAGTAACCTGCAAGCTTTTCTACTTGCAAGTTCAGGTTGGATACAAGTGCTGTGAATTAAACAAACACCAGTCATGTCCTACTTCTGTTATTTGCAGCTGTCCCACTTTCATTATTTCCAGTTGTTTGGCTTGGTTTTTTTTTACACTGCCTAAATGTTAATATAGAAAGAAAGCAGCAGTCTCAATAAGTAGTAGTTGTACACTAAAGCAGGAGTTCTGAAACCTTCTAGTCTGTTTTTTCTTCTGAATATAAGCACCACCTATTAGAAACAACACATGGTTTTACATTCAGATGCATAGCTATTTGGACCAAATCGCTGGACCACTTGACGAGTCTTTTTTTCAGCCTTATTGTTTCATGTTTCCTTAAATGTGGCATTTGTGTGGCAAGAAGCAGATAGGAAGCTGTTTTGTGATGCAACTTGTAAACTTTTCGGTATCTTATCCATTTTTTTGTGCAAAACTAAACACAGAAAAAAAGGTCCTGAAAAAATTTTATGAAGTCATGGTTAATATCCCAAGCACAAAACGCTGAAATTAAGATGTCAACAGCAACTAGTATGGTATCATGTAACGTTTCCAAAATTTTAAGCAGTCAGATATACCAGGGTAGACACAGGGCTTTGTAGAAAGCTCTGATTTGTTTTGTGCACCATTGCTTGTGTCACCTGATGTACCTCTGCAACCCCCCTGTTTGGCTACGTTTTTGCTTGCCTGTGCCCCTACACACATACAGGGTTTGTCTGTGTCTCTGTTGTATGAAGTTTTACAGTCTGCAGTCAGGAACCCCTGAAAGGAAACCTTGCTGAACTTGGCTGTCCGTCTCCGTAGACTGACAAGCATTGTGTAGGATCAGATACATGACCACGGAACTAAATATCATGTAGTATTAATCTATGCCTAAAAGCAAAAGTAATGTAGCATATCCAGTACTGTATGTTTCATTATTGTTTCTTATCAGTAAATATTCAACAACAGAGAGAAGGAATCTCTTTCTGTAGCACCCAAAGACTGACTGGACTGAAATGAAATAAAAAACATTTGCAGAAACTCAGAGAAGGGCTCTCCAGTGAGATGATACCTTATTGTAAGGAATGTTGATTTCTGAAAAAGACAGAGTAATTTGTGTCTGAACTGAAGCTTGTGATGAAACTTTTATCATTTCAGAGAAATTATTAATATACTTTTGACCATATTGCTAATTTATTCTTCTTCTGAATAGACATACTAGAATGTACACAATGAACAATCTGTCTTTTTGCTTCTTCAAAATAGTGTCCCAAATTTGTTAGGAATATTATTATTGTTGTAATATTTGTCATGAAATCTCACATTAATTTTCAAAAACTTGCAGCCAGGTGAAATGGAAAAAGTGTTCTCTTGACTATTCAAAGGTATACCTGTATGCCAAGTTTAATTTTTCAGTCTTCAGCCACAGAGCTTATTACTTTTTTGTGTAACTAGCTGCTTGTCTATGAGAAGAGAAAAAGATGAACCTTTTGTTCTCAAACTTTGAAGTATACTTTGTCTTACAATGAGAAATCATGAATGGATAATCTCAGCTCAAGAACTGAATTTTTCAGAGAGTTATAAATGATGAACAGAATGAATTTTGATTGGAAATACTTAATTAGTCTTAGTTATATCTGCCAGTAGTACTTCAGCTAGAGCTACAATCAATGGTTCAGCTCAATGCTTTTCTGTAACACCCTCTACCATATTAAGTATTGGATAATATCTACATTATGCCCTAAATATTGCATAATTTCTAGATTATGTTGAATGGTTGCTTTTAAAATTAGCACGAAATTTGTCAATGTAGAGGAATATCATAACATTTTGTTTCAAAAATATTGATTATATTTTTCATTCTTCATGATGCCTACTTGCTGATAAACATTTTAAACAATCAGGATAAACAGTAACTGCATCAGAGAAATGGGTAGATAGAGGCTGAGGAAGAGAACAGAGAATAAAAGGTTATTTTTATACACATATAGGAACTAAATTAATTTTTAAATATAATTTGTGTGTTCATTTTTAGCTGATTTTAAAATGGTTTTACCAGGAAAGATACTGAACTGTGAATGAAGAAACAGTAGCTAATTAAATCACTCAAGAGGATTTGGCGTTTTATTTGTAAATATACTTGACTGCATGGTGTTTCTATAACAGACAAACAAGATGCAATTGCAGAATGCTTAATTTTGCTGTGAATTATTGGTAACATAGAATAATTAATTAAAATTTAAATGTTTTAGACATAGTGTCACTTAAATCACAAAATCATCATATAAAGTATCTTCACTGAAGAAAAAGAAATAGAGATCCACTATAACCGTGCAGCATTCTGGACTAATTAATGTAAAATTGTAAAGACAGTTAAGTGACGTGAAGACTATTTTTCAATCTCCTCATGTTGTGTGTGCTTTCATTAGAATACAATGGAATATAAATTGTTCATAATCAACCATCAAATTGTCTTGTCAATGGTAACAGAAGTGATTCTCACCTAAACAAGAAAATTAGAAGTAATAATGACCCCTGTTCCTTCAGGAAATTGGTAATTTTCTTAACCTTACGCCACACAGCACCAAGCAGCACCAAGTCCCATCATAGTTAGCAAAGAATGTAACCATAGCCCAACGATTTTCCTCTGTATTTTGCATTCCTCCTTAGGAACATGGGGCTGTGAAACCATAGGCCATTTAAAGTCTTGCGTAGCTCTCCCTTCCTAAAATTATCCTCTGCACAACTTAACGTTACTTTTCCTCAGCTCATCAGTGACCAAATGATTGGTAAACTAAAACTTTCACCTTATGTTATACATGATGATAGCAACTCTCACTCTGATTAGGCTGTAAATTTGGGCACTTGCCTTAATATTTGAGATAGCACTAACACGCAGTAGTTTTCTGAAGAATTTTCACTGAAAATCAGGCAGCTTCTTAATCACAGAACCACAGAATGTCAGGGATTGGAAGGGATCTCCAAAGATCATCTAGTCCAATCCCCCCACCGGAGCAGGAACACCCAGATGAGGCTACACAGGAAGGCGTCCAGGCGGGTTTTGAATGTCTCCAGAGAAGGAGAATCCACAACCTCCCTGGGCAGCCTGTTCCAGTGCTCTGGCACCCTCACTGTCCTATTAACGTCCCATTTCTTTCAAGCACATCTACCATTAAAATGTGGACAGCAAATGACTGTTGAAGTTTCAATTTATGTTTCATGAGAAGACCTCTGCTTTTTCAGATGTGACTGAATCTTGCAATGTCAGAAATTAAGAACTCAGCTCAATGCTGAGCTTCTAAGAGGTAGCTAGTGTACCTTTTAATCTAGGTACTTGCAGCAGAGATATTTGAAGTACCCCTAATATTCTACTATTATGTTAGATTTAGATAAAAATATCTTAGATGTCATCTTTATCATTGTCATTTGATGGAATATCTTTGAATTAGTTACTTTTTTTCTGTGACTGCATTGAGAAAATCTTTTCATCTCGACTTGCCAGAATCTGATCCAGTCAGTATCACTGATTTTACATACATACTGGTAGTCCTGCCTACTGCTGTCTATCATCAGCTCTCTAAGATTTCTTCTAAACAAAGCTGAAAGCTAGTGATATTATGCAATTAAATTTAACACCTTTCTTCAAGGTAGTTATTACTAGGTGTGAATCCACATTACAAAAATGCCATCATAGCTAATGCAAGTCAAACATGAAATAACCAAAATCATACGAGCTCTGAATTGCTATACTGCTGGACAGCGTTAAAATCTTTTACTCACTCTTCAAATAGTCACAGAGTTAGTTTCATGCACTGTTTAGACATTTATTTGGCAAATAGCTGTGGTTATGTAATAGAAAAGGAAGTTGGAATACGAATAGATGAATTCATTTCTCATTATTTACCTCTCTAGTACTGGACAGCTTGAAATATTTCAGATATTTGTCTGGGATTTAGAAGGAGATAAACAATAATTCACATAAAATGAATAGTTACTGCTTGTCAGCACTCCAGGGCAGATATTTTTTTAATATGTCACTTTAAGAATACGTGTAAATGTATTTTTGAAAACTGGAATAGCTTCTGAGTGCTTCATACAATGATAGAACTGAATGTCAAATATAACTACTTGCCTCCTCAGTAGTCATGATATGATTTAATTTTTGCCAAATGCCAAGGAATTAATTGACACTAATCCCTGATTTTTCTGTTTTTGTTAAGGGCTGTCAGCTCTGTTGGGAATATTTTAGCAACATGGAAAGACATAAATAGTTGTAATATGGCTAAATAGAGACTACTTATTTCCTAGTATATTCATTTCAGTTCTTACCTGGTCAGTAAGTTGATTCAAGGTATTTTTTTGAATTAAGAAAAAAAAACCTGCTCTAAAGCCCATTTTTGTATTCTGCTGTGGCTTACATTATACTGATGAGCTCCTGCTGTTAGTTACGTTTGTGAAGATTTATTTTTCAGCAATTAAAAGGCACATCCAAAGAGAGAAGATCGTGGTACAGCACAGCTGATTTTAATGTTCTGAGAACACTTTTCAGGCTGAAGAAATTATCATAAAATCAATGTTGACACCAGGGCCCAGAATACAGAACTGTATGTCAATAGTCTAGAAATACAGAAGAAATCATGCACAGGCACAAAGTAATCATAGTCTTCCTAGAAGATACGTGGTGAGATCCAGGGAGCTAAAATTGCATACTAGGCTCAGGGTACCAGAATTGCTTCCAGCGATGCTGTAGAGAAAATTAAATGCTTCCTTTACAAAGTCTGCTTCATTATACACCCAAAATATAGCTAACCATACCAGAGAAGAATGGACAGCGGCTTGTTTCTTGGTCAACACAAAACTAGAGACCAGCTACTTAGAGGCAAAACAGATTGCATGGGATCTCACCAACACTCATGAGGTATAAAACTAAAGCAGAATGCATCACGAAGGAGGCAGACAGTGTAAATGTCAAAGAAGTTAGCGGAGTCAGAAGTGGAAAAGTCAGTCAAGTTTTAAACCAGAATTTCAGCAGGATCTCCATACGGTGCTCAGACTTCCAACCACCCTGATGAAGAGCTAGCTAAGCTGGATGCTGCTGCAGGACTTGTTATCTCATTTGTAATATGCAATGCAGGGTCTGGGAATTTAGAAAACAAAACTGAGAACGTATACTAGCAAATAAATGCATGAATAAATAGATTAAGTACCTAGACCAGGTGGAGCTTTTCTATCCACATAGAGCAAAGGGCAGGAAATTTAGAATACAAAAAGAAATGTTTTCTAATTCTTAATTAATTCAATATGCAACTAATTTTGCTTTCTGTGTTACCAAGATCAGATGCTCTTTTCAACAACATAAAATTAACAATCTCAGTAAAGACATCCCCAGATGACAATTCTTAGCCTGTGATTTGTAGGATTAACTCACCTGGACATTCCTCTGAGCAACCTGCTGTAGTTGTCCTTGCTTTGAGTAGGGGGGTACATGTACTACATGATCTCTAGAGGTGCCTTCCAAGCTCAGCTATTCTGTGAACTATTCTGTGACTATATGTTTATTTTATATTAGTATTAATATTATGGGAGAGTTGTGTTTTTATTTATAGATCTGCTTAGAATTAATTGCAAGAAAGGTGGAAACTCAGAAAAGGCATTTTAATATTAAACTCCAGAAATATTCGGTAGTGCAGTACTCACAGTAGGTCATTCTGAATTTGAATGCATTATAGATGTGTACATTAATGAGCCTCAGTTTATTTTGTACTTTAATGAGCAACCCCTCCCCTGTATTTTTGTGCCAGACAGCAAAATGAAATTTTGCTTGTAAGTAGGGATGGCCACACGATGAAAATACAGTATGTACTTGCATCAAAAAATACTGTAGAACAAAAGGGACAGGAAGAACATAGTAAAGAGCAGTTATGGTCTTGGCATAGCTGGTATCTGGATAATATGAGTGAGTGATTTTTCTCATAATTGATTTCCAGATTAATTAGTCCCATTTCCAGCATTTGTACCTGAGGTCAGCATCTCTAATTTTTCAAGAATGCTTGGTTTTGGGTAGGGTGGGAGAGTGCAATGCAATCTTGATGGCCCACCAGTTGGAAGTCGCTGCAGCGTCTGAGAGCCCGTCAGTTCCTGTCGTGCTCTTCCACCGCAGCTCTTGGCTGTCTGTTTGCGGCTGCCAAAGAGTCAAACGTTTCCTGCTCGGGGACCGGATGGAAGAGAAGCCCCATCTGCTTCCTGGTGCTGGGGGTGGCAAGGAGAGCAGGGTGCCCAGTAAAAGCAAATGTACAAAGTGAGACAGAATTTGGTGACCTCTGAGAGCGAAGCTTTTTGTCGTCCTGCTGGAAAGCAATCGCCATTCCTGTGTATAATTAATTGTATGACTAAAACCACACCCACAGCCCCAAAACAAAGAGGATTCTTGTTTCCACTTTCTTTCTTAAATGTATATTATTATACGTTTCTGGACTTAGATCAATCAGGGTTGTATCACTCCCATATCACTTCAGAAAAAAAGGCTCTTACTGACTGTTTAAGATAATTTAGTGCTTATGAAAAGTGCCAGACTAGTTGATAGCCTTAAAGCTTCCTCTTCTGAATGATTCTCCCCTGAATTATATACAGTGCCTCCAGACACTGCTTGAAACCTGTTTCCTGCGTCTTAAATGTCTCTTTTTCTTTATTTACTGACTGGCTTTGGATCCTATACCAGTTAATGTAAATCATCATAATATTTTAAAATTAATTTCTACTGTGCTGGCTTGCAGGATGTAAGACTTTGGCCCAGAAAGTGTAGGAACATCGAATGTCTCTCTGTATGGAGTATAGAAACAGCAGATCTGTTTAAACTAACCTGCAGCTGGTGCATTCACAAAGAGCCATTCCTAATGTTTAAATACTTCCTCAGATGCTTTATATTGTCAGAAGGCAGCTTTTCACATAGTCCAGGTAGCTTAGAAAAGAACCATATCAAGCCAGATCCATGTGCTGCATCCTGCATTGTAAGAAAATCCCACAGTTATCAGTTGTGCAGTGATTCTCTCTCTGACTGTGGGATGCACAAAAGTGCTTTCATTTTTTATGAGTTTGCTAGCCTTGGAACACCTGTCTGTGTAAATGATATGAAAAGATTATTTTTTATATAAACGATTTCCAATGGGAGTTAGTCATCACCAACAGAAGCCAATCTGACCAAAAAACCAAACCAAACCAAACAACAAACCAAACCAAAACCAAAACCAAACAACCACACCACCACAAACACCAAACACTACCTTGAGAGCAAGAGCTTTTAATGCAAGTTTTCATAAAGAGTTGAGATTATAAACTGTTATCTGTAGTGCAAATGATAAAAGTCTTTCCATTGTTTAGTTTGTGTTTTCTTTGTTAACCTTAATTTTGTGGACTTTGCTGATACTCCACTACAGAATTTATGAGAAACTGGCAGCAATGTCAATATCTGGACTTCTGAAAAACATAAATATGAAGACTTTTTCTGGATTACTTCTTTGCTTACACATTATGAAAGATCAGAAGAAGTAGACTGATTTTTGGCAGTCTTCAGGTAGGTCATCTGCTTCAATGCTCTGCATTGCCTGTTAACTTCAGTTCACTCCTTTTAAATTCCAGGGGTTTGGTTTGGTTTGTTTGTTTGTTTCATTAGCCTTATCATTCCTTTTTGGATTTGAAGATAATTTTTCACCATTATCTTTGGCTTCACTGTTATTCTTCTCAGCAGTACGGTCAATAATGCATACAGAATATGCTACCAATGGCAAGTTATCTGATGGCTGTATGAGAGACCTCTTTTTTCCTTTTCCCAGAAAAAAGAAACAGCTGAGTTGATACTATGAAAAGTTTTGAAACTAGAAATTTTAGAGGCCTAGTGTTTTTACTCTCTCGTAAATAAATAAACCAGATCACAAACAAAATCATTGCTCTAAGTCTCTTAAAATCTAGATTATGTAAACACTATCATGGCCATTACTTTTCCATAACAAGCAGTTTATCTTAAGATAATGTTTATTTTATCTGGTGCCACTGCACCAGATGCCATCTCCACTCGCCCCTGGACACTATCCTGTTTTCAAAAGGCACTTGTACAGGCATCGACTTTGGTAGCCAGCACTGGTACCAGGAATGATGTCTCTGATTTATGCTAACCATGGTTTTACAGACATAGCAAGGAGTGAAGAGAGTGGTCAGAAGATTGTGTAACTAGTTCATAGTTACTCACCGCTTTTATATTTTCTTCAAATGTTGCTGAGTTTCAGTTCAAAAATACTGAAAAGCAGGATTATTTACTTTTCCTTGTCCTACACTTGTCTTATGTGATACATGTTCGGAAGAAAAATAAATTTCTGTTTAAAAAAACAAAAAACAAAAAACCCGAAAAAACCCACAGTTCAATCAATCAGGTTATTAGAGTACTTTTACTTGCACAGAATTTTTTTTTAGCACCTGATTCTTTGACCTCTCCAGAAGGGGTCACTGCAAGATATAGTGGAGTAATTGTCTGGTCCAAATCTCATGTCTGGGTCCATTCCATAGAGAAAAATGAAGGAATGGGGCATGCAAACTTCAGGTTCCATTAAGTATTATTTTGAAATTGAAATAAATCTGGTTTTCATTTGAAAATTTTCAGTATTTGAAATTCTGCCACAAGTTTCATCAGAATTGCCTGTAGAAGATAAAATATAGTTTTAACAGCTCTACTCAAGACACAATAATCTAGTTCCAGCAGAAAATATCTTGTTTCGGTATGCCTGATACTTTTTCTGCAGCGTTTCTGCTTTCAACATAGCAGCAGTTCATGTGCTAGAACACTGGCAGTACTAATAGGAGAGAATTTGGGAGAAGACGAAGTTGGGGAGAAAGTTATGTGACCCGGATGTTTTGCACTGCAGTATTTAACAATACAAGACAAAAGAAGTGGGGGAAAATATGGATTCTAGCTGCAATATTCTCCATTTCTGCAAACATGGGGAGCAGGACAACTTAGTAGAAAAGAAAACCCAGAAAGTCCTACCAATAGGGCACAGGTGCTGATGAGTAATATTCTTAAGGGATAAGGCACCATGTAATTTTTATACCTCAGAGAGGACTTGGAGTGGAAGACATGGTCCAATACAACTTAACTCTTCAGTTTGCATAATAGTATGATGTCCTTCAAGGACATGTCCCAGGCCTCCATAAAATATTCAGGTCAGGGATGTTAGTAAGAGAAGGAAGGCATCTACATTCTTCTTTACCAACAACATTTAACAATATCAAAATACTCGGTGGTGTCATACTTTTTTGGTATCAGTGTTGTGAAAGATGGAATGATCCCACCCATCATTTGATAAGGCAATCACTAAACATGTCCAATAGCTGTTGCTGAAACTCTATATGGAAAGATATTATCATGGCCAAATTGCTTGGCAGGTCACACTCAGTCTCCAAAAACTGATCTTGCTGAGGTTAATATCAGAAAAGAGAAACAATTAGAAAGATAGTATGTAAAGATGTCTCTGAGAACAGAAGGGGTGATTGACACTGGGTTGCCTGATAGAAACCTTTGTCCTCAGAGCTGGTGCCAGTCTGAACACTTGAATGAGTTTTGGCACAGACTTCTCTGTGGTAACTGAGAACCAAACAGCCTTGAGATTCTTAAATTGAGGGCATGCAGTTCCTTTTTACTGAGGTATAGGGTATTCCTTGGTGATGTCACTGTCTGAACCTAATGCTATTTGAATTGTGCTGCCCTATGCTTCTTGACCTGAAATAGCTTACAAAGCACTGAAGTGTTTCCATTCTTTAAACCTGAAGTTCTCTGGTTTAGAAGTAATTTACATTATTCACAGCACTTTCTCTTGTTCTGAGTATTTGGACATCTGTTTACAAAGTAACGTTTCTTGTAGTTCCTGAGAGAGAGAAACTTCCTTTAGAAGTTAACAGGAACCTATTCATATTTTATTATCAACATTTGCTTCAGCAGAAGAATTGAGGTTTAGCATGAAGGAGAGTTAAACAGAGCTATATGTAGTATTGTCTAGTCTCTACAAGCAATTATATACAACAGAGTTATATTAAAAAATGAAAACTATGAGATGAGACTATGAAATGTTAAAATTTAAGATGGCAGTCTTATCTCAAATCTCTCAAGCTCCTTGCCCAAGCCTGTCTTTACTCCATCAGTTATGATTACACTGATGATCCTTATCCTTCCCCTCTGTACCCTGCTTTCATATCTGATCTGTCTCATCTATTTCCATCCCACTCAGTACTATTCCATGGCTTATACCCATCACAATTTACTCCCTTCCCTCTCCCCAAGTTCTTTTCCCCACTACTTTTAGCTCCCTAAATCAGAGGTATCACTGGGAGACCCAAAGAAGTGTTTGCTGACCTCGGTTTAGGTGCTCAGACTCAGCACTCAGAGCACAAGTCGTGAGAACATCATGTTCAGTTCCTTGGGGATGACATCTTTGGGGAATTAAACTGTTAAAATCTTAATCTATTGAACATGTGTGAACTTCCTTCCCCACCCTCCCCCAACAGTATGAAATTCAATCAACAAGAGTCAGACTTCAGAGGGATGACAAAAAGCACATCCTTGATACAAAGTGTGCTTACTACTCCCTCCCTCACTTTCCTCCTCCCTCCCTCCATGCCAGGTTTTAATCTGAAAGCTGAAACACTCAGTTTAAGGTCATTGGAGTTAGTTCACATGGACAACATTTATTTTTTCCATAGCCTTGTCCTTGAAAGCAGCTGAGCTATTTTTTCTGTAATATTCCCAAAACAAACAAACAAAAAAAGTCAAAACTGATCCAACAGAGACACCTAAGATGGAAAATTTTATCCCAAATGATTGAAGCTTGGCAATTCTACAAGTACGTGAAAAGAGACCATTAAATGGGAGGTGTTAGGCAATCTAAATAGTTTTTACTATTAGCTTTGGCTTTCAAGTATGTATTAAAACCATTATTGTACAGTTCCCAAGGTGTTGATCAGATGCATTAATTTTCCTTCCCAGTTGTCTACAGATACAGTAACCTAGGCAGCAGCTCTATAACATTTAATGGTGATTAAATATAGGTGACAGAACAGAGCCTGCGCTTTGGTCTTCTAGTTCTCTTTAAGAAGCCCAGCACTATTCATATGCTTTAATGAACCATATGATCCATACAGGTCTTGGAAGTATATGGTGAACCGAACTTTCACTGTTCAAATGCTTAGTTAGCTAGTTAAGTTGACCATAATGATGAAGCAGAAGGTGTAGGCAGAGCAGTCAAAAGTACCGGTTGTTGTTCAAGTTCACCAGTAAGAAGAGATCTTATTGCTACTGATAATGACCTTGAACAGATTCTTGTCTGTGGAGGTGGGTTTTTCAGACAATCCTTGGTCTGACATATGGCATGAAGGGTTAAATTCCAGTAAGATCAGTGGAACTGGTCAGTGCTGAGTTAAAACCACTGAGTTTTAACTTAGTGTTGCCCACGTGAAATGTCAGAGTTCTACAGATACTGCATAACTTGAGATCTCTCAGACTTTGAACACCTTTTGAAAGGTTCTTTCCAAAATATTTCCAAAAATACTGAAAGGATCATTATTAATTCCAAAGTTAAAAGGAAAAAAAAAGAGAGAGAATAAACAAAATCATTATTAATTATTACAAAGAAAACAAAACAAAAACAAAAATAACAACAACCAAAAAAACCACAAACAAAACAACAACAACAACAAGAACAGGTTTTGTCTAAGTTACTTTGGTAGACAGGAAGCTGCACCAGTGTATTGAGAGCAGAATTTGATCTTCTTTTTGAAATAAAATTACAGTATTTTTGTTGTGCCAGGTTTTATTACTTTTGTTTGTTTGTTTTTCAGAAATTCATGGGCATAGGAAATGGTCATTTGCTCATGGAATCCCAGCATGTGTTATTCCAGTTAAGCCAGAGTATCCAGATGTAAATGAACTGCTTCTTCAGAGTTCCCAGGATGTTCACATTGGCTCAATTTCCTTAAGACAGGGTCTATAGCATTTTTTTATTTGCCTTAGTTAGCATAGTTGGTATCTCAGAAATACTGCACAGGATTAATTTTTGTTTGTTTTTGTCATTTGTGGTTTTTTTCCCTGTGGAATGGCCATCTGTACATATATCATGGTTACATTACTTTTTTTGAGAAATGAAACAAAGATACTGAAGTTCAAACACTAGTCCATTTCCTTTGTTAGGAAAACAAACAAAAGGGGCCCAAATAAAAGATTTTCTTAACTCTGAAGGAACATTATTTGCTACTGCAAAAAGTGTTGAAAATCAGCTGCTGTGGCTCAGTATTGACATTTCCTATGTCACCTCTTCTCATGAAGTGTTGGACAGAAATGGTCCCTGAAGTGTGTAAATAGAGGAAAAGATTTCTGACATCAGCACAGAATTTATTTCCATCCCAAGAGCATTTGCCAGAACTGCAGAAAAATGGGCATACAACCCAAATTATGCCATTCTTAGACCATTTAATGCAAGTTTAACTATCAGCTAAATTAGTGTTAGTAACAACAAGGAGGTTTTATACTTTGTATACCAAAGCTTTATACCCTCATGGTGTCAGGTGGTTGGGAAGGTCCTATTTGCCCAATGATTGTGGTTTTGTTTCCTACCAGTATTCCATCACAGGTGATCCCAAAAACATTTGAGTTCATTCAATCTTAATCAACCTCATAGCCTTCTATGAGAACATAACCAGGTGGATAGATGATGGCAAAGCAGTGGATGTGGTCTATCTTGATTTCAGTAAAACATCTGATACAGTCTCCCACAGCATCCTCACAGCTAAGCTGAGGAAGTGTGGAGTGAATGATCAGGTAGTGAGGTGGACTGTGAACTGGCTGAAGGAGAGAAGCCAGAGAGTTGTGGTCAATGGGGCAGAGTCTGGTTGGAGGCCTGTATCTAGTGGAGTCCCTCAAGGGTCGGTACTGGGGCCAGTACTATTCAATATATTCATCAGTGACTTGGATGAGGGAATTGAGTGCACTGTCAGCAAGTTTGCTGACGACACCAAACTGGGAGGAGTGGCTGACACACCAGAAAGCTGTGCTGCCATCCAGAGACCTGGACAGGCTGGAGAGTTGGGCGGGGAAAAATTTAATTAAATATAACAAGGGCAAGTGTAGAGTCTTGCATCTGGGCAGGAACAACCCCAGGTTCCAGTATAAGTTGGGGAAGGACCTGTTGGAGAGCGGTGTAGGGGAAAGGGACCTGGGGGTCCTGGGGACAAGGGACCTGGGGGTCCTGGTGGACAGCAGGATGACCATGAGCCAGCACTGTGCCCTTGTGGCCAAGAAGGCCAATGGCATCCTGGGGTGTATTAGAAGGGGGATTGTTAGTAGGTCGAGAGAGGTTCTCCTCCTCCTCTACTCTGCCCTGGTGAGACCTCATCTGGAATATTGTGTCCAGTTCTGGGCCCCTCAGTTCAAGAAGGACAGGGAACTGCTGGAGAGAGTCCAGCGCAGGGCAACGAAGATGATGAAGGGAGTGGAGCATCTCCCTTATGAGGAAAGGCTGAGGGAGCTGGGTCTCTTTAGCTTGGAGAAGAGGAGACTGAGGGGTGACCTCATTAATGTTTATAAATATATAAAGGGTGAGTGTCACGAGGATGGAGCCAGGCTCTTCTCGGTGACAACCAATGACAAGGGGCAATGGGTGCAAACTGGAACATAGGAGGTTCCACTTAAATATGAGAGGAAACTTCTTCACAGTGAGAGTGAGAGAACACTGGAACAGGCTGCCCAGGGAGCTTGTGGAGTCTCCTTCTCTGGAGACATTCAAAACCCACCCAGACACCTTCCTGTATAACCTCACCTAGGTGTTCCTGCTCTGGCAGGGGGGTTGGACTAGATGATCTTTTGAGATCCCTTCCAATCCCTAACATTCTGTGATTCTGTGATTCTGTAACTCTAATGCAGACAGTGCCTCACAATCTCATCACATGACCACTACAACCATTTCACATACTCTGTCATCATGTAACATTCCTCTGGCAGGAGGGAAATTGTTTACATGGGAAAATCTCATGTATTTTAGGATTTTTTTCATGTAATATAGCAGGGGAAAACAAAGATAACAGTCGAATTGCAAAAAGAAATACTAGCATCCATCAAGTAGGCCTTTAGAAATACTTTTTTCTAGCTTCAATACCACCAGAAATGTTTACTTTGGATTTTGGGACATTTGAAAACAGATCTCCCCTTTGCAGCAAGAAATCTGAGAGTGGCATATAGAATCGTGCCAATAGCTGGTAGTTCAGCCTGCTGTCTCTGACAGGGACCTCTGTCAGCTGCTTCAGAAAATGTTACAGAATCAGTTGGCCACAGGAATATTCTTCTTAACCCATGTTACTTAGATGTTGATATCTGCCTTGAAGCCTAACTCCCTCTGCAAACTCCTGTGGGCTTTTGGAAATGCTTGTTTTGGATGCTACTACCCACATACGTCCAAGAATTTTTTTGAGTTCTGCTGGACTCTTGACCTAAATGATACTTCATGGCGTGAATCCCAGGCTGATTGCATGTTTTGGGTAATTATTTCATTCATATTCCATTCCCCACACCACAATTCGGAAGCAAAGTTTAAGTTAGCTATGTATGCCAGCTCTACACTGCTTTATATTTTTATTTAATTTAAAAGACAATCAACAAGATCAGCAGCAAAAGGGGCAGTAGAAGGAGGGGAGTGAATTTAGGATGAGCTAAATGCCAGGCAGATGCATAATAAGAGAATGAAAGTCTAATTGAAATCGCTGGACATTTTTTTCCCAGTGTTTTCAATAGGACCAACATTTCACATAATTTGTTTTGTTCAATTATTTATTTTTTTCTCAAAGTGTTTGTATTAGTATATAATTTGGGAAATAAGCTGGTTTGACCTCCAGGGCACTAAAGAGATCTGGTCCCAATACAAATACCTCAAAGATAGCAAGAGATCAAAATGCTTCATGGTGCCCTTCTTATAGTCTATTGAGTCTGAAACTGTTGTCCTTTTGACAAATATTCTGTTTTTCATGTAATCCTTTTGAAGGCATGGGGCTACTTATGGTTTGAGGGATTCAAAATCTGACAATGGAGGAGTCCCTTCTAAGGAGGAAAATGCTGGTTCTTTGTTCCGTCCTTGGTATTTTGGATAGCACACCTCACAGACATGCTAACTATGGTGACTAGTGTTTTAATGATGTTGAAATTGTTGGCTAAAGCCTTTATCTGTGTAATTCAGTATTTTATTTTTCATCTGGAGGAAGGAGAGGAAGGAAGAAAGGTTTTCACAAATTCACAAGTGTCACAAGCACGCTAGATAAGAACAAAAAAAATAATTAGAGAGTAAGGTTACTTTCAGAGTTTTTTAATAGTGTGGTGTCCTTAAAAGTAAGTAATATTTGATATAGCAAATGCACAAAATTAGTCTAGTCTGTGCTTGGTATAAACATACATGATGTCAGTAGGAATTGTTTTTATAATTGAAAGGAAAAGCAAATTTCTCAGTTTGTATATACTAGGAAAATATTTGTTTGCTGAGTACAGGCTGAGCATCTTTCCTGCTTTTTCTCAGAATAGGCCCTTGTTTCTTTGTGGTTAGCCAAACTGGATACATGGTTCATGTAGTTTAAGGATTGCTTAATTTAACAAACCTCTGTCCTTTGTACTTTTCATTTATGCTGCTGGCACATCATGCCACTGGCCGGATGTGCGTTACTAGTACAGTGTTTTTCTTTTTGATTTTGCCAGCTTCATCTGAATCATTTGTGCAGCACTGGATTGCTACTAAGCCTGTAGAGTTAGGATGTTTAGATTCTGTTAGATTCTGTGATTCTGTGGAAGCTTCTTCCTTCCATTCCTTTTAGTGAAAACAGTACTGGTAAAAATAGTGCCAAAGGAGTTCAGCAGAGACAGAAAACCAGTAGAGTCTGGTCATCACCCCCAGGTTCTGCCTCTTCAGTCTAGCACCAGGTGGTGGAACTGACCTGGTGGTCAGGAACTGGAAAACTTGGCCAGCAAGTTAATCTCTCCTAAGGTAAACGGCAAGGCAAGGTCTACTCGACTAAGGATGGCAGAAGGGAACAAGTGGTTGAAGCTGGTTTTTGTTTACTCTGGCCATTTCCATGATGCAATTTATGTATTGACACAAAAATAAGTTGTGTATCAGTACTATCTCGGTAGTTATTAATTGCTGTGCAAAGGAAGAAACAAACAGACCAGCATAGCAACAGTAGATAGCCTCTAAATATAGCTTCATTATCAGAAAAAGTGTATTTGGAACCAAACCCCAAGTCTCACAGATTTATATTCGTTTGTCTTACTCCTTACCCTTGACTTCCCCACCATCAAACAACTAAATTCCTTATATAGATTCATGAAATTGTACAAGTTGGAAAAGACCTTTAAGATCATCAAGTCCAACCATTAACCTAGCATTGCCTAGTCCACCACTAAATCATGTCCCTAATCACCATATCTACCTGTCTTTCTGATACCTCCAGGGATGGTGACACGACCACTTCCCTGGGCAGCCTGTTCCAGTGCTTGACAACCCTTTTGGTGAGGAAATTTTTTCCTGTTATCCAATCTAAACCTTCCCTGGCGCAACTTGAGGCCATTTCCTCTCATCCTATGACTTGTTACTTGGGAGAAGAGACCAACACCCTCCATGCTACAACATCCTTTCAGGTAGTTGTAGAGAGTGATATGGTCTCCTCAGCTTCCTTTTCTCCAGGCTAAACAGCCTCAGTTCCCTCAACTGCACCTCATCAGACTTGTGCTCCAGACCCTTCACCAGCTTTGTTGCCCTTATTTGGACACCAGCACCTCAGTGTCTTGTAGACAGGGGCCCAAAACTGAACATGGTATTCAAGGTGCAGCCTCACCAGTGCTGAGTACAGGGGGATGATCATTTCCCCAGTCTTGGTGACCACGCTATTTCTAGTATATCTGGACTTTGGCACAGAAGAATATTTATGACACAGCTATTTAAGTTACCTCTCTTGTATATGTGCTGTATATATGTAGTCCACTTTGCTACCTCTGTTCATGTTTCAGTTGTTCTTACAAGGAAAATTCATAATCCACAGCCTAGATACCTGAGGAACCATTCCTTATAGTTTATAGACTCAGTACAGCCGTGCACACAAATTGAAAGTGAGATTCATTTAGGAAAAAGAGCAAACGCTCATTCATCGTTATAAAAGCCACAGGGCTTCCATTTATTCAGTACTTAACTTTCTTGTTATCCAGGTAGGGAATGAGCCAAGAGGCAGACACAGCAGAAAAAAATTATTTACTCAGAGAAACTAGAAATAGATTAGCTGTTAGGAGACATTGAACTGGCACAACAGCAGGTTTAATGGAAGTGCTGTGGGAACATAAGTACTTTGACAGGGGCAGCTGAGGGGAGTAAGAAAAGACTTTTAAAAGGATGTGAAAGTGGTTAGATGAACAGAAAAGATTGTTGCAGGCATTCGGAGGGTGGATTGTTCTGCTAACTGGGTTTGACAGTAGCCATGTCTTCATAACTCACTGTTTAAAAAGATAAGTACAGAAAAAGCTGCCAGGTCCCTGAGCTGGATGTATTCTACCCCTGAATTGGCTTTGTACATCTCATTTGTGAAGTTTTTCTAAGCAACATTTCTTCCATAAAGGGACTCACCACATAACCTTTTGGCAAGTTCTTCCCCAAGTGTGTCATGTCGGTGATCATATCCTGTGATCAAGCCTCTGAATTCAGGGCAGTTTCAGAATGAGTCTGAGCCTTCACAGGCAGTCACCAGCCGTCACCCTCCAGAAACTCAAGGAAGCTCCTGGGGATGTGCTGCTTATCCACCTCCCTGGTTATCAAGTTGCTCAAGGGCACGGGGTTCAGAGAAGGACTATGTGTGGACCTCCATTCTTGGGACACTAGGGAACAAGAAGAGAATATTAGTATCAGGAAACCCAATACTGATTTGCAGATCATCAGCTGCCATGTACCTGTGCATAAGCTCACAGGATGGCATCTGTGATGCTAATCCTGAAAGTTAGATATCTGGCCTAATTTCCTAACACCAGTCTTCATTACCACGGTCTGACTGAATCTCTGGAGGGTGCTATAACCTTCAGGAAAGATAAACCAGAGGGATGGGAAGGAAAATGGAAAAGGGAGAGCTGCCTGCAGTGAAAGATGAAAGGGATGATTAAGAGGCCTTCTCCACTAAGGGGGTAGGATACAGCTGAGAGTAGTCCTAATCAGTCTAAGGAAATAAATCCAGGAACACACTGCACAGGAGATGTCGTGGTTGAATAGGAGGAACACCCTCTATGTGATGGCTGCCTGCTGTACAAGAAGTTCATGAGAATAACTTCCAAGGAAGAAGGATAAAGATTTATCAGGTGAATAAATGACCAACAAACTGGTGTGTTTAAAAAAGAAACGTTGACTTATTGTGAAGATTAATATTTAAATGGAATGAAGATTAAGATTTAAGAAGATTATTGTAGTTGCCCTAAAACAGAGGAAGGTCTGATCATCAGACTAGATTGCTAATACTTGCTGCTTTTGCTGCCTTCAGTGCTGACCAATTTACTCTGAAATTACTGACATCCATCCCACCAGGTTTTCACATTAGCAAAACTCAAGAGGTGAAGTTAGTGTTCTTCACTACTGGAAAGAAAGCTGGGGTGATATTCGCATTGCAGTAGCCATGATGGTGTAGGGATATGTGAGAGGCCAAGCTAATAAGGAAAGACATGTAGTTTCCTTGGATAGCTGAGAAAAACAGACAAGCTTTACAGTTCACATGCCTTTCCCAGTCAGCACTCCGATAGTCAAGCTGAGTGACGGTGGCTCAAGCATTCAGTTCATATTGATGCCTGAAATTGCTAAGCAAAATTCGAGAGCCTGGTTGCTTGCAGTGCTGTCTCCCTCCACCTGCTGTTTGCTCTGTCTCCTGCAATGACAAGATAAGCCACCACTAAAGTGTATATGCACAAGAGCTGGGGGCAAATTTGACAGCCAGCACTTGTCTTTCATTACAGAATGCTTTTAAATCCATGAAAGAAGATCACTATGAAAGATGTTGGTATTTATTTTATAGCATTACTAATACAGCAGCTGCTAGATGGTATGTGGCATCATTTGAAATGTTCTCAGTGAAATTTCCTGTTTGTTCTAAGCACGGATTGCTTGGGTAAACCTTGTGAAAAATTGGTGTATGCAATATGATCCCAGGCAAAAATACTTGTTTTGTCAAAAATGCCATTCGTTTGAATAGAGCTATAAATTACATTAAAAATATTTCCTTAAAGATTTCAGGTATAATAAATTGGCCAGGCTGTTAGCCTTGAAATTAAATCCAAGTGAATAATATATTTTGGATAATTTGAATGTTACTTCTTTCCTCACAGGATAACAAATACATACTCCACTTTCTTCAATTGCTTTTCTCAAACATTCTATGATACAATTCAACTCTAAATTTTATGTGAGTATTTGGTATTTATTTCAGTATGTTATTTCATTGTTAATGTCCTTATCACAACCCTGGCCCAAAACTATGGTTTCTAAATTTATGTAAAGACTATAGAATGTTACCCAAATATTTGGAAGGTAAAAGTGGTAGTAGATGTTGATAATTCTTCGGATAAAATGTGTAGATCCCTGCTATAGTGTGAGAGGTCTTTTTAGGTAATTGCAAAAACTTGCAAAAAGATGCTGACTACCTTCGGCTTGTTCATTCTGGCAGATGTGGCTCTTCGGTTTCTACCGGACCCAGGAGAGCTGGTAGCTTTTCTCTAGAGGGAGAACATTAATTCTGAATAAGATATACAGAAGAAGAGCCTGGATTAGGCAGGCAGCTTTCAATGGTATGTGTTTTAGTTCTATCCAGTTTGAATTTAGCGAAATAATAAAGTTAGACTTGGGTTTTGTAATGAGGGTCCGAGTGCTTTTTTGGAGGAGGTAGTTTCCATTTGTCATGAGCTGATACAACAAGTGGAGCTTTGTCTTTGTAAACCCTGCTCAAAGCATGACAGAAACTCCACAAACCCAAAGTATGTGACCCTGAATCCAATAGGTGCTCTGAGGTGGGAGGACTCACTGCACTGGACTCTGGCCATCACTGTCAGTCTGAGGGTGTCATCGTTAATTGCTAACCTTAATAAAACCAAAAATATATTCTCACTCTCCTTTTCTTAGAAACCCAAATACAAGAGGGACTGACTTTCATAAACTGCTTTGGCGATATGCATTCCCTAGTTTATCCCACCGGATTGGACTACAGCTGTGCGGGACATGTTATGCTTCCTCAAGGGCACTCTTTTAAACAAGCCAACAATATCAAAACCTCGTGGGCAACACAAGCCAGGCCTGCACATGCTTCTGCACATGTTTTCAGACTGCACATCCGTTTAACCAGCAATCGCTGCAGTATCTCTCATTAAAAAAAATGATAAATATAAAGCTTCTCATTTTTTTTTTTAATGTAGAAGCTTTGTTTTAATGAACTTCATGTCAGGACCATTGCTGAGTATGTTAAGAGGTCTTCCTGGCAAGCTGCATGGAGGACTCCACCCCATCCCTGCCCCTGGAGCCCCATTTCAGGTAACCATTGGCCCTTCAGTCCTAATGCCACTGTGCTGTAGGACCAGTCTCTAGCTCAACCATGGACCCTGTCAGTCTGGTCCCTGACCTATGGCCCGGCCTTGAACCTGTCTTGTCACTATTACCTACTCAGTGATCCCAGAACTGTGTTCTACACAGGCTGTACTCACCAGACCTGGTACTGACCAGTGGGACAGACCATCCAGCTTGACTTTGAACCTGTCCCACCACCATGAACTGACCTGATGAGCAGCAGTCCCAGCTTAAGCCAGCTGACGTCTCTCTCTCAGGCACCATAGGTCTGGTGAGGCCCTGTAGCTGCTGGCCATCTTACTGTGCCCAGCTGCTGCCTCCCCATCCTCTAGGCAGCCCTGGGCCCTGCTGCACCATGGTGTTTTACAGAAGAACACTTCTAGATAACTTCAGGTTTTTTTGATCGAGGTGAAAAGAGTGCCAAAATGTCTAGCCAGAATCCGAAAAGTTATGAACTAGTAGGATCAAGTTTGTGAGAATGAGGTCCCCTTGTGAAATGCAGATTGTCTCCCATGGGCACACATTATGGGGAAGTGGGGGCTGAATAGCAGCAGCTCTGAACTGGCGGGATTACCCAAAGCAGTGTAGCTGTGATGGCATGAGGTGCCATAGCAGGCTAATTTATTTTAGTGAAGATATTATGAAAATAGCTTAACTGACCTGCTGAAAACACTATAGCAGGAAATCTGAGGCACAAATAAGGGCAGAATTCACTTTTCCACAGTAGTGTTCATTTGTTACATGTGCTTTTCCTTTTTACACTGATTCATTTATTTTGTGTTCTCTCCCTAAGCAATGAATACAAAGGAGATGCTTTGTACAACTTATTAAGGGCACAAATCCTTTTAAGTCCCACAGGACAACTCATGTTCTAGTACTATATGGTAATGGCAATAAACGGCTGTATTCATACCCACACAAAAAACAAAAGCCATCTAGCCTGCAAGTGCAATACTTTGTGATCTATATTAGAAGAACATTAATATAATGTGAGAGTCCAAATGTGAGTATAGACCCACAGTGTCTGAAATAGTCATATGTAGGCATGTGTATGTGTGTGTGTGCATGTGTGTGTTAATATACCAGTAGTGAGTGCATGTGTGCACTGCATCAGCCCTACAAAGTTGTTACCCACAGCTGTGAAATCAGATGGATATAATATCTTCCTGAAACTTTTAAATTTCCGCTTTATATGTGCGTATTACAGGTAACTAGCTACCATATTAAAAAAAAAAAGCCACTAAAATGGCACTAAAAGACAGCTGGAGTTTGGCGGACTGGAGGTAGTAGAGTGAGGAAGAGAGGGGGAGAGAGAGAGAGGGAAGTTGACAGGCTAAAGCAAACATAAATGGATATGCATCATTATATCACATTCCTGAACAGAGTTGTGATTCATGAATGCTGGAGTTCATTGCATGGTCTGTAGGTAATGCATTCAAATGACTTAGAGGCTTTTTGTATGTGTTTGCTCTACCCTTTGTCACTACTTTCCCTTACTATCTCATGATTTTCAGCTGTTGTCCTTTTCCTGCTTTTTTCTCATCTCTGTACAGGCTTTTTTCTTCTTCCTGAAGCCTGGACACCTGTAGGAAAGAAATGTTTTACTGAGCAATTTCTGGCTAGAAGGTTTGACTGAATTACAGTTTGGATCATTTTGATGGTGGAAGCAGCATATGATTACCTGGCTTCTGGAAGATGCGTCTGCCAAATTTTATGTTTGTGCTCCGAACTTTGGAGACACTAGAATTCATCAGTGAAACATTTGTAAGAGTTTAGTAAGGGAATAAAAGTTATATTTCTTGAACCATACTGAGCTAAACTTTTTGTCTTTTTTTTCAAATTTGAAAAAAAAAATCAAGGCTGACACAGTAAGGAAAAGAGAACCAACTTGAATGGCTTAGATGACAAAATGAAAAGAAAATCAAAACTTAAAATCATGTGCCTATCAATAAGGTCATCCATTCTGGCTAAATTCATAAGTAACTTGACCTGTTTGGTTTGTCACAATTAATTGGTGCTTTGTTAGTGTCAGTCTATATATCAAAAAAATAGAAAATTCCTACTGCATTTGACGTGAACAGTGTACTTAAGCAAAAAAGGTAACTCTCCAGGCAATTACCACAAATCTGCTTTTCAGCAGTAATAACTTCTGTGTGAACTTACACATAGGATCATGATTTACCTTGTTTCTATAACTGCTGCTTGTTGTCTTCCTTGTTTAGGCAGCAGTCTTGAAATCTGAACAGCCTGAGGAAAATCAAGATTACTGGTTAATCTGCTAATCTTCCTCCCTAAAGGCACTCTTCAATACTGATGCAGGAAGCATGGGTATTTCAGGACAGAGGCAGTAAATATTAAATTAGTATCTTTGAGATTTTTGCAAGGAAGTTATTCTGTATGATAAACAAACCTAAGAGGCGTTTAAGACTTCCAACTCTTGAGCACTCTTGATGGAATGTCTGGCTGACCTCAGGATGACACTACCCCTTTGGGCTCCTGAATTCTACACATTTACAAGTACTCTTGTCTTACTATCCCCGTCATCCACTTATTTTATTTGGTAAATATAACATAAAAGAAAGCAGTGTTGGCACTAGAGCCACATTAATAAATTGCTTCTTAAAAAAAAAAAAAATAGAAACTCTTAATTCAGATTTCACAACTGTTTATGAAATGCACAATGACTTACTCATCAAAAGGCTGGCTATTTAGTTTCCTTTTAGACGGAAAGATGAAAAAATGCATTCACAGTAGAGAAAGAAAGTGGCAAGCTACAGATTAACAATGCTATAGGATGCATAACATATTGTGAGTTATAGGAGCAGTAAGTGGGAAAATACTGAGCTTTTGTATGACACGTTCCAACAAGGATATAACTCACAAAGAGACAGATTAAACATATAATTGAGTTGACATAATACACTGAATAAATTTACCAAAACGTATCATTTTCAGTAGAATAAAGAAAACATAACATAATGAGTGCCAAGCATACTGAACAGAGTAAAATTCTTCATGAAACTGATATATAACTCACTGCACCAATTAAAGCTAATGAGTCAATAAACAAAGCAATTGAACGACACTTGTAACAAGCATGTAAAAGATATTGAATCAGCAGGACCACAGGAACAGAAGAGCTGTGGGGTATCACATTTTGCTTTGCCAACTCTATAAGTACCAGCACATCAGCAGAAGTCTAGGTATCAAACAGAAACAGAAGTATAAATACCAACACATGAGAGGAATCTGTTAGATTCCTGTGACATAGAATGTAACGAGATGGGAAATTATAACAGTAAAATTATATCATAACACATCATCATTATCACACTTTGTTTTAATCACTAAATGTTTTTCCTTAGTTACTTTATAGATTGCTTTACATATAAGTTGAAATTTTCTGTAGCTTTTCTAAATACAAGGAGGCTGAGATGAAGTAAAGTTCTAATTTAGATTCTTCATCATTATAGGAATACGCTAGATTCCTTTGCCATAGAATGTAAAGAGACGGGCAATTCTAACAGTAAAGTTACATATTGTTTTGCTTTATGCGTGAGTTGAATTTTTATAGCTTTTATAGTTACAAAGATGCTAAGAAAGGAAATAAAGTTCTAATTTAAATTCTGAAGTTAAAAAAATATATTTTTGAGTAGGGTTAAAGGGTGGTGATCTGGTGCCAATGAGGACAGAGGTTGGATTTTGAAGTCTAAATCATTTTGTCATGTCTAAAATGAGCATATTTGAATATATGTACAAGAGCGAGGGGGGGTACTACACAAGTTTGGATGGGATTTACAGTTCTTTTGTGACTTTTGTTCTCTCTTCTTGAAAGCTTACTCTGTAATCAGGAGGAAACTCTCTTAGCTTTAGTGAGTAGTGATGTTGAGAATAATCTCACTTTACGAGAAATACCTGAATGATAGCCACCTAGTCCAAGCTAGGTTCCTTTCACAATCAGTGGTTAGCAGGGAGCTCTTCCAAAAGGCAATTCTGCCTATTCTAAAGATGAATAAATGGGACTTATATCCTTATATCACAAGACACAACCAAGAGAGAAGCGTGTAGTTAAGTTATGCCAAAATTTACTGATTACTTTTATTCAATAGTTTCTATAATCTTGGTAGTTTTCCTTTGCCCAGAATGTCTATAACTGCAGTTTCTTCACTCCTTTCTTCACAGCCTTCACTCCTCTGCCACACTTTTGTTACTCTGCCATGGCAATTAGAGATGTGGCTTTCTAAATGAGGATTCTTACAAGCTAGGGTGTTGACAATTTTTTAAGAGGAGTTTGTCCCCCACACAGTCCTACCTGAGAAGAGTCTGAAGGGAGGTGTGGATTCAAAGTTTACAGAACTTAAAAGTAATTTAATGGCCATTTTTCTTTCCATCTTGTTATGTTGTTAGTCTTGCAGCAATTTCTTTTTTTCTCCTTACCCTCAGGTTTCCCTTTCTGTCCCCAGTTTGTTTATATTTTTAATCCTTGTAGGCTTTTTGTCATTACAACATTTCTGGTCGAAAGCCATGCCTCTGTTAAAGAAGTAAGTTTTTTCCCATTCATTTTAGAGCTACTGTTACAACACTTACTTTAGCTATCTAGATATTTCAAATAATGTTGAACAAACCTTACCAATGTACAGCCTTTGGTAACAAGGCAGGGTTCTGCATGGTAGAATCTGCCTCTGGGAAACAGACTGTATATCCACCTTTGGCACTGACTCTTGTGAACCTGGGGAGAAGGTTTAATTGTTCTGTGCCTCAGTTTCCCCACCTTTAAAACAGAAGAATCAAACTGTCAATAGTTGTCTTAACATTTGAGATATACAAATAAAAAATACTGGAGACAAAGATAGAGATGTTAGATTCTGATACAATGGCATAATTCCAGGATGTTGGAGAGACTGATTTTTTTAAAAATCCTTAAAAATTCAGAATAATTTTCCAGAGGAAGTCTGTATGTGACTAATTCAAATTAGTTTTATTTTTTTCTCTCCCTGTTGACCATTTCTATACTTTCATTCTTTGTCAACAGAGTTCATTTTACAGGGTGTTTCAAAATGATGGACCCAATTTGAAAGCAGTATATTTCAAGATGGCAACGTGTTACAATTGGAGAAAAATTTACAAATGGTTTAATGGGTTATCAAGGTTTAGTAAACTTTACTAACCCTAAATGTTCTGTGTTCCCAAGTGGTAAGAGTTTCATTCATGGGCGGTTTGTGGTTGCAGAGATATAGTGATTTCAAATTTGGTCTGTCTTTTTGAAACACTCTGTATTTGGTGTGAAGACTTAACTTCATTGTCAGTACTATACAGTCAACTATATAGTTTCCTGGCACATAATCATTATTGAAAATAATCTAGAGGAAAGATTCTGCTACATTGTTTTTTTTATACCTTGATGTGCATTTTAACAAGGTTCCATTATGAAAGATTTCTGAAATTTAAAAAAAAAATTCCTGAGGACAATATACTACAATGTAGACTCCTGGAGGAGAATTAAACTTCTGAAATGGCTCAGAATTAATACATTCCTTAAATCATTATGAGAAAGGCCACTATCAAAACCAGAACACTTTTGTATCAGTGATATGTGATTTATCTTGTTTACTGCAGAAGAAGTTTAGAGTGAGAAGGTTAGCTGAATGAGTGAGAAGTGCTTTTGCTACAGTTATACAATTAAATTTCAGGTCATGGCAGGCCTAGATCTAGAATTTCTGGCACAGCGTCTTGCAGGCTAGAAAGCTGCTAAAAGCTTAAGACCTCCTACTATGATCTGATTTCAGAGAATTGTGTTACTTTAACACTTCATTTTTTTTTCTTATGGAATGTGATAAAATATAGATGGTGTTTTGAATTTTCTCCTTACACAAACTTTGTACCACAGAAAAATTACTCAAGTTTAGCAGATAAAACCAATATATTATACATGAAAAAACAGTTATATATTTAAGCACTTGTCTTTTGATTTTTGACCACTGTATTTGCACATAATCTTTACTCTAGAATGTTTAAACCTTGAAGTGTTCAACCTTGCTAGGATTCAAGTTTGAAGTCATCAATAAATATATGAGTGTTCATAACAGTAAGAACTCTGTCTCAGTAGAAGATTTTTTCCTCTATCTCGTGATTAAATCCATGAGATACCTCCATATGACAGAGAAATGAAACAAAAGATGACTGACTTACTTTAAAAAAAAATCATTTCTCCCATGGAGAACCTGAGGAGAAGTATTTGTCAGGTTTAAAACTCAAGGTTTGGAGCAGGTCTGGAGCAGGTTAGAAAGAGTGCCAAAGAGAAACAAAATCAAACACAATTGCTTCTTGTTTGAAGAATGGTAGATTGTTAGCTGAAGTTTCTGTGTATTTCCCAACAGTTTGTGTATGAGGAAACATTTTGTGAATAAAGAAATTATACTAAGAAATTACTTACAATTGCTTGTAAGTGATTTCTTCTCTGGATGCAAAATGGGTGTGTTTCTTTTTCAAAATAGACATACTATTATTGCAAGCTTTCTTGCTTCCTTGTTCCTTACTGCTTGCTTTCTCTCCTCATTTGAGTCACATACTTTGAAGCGATAACCCAGCTGAGAGTAGGAGCCTGATCTTCCTTGCCACTTCTTCTTGCAAAGCACTAAAAGTCGAGTTGTCTTTCCTTCTCTTTTTTATCTCAATTGTTAATTAACCTATAGAGGAAGCATATGGAAAAAGAGCCCTATTGATGAGACAGAAAAATAGATTTTAACTAATAATTTCAAATATATAATACACTATGATTAATAGATTAAATTTTAACTAGATTTAACTGAGGTTAGATTTCTACTTTCGGAAGGAACTGTGGTAAGTTTTGAATAAAAAATGTAATATGTGAAGTTAATAAAACCAACCAAGAGTCATTTATTTTAAACTTGACACTGGGGTATGAGCCAACATCATAAATGAAACAATGATTTATCAAGGAAAGTAAAGCAACAGGCTGTAGAAGCTAAACAGGCACACAGATATAACTATTTTCCATTAAGAGATTACTTCAACTAAATATACAAGTAAAGAGCAAACTGGAACAGATTCAGTAGAGCAAGGGTAAAATATAGATTTTATCAGGCTAAAATTTCTTATTTACATGAAGACTCAACTGTCCCAAATTCATACCTCTGGAAAGTTCTTGCTGTATAGGTAGAAGTACTGGAAATGCTGAAATTAATGTGAACAAGAATGATTTAAGTTTCTTCATAAAAAATTTCCTCCATCTACAAAAAAAAAATTTATACAGATAGATAAGTATTTTACGATTTATCGACAAGACTAAGGAATGTGCCCTTAAAAGTAACAAACAAAATGCACATTTATGTACAACTAAAAACCTTTCTACGGAGATAATGTTTCATCTTACTACTATTTAAAGTTTTTCACAGGAAAATGCAATAAATTTAAGATGTTCTTAGTATTTCCTGGAATTTTATCAAAGACTCTCATGCAATTCCCTATATTCTACCAAAAGAACCCCAAATAAACAAGCAAACAAACAAAAAACCACAACAAAACAAAAATTTTAAAAAGCCCAACAAACCAACCAAACAAAAAAAAAAACCACCAAAAAACCCCCACAAACAAACAAACCACCAAAACATAAGAAAAGCATATATAACGATTTTTCTAAGATTTTAGAAACCATGGTAGAGGCAACGAATACTTTCTAGAGGGCTCAAATTGCAATATTGCAGAAATCTTGATTTGTCACATATGCAAAATGAATAAGCATGAGATGTCTTCTGTTGGTGGCACAGGAAGAAGTGACTCTCTTGTAAATTAGACATAGATTTGTTTACACTTACTAAAAATATAAGCAAGAGAGAAGAAACTTCCTATATGTTCAACATTATCCACATTCCCATGAGGAAGTTCCAACATGCACACTGGCTTGTACTGAAAAAAATGTATTTTTTTTATATCCACAGGTGGCACAGTAAACATGGACAGACATCTATGTAGTCTGCTGTAACATTAAATGGCCTATAGTGAAGTAGAGGCTTCTACATGTAACCACTGTTTTCTTCTGTCCCTTCTTCTAAACAATAGAAAAAACCTGTCAAAGTAACATAAATCTTTCAGAAAATGGATGAAAATTTTGATATCAACCTGTATTTAGCATGAATATTTCATAGAATAACATCAATGAATCATGAATTGTAAGCAGACATGATTTTCAGTTCAGAATAAGAATATCTTCACTTACAGAAAATACTATCAGAGTCACCAGTGCAAGATGTTGATGTAAACTCCTCATCCAGTGTGGTTTGTGCTATATATTTCATGCTCAATGGTATTAACAAAAGCCTTTCTGCAATATCTAGTAAACATAAAAGTAAGAAAGAAAAAAAAAAAAGAAGGGAAAAAAAAAAGAAGGGGAAAAAAAAAAGAACACAAAAATATTAAAAAAAGGGACATTAAAATGGTCCTTTTCTCCAAACTTTAATTACTGGAATCAGTCTTCTGACTAAGATATACCAACATGCTGATCAACATTCTTTTCAGATCTCACAGTCCGAAGTGCAGTAACTCATTAGAGAATAATGTCCTAGGAAATCCAATTGCAGCAATTCTCAGTCACCAACTACTTTATTACTTAAAGCCGTTTGACTTCCATGGATTTGGGGTTATACACATATTTAGACGGGAGTAGAAGGGAAGGAAAAAATTGTGGATATTTCCACATTTTAATGTAGGATCTAGAGAAATGAGAGCACAATTCCCCCTCATATCTGACTTAATGAAGAATATTCTCTTTCAGCCCAAGTAATTAAAAAATGTAAATATCTGAAAAATACAAAGATAATATAAGTACAAGAAACACCAAGATTTAAATCCTGAATCCTGTTTCTAACACTATCTTTGCTGTCAAGTCACTCAACTTGCCTACTTCAGTTTCTTTACAAACTTAAGAGACTTCTTTATTAACATAGGATTTTTGAGGAACCACTGAGGAAGAAATAATTTTAAATGGAATGAAATTTAGCAGTACAAAGTAACAATCTTGTTAATGATGAGAATGTCCTCTGTAAGATGGATATTCAGCATCTGGTAATAATAAAGGAGAGGAAAAAATTAGCATAGGTTAGTTAATTGGAAAATGACCACAAGTCCCCTACTTGATGTGGCTGTGAAAGAAAAACAAACACAATCCCAAGATGTACCTAGAGACATATTTTGTAGAAAAGATCGGGTAGCTCATGAAAGCCTTCATCTAGAAAATTGTATGCAGTTCTACTTGCTTATGTTTTAGGTGCATTTGTTGAAATGAAATACAGATCTAAAGGAGGCCTGAAGTAGCAATTAAGGAAAGGGAAAGGCTGTTATACTAAATGAGAAAAAGAGCTTGGTTTGTTTACCCTAGCGAAGTGAAGCCTGAGAAGAAATAACAGTTATTTTCTGCAAATGCACTGAGGAGATGCATTTATACCAGAAAAAGAATGACTCTTAAACTTGTCATAAATAAAGCTAGGTAGGAGATTAGAATAATGTTTCTAGCCACCAAAGGTATGAGACTCTAAAAGAGGATTCCAGTAGGAGTAGTGTAGGTAGGCATCTTAGCCACTTTTTGATTCCTTCATGGAAAGGATTATATGACATCGAACAGCAAGAGATTGATAGGTTTTTATGTTGTCAGATATGTAAATTCAACATTATAATTCCACCTAAGTTTCAGTTATAAAAATGACTTTTTAGTGAGAGACAAGTATATCCATGCTTGGATAACGGAGGGAAATTTGAGAATGCACATGGTTTTAAGGGAGAACTATTCAGCTTGATTTTTTATGTTTTCAGTGAGAAAGACATTATGAAGTAATGAACTGGATGAAGCCCATGATTATTGTTTTATCTAGGATTTGTCTGGAATGAGATTTAAGATAGCGAGGAATTAGTTCAATGTCACTATTTGTTTGTAATATTTGAGAGTGATTATGTCTATCCTTGATAACAAATCATGCATAGATATCAGCTAATTGACTAGCATTCAGTCCAGTAGACCTGAGGTAGTCTTGGTGACTATGGGAGGTAGCTGGATATATGTAGAGACTATACCTGTTCCTCTTATTGCGTGTTTCTATTTTTCGTAACTTATGTTTACCAAATACTGTAGTGTTGATGCCAGGCTGCTGTAAAATAATCACATTCTGGTATTGCTGAGGGAAGCTATTGCCCATCTTTGGTTTGTAAAAGGCTTTGGTCTGCTTTAAACACAGACCAGGGCTTTTTCCATTTTGAGATTACATGGTTTGCATGTATTATGAGGGATTGAACTTTAAATCAATCCAGAAACCATAGCTGGTACAGAATGTGACACCTGACACTTGAGCACTGTGTTTTGGCAGCATGCAGGCCAAACTGAGTTCTCACAAAAGTTTGTGCAAATTTCCAGATGCAGTTGAAGACATATATTATTTTGCAAGGATGATTTAGAACCTACGTGTTTCAGAAATGCTTTTATTCCCTCTCTCATTCTGGCACAGTTCTGCTTGGTGGAAGCATTTGAGCTGGATCAAGAAAGTAGAAGAATAAATGAGTAAAAATGTAAGAGAAAAACCAACCAAAGATAAGTATTTTTTTCTTTTAGGGACCTTCAGCTTTGAATCCATTTTTTTCCGTCTCTTGTTTCGTCTTATATTACCACTATTTAATCTTCTTGTGTGCTCAAGAGACCATTAACCTCTTCCCAGACCATGAAAAAAAGAAAAACAGAAGAAAATGGCATTTGTAAGAGAGGACAATGTTATCAGATGTTATTTTTCTTGTGGAGTTGTTTTGTTGGTATCAGAGTATAGTAGCAACCTCTAAAGATCAGGTTAAAGATTGGGACACATATTCTCCTTTTATCTGTTAGATTTTACAACACAAAACCACATGGTTGCTTGCATTTCATTAGGTGAGTGAATGCCTGGAGACACCAACTATCTTCTCCAGAAGATATGACTTCAATCATGACTTCTTTTTCTCAAGATCCCAGCCATCAGTGCTAAAAAACATCTATTACACTCAGGATATGAAAGATATGTATAAAAATCAAATGTCAAGGTTTCTTCTGTTTGTTTTTAATTCCAAAGAAAGGCTTTCATTCTTTCTTGTGTGGGGATTTTGAGGAAGATGACAAATAAATTACAAAGCTTGAGAAAATTGCTTCCAGACAACACTAGAAGAGAACAAAAAGCCACTGAAACCATTTGACTCAGCCTTAATTTCTTCCAATGAAAAAAAAGAAACACACAAAAAAACCCCCAAACCAAAAACCAGCTGGTCTCAGAAGCAGAAGGATTAAACCTTAGAATGAACTGAGATTGTGATAAATAAAATACAGGTTAAAAGAAAAAGCTTTGTTGGTGTGCATACATGTGAAAAACGAGAGATGTTCCAGTGAATCTTTCCACCTTGGGAAGCATAAAGTTGTGTTACAGGGTTTTTTTAATGTTTTTACAACCAGATTTTATAAGAAAAATATATAGAAAAAATATTAAAATACCATGGTGGTACACTGTTCTGTATGTGGAGAGCTCTGTTTGTATCTCCCACAACTGTCTCTTTGTTTGATGTGTGTTGGCATGTCCGTGTTGCGAAACATACAGAGTGTACTCGGGCACCATTAGATCCTGTAATGAATGTACCAAAACAAGCAATTGGGGAAGAGCTGCGCATCTCCCTGCTGCAGTACTGTCCCTTGGCTTCTTCCTGCTGTGGCCTAAAGTACCAGATGCATCTGGTTAACAGGTTGCTTGGCCAACTGTTTCTAGCAGATGTGAGTCAGAACACTCCAGAGATGCTCCAGAACTGCACAGCATTATGGTAACATATAGATCTGGTTGGAAGAGTATACATAGGAAACTGTTGTGAGAGTCTCATACCCTGTGCGTGAGACCTGACATGAGGCTTCCACTAAATGGGCTTCTTCATGAGAGGGTGATTATGTCAAGAAAGATGTATGTTGAGTATTTCAGTGATAGCCTCTTCAGAGAAATGACACCATAATTTAGTAGAAAAATATTGATACTTTTTAACTATAACCATGCTGAACACTGTGCAATATGTAGATGGAAGAAAAAGTGCCCATGCTGCCCAATCCACAGTATAACTTTGGACAGAAATGTGTACTCCTTGGAAGGTGGATGCACAATGAAGTGAAAGGACTTGCCCAAGCAGCTGGCCAGTGATACCACCAGGAATACACTCCTAATGACACTCTCTGATGCCTCAGCTACTGAAATACTAGACTGACAGCGGAGATAAAACGTATTCTTACTTATTAATGAAATTGTAAGAAGCTGTCTTATGCAAAATGTGTTCCAGTTTATGAAAGCATTGATTTGGTTTGGGGGATTTAACTGTGATTTTCACGCATAAAATCCAATCTATTGCTAAATTTGAAATAAAAGAAGCTGCAAATGAAAAATACATGTTCTCTCCTTACGAAGTGGAAGGTTTTCCTTTTAGCCAAGTCTTCTCAAACCAGGAATAAGTCCCAAAGAGAAACAGTGGGGTTGGCTCCTTCAAAAGCAAGGGCCTGAGGCAAAGCAAGAGCCTGGTTGTGCTGCTTTCATCTGGTTCAGCTCAAGCAAACAGACGCACTTCTCAGCTGAGGAATGTGAGGCCATTGCCACTGGGTCAAGTCCTGGGAGGGGAGCGTGGGCAGTGCCCTTTCAGTCCACTTTCACAGTGCGATGGAAAAAAAGACGTCCACCCATGTACTTGCACGCACGTGCCTGCTCGCACACGTGCATGAACACGTTCTTTTCAGTATTTACCAAGCTACCTAGCTCCCATCACTTTCCTCATTTTTTTTCTTTTTAATCCAGCTCAGGCAGACTTCTCTGAGCTGGAAAGGAAATATCAAGAAAAAGAGTTTCTGTCTCACTGGAACACCACCTGGCTGCTTTGTGTGCATTGCCTATGCTGCTAGGTAGCCACTCCAACTTCACAAGCACACTCTTCTGGCATTTTTTACCATCCTTCATCACTATCTGAAACGAACTGACATTAGTTTGGGCAGAAAAAATAAGGGGGGCAGAAAAAAGCAGTTCAAATAAACTTATCTGAGACTTCACAAATATTTGATGCATTATCAAAATAGAAAACCAACTGTAACAAAAGTGTTTTATAGCTTACTGCGTAATCATAGAGACACACATTCTATAAATCACTGTAAGTGCAATGAGAATGTGGCAAGGGCAGTGCCAAATGACACTAGGATGCTGTTAATCACAATCTCATCTAAGCCTATGGTTATTTTCCAGCTGTGTGATTTAGCCTGAAAGAGCCCTTAAATCTAGTTATTTACCTGAATTCCCTGAGGTGATCTGCTGCAATGGGGCACTTAGAAACATGGTGCCACATTTTGCTGCAAAGTCTCATTCCTTTCTGACCAGGAATGCTTATGCGGAAAACCTGCAGGTGCAGATGAGGACTCTGTTTCTGGTTATCTGTGGAAGTAAATCAGCAAATGAAAGGTCAGGAAGAAGAGATTTGGTGCTGTAGGTTTGATAGTCGATCCTGTGAAATCTTTGTGTTTCTCAAATTAAATGCAGACAGAAGAGTTGTACCCTCTCAGCACACCTTCTTTATTTTGCCGGCTGTTCTGCCTGTGCTTGTGTGGTCTCAGCAATGCATAGTACATCCTTCATTATTTTTACTCTCTCTAAACCATGAAAACTTTTCCTTATTTTGGTTATTAAACTCGTGAAAGGCAGCAGTATACAAAACTGATGGCATCTGACAGAGCTTTATTTTGCCAGTCCATTTAGAGTCTGCACCAGACCAGCTATGCTAGAATGCAGTGGTCATTCCCACTAATGAGCTCACTCATTAGAGCTGAAAGCAAACTGATGATCACACTTTCCTTTGCCTTCCCTTCATCACTCAGTGTGTGCTTTGGTGTCAGCACCACAGCTGTTTTGACTGGTGGAGAGATGGGGTCATCATTAACAATATCCTCAAGAGGATATTGCTGTGGACTTCTTGTGTTTCCTGGTATTTGATATTAATGCACATTTCTGTAGCCACCACTTTCCCTTTGACTGTGTTTATGCAGCTATCGTTGATTTCAAGTGAATGGATAATCACACCTAAAAAACAGTGTTAAGTCCAGGACAAATTATATACCATTCCAAAACAAAGAGACATACGTCTGTAATTAATTTTGTTAGGATGATGGAGAAGTGTATGGATTTTTAGAAGTAGTTGAATTTAGGTTTGGCATATTGGCACTAGCTTATGAAAAGACTCTCACAAAGCATGAAAGCATTTTCCAGGCTCTGGACAAAACTGTTTTTCCTGTCACCACAATTAGAGCAGCCAGCACAGTGATTACTACCTTCTGATAAAATGTAGCCCATAGGTATCTTTTACTTCTGACTTGCATTTAACAGATTTTTAAACCAGCTGGTGCCATTAGGTTATATTGCTTGACTTCATGCATAAGCCATACAATCAGATATGATTTGAAGACATCAAGAGAGCTATTCAACTACTTTCAGTTGTAGTTTGTTGCAGAATGATTCAGTAATTTTAAATGTTTATTCTTTGATTTACTGTAGTACCTATGAATTTTTGGCCTGGGCTTATATGTCATTATGCCAAGTTTCACAGGCACGTAGAACAAAAAGTGAGTATGAGTTGCCATTTGCCATGATTATTCAAAGAAGTGCTAATCTCTTTCTTTTGGCCAGCCTCCTACCTGAATCAACTCAGAATTCTCCTGTAGGCTGTCTTGCTGAGCGTACTTATTTCTGCTGATTTACTCCACAAATTTGAGTTTTAGTAATTTGTTATTTTATTGCTAAATTGCCAAGGAAGAGGTCTGATTAAGCACACTGGTGTAAGTTTTGTTCAGAGTTACTGATTACATTTTGGGTAAATCCCGCTGTAATATGGGGATACTCTTCTGCAGATGTACCTACACAACTGGATCTGCAGAGCCTGATATTTTAAAGGATCCAGAAGAACGGATATAGATGGTTGTGTTGCTGATGAGTAAAAGCTAATGAGTTGAGTGTGCAGTTCAACCAAACAGTGCTAATAGCAACACTTACAAATAACTTTCAAGTTCTTTGGTATAGAATGTGTCTGTGTTTTGGGGGGCGGGGGTGGGAAGAGAAGGGGAAGAGAAAGTCCTCCCCACCCCCTTAGAAGGAGGAGGGCAGGGAAGAGAAAATCAAACAAAGCAGCAATGTACATACCCTTTTTTTCACATTTCAACACCCATACATTGTACACTGCAAGCAATTTTACCTCTTATTCACAACAAACTCTTCGTATTTTGAATATTTAGTCAGCCACAGCCCACTCATCAGCTGTTATTATATCTCAAGTCTGACTTCATTGCTACATATGTGAGTTCTTTCATGACTGTTATATTAGCTTTTGCAAATAGAGATAAGAGAACAGTGAAAAGTGGAGTTTGTAGGAGTCATAGATTTTCTAGATAACTTTAAAAAATACTGGGAAGATTTCTTAGGCAAAAAAAAAAGGTTGGTATAATTTTGAATGTGGCAAAAAAGACTGATGTGCTGTTTGGAGAACTAATACATTAAATTCTTAGACTACACTCTGTTATTGAAGTTTTAAAGAGAAATGTATGTATTATGCAGGTAAAATCAGAGCTTTACATGAATCGGGAACAAACTAGTTTTTCACAAGTTCAGTATTTTCTGTTGCAAAACAGAATGAAATAATAAAAATCCAGAATTTCCTCTGAAGGAAAATTGTAAAAAAAAAGATTAAGCCATTTCCTTTAGATAAAACGGAAATTTTCTGATTTCATTTCGTGTGGTTTTGCATAAAGACTGCTAAAAGTAAACCAAGAAAACTTGAAAAGGCTTCTGAAAAGGAACAATCATTTTCTTTTTCTTCTCTTGGGATTCTCATCTTTGCATGAAGCACCTTGCTTGTGATAAATTTACCAAACAAAAAAAAAATCCTTATAAGATTTCTAGTGTTTCTGAGATACACAAAATATGTTAAAAATGAAGCCTATGATATACTAAGTTTTAAAAGAACATCAACCTCCAGCTCAGCTCTACCTGACAAAGTAGGTCACCAGCAACAGAGCAGAGAAGAACAGCAACTGTATGAGCAAGTTCCGGTGATAGACACAAGATAAATTGATTTGAACAGTAATGTGATGTGGCACAAGCGTAAGAACAGTATTTTGAAATTTCTCCTGCTTTCTTGATGGCAGTGTAGGAAGGGAGTAGTTTCCAAGACACTAGTGGCACAAAGAAGACTTTTACTGTGTTGTCAAATAACTAAATAAGATTTGTTACTGCATAACCTCACACTGAAATGACATGACATCACACATTTGCCAGAAAAACATGGTGTGGACCAGTTTGTTCTCCACATGATTTCCTTAAGATACAATGACAGGTTTTTATTTAAACATTTTCAAATATCCATGCTTACAATGGTAGCATTAATTATAGCTGAATGCTTGTAAACAGTCTGAAGTAAAACAGTCTGCCATAGTCATTCCAGAATCATGGAACCACGTGACCATAAAGCTGGAAAGGACACTGAGAGGTCATCCAGTCCAACATCCTACACTGAGCAGCATCCAGATTTCATAGGCAAACACACAAATACAAACACCTATAGACAAGCAAGACCATGATATTGCATGTACACTCTGGAGTTATTGTTTGACTTCCCAGACGTGCTAGACTTGCACATCTGCAGAACTTCCAGTATTTGTGTGCAGCAGATTTGGGGGTTTTTTGGGTTTTTTTTGGTTTTTTTAACTAATTTCTGGGCTTCAAATACATACAGTCAAAGAAAATTATGTTTTAGATGCAGTGAAGGGCAATTGGAATGGAAACCTCTAAATAAAAGAGGTTTACTCTTTCATCTCTTATCTGGAACTTTGACGTCTTCCAGCTTTGCCTTTGAGCATTGGTCCTATTAAATACTGGCCCAGAATTACTGGCCCAAAGTCATGGAACACACTTGTTTCAACACCTATTCCTAGTTTTGAGTAACCTAGATTTTAAAACCTCTGAATGTTTGGTGAAAAATGAAATCAAATTTTGTGGGGGTTATTTTGAAGGAAAAGTTTTGCCAAATGCCTCCTCCTTTTCTCATTCAGTTACTTAATTTGTGGGTTTTGATCAGTGTCGTGGGCTGTCCTCAACCTTCTCTTTGCTTTGAATTGTCAAAAGAATGGATTTAGTTGTGTGGTGATGTCTGCTGAGTGGGAAACAATTTCTGCTGGAGGTCTGAATTAGCAAAGTTTTAAATCATATTGGAGCAAGACTATAGCCAACAACATTTGCATTAAGAATGAGTTACTAAGACTCTTTTTTAAGTGTCATTTTTAGGACAGACATTAGCACTTAAAAGTCTAAGTCATGCTGAAAGGCTTAGATGGACATATTTTGTCAGTCAAATTGGAAATGTTCCATAAACCACCTCAGATGCGACATGCAAAGTAAAATACTTCTCTTTTGAGTGTCATCTACATACATATTCTCATTATTATGAGTTTTCATGTTTCAGTTGCTTAAGCCAGACTCTGCTTTGCCTTAGATACACCTTCATCTTCCAGATGCCCCGTCCTCTACATCATCTCAGCTACTCAGCTGAATCAGAACACTTAACCAGTGAAATGAAGCATTTTTGCCAAAACAAAACTCTTTGTATGTTATTTTATTCACAGCTTTTAGGGGAGAGTTCCTTTGTTTTTTTTCTGCTTCATATTCATTTCTCCAACTCTGTAAAACTCAGCTTGCACTCGACTCTGAGCGCACGGTAACTTTTGTGCCCTTTCTCCCTGTATTACCCTGGGATTTCCATTCCAGGTAACTAATATTTTACCTTCATATTTTTATCATGACCTCACCACTTGATGCAGATAGCTTTGTAGCCTGCCCATCTTTCAGCAACCATATTTTTGCCATAGACACCTATGGTTCCTATGGTTCAGTTTTGAACAGATACTAAAGTTGCTGTTCTTTTAATTCCTGGGCACAAGCAGAGTGCAAATTGTACCAGCATCAGTATTTCTTGTCTAGACAGTGGATTCTTTTTGAATCCAAGTAGTCGAGAGGCTTTCAAACAGTTGAGAGGCTTTGGCACTCATACTGACTATGAATCTGTCTTATTGTCAATGCTAGAGGAGACTGATGACCCTGGGTCCGATATTGAAAATACTTTGCACCTTCACTAAGTTAAGTTGGAAACATTGAGACCTATGGTCCCTAGTAGTCACCAGCAAGGCTCAGTAAAGCCAGGATTCTTAAATTCTAGTTTGGTTCAATCATATAACAAGTCCACTCTGGTATTTTCTAATATGTCCGGGTTTCAACAGCTAGGAAATTAAACGGCAATAGCCACCTCTATGAAGACATTTCCCAGATGGATAATATGTTAGGAATAGTTAAAGCTACCAAAGTAGTTTTTCTCTATAGGAGATAGAGATGTGCACCACCAGAGTTTAAGCAAAAAATGTAACATCAATTGCAGTTGCAACATTTACAGTGCATGTACAGTAGTGTTGTTGCACACATGATGAAATAAGAATATCAGAGAAGACAGTTGTTGTGAGGGATAATATATTTTATTAAAGCAGCACATACTTTTTTGCCTTCACAGTGCCGGGAGGGCACATGTATTTCCTCTTCTTTGGTTTGCCAGGTAGGTGACAGACCAGTTCCGTTTGACCACAGGAGCACCTGCAGGAGAGGCTTGGACAGAGTGCAGAAGAAGAATTCAGAAGAACTGCAGTCATTGGAAATAACTTTTCTTTCTCCTTCACTACTCATCCATATGCATTAACACTGTGGGTGATCACATGCACTTCATATATGCATCAATTACCTGAATTTAAAACACCCATTATAGCTTCTTGTGAAAGACAGAGTGGGAGAAGTAGAGTCAACACAGTCATTATTGTGTAGATCCAGAAGCTATATTCCTACGCTATATTCCTACAATGCCAGAGAAAAGAAAGAGTGGTAAGATTCTGTTCTGAGTAAAGGGAGAAAATAAATCACAAAAGTCTTCCGTAAACTCCAGCAATCTGGGAACTGTTCAGATCTTCTAACTAGTGCTAATCCACATGATAAGCAGTAACATCGATGGGCATGGAGTGGTACGAGCTGAAGCTCTTCCTTCAGTAGGAATATTTGACATAATTCCTCAAGCACAAGGTATAATACTGACAGGTATAATTGGTAATTATATTTTGTTGTTTTCCTTCACATTTGTAACTTTTCCAGTCTGGAAATCAAGAACTAACGCTTTGGATTTCTTAGATTAAACTTTTGGTTTTGCTTTTAAGCTGGTCTAGTGGAAAGACTGAATCTGGATAAAGAAGATTTGAAGAAAGCAACTTCCCTGGAGAGTAACTAATCCAGTAAAACTGTTTGTGCAATTGACAGCTTTTCTTCCTGCTAGAAGCTGAGGTATGTCTTCTGCCAGGATATAAGGACTAGTTTGAAAGTGTTATGAGCAAGTATCAGGGTTTAGTGGCAGAAAGATCATTTATAGCTGTAGGCCAACCTCAGATTATTAACACGACAGCTTTTAAAATTACTTGGATGCTGTTGAAAACTTCACCCAAATCTCCTTTAATTCTAAAAAACATTCTGTTAAATATCATGGGTTTGGAAAACAAAAACAAAATTTAGAATCAGACAATATCGGTGATTTACCAGAAAGATCAAGTAGTTAATCTTCTGAAAAATGCCCCAGTAACTACTTCTGGTCTTGTTCTTTAGTTGTTTTCCTTCATAACTCTCACTTCCACTCTTCCTAAGATCACCTGTCATCAAGAATGCAAATCAGCTGAATCATTAATTTTAATCTCTTCTTAAATTCTATGGTAGAACAAATAGCTGCGAACATATTAGTATGATTAGTATGTGTTTTTCTACTCTTATTAGGATGAAACATTTTGTTAGACTGAGGCCACAAGTGACCCGATTCCTATGAACATCAAATTAAAGGTCAAATTGAAGTGCAGGGATCAAATCTCTTTCCTCATAGGCTACTTCAGAAATCTATGAAAGTGTTGCGCATGCTCATTAATGCCTGTTGCACAGGATTTTTTAATGCACTTGATAATGCAGACCTAATGTCTAACTTTCTTCTTTTGGTTGTCACATACTGGTTAATATAAATTCAGCAAATCAACCTATCATGCTGAAAATCTTTAATTTAGTAGTTTTGTCTATGGCCTGATTGGAACAACAACAACAAAAAAGAAGTAGTTGATGAGAATAAAAAAGAGCTCATATAAAATAATCATCCTTTTCTCTTTTACTTCTTTCCCCAAGGAAACGAATGTAATTCTGGCTTCTTTAAAAACGAAGGCTAATGGTCCATCGGAATGGAATGCTTGTATATCTAACGGTTTGATCACACTCAAATACTAAATATTGGACAACCTAGAAATTCTAGTGGAAGATATTCTATTTTCAAGAACTCTTTCCAAAGTCAAGTCAGTCATTATAATATTGTTATGTGTGACACTGAATATGACCAAAACAACTTTGAGCACAGCTGAGTTAGTTGCAAGAATTACAGATTTCAAGACTTTGGATGATAGGCAGTCTTCAGCAGAGTCTGTGATACCTGCTGTTTGATACAGCTGCCCTTTGAACTTCTTAGTGTCACCGTTTCCTATCCCTCTAATCCTATAATCCTTGTCAGGTAAAGAGCAGACTAATAACAAATGCATTAGCAGAACACAGTGGATATCTGGGTCCTGCACTTCCAGCCTGGGGTTACTTCGTACTTATGTCTCTCCGCTGTCTGCATGCTGAATTTGCCAAAATCTTGAAGCAGAACCACTGTGCTATCTTCTTTTCACACTTGCTCTTACATAAGCTATGAAAAGCCTCCATACTCTAATGCTACTTGTGACATTAGCACAAAACAGCTGAAGAAGACAAAGGAGGAAGTAGGGAACATCAGATCTACTGGATGTGCAAAGCATGAAAAAATCAATCCCAACCAATGTTTCTTGCAGGTTGGGTGTTTTTTCTTTAAGTCCTACCCAAGTTAGCAACTGGCAATGACTTTGTGGATTGAAATAAATATTGAAGTCTTCTCTGCATTCTTAGGATTGGTTCTCTTCTGTTTTCTTCAGAGCTCAGGTTTGAGTTGCCACCACGCTGTAGACAAGCAGTTTGGTTGTCTCAGGAATATCCATCTGTACTCGTGCTGCATACTGTTTCTCTTGCTGCCTTTTCCACACTGCATTTGAAAAGTTCTGCAGAGCTGAGCTTGCCCTTGAGGAAAAGAGCAATTCCCCACCTCCTTCTCCTTCCCAGAAATTTTAATCTGACTCAGAGTACAGAAGCTAAAGCGAGGTAAACATACAGCTTTCTTCTTGATTGTCACCCATGCAACCTCTTTAGTATAGCAGGAAATATACATGGGATATATCCAATAAACTGGAAACAGTCTGTCGTTTGTAACCACACCACTATAGGAGCTAAGTGCTCTAAAGTAAGAGAAATTTTAGTATCAACTTGATTAGAAGACTTTATTACATTATATAGAAGTTGAGTTTTGTCCACTGGTACTTCACCCATTCTGGGGGAGATTGGTTTGTGCCTTTCAGCATACAGGACACCTGCTCTAATATCTAAATACATTCTTCTCATCTTTTACAATGGGCAGAGCTTAGTATCCAATAAAAGCCCTTACATTTAGATTCCCTGCAGCACTACTGGTCTTCAATAAGGTGCTATGAGTTGTATGATTTTATTTTATATGGGTTGGGCTCAACCCGTTTTCTGATGTGGCCAACTGCTTGATCACAGAACTATCAAGAGAGCAAATCCATTAGTCTCTGTGAATCATTCTGCAAGTTTAGACCTCTGGAAGAACAGTCAAAAGTTAAATCCTATCATGTGAAGTCCACAGAATTCAAACATCCTTTGGGGCATTTTGTTTCAAAGACACAAAGGGTGTAGGCTATCATACCAGGTGACAGACTAGATTATGGCCTAGTGTGAGATTATCAGTATGGAGACACACCTCTTCAAGCACAGTCTTCCGGAGCTCAAACTACTTCAAAAGCCACAGTGCAACACTTCTCCATCCCTGACTTCAGTTAGGAAGCCCTCTAGAATTCTAGTCACAACTTCTTCAAGGACTATGCTGTCCTGAGGACATCCTGGGGTGGGACAGCATGTAGATGAGCAATTCTGTTATCCCTACCTGAGTCAAGGGCTACCAGACTGTCTCCTTCCCCTTTAAATTAATGCAGTTTTTAGGAAGCAGGAATTAATGTCTGTTTTTTCCAATAATATGGGAAGCAAGAAACTGTGGTCAACAGCTACAAGTAATTTTAACCTTAGTAGCCATTTGTAAGAATTTTTTGTCTCCCATATTTAGGTAGAGTCTTAGGTATCTCTGTAAATAAGTAGTGAATAAATTGAACTGTTCACACTTATTTCTGTAGTGGATGTATTAATATAACTGCTAGTGTTTTCCAAAGTGAAATCAGTGCTCAAAAATCTCCCAGAGCTGCAGCTTTACAGTCCCACAGTGCCAGTAATTTTTGGAATTAAATGCAAAACTCATTTCTTCGAATTAACTTTCCCTCAAAAAGTACTTTAGCAAAGTTCTTGATTTAACTACAAAACTGATGACACAACATTGATAGTAAAAAGGGATAGTTGCCCAATACACAAACATGTTTCCCAGTATACCAACATGTCTGTATATTTCCATGTGAAATGCCAAACAAAAAAGAAAAATCTATATTTCCGTATTGTTCTCTTATTACATTGTGTTGAAATTATTAAATAAGATAGTAGCTATTAATATGGTAGGGGGATTTTATGGAATAGGAAGTTGATTAATATAACCTGCTAAACTCTACCTCTCCTTTCAACCAAGCATGAGGAGTATAGCCTCTTCAATACTGTGTCAAAATGGACAGCTGAAATGGAAAAAGCTGGATAAAACTCAACCAGGGCAAGAGAGAATGCTTTAGAAAAATTGTTTTATACTGAACACACCTTGTCATCCAACACACCTGCAAATGAATGATAGGCAAGTTCAGCTAGTCAACACCAGGTTGCAGCTATTCTATCCCAGTCAGCCCTACCTCTGTTTACTTGCTTGGCAAGGGAGGAGGCATGTTCATGGGTCAGAGCTACGAATCCTCACCCAACAGCTGGCTGCTGTCTGGCAGCTGTTAGCTGGCCATACAAATGTGTCTGGAGCAGTGTATACCCTCCAGGCAGTATTTTGTATGGGCCTGGCTTAGACTAAGTCTGTTCTTATCTTTGGAATCTATTGACTCCTCTGATACTATTGATTACCTACACAGCATGAGAGCAAGAATAAATAAATATAAATAAGTGAAAAATGTCCTTAAAGTTGTCTCAAATATTTCTCCATTTATTCTCCCAGATATGTTTTGAAGAGAAAAAAACAACCCTCTCAAATGAACCCAGTACATGTTACTGGAGAAATCAGTAAACTTGCGGCACTGAAACCTGCAACTCCTTGTTATATAAATGTACTTACACTGCTCTCCAAAATCAGCTTGTGGTCTCCTTAGCAACACAGACTGCAAAGAGCTCACCAGCCTGATGTTCTGCTGCATGTACAAGCTTCCAAGTCAACTGGAAGATTTTTGGTTTAGGATTCAGTACTTCCCTTAGAAGCTACTGGTGAGGGAGATTTTTCTTTTTCAGACAGTCTCATAAAAGCTATAGTTCATTGAAATACATAAGCAGTGAACCAACAGGTGCTTCTGAGAAAAAGAGAATTTTCATGATGGAAGACTGAGCAATTTATTCCCTTCCTCCTCCCCATTCCATGCCTCAGGACTGTAAAACAAAATATTTCAATACTGAAACTCATTTCTTTAACATAACTCCCTTTAATATCTTACATAAGGATGCAAGAATATATACAAGAATAATCCCATGTATTTCCCAAAGCTTCTGGAAATTAATGTATTTTTCTTGTAATGTAAGACAGAAATATGAGATACCTTATTTATTATTACACCTGTCAGTGAAGAGCAATGTAGGGGAAAGGGACCTGGGGGTCCTGGTGGACAGCAGGATGACCATGAGCCAGCACTGTGCCCTTGTGGCCAGGAAGGCCAATGGCATCCTGGGGTGTATTAGAAGGGGGGTGGTTAGTAGGTCGAGAGAGGTTCTCCTTCCCCTCTACTCTGCCCTGGTGAGACCTCATCTGGAATATTGTGTCCAGTTCTGGGCCCCTCAGTTCAAGAAGGACAGGGAACTGCTGGAGAGAGTCCAGCGCAGGGCCACAAAGATGATGGAGTGGGGCATCTCCCTTGTGAGGAAAGGCTGAGGGAGCTGGGTCTCTTTAGCTTGGAGGAGACTGAGGGGTGACCTCATTAATGTTTATAAATATGTAAAGGGTGAGTGTCATGAGGATGGAGCCAGGCTCTTCTCGGTGACAATCAATGGTAAGACAAGGGGCAATGAGTACAAACTGGAACACAGGAGGTTCCACTTAAATATGAGAAGAAACTTCTCAGTGAGGGTGCCAGAGCACTGGAACAGGCTGTCCAGGGAGGTTGTGGAGTCTCCTTCTCTGGAAACATTCAAAACCCGCCTGGACGCCTTCCTGTGTAACCTCACCTAGGTGTTCCTGCTCCGGCAGGGGGATTGGACTAGATGATCTTTGGAGGTCCCTCCCAATCCCTAACATTCTGTGATTCTGTGATTCTGAGTCCTTGTGAGGTGCTATTATAAAACTAATGGTTACCTGATACTCTCGTGCCTGGCTTTAGCCATTAAAGATTTAAATTTGTTCTAAAAATTAAAATTGTCTTTTAAATAATTTATTCACCAGTCTCTTCTAGTTAGCATGAGGTTTTGTTTGTTTGTTTTCTTGTTTTTAAACTTAATTTTCATGCTAGTTCTGTACATATACATGTAACAGTAACTTAATTTAGGTTAAAAACTGAGATTATTCCATTTCATCAGTTGTCACTGCACTTCACTGCATTCCCTAATGTCACCGAATTGATGAAGAAATCACTATCTAAGGCAACTTTGTGTGTGTTAACATTCAGATATTGTGTTAGTCAAAACATTCATATGCTTCTTGATTCATTTGCACTGTGCTGAGAACCAAGAGAGGGAATGCAAGGGTGACCAGTCTCTTAGGTTGGGTGGCTTTGAGCTGCAAGCCCCAGGATCTTGCCTTTGCCTCCAAAATAGGCTGGTGGGAAAAGCAATACAGCCATGGAATCACTGTGTACTTCAGACAATTTCCTATTTCCTATGCGTTTAAATACGCAGGGAATAATCCCTCTATTAAAGTGAGGCCCACTACGTGAAGATGGGCAAAGGTTCAGCTGAAGGGAAAGAAAAATATGTTTTTGTACCTGGAGATTTTCCTGCCTGAACAAGTGGGGAATAGCTTTGCGGCTTATTTGCTGGAACACTCTGGGACCTGGAAGAACGAGTAAGCACGCGTCAAACAGACATACTCAAATCATGAATTTCCCTCAGCAAAGGAAGTTGGGATGGTTTTGTTTTCCTTCATAGGTTTAAATGGTAAGAACAAACCTTAAACATCTGTATTTGAAGCCTTCAAGTGGAGAAGTTAACACTGCCTGTCTGTGCTGGTAACGCCAGGTTACACGTGTCTCCCTGTCCGAGGTCTGGGAGGATGTTGTGTTTGTACTCCCTGTACTCTGACTCCTCAGCAGCAAAACACAGCTGGGTCTATCAGTGCTTTATTAGCATTTCTGCTCCAAAGCAATGCAAAACCACTGGCCCCAGAAGAAAAAAAATATTAAAAAAAAAAATCCATTTAATTAGATTTTCCCACCACATCCACTTGGATCCAAGGGACTTGCTGAACATTGTGCTGCCTCCAGGTAATATAGGAGCAGGGCTTCTCCAATCTGCAACAAACTCCTGCCAGGAGGAGTTTACTCATGTTACTGTAATGCTCTGTAAAATAAAATTTAGTCTGACAAAAAGCAGCTGCAAGTGAACAACAATACTGGTTTCTGACGAAAACTTGAATGACTGGATTGTATGCTGGGTATGATTTTAAACAAAATATTTATTGTGACTGACTTCAGTTGTCTTATAGCAAAACTGTAGATGAAATAAACATAAATGATTTTACAAATATATTTTATAGCTAGCAGCACACATACAATTTTTTATTGTTAACCTGTAAATACATCTTAATTACTGATAATATCTCCAATGTAACAAGTAAGCTCTTTGATTTTCATTCTCCTCTCTTTTTGTTAGAATGAATTCAGCATAACAGAAGTGGTTTCCAGATCTTTCATTGCAAGCTAAATCAAAACCAGAAGAATTACAGGAAGACTTTCCCTTCTGCATGCTGTTTGCTTCCTAGTCTCTTTTATCAGTCTTTTTTTATGTACCAATGCTCTCCTTGACCTGAAAGAAATCTAGTTTCCAGTGAGAAGCTGCACCAGTCAAAAACATGAAGAAATTTTGAAATGCAGTGAGACAAATATTTAATCAGCATCGCCTTATTGATTATTTTTAACAATGATAGTGCATTAAAGAGATCTACTCATTTTCATTCAATGTTTTGTGTTTTTATGAGTGATTTTAACTCACCCTTTGGTCACTTCAGGCAATTATGTGGTTAGTGAGTTGGGCAGGTCCTGATTTAACTCTCTTTTGCTTGTGCAAAATACCAGCTATTTGGCTTGGTAGTAAATGATGGCTAAATGTATTATTCTACAAATAATTTATTAATTAAAGATCAGAGTATTCAAATAATTCAAATTGACTTTGTGTGTTGAGTCTGTTTATGAATTAATTTAGTTTGCGTGTTATGTTTATGTATGGGCTGGTTTCAATAACAACAAGCAGAAAAGCACCTGAAATTGTTTTGGGGAGTTTAACATAGGGAATAGGTTTAGACAAATCCCTACCTCTGACTAACCATACTGAAAAGCACCTGAATTTGAAAGCATCTCAAAACTATGAAGAAAAGAGAGTTAGGTTTTCCTCTGTATAATTAAAATCTGCACTGTAAATGCATAGGCACATGGAATTAGAGACACATTTCCATGGGAAACTTTACCTCCAGCACTTCCTGACTTTTGGATACTTAATGGTGCAGTCTTCATGTTTTCTTAACTTGGTGTTTTTACTTTTTTGAATTGAATCTTTATTTGTGCTGCAGACAGGTAACGTATCTGCCCGTGTATACACACAATATATACCAGCCAACTGCTTGCAGGCTTCACCAAGGGGAGGAACACCCAATTTTTGAGTCCAGAAGCACCAGCCCCTACTCAACAACACCACCTAATTTTTCATAAATAGGCTATAGGATATATTCCTTCCAGTAGAGGGCAGTGGAATGGTAGATGTACATATATAAACCAGTATTTTAATGTAATTTAAGAGAGAAAATTAAAATATTCATTGAAAAAAATGAAGTGAAATAGATGATAAGCAAGAGATATCATTTGCACTGCCCTTCAGGCATAGTGTGATTTTTCTTTGACTTTATTTTGAGAAATACAGATGAGACCTTTTGAATAACAATTGTATGCCATTAAGGAAAACACTCTAGTGCTTAAGAATTAACAAAATACAAATTTCTGAACTAGAAAAAAAATATTCTGAATGCTTTAATCACAAAAAGTCTCATCTTTACAGGACCCAGTTTAAGGTGAATCTTTTTGATAAATATCTTTTCTCTTGAGGAAAAGACTAGGTTAGTATTCTCTGTCAAAAGAATAGAACCCGTTAAGATATTTGCCACAGTATTGTTTCTAACAAAAAAACTATGCAGACACATAAAGGGGTCGTGTCTTTAAATATTTATTGTGAGACATGATGTTCATTTCAGATTTCTGACCTTTGCAAAGCTGAAAATGCTCTCAAAATTGTAAGACCCTCTGGCAGGTTGGAAATCACATGGCTTGAGACTGCAATTGCATGGTTGCGAATAAGTAAGACTCAAAGCCTTTTTTGATAGCTATGAATTAGCTTTTTTCATTGGATTTTCCTGTTGAATATCCACTCTGAGAGTATGATGCTTGACCTCTGAAGCCTAGCAGCTTTGGTGGTATATGCCTAAAGACAGAGGCAAATGCTAAATGAACATACTTCTTATTCTCATGCAAGCCAATCTTCTGTTCTCTTAGAGCATCCTCTAGAAATCTGTTAATTGAAACTGGTCCTTCTTATAGCTACCTTCATTTGAAGGAAAAAACCAGCAGAATTTTAACTGCAACTGGGAGAAGCATTCAAGTAAAGCAGTGCCCCGAATATCAGTATTGGATGGGAAAGCTTAAAAAGAAAATAGATAATGGATTGAATCCTCATTTTCTGATCTTTCTTCTAGATGCAGGTGTCTGATTTAATGTCCATTCAACATGGTTTCTAAAACCAGAATCTGCCTTTCTTAAACTCTTTTTAATGACTAAATTTAATCCAGGCTACTTGTGCAGTAAAATCTTCTAGATAACACAGAAATCTTGGGAAAAAAAAAAAAAAAAAAAAAAAAAAGAAAAGAAAAAAAAGAAACTGGAAAAGGAAGAGGGGCAGCAAAAAATGAGAACCTGTAATCTGAAGTAAAAAGATATCCTGGCATGAGATTCAATTGCCTGATTTTTTCCCTAGGTCAATATCATACAGAAGAATAACTGTATTCCACATCCTCGTTACTGATCAGCTGAATCATTTGCTAGTTTAGGGTGATACACAGTCCTGGTCCACTCCTAAAATGGAACAATTCCAAAGACTGCTTTCTGAATATGCTGTCGTGTCATATCATACTATAATTTCCTCTAGGATTAACCAACATCAAACTATTTTTCATGACTTTACATGGTTGTTTTTGCACTTTTTTTAAAGTGTGGGAATACATTTCACAGTTCCACAGTATTTTATAATCTTTTTTCTATTTCCTTTGCATTTGTGTGAAAGAGATGGATGGCAATGAATAATCAGGGGCAAGAGAAAGATACTAAGTGAGTTCTAGATGTGAATGTAAAATTCTGGCTGCATATAAGCCAGGTTCTGATCTCAACTCATGAAATGCATTTCTGATTTGAAATATAACCAGTCAGCAAAGAATCAAATTTCCAATTCTAGCTATTTACTCTATATAAACATCCTGGCTGCAAATTAACCACAAAAATGTTGGACAAAATCATGTTTTCATCTAAATCTACAATGAATATCTAGCCAAAAGAAGTATGTTGTTCTTTACTGGTACATCTCAAAACTGTCGGTGAGTTTTCAGTCTATTTTGGTTTGCTTTCCTTATATTTTCAGCTAGCCATAAACATCAGCCTTTGATGTATATTGGCCTTTCTACTAAGGTAGCTCTGGAGATTAGATTTAGCCTACTATTAAGTAAATAAATCTGCTCTTAACTTCCAGAATTATAAATAACATGAGGAATGTCAGGGCAACCTTGGGGGTAAGCCAAGCCTTAGCACAGCTGCTATGACCTTGAATGTCAGCATCTTAGCCTTATTCAGTGTTTGATTTGTGTATAACATGGAATTTCTTGGGGTTTACATTAATTTAATTTTATTCCTTTTTGCTACATATTAGGAAAATTTTAAAAATAACAAATATTTCCAGTCTGCAAAGGTTTCCTAGGAGGTTTGCTTGGTAGGTCTCCGACAGATAATTCAGAATAAATAGAGTTACACCAATTTACTCTGATACAAGGTAAACACTGTAGCCATATTGTAAGCTTCCCTGAGCTGAAGTCACTGCGTTCACAGTAAAAGTTTATCTTCTCTGACCTACTGCATTGGACACAGAGCCAGAAAAGAAGCTTTGCTTATGTGCAGAGCAGTGAATAATGACAGTTTTGTAGAAACTAATCCTCTTCCCACTGCAGTTCTTTACTTCAATTAAGTGTTCTTTAATTAATGTCTAATTTGAAACATGCAATTAGTCAGAGCAAGAACAATAGACCTACCTGTGCTTAATTTCCTTAACCTGTCAAAGCTGTACTGACTTCAACAGAAGTACAATCAAGTTTCTACACTTCAGTATCTACTGGATAAAAGTTAACTGAGGTCTTCAGTGAAAGTCTGAATACAACTTTTCTTCTACAGTTCACTAAGATTTTCTGAATACCTTTTATTAGATGTATGTTCACCCATGTTGCCATTGGACCTTCTTAAAAAATGGGCCAGCAGCGCCAAGGTGCTTCCCCCAATATCTTTCCTGGGTTCAATTATTGTAAGTAGTAGAAATCACATGGCTTTGATTTTACAGCTCTTGAGGTTTTTCTGAACCTAGGCACTAAGTTTTGAGGTAAGTATATCAGTAATATTTAAAAACCCCACAGCTAAGAAGTATATAGTATCATTCTGCCTCTGGTTTTTGTCATTGTTGATCTAATGTTCATCATGAGTGATAGTATATAAGGTTTTTCTACCTGTTGTGTCTGCTTTATAATTACAACATAGGTACCCTTGCTGGGAATAAATATCTAGCTGTTATGTAAGGGCTGGAAATACTGCGCAATCTTCAAATTCTTGTGTGTCAACAGCAATATGAATTCAAAGTCATATCCAGAGAAGTTCAAGCAGCTATACAGAGCATGCTTTGATTTCCGTATTAAAACTCTGCAGTGTGAAAAGGATCATTTTTTCTTCAATTACTTTAAGTAGAAATACATGCTTCACATACTGCATTTCAGTGTAGACCTCTGGTTGTACCATACTCACCAAAATCCACTATCTGAGTCTCAAGTTTAGATTTCTAAATCCTAGTAAGGGCGCTTACTTCATTAACCTATGCATGCCAAGAACTTTTTGAGAGGTAGAAACCTGGTTTTTCATGAACTGCCCTCTCATGACCACAGAAAGACTCAGTTTAGGAAGAGAAGTTTTAATTCAACATGATTGACACACCTATGACGTGATAGATCCTAAAGCAAGATGTATAGAAAAAAATTCTACAGATTTTTGTGTAAAGATATGTTAGCCGCTGAATATTTAGCCATGCAATGGCTCTACCATTGTTTCCTGGGAATACAGGGATGCTATTTACCAAAGTATTTTCTGACACTATGTGCATAAGCTAAAGAATCTGCTTATGTTTTGAATTATACGCGTGTGATTTAGCTTTACCTTTATTTTTTCTTGTTGTCTGATTAACAGAAGGGAAAATGCTGTTTATATTATTTTCAATATACTACACTTCCTAATATTTTAGCTCAGGAGGGAACTGGAGGAAATATCATGTCCATTATCTTTTAATTTTATGCAAATTTGCTGAAGTTAAAATTGTAGCACATTTCATTACAGTGCACACTTTTCCAATACTTTCACCATATTTTCTTTCCTCAGGCTCTGCCTAAAGGTGAATTTGTGTAGAGTCCAATCAGCTATATGCACTCTGTATTATCAAAATGCAAAAATCATGTTTCCTTCAATGAGAGAAGTTCTCCTTTGCTTTTCGTTCTGTCACTCCTTCTCCCATCTCTTATTCCTTCAACACATATGCTTAGGGAATAACTTGAAATGTTTGTGTCTCTTATACACAAGATTTACTGAGAAATAGATGTTTTTAGCTGTGTGAAAGGGAAAAGGTGGAAAATCTTGGAAGTTACCAAGAATAAGAATGTGACAAATGGTACTCATATCTGTGTGGGCAAGCAACCAAGAGAAGATGTATTTTCTGTGAATATTTGTACTAGTAAAACTTAAATGCACAAATGTTTGCCTAAAGGTATGCTTAAAATGCATTACTACAAATGAAGTAAATGTACTTAACATTTCAGGCTGTTCTTTTAGGATTATCCCTAAAGAGTATGTAGCTCTCTCTTAGTTTGCGCTTGGCTCCCAGTAATAGCAGTACTCAAGGAAGATGCCAAGATAGACATTAGACTGAGTGGCAAATATTTTTACAGGTTGTCATAGGGTCTTGGTCCTATTCAAACCCAGATGCCTGAGTTTTCCTCCTGTAGAATACAATAATGCTAAAGACAGTTGCTGAACACCTCGCTATCGTACTGTTCTGGGACCGGCATATGACTAGGGCATACACCAAGATCTGAGATCTTCTCAGCTCTGCAGCGCAGTCTACACTCAGGCCTCCATTCACATTTTTGCCTTGGCTTTGGCACTTGCTCTCTCACAGCGCACGTCCAGGAAAGCAGAGGTTTCCAAACTTACCTCAGCATATTTGGCTTCCCAAAGCAATACAAGGCTTTCCCAGTCCCTAACAAGATGTATATGAATGAAGACAGCACACTGCTTTGCATTGTGGGTAGTTGTTTATGTATAAGCAAGGGTGAGATTTGATCAGATCAGAAATACAGCATTGTATGCTAGTTTTACACATTCTTGCCTAACTGGTCATGCGAGGCAGCCATTTATTCACTTAATCTGGTTATTTTTTTTCTCCACAGTTTGATTTTGCCATGTAGCTCAGCAGAAAGGAGGAATTTGACCAGAGAACAGTCCATGCAAAGACAAAAATGACAAAGAAAGAAGAAAGGGAAAACAATCCAGCAAAGCGTTACTTTGCACCATGCCCTTTCCCTGGGAAGATGAGATGCTGCATTTCAGATGTTGTTTGCGGTGGAGAAAGCACATCAGGGTGCAGATGTTCAGCATCAGCGCATTGACTAGCGGGACAAAACGTGTGCACAATGGGTGTCAGACCCCAGAAGTGTAATAAGTTGTGTTTGCTGCTGCTGCACCTGCTGAAGAGGTGATGAGGTTCATTCTTCTTCGGTTGGATGCTTCCAGCAGTATTGCTAATTCAGCACGAGTAGAGCAGCTGAACATGAAGCAACATCGTTAGTCAATTGTGACCTAGTAGATTAGTTGTACAGCAAACTGGGTTATTTGCCCATCTACTTTTCCTGTGGATTAAATGGAGGATATTGAGTCATTAGTTGTGGCCTGTTCGGAAAAATGAGTTGTTTGTTCAGCACTTTGAAATAATAAATCAATATATGCTGCAAATGTGATGTGACACCTACAGCTTCATTCAACAGAGAGCAGCATTGGACAGGAAAAAAAGGTTTCTCTTCCTGGCTCTTACATGCTGCCCTCTGCAGAATGTGGCAATGGGGGTGATGCCTTGGTCTTTGTTTAGATAAGAAATTTGATGTAAGGGGGCTTATTCAACCCCTTCTATGGACAAAGTGAGCGAAAACTAAATGAAGCAAGAGAAAGATAGAAATTATGGTTGCCTGGATCACTTCCACTTCTGTGGAGGTGACTATTCAATTAACAATCAGGTATTTTCCTTGGCATTCCAAGGTTCTCTCCAGGCACACCAAGCTGATGTTTTCAGACAAGCCTTTAAAAACAAAATTTATTGCTTTATGGAGCTCTTTCTTAGGATTTCTTCCAATGCTGGATTTCAAATCCAAGGCTGAGGACACCCAGTGTGATTAATTTCTCTAGCTTACACTGATGGACCAAACAATCCAGTCTATTCCCTGAGGTAGCTTATAGCAGCTTTCAGGCTCTCTAATTCGGTGGGTTCCTTGAGCTTTTTTCAGAGGTACAGCATTTCATCGCTGCAGTACACCCTGTTTCTAGTGGTCTCCTTATACTTCACTCCAGGGATCTTCCCAGGGATGCTCTGGAAACAGGGAAGACTTATGACTTGTAGGATTGCAGCTGTTCCCAAGAGGCTGCAGAAGAAAGAGCTGAATAAGGTTCCCTGCATTTACTACTTGCCAGCACTGTTTAACTGTCCATACCAGTGTAAAATATTCTGTTCAACAACTGATATATCCTAACGAATCCATGTATCAGTATTTTTAAGACAGTCACAAGCTGTGGTTAGGTTTCCATTTTCAGGATTAACTTTGCCTTTTTGTTTTCTGTCTATGCTGTAAGTATAACACTACAACTTAAGCAGTTAAATTAGTCTTTACAGTGAATCTAGAGCGTATACTGATCTATGTGATTTCGTACTTATGATTTTGATTTTTTTTCTCTTTGGTTTGCAATAATGCATGTGCATGGAGGGAGGGCGACCAAGATAGATATTCTCTTACGTTCAGTCCTCCAGACCTTGCCCAAAATACATGGATGGCTGTTACAATACTGTAGCTATCCATAATGGAGACAGAAAGAGGGAAAAAAAGAGACAGTGCTATTTCCTTGTGACGAATATTAAGACATTTTACTTCCAAAAATCCTTGTGAGTTCAGCAGATGCAGTTTTATTTATAGTCTATTCTAGCTTTATCTTGTATACCATGTGACCTACACTAAGGGGACACCAGCAATCTCCACAGCAAAATGGAAGGAATAAGGAGAGACTGGTTATGCAGGAACAGCTGCTTGTTTTCAGCAGCATCACTTGAGAGTTTTTCACATCCTCCTTCTCCGCCTTTCTCCAAATGTTCGGCCCGCTGTGTGCAGGCTGGGTGTTTACAGTTCAGGACTACGGAGGAGGAGGAAATATTTTGCCTATTGTTTAGTGACGTCAATGGCTTCGCTCCCAGTCACTTGAGGGACGCTGGTGCTTAGCAAATGTCAGTACACTGCTGCTACTGCATGTGCCTCGCAGGCTGCTTACAGGAATTTAAGGTCTCTCCTTCAAGATAGAACCAGTTGGTAGATGAGGTGGGTGTGAGAGGCAAAGAGCAGTAGCTGTGGAAAGCTGGTCTGCTGCTTTTTGCATGGGAAAGCACTGCATACTATTTTTTTATCGTGGCATTAATATGGCATATTTATTAGCATTAAATGCTGAATTTAGTAGAAAACTCTCTTTTATGCTGTTCATCCTTCTCACTCTCTCTTCCTCTGTATTAAAACAAGGTTGTAAAAATGAACACAGATGACACTGACAATTTTATAATTAATCAGGATAAATAGTTAACTCAACATCCGCCTATATCCAGTGTTTTTCCGATGTGCTCTCATCATGTATTTTGTTACAAGATGTTGATAACTGAATTGAAAATGTATTTTGCTGATGATTTTTTAAGCACAGGGCTGATTATTTTTTATTATTTATTTTTTCAATGCATGTTTTGTGAAAGTATGCTACAGTTCATGTTCCTAAAGGAGCTGCAATTGGAAACCCATGCTTCAACCACTTTCTTTTCATTAAAACACATTTGAACTGACTTTTGGCAAACTTTGCTGCCTGTATTTGTGATTGAAAAAAATGGGTATCTGCAGCTCTTGTTTATGTGTGCAGGAAATTGGGTTTTTATAAAATACTGAGAAATTGTTCCTTGGTGTCAGTGCTTTATGTTAAGTGTTTGTAGTTGAAACTGAAGAAGTTGGTTTTGAAAAAATTATGCCTAATATTTCTGAACAGAGCTGTGATTCTAAATGGGACCAAAAGTTCAGCTTACTAATTGTCTTGATGTGAGACCCTGGATTTGTTTCACATTAATGAGATAAGCCCCACGAAAACTTCAAGTATTTTGAGGGTTTGTTAGAGTTCATGGTATAGCGTAACACCATACTGATACTTTCATATAAGGGTAGAACATAAATAGATTATGTCATTTTGTAGGGCAATAATGGGAAAGCTAAGAGCAAACAATGGTGAATACAGAGACTACCACTGGGATTATAGTGGGAAATAAAAGGGTGAGACAAACTAGTATCAGTGCCTTCTAGCTCTTGACTTAGCCACTGATCATCATCCATTCCCTCTAGGGGTATACAGAGTCACAGAAAAGATTTCATACGTAGCCTGGCTTTCTGTGCTGAGAAATAACCTGTAGATGGTTTGAGGTGGTATGCAATTAAATACATACACATTACTTTTTAAGTTGCTCATATATATGAATGATTCACTGATCAACAGAAGAGGGCCTTACTCCATAATGCTGCTGTACTGAAACTAGTAAGAATATTCCTGGAAGACAACTGAAGAATTAAATCTGATCAATAAAATCTGTTCCAAAAATGTCAAAAGAAAATAAAACTTCAGAAAAGATGCTCAAAGCTAATGAACAACACTGAAGTAGATATTGCCCATAAGCTGGCTTACTTCTGTGTATGATTTACAGGAAGTCTTTAACTATAGGATCATGTGATTCATTTTATTTTCTCCTCCAAAGCAGTTAATTTTTCTTCCAACCTGCCTGGGCCACAGAAAGGGGAGCAGTATAAGGTGACAGCTGTTTTCCTTGATCTCAGTCCTAGAGCCTGGTCTTACAACAGTCTGCAGAAATTCAGGAAAATTCTGTGTTGCTTTGAGTACCATCAGGCAGAAGTTTTAGAAAATTAAGCTAAAGAGCTCTATTTTAAACATATGTGAAATGTAGTTTTTCAGAATTTTACACCTTGTCCATCTTAAGTGGTTCTCCTTTGGGAAAAAAAAGACACTGAGAGAATTAATCTACCGTCTCCATTTCAAAGCATGGAGGTAAAAAAGATTCTGAACATAACTGTTGTAAGAAGTTTTAAATACAGGAAATAATAGACCATTTGGTTTCCCACACAACTTCATTACTTGAAAACTCAGCCCAGAGACGATACTCAGCAGGGAAAATTTCTGCCCAAACACTTAAATCTGAAGAGTTTATGACAAAGAAAGTGTTAAAAATCCAGACTGCATACCGTATTACTGAAGTGAGGGTTTAAGAGGCTGAGATATGAGCACAGATGATGTAGGGAAAGGGAGGAGAGTTCAGAGTCTCTCTTTAGAGTTTAGATATAAATCAGGATGGAAAGTAAGGAAGAGGTTTTTCCTGTCCTCTTGGTTAGAATAATAACTTCAGAATGGTAAATGATAGAATAACTAAGAACAAGTGTTTGGACAAGTTTTCTTCTCAGTTTCTGGGTGTTTAAATATTGCCCAAAGCATAATTCCCAATTAAAAAAAAAAAAGAAAAAGTTTCCTGAGGTCTTTGTTATCTGGGTACAGTGTTTAACTGTTTTTTTGTTCAGCTATAGGTGTCATCTTCTATTTATATAACAACTTTGTGCTCAAGATAGGGGAAAACATGGTGGAGGGAGGGGCATGGTTTTTTTCATTTTTATGCCAGAATCCGTGCAAAAGATCAGGATAGTAATAGTGTTTTCTTTTGTCAAACAACATATTTTCCCACAGGATTTACAGCTCCAGTTGCATGTGGTAGAGAGTATGAATGGGGGGTTTTTATACATATTGAATTATAGGAGCAAATATTTTCTGGAAAAATATATATGCCTGCTTTATTTGTTTGCTTGTACAATCTAAATCACCACCCTTTTGATTTGCTTAGATCCCAGCTGTTTTGATTTTGCTTCATTGATGTATACTGTGTTTTTACATTGCACACAACTGGAGAACATCACCCAAGAAACAACTGTCAGAAAAGGGGGTGTCAAGCCACCCAGACCAGAATCCTTCTTCAAGAGGAGAATAATCAAAATACAATTTATTTTTTCTGATTGACTGTACTGGGTGTGGTCAAGATGATAAACACCTGGCAAGATTTCCAAGTATTCTGGGAAATCTGTTTCAAATCAGTGTCGAATGTTGGCTTCACAATCCAAATGCAAAGTAGGAGAAGACTGTTGTAGCTTCACTACTGTTATTGCAATCACTCTGTAATTTTTCAAAATGAAAACAACTCTTAAAGGCAGATTTGTCAGCATTTATTGAGGTACTGTCACCACCACCTCTCCTTCAAGGAGGAAGCTACTGAATTCAATAAGTACATTATTCCTGATGAAGAATGCTTGGTATATCTTCTGCAAAATATTGCCAATTTATTCGTGAATCCTTCATCAACCTTCATACCAAATGCTCTAAGTCCAAGAATTCTGCTTTATCTGTTAATTACAAAACACCCTGGCACTTCACTTACGAAGCATTTTTTATAATGCTAACACAAAACAAATAATCTTTTTGTAGATCAAAGGGTAACCTTTCTTTTTTCTATAGTCATCTTAACTCATGGATACTTCTCAGTTTTGGACAGAAATAGGAGATTAAAAGGTTTTCTGAATTTGAATCATAACAGAATTATCCCTAACAAAGTCTCCCAGTAAATGTTTCCTGATTTTTCAAGACGTTTTCAGGAACACCTAATCACCTAATAAGAAGAAACATAATGTTAAAGATTATGAAACACAATATAGAACATGAAATGTAATACTTAGTCTTCCCTAGAGGTTTTTACATAGATGCACATATGTATAAATATCAAATGAATGTAAAATGTACCGTATCAAATTAACATAAAATACTACAATGACATACCTAACTATAATTGCCTTCTTCTTACAGGCAGGGACTATAAGTCCTAAGAGACCAAAGCCCAAACTATTCTTTGCTTTCAGAAAACTTTTCATAACAGACATGTACAAAGGCACATCTGAAATTATTGATATAAATAGGAAACAGGTGAATGTTGAAATACTCTTCATTTAACCTTGATTTGTTGTCCCTCACTAGACTGTAAACAGACATCTTTCTGCCTTTCACCTTCTAAAGGAGTTTCTAAATCAGGCTTATATTTTCTTTACTTGTCTTAAAGATTTTTTTTCTAACAGCATCAAATAGCTGTTTGCCAGATCTCAACTGTAAGAGGGAGGAGAACTGTCATCACCCATAGGAAAACGACAAATTGTGTCTAGCCAGAATATAAAGTGAGCACTTTCTTCACATAATAAACTAGTTCCTGGCACAGCTAGTTTTTCAAATAGACAATATAGAAAGAAGATTATGTCATGAATTCTGTTGTTATGATAACACTGTCCCCTGTATAGCTGGTATGTGTGTTTTTGGAAGCAAAAATCTATTGCAAGTCTTCTGAAAAAAAAGAAAAAAAAAAAAAGTATTACATCACCTCCACTTCAGTGGGGGTGGGTAGAGACAGAAATGAAGAGAGGGAATTTTTTTTCTTCCCTCCTTCCCTCCCTCTTCTTTCTTCTCCTTCTACCTTCCCTTCTCCTCTCCTCCTTCCAGCAAGACACCTATCTAGTGCTGTTCCTCTGTGTGCTGTGGCTCCTTCATTTTAAATTACTGAAAAACAATTAAGAAAATCCATTTTAAAATAATGTATAATGAGTAGCTCAATTGTCAGGATGGTATTCATATTGTTATAAAAACAATTATGAGGAAATGCGAAAATCTCATCTGTTGGCAACACAGTTAAGTGAGGTGGTTGCTTTGGTGGTTCCTGTCATTGTAGCCCATGGCTTGGAGAAAATCTGAGAGCATGACATTATATTAATTACTTTATTTATCTATATCCACCTCTTGATCTGTTGTAATGGCCTGGACTTTACTCTTCAGGCCCCTTGAGAGTTATACTTCAGGGTAGTTGTTGCCAAGAAGATTTTTTGTGCGCTCCACTACATCACATATAGTGATGGTTCACAGGCTGAACTTGCCAGGAAAGCAGAGGACCATCCTAAGGTGGGCATTCCTTTCACTGGGGTTTGGATTGAAGACAAGCTTTGCCTTTCAGTCATAAAGCATATTGTTACACAACAATTTCTTCAGTTAGAAAGTGTTCACCAAGGAATAAGCTGCTAGCTGTTTTCATGAAAATCAAATGGAAATGAAATACAAAAATAGCAAACCTCTTCAAATAAAGGAGGAGAATACAGTCCTTGTGGGGAGCAATAATTCCACTCTTTAATGTCATGTATCATTCCTAAATAAACATTATGATAGGATATTAACATTAGATATATTTATAATAGTGTCTCATATCTTCTGGGAGGCCCACTGTATTTTACAGACTATCTCTCAATCACAACTGCAATGCAGTGTGTGGAACATTACAGCTTTCTGCATCCAAAAAGGTGCACAGAAGCTTTCAGCAGAATGCTGTGTGCAAGAAGGACAAAAAAACCCCAAGCTAGCAATCAAATCAGAAGCTGGCAAGGAAATACGGAGGGGGAAGGGAATAAAATAAGCTTTTTAATTTCTAAATAGTAAGATGTAGTTTCATTTCTCCTTTACAAGATAACAGCATGTCAGGATGACATGCAAGTTTCATGTCAGCATACTAGCCGGGGGATCTTCAAGTAGCTGGGTTACTTGAGGGGAAAGAAAAGGGAAAGAGATAAAAGGAGACCAGAGGAGGGGAAATTTGGCATAATGTTAATCCAGAAAAAAAGTTTTAGAGAATGGTGCATGCTGGAAAGCACCTACCCCCCTTTCCAGGATAGTGCAGGGAATGTGATAAACACCAGCTGCAACACAGAGGAGGGAAACTGGTGCCTGGAAGGAAAGGTGTCACTTGATACTTGGAGGCAGTAACTGGTCCAGAAAAGAGTGAGCGGGGAGGAATAAGGCACAGTGCCACCTGTGACAGTTGCTGTTAGAGTTTGGGTCTAGCACTTGGACAGTAGACTTGCCACAGCATAGGGAGAGGGAAGGATCTCATGCTTGAGGTGGTGAAGTTTATCCCAAGAAAGGGTATGACTCCAGACCTGGCATAGGAAAAGTCCCCTTTTACAGATATGAGTGCTGACTTTTGTGGCCAGATAAAGCCTGGTTTGAGTGATGAGGTCACTGTCAGCATGATGAAAACTCAACTTCTGAGGGACAAAAAATTACCACAGTTTTGTGACTGGTTGGGAGTCTGCTCTATCGCTTGTGGCATGGGTTATCAATGACAGACCTCAATGCTGAACCACTTGGAGATGCTCAAAACCCAAGAGGCAGAATGACACCGTGCTGAAGAGCAGAGATCCATACAGTCCCAAAGCCAAGACACATCTTCCCCTCACATTCCCAAGGTTGCATGTAAGGCTAAGGGGAAGATACCAGAATTGCACTGGGAATTGTGCGATGGCTATGCCATCTGTGCTGGGTGTAGCATGTTAGCCTGGGCTGAACAGATCTCTACTGGTCATCATTTAACCTCTTTTTGTAAAAAAAGAAACCTTGCAGCTCCCATGTTAGCAGGATCAAATCTTTATGTTAACCCCTTTATCTCACTTATAAGTTTAATTCAGCAATGGTCCGAAGGAGAAAGGAACCATAAACTGCCAAGTGATGTAATCTCAGTGTATCTCAATGAATCTACAGACATTTTTAAATTTTAGTTTTCTTTACGGAAGATTTCTATCAGTTTTCTGTTTAATATAAATGTTTTTGTAGCATTTACTACAGTAGAAGTAGTATTAGCAATAATAATATTTGTATTATACTAGTGCCCAGAAACTGCAGTGGGTGTTGGAGTCTGTGTAAATACAAACAAAAACAAACCAAAACCAACCAACCAAACAAAAATAAACAAGAAAAACAAACCAACAAAACCAACAAAACAACAAAAAACAATGCTCTCTGCCATGAGGAATTCACGTACCAAATCTTGTTGCAGCTGAATTATGTTTCATCAATTGTCCTAAATTAAAATGCATAATACAACAGAATTCCTGTAGTGCATCACTTCCTTTTTCAAGTCTTTTTCTTCTGTTCATTTATTGTCTGCAGTTGAACTACATTGCTTTTTCACTCCATCCCAGGAACAGGTAGGATTCTCTTGCCATATATAATCAGATCAGCACAGAAAAGCACTTTTTTCCTCTGTGAAATCTCTTTTTCCTGAGTGGTAAATGAAAAAAATTCTCGCTCTTTAATGGCACTTTGAATTTCTTTCGTACATGTATGAGAACTGCTGTATCTTGACAGCCTAACATGGGAATTGGCACAGGAATGCTTTGTTCTGTTCCCTTTGGTGAGTTATTGTCTTTGAATATGGCCATATTTTCCTATGGAAGGGTGGCTAGGTATGATGCACCCCCAAAACAGCAACTCAGTAACAAAAGGTTATTTCACACAGAATCTTTTTGCAGGTTTTTTATGTGGGAAGCCTGTCAGGCTCTCACAGAGGATTAGCACGGCTGTCACACTGTGTAGAAAAGATTGCTGAACTGTGTCAACATGAAGAGTACATCAGTCCTCCTGCCTCCTAAATTGCCACATAATCAATATTCTCCCAGTCCTCTCTTCATTTTCTGATGGCCATTTAAGGCAGTACTGTCTGCTCAGCTAAGATGTCTGCTGCTTCTCTTTGGTGACTTTAACGATGTGCATCAGAATGATTTTCTGTGGATAACTGAACTCTAATTTACTGTATGTACTAGTGGTGAATATGCGAGTGGCACAATTTTTCTGCATCTACTATCAGTATTTGTAGTCGAAGAAAGGACAAGAATGAGGGAGAGTAAAGATGAAATTTCACAGACCTGTGATGAGTACAGGAGTGGTCAAGAAAGGGAGAAGAATCTCTGCCATTTTACTTAATTTCCCTTGCTGCTCTGAAGAGGCAGCAGGGGTGAATGATGCTGGTGGCCAAATATCCACCTGGGTGTATCCACATCCAAGAATTTCTTACCCTGAAATATGTCCACTGAAACAGTGACCAAATATAATCGAACTGAAGACTAGCATCAGTTGACAAAGGGATTGAAAGATGAGAAGAAACCATTATTAAGGATAATGGGCCAGACAGAGTAGCAAAGAGTAGCTCTGAGTTGAGGCCCTGAACAAAGCAGCAAACTTGACTGGATTAATGAGGTGTTTATTTTGCAAATAAAATCTTCTAGTTAAACTTAAAAATGAGGAAGGATGATGTATTCAGGATCAGTCACACCTCAGCAAACATATGTGCTCTGTTAATGACATAACTGTTGGGCTGAAAAGGTTGGGCTTAGTGTCTTGGTGAGCCTGATGAACCGGTTTGAACAAAGGTAAAATCTGAAAACGAACCAGAGCAGAGGAACTGCTCAGAGAAATCTAACAAATAAATTTAAGCAGGGTGTGTGTAGATGGAATAAAACCAGCATGCTATTACTTTATTTTCTTTCTGTAAATACTTTGGGCTTAGTTTTAGAAATGAACCATATTTGGGCAACGCTGAACAATTAGACTGTCAAACTGACATGTTCACCTCTTTCATGCCTCCCAAAACCAGACGGAAAGAGCAGAATCCAGTAGGCATGCTGGTTAAGTGTTGTGGACACATGCTGTGGTCTAACCTTAAGCTGCATGACAACCACACTATTCCAGCCCTTGGAGAGGCATAAGGCTAGAAAGCAGAGAGGTTCTCATAGTGAGACCAGCCAAAGAAGGGAGGAAAAGCTACACCTATAGCAGATGAACTAAATGGATGTGTTCTATAGCTGTTACATTTTAAAGAGGATCATGTACTTAAATTTTAATTGAATGCCAATCCAAAAGTCAGCATGCCCTTGGTGGTACCTTGCAGCAGGATTTGTTTCTGAGAAAACCCTTAATCTCTAGTGAGCTTGATTTGACTCCCAGTTAAATATAAAGGATCCTAGGCTCATACAAAATACTTTGGTTGTTGAATAAAACTAGGATTATCTGAAGTGCTTCAGCTGGATGAGTTTTTCTGTATTTTTTATTTTACTGGTGGATAGGTGATAGGTAGACTTTCCGACATGATTAATTCAATGGTTTTCTCTAATCCTACAGGTGTATAGATTACATTTCCAAAACAAGTAAACAAAACAGTATTTCTACATATATGCACTACTGGTGATTTTTTTTTAAGTTTCTCTCTGAAATATATGTGGATAGACTATAGTCATAGCTGTCTTTATTACAAGTCTTTTTTGACAGCGAGATTCTGAAGGAAATATGACTGGACAACACTTTGTCTTGTTAGGCATGTACAAATTTGGTTGGTTGCTATGACAAATGCTCCAAAGCCACACGCGACGCTGAGCTCTCATAGTACAAATGATAGAGGCAAGGTTGAATAAAATGAAGGAGGTGTTTATTGGTCTTCAATGTCTTTCCAAAGCAGCTTATCCTCACTTTGCCTGTTTTCTCCATCCTCCAAGATTTCTTCATCTGACCACTGTGGAACAAAACTGGAAAATGTCTAGTGTGTAATAAAGAATGAGCCAATATAAATTAAAGTTAATGCATAAAACCAGGCATGCTCTCCTTCCTCTCCCCACAACCTGCTGCTTTTACTTTCCAGTGCTGCTGGAGGAAGAATATTTTTTGTTCATCCGAGACACTTTTTGGGCCATTCCCATTTCAAAGTAGAGAGGCTATCTTTTCTAATAGTCAAGTGAGTCAACTTGTATGGACAGTTAACCATTTTCTCATGCTCTAAGAAATTTTAGAAAAAGGCTGAAGACCGATTTACACATTCATATTCCTAATAAACACAAGGTTGCTATATTAATAGAAGCTGCAGAAAAAATCCAGTAGCTTCTTTTAGAAAGAAGGTGGCTCATGAGTTTAAATGAAAGTAAGTCGAGGAAAATTGGCTTTCTAGGAGGCAAAGTTAAGTATGCAGTAGAAATCCTTCACAGTGAGAAGATATTCATAGCATTTGTGTGTAAAATCATGGTACTAAGGAAAATAAACTAAAAAACCAGCAAGTCATCAGGTCTATAGGGTTCAAATATTCCAAGACTTGCAGACCAAGTTGGCAGTTGCTGCTCATACAGTAATTCCAGAGTGGAATATCATATGGTGTTAACTGTCAGGACTGAAGTGTTTTGGTAGCAATGTGTGTGGGAAGCCTGCACAGAGCCTGCTTGCAATGTGCCTAACAAACAAAATCATTTTGCATTACATTCACCCGCAAATTGAAAATACATGCAATATTTATTCTAGTATAGTTTTTGGCATAGTTTACACCTCTAACACTTTGAACAATTTATGCAAGCCTGAGGATCTTATAGAGGGCAGTAAATTAGAACATTTTGTTTGTAGAAAAAGGATTTGCTGTACTCCACTGCAAAAGCCAAGCCAAAGTTGAACTATGTCCTTTAAAAAACAAAATAAAACCTTTTCATAAGATAAACTGTCTCCATCTAGAAAAATAGTTAAATAATGAGTTTATTGACAGCAGCTGAACAAACTTGCCATAGAAAAATCTGTAATTTTCATTGCATTTGGATTAAGGTTTTTTCTCCCATTTTATTACATTATATAAATATATTTCTATAATGTATACAGACCCTCACTAGCATTTGGGGAAAAAAATAATCTTGTTAATATTTTATAATGATTTGAAATTTTTCAAAAGTTTACTTTTACAAAATCCTGAAGTACATATGAACCTTTCTGTCCTTTTAAAATACTATGTATATGATGGTATGGACTATGTTTTAGATTGTGAAAATAAAAAAGATGTTTGCATGACTAAAACTTTCTTGCAGTTTGGGAGGACATGACCACTTGAAACTATTGACAACAAGCACTGAAATCTACATAAATTCTCAGTGAGTCTTTTAAAACAAGGAAATTAATTTCAACCTACTTCTGAATGGAATTCACTCAGGCCCTTTGGCACTATCACAGAAATAGCTTTTTTCTCTTCTACTTTTTGTCCAAGCTGTTGTCTATCTTCTCTCTACTGTAATTTGCATTATCCCCAGTCTTTGATGTGTTGATTTTTATGAAGCCCCTGCTAGATAGAGAAATACTTTTATAATCTCATTATATGGAAACAGAAGCATTGTAGAGCCAGGATACTTGCTGAGTTTTTTGAATATGTTTTGTAGTAGATCAGCAAGTTCACTCAACATAACTAAATCCCAAACGGAGTAAGTCAAACATTGCACCAGTCAAAGTAATTTAAGGGAAAAGCTCTGTTTTTCTCAGGAATGCATGAAACTTTCTCATTCAAAACTTTGTTTGTTGTATTATAGTAAGACAAACAAACAAAACCAACAAAAAAACAAAACAAAAAAAACACAACTAAAAACTAAAGCTCCAAAATAAATCACCACTTTTGTTGTGTAAATTGGTCATCCATAATGTTACAATTCAGAGAAAAACCTGGACAAGCAGTCTTCAGTGGATCCCAAAGCAGATCAAATTGTCAGCATTTTTTCCTGGCAAAGAGGTCTTCTCAAGTGAAAGCAGACACCCAACAGAAGATGTAGTCTTTAACATTTTTATCCTGACCTCAGTCTACGTTAAACTTATGTTCCATGAAAGGAAAAGTTAAGTAATGCAAAAGTCTGGTATTTTCTGGCTTCATGTTCCACAGAGTTTAGTTTCTATCTCTACTTCCAGGGCTCTAAATATTAAAATAAAAATTTCTATTTTTTGCATTTGCTTTCTGTCAAATGTCTAGTGATATCCAGTGGCAGAAATCAAGCAGGGTGGTGTTCTCTGTAGCACCCAACAAAAGCCTTCATTTTCTGCAAAGGTTCCTTCCTCTTTTAAATTAAGTTCTGTCAGAAGAAGCAAATGGTAGTGTTTCTTTCCAATAATATGGAAATTAGGCTGAATATTTCAAATGTATTTGGATTTATTAGACAGTATTTGATTTGGTTGAACAGCAATTCCATGTAGAAAACCCAGCATGACATCACACAGCTCTGTGTGGTCCTTCCTTCTGAAGCTAGTTTGTAGAACCACCGTTCAACGGCAGAGAAACCTAGGCAGAACGAGAAAAATTATGAAATTGCTAGCAGCAAATTAAACCTGATATTTCCTTGTATGTTTCAAACAAGAGTACCACTGAGAAAAAGTAACTCGCACATTCTTGTTTAGTTTTTCTTTTTGTTCTCAAATATTTGTAAAACATTGTTTGTCTATATGTTATTGCTATGATTAAACATATTAATTAAAAAATAGGTTCAAAGTGCATAGTAAGGAGTGACAGACATTTGGAAACCACTGGAGTCAGCATCTATCAGTAAACTGTTGTGTTTTGAGATTTAGAATTATTTGAATCATTTATTGTAAATGGTTTATTTAGACAAGACAGCAGCAACTTGGAGAAGTTCCCACACTAGCTTGATGTGACATAGCTTGAAGACCAGTGGCGGCTCAGCAGAGAGATGCCTGGGGTTTTTTTGATTGACCAGATTTTTACCTGAAATCCTTAGCATCTAAGGGATTTTTTTATGACTTGCTCCTCTGGACGACACTCCTAGTAATATGTTTTAGTTTTAGGTAGTCCTGCAAGGAGCAGGGAGTTGAACTCAGTGATTCTTATGTATCCCTTTGAACTCAAGCTGTTCTATGATTCTATGACTGTATGACTGCAGATGAGTAAAACAGCATTTTAGCTCCTCAACTCACTGTCATAGCTGTCCCTAATGTCTAATTTGATAATACAACAGTAAATTCTCACATCTAAGATTGCAATATACTTAATGTGTTGACTTGACAATAGGTCAAGAAGACATAACTTCTGTAAGAAGCTTGGGAAAAGACAAGACAACTAAAAAAGTCCTTAGGCAATTTGGCTTCAGAATAACTTTTTGACTATAGTTAAATAAACAAGAAGTTAACTCATTACTGCTGTAATATAGTAACAGATAAGCAAGGAAGTTCTAAACAGCCCACAAATATTCTTAACCAAAAAGTGTTTGGAAAGCGTTTGGAACATCTCTGCTGTTACAAGTTAATTAGTCATTGCTTATTAAAATATGCAAATTAAATGTTAAAATAATTATTTTAAATCATATTACAGACAGGAGGTGAAGCTACTGACAATATTTCATCTGCAAAGCATCTTGAATGGATGAAAAGTACTGCAGCAAGGCTTACCCACTGTCTAAAAATCAGTTAGAGAGAAATAGACTGACAAGTGTGTGAAATTAAAATCTTCTCAAGTTGACTTGAGGCAGATCTACCAGATCATATTAGATCAAAACAAGGGTAGCACTAATTCTTTTCTCTCCAGCTCTGTAGACCTCACTGCAGCAAGCCTGGCTCCTGCCAAATCTGTGGTGCAGAAATGACATTGGGAGCTTGAAAATGTTCCCTTACTGGTTCAAGCCAAAAGTGCCTTGGGAGCCACTGTGACATTCAGAGCAAAGCATCTTGCCTGTGCATAAGTTTGGCTGCACAAGCTATGAGTCAGGCGTAACAAGTTTTTAATGATATAGCTTGCATTTTGCCCCAGGTACCTGAAAAAGCCTTGAAGCTCACACTGCCCAGGTCAAACCTGTAAGTCTGGATAGTCTTTTTCACCTATCTGAACTGTTAGCAATAGTGATGGTATAAATACTTTTCATTGGGCAAGATATCTGGCAAGAAATCATTTTAATGATGGAGCTTGAAAAGAGTACTACTGCTTTTGAGGGCTTTGACCTATGCCTCTTATTAAGTTACTAATAGACTAATTAAGGACAAAGAAAGTGACTGGAAAAGTTCTGATGGATTAAATGTGGCAGATACCATTTGCTATAAATTATGAAGCCACATCATTTAAACTTTTGGTGTTTTATTAGGTAACCCAGTTTATTCCCATTTTCACAACAGAATTCCCTTAATACTCATGGTTTTTAGTGCTTCGTCCAGTCCACTTTTCTTTAATGTATATATGAACTCCAGAGTCAAAGAAAAGAGGTTTATCGTGATGTTCAGCAGCCACTTGTCTTTCTTTAAAGGTAAGCTTCATTCTCTCTTTTTATCTCTGAACAATTCTTCTTGTTCATGGTCTCTATGCCCTTCTATGCCTTTTATTAAATAATGCTTCCAAAGTGTTAACACTCAGTCTCATTGTCTGCCCTAAGTCCTATATGTCTTTGATGTCTTTGCCTGTATTTTCTAAGTTCTTATCATGACAGACTTCATAGTTTACTCTAAGTCTAGAAAGCTTTCGACTACAGCAATATAAATCCAGGATAACTTCAGTAGTGTTACGTGTAGTCTAAATTCTCACCCAAGAGCAAGCTAACCTGACATATGCAACTGTCATGAAGACTGATTGAAGAGATGCATCAGGTACTGCACCGCTTTCCTTCTCATCCTGTTACGTGTGCCATGAATTTTCAGGGAGAGGTTGGCATTTACATTAATCCTTTACATGTAAAAGCTGTATAATTTCATTCCAAAGGGTGGAAATGGGCTGTAGACACATGCATACATGTTTTCTTGTTTGGAAGTTTGCTGGCTGGACATGTAATTTGACTAGCATTTTTGTATTAGAGCAAACTTGGAAGGAGAGAAAAGTATTTGCTCATTTTCTAGAACAAAAAACATTCAGTGACTTTGTCCAGTTATATCCTGTGTTAACCTAAGTCTTCTTTCAGCTTTTTGTACTGAATCACATGCTTTTCTGTCTGTCTCACCCCAGAGCCCAGTGACATCAGTAGAATTGTTCTGGATTTACAGCAGTATAACACAGAACAGAGCTTGGATCTGTATCTAGTTCATTCAGTCTTTCATTATAAAAAACTTCCAAGTTCATAAATAATAACAGTTCTTCAAATCTTCTTTTGCTAATCCTCACCGCTCTGCTTATTGAAGTATCCAGAACTATGCTTAAAGCAAAATTAATGGGTGGAATATTATTAACTTTAAATACAATGAAATGAATGAAAGTGTGGAGTTATTCAGATAATTAAAATGAAGCAGCGTTTAAGTAGCACAGTGTGTTAGATCATTTGACTTTGCATACCTGATTATTTTAAAGGAATAGTGAGTATTAATACTACTGAACTTACTGGAAAATAACATCCTCAACACTTCTACCTATGGAAGCACTGGATTCAGACACTTTGTTATATCTTTGACCCCAGTACCTAGCACGTGAAGTCAAACTGGAGATTTTTAATAAGACCAGTTTCACATTATCCATCAACTAATCTAGATGATCTGTTCACTTATGATTAATAGTGGCACAGAAATCTCAAGTTATACTGTACTTGTCTATTTATATTTTAATTTCTAATGCGCTGTTGGTTACTGTTCTTGACAGTTACATTTCATGTTATAAGAACATAACAATTGCTGTACCGGGTCAGATCAATGATCCATCTGTCCTAATACTCTAATGGCAGTAGGGAATGTGGCTTAGGGAGAACATCCGAGCCTGGCTACTTTCAGTCATCCATCCACTCTCCTTTTACTCCACTATTACCCTCAGTTGTTGTATTAGGGATGTCAGAGAGCAGAACTGTGCCTCTTCCTGAGATTGTTTGCAGACCTGCTGTCCATGAATGTGTCTAATCCTTTCTTGTATCTGCTGAAAGTGTCTTCCTCTACAACCGGATTGTGTGGCATCTTGAGATAAATCTTATTTACTACTTGATCTTGTAATGAAAGCATAAATTTGTGATTTAGTGTTGGTCTCAATCTTGCTGACTTGATCAGAAGATACATTACTCCACTTTAAGCAGGATCCCAAAGATTACCAAGTAATCTTTGGTCCTTGCAAATGAAAGTTATCTTAACATTAATTACAACAACAGAGATGAACAGTGACATAAAAAAATGTGAAGTATGTTTTCACAAAAGCAGAAACGTAGTGAGTTTGAAGAGTAACTATGTGAACATGAGACTCTAAATAATAACAGCCTGACTAGCCAAAGTTTATTATTAATAACAGTCTTGTCTTGTTTCAAGACTTGCTCCATTGTGAAAGCCTCAATCTAATTAGATTATTAACCAGTAAAGTTTAAAATAATCAGCATACATGTATTCCTGATCCAGCCTTTACACTCATGTAAAGAATTCAAATAGCAAAGGGAATTGAATTTTCATAACATGTAGAATGGGAAAAAAGGCAACTATTGTGTATATTTCCAACATTTAAGTTCACTTCTGCAGCTCTTGCAGTATAGATTCTGCCATTATCTGCTCATTTAACCTGGTGTTGTGTCAAAACTAATCAGGATTTCACATATTTGACAATATAGTCCTGTCACCTTTTGGCACTTAATTAATGAGGCTTTATTTACAAAGCCTAGCTTTCACAGTTCATAAACCAGTTTTATGGGCATTCTGTGGTTCCATATGCACTCCTAATAATTACTGTCACACTTTGTGTGGTATATGTTGTAAACATAGTGGCAATTGGTAATTGTGTAGCCTGTTGGCATTTCCACTGCAAACCGACACTTGCAGTTTTTTGTCATACTGCCTTTTTAATAGTTTTGGAAATGTATCCTTATAATTTTCACTTACGATGAAGGTAAAATCCTTGTTACATGTTCTTTGGCGACTTAGTTCATAGGCCAGAATTGTATTCACTAAATAACTAGTTAAACACAAGGTAGAGCATTACAGACAAGCAAGCTACATTCACCAAAAGTACAAAAAAAATTTGAGTCATCATAGACAGAAGGGAGTAGCATGAATTCAAACATCAAACTAACATTGCAAAAATTTCTGTAATAGAATCTGTGCTTCTCCAGCCACAATAAATTATTACTGCAACCAAAATGTACTGCAGTCTCTTCCTCCAATGTTGGAGGTAATTTAATTTTTATTATTCATTTTATTAAGCATCTCCTCATAGTACATGATTCACACATATTCTGACAGTCAGTCCTCAGAGCTAATAGGACTTTCCAGGATCTGAGCCCCTTCGAAAAGGGACAGTTTGGTCAATATGGCTCAAGAGTCTACCTAACATGAACAGTTCGTACGAGTGGACCATTAGATTAATCTTGTCTTTGTCTATGAAGTACTGTGATTATTAACGACACTGTGTGAATAAGTCTGGAGAGAATAAACAACAAAGTTATCCAGTACATCAATTTTATTTCTGCCTAGTTTTACCTCAGAGACAAAAAAAAGGTTTGCATATTACACTGAAAAAATATCACTTTCATAGTACCTTCTGATTTCCAAGAACAGCAGCCGCTGTGTTTCCTTCTCTGAAGTGTTTACTAAATGTTTGGATGTGTGGACCAATACCGAGTTCCTAGAATATCCAGAGCAATCTTTGTTTTCAGTGACAGAATACAGAGGTAGAGACAGGGGCAGTGACTCATTTCTGTGCTTAGAGGAGCCACTATGAATGGCAGCAGAGGAAAAAGAAAGAAGCATTAAGGAAAAGATCATTACTTTCACCAGCGGGGAAGGGAGCCTGAACCTTTTACATCACTTCACACTGCTGATGGAAATGCCCAACTTTTTCATTACTGTTGTTGCTGGTAATTTCCAGCTGTATCTGTTAGTGTCCTGACAGAGCAGAGAATAATCAGAAAAGGTTGGTCACAGACTGCAAGAGGTCCTTGCAGGCACCACAAAGAGCATCTAGGACTTGTCTTAGAATGCCACAGATCCCAACAAGGCAGGAAGAAAAATGAAGCAGCATTTAAAGGAGCAAAATAAGTAATTCAGGATATAATGGGTCTGGCAGACTAACAACAGCCCTGGTTAAAACAGTGGAAAAGCTGATACAAATCTCAATTAAAATAGGCTTATATAAGTGATACTCATTTATATAAAATTACATAAAATTTATAAATTATATAAATAATCTAAAATTATAAAAAGAGTATCTGGACAATAGGACTTGTAAAATTACATGTTTTAATGGGTCGTTAAGTTTAGCTTATAAAGGTAATGCCGTTGACAGTGTACGTTTAAGTTTCTATGAAACACGAGGCTGACGTAGAATAGCACTTTCTGCTAAGAAGGGAGGATGATACAAAATTAATGTTTCACATGTTCCATGCATTAAAACTGACTAATAGGTGTGTGCTAAAATGAAGTTGTAAAACCCATCTTTTTCATACACCAATATAAAAAAAGGTCTGAGTCGAAAACCATGCATGAATTTAAAGAGCAAAAGGACCTAATGTCAAAATCACCACAGATATGGGGCCTGGAGTTTCTGCTTTTGATTATATAACAGTACATCAGGCACCCTTCCAGTCAGATATAAGTCAGATGTGTCCAAAATATACATCTAAAACCATACAGATCTGTGTAAGGGATGAAAAAGAAATTACCATATTTTAGTTAATACATGCAAGGAGTGCTGCTAAATAGTTTGGTCCAGTCCTAATGTTGCTCATCCCTGGATTTTTCTGTTTCAGGGAAAGGAGACACCATAGTTACTGCTTACGATGCCAGTTAAATACATTTACAGAAAATATCTGAAAACGGCCTTGTCTCTTAGTCCTGGTGAACTTTCCTGCAATAGTATTAGAGGCTGATGAATATATAATGTGGTTTTAAGGAGATATGATTAAATAAGTTAAAGAGATGGGGCTGAGGCAGAAAACCCTCTTCATAGTGGTCTTTTACTGTTAGTGGGTTCAACTTATTGAAGTGCTATTATTTTCTGAAACCACAGCATAAAAAGAAGAAACTCCAGAAGGCAATTCCAAGAAGTACAAACTACGCAAGAACAAATTTGGTCTTGGAAAATTTGCAAATCATCCTGTTTCGGTGAAAGCAAAAGGCTGCAACTGCATTTTATCAGTAACAGAAGTCACAAGAGATAGTAGGAAATACAAAGTTTTAAGATGATTGTGTGCTAGTGCATCAGTACAGCTGTTTCTGTATTCCGCAGTGAGATGTGCCTTAAATAGCATAATATTCAAGAAGATTTACACCTTGCACAGCACAGAACACAGCAAATACTGATATTTAGCCTGTGATGGTGGTGAAGCCAAAGGTAAATCATTCCAGATCTAAGCCAGGCTTTGCATGGTGCCTGACTTTGCAATAAGCCTGTGTTTGTGAAGCAATAAGATTGTTCTGGCATTACTTCTTGGCAGTTGCAGTAACTTTATGTATCACATTATGTATTTTCTTTTTCTTCTATGTGCAGTTGGTACCATTGGGCTAGATTTACCTTTTTCATCCATTACAATTCAGTCAAGCCAGAACCTTGCTTTAACTCACTCTTTGGTTTATTTTGGCTACAGGGATCTTTATCACCATACTCAGGTAGCTGGCTTGTGTTACCCAAGAGAATGTTAGCTTCTAAAGTAACAGCCTGTAACAATCGCTGGGGCAAATGTGAAAGAAGCCACCAAAGCCAGAGTAAAGGTGCAAGGAATGCCTGTGGTCCTGTCACAACATGTATGTGGCTGATCTGTAAAGATCATATAGGAGTGAACATCCGTGTATCACCACTTATGTAAGAACAGTTTCTATTTTGTGTATAAACCAAATTATAGATCATCTTAAAAGGCTGGAGTTTTTTGCTGTTGTTTTTTTTCTTGTTTTGGGTTTGTTTCGTTGGCTTTCTTCAGAAAAAATGTCAACTTTATGTGATTAACATTCATATTCTAGTTGTTACAGATGTTTGTCTTTATGCAAACAAGACCTGAGGAAATGCTACAAATAAAACTAAGTTGCAATGTAGAAGTCACACTAGAGAATTTTTGGCCCATCAAAATATTAGTATTAGAAATAAGTAACAACCCTAATGTTAATAATGTTAATAATTACATTGCTGATTTATTCAGAACAAGAATATAACACCTGCCACAGACTGTCAGATGTTATTTGAAGAGTTACAACTTAAAGACTTTATAATACAGCTTCCTAGTCAGAAAGGCCCAAATTCATGAAGGGTAGAGAAGTTCAAATACAAAGAGATGAAATACATTCCTTTTTTATAAATTGCTTAAGTAGAAGGGGCTGCAAAATTTACAGTTTGCCTTTAGTGCACGCCTATAGCCTTGAATATATTGACATGTCACCTAGCATATAACTAATGGAAGTAATCCTATATTTCTCCCAGAACAGTGAAGTTGTAGTTGTTCTACTCTCATCTGCACTGAGGCTTGATTTGGCTCTGAAGGATATTGAACAGGAAAAGAAACTGAGGCGAAGACTTAAGGTGCCAAGACAGTGACAGTCTCCCTCTTCTCTTTGTCTGGCTGAGCCAGTTCCAGGTCCCAGATTGCCAGGCAATCCCCTGTTGTTTATACATGGGCTTTGCAAAGCTATGTCTTTCACAGCCCTTACCCCAGGGGATGGGAAGTGGTAGTTGGCACAGTATTGTCAGCTGCTCCATTCAGGTGATACAGGAGCTGGAAAGGCACAGAGTTCCCTCTGCAGAGCCAGGAGCAGGCAGAACATCCCATGGCGAGTGACACCCTGATTGCCCAAGCCCCTGAGAAGGTGGCGCAGGGAACTTGTGCCCAGTCTGCTCTGGCTTTCTATGGAAAACAGACAAGACACGAGCAACAGTTAACGCTTCAAAAGCTGGGTATTATTTCTTTAGCGGAACTTAAAAACAAAATAAAAGTTCTCCTTTTACTGTGTGTTGTTAAAAGCCTCTCTCAAATGAGCAGTTCTCAGAACACATTGCATAAGTCTTCATATTGTGCTTCCCATCTGTTCTTACATACTTTCTATAACAAAATAGTTAAGAGCGAAGATACTTTAAAATACTATTTACATGAGTTAACAGTCTTGCAATGAATGGGGCTGTTCACACCTCAGACCATGGTTTCTTTTATAATCTCTCTGCATATTCAATAAATTAGTTATGTTGGATATACTTGGATCATACTGGAAGTATTTTATTTGAACACCCAAGAGGTACAAACTTTTTCTTTATTAGTAAAAGCTGAGACAGTAGAGAATAACAAAGAGGCTTGTATAGCTAATAATTCTCTCCTTTGCCAAGTGACCTTTCTTACCTCTTTCATGGCGTACTGGGAAAACACTGTAAGTTGAGAGAAGTCTGTCAATAAAAACCAAAACCCGACCCAAAACAAACATGAAATGATGTGAAGGCTACCTATACATTTTGCTGATACAGAAATATAGGTGCCAGCAGATCATCTGCACATTGTTAACCAGCCATCTTATGCACTTGAATTCTATATATTACAGTTTAGCAACTAATCCAAAAGTCATCATTCTCAGCTACAGTGCAGGAAGAGCTGAAGAGCAATCCAATCTGCCAAATCAAAACAACAGGAACACTAAATCCTTACCTCTCCTCCAGGAAGCAAAGCAGTGCTCATGCAGAGCTCGGATGCCCGGCCAAGTTACGTGTGTCAAGATTTTATCTGGTAGACAGGCAACGGAGGAATGTTCAAATGTAATCACAGACATTTGCTCAGCTCATAAGCTTGTCTTAGTATTGCTGGCACTGCTCTTAAGTAAGCAAGGTCAATTTTCAGTTCAGAAAACAGTTTGTTTCTCCATCAGAATAAGTTAACACTGTTGACAATATTTATATGTAGCTGACAGGCTGAACAGAAAGAAAAAAAACAGTTCTGTGATACCCCTACTGGTTGTGTTGGAAATCATTAACTAGAGAGATTGACCTATAAAAAAGTATCATGAACTTCATATAGAAGATGTGGTGTTTGAATCTAGCTAGAAGTATTCTGTAATATTTGTTGGAATAAATTTCAAGCTAATACAAAGCAGGGAAAAATGCTTTAAAAATAGGGTAGTACTGTACTGTTACTAAGAGTTTGTGATCTTAAGCAGTATGGATGTTTAGGCAGTCAGATTGGAAAAAATAATTAATTTTTTGGTGCAAGTCTTTTTTAAAGATAAGCATATAGCCCATAAATTTGTTAAAACCTGAATCTGTGGTTGAAGTGACATATGTGGCATAGAACAGCATATTAGAACTATTACTTCTAGTAGGATATCTTTCAAAACGATTAACATAATATGTATCACCAAAATATTATATCCTTTATCAATCACAATTTGTTTACAGTAGTAAATAATAGAAAAAAACACCCCCTTTTGTTTGTAAGGAGTACAAAAAGGATAAGGTGGCTTTGTCGGTTGTTAAGGTGTTATCAAGCACTTGATGATTGAAAGTTTCTGGAACTTATGCAGTTATTAAAATCTATTAAAAGTTATTTTAAAGTTATTAAAAAATAATTAAAGAATTCTACTTTCCTCTGAGAAATAACTGAATCTAGCATTATGATATAATGAGAGTACAGGGGGACAATTTAGAGGGAGAAATGGTATTATGCAGTCAGAAAGTAGCCTTATTATTTCTCCTATGAGACTGCATGTCTGGAACGTTGATATCTGAATAGAAATATTCAAAACAAAGAATTTAGCAAGGTAACTAGTGACTTCATACTGCACAAGTAGTAACTTAATGCTACACAAAATCATAATATAAAAATCAGCCTACAGAAGTCATTGTTAAAAAATTGTTTGTGGCAAAGTATCAGATTAATATAATTTAAAACTGTGTTAAACCATACAAAGTAGTCCAATAATTCCTTGTGTGTCCTTTTCTATAAACAGTTTTATATTCCTGCTAGTCCCCAGAATAACAGATTATTCTCGGTTTCTGTGCTAGGTAATCTATTTGTACTCCATTCATACAAAACACCTAAGTCAAAGTCAGAATTAAGAGTACTGTTCTGCCTATATTGTGATTTATAGATATTTGATAATATAATAAAGTTCATAAACAAAAAAATTGTTTAATTTAAGGTGATATATTTGGTTTCATTTAATATGCAAAAAGCAGATGTAATAAAACCTTTTTTTTAACTAAGAACAGCTGTTCTACATTACACCAAAGGGCCATCCATCTAAATTAGTATTTTGAAATATAGCAAAAAGTAGCCTGTTGACTGATGCAGGAGGAACGCTGGCCAAGTTATATAGTGGGTTTGCAGACATTAGGAGACATGAAAGTTTTCCATCACTTGAGCAGCCGTATACATCTTGCCCAGCCAAAATCTTTTTTGTTAAGAAAACAAAAACCAAAGTAGCATATATATCATATTCTTTGAAGTGCCAAGGTACTGACTCCTTTAAAATAATATCTAGTGATTTACCTGAGACATACATAAAATTAGCATTTTGTAAACTTTCCCCAAAACACCCCTAAAATCACTTCATTAAGTAGATACCATGCTGGTTACATTCCAGTCATCAAACACAAAGCAGTTCTAAGCAGTAGGTTACATATCACAGTGAGTTTCAGCTGTTTCTTGAGTTGCTTTAAAACTCTCAAGTAGTACCACCTGGGTCTTATGATTTGACAAAGTAAACATTAATAGTTTGTTTAATAATCTTCTTTAATGAGTTTTCAGTCTGCATTGGATAGTCTGCCATATAGAAGCCCTGCAGCATAGGAACTCTCTCAAGTTCCTCTACAGTGAACACAGAAGCAAGGATTTACTTAAGTTTTTTTTGCTCTGGCTTTATTTTCTGTCAGCACTTTAGGAAGCTTCACAAAAATTAATTTTGATTAACTGTATGTCTTTTGCAAGGTGTTTTTCAAAACACTTTTTGTCTTGATCATCTCACAGCTGAACACGATGCAGTCACTCCCAAAAATATACAGGTATGTGGTCTTTTCAACAAATACCATGTTCATCTAAAGCTGCCTGGATATTTGTAAAACTGTTGTCTACATGCCATATATTAACACATGCTAAGGTTTCTTGTACTATCAACACAAGGAATTTTGTTGAGGCATACGCCCATTTATAAAACATTGGGGAAAAAAAAAAAAGAATTCTGGTGGTACAGAGAACAGTTACCACAGATCTTGATGTTTCAGCCTCTTCAGAAAATGATACCTGGCTGAAAAAGAGCGTAATTTACAAGCTAAATCAATGATGGACATTCTAAGTGCCCAAGGTTACTTTTTTTTTGTGCAAACTGAATACTATTCAGAGCTGAACCTCTACTGATCAGTGACCAGCCAGGATACATCTTGTCTGACCTTGTGTCACAGCATGGCTGGGGGCCAGTATAGGGCCACTAACAAGCTTCATAATCAAAAAAGCCAACAGGAAGCCAAGACTTCTTCCTTTTACTTTATTTTTGTTTTGGTTTGGTTTTTTGGTTTTGGTCTTTTTTTTTTTCTTTTTTTTTTTTGGTGGGGGTGGGGCAGGCGTGATGGGGAATTTTTTTTGAGAACAAAGCCTAGCCAGTTCCTCTTCCCTGGAACTTCTCCATTGTTGCTTTTCTGATGAATAAGGATGGATCATCTGTGTTTGAGGTCACTGGCATTGCCCAGAGAGCTATGCTTCAGTCAGTCATGTGTAAGAAAAAAGTCACAGTTTTCCTCTGTCTAAAATTCTAGTAATCCCGGGCACAGAAAGTATGTATATCCTAAAGTATATCCAGACAGTGTGCCAGCGTATTTTTTAGAATTTGAGAGATTTGGAAAGTCATGAGGAGGAGCATCACTGATGTTCTCCCAGAGAGCATTAAGTCCCACCTGAAGAAGTTTTAAATAATGCAAGGCTAGTAAATATTAACCCTGCAATATGAAGTCCAATCTTATATCCATTTCAAAATAAACACAAACCTAGTTCCTTACTCTTCAGTTTTGTCTACAGATATGGAGGCTCCATTTGTTCAGAAAAACATGTTACTAGAGATATTTGTGATTTTTTAACTCTAAAAAAGGAAATATTTTTTTTTCCTGAGGTTACAGTTTAGTGTCTGTATTGTGTCCTATAAAGGCCAATATATGATCAAAGGTCACTTTGACAGTTAAAGAGGTCTTCCCAAGTGAAACTGGTAGAGAGATAAAGGGGAAACTCTCAAAGATGATCATGATACACAGCATGGAATAGACTCTTTTAACTCTTGCTATTAAATCTACCTTAAAATCATCATGTCTTGATCCTCTCAGCCACAAAAGAAGTTTTCTGCTGGCCTAGCTCGAAGTACAAGCATGCTAGTAGCCCAGGGGCCTTAATCTCAAACCAGTATCTTTACATGTTGAAGGTAAAGATGTTTTTTTCCATCATAGAGGTACACCTTAGCACCATGCTTATGATCTACTAAGAACTACTACACAACAGGGCAACAGAAGCTGAAGTAGCACTCCTCCGTCACTTCTGTCTGACCTGTGCTATTTCTTTGAGAAAACCATTTAATATGTATTTGAAGACTCCAAATGATAGAGAACCTCATATGTACCTAGCTAACTACTTATTCCACATCTAGATTGGAAGCTGAATCCAAATAACCACTAAATTCAATTTTCTCTCAAACAGTTTAGGCATTTACTTTCAGAAATGTCTCTTCTGCGAAGGTACCTACCAATCAAGAACAAATTGCATCTTAACCCAGCTAGCTGATATAGGGAAGACAGGGCTTTTTGAGCCATAACTTCCAGACCTGAAATAATTCTTGTAGAACTATTCTGAATTCTTTTCAATTTGTGAATCTTTTATTTCAGTTAAAGGCTGAAAGCCTCTGCATAATACAATAAGACAATCCAAGAGATTAAATATGTTCTCAGAGTATCTGAGTAAATCAGAGAGGTTTGAACAAATATGCTACTTCAATCACTACAAATAATTTGTATTCTATTCATTTCCTAGTGCTAGTGGTGAAATGGCTGGAAGTTGATAAATTTCTTTTTACTTTATTTGAATTAGTTTTTCCCCAGATTCCAATTTAGCTAAGCAGTCGTAGTATATTTAGGAGTATGTCTTGTTTTAGGCATTCTGTTTATTTTCACATGTGTTAGTCTGTTGTGGTGGGGTTTTTTTGTCTGGAGTGTTTTTTGGTTTTGTTTGTTTGTTTGTTTTTAATAATGTTGTCTTTTTTAATAATGATGTTTTGGGTTTGTATCAGTATTTCGTAGATAAATTGGTTTCTGATTTCAGTATTTCTTTGTTTGTGAAATGTATAGCTTTGTGCCTGTGTGTTGCAAATAAATTTCCTGGACAGAACGCTCATCTGTATGGTTCATCTTAATCACTGTTTTGGATAAATCACTGTAGCACTGTGCCTCTTTCCCAATCTGTAAAACACGAAGACAGTAAGAAAGATAGTATTTAGATAGAAGCATCTCTGAATAGTTTGGAGTAAAAGTGTTATATAAAAGCTAGATATGTGCATTGGGGAAAATAGCAGAGACGTATGTTAAAACAGGGATGTAAAACAGGACCATGGTAGTCAAAACACCACAGAGCACCTCAAATATAGGGATGATCTATGAACATCCATGACTTCCTAGTTGGACTGGCTTTCTTTCTATACCAAAGTTGAAACTGGTACTTTTGACTTTAAGAATCCATTCTTATCTCTTTAAAATCTTAGTTGTTTTTCACTAGGACCTTTGCTGACTTAATGAAAATGAATTAATTATTTCTCACTGTAATGATCAGCTCAGTTCAGCATTTGTTAAATTTAATTTCTGCATAAGAGCATGTCTCATCATCAGGTGCCATAACCTGATGAATTGCAGGCTGACTAGATGGTTTATACAGTGAAATAAAGAAAGGGAAAAGTCTTCGCTCGTGATTTTCCTCAGAGACAGGATAAAATCACAAGGTTTGCAGCTGTATTCTACAAGCTATGTTCAGAGTTCCTGATTATAAGGAAGGATTCCTCTGGTGATGTGGGGATATTCACAAATGCAACTCTAGATTAAAAACACTTTATAAAAAACTCTAGACTTGGTTTTGGCAATCCAGGGGTGATTGGTGTATGTTAGGGCAGGCAGCACATTAGATATAAATGGAAGGATTTGTTCACTTTGCCTGGAGGAGAGTGGGTGGGATTTTCCTTTTTTTGTTTGTTTCTTTTTCTTTTTCCAGAGGCTTAACTGAGTTTTTGGCTTAGTTATATGTACTAACTATTGGCCAGCACTTAGGCAATGCCAGTGTGCCCTGCCCAGTGTATGATATGTATGGTATTGTGTTCAGAAATAGTGTTATATGCAAAGGCAGCAAGTTTTCTGCTGCCTCATTTGAAAAAAATGTGATTTAAATTCTCAGCTATGGGCTTCCTGCTTCATTGCTGCTTTCTTGAAAATGACTACTCAAGATACTCACAGAAAGCAGGTTTCATGCTCAGATAATATCACTAACTTCCATGTTGGCTGACCCAAATATAGGGTTTACACCAGGCACGGGAAAATCACCCTGTTCTCTCTGGTTTGCTCACCTGTGCAAGGGAGGAGTTTGTTTTGAACATGTGCAATTATTAGGTCTAGTCAGATATGCCATAAAGGACAGAAAGAAGAGCCGTGGTTATTATCTGAGTTTGTTGATCAATCTACTTAGAGCTTTTAGTTGCATTCCTGACGTATGATATGTACTTTTGTTCAGAAAGGTACTTGATTTGGGTACAAAGCACAGGGAAAACAGATCTGTTTCTAGTTGGCTTGAAAACTCTACCTTTAGTGTAGTACATGGTAAAAAATGGAGGTTAGGTTCTATATTTGTTAGCAAGTCCAGATCAGAAATTTGATTGCATTTCTTGGAGAAAAACAGCTGACCTAATCAGATAGTGGTGAGTTTGTTTGTTTGTTTTTTTGTTTAAAAAAAAAAAAAAGGAAGGAAGATTTGTTGACTGTACTCCTCTTCTTGCCCTGTCTAGAGGCTGCTGAGTGTGAGTCATGGCACCCATGAAGTTGGGTGCATTGCATTTGAAAATCAAGCTGCTGTCAGGCAAACCATGCACTACCTTGGTACTAAGAAAATTCTGCTAAACATTCATCAACACTTGACTTAAAACTGAACAGTCTCTCAAGACATAACAGTACAGAAGGCATAAGATGAACACTCAACATGAGTTCTGTGCATGTACTGCAGTCAGACATAGAAAAGGGAGACAGAAAGGACGCCATTCCACTATCTGTGTTTCTTCCCTTACAAAACATGTTTGGAATCTGTATCTTGCAGTTTCCCCTGGCAACTCTCTACTATCACAGAATACAATGTCCCAAGGCTACACTCCATTACACTGCACCATCTTTTCTTTTTCTCTTGCTCCGCAAGCTTTAATGAAGCCCATCAAATTTGCACAAGTGTCCCATTTACTATACAGAGATTACATCAAATGAAATGATGTTGCCTTCCTGTTAACGCCCAAAGATTGGCAGATGATCATGAAAGTCAATTGCTGTTCAGCTTGCTAAGTGACGACATGTATTTCTGCCTTGTCTAATTACAGCAGATCAGATGCTTCCTGTTGTGGAAAATAATACTAACAAACGACTTTTGGTGTTTAAGGGGAATAGTATACATTGAGAATCAATCAAAAAAGAGTGCTGGAACATGGATTTCTGTAGATGTTTTTTCATCGTTTTAATGTGTATTTATGGATAGGTAACGCAGAATTCACGTGAAATATTCAATATTGTAAATACACATAACTGATCAATTGCACCATAGTAGCTCTCCTCAGCTGATTCAGAACTGAACAATATTCAGACCTGAATTCATACACTGTTTTTTTTCACAAGCTTTTCTCCAAGAACGATCTGTTGATGAGTTACAAGGAAAAAGGAGCACATGTTAAGCAGTGTACTAAGCACTAGTATGCAGAATGATAATCTACAAATTATTTGCTGGGTGTTAACAGGTAAAAGGAATCAGCGTTACGACAAGAAAACCAACACGAACATACCTCTATTTGAGATCTTAGTGCTCCCACTGAAGACAGTAAGAATATAGCCATTTCTATCTGCATGCATACTTTATTTCTGAGGCAGTAGTTCCCTAAAACATGTTCTTGCATTGAGGGATTATTAGGACATTATGGTAACTCCTACGCACACTCTTGGTCTAAGTTCTGCCTGTAATTCCAATAGCTTTAGCTTTACATCTAAACTGTGGTTAGCATAACAGCCTGTGGCTCTTTATAAAGGATGTCACTGATCTCCTCCACTTGTCACTTAACTAAGAGGAAGACAGGATCAATCAATCAAGTCTTTACAGAGTAACATTAAAGGAAATAACCGTTGTTTAAGCCCCAATTACAGTGTACAATTCAACCTGAAGAAATGTCATCTAACAAAAACCTAACTGGAAAACTAAACTAAAATAAAAAAACCACAACTCCTTCTTTTTGTGACACTGAATTGAAGAACTGAATTGAATAAGCAAAGTAAAAATCGTGCTTGTGACTTCATGTTTGAGAAATTGCCTGGTAAATCATGATGTTGCCCTCGCACCTCTGATTTTGGTCTTACAGTTCAGGGAAGGAAATAGAATTGCATGAAGAAAACTTCAAGGAAGTTTCTTTAAAACATATGCCAGCAGCAAATCATTGTTATATATTAATATAATGAACACTGTTTTCAGGATGTATCAAAATAGGTATCTAATCCTGATAGAAGTTTCTAGGCAGAGGCATCCCTCAGCCTCTCTGGAAATTTCCAGCTGGATGTAGCAGCGGGTGAGTTGAGGAGAACCTTGACGCGTTTGGCTCAGCTCTGTATTGAACTTCTGCTGTGCTCCGCTGCTCAGAAACTGCTGAGGAGCTACAGAAGGAGGGAGATCTTCAGGCCTGTTTGGAAGAGTCAGAAAGGAAAAGGATTCCCTTTGAGCCTAGGGGGAGAACTGAGTAAGGTTTTGTTGGAGCATGTCAAGAAAGATTCCTCTAACTGCTGAGCAGGTTCATTTATAGCCAGACAGATGCAAAGTTCCTGGAAGGACTGAGATATAGTGTGCAAAGGGATTTGTAGTGACAAAATCAGACCTATTCAGTTTATTTTGTTCCCATCCATTTCCCATTCTGTCATCTTGTTCATGACTAAGTCCTATGTGTGTGCCCAGGTGGCCAAGAAGTCCTACAGCATCCTGGCTTGTGTCAGAAATTATGTGCCCAGCAGGACTAGAGAAGTGATTATGCCACTGTACTCAGCACTGGTGAGGCTGCACCTTGAATACTGTTTTCAGTCTTGGGCCCTTCCCTACAAGAAAGGCATTGAGGTGCTGGAGTGTGTCCAAAGAAGTGCAATGAAGCTGGTAAGGGACCTGGAGCACAAGTCTGATGAGGAGCAGCTGAAGGAACTGAGGCTGTTTAGCCTGGAGAAAAGGAGGCTGAGGGGAGACCTTATCACTGCCTACAACTACCTGAAAGAAGGTTGTAGCATGGAGGGTGTTGGTCTCTTCTCCCAAGTAACAAGCAATAGGAAAAGAGGACAAGAGAGAGGTTCAAACTGGATATCAGGAAAAATTTATTCACAGAAAGGTTTGTCAGTCATTAGAACAGGCTGATCAGGGAAGTGGTTGAGTCAACATCTGTTGTGGTTTGACCCCAGCCAGCAGCTAAGCACCACACAGCTGCTCGCTCATCTCCCCCAGTGGGATGGGGGAAAGAATCAGAAGAGTAGAAGTGAGAAAACTTGTGGGTTGAGGTAAAGACAGTTTAATAGGTGAAGTAAAAGCCACACACATGAGCAAAGCAAAAAAAGGAATTCATTTACTACTTCCTGTCGGGAGGCAGGTGTTCAGCCATGTCTAGGCAAGCAGGGCTCCACCACACTTAACAGTGACTTGGGAAAACAAATGCTGTAACTATGAACGTCCTCCCCTTCCTTCTTATTACCTCAAAACATATACTGAACATGACACAGTACTGAACACCCCTTTGGCTAGTTTGGGTCAGCTGTCTTGGCTGTGCCCTCTTCTGAACTTCTTGTGCACCTGGCACAACATGAGAAGCTGAAAAGTCCTTGACTACATAGCAACAACTAAAACATCAGCATATTAGCAACATTATTCTCATGCTAGATCCAAACCACAGCACTATACCAGCTACTAGGAAGAAAATTAACTCTATCCCAGCCGAAACCAGAACACCATCCCTAGAGATATTTAAAAGATGTGTAGATGTGGTGCTTAGGGACACAGTTTAGTGGTGGACTTGCCAGTGGTAGGCTAATGGTTGGACTCGATAATCTTAAAGGTCCTTTTCAGCCTAAACAATTATACAATTCAATGATTTGTGTTTTTTCTAAAACCAAATTATTGTATGAAGTTTGTAAAGAATCTTGCATAAATTGTATAAATATCATTGAAATGGAAAAAGTCTGAAATACCTTCCTGGCTGCTCTTATTTAAGGCAATTTTGACATAAATGATATGGAGTTGCCTTCTTTTCACTCTCTGTCAAGTTTCCTTCCTTTGCACTCCCCTCTAACATTTTTCTGCCATTTCTTTCCCTGTCCTCTCTCCAGAGAAGTCAGAGAGGCTCATATCCTGTTCTCTGATGTTCATTTGCATGACCTCGACCACTCTTGATTACTATAATGAGCGTCTTTGGTAATTATCATCATCCTGCTCTATTTTTTCCAGACCAATAGTCATTTCAGTAAGTTTCAGATTTTATAAAGCATGTGTTATACTAGCAAAAGCTTAAACACTTCCTCTCTTCCCTAGTAATGTTTTTACACACCTCCTAATAAATCAGTAGCTTTCTCCAGTGGTCCTGAATAAACGTGTGGTTCACCTAATGGAAGTGACTCAGCTGAACTGAGCACATCAGCCAAAGTGAAGTGTGCCTTACCATCAAAGTAGTTCACACTTTCATTGAGCCAATGCTTAAAGAATTTCTCTGCGCTTTGCAGCCACTTAATTGCATGAGCACCTTTGCTTTACTTAATAGGTATACTCAGTAAAACATTCAATGGAAAAAGAATTAATAAAGTGTTGAATATGCATGCCTATTACACTTTGAAATTCTTTCTAATTAATAAATGTTGAAGAAAACCTCCTCATCTCACAAAGTTCATAGTGCAATAAGAGAATGCCGTAGGGAAGCTCAAGAAGAAATGTCTGCTTGTTGCTGTTGTTCTGTGAGTCGTGGACCAGGATTTTACAGTGATAGGTGCTGAGCAAACACAAGTAAAATATGTGACCTTCTTTTTGAGACAGTAAAGAGTTTCATGTTGTTGATAGTGCTAATGGCACATATTTTTTGTTTTAAAACTATTTTTCAGCATTTTAGTACTTCATAAACAAAAAAATTAAACTCTGTTCCAGCCTTTTGCCATTATTAGTACACACTGAGTGTAGTTATTGCTAGATTCAACGATTCTTTCTGGAAAGCAGTTGTCTACAGCAATGTGGATGTCTTATCTGCCAGAACTCCAAAGGAGCCACTGATTCCCCAGCTGAATCCTGCCTCTCTAGAAGACGGCAGCTCCTGCCAAGCCATGGCTAGTGCCATCATTCAGAAAAACAGACACTCGCTCCATAAGAAGCTATATGGTGCTGTCCAAAGTTCTAAGTGGCTCTATGACTTACCACAGTAAGTCATAAGGTCCCACTTTGGGTGTTGCATATAGGTCTTGTCTACCTGTGAGTATATCTGTGATTCCCGTGTCTCAGCTGGCTCGTTCAGCAATGGCACAAAACATGGGCAAAACCAGTGTGGGCAGTCTGAATTGGTCTGTGCTGCCATGGCCTTGCACACACCACAGCATTCCCTTTCCAAACTGTGGGAACTTGTTAATTCCTCTTTTCTTGAGACTGGGAGTTGGGGAGAAACAGAAAACATTATGTCTCTGTTGGAGAAGGAGACAAGAAGCACCATGCTTGGCATATTGATGATTTGAAAACCTTACCTCTGGTTCTTGAGAGACCTCCGGGAGATATTTGTCTTTCAGATAGAAGAGGACAGCTCTAATTTCAGGTCTATACAGAAACCAGGGAGACCTGGCTGTCTATTTCTTCCCACTGTACTTTGCTGTTTGTCCTAGAATTCCTTTCCACCCAAATCTATTCCCTATGGAGGAGGGAAGGTGGAAAGGCAATTACAAAGTGGTACAGGCAAATGTAATCCGCAGGCCCCAGAGGGTTTGAAAGGTGTCCCACCTGTTCTTCTACAATGCTTGAGAAGCCTGGGAAAGCACCATAGTGTCTCAATAAAAAGAACAAAGCATTGGTAGGAGTAGGAGAAGACCGGCATGATGGACTAACAAGGTGAGATCTTCCTGCAGTCAGATAACAGACAAATTAAAGTCCTAGGCCGAATCCACCACATGAGCCAGATTTCTTCTCCTCTGCCTACTGATTGTTCTTGTTCATCCTCTCCTTCGTCCATTTACTACAATAAGCAAAGACACTTTAATTTTCCCAGAACAGCACCTATATAAGAGATTCGTTGTATGCAATGAAACTAAAACATTCAAGCACAATACATGAGCACAACTTCTGAAACAGGGATGGTGGCAAACATTGGAGAGGTTCTTTTGCTCCTATATTTCTTTAGGGGGGCTAGAGATGAATGACATGCAGCATTGTTTCTTGGACACATGCTCATTATTTATAATGCTGTATCCAAGTTCAGTGAGGCAAGTCTCTTGGGTTTTTCATGTTTGGGCAGAAGATGCTTTCTCAGGAGATTTCTAGTGCGTCTGCACCCGGTCACAGTGGAAAATCTTTCTCATAACTTTTGAGTCCCAACAAATAATAAACACAAACTGTCTGGCTTTGCTTCACATTGTGACTAAAACATAAGGCCCTGGTCAGAATTCCTATTTTTTTATACCAACCCAATCTTCAGCTGTCTTCTCTAATGTCAGTGTTTCATTTAGCTCTGTTCCTTAATACTAGTTCAAATAATAATTGTAATTTCTACTTGCTTCTATCAATGTTTATCTGGTAATTACAAATTAGTCTAAGCAAGAGAGCAGTGAAAAGAGAAGGTGCAGCTAAAGAGACCTTGTCATACAAGGTGTAACAGTATCTTGTTTTGAAGAACTGCTCCTTCAGTCAGTGTGAAATGTTTTTAAAGGAAGTTTAATTTTGAACTAATTCTCTTTCAACATGTGCTAACTTTGTAAGAAATTATCCTGCCCTCCTCTGACCTTGAAATTCCGAGAACGGAATGGTGTAGCTGACCGAAAACTAAACAAGGAGACTTTCACAAAACAATGTTTCCACAGGATGACTAACCAATGCAAAAAGAAACAGGTACTTTCATCCATGCCTAACATATTTTCCTCTCTTTGGAACATGTAAAGATCACTTGGATTTTATAATGGTAGATGCTGACATTTTGAACAAGAAATACATGGATATATGTGTTTGTGTGTCTGTGAGTATACAGAGCTGTGGTCCAGAGAGGATTTTGTGTGTAGATAGTGAAGTCTAAATTGGGACTTCAGAAGTAAAAATCACCTGTCATGTTAAGAGATCAGCCAGTTTGGTTAGACCAAAGTGTATTTTGCAATCCTGATCAGAGAAATGAATGTGTCAGTGTGTGAGAGTGGCTTGTGATGCTGTGCTGTTTTAGCAGGGCATCAGCTATCAAATCTCTCCTGGTACTGTTTATGTAGCTGAGTTAATCTCTGAGCATCATTGAGCTCATCTCCTTCTACGTGTCAGTGCAAGCCATGTGCTTGCTTTTGCCCTTAATCTGGGTCATGTTTAGCCTGTTTATGTATCTCATGGGTGAGACGTTTGCCTTTAGGATTTAAAGTTAAGCACACTGGAAAGATTTAGGACCATATAAAAATGTGTCTCTTCTCCTTAATGCTTGTTGTTGGCAAAAATTTTTCTCTTTCCTGCTTATTTTTGTTCTTCAGTAGTTTCCATTTATGTCAGGCTTGCCCTTATTAGAGGTTAGTTTGTTTTGCAGTACTGTGTGATCTTAGTCATCACAGAAAAACATCACTTAGAAAAATATCTTAGATAAAGGGCAATGGCACTTCAGTGTGAGTTGCTGGGGTTTTTTAAGCATGACAGCTGCAATTCCTAGCATTGTGATCCTGTGTTTTCTCTTTGCTACACCATAACCTGGAGTTTCCGACGTGAACCAAACTGTAGCAGCAGAGGATACGTAGCCATACCTGATGATTGCATAGAAAAGAAATTACTTTTAATAGTCTTTATTTAACTACTATTTTAATATGTATTTATTGACCTTCAGGAGACAGCTTCAATCCCCCAGGTTGGCTTGAATGTGATTCCCAATAGTTACTCCTGGATAATAGTCAGAAAAATGTATTTCCATGTCTTTAGTAAACCTAATGACTCTGAAAATGAAATTCAGACAGAAGGACCATGACAGACGGAAAATCAAAGAGAGCTACACTGTACGTACCTCAGCATTGTAAGCATCCGGGAAGGGGATTGCATGTGTTAAAGAGTGCAAAGGAGGCACACCAGGCATCTGTTTGGTGGGCTGGATCTGCTGAAGTCACAGGAAAAGGGTTCTGCTCATAAAACAAAAGTGTGTGTCCAGGAGGAGTGTGGGTCAGATGCAGTAACAGGGTGCATTAATTGAAGTGCTGTTGATGCCACTAAAATTCAGCCTAAAATCACTCTAAAAGAGAGTCCTTTACTCCAAAATCTAGGGGCCCTTGGTAGCTATGTCCTATCTTTAATGTAGTTCAGTGGCTGGATGCCACAACAACTTTACGATTATTGCTGTGCTAAAAAATGCCTCTGATGTTAGTTAACAGAAATATTCATATTGTTAGATCAGCGTGTCACTGTTGTAGTTGTTATTCTGTCCTATTTGGGACCACATTTGTGTCATCAGAAGTTCATACTGAATGCGTAAAGCACTGTATATAGTCTTGAGGAAAGTATACTTGTTATTTCTTATATCTAATGCTATATACTGCCTTTAAATTATTGGAGTTTACTTTTCCAATATCCCACCAGAATTATCCACTGATAACACTTCTACATGAAAAACATGGAAAATATGGATCTTAAGTTTTATAGCATTTTATAGGAAAGGAACCTACTTTTCAAATCATCATTTACATGTGTTTGCAAGTCTGAAATATATGTATAAATTAGGTGGCATTAAACATAAATGAAATCTAAGCATTAAGTGAGCTAATCTGTGCCTACGAAAGACTGTTGACACGTTAAAGTAGTATTTTTATATGCAATATTATATATAGTCCCCCATAATTTCCAGTAACCTAGGTTCTTATATATCCTGGGTTTTAAATCAACATAATGTATTGAAGCATCAAATAGATGAAGTCAGATTGCTGGAGGAGATGCTTCTCCTGGAGGTCACTGTTGTCACATCAAAAGCAACTGAAGTGTACATGAAGCAGCCCCAAAAAGCACATCAGTGTAAAGGAGGCAGCCCCCAGGTGATGGGTAGGCTGAGGAGCTAAGGGAATAACGACTTCCATCACTCAACTTCATCTATTGCCTACAAAGCCAGAGGGAAGCTATGGTCTTTGTTAAGGTCTGTGAAGATGTGGATCAGAGACGCTTGGAATTAGAGGACTGAAAAAAGAGGAAGGCAGCTGACAGAAAATCAATGGTTTGTCCTCTGTCAATGTTGCCAAGGCAAGTTGTCTCAAAATGTGACTGTATTCTGTAATTTACAAAATTGCAGATGCTTGGCACAACATCAAAGCAACCTGTATATGTCCTTAGCGGATCTGCCTTCATAAGCGCATACACATATTTTCTGTCTTACATAACTATTTTGCCTGTTTATCAAGATTCTGAATCTATGTGAAGAAAATGTGAAGATTAGCATGATTGAAGTATCTCTACACTGTCAACACTGAATATATTCCCCATAAGAATATCATCATGAAGTATAGCAGGTATAATCCAGTAAAGTGAACGGTGAACTCCCATTGAATTCAAAGAAAGGTTTTGTCCATTATGTATCTTCAATACATTTCCACTGGTTTCATGACTTTTACCTACCTTACCTAGCATTCACATCTTTAGCATTTGAATGAATTCAGACCAGTATCAATTTTCTTATTTGAAAAGTGTATTATTATAATTCCTTTAAAGGTTCAAATTGCATAGAAAACCACTGTAAGTCAATATTGTTCTTTTAAAGCAACCAGTCTATTACTGCATGAATGCTACTGTTTGCACATTACTACATATGCTTTAATTTTGCAGATTGCTTTACATGTATGTGATGCTAGAATAATTAGTGATGTTTTTGTGTAAGATGCTGAGGAAATGGAATTTTATGACCCAAATAATGCCCTTCATCTTCTGTGGAAAGAAGTTATGTTTTGGCTTTCATTTCAGACAGCATAGCACTGAGATGATTTAAACAAGATAGGTAAAAAAAAAAAAAAAAGGGGAAAAATTGAAACTCAACAATTGCAGTCTGGAAGAGATTAACATTGAGATCTTAGATCTGCTGAGAATTTATGACTCTTGCATGTTTGTAAGAGAATTCGTCCCTTTTTCTTGGTTTTGCAGTGTTTTTCTCCTTCATCTGACTAGACTACTTTTACCACTACACCGGCTAATTTCAAGCAACAAAACAAAACAACAAAATTCTTGAAGACTTCAGTGAGTTAGGATTTCTACTTAGTCTGTATAGTCACAGTGCTGGGGAGGGGCACTGGCCGTGGCAATGGTGCTTTACACTGTATGCTTACTCTTCTTTCGCTTTTCCCAATAAGCACATAAAATGGAGGAATTATTTTTGATCAGTTCTGTATATTAAAGACAAAGCATATAATGAAAAAAGTACAAAGAGAGCCCATTTAATGTTTGCAGACTCTATGGGAATCCCAAAATGCAGGGATGATGTACGCTGTGGAGCGAGAAGCGAGGAGGAAGAAAATAGGTGGACAGCTATACTACTGACAGCTATACGTCATTTGTGTGCAAGTACTAGCTGATGAGCAAAACCAAATGATTTTTACTAATTTTCATTTGCATATCTCAATGTACTTTTAATCTAAAAGGCCTATATCTGCTGGCTCATACTACCACATGTCAGTTCAACAGGATAAGAAAGTAAAACATTATTAGCTTCATGGAAAAGCTAAAATTCCCTTTCATAGATTAAATAATATTCTTCCAAAAATATTTGCCTGGGTTTCATTTCAAGCAATGCCTATTTCATGGAAAATAAAATGTAAATAAGAAAAAAACCTTCAAATTCTGAAAAACAGAGCAAAATGCCTAAGAGATAAAATTGTTAAAACACATTGAAATGTGCTTTATTCTACAAAATCAAGTCTACAATCTAATTCCAACTTTTGCTGAAAGATTTTCTTAAGCAACAATCAAATCCTTCTGCACCTAAAATTTCATAGAAGTCAGGAAAAAAAACAGAGAGAAAGCAAGAATGAAGCTCCTTGTTTATGTATGTTGAAATGAAAATCTAGGAATCATATAATGTTTTCCTCAATATTTTTCAGTAAAACATTTACCTATGTGTTTTTCTGTGTGAAACACTGATGCAGTACAAATTTCTGAATATTAAAAAAGATATTTTGAATTGAAAAAGATGATATAATTATTTTTCCTATCCCTCCTTACTCATTGGCTACAGAATATAAGATACTCAATTGAACAAAACGGGTGTGGGGTTTTTTTTCTTGCAATACTTTTTCACTTTTATAGTCTCACTGGTTGGTATACTAATATTTCTGACACTGCTTTTAAGCCTTCAGTTCAGAATTGCATCTGCTTTGTTTTTCTTTTGTTTCAACTTCCTTTGTGGCATAGAAAGACATTGCTTTTGGTTTATCTCTTCTTTTTTCAGCTGTCTTAAACACCAGGAGCCCCATAAAAAATGCACTGGCCGAAAGAAGCAGATGAACGAAAAATTGGCTTGCTCAAATTAGGGCTGGGTGAATTTGGAGAGGTATCAGCAACAGTATTAAAAAGATAACATTTTGGATTTGCTGACCTTGCTGCTTTTAAGACTGAAAATTTTCTTTGAACATGTTTGGATTTTAGAGGGAAGTTGAGCCACCCGCCTATGAGTGATCAGAGTGAAGACAAAAGTATTGAGCACTGGCCAAAGCAAAAGAAAGTTTGTCATCTGTCAGGTAAAGGAAAACACTAAACTCTTCACCTTTCTATTCTGAATTCTCCTGGATTTGAAATCAAATGTCATACTAGGAAGCAAACAAATGTTTTTGCATATGGTCTGATCACTAAAACAAATATGAGTCATTCACAATGATGTGTTCTCACCCTTCTTTTTCCATGCCTGGGAACTGCATGTCAGCTTCTTTGGTCCAGATAGTGAAGTCCTTTGTGCCTATCTACAACATTTGCAGCAGCAGCATAAACTACACTTCTGCCAATATGGCTCTGCTCTGACTTTGAGGGATTTTCCACTGTTCTTTGCACTACTGGCCAGGAAATCTGACTCTTAGAGCAAGCCATGCTGTGGTCCTTTGCACTCTCAGTCCCACTGGCACCCTTTGAAACTCATGTGAACACTGTAAAACGAAAATGGGACTATGACTGGACCCTAAATTAGTTCATAATATTCATGTATGCGGTTATTTTTTATTTAGTTCAGGAGTCATGTTTGCTGAAAATCAAGGTCCACACTATATTCTAGATCAGTGCCCCAAGTTAATGAGCATTTGAAACTCACTTGCTGATGCTTTCATCATCCTCTATGATGCTTTTTGAGCTTATCCAATGCTGTTTATGAACTACCTAATCCATAGATTAAAAAATATTTCTTATTATAGAAAAATATCATTATTATTAGGGATCCTTCCCATCACTAAAATCTATGAATAAGAAGCAAGTACAGAGGTTTTCTAAAAATCTAATAACATTATGCAATTCCAAATGTTCTTAGGTTAAACCAAACCGAGTTAAAGTTCTGGAACTTTACTCCTTTCTTATAGAAAGGCTAATATAAATTTTATAGAGCAGTAATGTGACATATTAAATATGTATAAACCACACAAGTAGCCTTCTATCTAGGTGTTCTCTCCCTGGCCTTGATTGAAAAATTATTACCAGTAATATATAGATAGTCATACCTCATTAAGCTATTGTTACTTAGAGACTTTTGTGCCACTCATTTCCTCTCCTACCATGTAAATTGCCTTCTTCCTTCAGTACACGACCTGCCTAAATTTTGAGGGTACCTATGCATGGTTACCTAAAGCTCTGTACATCTAGGTTTCCCTTTCTGCCCTGTGAAACAGGAGGCTGTTCACACATCTACAGTGCTGACCCTCTGCCCAAATGCCCTTGTGTTCTCCCTTGCCAGGAAAATGTCTAAGGCCAGCCCAAATTTCCCAGGAACCCAATATTACACCTGGGCTCAGATCACAACTGTTGTTCACAGCCACTTCCAAACTGAGGCTCCTGAGCTGTATTTGAGTTGCAGCAAAAGCTGTAAGAGAAGAACCTGGCTTTGTACTGTCCAGGGAGAGAGAAAGCTACAAGAAACAAAGTAATATACAGAAAGACTTTCCCCGCCCCCAACTCAGCATTTCAGATTACAGCAGGTGTTGAATGCAAGAGAAATTGGAAACTGATTGGGCTCAGGGGACAGTTAGAGGGAAGTTACTTGCTAGAAAGAGTTGAATTTCTAGATTGTGTTGGGAAAGGTGTCTGACAATAGATAGGTAGGTTAAGGCTAGAAAGCCAGACAGAATAATGCATGGACAAGTTTGCGGGAGCTGGAGGGTGTCCTCTTGTTGCAGACACCTTTCTCAGGTCTTTCAGCAGTGTCATCTTCTTATCACAACACTTTGTCAGATAAAGTCAAGCCCAGAAGTCTAAACCATACATCAACACACCAGCTTTTTGGCTCAGATAAATGAGGTCTACAGTCATATAAGCAATCTGTGTCGCTCTTTTGGGATAAGGTTGCTCTGGACAACACCGTGCCCTTACCTATCTTCATACTTATCTGAGTCATACTGCCCTCTGCATCCTGGCCTTGGGTCATTGCAGACAACCCTGAATCTCAGCTAATCACCAGCCAACAGCATCTTCTGACAGTTCATGCAGGCTGTCTGTGATACACTGAAAACATTGCACAGATCCCAGGTGAGGAAAAGAACTATAACGGAGTCTGTTCCACAGACAGGGGTGTTTCCAGCCATTCACTGCCCCTGTAACAAGATTAAAAAGCTAACTGAGGGCATTAATTTGTAAATAAACAGGGAGAGAACACCCACATCTAGTCACGATTCAGCTATTTCACATGATTCAGCCTGGAGAAATCTGCCTTACAAAGTTTCCCAACAGCAATATATTCAGTGCAACATATAAACTCACCTTCAGGAGTAGTGTATCTGTCATCCTGGGGTGAGACGAGCATTCACCTCCTTGACACTATGCTTTTTTGACTGCGGTTATCCACTCTCTCCTTCCTTTCTCTTCATGACTGCAGAAGACTGTGCCTCTGCGCTAGTTCTTCACCTTTGTCTCCTGATGAAGAAAGCTGCAACAGACTTAGCAAAGTACAAGTTTCATCACAGTCTTCAGCATCCGCAGACTTACGTCTTCATGCCCTAAGGAAAAGTAGCAATATATTTGGGAATTACTGTAACGTCTACAACCTTGCATTTCAGAGCAATTTCGTGAGGAGCTGAGGGATAAGGAAAGGAAGAGTCAGACATGAACTCATTCAGCAGTGGCAGCAGCTTACAACAGATGCATCTTTTCCCACTCCTTATTCCCACATTCTGAAACTACTGCATTGCTTCAGACGTCATTGACAGCAATATGAAGAGCAATATGTGGTTCCAAGCTGGAGCCCTTCCTAATGATGGCCAGGGCAGAAATAAAGAGGAGGGAACAAAGTGGAAGGTACTTTAGGAAGGACGCATCTTTTTGGCTCTCTATACATAGGGCTTTCCATTCTGTCATGTGCAAACGCAATTTTTACTGGCATTTGGATGAACATATTTTCTTTTTTAGGTTTTGGGGAGTATGTCTGGGTACAAGGACTGTGCTTTCGGTAAGGCAAATTAAGCATTCTCTCTAATATCCAATTTCCTTTCCAATGACCACAATGGAAGAGTTGAAGATTTGAGAAGAGGAATGCCATCCTGTAGTAGGAGATAGCACGTCTTGGTGTGCCACCTATGCTGAGAAGGGAGAATACCTAAAGACAAATATTAAAGTGCCTCCAGTGCTGAGCTAGAGCTATAAAAGGAAGTCAAATAAATTACTTAGTCAAGCAGGGCTGCTCAAAAAGGCAGGCTCATAAATTTGAGGGATTCCCAGATGTACTCTGAACTTATTCTGATGAATGAATGAACCAAGGTGTCTGAGTCCAGCTCAGCAGTTTTTCCAAGAGCTCTATGATTAAAATCTCCCATTGTGGCCAAGTTCTGTGCTTCAGACAATCCTGCTAATTGTTAACAAAAAGACTTATCCACTTGATCTGCCTGGATCTGCAGCAGATCCCCCAACAATGCCTATATTCTTTTCCTCTGTTTTATCATTCAGACTTTCAATATGTGTTTCCTGCTGTATTCTGAACCACTGAGTGAGATACGTGGCATAATCTCCTTCACCTTTTTCCCTCCTGTTGTTCCTGAACAAGCTATACTCTTTGGTATCAGTATTCCAGTCACATATTCACACGACTGTACCCTACCAAGTTTCTCTTATGTCAATTAAGTCGTCATTTTGATCTTGCACTAAGTTTTCCAGCTCTTTCTATTATTTTTGATACAGTTTACATCAGCATTGAGACACCTAGGCTGAACATCAATTGATTCACTTTCTTCTTCTTCCTCCAGTGACATTTTTTTAAAGAATCATACAGTTTTCATTTTTTCAGTATTTTTGTCTAGGCCACTGAGGTCATGTTTATTTGGACACACATGTCACCAGCCTGACAGGATATTTTTGCACGTATCTGATCAGAATAGCGAATCTATGCTGAAGTTATTCCTCCTTTCTTTGTGAAATGGAGTTCTCTTCTCAGCAGTCCTTCCCATCCTACCATGGAAACACGTGGTTATGCTGAGGAAACCAAGGTCTTCCTTATAACACTGTGCACATCCTTACATGCATGCACTCATTTAGAATTATCTCTGTCTAAGTAGAAACTGAAATTGTCAGTGTTTCTAGGCCTCTCCATCTTTTCGCCCAAGAAGTATTTACATCACAAAAACCACAGTGACCACTTATTGACAGAGGGCAACATGATTCCTAGAGTCTGAAGTAACCTCTAGCTCTTTTAGGAAAAAGACAATACCTGCATAAGACTGTGAAGAACTTGAATGTGCCTAATTCATGAAACACAGTGTGATATTATTAATAAGACTGATGCTAAAATGCAGAAGGTGGAAAAAATGCAATCAGAATAGACATTCAGAAATGCCTTACTATTAGGTCTATACTCCAAAGTAGGATCACTTATATCAAAACTGCTCATGTATGAGGGTTGCCTAACCACACTTTTAAAAATAGCCAGTAATAGGACACTGAGGATTATCACAGCCTATCTCTTCAGTACTTCACTCTCCTACCTTTAGTTTTTCCCATGTCAAACAACATTCCTCTGTTGCAGTTTATTTGTTCTAACCACAACTAATATGGAGAAAAATGTACTCTTCTTCTGTGCAAATTGCCTATATCTATACTGGTAAAATAAACAGAGCCAGAACACAGGCCCAAAGGGTGGACATGGATTATCTACAACATCACATTCCTAGAACAGGCCGTCACAGAGTTTGGGCATTGCCCCAATCACTTCCCAAACACAGTTTGAGACTTGTTACCAGCTCAGATGCAACTATGTTGTCATAAAGGCTGTAAAAGAGTTTAAAGGCCAGATAATATCTCCAGGCCAAAGAATAGACTCTAGTGGTTTGGTTTTTTTTTTAGATAAATGCACCCTTTATAGAGTTAATAATTCTTACCAACTCTCTTTTTTTGGACTAAACAATGTCAGTCTCAGCCTTTCTTCACAGACTCCAGATCAGTCTCACTGGAACCTGTACTGCTTTCAAATGACATTCCCAAAACTGGTCCCTGAAGTGCAGTTCCCAAAATGCAATACTCAACTGCCCCCTCACCAATGCTGAATGAAGATTAACATGATGATTTCCTGTGTACTACAAATAATATTCCTATTTATGCATTCCAGATTGCTTCATACACTTCTCTAAGTAAAGCCAGATGAACTTAATGAGCTCTAATTGATTTTGTAAATCTCTAACTTATTTAATAATTTTTAATATGTTATTCCAGCATTTATAGCACCATAACCCTCTGCATTTGTTACTGAAACTGATTACATTAGCAGTGATAGGACAGTGAGACTTTTCAGTGGGAAAAATATCATTAAAAATTTGGGTCTCACAAGTAACATTTTTGGTAGCAACAGTTGATGGTCATGCAGAAGATCCTCTTACTTCTATTATTTTTGTACCTGTTCTGTGAAACATTGAGAAATTTCTTTCTCAAGAGCTGTCAGTGTATCCACTTTCAAAAGCACTAACGTGTTTTAAAATTATATGTTAGACTGTTAAGACTTTTAAGAAATGAACTATGCCTCATAAACCAATCTCTTTTAAAGGAACCCCTAGAAGAGCAAATCAATAAAATTAACATGATTAAGATAACTGAAAAGTTATTGTTGTCAACTGACCTCCTATCAATTATCTTGTGCTCTTGTGGCCTCTGTTGACCAAGTTAATTGACCTTGACGTATGTTGCTTGTTTTCTGAAGCCTCAGCTGCACAGCTTCCCTGTTGACAAAGATGCGGTCACACAAGAACCCTGGCTTTACCATTGCTTCTTGCCTTTTGACATGGACTTTTGTACAAAATAAAACCCTGTGTGGTGTTCCACAGCAGAGCTCATAGGTGAGCACAGCTGGGCTGGTATCTGCTGGTGGGACAAAAGGATGTTTGCCCAGAGCAGCAGACCTTAAGGGTGACTGCATCGGTGACTCTGACACAGTAATGAAAGAAGTTTGCTAATTTGCAATCTAGCTAGTGTTGGCTGATAAACGGATGTGTACTGTAACCTCAGTCTTATCTCTTTCACCAGGTTTACACTGGCGTGACACTGCTGAATTTAGAGAAGCAGTTCCTGATTTACTTCAGGGCAGGGACAGAATCAGGTCTGATTTTTGTAACACAACCGATACAGATAACAGCTCTCACTGGCAACATCTTTGGTATATTTATACAAACATATTTATAGACTTTCCTTTTTTTGTGAGAATATTTTGGATCTTTCCGGTATCCTGCATCAAAAAATATTTCTAAGCTAAACTCAGGACAAATAAATTACAACTCCGGTTTCTTTCGAGTAGGGGAGCCTGCCTAAATCACTGCCACATTCTTCCCATAGTAGTCGCTTAAAATTAATAGCACATGCAGAGGAAAAACTAAACCCTTTGACGTCACTCCTGAAATGAAAACAGCGAAGGCTTCACTCCACCGAGCTGCCAGTGCGGCCGGGGATTGGTTTGTTGGTTTGCTCTCCCGCGCCGGTGGCGGTGACAGCACCTCCCAGCCCAGCCTGGGCTCGCAGCGCAGGCAGGCAGACTGCAGCAACGCTGCTCTACCCCAGCCTGACACTGGCAGAAAAGTGCACACTCTTCCCGAGTCGTTTTGCTTCTTAAGGTGGTTTTATTGGCTGGGTTGGGGGACCTGGGGAGGTTTTATTTTCCTCTTTTTTTTTTTTAATTTTTATTATTATTTTTTTATATTTTTGCTTGCTGTTGTTACTTAATTCTGTTCCTAATCCTGGATGCAGTTATTGGATTCTGCAGTACAAGTCTTCATGAACAAGCTGCACCGCTTAGAGATTTCACGGCATTCAAAGGTCACAGAACTGCCACTATGGTTAAATGTCTTGTTTAATGGTTGAGGTATGTACAGCAAATCTAAAAGAGGCAGCATGATTATTTTTGAAGGGGAACTAAAATTCTGAGGGGGAGAGGGAGATAATACTATTATTTAGTGGAAAAGATTTTTACTGGTGATTGTTACTACAGCAACCGGTTTTTGAATTTCCTCCCTTTTTCTCTTTATTCAAACTAGATGAAAATTTTAACTTGTGTTGATTTAACCATTTGATGGCAAAGGAAGATTGCAGAAAGAATCTGTTATTGTAGTCCTTTCTGACCCTGCTGAGGAAAGTGCGATTCCATTTTCTATATGTTTTTCTACTGCTTTGTGGCAGGAGGGGAGACCTGGGACTTGGCTGGCTTAGATAAAGGGAGAAGAAAGCAGAAACTCATTCTTATCCTGAGGGGACTGCGAGTTTGTCTGAGAGTTAGAGCAGAGAGAGTTGGAAATAAACAGGTCAAGCGAAAAAGAGCATCAGCCTCATTTTTAGGAGTACATGTACCACATAATTTTGTTTTCCTCCATGCTAAGATTGCTTTACTTGCTTTGGGTTCAGAAGTCCAAAATTAAGAAGCAGCCTGCACTTTGACTTATAAGCAGATCCTCAGTGGGAAGGGAGGGAGCTGATTGTCTTGTATCAACACAGTTTTCAGATAGCTTTTGCTACTTAAACAGAGAAAAGTGGAAATTTGCTTGGAAGCTGAAACAGTGTAGCCTGACATCTGTTTGATGGCATATAGGTTCAATTCATATTTCAGCTAGTCATCTGTCTTGAATGAATATTGCAGCATTACAGCGGACAGTGTGTGCTGCAGGAAACAAAAGCAACAGCTAGCATAAAACTAACACTGTTTTCAGGAGTGTGATTCTAAAATATAACAGGAGGAGCCACTTGTCAGAGCTCATGTGTGTGTGTATGAGTGGTCTTAAAATTAATTTCAGCCAACACAGCTGATTTCTATTGTTAATTGGATTGATATACAGATATGTTCCATGACTAGCAATCTTCATATTTTCCCAATTTGTGAAATGAGACTTTTTATGTGTCTGTTTGAGATACTGCTGTAGATATAAACCCTCTGCAATTTGAAAATATTTCAGTTTAACTTTAAAAAATATGTCTGAAAAAGTAATTAAAACAACAAGGAACAGAACATAAGCACACCTACCTCATGCATTGTACCTCAAAGGGTTACAAAAATTAACTACACTAGGCTGAAGCATGCTGGCTTAAGGACTGCAAAAATATTAGCTCTGAAATGCAGAGGATGTGATATGTGCTGTGAATGGACAATTGCTATTCTGCAGTGCCTAGTGGGAAAACAAGGACTTTGTGTATTGCAAACGCATAACTGCAGCTCCTCCATTTCCTCTGCTGTATCTTCACTGATGACTGCAGAAACAAAGAGGCTTGTCACAGATAAACTCTTTAGTGCCCCATCTTTTTGGAGACACTTGAGGATATTTTTTTCATGTCATCCAACAACCCAAAGTCAAGCTCTGTTAGTTGAACTGTTATTCTGTAATCTCCAAGCCATTCTGTCCTCACCAGCCCTCCCCAAAGTCTTACTATATGAACTGCCAGCTGATTTCAAAAAACTAAAGCACTGCTTCTCTAGCCCCAAGTTTAGAAAGGCTAGTATTTGTTAACAATTAATTAGCAAATTTGACTAAAGAGAAGACTCAATCTATAGGCACTGTAGCCTGTTCTGTAAGGAACAACCCTGTAACTACAAGAAGATAAAGAAGTTTCCAAAAGACAATCTCTGAGACATTCGTTTATAACAATTTCCTAGAATTAAATTATTCCCTTCTTTTGATAAACTTTTATAGACACACTTAGTTTTTAAGATCTGTAATATACATTTTGCTGCACCTGTGTTTTATAGCAACTACTACTAGTGATATAGTAAATATGCTAAGCGGACTTCAGCTGAGGAAATGACACTGTTTTTCTACTTTAGTAAGGCAGGCTAAGCTGCAATGTTTTCTCTGAACATTCTCAATTCAGCAAAACAAAAAATACAATCTAAGGTTGGCCTCTCTGCAGTGGATGAAAAGCTTAGTGACATTTGCAGTCATATTGTCTCCAAAAACAAGTCTGTATTGCAGAAGTTTCATGTGATAAGAATGGCTGCTCATTCTGAGTTTATTTCTGTAGGGTGGACAAGAGCTGGCACCAGAGAAGTTCTAGTGATTCCGGCAGAGTAAGGCATACTCTGCTGAGTCTGATCCAGTGTACTGCAGATCACTTTTTTAAATTGAGAGATGTTTAATTCTGTAAACTACTATAAATATATATATATACACCATTATACCAACAGCTGTTTCCTCCCCTTCCTCCCTGTTTATGTACTTTTTCCCTTCTGAAACCCAACCCTTTGCCTGCCCTTACCTCTAGGTAGGTCATTGAAGCAGACTGATTTTCCAGTGTCTTCATTGCAATTATGAAGTGTAATTGAGACATTCAATCATATGTAACTCCTTTTCACTCACCCCTGGTTCTTCTACCAATAGTTAAAGCATATTTTCATGAGAAACAGTCTGAAAATTGATATTTTATGACATATATGTGGCTTTCTTGTAATTTTCCAGTCTCATAGGGAAAAAAACTTCTTTTGTACTTTTAATTTCCTTTATAGGAGCTGTATGAAGCGGAAATGCCAGCTACTAACCGAACCATTATTGTCAATAGACTAAAGCGCTCACCTCTTTATTTAATCATAAGAAATATTCAGGACTTAATCTGTCCTATGATCAAGCTAGATACATGGCCAAAAACTCTTGATGCAGTTGGGCTAACAGAAAAACAAGTCATTTGGGGCAGCTGGGAAGACATCCCATGTAAATGAGCATTCTTAGCAAGTCATTACTGTTCATCTTTTCTTCATTTTTGTGCTTGAAATTATTATAGCACTCCATGTGTTTGTCACAGGGTGAAAGCAAAAGGGGCAGCTGGGGTCCTACCAGCTGCCAGAACAAAATTAAGTGTTTTATAATGAAATGATGGCTCAGTATTTCTGCTCCCACATCCATATTGGGTGGAAGGTGAGATTCTCAATGTTGGAACTACAGCATTCATTTTTCTTGTTCTTCAGCCAGAAAACAGGGTTACCCTTGCAGAGACACCAGTTTTTACACTTTCAGTGAAACATTGGCTTTACATCTAGTGTGAAAATTGCACTTTTCAGTCACAATCGTCAGGATGCGGAACTGATTTCATTTAGAGTTTATATCCTGCGGGCACGGGGACACACAGATACGTAGCCCAAGTGTCCAAAGCAGTTCAGAAATTCCAATGCTTTTTCTTTCTCAGTCAACACAAGGTGCATCTTTTTAGGCATCTAAAGATGATCAACAGTAGCTGAAAAGCTGGGCCACAAAGCTGGACATCACATACGCAATCAGACAAGGGTGACGGGTAACCTTTTCCTGTGATTTCACAGTAAATGAGTGGAAATCAAAAAATGTGTCATCTGATAGTAGTTGGTATTTGTCAGGTCTGAAGGATTAGCTTTCTGTAATTATTAGAGAGAGAAAACGTATTTGTTGTATTTAAAACAATTTTTTGAATGTATAGAAATTTAAAATGCAAAATCAACTTCTGAAAGATTTTTTAGCAAAAATATTTCTTCTGTATCTTGCCTAAAACTGCTTAGAACACTTTTAAATCTTATTTTTACTATTATTCTTACTGCACTAACATTCCAAGAAAATTGCATTAGAAAACAATATTTGAACCTCTGAATTTATCATTTATGTTTTCCTGCAACAGACTGTGGGATTCGGGACATATATTACTAGAGTTCACAGTGTTCAGATCTGGGCTAGTAAAAGCTATCTGTTTTAAAGGCTCCAGTTTTAAGGTAGAATATTAAGAAATCAGACCCAGATCACATGGAAGAGAGAACAGTTTGAGAAGCCAGACTTCAGTGGCAAAATTCTAAGTGAAAAGTTTGGGATAGGGACAATTCTCAAAAAAAACCCCAACTGTAAATTATTTAAGCATTTCTTTTGCACACATTTAATGGTGTGGTATCTGCATTTCATCGATGCTATAATTTTGATATACATTTCTCACTTGTTCTGTTCTTAGTGAAAAATTTATTATGTAAATAGTGTTGAACTGTAGAAATGAAATTAATGAAAGGACCTTATTGAGTTTGATTTTCTTATTCCATTCTTCCTCCCAGTGGGAGATGTGAGGATGGATGAGAACTCAGTTTAGCTACTTATTTAAGCCATATAGTCTCATGGTGGTGTATTATATCCTTCTGCTAGCTTACTGTCCAGCCAAACAAGACATCCAGGTTGCCTGGATGGATAAACATAGCTGATGATCTCTCACTCCTAATAGGTGAGGATGAGCAGTTAGGATTCTCCCAGTCAAAAATAGAGACAAATTTGTTATAGTTTAGCTAAAGAAGAACTGCATGCAGACACAAACAGCAAGATTTATTTTTATTTGAGTAGGTTATTTTAAAAATAAGAAACAAATATTTAGAAGAAGATAGTTGCAGAGGTTTTTTTTTTTTTTTTACTTAGCTGGTAGGTTTATACTAGTTACCCACAAAAATTCCTGGTATGAGAAAACTCACCAACTAATATCTCACTATGGCGTGTGTTAGTGCTGGCAGTGTAAGGTTTTTAAAAGTAGAGCATAGAATCTTCTGTCAAACTAAGTTTGGCTAACTGTCACAGAGGCAGGAAAACATACTTGTGAGGCAACTGCTGTCAGGACCTGTATACAATTTTCTGCATGGTTGTTCACAGTGGAGTGTATGATACTAACCCATCTGGATATAGGAAAGATGTTTTAGAAAGGACAGTCATTATCTTTCCAAGAATAAAGTGGGAGGTAGGCATGTTTTGGCTGAATACACAGCAACTCTGAGATAGCTGACATCTGTAAAAGTGAAATTAAGAAACCTCAGCTTCAACTATAGAACTCCTGGAGGATGATATTGAGCTACTGTGTAATCACTTCTGTTCCCTTTGGAAAGAAGCCCTTTTTTCCTTCTGAAAGGGTCTGTTCTTATTCCCTTTCTTTCCCCCTACCCAAACTTTGTCCCGTAGCACACTTCCTAAAGTGCTTGTGAAGTCTGGCTGAGCCCTGGGGCTTGTCCTAATATGCGGTGGTAGAGCTACCATTAGTTTGCAAGGCCTCATCCCTTGGAAAGAGGGATGATGATTCCTAGGTGGTTGCTGTGCTTTAGAAACGAACACATATTGGCATGAAATGCCTTAGTACTTTCCCAAGCTTTCAGCTGTCATCCAATGGTTGTAGCTATTTTCCCCTTTACGTACGTGATCCTGGTGCAGAATGAGAATTGCGACCCCTGCTCAGACAGCCCCAGAGAACAGTATTCACTTAATGTTTCTGTAGAAGAGCACCTGTTTCCACAAGAAACTAAGGGTGTAGCAGTGCTGTGAGCTTCGCTTATGTATGGAGCTGTACACTGAAGCACACTAAATACAGGTAACACCTTTCCCTCAACTTATCACTTATACTTGGCCTTAAACCTCTGAGAAGGTTAGACAGAGCGAGGACTTGCTGCGTACCAGGCTGCTGGGAAGGAGGAGACCTCACAGAGACACCTAGAGAGAGATGAAAGCAGATGTATGAGGTCTTAATGGATAAAGCACGCTTCTGGCCTTGTGTTAACTGACAACCATGTTGAGACAGGCTACTACTCCTTTCTCTTTCAAATGTTGGGAAATGTCTTGGCTCTGTATTACTTATTCATAGGCATTTCTCTTTTGCGCACTGCCGTAATATCTAAGTGTCTATTAATAACAATGTTCAAGTGGCATCAGAATGGCCATCACAAATTTAATTAGGCAGTGTATCACCAGTTTAATCAATATGGTCATTAGAAGACTGTAAGACAGCCAGGAAAACAATAATTAGTCCTGATTAATAAAGGAGAACTTGCATGCATCAGCAAAGGAGAGGAGGGAGATTTGCCTATTCAAGGCTTGGGAGGACAGTGAGTTGCTTTCTGCTTTAGCAGATCTGAGAACACTATTATTAAAAAACCCTCTGTACATTGAAAATGCCCTTACATTACTAAAGTGGAAAATAATACACTGTAGAGAGAAAACTACTATACTGAAAGTATATTTTCCAAATTCTAAAATTCTGTTATTAAAAAAAAACCCTTCATTTTATTGAACTAACTATAAGTCTCAGCTAGAAAGATACAATTGGAATGTATTTCTTCACCAAGCAAATTCCGCGAGTGCACAGTTGCTTTGTTTTTGTAGCACTGCTTTAAAAAGCAGAAAGACTGAAAGACAAAAAGCAGACTCAAATTGGTGTATCAGAGTGTAAAATGATACAGTTCCACTGAGACTGATAGGACTCCATCAATTTATATCTGTGAAAGATCAGACCCACTGAGCTTTCAGGTCTTATAAGCAGTCATTTTCACTAGCTAGATCAAATTTTAGGCTCATTAGCCTTTTGCCGTACACCTTTCATAGCAGCTTTCCACAACTTTCTCAGGATTGCAGTGCCATCAGACTGCTTTTGATGGCTCCCCAGAAGCTGTGATGCATTCTTTCCATCTCCTTCTAAACCTCCCTTCTCTCCTTCCCTTTCTCACATGAAAAAAAAGAAAACCAAAAAAACCCAGATTTTATTTTAAATCAAACCTCACAGTTAATTTTTATCTTATATGTTAGCACCTGCAAAAGTGTATATATTTTTAATACACAGGGGGATGATCTCATGTGTTTTTTCAGTATAGACCATGATCTGCTTCAATGACACAGCCATGTAAGTAACAATTTTAAAAGATGAAGGATAACAGGGAAATAGTAGTTTTGTTTAGGGACCAACATGTACTGCACTGTATTCCAGGATATTTTTCCTGTAATAAGGCTGTAACATTCTGTCTCTTTGAACCATGAAACTATATCTATAATAATAATATCTACTACCAAAATAGAACCTCTGTAATAGTATGATAACAAAAACCATTGCAACATGAGGATGCTGAATGAAGTTCATGCTACATATTATCATGAGAGCCTACAGAATTGGTCACGCTTTCAAAAAACTTGAAACCACTGTAATCTCTAAGTGAGATGACCAGATTTGAAAAATTGGTGTGCACAACAACTTGCCTGGGTCATGTTGTCACATTCTATCTCAGGCAGAAGTAGCCAACAGCCTATGTTAGTGCTCTCGAGAGGGTAGGGAAGAAAAACCATTCAAGTTTTTTCTCTGCTTGTGTTGGCTTTGCTAGGGATGACTACTACTTCAGTGTCCCCCAAGAGTGGAAATCTGTCTTCATGAGGCCTCGCAGATGGAGCTCGCTGCCCCACGCTGAGTTCCAGCATGAAACTGGAGCTTCTCCACTGCTCAAGTGACATGTGAAGGCTGCTTCAGGCAGATCTCCACCTGTTTTGTCTTGAACCCAAGAAACCTTTCTAATGGGCTTTTTCTCCAAATTGGCACCTCCTCCTGAATGGCTTTTGTTCCAATTCATTGTTGACTTTAAGATGATATATTTATACATTGATTTTAAACCCAGATATATTTTTTTGGGAAAAAAAAAATCTCTTCACTACCACAGAATTCCCACCTTGCTTGTGAGGACTGAAGGGCACAGAGACTTTGCTTTCTTTGGGTGCCTGCTAGTGGGCAGATGTGACTGAAAATCTTGTTCCAAACCAGTGACAATTTTGAAAAATCTGCTTAGATCTTTTTATTCTATAGTGCCTGAATGGAAAGCCCAAAGGTCAGTGAAGCCTTGAATTTCCAATTCTTTCAGCAATGACCTTCTCATGCTCCTCACAATAAACCTAGTACTACTTTTGTTTCGTATTTTGAAAATAAGTGAAAAAAAATAACAGCACTCTATGTTTTAGATATGTCGTAATTATATAGTGCTGAAGAGATTATTTCTTTGCTTTAAGATTTTCTTGTTGTGGTTACAGTTTTTCATCCATGAAACACACTTGCTTTAAAAAGAGGCTTGCACATGCATCACAAACGTATTATTCTTTGTCTCATTTTTCCCCCAAATTTAGCCCTTTAGGACTTCTCCAGCTGAGTAAAGGAGTGTGGGATTCTGTTTGTTTTGAGGTTTTTTGTTGTTGCTTTTAAAAAATATATATACATATATTTGCTTGAACACCATAGGAAACATTATTTTAAATCCAATAATATGGGAAGGGAAGGATTATAATGTTTAAACATGGCAGCTGGTCAGAAAGCCCCTTGAGAGGCAGCCTCACATTCATCTGGACCATGTAATAAGCAACCGTAGTAATGTCTCACTACATTAGAATTTTTAAATTGGTATTCACTGTTTAGTTGGGAAACCTGCAAAGCATCACTTGGCTAATTCTTTTTTACCTTTTAATCATGTTTACTACTAATGTGAACAAGCATGAGCTGAATTCTCTTCTAAGTATTAGTAAAAACTATTTCACATTTCATAAAGGAGTATAGCAAAAAGCATTTAAAGTCAATCTATGTTTGACATTGCAACTTTTTATGATAGCTGATGAAAATTAGATTGCAAATAAACAAACCATACTCTAAAAAAGTATCAAAAGGGCAAGATGCTTGAAACATAGAAAACGGTTCACAGAGAGGTCTCAGTGCTATGTAGCCACCTTTTAATTGTCATCTGTTGACCTTCTACAGCTCTGATTTTTACAGCTCTGAGCTACTTTCTAAATTTCTAGAGACATTTTTTTGAAGGACTGTGTTAAAGGGGCATTTCTTCTTTTTGACTCTCCATTACCCTCATTTTCTCCTGAGAACACTTGTCTAAAAACTACCTTTTCACCACACTGATTTATAGGTTCTGGCACAGGAACTAATGCTGTTTCTCCTAGTAGCAGACATAAAATTAGTCACAACCTGATGTTAACAACTTCTTCATTACCTAAACTGTTTTACACTTTATTAAGTTCAACACAAGCAAATCTAATGCCTTTGAACAAACTAGAGAGTTCTTGTCCATATTTCGAATGTACAAGACAATAATTAATTTATAAAGTCACTATTGTAAGTCCGCCTCTGTGGTAAACTGGGATCTGAACTGCAATACCACTGAATTCTACAGAGAAGTGCCACTTGAGTGCAGCAGAGAGAAAAAATTGTTTTAGCTAATTTACATTTAAAAGTCAAACATGAATAACATTATCAACACAGTTGCTCTTGTGGTTCCTGTTGGGGGATGAGATTCCACATATTCTACCCTTACATTTGACATACTACCAATTTATCTGTGGTGGCAACAAATAATTTTCATTGTAGAGCATGACAGGGTGGTTCTGAGATATAGGATACCTGTAGATTTCAGTGACAAGGAGATCAGGAAAGCTTTTGTGAAGAGTCAGTCCACCACTAGCTGTTTCTACCAAAATCGCCAGTGGTGGTGTAGTTTTCAGCTGGTCCCTTAACCTACCCTCACTGCCTTTCAGAGTCAAATACTGCGGAGCATACAGGTGGTTTGCTCATTAATGTTCCTCTGCATCTTGCCCATGAACCTCAGGCAGTGTTCCTGCAGTCCCTCTGGGCTGGAAGACGAACACATTGGAAAGTCAATCACGTAAAAGGGAATGGCCTTGGTCTTAGCCCAGGCAGGTATGAAATTGAGTCAACCTAAGTTGTAGCATTATCGTGTATGATGTAAGAAGTGGTAAGACATTTTTCATGCTTCATGCTTGCAATGACATTCACTGTTCTAGAAGAGTCTAGTATAAAAGGATTCATTGATGAAAACTATAATTTAGAGAGTGTTTCTGAACATGTCGATGAATAAAGTTGGAGTTTTTTAAAGAGAGGCTTTACAATTATTATTTTTACAAATAGAGGCATAGCAATGAAGTTTTAGTTTGACTTGGTCTCTCCAACACTTTTCCTTTAAATGAAGATTCTTTTCAGGACTAAACTCAGTATTTGCAAAATTGTCCACTTTAAAATGTTTGGGGGAGTTCATTTTGCAACCTGTGCCTTTCTGGAGCACATAATGTTCCTATTGGTTTCACCGTATGTGTGAGATCCTCAGATTGTTTTAAAATCAAAATGTCGAATACATCACTCCAGCCATGCTATGGTAGACTTTAACAAAACAGTGGGCCAGAGTTTTAATGGGTTGGACATTGTAAAACTAGAATAGCTAAAACTGATTATAATTTTATTATAATATTAACATTACAAGTAAAATTAATGCTATTTGTACTTCTCTAGGAGAGGCAGAGTTATCTTCAGGTAACCCTCTACTCTGTAGAAGAAATGGAGGATGCATGCTGGAGCAAATAGTTTACATCCACCACTGTTCAGAAAGCTAAAATAATTTTCTCTAACTCATTAGCATGTGTTTTCTCTTTCCTTAAACTCTTGAGCTTTTGCTTAATGCAGCATTTCCTCTTCTGTCCATATTTTATATTACATTCACAGCAGCCGCTTGCTGCTTCTAAAAACTGCACTTTTTTACTTTTCTCTCTCTCTCTCTTTTTTTTTTTTTTTTTTTTTTTAGGAGAGAGTAGAAAACTGAAGACCAGAAAACTGACTTATTACTACATTTAGGGTTAAAAAACTTTCTATCTAGCTAATTTTTAAAAAAAAAAATCAAAGAAAGAGAATCTTTTGTCTTCTGATAGTGGATCATTACAACTACACTGTCCTGAATTCTGAGCAGGTCCTTACAGGAAGTCAACGCATCATCTTAAGGCAGACTGTAGGCAGGCATAAGGGAAGGGTATATCCTCAGCTATCACGGAACTTCAGAAACTTTTCTGATTAGGACTGATAACAGACTGTAAGGGAGAAAGGCAAGCAGAGATGGTCTCAGAGGCTTTAGATCCCAAATAGGAACATGATCACATGTTGAGACTCATACCAAATGAAATGCTAACCTTGGAAAAATTGTATTGAGTTAAGAGATTATTTAAGGCTATTACTCTATGTTGCAAAGCGTGTTGCTGTACCAGCAGAGTATGAAAGTATTATATGTAACATTATTCAGATCAGTACGACTCATTTAAGTAAGACATCTCCATTGCCCAGAGATAGAAACTCAGGAAACGCAAATGTATTAAAGGCTACTTTTTGGAAATGAGTTCTCTATCTGTGCTTCAATATCTTTTAAGAGTTGGAGATTCAAGCTTTTGTCACTCCAGATTTTCTAACTCAGAAAATTCTCTTTTATTTACTCAGAAATTGTTTAGTGTTTAAATATATTTAGGTCTTCTTTGTATATGAACCTAGTTATTTGACTGCAGAACAGCCAAATGTTTGTGTAAGCAGTTTATGTTGACAGAGTCTTCTACTGTGGACATTTGCCATTTCATAAAATAAATAATTTGTTGTGGGCAATTGCTCTGTATCCTAGGGATATGGAATTCTTCCTAAACTGAGGATGGAATGACTTCAAGCATCTATTTGATTTTTATTTTTTCTTAAATCTATAAAAATTGAGGCTTCAGTTCACCTACTATATGCACACCAACTGCAAACTGTATCTACCTACAGCTGAACCCAAAGCACAGACTCATTTCAGTAGGCAGAGTGCAAACCTTACCTACCCTGCAGCTGTGTTCCCTATGGACACCCCCACAGCAGAGACTGCTCAATTGTCCGGTCCCATAGCTCTGCTAACCATGCACCTTTCCTCAGCATCACTGGCTACATCCAAAGCTGCATGGCTCCAACTAGAATTTCCCTCAGAGAATTTGTCATCTCTCACCTGAAAGCCCTAGCTCTGCTTTCCACGGTGTGGGCAGGGCATGGGCAGAGAGTGAAAGGGTGGAGGAGGAAGAACTGGGGACGGGTGGATGCAGAGAACAATGGAAGAAAGTTGCACTCTGTCTTCCTATCTTAAACATCTGTAACAATGCACCTTCACCCACGCAACACTGACTATAAAATTGCTGATGTTAAATCTATTTCATCACTGTTTCTCCTTCTTTCCATCAAGTCTTGGTCTTTCGATCTCCAGTATTTTTACATTGGCTGCCATAGAAATATTTAATGTATTCAACATCACGATACTCGAGGCTTGAGTCTAGCTTTACACAGATTTCTTTACAATGGTTGACCACGCAATTCAGGTGATATAAATGCTGTCTCCAACAACAGGATAAAGATTGTTTGTATAGCAGACATCTATGTGAAATTTCAAAATGAGCAAATTGAGGATTATCATATTTCTCAACACTTCCGTTTCCAAGTGCAAGATGTGTTTCTTGCAGTTTTTCAAAGAAATCATCAAGTATTTAAAAGAGAATAATTGAGACAACAAATCATATAGAACAGATAGGCCTACCTGCAGTACTGGAAAGTATTGACCCTTGAGGATGTGGAATAAAATAGAAAAAAATCTGAGAAGAGTGTTGGGAACTTAAAGATCTGACTTTTAGAAACAAGAAGCAATGAGGATCATTATTTATTTACTCCAGAACATTTAACCTCACTGGTTCACCCTGTGCCATCTAATTATGTGTAAATATCTGGACCATTCACACATTCATTGATAATGTATTATGGCAGTTTTACTTAATATGTGAAACAAAAATCATGATGGCAGTGCCTCCAAATAATGCATTCCACAACAACAATATGACCACACATTTTTTGTCATATGTAGAATGGTGATTTTAAATACTCTCTGTGTTTTGGATCTCTAATAATGTATTTAATCGTGTGAATATTTTTACATGTAGGAGTGTCTGAATACTGAGCAAATTCCAGTGTCTCTGCAGGTTTTGACAATACCGGTTTAGAGTACCAGCAATTGATTACTCAAGTATTATAAGAGTTATAGAAATTATCTAAAATATTTATTCAATAGTTGTTTTAAAAAACTGACAATATATCTGTGGATTTGAAATATTTGTATACCTTCTAAATTTTATAACAGTATACAAAATTTGAATTATGAATTGTTTGTGACTTATAAAATACAGATGTGGAAAAAAAATAGGATCTAACAGAAACTCACAGTATGAAAGATCAGGTCTATGACTGGATGTTTAACCTGTCAAGGGGTCCTGAAAAACTGCACAGTACAGAAAACTTAGTAGATATACTCCAAATTCCTTTCTTATATGTGCTTGGCTTTGTGGTCATCTTCCATGTATGGAAGAGGGTTATGTATGTTACATAAAGAAAGTAGTATTGTTTCCAGTTTTTGTATTCAGTTTGTAGCTGAGTCTGATTACAAGAAAAATCCTGCTCCCCTCTATTATCATCGTTGCTTTGCCAGTTTATGTGTTTTACATAATTTTTATGTTAATATTCTGGCAACTAATCTCTACTGCATTTTATTTTGAAGGGCCAAACCACCTACCCATTCAAGTCTTCCTGGGATCTACCTCATTCTTAATACCTTCCCTTGCTATCTTTTATTCTGATATAACACGGTTAACATTGCAGTTATGCAGCCTTCACCATATCATCCCAACAAACACTTGTCCATAAATATATGAGTTTGGCAAAATTATCTAATCTTCTTGTCGCAAGCACATCAGCAAATAAGGCTACACCTCTGTCTTGATTCCAGCTTCTTAATCATCCTGAAGAAATCAGTATGAATTTAAAATAAATTTGCCTGCAGGCATCTGAAATTATTGTAGCTAATGAAACAAATTCTAGAAACTGCAGTGGTTGCTTCGCAATTGTCGCTTAGCTGTCACTTGAAATACGTATATTCCTCTCTCACTGTTGCTGTAGTCTTTTTGTGCTTGTGCTAAACCCTCTGATGACATCTTTCCCTTTAAGTAATTGCCCTTTGCATCTTCTTGGCACCAAGTTATTTTCAGCAAGCTGTACTCACAGTGCTGGCAGCTGTCCCAGGGAAGCTGCTCTGCCTCGGTGGCATTTGGTACATTGGAATTCCAGAGTAAGGAATGGGCAAAGGTTACCCTGTGTTTTACATTACTCTCAGAAACATCAAACTAGACTATTAGTGTTTGACAACAAACAATGCACGAGACCTCTAGGCTTTGCAGTCTGTCTCATTCTTTATTTTCTCTGTCCTTGTAGCTCCACTCATACCAGCCACACTGAAATATTACCTGTGTGTTAGTTTTGTAATATCGCCCCTGATAAAAGATACATTTTGACACAGACTAGTTTAAATGCTATGAAGTAGTTTAACTGCTAGGAAACAAACCAAATGCTCAATAAAATTCAGATGTTTGTATTCTCAGACTTTTCCAGGCCTTTGCTATTCTAATATCTTAAGAGACTGATTTCAGCCTGGAAGTCACTCTCACCGACTGTTCCAAAAGTAGACAAGCAGCAGCTTTTTTTGCACAGCCAAACTTGTCATTCTTTGTAAACAGAAATATCCTATCAAGAAGCAACACATATACAGAATAAATATACGTGTATTTCTGTTGCTTAAAAAAAAATAAAAAAAAAAAAAAAAAAAAGAAGGCTACTCAGTTTCCAAAATTTCATTTTCGTAGTGAAGTTCTAATTGTACTTCTCCCTGCTGGAAGTTTAGTCTGCAGACCTGTTTAGCTATGCCTTTCACAGACTTCTGAAGGCTGTTTGTGGATCAAGCGTGCTCCCTGATTTGCTTGCCTTTGGACCATTACTTGATGAGAAGTCTGCCTGGCTGTGCCTCACACTGTAGGTCAGAAGTCACCAAGCATGCCAAGTGGTGCCACTGGTGACCTCTGTTAGCCCTTCCTGGCTATCCCTGGGGACTGTCCTGCTCATGGTATGGGTGACAGGGGTCATCTAATATATCAGGGTATATCACTGCTCTTTTTTAGCAGTGTCTACTTAATATTATTCATAAGTTGTTTGGGTTTTTGTTAGTTTGGTGGGTTTTTTTTTTCCTGGTGGGGCAGGAACTAGCAAGTTAGGGTACTCAGTTGAAGAACGTTGATTGCTGAGTAGCCTCAGAGATCAACGTTCACTAAAATGAGGATGGAGAAAGGAATCAATAAATCAAATGCCAGGGGTGAATACAGAAAAACTGAAGTGGTGCCATTAATTCAGACTGTACTGGTGATTCTTCTTAGGACAAACTCAGTATACATTGACTTGTACTTGATCCTTCAATATTGATCCTTAATACTAATATGTAGAACAACACAGATCACAATATTAATTTTCTCTATTTTAAGTAAAGAAAAAAATTATGCTCCTTTCAATTCAAGACAGTAACTACAAATCAGTTTGTTCTCTAAAATATAAGGTTTTCTAAAAATTGTATGAAACTATCTGTAAGAAGCAAAGATTTAGAGGAAGTACATTAATATAAAAATACTGTAACTTAAAATATATATATCCAGGTCAATACCATGATTAGCTAGGCTAGCCTTCCAGACCCACTTAGAGATCTTCTTATTAAATTTTATAAGTGGATTTGTTACTTAGAACAGAAAGATAATTTAGAATGCAAATGGGAATTTCTACATGAATGAACTGAGCAAAACTCTTGTAAAAATGAGTGTCACTAGGCATAGGTTGAATACTACAAGAAAAAAATCACTGATCCATAACATCTTTTTTCTAATACAACATGTAGAAAGCCTAAAGTGCTGCTTTTCAAGTACAGAATAAAAGGAACATACAAAATCAGATTTCTCCATAACATCTTTTTATCTTTGATTCTCTGTATACATTGAAATCATGTCAAATTAGTTTCCCATAGCTATTCAGGAACACTTTCTCTTAATTCAAACACTAATGTCAGATGGCCACATGACAGTTATCAACAGCTTGCTACAAGAGCCATCTATTTCAAAGCCACAATGTTTCCCTGTAGTATCTGAGTTCTGTGGAGATTGTTTTTGTCTTGCTTCATTTGCTTCATTATCTTTATGATGACGAATTCCATCTTACTGTGAACAAAATATTTTTTTTAATGTAGTGTCCTTTAAGTGAAGGGCGGACTTGAGAACTAGCAGAAAAGGGTATAGATTCCAAGCAATTATTGTCTGAAGGCATATTTGCTACTGAAAATGAGTGAGAACGAAGTTCTAATACATTTGTGATGTTTGTAAATGGTAACAGTAGCACATTCACATTTGAAATTATGAATTCATGTTCCACAGGGTCAGGAAGATATTTTCCATCATGAGCACCAACATGTATGGTATCAATATACAAATAGATAATTTATATCTTTATATTAATAAGTCAGAATTTCCTGTTCCTGGCAATCAGACATCTGATTTGATGTTTTTCTCATCTGCTATTGCTTCTCTTAATGCAACGTTATTTCTCTACTGGACAGCTTAGTTCTGACATACAGAAGGATTTGTCAGATAAACTGATTCTACTCCTGTAATGATCAGTAAAAATCAAATAGAAATAATCTGATCAACACTTTTGTAAACTAGTGAACCTTTCTATTGTGACAAAATGTGGGTGTTTTTTGCACCAAATTTTGTCAAATATGATCTCTAAATTGTTTCATGGTATAACAAAGTCTGGCTTACCTTTAAAATACAAAACTAAAGACAGACCTGCATGAAATACAAGGGAATATTTATTTTCAGTAAATATATTTTCCTATGTTTTTACTTTCTGTTTATTTACTTGCATTACAACTATGCCTGTTTCCCTCTGCCATCTCCATTGTGCTAGCTGCTGTGTAATCAAGGTGCCACACAAACAGAAAAAGACATTGTTTGGTTATTTAATTTGAAACAACAGTCAAGTGTAGCAAATGAAAGGAGAAGCAATGTGAACATATCAGAACAAGATTAGATATTTGCATCGGTTAACTCTTGCATAAGTTGATATCTCAATTTTCGTATGTTAAAATGAGCTAATGAAGTGCTGAACTTCTTCAGATTTCACATTTTCATTGGTGATTTAGATATTATCCTTTATATTTACTTCATAGCAAAAATATGACTGAAATTATTGGTTGTTTTGAGGAATTCAAACTGTGCCTATTAGAAGTTACTCTTTTGGGTGCATGCTTGCTGAGACAGATTGAGTTCTGAGCCCACCTTTGAATCAGTCTTGATTTCATTTAACAAAAACTTTATAGGCCTTCTTAAGACAACTTCTAATGAGATCATTAGAGATTAGCAGTTTATTAAAAATCCACCTTATGAAGCCACATTTGGAGCATTGCATCCAGTTCTGGGCTCTCCAGTATAAGAAAGACATGGAGTTACTGGAGTGAGTCCAGTAATGTACTACAAAGATGAACAAGAACTTGGAGGATCTGTCATGCAGGGAGAGGCTGAGAGAGCTGGGACTGTTTAGCCTGGAAAAAAGAAGACTCAGCAAAGATCTTATCACTGTGTAGAAGTAGGAGATGGAGGGTGTTAGGAAGATTGAGACAGACTATGGACCAAGTGATCTCCAGAGGTCCCTTCCAAACTCAACCATTCTGTGACTCTGAGGAGTAGATATGACACATAAAATCAGTAGAGTGCCAAGCCCTACAGATGTGATGGGACTGCCAGCAGGCACCCGCTGTAAATGTAAATGCCAACAACATAATTTAGAAAGAGGACAGGAGGAACATCCATCTACTAACAAGTTTTCTGTAACAGGGAGGGCCAGGCTGACAAATGATTTCAAGGAAATGTAGAAATTAATATATTCAGTTCCTTAGCAAAACAATGCAGATGATTTAAACATTGTTTCCATTCTTTTTCAGAATATGTTGAGGATCTTCTGTGATATGGCTGTTGCTGTTTTTATTAGTCAAATCAAATTCTGTTTCAGTGCATCTTATTCATTAATTCTCACTCAATAAGGTACTCTTTGGCCACTGGGCATTCTATGTTGTCTGTTCTTTGATATTTTTCTGGCACATCCATTAGTATACTATTAGAGTTCAGAAGAAACATGATAGTAAATGTTTCAAAAATAACATATGCTTTCATTCAGTATTTATGCTTTTAGAAGATGAGTAGGAGCTCCATTTCTTATGATGTTCTAAATAATTTCTACTACAGGTAATTTGAAGGCCTGATTTTGTTTATTTGTATGTATGTATGTGCACATGCCTGGGCATTGCTACTTGTATCTCTTCCAAATACAGTTAAATCCACAGGGAAGCCACATTGTAATTTGCACATCATTTACCTTTACAACTTCTAATTTTTTCGAGCATGTTTGCTGCCTATGTTTGCTAGATTTATTCACAAGGGAGAATATTTCTGAACCCATTGATTAATAGCTTGTATTAGAGGGACAGGGTTATATAAAAGAGAGATAGAGAACCATTGGCTGCATGTGCTCTGCTCTAGTAGCCTACTGCTGCAATTTTTTTTAAATAACTAACCATGAATCATAACTTAGGATTCAGACATTTACAACCCTGAAAACTTTTAGGACTCTTAACCAATAAAAATTGAAGTTTGCTACAAGGCAAAAAGTCCAAATAATTCTCAGTTTAGGAATAAACCTGGAAAACCCAGTATATTGTCTCCATCAACAGATAAAGTGGAAAGCCTGCTTTTATGTGGCAGCCCTGCTTAAAAGTCTACATTTGAAGATGAGAAGCAACACGTCATTCTGTGAAACTGATCTCACACAACACATTCCAGGTCCCTCGTTACAGTTATCTTTAATTAATATTTTAATTAAAGTGTATCAAATTAATGTAATGAACTCAGTAATAAATCTCCTGTGGACCAGCCAGAGCCAGAATATCACAATAACCATGAGGAACTAGCACAATAGGAACCAAAACTCTGTAGAACTTATTAAATCTTCTGACATGTCCCAATCTGCCCTTTTTGATTAGTACATGTGATTTAACTTGATCAAGAAAGGGCAAAGAATCTTTTGACAAGATTATTTTACACTCTGGTAACATGGAGCTCTATATCTATTATCTCAATGTATCTGAGTGGGATTTGTTCTGTTCTCAAGTAAAAATTATTCATCTATTTAGGCAGTTTCTCTTCTATAAGCTGATTCCTATACTGTCCAAATTCCCATTGCTAGGAACCTCTTCATTTGACTTCACTGTAACTAGTCAGCTGAGAAACTTATTACCAACATAAGAAATTGAGAATCTGGATGGAGAACTACAGATAGGTCTGTGGAAATTGTCAACTGGGGACATTCTGACACTTCTGTGTTGTGACATAGTCTTTTTTGTTAACTATACACTAAAAATATACCTACATGCAACACCTGAAGGAAATCACACATCTAGGTGATGAACTGACTGCTGAACTTACTTCCTAATCTTCATTACAAAATATAAATTAATTGCAATTGCCAATTCTTAGCCACCTGTTGGCAATAATTATATTTGGTTAAGTGTTGAACTGAAGTATTTTTTGTTCGTAACATTGCTAGGAGATGCAGCCAATCAGAAGCTGTGAACATGTTTCTTTTCTGTTTAGCAACCAAAATTGGTTCAGCATTCAATATATTGGAAGTGAATGAGTATGTTTCAATCCATATGTTGTCTTTATTTGTATAGTCTACTGAAATTTTAATTTAACATAGACATACATTGGAACCTCATCAGATTAATATCAGCAACAATTGAGATTTTGTTATAAAGTTATATGGCTTACTTACATTTTCTGTCCTAGTTTTTAACAGTGTGTTTTTAGCAACAGAATACTTGAACCTTCCAACTGTGTCTGCATATTCTAGTTACAAAACAATTCATAAATCACAAGGCTGTGTTGTTTGCACAAGGTTCCATGCAAATAGTGTTTTCTGAAACACTCTACAGCTTAGCTGAATGCTGATGAGAAGTGTTTTTCAGTTTGACAAAATCAAAATGTTCTAAATGTGTTGATCAAGCATCTCAACACATGTGTATGACAGAAATTTTTATTCTTCATTTTTCCAGGGTAAATATCAGTTGTTGTAATAACAGTTACAGTAGGCCTGCAGCCATACTAGGTTGAGAAAAGATAATTCAGTGAATATTTGATGTCAGACTTGACACTAACAGTGATAGACTTACTAGTTCTTAATGAGTCAGACTTTTAATACTAGAGCTGTAAAAAGCTTTTAAGTTCTACATATCATATTTGTGGTGCTTGCATGACCGTTTGTGTCATCTTGAGGAATCTAAAATTATACTATGCTTGTAAACTCTTATTTGGCTCCTGGTTAGTTCATTGACACAGGGAAATCTGCTGTGATGAATATACAGTACAGCAGTGTCTCCTTTTTTTGCCTGAGACAAAAGAAGAATATAGTAATGTTACAAAATAGACAAAATCATTCATAACAAGAAAATGCATTTCGTAATTTTCAAGTTAATAATTTTTAGTGCCTTATTGTATGAACTGTTATTATCTCTTTAAAGTTCTTATTCCCAGCCGCAATGTTATTTGTAATTTAAGAGTAGATCCAAAGTCTATTAAAATACAAGGGAAGTCTCTCTTTAATTTCAGTAAACTTTGAATTACAACTGTCGTCTGACTAATTCTCACAGGTTCCTGGAGGGGAAAAAGTACCTATTCAGTGTTTATATTTCTTCATACTAATAGTTGTCATTTGTTAATGATGCATAAATATTGTCATTTACCATATTTGCACAACCTAGTAATAACACTTTATGCTAGACACATCAGTTTAATTTGCCACTTGTGGCTGCATTAACACTGATGTTTGCCATGTAGCATTTATATATTTCCATAAAGAAGTGTAAAGAGTGCCCATGCAAAAACAATGAGCCCTCTACCTGTTGTTTGGGCCCATAAGGTCTCACTGGCTTTTTGTACATTCTTCCTTCAGTCATGTTTCAATATCAGTGTTTACTGGAAGTAAGACTTGCAAAAGGAAAGAAAGAAGGATCTCTACTACTATGTCATAAGTGCTCGGCAGTGTTTGAAGTTTTGCATCTATGTTTATATGCCTTGCCTTAAATAGGAACAAGAGCTTTGCCTTGTAGGGGTTCATGGTCTCACTTTTTAGCACAATTTCTCTTTTTCAGCCTCCTATATTTCTCTGTTTCTGTGTGCTTGAGAGTTCTTTGAGAATGTGCACATTTTGTATACATTTGCTAGCTACTTAATGCTAACAGCAGGGCTGTGTAGCCTGATATATACCCAGACACAATCAAGTATGAGCTAGTACTGTGGATTCTTGCTCTGTATAACAAATACTTCTACATGGCAATCAGTACGTGTCAGCTGTCCATGTTTTCATGTCCTTCATGCTCTTAATAGCTATAATATTTAATAATTTATCCTCTTTTTGGATTTTATGAAAACATTCTCCTGTATTTTTTCTGAGATTTCAATTTGTTTTTCAGTATTGTTACCATCATATTTTTTTGCTGGGCAGGCAAAATTCCTTTGTCTTCCTGGTTTTTATTGTGAAATTGTTGTTCTTCTACTTCTTCTCCCATTTCTTAGCTATGTAAGTAGTCAGTTATCACTCACCTAACCAGGCCTATAGCTTCCTGAGACAGGTTAGATTCAACGTTAAACAGATCAGCTAGTCAGTAGTTTAACGTAACTTGTAAAATCTGAATCAAACTGAATCAGCCAAGGTTCAAGAGGCATAATCTTCATAGATGGCAAATAATCATGCTCACTAAAGCTTGAGCATCGTCTAGTCTGCTTTTCCCAATTTTAAATGCTTGGGACTTAAATTTGCAAATCACTTGTATTATGTGAAAATTTATATGTTAAAAAAAAAAATCCGCGTTGATTTCTACCCTAGAAGAAAATATTTAGATTTCTTAAATGAGTACCCATCAGCTGATTTTGGGCCCTGAGAAAGTAATGAATGTAAATTTATAACCAACTTATAACCAACATTTATAAAACTACTGTATGTCTCATCTTGAAATCCCCATTGGTGCCTATTTGCATCTTTATGAAACAAACTAACAATATGTCAGTAAATTAGGAAGTGTAACTCAGGAGTGCTGTGGGAGCAGCAGTGACAAAATGATGGTTAGTGCTCAGCACCATCACTTACCTGATAAATCTGAGGTCCAGTATGAAAAAAACAGGAGGTTGTAAAGTTAGATTTTTCTCAGAATACAGGTTCACAGGAGAGTGGGGCGGGGGGAGGTGTGTATTTTTTGTTTTAACTGGAGTAAAATGATCATTGTTTTTTTCTTTTTTAAATGCTTCGTAGTGTAGTCTTTGTGGTTTTTTAACAGAGAAAGGAGGACAGATTCCTGCATTTTTAAAGAGAAGAAAAACAAAACAAAACAAAACACCACTAAACTTAAGAAAGAGTGTTTCTATCTGTTATGAAAGTGATTCAGCAAGACAGCAGTATCCAGGTTTCCAACATAGCCAATAGAATAGCTACTCATCTTGCATGGAAATCACCTATTGGTTGACAGTAGGATCAAAAATGTAAGGGGGGCTTGTAATTCCACAAGGGGAACCTAAAAGGGGACATCTTCAGCTCATAATTCTAGTTTTACTAGCTGCAGCTCACAAAGTAACAGCTGCATCTACATTGCAAAATACCTCCCACACATACATACACACACAGTGTTTGCACACAATACATATTTTTTTTCTTTAATGTGTGGGAACAAATTAGAATCTCAGATCTTACTGTAGAGAAAGTGTGTACTGTTTAGTTTAAAGTGGTAAAGATAATACGGCTCCCATAATTTGGTCATGCATGTTGCAAATGGAAGAGATGATCCTGAAAAAAGAACCATTCCAGCAAATTCAGGTAGAGTTTTACTGAAAATGTTGAGTCTACATGATTCTCTTCATAAGTTTGTCTTCTTCCTATGTTGCCTAATGGTATCCATTAATTAGGAAAGAGATGGCATAATCAGAATTGGTTGCTATGACAGAGTACTAATTCTTTTATATTATCGTTTAAAAAATTGTACACAAAAAAAAAGGCAGAATCTGAAAATACTTGTAGCTAAGCTTTGTTATGAACTCAGAAGTGTGGAATATTGTTTGCTGTCTTTGCCATCTGAAGAATTGGTCTAGAAATTTCTCAAGGGAATAGGATTTTCTAACCACCTGATTTTTTAAGCTGGAAACACTTTGTAAATGTATGTTGACATTTTCTCATCAAAGTCATTAGTCAAGTATTTTTCCAAGAATGGCTCCAGTCTAATTCAGTTTTATTTAATTAGTTCATCCATTGCTGCTATCTAAGCATGTAATGACTCTAGAGAATGGTTGGACTTTTCACTCTTTTTAGCTATGGTACTCATCACTGTAGTGTACTTAAAAATCCAGTGCAGAATCATCTCTCACAGACTACTGTGCTTTCACTTCAACTAAATAAATTGTTCTCTTCCTCAAATTTGACAGGGTTTTTCTTTACAATTTTTTGCTGTAGCAATGGGACAAAGTAGTACAGTCTGCAGTGCTTATATGAGAATTCTGTTAATAATGTTTTATTAAAACAGTTTCAATGCTAGTAGGATGTTCCCTAAAGCTCCTCCAGTATGAAATTTCTGAAGAAGTAAAGAAACCTTTTAAGTGAGTGGCAGGCAATGCTTCTTCAGATACCAGGGGAAACATTTCCTTCTTGATTTTATTAATGCTATGTGGCTGTTTTAAGTAGCCTCTAAACAATATCTGTTGTGTATTTAGGCTGAGTACAGCTTTATGAACTCATCCAGTTCAAAGCAGCAGATCAGAGAATGTTACTATTGATTTGCAGGATCCTGGCAAGTATAAATGATTCATGTTCAGTGACACTTGTCCCACCATAGATTGAACAAACAGAATGAAATGTACACCTTTTTAAAGGTACACATTAATGCTTCTGGCAGCCCACTAAGTCAATCAATGTGACTGGCAGGCTTAAATATACATTAAAGGTACTTTGCTCTTGTCTGTTGAAGGGAAATGTTGTCACCTTCACTGTTTGTGACAGAGTAAAGAGGCAGGGTACTTGGACACAGGAATGGAAAGTCAGGTAATGTGGTTTAACCACAACTCTAAGTGACACAGAGAGACTTAGCAATGAGGTAGACATATTATAGCTCTGTAGAAACAAGTTCCTGCTCACAGAACAAGGTGGAATAATCTGGGAACACATGCATTATTCATTGTTCGACTGAGGACAGAGGCATCTTTTCCATTGTAAATCAACCACAGAACTGGAAACAAATTCCTCTGAAAAGGATCTGTGTTAAATATCACTGCATTTTTAGCTGGAAGAGGCATTGGAGAATTTGTTTTGTTTCATAACATCTTAGACTACAACACTTGCTAGAGCTGAGAGCAATGAGAGCTCAGCCTTAGCCATGCTGAATTTGACTGCCATTAACCATGCAGGAGTGCTTCTACTCAAAGAGCATCTGTACTGCCCTGCATGGTGACCTCAGCTGCCTGGGCATTAGTAGGTACTCGGCAATTTTTCGCCATTAATAGGTACCGAACTTTTTTTGGCTAAAAGCTTGGACATCTTCACAACATCATATCAGAAATACAATTCTCTCCTCACCAAAAAGAAGAAAAAAAAAGTCAAAAACCCCCTATATAATTGCCATGCTTTTCTCTATTCATCCACTGAGATCCTAATTCACTTTTTCAGCAGCACAGTCAGGCTATAACTATAAGAAAATCATGTCCTACATGCCACTCAGTCATTTCAAATTAGAAAGAATTAAAATATAGCACAATCCTTGCTTACTTTAAGACTGAAATAACATGTGACAGGAAATAAAGTATCACTAAGGTTTTGAAGAACTTCTTTGTTCAATGTAGCTTTGCATTTAGAAATGGTTTCTCATTGAATGATGTAGCAAAGATGATAGCAAGCAAACAGCTGAAATGTCAACTTCTTGCAGCATGCAGAAGTTTTGTACTCATACTTGGAATTGAAATGGGATTGATTGCATTAGCAGATAATCTTCTCCTAGCAATGATGAAAACTGAGCCTCATTTCCTAAACTGATTTGACAGATGCTCTAAATGTCTTTGATTATGACCAGTTTCTCTATTGGAGAAGGAATGTTTCTTCTTGTCAAAATACCTTCAGAGAGTCATAGGGGGATTTTTTCTTCTGTGAGGGACATTAAGTTATTCAAGGTCCATCTTGTCTTCCTTCCTTTTTCAGCATGTGCTGGGATCTTTAAGAGAGGTGTTTGAGAAGGTGGTCTGAAGCATAAAGTGTGAGTGATATCCAGCACTGTATTTCTATTTTATCTTCTTATGCAGTTCACACATTAATTTTCTAGCCTAGTGCTTAAGGTCTTCCTGAGAACTAGTTGACTGAAGCATAGCTGAGTGAGGCTAAAGTGATGTTGGTGGAGTATAAGCTAAATTCTTGTGATGACAAAAGACAAAAAAAGTCAAAAATAACAAGAAAGTTGAAAGATAAATTATGTTTTCCTAAATATTCTTGAGGTCCTCTAGTTGAATTACTTAGCAACAGAGAAATTAAACACAAATTCTGGGTATATGTTTAGCAGCATAGTTTATGATAATTGTATGATTGATTTCCACTATGTTTTCGGTTTCTTTGCAAAGTTGCCTTTCCCTTAGAATTGCCCTAGGTTTGTTGTTTCTTCTCTGATTCATCATCTTCTACTTTCCAGTGGTTACAGGTAACTGCCAATCGGATTTTCTGAGCAATGCAGGGAGTTCCTCTTTTCTGATTCCTCTTTTCCAATTCTTTTCTAAGAACTACCTCCTCTTTTACTTCCTTTCATTTAGAATTTATGATGATTCTGCAGCAGCCTCAAATTTACCCACATACCTGTTTCCTATTTTCTGTGTCAAATACCAACCTTATCTGCTTTGTTACAGTCAGTACATATTCTTGCTTCTGCGTTGGGGTTTTAATCTCTGTTAGACTGGTATTCTCAAGTTCAACCAATTTCAACATATACTATGGCTAAGCTTTTGACATGGCCCCTTGCATTTGTTTGGCAGCACTTCCCCTTCACATTAATTCTTGTTCACATTTCTTCGGTATCCACTTCCTTGTGAAGAAACTAAATTTGTGAAGAAACTTCATGCTAAATGTTGTTTCATGATCTCAGTATTTTCTTATTTCTCTTCATTTTCTGCATTCTACATCAGTGAGATTTGACGTCCATGTATTTCAGAGTATAATATGCTGATGTTGTGTGTTTGAAGTAGAAGGTGGGAGGTTTCATCTGCTGCTCTTCCAGATCTCTCCAATTTTAGTATCATAGCAGAAAGTTCCTAAAGCTTGGCTTCTAGCAGCCTGTCTCTCAGCTCCGAGTAGTATCAAGATTAGTTCCAGGAAAACATTTCGTTTCCGCAACCATATCAACTTTACTATAGCTTTCTTCAAAGTTGATGACAGAAACAGTTGATAATTACTCGGCCCAGTTTTTTGTGCAACCAGAAATTACTTCAAGATTTGTATTTGCTGACAGTCTCACCTTCTTTCCTTAGAACATGTGTTTCAGAGATGCCAGCAATATAAGTGAAACATGGACTGTAGCAGAGAAAGTGCTTAAGAAGTTGGTTGTACCTTTTCATATCAGGCTTAGCGATTAATTCATTTCTCTCAAGAGACTCATAAATAGGCTGTATTTGTCTGTCTTCTGTTCTGTTGCAGCTGTGTGTTGACAGGAGGGGTGAAAGTTCTGTAAATAAATTGATTTTATGGTGTACTTGTATAGCTGATGCCAGAAATTTCGTGTAAATCCAGAGAATATTTCTTACAGAAAATCATTTCAAGCTTGTATAAATGAACTGACACGGTAAATCCAAACAGTCAAAGCTAAAACAGTGACTTAGCAGGAAGACTTCTTTTCCCCAGAATAAAAAGGGAAGAGATGCCCCTTCCCCCAGACACCAAATTAGGCACCGACTAGGAGTTTGTCACTTTGTGGACATTGGAAGATATTATTAAAGTATAACCAAGGATGGTATTTCGCCTTGGTTTTTTAGAGGTTGTGTTTCCTATCTTAGAATTTGGTAACACGTTAGAGAAAGAGAGGGAAAGGTAATGTTCAGTTCCCACCTAAACTGTATAGTAAAAATAAAGGTAAAGTGATTTCCAAGGACCAAACTGCACTTCAGTACTGAAAAGTGAAACCCCTTCTATAGGAAACCTCCCTTGTGGAGAGAAATGATGATGGACATTGGCATTCTAGTATCTCAGAGAAAAGCATTTTAAATAACAGATCCATCCTAGCCACATTCCTTCTTGCCATGACAAGTTTGGGCAGCCAGTCCAGCCAGAAGGCAGCCAACCTCCTCTCTTGTGGTCGGGTTTGTCGACCATTACTGCATAAATGGATTTGGAGTCCAGTTCAGAAAAAGTGATGGAGGGGAGAGGGGAGTGATAAGCGGGAAAGGGAAGGATTCAACAGAGATCTAGAAGTTTCAAAAGGTATGAAAATCCACTATTTTTCATAATACGGGAATTAGGGAACACGAAATGAACGCGTCAGACAGCAGAGTTAAGCAAAAGGGGGAAGTACTTTTTCACACAATGTGTAGTTAAATCGTGGAACTCATTTCCACAGAATGTTGAGGAGGCCAAAAGTACAAATGAGTTCAAAGAGAGACAAGGCAAATTCATGCTGAATAGATCTATTAAATGCTGCTAAACAAGACGGCCCAGCTGCAACCTGCTCAGGAAATCCCAGTATTGCTGAATTTCAGAAACGGGACATCTACTTACCAGGGGAGATTTATTCTCCCTGTTCTCTGTTTCTTATGGTCTTTACCTCAATATCTGTTGCTGACCATTGTTAAAATAAGTTACAAAGCAGAAGGATCTCTAATGTGATCCAGTTTGGTTTTATTTGTGTTACTTGTGAGCAGAATCTGATTCAGATACTGCTGTACCTTCAGACGCAGACATAGACAGGGATGAACTGCCATGCAAAGCAATCGTAAACTTCAGAGACCCCAAAACAAGCCTGCCCTTCCAGCTTTGTCCTAAACTCCTGTCTAGAGCTATCCTGGTACCATTGTGTGCTGCCCTTAGCTAAACCCAGTGTCTGAGGGAATGTGTTGGGAACAGCTCTTTCCTTTCCTAAAGCCTTTCCTAGTTTAGTTTTTGCAGAGGAAGCCAAGAAGAATATGATAATATCCTACGGCTATTTACATATCTGCTTGGATTGCCACTTTACCTATGTGGCATTGTTTCAAGAATTTTCCTTCTTATTTTTTTTAACAAAAGACTAATTCTTTTAAAAAATCACCTTCTTTTTTATTTTTTTTGTGTGGTCTACATTAACAAAGTGGACAGAAGTAGAAAAAGACAAAGGATCCTGTCTGTGGGCCACGCATAATGTAGTCACTACTTAGTCTAGAGGCAGACTAAGTGATTAGCTGCTAGTTTGCAGGACTTCATATAATGACATGCTATCGTCACTAAATGTTCTAAATGTTCATGTTTATTTCTATAGCTAAATAGTTAATTTACGTAATTAAAAAAACAGACTACTGAAGAAACTTGCAATAGAAATATATCATTTTCACACGACACAACTGCTCACTTACATTTTGATGAAAGATTTTACTGGAAAAGATCAGTTTTCTTTGACTGTTTCTTGTTTTGTTTGGGTTTTGTTGTTGCTGTTGTTGGGTTTTGTTTGTTTGTTTATTTTCTTCTTCATCAGAAAACCAAAACCTAAACCATTTTCTGTCGCAGGTGGGGACCAAACTAGTTTTGGCTCTTCTCAAGGAAATCTTGGGGGAATGCTGTAATTGAACTGTCCAGATACAGTAATCATGGCAAACTCCCACCTTTGTTTGAAGCCTGATTATTTTAGTTAATAAGAACGCTTCAGATGCAGATATATTTAGATCTGGTGTAAGTGGCTGCAATTCCTTGGAGCTCCTTGGAGCCACAGCTGCTTAGAGCAGTTCTGAGCTGGTCAGTGCCCTCCAGCACAGCCCACCTCCATGCCTTCCAAAACCTGATTAACTCTTTGGTCACCAGATTTACAAAGAAGAGACCAGCTAAATAAAGTGTTCGTGCAAAATGAAGTATAGTTATTTTTTTCCAAATAAGAAAAGGAGATAAATTTAACGAGATGTTATTAAGGGTGGCTGATGTTTTCCAATATTTCTTTCAAAATCATGATTTTGGCCAATGATGCTTTTTGTACAAGACTCATTTTAGAAAAAAGATCTTCTATTTTGGGGAAAAAAAAAAAACACACACAAAAAACCCCCCCAAAAATAAAAAAAACCCACACCAAAACAAATAAGCAAACAAAAAACACAAACAAACAAACCCCTGTAAAGATGTTTTTACGTTTTCAAGACTTTATGTCTTTTTTCTAATCTCTTCCCTTTGACACTTTGCTATCTGGAAAAGGCAGGAGAAAAAAGCAAAGTGTGATAAAATATGAAAAATTATTGAAATAATTGTCTCATGTGCACAGTTCTGTTCAGAAGGAGGCAGGAAAAAATAATTTTTCTGTTCATTTAAATTTGTGAAAGAAATACCAATGGCACTTCTTAAAATTATTTTTGTTTGGTTGAGAAATAATTTAGTCTTTTCTCAATAAGTAACATGTAACAAAACAGGTGATAGATCAAAAAATGTAAAACACATCTTGATATGAAATTATTTTCTTAAAAAAATAAATAATTTCAAGACTTCTGTTTGAGGGGGAAGGAATAATTTTAACATATTTGAGTCATCTTTATTTATAATTTATTGGCAGAATAGATGGAAAAGTTAATAGTTTGAAAAGCTCTGGATGTTAGGTTGCTAACACAGCTTGTTTTTCTGTTTATAAATTAACTAGGAAATATTAGATTTTATTTAATCATTTTGATTTTTTAACAGTTCAGCAGATTTGTAAAGTGATGAAACCAAGTGTAACACTTTGTGCTACTGGAGCAGAACCAGAAAGTCAAAGATCCAAAATAGAAATCAGGACCAACTTGTTACAGTTGTTTAACTATCAAATCTTAGTGTGGCACTTTCTGATAAAATTTCTGTAATATCAAAAAAATCCCGGAGATTACAGAAATCACAATTATTTACATATTAAACAAAAGAGAAACATTGATTTTGTTTTTCTTTTTTCCTCAACTTTATTTCTTAAAGAATTCTGTACATTTTTTTGTATTTCTTTATATATTTACCATATATTGTCATATTCAATCTAGCAATGGGATGTTGTATATCTATACAAAATATGGTGTGCATGTGTAATATAGATACTGGCAAATGCGTGCTTGAATATGCCATGCAAATGTGACCCTGAAAATTAGATTTCTTTGTTTATAGGCCTGACTGGATAGCTGTCAGCTGCATTGTGTTTCCACCCTTTTCTGGACTGAAGTTAAGTTGGGTCATTTTGCTATTTTCCCAATTAACAAAGGAATAGTGACACCAAAGAATACTGCTGTTTTGCACAAGAGCTCCAGTTGTTTCTTCTTTTCATTTTTTCCCCTATTGTATTTTATAGATATATTTTGCATTGACTTTTCCACTGCAGACTTGGAGTCTATAAATTTCATTGTTTGTAATTAGAGAAAGTTCTCCATCTATAGATGTTAGCAGGCATAATTATTTACACACAGGCTCTTAAAAAGCAAGTAGTTACATGAAAGACCTCAAATCACTTGGCCTGTTGCAGTCTGGATGATTTTCTCTCATGCCTGTCTAACCTGCCCTTGAATATCTGGTAACAGCATCTACTTCTCACTTCCTTGGAATACTGTTTCCCTGACAGGTCTTTTGACTGCAGAGCACTTGTTCCTGTTTTTACCCTACTTTTCTCAGCTGCTGCCTGCAGTGGGTTTCTGCAGGGAGCCAGTGTCTCCTGACGTCAGGGATTCAGCAGAGATCTGCTGCTATGAACTGCTTTTCTCATTGTGGTTCCATCACATAAAGTAAATTGTTGTTAGATTAATAGAATAAGCATCACTTTATGCCTCTGGTAAGTAGCTATACTCAGCAGCATTATTTTGGTATGCCCAAACAAGATTTTACTGTCATCGTCATAGTGGGCAGGCACATACTTTTGGATACTTCTTCTCTAAAAAATGTTTTGCACAGACCTACCTCCATCCGACACAACTGTGTTGGAATAATGAGAAAAATGGGCAGTCTTACTTGTCTGAAAAATGTTAACATCAGAAATACCTAGAATACACATATTTTTGTTACCACCATCAATTCTTTGTCAGAACGTTCATCACAAAGAAAGGAAGTCTATTGCATCAGACATTTAAAATGGAAAATATACTGGAGCACATCTTCTGGCAAACACTCTAATGTTAAATGGAAAATAAACAGGTTTTTACTATTTCTCAATTTAGGCATTTCAAAATTAACTGCAGAGTTCAATTTTTTTACCATACCAGCTATGCTGCTTGAGGACTTCTGCTATATTTTGACACTTGCTTATTAAGATGCCTAAAAGAAATTCTTAGTAACTCTTTACTAGAATTTTATATTTAGCGGTTGTCTTCTGCACAGAGTTCTTTTTGCATGAAGATTTACAAGTTTTCATTTAAACTGTCTGTGTACCTTTTAATAAGTTTCTACATCAATTTTTTTTTAAGATTGCACTTTACAGTAAACAATCAGTTCCCACATATGAAATGTAAGTACCAAGCCCTCCCCATGTTCTTTCTTTAACGTGGAAACATCGGCTCTCTAGCATACTATTTCTGCTATGAGAAGAAGAAAATAGCCTATGTCAATGTTTGTAGCCAAGAAAAAATGACAGATCAGATTTGAAATTGTATGTTACAACTGCTTCTGCTTGAAACTAGATGGGGTATGCCCAAGCTGTACTACGTTTAGGTGGGAAGTGGATGTGTTGAAATGTTGAATAATTTTTCTGGCAGGCTTTATACTTTCATCTGCAAATATTTGCTACAGAAAATTTTAGAGCTCAAAGTAACATTGGCCAATTTATAACAAACCAAAAGTGTTCTTGTGACAACAAGAGAACAATAGAATTAGAAAACATGAAGGACAGCCTTCTGTGGGAGTAGCTCTTTCTAAGGCAAACCTGGAAACAGTCTTTTTTATAAGGCTATTGGAAACCACTTCCTAGCAAAAGTCTTCTGAAAATATAGTGGGGACAGAACTTATTCCTCTAGATCACCTTTCTGCCTCTGTCATATTTTAGCTATCACAGATCGTCATGACAAAGTGTCGAATAATAATTAATTCTTTTACCAAAACTGAAACTATAACAAGTAATGGGCTTACCTGATACTGATAGACATAATAACCCACTTACAAGTATGCCCTTTTTATTTTACTGTTGGCCTCTATAACCTTTTGGGATTATCTGAGTTTAGAAAATTTTAAAACTGTATGGTATACATCTATTCATATTTAAAATGTATGTAAATGATACAAGTTTTTTCTGTTAAGGCATAATGTTGGAGAATGGATTAGTGTGTGAATGTCAAGTGGATAAAATCTTGGTATGTTTATGTACTGAATATTCAGGGGGATGTTCTGAAAACTGGGTTGTCAGGTATCACTGTTCTTTTTAATTGAATGAATAGGATTTTCTTTAAATTTGATCGCCAGTTTTCAATGCATTCATCTACACCAGTGAGAGTTTTATTAGGGACAATGGGGAAGGTATAATCATAGGACCACAAGTCAAGATTAGGACAGCTATTTTAAAGAGAAGCTGTGGCAGACGAGGTATGTTGTGGTAGTTAAGTCCACAGCCACATGCTATGCAATATCCTGATGATTTGTTTTACAGTGCATCACTCTGGCAATGTGGCCAGCCAGATAAGGAAATCTCTGGTTCTCCTAGATGGGTGAGATCTTGCAAGAAGGAATCTGGAGACTCTGCTAGAGATAGAACACAAGTATCAAATATACAGTACATGTTATTTTATCTGGTGTAGCTTGTTTAAAGATAACACAGGTGCTTTGCCTTCACTGTGTAAATTAATTGTTTATCTTATAACTTTGACTAATAACTAGTCTGGTCATGATCTGAAGCTGTTACACCTATAGTGCAATTTGTTCTTACAAGTTATAAACAAGGCAGTGAAATATACAGCCTAAGCATACTTTAGAGGGTTTTGGAGTGGTGTCATGGGCCTCATACTGCAGTTGAAAACCTAGTTTGGAGATTGGTGATGGCACCATCACAGCTGAAGAGATCAGTTTATTTTAGCAGATGATAACAAATACCTCACTGAGGTGCACTTCGGAGGACAAGGGTGAATGGCTTGGGATTCACCAAAATAATTTCTCCTTTGTAAAGAGTCTATCTCTCAAGGAAAAATTCTTCCTGATGAATTAAAATGTCATGAGATCAATAGTAAACGTAAACTAAAATGCAAACTAAAATATTTTCAGAAATCCATGTGTGATTTCAATGAAAGTTAGCCCCTGTGCCACACTTGTGTGTGTGTGTGTGGTTGCATTTTGATTTTGAATCTTGATGTCCATTTGTGCTTCAGTCCAGACAGAAAAAATAGAATCAGGGTCGAGGCGAAATGTCTTTATCTGTATTTTGCTTCATCTACAAGTAAAAGACAGGTATATGGTAGCAGGCATAAACTCACATGCAAAAAAAAAAAAGATTGACTACATCATAACATGTGGATAGAGATTTGATTCCTGGTCATAAAAAGCTCACTGTAAAATAGTCCAGGCAGTAGCAACAGTACCTAACAGCCTGAACAACAAAAAACCCATATCCATAAGATTTAAAACTGGTATATTTACATCTAGAGGCTAGTGATTTGTCTAATCATATCATGTGTACCATCTTTTTCGTTGACCCAATATGATGTGCATTTCTTCTACATACTGTTGCAGTAAACCGTCAGTGATCAGAAGCCCCTGATGACAAAGCAAATAAGGCTTTTTAAATCTGCAAAGTGTCTTTCATTTAAGATTTGTAGTGTTTGAATATCAATAATTGATAAAGACTGAGAACATTTCTGGGAGAAATAAGCTTCATTCTAAACGTACAGACATGAGGACAGAATCGATAACTAGCAGAGCCCCCTCCTCTTAGACTTAGATGTATATACTGTACTGCCTTTGCTCTTATGTGTTCTGATTATATCTAAATAGTTGCAGCACCACAGCTCCAATTAACATTGCCATCAACTGAATCCAGAAGCAAAATACACATCCATACTTCCATACATATATTTTTTTACATTCTTCCTGTTACCTTAGTTTTAACTTCCCTGTGTCATTAGATGTTTTTTAAATGAAATTAAGAAACATTTAAGTCATAAAGGCAAAGATTCAAACTTGCAGCAATGGCAAACTTGACAATCTTGAAAGTAATGACATTTACTTAAAAAAATAATAATGTTTAAGGTTGCCTCCATCATGGATATTTATTATACAATCTTTAATGGCATTACATACTCTTTGACATTATTTTAGCAAAGATTTGTCATATACTTTATCTCAGCTTTTATAGAAGAAACAAAAATTCTGGGCTAAATTGGAATCTGTATGATCTGCTAGCAGGGCTGGGACCTGTAATGAGTCCGGCTAAAGGTAACACAACTTTTGTCATCTATGCAAAATAGCCACAAAAGTTATATGAAAATATTTACCAAATGTTCTCCCAGCTATTTTGCTTACATTTTAGGGATAAGTTCCAAGTCAATGCTTAAAAGAGAAGGTATTATACAGTCTATGTGTTCTTGCTCTTCCAAGATTGCCTCTCCGTTCTTGACCTGCTTTGTTCTTATTGTGTACAACTTTGATAAGTTGAATCTAATTCTAAACATCTGTTTCTTCCCCCTGTCTTTCTTCGCTCTATTTAAAATCCCTTTATAATGAAGCAAATTAAGTTGTTTCTTCCTTGTCCTCTGCAATATGTTCACTTCTACCTGGATGATTTCTTTATGGACACATATAAACACATTACATCTGAACAACTGACATCTGTGGGGAAAAAGAAAACCTTTATCTACTTATTAATAAGTAGACAAAATTTACATATTCAAGAATACATGTCCTTGAGATGAGCATCTCTTTCACTGCCGTTTGCTAAGAAAACCATGCATGTTGTTTGAAAACATCCCAGAACGCCATGGTAAGAAATTTCCATCAGCAAGAGTCTGACAAGATGTGGGATTTCTGTTGAACTTTATGTTCTAATAAACAAATCTGTGGTGCCAGTAGCCACAGGACAAGAGATTTTCTAAAAAACATTATCATAAAGGGCCTCATGAAACTACTTTTCCATTGTTTAGGCTTTGATGCTGAACAATGGATGAAATGAGCACAGCATAAGGTTGCATCCAACTGAGAAATAATTTTTAAACCTCCAGTGATTTTCACACAGAAAAGAACAAGTGCTGAGAGGGAAGCACTGGTCCTAGCTAGGTCTTGTTTTTTGTGAAATCTCACTGGTGACCAAATGCAGCTTGTTCCTTCCCTATACCTTGCTTGGAACTCCACAACTTTCACTTAACTGTTACTTATTTGTGTTCTTTTCTTTTGATCAATAAATCAGGTCAGCTGAAAGAATGAACAGTCATTACTATGGGAATGAAATTGTTAACTACAATTGCAGAAAAATTACATAGCAGAAGCTTGCAAAGTCTTTGTGGTTTATTCCAACATAACTGCCTCATGGTTATTGGCATATCTCCCAACTTCCAAGATGTTGTTAGCAGCAAACAAAAGTACAGTACAGCGTACAGCTTTATTTTGTGGAGCATCTGTCATGCAAACATATTCTCACATGCTTTACCCAGTAACACATATGCAGTATGGGAAATACAAGTAAAATAATGTTTTAGGAATAACATTTTAGTTTAATTGAAGAGAATTCCTTACAGCATCTTTCCAGAGAATAACAGGGTTGATTCGACAAGCAGGATCAGCTGCTGAATACTTCAAAATATCAGCTCTGGCCATTACTCTACAGTTGGTTTTTGCAAAATTTATTTCATATGGATTGTGCTGCTTATAGGAACTGAGTGTCCATGTATTGTGCAACTGTGCTTTCCCACTATTAATAAACAAACATTCAGGGCTTTTATATTCTAGTGACCTCTTGTTTATTTCTCTCTAAATTATGTATCTATCTGCCCCACCAAACTCTTCCTTAAATCATTTCCCCAAATGTGGCTGCTTAAAAGTTGCTAAGTAGCTGTTAAAATGCCTGTGCTGCCCATAGCTCTAATGACTATTTCTGCCTTCTCTTTGTCGTATACAACAATTTTGCATCAGAATCTTCCCACAGCATGGACGTCTAGCAGAAAAATATCTGAAAGCATTTCAATATGCTAGTAAGAAGGGCTGATTCTCTTCAAATAGTTATTTTGAGGTTTACATAAACCGAGCCAATTACATAAACTGAGACAACAGCACTTCAGGATAGAAAATAGAATATGTAACAAAAATGTCTCTCTTAAACATCACCCTTTTCCTACGCTCATGCACATATATCTCTGTCCAGGATGCATGATGCATCGGCTTGTTCGTTGATCCTGCCTCTGCTGAGAAACTGAATAACCATATTTTTCTATGAGCAGTGAAAGACATTACAACAACATTGCTGCAATATTGCAACCAATACTATATGATATAGTGCTAAGGGCCACTTCTAAGAGCAGTGATTTGGTGTGTGACAGACTGACATCTTCTACCCTCGCAGCCACCAGACCATATGCTGTTTGGAGTTTGGATATGCTCCATATGACCTCTTGAAGTTGTTCTTCTTTGTCCATTGCCATTAAAGATTGAGTGGACCAAAGCTAGAAGTGCAAGTGAGAAGAGTTCTCTTCCTTTATGGTTTGGATATTTGTGTTAGGAAAGGAAAGGCCAAAGGATCTGTGGTCTTTGCTTTCTGAACTGCTTGTATTTATTCATCAATAGCTATTTAATGCAAAATACAGAGCAGATTTGGGAATCTGAACACCAGCCTTTCCTTTCCTGGTGCCATCAGTGCCAAACGTTGTACATTTGCTCTCTTCCAATTGGAAGCCAGTCTCTGTCTCCATACTTCACAATCAGTCCACTTCAGTGGTCCAACTGACTTTGATACCCTTAGCTGGCCATTAACTGCAGTAAAAGAGGGATATCCACATATTTTCATCCCCTTTTGTGACACACTAGGCAGCCACATCGGTTTTGGACAAGGTACATAGGTATATTTAGATACGCCCAAGGCACGGACCTTTCAGGGCACATGTGGGAATGTTTCATTTAAGAACTGGAATGGGCCTTAAGGACTTGAGGTTGAAGTTCTCAAATGAGATACTCCCACCTGAGACAGGCAGGGCTTTTCTGGAAATTATTCCACCTAGTCCAGTAAGCCTACTTATTAAATCACAGCAGGTTTGTGAACAAGCTCTGAAAAGTTACTTTCAGCAAGTTTAATACTTTGTCACCACTGTCATCTCTCAGGAATACCTCTGTTCAAAGCTGGCTCAGCAGATAACTTCTCTTCCCCTTCCAGGTTCAGATAAGTTCTCTCCTTCTCTTCCATGCTCAGGTCTAGAAATCTCTTCTTTTTTGAGGAAGATCCAAGTTTATGTCAGGTTGATGTGCATTTGTCAGCATATCCTCGGACACAGGTAAACTGCTTAGCAACGGTAAGCATCCCCAGAAGAGCACCTTTAAGCAGACAGGATAAGTTGCTGTCAAAAAATTATGGAACAGGGGGTTTGACGATGGCATATTCAAATATCTGAATTTCAGCTGTTCTAACTTGGCACCTTCTGTAAATTGTGGTCTACTGCAATTTCTTCAAAGTGTAAATGACAAGACATGAGTTTCTAGGGCAATTTGTGTTGATTTATACCCAAGTTGGTAAATGATAAAGAGGAGACTGACATAGTGGAGATACAAGAAAAACATATTAAGGAAAGGTTGGAGGATGACAGTATTAGGAGAAAGTATAGCAGACTATACCCAGAGGAGACTGAAGGGAAACCATTCAGAGAGAGCTGGGAAAAGACTGCAACACTGTGGGAAAATAGGAGAAGAAATACAGCCCTGAAAAAGCATGAAAGTATAACATTATATGAAATAACAGCAATATATTTTTTAAAACTATTAAATTAATAGATAAATTATTATAAAGATTAAGGACCTTACTTGCCTCTTCTGCATGTTAAATTTACAAGGTAAATTTAATTGACCTTTTAAATCACAGGTGTGCTGATATAATAGCAAATTGGCTCTAAGCAAGAAGATAATAAGTTAGGCACTACAACCCAGGAACAACCTTAAAAAAATGAGAATGTTTGGGGAAAAATTCTGGACATTTTCAAAATAAAATGTTTACTTCCCCAAAATTCTTTTCTAAGGTCTGTTATGGAAAAATTAAGAAACACTGAAAATAAAATCTTTGCAGCTGAAATATTTTATCTCAATGATTGTGAAAACATTATGGAGCAATGTCTAAAATATTTCTTTTATACTTGAACCGTACAAAATGGTTGTATAAATTGTGAATAAGTTTTTCAAATTAAGTTACTGCATTAAAATATTTTCCACATATTTTCAGCTAAACTTACTGTGATTTCCTTATTCAGACTTAACTATGTTCTAATTACTTCCTACAGCACTTTCAAATATATTTTTTTAGTTCTTTCCCCAGTCTTTCTTCAAGTGCTTATTCATGTATGGATATAGCTAACAAAATACTGTTAGCCAGAGATTTTTCACCTCATTATTTTCTTGTCCAGCTCATCAAGCTCTGATGCTTTGGATGCAGCCATGAGAGATTATTACCTCTACTGCCTGGCAGTACAGAAATCAGAACAATGTCCAATATTTTAGTGAATCCTGATCTGCATCACTAATCTCTTTTCAAGTCGGAGCTTCATGGAACATCTCAGAATTCCCTACCTGCCTTCAAAGGCTTCTACCAAGGCATTTTTTTCCACCTTACAGGTGCTGAGTGATCCTTGTTTCAAAGAATTCTTTGCTGTTTCTGCCTCTTGGATAGGTTTCAAATGGTACATTATGTGTAATTGTTTCACGACCAGTGACTTCCATACTATCTATAGAGGAAGATGAGCATGTCCTAGGAAGTGCTCTGTTTATAATGGCTTTAAGTAATACATTGCTCCTGAATAGCGGTTTTATCCCTGAAACTTCATATTGAAGAAGTCCATGAGCTTCTCAGGCTCTGACAGAATGAAAAAGGCCTGTTTTGTTCTGTTGGTGCATCTTCTGAATCATTCAACACCTCTTTTTCCAGGCAAAACAAAAAACACTAGTTTTTTTTGACAAGACATAGATGATCAGAGCAACAAGACAGCAGTGTCAATACCACTGTAATATCCCACAAGCAGGAGGTAAAACATGAGGGGAAACCTTCAAACCTCCACCTCACTTCTAAAATACTGACTAGTGCAGCAACACTTAACTAGGACTCTGATCTTCTTCCAACATCAGCTGAATGTACTCTGGCACACTGGGAATAGGAAAATTTTTATTAATTTCATCTAACTCTCAAATTCTCAAATTCTATGGTTCTTTATTTTCTGTGCCATGACTTTTGCTTCCTAATGCTGAGGGTTATTCCCTTAGGTTAGGGTCACCACTCATCCCAGGCACTCCCCATCTCTCTGTAAGATATGATTAATAACAGAGTGTTCCTCCTGTTTTGATCTCGTTTCCTCCCAAAATTACTTTGCAGAAAAGTGTGTGAGTTGACAGGGTTTTGCTTTTTCTTTAGGCCTTATCCACTAACACTTCACAAATAAAAATGAAAACTGGAGCTCTGTGATCAGCTTGGAATGGTACATGTATTTTTTTCTCAAGTCTCAAGTTCAAAATGCTATCATGATTTACTCCTTAAATAATTTGCAAATTTCAGTCAGCAAGTCATGAACCTCCATGTCTAAATCAAGATTTTATACTGGAAGGATCTATGTGGGAATTGGGACCACTCTCAGTATCAGGTTCTGCCATTCATTTTCTTGAGTGTTCATGATATTTCCCAAAGCTTTGGACTCAGCTTCTGCTTACCCAAAGATAAGAATGATGATTTAGTCTTGTCAGCATATTTCATTCATAAAAGAATACTTCCTTGGACTGAATTTCAAGAGCTGTGAAGCTTTATATCACTACCTCAGCTCCCATCTCATGTATTTCTGGTCTTGTCCAGAGGTTGATACACACTTCAAGAACTCTTGCGCCTGATCAATAATGAAACCAAAAATCTAGATTCACTCCCTGCATTTCCCTTCACCATTTTCTCTCCAAGATTTCTTGTTTGAACTGAGAGAAGAGGGCTCTCCTTTACTGCACTTGCAGAGTACCTGGCTGTAAAACTGCAGGAAGAATTTTTCAGTATTCTTCTTTACTGATACCATAAGTTTTCTGTATGATTTCATGTCTGTTCCTCCTGCCACACAATTTATCCTCTACAATACTCAGGCTATGTCCCCACTGATATGATGTCCAGTCATTCTCCTATCTCTTCTCAGTGAAGCTGGCCTTTCCAGTGGTTATCTTCTCATGTAGGAAGGTTTGGGAGGTTCAGCCCTGTTTGGCAGACTCTATACATGCCGCATTTTGTAGGAATGAGACTATTCTCCTTTATCATCCCCTTTTCCTCCTTAAAATAGTGTCAAAATTTCATATCATTAAGGATTTCAGCTTGACACTATCCTCACGTTTACAGGTTGGATTGCAAAGCACATGCTGCCTGTTAGGTCAGTCTTCCCTTTTTAAAGGAAAAGCAGTCAAGGAAACATCTTGGATTTGCCTCCAACTGCAAGCTGTAAGGTATTAATAGAAAGTGTCTTCCTGGCTATGCATGAAGGCTGCTTTTACACTTCACTAGTAAAATGCCAGAGCTTAAATGGTGGCCTTGCTTGTGCAATGTCCTCAACTCTGAGGTGTACCAAGCTACTGCCTGGAGCGCTGGTGACACCTTCACCAGCTTTCCTGCCACTGCTGAAGTCTCCAGACACCACACCACCCTTGAAGAACAAACCTTCAGTCTTTATTCATCCTGAGATGTCAAGCACTTCCTTCCACTAAATAGTGATTAATGGAGAACATTGGCTGCACTCTCCAACAGTGAAAATTGTACCTATGAAGTAAGAATTCAAAAGAGGAACCTCCTTATCTTTTTAGCAATGTGTTGTCAATATGTGCATTCACAATCCATGAACTCATCCCCCTCTCTCACTAATCCATACTATTTCTGGAAATATTACAGTTCAAAGAAAGCAAAAGGTAGGGGCAAAGACTGGCACGCCGCATTATCTGCAAAGTAACTGCATCTTTCTCTATGGATACGGTGATTTTTTTGTGTGTTTGTGAGCAACAGTTACAAGAATATGCTTATAGAGAATATACACCAAAGGACAGCAGCTGGGGGCAATTAACCTTTCCCTGCTATTGTATTTTCAGTAGCAGCGAGACATCGCCATGATATACTATTTCTGACCCATGCAGATAAAATTCCCTTTGTTCCATACAAGCTAAGAATACTGAGATTTCTATTTCAGTAATTTAAATTTCCCCAAATTAAAAAGACATCAATAAGCAAACACCTATTTAAGTGCAGATCTATTTCTGAAATTGTCTTTTACTACCTGATAGTAAAAATTTTACTACTTTTTTAAGGCTATATACATTAAGGTTTCCTTTATGCTAAATTTATGCTTCATAATACTTTCGTATTCTTAAAACAAAATTCAGTTTTGAAAATAGATATTCAGTGTATCTTTTATTTTTTTAGACTTTATGGAGCAACCTATTTTTTCATACTTTCAAACTTTTAACAGATATTTCATCTTTATTTATATTCTTTATGCATTCCTCTCATATCATGTTCATTCTATCACATTAATATCTATGCCTTCATAATGGACAGTTCATTCTTTCACATTAATATCTATGCCTTCATTATGGACAGTTCATTCTAACTGTAAATACAAAATAATAACATAGATATCTTTGCAGATTTCCGTAATTACACAAAAGTTTTTATGAACAGTCCACCATCTTAACTTTAAAAACTGTCATACCTCTAGCCAGTAAAAATAATGATTATTCAAGCAGCCTTGATGGTTTTTCAGGGTAGAAGCAGGATGTACATGATGGGTGAGATGGTTAACACGATCACCTAAGAACAGATAAGGAGAAAGTGAGGTAGGTAAATGAAACGCTTTCTAGAGTTTACATCAACTTTTATAGACACTATTTATAGAAAGTCAAACTAAATTCATATTAGCGCAATGCCGTTGATTCAGGGCTGTTAAATCCAGTGTGAATTTAGCATCTCTTTTGTGCCATATTACCTACCATCAACAGTTGGCACCATCCTAAACTCTCAAAGGAGTCATAAATCCTTCTCCTTTGAAGAACTTGGCAGTGAAGGGAGGCTTCTCCCTCTTGGCCCTCGCTGTAACCCTGAGTGTAATTCTACACTGATTTCCACCTTGAATACTTGGCTACAAGGTACTTCTCTCCCACCAGCTACAACGACTTTGGCTTTCACGAGTCTCTGCCAATGGAAATGGTACAGTTAAACAACAGGAGACAGCCATCTCCTGGAGGGTCACCTGGCCACGCTTACTACTTTTAAAGCGCAGAAGTTGTATTGTAACAGCATGTATAACAAGAAAGAACAGAGAAGGCTGCCTAGCTTGAGTACTAATGACATGAGGGAGGAGAGCTCACACCTTCTGGGCTGCACACTTTCAAATTGGATTTGGACGAATCTTACATTCCTGTGCTGATAGAATTTTGCAAGTGCTCAAATGCCAGAAATAGGCTAGATTGTTCTGAGACTTATTGAGCCAAATGGCCTAAATGGGAGATACACAGAGATTACAGCTGCGTGTCCGCCTGCTTAGAGTCTCAGGATTGAAAAGCCAGAGACCAGCTTTCTGCAGTTCCAAGTCTTTCAACGTACTTGAGTCAACGTAGAGAAGCTAAAACAGAGCTTTGAATTATAGGATATTTTTGCTTTCTGGAGGAAATGGTTAAGGCAACTGAATTTTTGTCTTCCAGCTCTCACTGTTCCCCAGGGAGGAGCAGGGTTTGCCGCTGCTTAATAGGCATAGATTTTTCTTGCTAGCCTCTTTCAAAGCTGTCAGACAGAAGTGTGCGGTCAGTGGACCATGATGCCCCTCTAAGACTTCCTCACAGCTGTCTGTAACAGTAGCAATATTGTGCCCTGCTTAAACAGCCACCATTCATGCCAGATGCTCTGGCTTTCCTTGAGTGCTGCAAACCCACAGCAAATTCCTCTGCACGTGTGCATAAATATCACTATAGTAATCACCAGTAAGGATTGTTACAATTCGGATAGGTATTATTTCCCTTAATAGTGCTGTTTTCACACACGTTTCCTAAGCCTTTTCCTTGGGAGCTAAAACCGTCCAGAATCAGCACTGACTGGAAAAACCGTGCCACTCTGTGTGTACAAATGCAGCAGCTATGCCAGGAGGTAAAATGCAGTAGAAAACAGCAGCGACTTGTAAGCTGTCTGTAAACAATAATCTTATACAGGGGCTCTCAATACTGTTTATACCAAGAAAATAATTAATTAATTGCAAGGCTGAGCTACCTAAACGTCTGCAGCCACGGTGCAAAAGCTGGCAGAGGAGTGAACAAAGACGTAGCAATCCAGAGCTCAGCCGCCTGTTCTGTCTCCAACTCAGTGCCTGGCTCGCCTTCCTACTTTTCATGTACCATACAGCGCTCTACAAACATTACTTCGCAAACATTATGTAGGTGGGCCTCACAGCATCTCTGTGAGGTAATTAAACACACAAACCTCACACTGCAAACAGGGAAAGGGAGGCTCAGAACTTGGCTTTCTTGCCAGGCTTAGAGGGAGAAGCAGTCTCACGGTATTTCAGACGGTTTCAGGCGTTTCTTATTAGCTCTTTATTTTAGTAGCTGCAAGGACTGTGCTAATCCATGGGGCTTGATGTGATTCACAGCAGTATAATCTTCAGGTGGGTTTGATCTCGGTTTGTCACTGTGGGCTGCTTTTAATCTGCAGAGAGAAACAGACACTCATAGGGTCCTCCATTTCATCCCTAAATGGACCCCTGAAGTATCCGCTGCAAACAAAACCACCACTGACTCTATTAAAGCGAGACTGCAACAAATACTCAGCTGCAGACGCCTACAGCCGGGTGGGGTAAACCCCATTTTTGGCTATACACGTGCTAATAAATAAAGTAGTGTTAGAAAAAGGCCTGGGATTTGTCAACTATATCATTAAATCGTTTGCAATAACTGGGTGCATTTTTGGCCAGGGCTGACTAGGACTTTTCGAAAGAATTCATGCTATGGTTACAGGAGTTCACACTGGCCAGGGATCCAGTAGCATTTTGATTGCAGTTTTGGAGACTAACAGAATTTAATGTGATGGATGTGAACTGTTCTGTGCCAGTTGGCCTTAAAGAATAGTCCCTGACATCTTTAATTTGCTAGTATAGACAAAGCCTTTATGTACAAACTGGAAAGTTCAGAAAATACTGATGTTTTACTAAAATCTGTGTGAAGAACGATTTTCCAGATAACACTTTTCTCTGATGAAAGCACTAATCAACACCTAAAAACTGATGTAAAAATACTATATAGCAAAGTATTAATTATTTGTGATTGTGAGAGATTTGAAAGTACTTTTCGCAAAAGCGAGGATTAAAATTCCTGTTTCAGGTCCTTGTTCTAAATTCTCTCCACTGTTCTCCAGTTCTTCTGTATTGCAGAGCTGGTGCTATCAATCACTTGTGTTGCTCTTCTGAAGGATGAACTGAAGAACTGAGGCTGTAGCTTATTCATGTGTTCATGTGTAAATTTGCACTTGTTCACGTACATCCTGTGTACTGGGCAAAATATTTTCCTTTCATTTTGAATGATGTATAATGAGGTTTGAAAATATGTTAACCCTTTCTGATTTGCAAGAAAGTGAACATATCTGGTAATTTAAGTGTTCTGGAAGCACAGTTCATCGGATGTGGACAGGTCAATGGGAAGTGTTTCTTTGAAGGTTTGCTGTCTCTCTCTTTTCTCTGGGAGTAAAGCTGCTTTGATGTGATGTTGCGTGGGATAAAGAGTGTTTCTGGCAGACTTTGAAAGTATCAGTGTTTTGGTATGAAGGCTATTGGTGTTCCTTGTTAGTTTTCTCTGCAGGAGGTGAGGTAAGATAGTTCATTTCTTTTTACTAAGTGACAGATATCAGGTCCCCCAGATGTAAGATGTAAGATACAGGTTGCTAGGATTCAAAACTATGGTTAGACAAAATTTTCAGAGGTGGTTAGAAAAAGCCCGAGAGATATACTTTTTATGACTACTGCACTGCGCCTGGTCTAGAGAGCCAAGAACTTTAAAATAACTGTTCTTTATAAAAGAAGCTTTGGGGTTTCACTGTGTTCTGCATTTTTGATAAAGGTTGTTGGAGAACCTCCTAACAGTGTACTTTCCACACTCTCTCTTCTTATGGGTTCTCAAGCAGTCCTTGCACACTCCTGATTTTCCCTTTAAAAATACCATATTAATCCTTTATGTAGCCGTCTGGTGGGTGGAGACACTCATGTCCTGGACACTTGTTGCGAAGGTCAACAGAGTAGACAAGGTTGCGATATTTTGTGTTTGTTTTGTGAAAATGTTCAGGAACAAAATCGTAAAATATTTATTTTATGTATTGTTTCAAGTATTATGCAAAACCAATAAAAGTAAGTTGAAAGAAACATTTCCGATTTTAAATATCAAAGGACAGGAAATTCTCCATCCTTGATTTCCCATTGGGATTATAGCGATTTACTGTTTTGAAATTCCCTGCTTTAGTGTGATATAATGTTTTAAAGGATAAGCCGGATGACATTGAATTTCAGCTTTGTTTGGTTCCAGTCCGACCCTTCATAGTTATCACACCATTGTAAGGTGACATCCGTAAGCTTCCAAAGATATCACAGCCTAAACACTTTTTGATACTGGATTAACATCCTTTCCATGGGAAAGACACATTTTTAATCTTTTTCCAGGCTTCTGTGTTATTACAATAGGCTTTTTTAATCTCTTCTATATAGTCTCCAGATAAAAATAAATGTGCGGTCAAGCAATGTCAAATCTCCATGTTGAGAAGGGAGGTGGGCTTAGGACAGCTCTTTCTCTCATCATGAAATATAACTGTGGGAACACCAGTATACTTCAAAATACTGACAAGGCTGGCCCATGTCATATTTAAAGATGCTGCTGTTAGTGAACACCACCAGAGCAGTTCAGTTGTAGCTAAACAGCTAGGGTCTAGTAGAGGTGAACACACAGCCTTGTATGAAGGGTTACGTCATCACAGTTATGTCCAGAATGCCACGGATGTGTGATGGCTTCAATTTTTGATAGATATTCAGTGATGAACAGGACCTGTTATTTAACTCGTATGTGGTAAAAAAAATGGAAGACAGTAGTTGTGTTCAGTGATGGTGGCTTAGGTGTTAGGTGTAGAAAGGAAAGCTGCCTTCCTGCCCTTCAGAAAGACAGGGTTGAGTCGTGCTTAGGATCTGGGTTAATGGCTGCCACCTGATTTATCTGCTTGTGGGGGAGGCTGAGTGTTGTCCACATCAGTCCCTGGGGCAATTACTGTCTGTGAAGGCTGGAATTTCTAAATGGCACTAGCCCAATGTCAGTAGACCCCTTAGTTCAGCTGGAGCATGATTTCCAGTGGTCTAAGATGGCCGTCTGTCATTTGTAGATAATTTAACAATGCTGGAAACTGAGCTACTCAAAGACCCAACTTCTAACATTATAGGAGTTAGATTTCTGGCAAACTGTTGGGTTTTTTTCATTTATAGAATTTAATACTGCAATCAATGTTTCTTAATGTACTGAGGAAGGAGGCCCCAGTCAGTTGTGAAATACCACACTGAACACAAGAAAAATATTGAAAAACCCACACAATAACTTTGTTATCCCTCTCTTGGATTGCTGTACACCCAGATGGGAAGATTAATCTTACTTAGACATTTTTTCATTTAAGGACTTTTTGTTTGGTGATTATTTCAAAACCAGAAGTTCTTTGGTTTCTGTTTCATGACATTTTACCAAGTCTGATTATTCTGAAATAAGCATTTCATTTGGATAAACCCTTCTATGTTTCCCCTTGAAGGGAAGTCTTGAGAAGGCAGTTTTAATCTCTATCCTCATTCACATTTTTTTTACAAATCCAATCACCTTAATACCAGATGAATGTGTCAATATCAAACACGGAACAGATCATCTGCTATGCAGAGCCGGCGATGCTCGTCCTCTCCATTAGATGTGTCCTCACGGTTCCTGTTGCTGTCAATGTGTGATGCCCACTGATACTCCAGGGATTCATCCAGTGGCTTCCAGATAGGGAGGGAGAAGCAGGGGTGGAGGTGACCAGCTTTAGCTAAAGAATCACTGCTGTACCAGCCAGGATCTTTACTTCCTTTGCAGATCAGAGACAAACAGAACCTCTCAAATGCTCACCAGCGCGTTACCTGTATGTACTGGATTTACTACCCACAGGTGCATAAGGAAAAACCAAATGGTCAGCCAGCACAGGGCTGATTTCATAACTGTGCTCTGAAGTCACTGAGGTGCCTTTCAGAAATCTTGATAGTGTTTCTGATCTAATGTGACACTTGTTTTCAAAATATTTCCCCTGAAAGCTGATTTTTCTGGCCTAAGTTGCTCAGTTGACTTTATGAGGTGAGAGTGCTCATCAGTCTGCACTATTATTTCCTGTATTTACTTATCCATTACTCAACAAGATAAACGTAGTCATACTGTTAATGTAAGAAACAGTACACAGAATTAGAGGCAACTGGAATGTTACTCCCTGCTCTTTCAGTGAGTTGGCGACCTTTAGTAAGTTTGTGTAATCAGTCCTTTCCTCCATTTCCCATCTGTACAGTATCTAACTGTAAAACTTAGCCTGCCTCCAGGGTAATGTTAAATAATATTGTAAAAAATAATTAACATAAAAATGTAAAGAACTAAACCAAAACAAACTAAACAAAATCACAGAGACATCAAACATTTTCCACGTGCAGAGACCTGTTAAAAACTCATTACATTGTTTGTATTTGTCTCAGCATGAGTTCTGCTGCAGTTGCTTCAGTCAGTATGTCAGCATTGCACTGACAGCATTCAAATAATAGAAATGTGTCTGCATCCATGATACAGATGTCTGAGCAACAAGAGTTTAAATCCAAACTCAAACTTCACGTGTTTTCATATGAACAGGAGGTACTTCAAAATCTCTTTTAATTGCACAAGCACATTTCCACTGAAAAACTTGTTTGCACTGAGCAGCATTTTCACCTGGCTTATTAACTAGGATCGTGTGGCATAAAATGAATGGTACCTTTTGGTTTTAAAATAAAGTCAGCCAAGATAGATATAACTTCATTATTTATGTATTATGTAAATTATGTTTCAAAAGAACTTTCGTAAATGCTAGGAAAATAAGCTCAAACAAAGTTTCTAATTACTGCTGTAAAAAACTTCATTGTTCTTTCTTAGTAAAATGATAGGGATGGACCACTGGTGCAGTTTTATCAGTGACATGGGTCAGGTATATTGCAATATATGGGTAACCATGACTCATTTGTGAGGAATGGCAAGTGCCACATGCAAACACTACAGACACCATAATAATGTATTAATGTTTTAAAAAGATAATTTATAATAACAGGTACTTTCAGATTCTGACAAGGAAAGTGCTTCTGCTCCTTTCTCTTGATCGTCGCATTGCACAACTTCTAAACATACCACTGCTTCCCACAAAGTATAATTCACTCAGCAATCTTTAACCCTCAAAATTTATAACTGCATTTTATACTCCATTGTAAGCATTATGTGTTATGTATAAAGGCATATAACAAAATAAAAATAGGAAAACGAGAAACATTCTTTTCCTTACTGCTTTCTCATCTCTTAAAAGCTTAGAGGAAATAACAGGATCTACCCGTAGCTTCAAAAAAGGTGTTCTGTTTACTGTGAAGAAAATGGCATGTTTTCATTTAGTGTTTAGTTTGTACAGTCTCACAGCTGTACTGTGCTATTCACCTTGTACTCCTCCCAAGTGGTCAATTAGTCCTAATAACTATGACCAAAACAGTATTAAAAACATCTTTTTAATTCCTTAAAAAAAAATGCAATAAATCTAGAGTTGTTAAACAGTCCATTCTGGCCTCCCTCTCTAACTAAATGTTCTGTATATTCTACATGTCCTGGTGAGACCATTCACAATTCCATCATTTCTGCTTAACTGCCAGCCACCTTGCTGGCCGTCGTGTGGCCGCTGGGAGAGGATTTCTTCTGTCATGCAAATGTCGCCTCTGACATTCAGGATTAACACTGATTTTAGGGTCCAAATGTACAGCAGGTGTTTACGCTTAGAGTTGGCTAAATCCTTCTAACTTTAATTGATGAAGAGTTGGACATGCAGGCTTTCTCTGTAATCAGGTGGTCTGTATCAATCTCTAGAAATTTCCTCAAGTGAGATTCAAAAAAGTCCACCATAGTTTTAAATATTATGTAGATGTTTATGGTTTGGGAGTTTTATAAAACAGATATTCTACCAAAATGGAGACTTAATTTAAAGAAATCACTAGGTAAGACATTCAGTATCTTGGCAATTGTCTGAAAATATACAGGGAGAACGATTTTTCTTGAAGCCTGTCTTGTAAAAATTGGGAATTCAAGAAAAAACTGAAAAACAACAGATCTTACGAGTTGCTTTTCAATTCCGTCTTTAACGTAAATGCATAATAACAGTCACGCTTAAATAGCACAAGACAAAAACAAACACATCCAAAAATAAAATCTTTTGAAAAGAAAATGCTACGTTGTACACCCATTTTTCCCCCCAGGGAACCAGATAAAGAACAAACTATATATGGCAGATATTAGTCACATTACTTAATTCGCCTACTGCAACAAATTCAGACATATGGTGATAAGGTTGGTAATACACACTGAATAGAAATAATGCCATCCATGTTAGTCAGAATCAAATTGGTTAACACTAAAAATCAAAGTCGTTGTCCGGTTTTGTACAGATGGGTAGGGGATATGTGACAGAAGCTGCACCAGTAGTATGTTCTCCGTGTTGACTTTGGCAGCTAAGAGTGGAAGATATGAGCAAAACCAGGCCAAAAGGCAATGTAATATTATCTCCATGGCAACAAGAGGTTAACCGGTTAACATTTTTTTCTTCTATAGATGAAATACAGTTTTCAGTTTCCCGCCAGAAAAGCAGCATCTAGACACGGCCTTGCCATTTTTGCAGAATACTTGCAGTTTACTACCTACAACAGGAGGACATGTCTGTTCAAGAGAATTTATATTCAGAAGGTAAATCCAGATGAAGGGAGGGAACCACATTCAACCAAATCCTTTTCTAACCTTAATTTAGCTCCCATAAATAGTAGGTGTTGTCTCATACTAGCAATGCCTGAAAGAATAGTAACTATTTCCTTTTTTCTGGTTTCTGTTACAAAGAAAGCTGGTTTAGTACAGAGGCATTCTATGAAATTAATTTTTACTCTGCTTTTTACTAAATATTACCTTTATTTAATGTAGTTATTGTAGTTATCTAAAGTGTGAGGTGCGTGATGTTTTTTCTTGTGCAAAAATATAGCTCTTCATAATCAAGTCTAAAATACTTTCATGTTCCTTAGTGATGAAAACTTATTAAGAAAATGAAGTGTGGCAGGTAAATTTTTTGCAGTAGGGTGACTTAAGAGGTCTTTTACCTTCTGATATGCTCAGGATCTCATTTGGGTTACACATGGAAGTGAATTCTATAATATCATCCCAGACTTGTTTGAACACCTGTTCTAAAAACGGGACTATGAGAGTCGTAGATAGCTATGAAACTATGATGGCTTTATTTTCTCTAGACTGTTGGTTGGCAGCTCAGGAAGACTTTGAGTGCACACCTATGGGGCATTTTGTTTCCATGGAGTCTTTTTGCTGTTCTTTATTCCAGTTGTTTCTGCAGTCTAAAATAAGCCTCTTTAGAATGAGATGCTTTTATAATTTTTGTGTGGGAAATCAAGATTCACATCACTTGAGAAGGCCTTGGGCCTGCAAGAGAAGAAGGAAGCTACCTGGGCAATTAATTCCTTGTGTAAACTCCTATGAGTTTTATCAAAAGTAAAAGAAACATTTGCAGGAGCTTTGTCTTTTCTTTTACTATCTCAAGGACAGGCACAGCTGTAGTCTTAGCTAAGAGATTATAACCAGAGTCTGTTGAGAAGTGAGAGAAAAGAGCAGCTTTGTGCAGCACTTGCCAACAATACACCTGTTTTGAACTGATGCTTTCACATATTAAAACCAAACAAACGAACAAACAAAAACACCACCACACACCTCTAAAGGAAACTATGCTTCTGGGAATTATTTTCAGGGAGAAAATTAGTCTTTTTAGCATTGCTCCAAAAGACTACGACCTTGGAAACTGTAACTAATCTGTCCAAAAAACATGGATTTTCCTGTAGCTGAAATATCTTCATAGTGAATATTGCAGTAGCAATAATATTTCCTGAAAATAATGGCACTTGTATGGCTCCAGATATGTTATTGATCCCACTTTGAAAGTTGTATAAAAAGTATATTAGTATCAATGACTCTTTTAATGCAAAAGATGCTCTTCCCCAATGTTTAATATGACAATTTTTGAAATCAATTTATTTCTTTTCAAAACAACACTTGCTGGTTTTTAGCTCCATATGTTCTGCATGTAGAAACGTGATGTATGCTGGCTGTACTTGAAGTTCTGAAAGTCATTTTTGCAGTGCTAAGGTTACTTAGTTTTTTGGGGGTTTGTTTTTTGGGTTTTTTTAAATTTCTTTTTCCAAGCTTCACGAATATAAGAGCACTTCTAAATGATAGTTATGGCTGTAGAAGCATGTGTTAACTGGCTAAAATACCACTAGAGATGCCCATTTTTACAGTATGTGTTTGGTAACACGCTGGACAGATGCCCACAAAATTTTGCATCAGGCCATTGGTACAGAACAACTGAAGATAGTGCTTATATATTAAGGTTGCTTATGATGGCAAAAGAGTTTAAAAATAAGTACACAGCAAGAGAGCCCAAAATGTTTGGGAAGGATAACTAGAATCAAATTTGGAAGTAAAACTGTAAGCGATTGGTGGTAAGCTCAGGACATACAGTCCCAAGTGAGGTTTTCATGTTGTGACACATTGAAATCATCCAACCAGCTAAAGAAAACAAGTCCTGAGGCTGTTCTTTGGTCGTGTCCTCTTTGCACAGCAGCTGGGCCCAGGTTTCCTTAGGGCATGGTATGACGACAGTGTTGCAGAAAGGATTTTGTTCCTACAAAGTTTTATTTGCAGAGTGAAACACAAAGTTATCTTAGGGAAAGAGCAAGGAGAGAAAGTGAGAAAAGAGAAAGGGAAAAGCTCACTCTTAAGGAGATGACCAATTTTGCAGTCATTGTATGGCTATCCATGAGACCCTACTACCTTCAGACCCATGCAGTGTGTGGGGCACAAGTGAAGAATGATGGAGAAGTAGTTGCCTGCCTTCCGCCTCTAAGTGCTCTGTTTTCACTTCTGCTGAAGCTGTGTACTTCACCAGACCTTCCACAAGTATGTTTTGAGGTGTGTTTGATGACTTCTAACTCCTCCCTGGTTTGTTGGTCCGGTGCTTGTTCCGTTACCTTCATATATTCATGTGAATATTCATGTGTCTATGCCAAAAGGTGAGTGAAAGCAGTGGACTTGTGAACACATTACTTAGTTGTTGGTGTGCCTTTGGCATGGATTGTTCTCACCAACTCCCATTCCTTAAAAATGAAGTCCCGGAAAGGATGAAACAGGACTGACTCGCTGTGTGCTAATGTTTTAGGGAACCAAGAACGCCCAGCTCTTGAGAAGCAAGTAGCCACCGGTGCTTGGTACTGCTCAGAAACTGGTCAGGGAGACAGTCTTAGACAGAAGGAACCCGATGCCTGTGTTGGCTGACAGGAACTTTGTCTTCTTGTCCTTCCTGAGGCTGTGCTTTTGTATGCAAAGCGTACGGTATGCAGTGGGCACACACAAAAAAGTAGGTGCCAAAATTCATCCCATGTTGCTCTGAACAGCCTAAGGAGATGTTTCAGGAGATTTGTTCTCCCACAGACCTTTGATTTGCTTCTTGGAAAGAGTGATGTGTCAGCTGGTACTTCTGAGGCTTTGACCCTTCCTTTGATCCAGTAGATCAGCGGGAAATATGTGAGAAAAACATGTGGTTGCAGTTGAGACCAAAAATTTTCACAAATTAATCCCATATTTTCCTTCCATTAGATATTTCAATAGAAAGTGAAAGTTAAAATGGCAGTAACCATGGAAAGCAGGTAGGAGAACAGCTCCGCTCTGTAACTGAAAGGAAGAGGAAAAAAAATTATGTGGTCCAGAAAACGTTTAAATGCAGAGAACTTTGATGTTTCACATCAGAGCAACAATAAACAGAGACAACAAATTTGCCTTTTCCCTAGAATTGATATTTTCCTCCCATCTTCCCTCCCACTTAGAACTGGTTTTGTGGTGGAAGGATCCATTACGTAATCTACAGATGTTTTACATTCTTTAAAATGTAAACTAGCAAATGAACTGTAATACAGATTTATCCCATGAGAGAAAAAAATTAGTCTGCTCTTTAACATTTGTCGGATGATGGCACCCCCTCAGAACATGTCTACAAGTTGTGCCTCCCCTGTCAATGCACTCAACTGTGACTTATTGCTTATTAAAACCCAGTATTTTTATTACTTAGTAATTCTAGATTTGGCTCCCAGTGCCCCTGTTATAAACACTTAAAAAGAGGGATGCCATATTGAAACACTGACAGATTCTCAGGGGGGCCAAGGCTACTGGAGCCTCCCTAATGAAGTCACACACTGTTAAACTTTTGGGTTTTTTCCTTAATTCAAGAAGAAAACAAAGCAGTTAAGCTGCTCTGTCCATTTTCCAGCAACATCAATCCATTTCAAACCACTCTTAACCATAGTAAATCACAGGTTTGTGAGAAAATGAACTGCCTAAAGGTTCACCTCAGGCTATTTAGCCCACAAACAAGTTGCTGACTACTGGCAACAATGGTTGGCTGGGAATTATTATTCAATTTAGTTGTAATTACTTATTTTGCTGAGTCTTCTGTTCAGACTAGCTGAGGGTCCACAGCATGGTAAATTCTGTAATGAAAAGCATTGCCAAGGTTTGACTGGAGATTGACACTGACAGTGTTGAAATGTTATTTGAGCAACATGTTTTAACTTCCTGGAGGGAAGAGAAACCTCTTTCACTGGGAAAGCTTGGAGAGGGAGGAACTCTCAAAACAAGTCTTCCCAGACATAGCTATTCTACTCTGCAGAAAATCATCCAGATGTTAATAAAACCTGAATTTTCAGTTTAAGTATGCCTCAATTCTGATACTAAATAGGGAAACTGGAAACTTTACCCACGGAATGTGGTATAGTCGCAATGTAATAGTAGTAATTTGAAGAGCAGCAAATGTAGCATTCTGGCTGCTAATAGTATTTTAAAGGCAATCGTCAGTTTACAGATTGCACCACATTTATAAATGGGTGGGCATACACATAATACACACCAGTTCAAGATAAGTGTACTTTTTTGCAGCCCAATTTAGCAGAACACATACCTTGCCAAAAGTAGGTCTAAATTTTCAGGTAAGTGTAAGGTTTTGTCTACAATCAGTACATGAACTCTTAATAAGGTCTGGAGACAAAGGCACTTTTGTAGATCTTGGGCAATTTCATTATCTGAAAGGTTCTAGTGGTCTTTTCTACCGAAGAGGATATCTATATATGCGATTCTCAAGTTGTATTCATTATAAACATGTTTTCATGTAATAAAGTCTAAGTAAAGTTCTTGAAGAATTCAAAGTTGGCAATTCAAGGTCATATGACTAGGGTGAGCTTTTTGCAGTCATTCACTCCAGAGAAAACTGATCAAACGTGGGCCTGTTAAATTTAAAATAAGGTGTGATACAGAGAAAATAAGCTTTTGTCTCTAAATAAATGAAAACTATGGCTTAATTCCTTAGCTATAGGCCAACAAAGGCCATGGGTATAGATTCAGCAAAATGCAGAAGTATCTGACATTTCAGTGCATCTCAAGATTATGCAGAATACTGGTAGGGAACTTCCTTGTTTTACATAAACACTGTTTTAATCACTAACAGATAATATTACAAGGCTTTCAGTTTGGGGTGGTGCTTGTGAAAAGTCTGCAGGCAGGACAGATTACATATGTCAGACTGCTCTGGTAGTTCCTGTACTTTCTTTTGTCCCTGTCAGAGAGGAGAGACAGAACTGGAAATACCACAAGTGTAACAAGACATTGGAAATCTTACAGTTCCTATACTCCGGTATTTCATCAGCATTTGAGATGAATCTACCTTAAATCTCCTTCCAAGCAGCCTGAAGACAAAAAGCATGCGGCCTGACTCCTTGTGAAATATGGCCCTTAATTTTCAGCTATTTATATGAGTGGCCAGTTGTTTTTATAAAAGATTGCTAAAACTTATAGTGTTGCTTTTCACACCAACAAACTTTACCTCTATAAATCCTTAGGCAACTACAGTTATGCTTTTACATACTACAGGACTTTATTCAAGTCCTTTTTAAAGGTGATGTAGAAAGGAACATAATAGGAAAACAGAAATATTAATAACAGTAGCATTTTTTTTCCCTCTGAGATCTGTTTTTTTCCTAGAAGCATAGAAGCTGTTTGCTCTGCCTTAAGTTATTGTAACCGGTTGTGTCTACAAGTGTATCTTTTAACTCTGTTTTCTGAAGGAATGAGAAATTATATGCAGTACTCTGGGGAGGGGGTGGGGGTGAGAAAGGATAGAAAAAACCCTCTTACCAAATGGTGTTGTTATGTAGAATCCACTTATTTCTACTTATTTCTATTGGTAAGAGCAAACCATATTAACATAAGGTTACTTTAAAAAATGAAATCAGATGGATTCTTAAAAAGTATTTGGCATGCAATCAATGTGCAATTAACACGTCTCCTCTATTTGGGGGTACATTAATCCCTGTCACCTCCTGCAAAAACAATATTATCCAATCTTTATTGTTGTGTTTGACTGATCATGTACATCTAGTACCTCATTAATTATTGCAACACTGGAAGAGACATATGTGTTGAACACCATATTCGGGACATGCAGACCAGAACAAAGTAAAGAAGACAATGAATATGGTTCCTACTCCAATAATTTTTTAACTGACTAAGCTGGCTTTTAAACTTGGTTGTCTGCAGCTTAAAAGGTCAAAATTGTGCATGTTCAAATTTCGTGCCAGAAAAACTCTTATTATATTTTTACACACTATACACTCTGAAATTATTAAAATTGTTAAATGTTAATTATATGCATTTAATAAGCAGAAAATTACCATGCCACTTACTGCAATTCTCATGACAAACTTTCAGACCATTACTTGCTGAATTTTGTCATAGGTAAGAATTTAGCCCTATTTATTTCAATTACTTGATTTGTATTTCTCTTCTTAGAATGTGTAATGCTTTAATTTACCATACAGATAGACATTGAATAGAATGACTTCAAAAACATTTTTTCCATAGATGAAGTTTTCTCCACAACACAAAAGAAAAACACTAAGGGCATATTCTGTCTGGTGTATATACACCCTGTTTATTGCTACATATCTCAAATCCTCAAATGCAGGTGGTGTGAGCCCAGGCATGCTGGAAATGGAAACCCAACCTATGAATGATCATGTAATACTGGAGAAGTAATATGAGATGCATTACTGCATTAGTACAACTGACTAGAGAAGATTTTTCCATCCACTCTCTGCATGACCTTTTTTTTTTTTTTTTTTGCCAGTTGTGCCCTGCTTTTCTGGAGTTTTGGTTACATTGTTTTGGCACAGGGGCCCTTGCAGGAGACTTCCTATTCTCCTATGTACTCCTCATGGTATCTTGCAAAGAAGTCGTGTTGCCTGAGAGCACCCTCCTTCAGCAGAGTCTTTTGCTATGGAGGATGGTGCCTGTGTAATACGGTATTTGTCTTTTCCAACAGGTGGTACTGGGCCATCACAGCTAACAAGGGTGGCTTCGAGCTGTCCAGTTTACTTATTAAAGGACCTGACTTGATGTCACATTTCTTCTGAATATCATGTCCTTTCATCCTTATTCTCTAACAGCAACTCTCTTTTTTTTTTTTTTTAAAGCTACACTTTCAGCTGCTCTGTGATTCAGTTTCTTTTTCCATGGGGGACTGGTAAGTCCCATTCTAGTTCACTACTTTTCAGCTTGTGCAATAGACTTAACATCGTGGCATGCATCCAATCTCAAAAAAGGGAGTTGAGAACAGATAATATATTAATTTATTTTCTTATATAAATACAAATACTTTCTCACATGTATAATGAATTGCAGGCTACAATCCTAAGTGGAAAGACATACATATTACTGAAAATATCATTAACTAAAAGCAACTATACTTTCCTCTTCTCCAGAAAGAGAAGAAATCCCATAGTCTAGTTCAGAATTCAGTGATTCAAGAGATATGAAGGTATAATGAAGATTTGGAGGGGTGACTTTTCCTTGTATTTACCCGCTTCTTTGTTAAATCTGACCACTTCTGAACACAGCAGTGTGTAAAGATTTTTAAACAGCAAATCTTCTCTCACTTCGGAGGAAGTGAAAACCTGTGGCATTATTTTCAGCCGGGCTGCCTCTGTAAACTCACCAGCCCAACATCCAGGACTACATATGGCAGAGGCAGTCTAGTAGTACTGTAGTTGTCCTAACCATGAAGCCCAAACTGAGATTTAAAATATCCCAAACTCAGGGATCATTTAGATCCAAGAATAAGATTTATCAGATTTTTAGAATGAAACCTTGGAACTTCAATGAGCTTCAAATATAGATCAGCACTGTGAATCCAACCTCATCACAGATTTCAAGAAATTACGTTCAGAGGCAACTCTCCTGTTTGAGTTCATTGCTCTTCCTAACTGGATAACGTATTTGGTCTTTACACCTCACCATTTAGACTCTTGCTTCTCTAAAATGGGAACAGAAAACTGATACCTTCTTCCAGACCTGACTCCTATGAATACAGCCAGTGCTGCTTAGAAGCAGCAGCTTCTAGAGGCTCTGCAGCCAGTCTTTAAAAGAGATGTCATATTTCTCTCTCAGCTTCTCCAACAGACGTATATGGTGATCTACACACATGCAAGAGATCTGCATACGTGCAGCAGATATGTCCAGGGTTATTCTTTCTCTTCTCTGTGCCTTTTGACTGGTTGAAACTAAAAAGTAGAATAACCAGCATCTAATGTGAAATTCCTATCCCTGCTCTCTGATCGGTCCACTACTGACTCTGTAGCCAACTTAGAAAATTTCAGAAGAGAATGAACAGCTGCTTTGGAACTAGTTAGGAAATTGATTGGGACCAGAGAGACTCCTGGCCTCATCTCTCAGTATCAGCCCTGATATCCAAGCAGGCAGAACAAACCCAAACCGGAAAGGGAAGTAAGACAGGCCGAGAAAAGGACAGGAGAAGGTTATCCAGCTCTGGCAAGAATTCATAGCAGTGGTGGCAAAGTCTCAGTTTAATCCTAAAGATTAAATCCTGAAGTCATTCCTTACTTCTTGTTCATAGAAAACATTTGCTGACAGCAAAAATGCCCAAAACAACTCTATTTATTGGATAAGCAAAAATGAGTCCCTGCTGCAATTCTATGCCACTTTACACATCCAGGATCTAACTTAGTCTTTTTCAGATGCTCTGAGCATTGATGTGCACCTACAAGCTCTTACTGGCATCAGAAATTAAATTGCTGCAGAAGCTTTGTCTCCTGGTGTTTTCAGCTGCACTGGTAGTAGTGAAGAATCTCCGAGGCTGACTGCTGTAGCATGATTGCAGCCAGTTCGGTGTGTTGCAGGGGTTAAGTGAAACCAGAAAAGGCTATGAACTTGTGTACAGTTATCTGAATCTTACTTGCAAAGTTTTCAAAGTTCATCCATCATCCTAATGGATCCCGTGGGATGTTGATGGATTCTGGAGAACATTAGCCAATTTCATAGCACTAGGACTGGTGAGTATTGTTAGATATTGTAAGACATCACTTGCCAGCTTGAAATGTGATATTTATATAAATATGTCTGGAACATACAATACCTCTGAGGGACTAAATAAAAAATGACCAAAGATTTTCAAAGAGCAGCAAAAATTCAGGGGTGAGGCGGGCAGTGAATTTTGGCATGCTTTCTTTCATCTGTGTTTGTCTAAGTATACTTATGGTCATAAAGAATAAGCTGGGAGATTTTGTGAAAAGAATGCCCATATCTTAACATTCTTCCTATAGCAAATTTCTGTGTCTCTTGACAGGGACCTGGTATGAGACCATTAGTAAAATTAACTTTGAAATACTAGGTGATGTTTTTCTTTTGCAATCTTTCAGTATTATGTACTCCCACCTAGGAAGGTTAATAAAAGCGCCTGTTTGCTCTTTTTAGATGTACTGATATATTTAAAGACTCTGTGTGGGAGATGGGCTTTTGTTTGTTTGTTTGTGTTTATTCCGTATGAGGGAGGTGAAGGCTTTTTTAAAAATAGTGAGTTCCAAACGTGTTGTTCATTTATGAAACTGTTGCTGTGTTTCATCTTCTTTGAAGCTCTGAGGTTTTTTATTTACCTGATTCTTTACAGGTTTCAATATTTGCTACAAATGTGACTTCTATTAAAAAAAAAGTACTAACTGCTTCATCTTACATAGAGAGAAAGCCCTAGGTGCTAAAGAGGGGAAACTGCACAAAAAAGAGAGAGAAAGGAAGAGGAAGGTAAATGGAGAGCACTCAGTGATTTTTCCAAACTTGAACCACTGTACTTTTATTCCCATTTGGTCATAGATACCAAAAACATAAATATGTAGATAAGGAAGTACAGACCACTTTTACCTATAAAATATGAGGCTATCTTTAAGCTCCTATCATGAGCTCTGAGTGTGGTGATACAAAATTGAATCTTTTTTGTAGCACCTGAAGCAACCACTACTGAAGTGAGTGGGATCTGCGCACTTAACTGACTTTAATCAGAGCTAGATCAGACCCATGAGCCACATCAATTATGTTTCTCCTGGCAATTAAACCGACATGCCTGCCTGCATAAAGGACTCAAAAAAGATGTCTTATCTTTAAAAACAACCCAACACTTGTGTACTCTGATATTAACTCTAATGATGTTCCTTCACTGGGGTTGTATAGGGACAGAACATCATCCCTGATAATCATAGAATCATAGAATCATAGAATGTCCTGAATTGGAAGGGACCCACAAGGATCATCGAGTCCAACTCCTGTCCCTGCACAGGACAACCCCACAGGTCACACCATGTGTCTGAGGGCCTTGTCCAGTCTCTTCTTGAACACTGTCAGGCTTGGGGCCGTGACACCTCCCTGGGGAGCCTGTTCCAGTGTCCACCACCCTCTGGGGAAAGAACCTTTTCCTAATGTCCAACCTGAACCTTCATGACACATCTTCCTTATCTGTATGTGTGAATATTATTTTTCATTAACAAAATATGTTAGCACAGAGACAAATTACTCGCACTTCACAAAAAAGAATTTTACTCATATGGAGAGTTCAAAATTTGTGAAATCCCAGCTTTCCTTAATAAGTATTTAAGAGTTGTGGAGTTTTTTTAAATAAGTGCATTTTACAGAAATACAAATTGTTGGATCAGCATAGCTTTTTGCTTTGTTTTCAACTGAATCATTTCACAGATCCTGTTTAGGGTACAGCCAAGTGACAACTAAATCACACAGAATCACACAGAATGTTAGGGATTGGAAGAGACCTCAAAAGATCATCTAGTCCAATCCTCCTGCCAGAGCAGGAATACTACTCTCCAGTATACTGCTCAGTATACTGGAGAGGGCCACAATGTCTACCAGTGGTAAATGAGGCCTGTACAATTGGGTCTGATGCTAACAAATAGTAACATGGATCAAGCAGCAGCTTAAGCCATAGATACAAAGGTGATAAGTGTTATCTTTAATTTTTCTTGGTGAGGATACAGTGTTGACCCATCATCGTACATTAGCAATGTCAATTCTTTCTCACACTCTGGCTACTTGAAAATCTTTTGATTCTGACATTTTTACACTGTGTGTTTTAACATCTCCCATTCCAAAACATAAACAGAGGTATCTAAGGACAAGGACAGGGACCTTATCACAGTGTCTTTAATTAAATATCTTTTTTTTTTTTTTTTTTCAGAGGTGCGGAGAAATCTCATTTGATAGTCCTGACCAGAATGCCAAATGTGTTCGCATGCTAGGTAAGGGTAAGAGTCTTTCCCCCTTTTGATACAAGAAATGTGTGGAAGTATGTTTAACTGTGGATTTCTTCTCAAAAAGGACGTGACAATGGCCATGATGATTCACAATGACGTTTACATAGCTCATCCACATGTATTCCTCATTAATACATTCTTTATGGTGAATTTTCAGTTATTGAAACAGTGTGTGTGTATATATATATGTATATATCCCTGTAGTGCCCATCTGCACAGATGAAAATACAGCTGTACCAACACTGTAATTGTAACCTCAGATGTACTCAAGTCCAGGATTCATATTCAAAAGCTGTAAATCTGTACTTTGAAAGAGAGTATTAAGTTCACAAATATGTATCAAAAGCCTCTAGGTCAGACCTTCAGCTGCATCAATCAGCAAAATTTCAGTCACTGTGATTTTACAGATTTGCACTGGTTTAGCACTTTGCCCATCATTTGTAAAAAATAATATTACATAGAACTGTCTCTACTTGGGAAACAATACAGGAATGTTCTGCTATGTTTCATTAATTTCTGTGACCAATTTCATTGTGTTTGCCTGTTTCATCTACAGTCCCAGTACTGAAACACTAACAGCACCACTAGTATCACAGTGAAAAATAGCGAGTAAGTGTCCAAAAACCTAAAAGATAACGTCGACTCAGAAAAAAAAAATGAAATCACTGAACAGTGGCAGGATTAGGCTTTAAATTCTGAAGACTTTTCACCTGCCAGGGTTGAGATAAATGTATGCTGTGAATTAGAGCATTGTATCTAATAACATGAAGACAGAAATAGTCACCATTTTAAAAACTGCAACTGGCAACGTCTAGGAACTTAATTCCCAGCTGGGTGCATAACTGTGTTCTGTAATAACAGATTATGTGGTTAGTTGTTTATATTCATTAAATCTTATTGTCACAATAGACTATAATTGCTGCAGAGGAAATCTGTCATGCTTATAGTGCACAGATCCTAACAGATGAACAGACACAATGGGCCATAATGATCTGTTACATCAATGATCCATGGTTAGAGGTTCTTAATGGAACCAGCTGACAGAAAAGATACACTTGTGATCCTTTATCATGCCAATTATAATCTACAGCCTAAATACCATTGAGTTTGTAATACTCGAGTTCCAAGGAAGTTATATCCATGCAAATATTATTATCCATTAGGGGAAAAAAAGGGGGGTGGGAGAGGGAAGAACGAAAAAATGACCTGAAGATGAGTCTTCTGCATGGATTGGTTCATCATTTGGTTTGGCATTTTATAACAAGTAAATCCAAAATTGGGAGTTTAGTATCATCCTTAATGTAAATGATTCTTTAGAAGGAGTGAGCAGAAAAAGATCTTGTTTCCATTACAGATATTCTTATCGATATCTTGTAGCATATGCGTGTGCAAGAATGAGAACATAGGCTGTGCTCTGTAAGGAAACTGCTGGGAGTGTAAAAATTACTCCAACGGGACATGCCAAAGGTGTGACTGTGTCTCAGAGTATTTAAAAATATTCCGCCTGCTATTATTATTCCTCAGTAGCTCTAACAAATTAAGGACTCTACTGTCACATATAATATAGGATATTACATTTCACGCCAAAGTATCTCAGATCATGTACAGAGTTGAGATTATTCTAAGCACAAGTAGATATCCCACAACTGGCTCTGTAAGTGGTATGGGAAGTAGAAAATAGCATTGTACAGTTGCTCTGAGGGCAACTACTCGAGACAAACTCCTCTGTGTTGATTTATCACCGAACTGCATGTGATTTTGCTAGTGCTATAAAGCCAGAGGGTGTCAATTCTGGTACCTCTCCTTTCATACTGGACTCTGTGCAAAAGAGCAGAAGCCAGAAATTGTGCAACTTAAAAGGTCTAAGACTTTGTGCTGAATGCATCATGTAGTGTCCAGTTTCAGATTTTACAAGGGAATTGAATTTCCAAGAGAACAAAACACAAAGTTTGTCACTGATCAATGCAAAGCTGACATCATAACGTCTGTGGGTGTAGCTAATGGACAAAGCACAATGTACCTTCAGAGAAGAACATCTTTCTTGACTGTGTGGTCTTTGAAATATGCCGAAAACAGCCATGCTGTCATTTACTATAACAGTGACACAGTGCTGACAGAAATCTAGAGGGCAAGTCCAGGCGACTGCAAGAGGATAATTACTTAGTAAAAAAAGAAACACAGGAGCATGGAGTACTGACTGTATTTCTTCAGGGATCTTTGATGCAAGACCAGTCTGTACTTGGAACTGTACATTATCGAGCAATACTCTAAAAGGGTAACAGTTGGTTTTCTCAGAAAAGGATCTATATCTGGGTTATACTACTGGTTCCGGGTTAGCTTCAAATTTAAAGGCTTTTAGGGGTAGTGCTCGGTTTGCTACTGTGAGCCCATGTCCCTTGAGGTAACATGGATTATATGGATGAAGTCCTTTCTCTATTAAGGTCGAGGAAGAGAGCTTTGCAATGAAAATCTTATTCTATTCCTATCTTCTTGATAGAAAACAAGATGCCTAAACATTAACAATGGCTATAGTGAAAATAGGTAACTTTTCAATGGACTGACTAGATTATCACTCAACCTGAGGTTAAGAGCAAGAAAATCAGTTTAATGCCTTGTCTTTCATCGTAGGAGTGATGGATATTTATAATCCAAGTGTGAAAAATAACTCGAACAACTAAATTAAGTGGCCACTTAGCAGTGCTTCCTAAGGATATAATAGATAATAACTATGTGCTCTGCCCAAGATTTGCTTAGCATCAGTGTCATTATGTGTACGCAAGTTCTTCTTATGCTTTCTATTGTGCTTGTTTCTTTACACTTCTGTAATGTGATACTAGTTAAAGCAATAAAACTTTTGTAACAGTTACAGAAGAAAGTTGGTCAATGGGTCACCTTAGCATTCTGAAGACCAATGTTCAAATCCTAAATCTATTGCAGATTTCTTGAGCCTGGCATTGGCTAAGGCTTTAAAAACCCTTGCACATCCATTGGCCTTTGAAAAATGGGAGAAGTGCTTCCTCACTTCTTAGGAACAAGGATAAATGTATAAGTACAATGAGAAGCTGAAGTACTATAGTAATGCGGGTCACACAGATACCATACTGTCAATAAAAGCAAGTTGTCAGAGGTTTCCCTTGAATCTCCGAGTGTCTCTAGAGCCACCAGTAGCTCATCAGCATTTCCAGTGCTGCACTGTTCTGCTTAAATTGGCACCGTTATCAAGTTAGTGAGGGCACTCAACCGCAACAAAATTGCTCGATAATGCTGAAATGAGTGTCGAAAAGCTTTCACTTTATGCTACATTCTGGAAGTTAGAACTCTGGGCTCCTCATGCCCTTTACTTATAATGATTTTGAGTTAAAAAAATGATAGCTGGCACAGAAACTGAGCAGATAGCAAGGTACTCACTATGTAGTTATTAGTCCAGATATTCATATTATAAGGGCAGAAGGGAACTACCCCTCTCCCTAGAGCATCCACTGCTATTTTCAATGGCACAACCTGTGGTTAATTCTTCCCATACGTAGACAGACATATTCTGGGCTCAGACATGACACAGTGTCATATCATGCATAGATAATTGGGTTGGTTTGCTGTGAAAATTGCTAGTTGGATGGCTAAGCTAATTAGCTCTGCTGGAAAGAATTGCATACTAGCTTGGATGAGTCCAAAGGTAACCGGTTCTTACCTCGTAACTAGTCCGTCTAAAGCTAACTCAGTAACTTCTACGTGGAAGAACACTGAGTTTTATTAATTTATCCCCAAAAGAATAATGTTCCCGTATCAGGCTCTAGGATTAGTACAAAAGGAGAAAGGTCTGCCAACTAGAAGATAAACCTCCATGCATAAATAAATACAGTTTATATAGAATAGACATAGTTATATTTGCTGCATAGAAAGTAGGCAGCTGCCATCGTAACACACACAAAATTAAATCATCCCATCAGTTTTAGTCTGTTCAACCTTACTGGTGATAGTGGAGCAAGGGGAATGGATGATAAAAGCAAATTACCTAGTTTGGTGCTCTAGTAACTAGTCTTCCACCACCATATTAGGTCTTTCCTCCTTACTGAAATGCTGTGTAGATTTTGAAGAGGTCACATGTCTTGCTGGCCAGCTCTGCTGTCTGCAGAGATTTTTCCAGGGGAAATGTGAATAGCTTTCCTTAAGGAGCTAGTTAATGAGATGAAAACACAAGCCTTCCAGACACCCCATGGCAAGTAGCTGAGGTGTTTTCATTATTGTAAATTCCACGCAGACGGGAATAACGTAGGTGAGGTTTGTTTCCCTTTTGGTGTAGATTTAATCCTTGCAGAAGCAGACAGATTAATCCTTGTTTGGAATAAAAGTAGTTTCCTCACAAATAGCCATTTAAAATTCATCCAAGAAAAAAACAATCCAAAAACAAAGGTGGGGGATGGCATCTTCTTTTTCTTCCCCAGACTACTAGGACATAATTTTGTTGCTTTGGGGCAACAAACTTTTTTCATATTCCAGCAGAGAGAGGTGCCTACATCCCTCCCCCCCAAAAAGCTGCTTTGTGGCATACTTCCACCATTTATTACCTATAGAGCATTATGGTCAAAGGAATCAGCATTTAGCCGTGAAATTAGTTTCATGGATCCAGCTTCAGTCTTGGTGGCTCTTTGCCCACAGCAGAAAACCACTACACATTTGAACACAGTTGGCAGCTGCAGCTTAAGAGAGGCAGACATTACTGGAATAACAACCATGTTGAAAGCCAGGACTGGGGGGTACTGGCAAGGCTGTGGCTGGCTGGCCTCTGCCTTGCGTAATCATTAAACTCACCTTCACTGGAGAAAAAAAAAATCTATGGAAATGTACTTGGAGAAATCTATGTAAATGTACTTTGAGAAACCTAATCAGGTAAACAACCGGATAACTCAGTGGGAAAAATAAATATTGAGGAACGGTTAGATATGTCAATTTTCCCTGGAGGGAGAGAAAGAAATGAGGCAGCTAGTCAAATGGTTCTGCACTGGTCAAGCTTTGCAAAGCTTTCTGGAGCACTCACTGACATCATTTGAAATGTGACCCTATATCTCTTGCATACGTAAAACTTCTAGTGAAACTGATAGGCATGCATGAGCAATGGTGTTCTAAATAGCCAAATATATGGACTATTTATATCCTGGTCACTCGAAGACTTACACGTGCACTTGACCTTATGCAGACTAAGGATTCTATGTATGCAAATGACATGAAAATAAGCACATGAATTAATCTTTGTAAAGCTAAGCAATATGTTTATGGGAAAAAGGCCTAAAATCTACAATGACTAGCAAGAAATCTACAATCACTGCTATGCTGCCTGTCAGGATTACTCAGAACTTTATAGCGGTAGGAAGGGGGAGGCTTAGGATATCTGCTACAAAAAGACAGGCTTCTATTCCATGAGTAGCTTGCCACACAGGATCAAGGGAGCAGGGTTTTTTCCACTATAAAGCAATGGTGTGGATGCATACAGAAAGATAAACATTATATCTCTTTTTCACCAATATTTTTAATGCAGATAATTTAAAATTTAAACATATAAGTCCATGCTATAAGCTTTTCACTTATATTTTATACTGTAACTGCCAATGAAAGTCTACCAACAATTTATTCTGATGAGAACAGCATGATGTAGATAAGATGGAATGGTAGTTCTACCCAATTGAGCAGACAGAAGGTAGATGTTTTCGAATAACTTCTAATACTTTTTCCTTTTTTTTTCTAAATTATCATTCTAGTATATTAACACAATTTAAAAATAAGACTTAACTCCTGACATTGCAACTATGCCTGTAAACACATTTTAAAAAAGCGATATCTCTATGACCTTACCACCATCAAAACAGAGGCTTATTGCTCCTTCATGTCACTTAAGACCTTCTCCCACTGTTGACTGCCTCTTTCTGAAAGGCATAACTTTCTAAATCTCACCTGTTTTCTCCAAGAACACTCATGATTTGTTCACCATGGTGGTACAGAGACGGCTAAAGCCTTGGTGCCTTGCGCCATGCTTTACCTGGAAGGCCCCAGTCGAAATGCCAGGTTGCCTACAGTGGAATGTAGCTTGGAGACAGAAAGTGGCACACTGGTGGGCATGAGGCCACCACAGAGACTCCTTTGTCAAGGAGTTTACAGCGTGCAGATGCTGTCATTGTGCCACTTCATCGCTGTGTTCTGATTTCATGCTAAACAAGTAGGAACTCTTTGTCTTTACTATGATGAGGTTTGTGCCCAAAACCATAAAGAACGTTAATATCAAATCCATCTTCTAGTTTCATGACTATTTGACTAATTTGGTTAAGAGACTATAATAAGGTAAAATAAATTGAAAATTCTGATGCCCTCAGTATATTTTAAAGAGCAGTTCTCTAATACCATCTTATTATTTCAGTAATTTTGATTTAATTACTATTTTAGGTAATTGTATATAGCCTGGTAGCTGAGTGACAGTGACCACCTGTTTATCCTGTTCTGTCCTGTAAACCAGGTCAGGCTGAAAACACTTGTCTTGCAGTATTCTACTTTTCACAAGGGTGCTGAATGAGACAAAAACCGGCCTTGGCATTTTGAGTAGGCATACAAAACACTTTTCTAAATGTAATTTCTGGCTTGGCTTTGTTTCTTCTATTGCTTAACATTAACATGAACCATATATAGTTTTATCCTATGTCTCAGCCTGGTGCAGGACAGAAATGGAGGTGTTAGGGGACTTGGAGATAATGCAATAATGAGAATTTAACATAATCTATATTATGTAAACACACCATGATTACTTTCTCTAGAAGAGAAAGTTGCTGTGTTGCCCACATGTACAAAACTCATTCATTAGGACCATGGGATCCAGTTGAAATACAGTTGAGACATGATTGAAAAGCCCCAGTTCCCCAACTAAAAATGACCCAAACCCTTGACTCTCCAGTTTCTCTTTCTATCAAAAAAGCTTTTTGACTTGGCTCAGAATCTCACCGCATATCACATTTAGAAAAAACCACAGGTTTGTAAGTCCTACCCAGCAGCTGCACTCAAAGCATAGCTACTAATACTATCAAACTTAGTGCAGTGGAAGACAAGAATTACCACCCCCCTTTTCATCCAAAGCATGCGGCAGACGGATTGCATGCTGCTGCCCATTTACATAATCATCTAGTGAAAGTTTAAACTTTGAATTCTGGACTTTCATTGCCCTTAAGTATCTAAAACCCACTGGACCCATTCTTTTCCTACCTATGGAACTAAAGACAACACGGGTTGGGGTTAGGCACTCTCTGTTCCACCTATTGACGCTGCACAAGGAAAAATCCAGGGTATGGCTCCAGGAGGATTGCAAATAGGCCTATGGCTTGCACTTCATCTGGGGGAGCACACATATGTAAGATAAGGAGAATCCTGAATTTTGTTTCCCAGGCTATTTTTTTTTTTAGCTAGGCACTTAGATAAAGCAGAGAAACAGTTGCTTGATTGATTTACTGAAGATGATCTCGTATCTTATTTCATGGTATTTGTCACATGAGTTATTACTGATCCCCTGTTGGAAAAAAGATTTCAAATGCTTATTCAGTCTGCTGCCTCACAGTTTGATTTTTCCTCGTGCTTAACCTCGTGCCTAAACATGGACTACATTCATGTAATTTCCCATCTTCTTTGTCCAGACGGTTATGAGTGGGATTTGTGCACCCAAAGTACTTGCCGTACAGTGAATTGCTGTGACTAACCATGCTGCTGTAAAAATACTCTAAAAATGGGAAGAAGGGGTAAGGAGCAATTATTAGATCTATTAATGGGACCAAATTGGAAAAGAAAACACCTATCCACAGTTTTACAGCCAGCCATCCCTTCATGACAGCATAATAAAATCTGCAGATGTAAAACTTCCAGACTTAGATTTAAATGGTTCCAATTTGTATTTTGTCATTTGAACTCATCTCTAGCAATTAATCTTTGTTTCTTTAATTATTACTTGGTGAGACCTTGCAATTTCAGTCTCTGCAATTTGCTATAGATTACTGTGTAGCTACCCTTAGTAAGAACAATTTATATCTGAGAAAGCCATGGAGTTCCTGCACTTTCAAGTGCTCAGTTCCTGCCTGTAAATGTTCGTAAACTTCTCGGTGTAAGGATGCATTTTCTTATACTCTGCTCTGTGTTCTAAAGGGTGTCTCATTGTATTCTGAAACTAAAAAAAAAATCACAGTTCTGAAATGTAGTTAATAATTTTGCCATTCTTACTGAGAACTGTGTGTATACTATTTGTAAGATTTTTTTTCACCTTTAGTATATAAAAGAAAAACACACAAAATCAAACACTTGCTATTCTTTGGCCTTGCTACATAGCTAGCTTTCCTTGATGGCTTTAGCTTCCTTTTTCTATTTTTTTTAATAAACGATCATTTTTAATTATAATCTGTTGTTTTCTTGTACATCTCGTACTTCTTAAAGCATTAAGTTGATCCCTTAGATCATCTCTTGATCATCGAACTACTTAAGTATGTATTTACATATTTTCATTGAAGCCAAAAAATGCGTAGGCTGAAATATGTTCCCGTGCCAGGGTCGGTCACAGTGTGCTCACACTGTGCACGCTCAAGCCCTGATCTGGTCCAAATACTTGAGGCTCTGAGCTTGTGAAATCATGGAGTGTGACTATGAATATTGGTAGTAAATTACAGGAACTTGATTTAGCAACAAGAAATGGAATTTCTGAATCTTAAATAGCCATGTCAAGAAACTACTGTATTTCTTACAGAAAAGTTCAGAGACTGCTCCTACTGGATTTCCGTTATAGGGCATTCATCTCACTCTGCAGATGAAATAATGCTGATGATAGTTGTGTTGTGATTCATCTGACAGCGTGTCTGTAAAAAACCCCAATATTTTTTTTTAAGTCTATGGCCATCATCTAATCTTCTATTTTGTAGTTGAAAAGAATGAGAAAGAGGTATTTCCTTCAGACTAGATCATTGCAAAATAGACATCTAAAACTTGTCTGAGGAACCCTGCTCACAGAGTGGCTGTTTTTTCCCTGTTCACTGATAAGGAAGCTGAAGTGTGGATGTGAGCAGTTGGAGGAGATTAATCTTACTCCTAGAGCACAGACATTGTTTTTATAGTGTTTAAATCTCTAAACTTTAAAGTATGGGGGATAATAGAAAATCAGGCTAATTAAACTAATCTGTAAGATAATTTATTGTTTTTTAATATAAGAGCAATTTCTAAGTTTTCGACATATTTGTAGTACTGTAGATAGCAAATTGTTTTTATTAATTGAATTATTTTCCTCATCGCCTTTGTGAAGTCTTAATTTTTCTCTTACCCTGAGACATAGCTGCAGGACCTATTCTGACATCCGAATAGCTCCTGAATTTTAGTTGAACAAAGTAAATTGGATGCATGAGAAAAGATTTTCCAGATGCTTAAGGGATCCCAGTTGGACTGATGGTCACACTGTCCTGTGGGTAGAAAATTTGACTACATCATGAAATGTTTGGATACAAAGACTAAATTCAGCCATTAATATGTGAAATATGGTTTTGATTTTCATATCATTTGAAGTACACATTTCATCCCATGGTAGATTTTTTAAGGAGGTTACTCTATAGCTTCTCTTTGTAAAGAGCACATGCACCTTAATGTTTTAGGTCAGGTCAGGAGTATGTTTTTCAGACGCTATCCCAAGTTACTGCAAACTTTGGTTTGCATTATGAAGCAGTCTCAGAACAGACAAGCTGGGTTACTTTCATATGAAATAGAGCAAGCCATGACACTAGACATTTAGTCCATGGAAACAGATTATAACTAGTCCAAACCAAATCCTCCAAAGCATATACAGTGCAGGTATTGCATCCTCAGCAGTGGCTCTTTAACTCTACCAATCTGGTCCTCTTGTGCTTCTGTGAACTTTTGTGAACCTTGCCAGAGAGTCAACACCAGTTGTGACTTCAACCCAACAGCTGCTCAACCACACAGATTTCTGTCCCCACACCTTGACTTCAGCACCAGTTAGCTCAGCTAAGGTTTAACTGAGGATGTGTAGGATGTAGATAAGTTGTAATTTATGACGAGTTGTAAGCATGTGTTTTCCTGGATATTGTTTGTCTACTTCCAGTACATGTGCCATCCATGTGTGCACACAAACTAAAACTCTATCAGGTGTTACACTCTGAAATGAGAACAAGTTTATGAGAATTGGCAAATGTGATTTAGTACAATGTGAAATACTGTCCTTTTTGAAACTTAAGGTAAAATGCCTTTTAACACTAGGTCAGGATTTCAGACTGAGTTTATAGATTAATACAGGGAAAATTTAATTTAACATTTAATTTAGTAGAATTAATAATATGCCAGAGATTTGTTTATTGACATAAAATAATAAGATTCTCACATTGTATTCATGCATATACAAGGCATATATTAATAAATTAATATTGTAATATCTTTTTTTTAATAACAGAGAGTGCTAGTGAAAGGAACACATAAATATTGGCATCATACTCTATTAGTAGATGTTTCTTAGAAGGAAGGATGGACTAGTGGCCTAGAATTGACTTCTACATCTGAAAATAGTGTAAGAAACTGATATCAAAACTGTATAGCATTATCATAACAAGAAACATATTACCTTGCTGACAGAAGAAGAAATACTTATTTTCAGTGTATTTCAGTTGGTCAGATAACAGTGTGTAAAGATAGCCCATACAGATACAGATTTTGTCTTATGTTGTTTTTGTTACTAGACACTATATGAAATCTTGAACATTATCTTTAAAATAAGCTTGTGCATTTTCACTCCATAGCTGTATTTCAGGTTTATACCAAAGTAGGAAGACAAGTTTATAGTTAAGGTACATGACTGGGCACTTTGTCAAGTCCCAGAATGTGCCCTGGCACTTTGATCATTGAGACAGGCATTTGTCAAGAGACAAGTCACTGCTTGTCTAAGAAAAAGACAGAAATTTTACCTCCTTCAGCTCTAACTGTCTTGCAAAAATTTTCTAATGGAACCTAATTGCTTTGCCTATTGGTTTCTGGCATTTTAGATTTACAGACTCAGGTTAGTATCTGCCATGCAACAAAATAATTGTTAAAGTAGTATTATTTTGCTATGCTTTGAAAATGTCAAATAGTGTTGCCAATACACCCAGCCATTCTGTGAACATTCAATTAAAAATGCCACAAGACTGCTCCTATGGAAGGAGTTGTGATGATGTGAAAGTAAGCTAAGGGGTAGCATAAATTATTCGAGTCCCCGGTTAGCAGCTACATGATGTAGCGGCAATAGCAGTCACTGACAGAGCTCTGCTGGAAAGGGAAGATGAATGGCAGACACTCCATTGTAATTTCTTGCTATCAGCAGAGAGCGTTAACAACAGGCATTACTCCACTGGTTTAATCAGAGGTAATAATATGTCCAGGGAGCTACCACTGCCAGGGCGCAAGTGCAATAGCTGTCATACTACATTTGTCCTAAATGGCTTTTTAGGCAAGTGCATGTCATAGTATTTTAGGAGCCAAAAGTTCATTTGACTTTAACTATTAACATATTTCCATTATCTTAAAAAGAAAAGACGGAATCATCATAAATCACGATGCCTAATCTCATTTATTTTCTGTTGTTTGAAAACAACACTGAGGGCTTTTGAAGTCTGAGAAAAATGACATTATAATAACCCTCAGAACAGCTTAGAGAAAAAAAATCGGTTGGTTCAGGATATCTTTATTTCAATCCAATCCAGATTCTCTGTGCAATGAAGGAATCTGTGTTTGGTTTAGGCAGAACCATCTTAGAGACCACAGTCATTTCAAATTGTGCAGCTCATTGAGACAAAACAAAAAGTCTCTTGATAATTGATGACTGAATAAACAAAGAGGAAACTGGAGGCAGATGTGTGCTGGAAAGCTTTCTGAAATCCTAGGATGGGGTGGGATGGGAGAGAGTTTGATTTTGATTTTGATCAGAAGCACCACGATTTTCTCTTCACCCCAAACATTTCCTACTTGTCATTTTTTGTTCTTACTTTGTTGGGGGAGGGTGTTGCTGACATTTAATTTTAAGTGAATTTCCAGTAGTAAATCTAGAAAGGTTTTCGCCTGGCAGCTGTGCAGCCTCAAGCCCTCCCTCTGCAAAACAGGCTCTAAAGAGGGAACAGCATAAATCCCTCTACCACTGTCCTGCCAGAAAACTTCTTCCTCGACATGGAAAGATCATCTGCAGGAATCATGAAGCTACTAGCACCTCTATCCATCTGGTTTTTATATTCTTGCTGAAACTGCCTCAAGAGGAAAAAAGATGTGCTGCAGGATCTCTCAGTGTGGACACCTTTAACTCCCTCGGTAGGAGCTACACCAGAAGTACAGGTTCACATAGGCAGGCCCATCATTCAGCTCCTCTCTTTATTTCTCCCGTGGCTATGCCTCCTTGTCTTCTACTCAAAAATATGCCTGCCTTTGACAACAAGTTTGCATCTAAGCTGGCTGGAGGAAGAGTTTCTTCAGAAATATATGACAAAATAGTCTTCCTCAAATTAGATCCTGTAATTACATTCCAGTAAAAGATAAAAACTTGAGACCTAAATGCAATAATTTTTAGTGGAAAACCTTTGGCCGGTAACAAACTTTAGATTCAGAATAGCTGCTGTTGCGTTTCACAGGCATAGTCATTGAAGGTCTGTACACTTTAGTCTCTTATGTGGGATGTGCATCACACCGTCTCTCACTGAGCTACTCCAGCATATGACAGGAGTCCCTGGTGACACCTCAGAGCAGGCTCAGCTTGGCTGAGTAACCTCAGTCACAGAGGAAAATGAGATAGTGAGACAGACACACTAAGGCTCACCTGAGGAATTCCTACAGCATCTCTGAACCCAATATTTCCAGATGGAAACTGAAATTTTGTTTGTGGGAGAAAATGAGCACTAAATTGCTCTGACAAGTAGAAGTAATCCCTGTGGAATTCAGAAACTTTTTGAAAAAGACATTTCGTAGCCAGAAGTCCAGTTTTCCACCATGATTCTTGACGAAGCTGATTAATTTAGAGCTAATAAGTAAGATCTCTATGCAAATGCAGTGACCCTACTTTGTGGTAGTAACTTACCTGACATAAAGCAAGATGGAGTTGGGTTAACATATGGACATGGATGACATAATGGGAGTCATGGACCTGATGTAGAAAGTGCCTATGTCAACTATAGGATCAGTGCTATTGTGTAGCTTGTGAGAGTGTCCCGCTGATGGAGGAGCTGTCTGCTTGACAAGATACAAAACCCTGCTCTTAACACCCTCTGCTCACTGGTGATCCTGTGGCACCTCTTTCGTAAGAGCTGTTATTTCAGTACTCTAAAAAAGGGCTTCTTCAGTTGTAAAATAAGTACATTAGTCTTTTATTCCCTTTAATTGTTGGTGCAACATGTAGCAACACATTCCTCTAAATTGGATTTAGTCTGCCAAGGGATGAGAATGGAGAAGGGTTTTAGTCATCCCATTTCAGGTTGGCCAATGCAACACCTTCTCCATGGTCCAGGCTGCTTTGTCCCATGAGTGCTGGTGCACACTTACCAGTCACCCATTGACTATAACAACAACAAGCTGGTTTTAATCTCCTTTCCCAAAGCCAGGACACTAAAATGAGTGCATCTGTCCTGGTAGAAAAGTTTTTTGTCTTCATTTTCCCTGTCTTCATAAAGCTACCCTGAAGTGTTGGCTGGTGTGTAACGGAAGGCTTTGCAGCAAGTTATTTATAATTTCTCCAGGCAAAATATCACAGCAATTTGTGTCTGAGTCTCAGAGTGCCCGAGAAGTGCAAATGTCAATTCAAAGGGGGAACTCAAATATGTATCCACTAAATAAAGCAGCAACACTGGAAAAGGGAAATGGCAGTTTCTGTCTTCTATAGTTTTTTAAGTATTGAAACTGTCACTTCAGTTCCAGTGGGGCTTTGAAAGCATCTGGATATAACTTATCAGACAATTAGAAAGAGAATATGGACAAACTAATGACAAACAGTCCCTGTTCACTTGAGGACTCTCACTCCTGCATTTGATTTGGCTCACAAGTACCTGACCAACCGTCAAACCACAGAGAGCTACTGTAAACCTAGTTTAAATTAAAAAAAAAAATTTTAAATGAAAAAAGACTGCCTTAAAAGCCAAAAATAAATTACATTTTTAAATTACAGCATAATCTGCTCTAATTGAAATCCCAGACTACTGAAGCAGCTTTCCTACACTGCAGCTTCTGAACCAGGAGTCCCCACAAATGTCATGTAACAAAATCCAAGAGCAGACTGTGAAGCATAGCCAAGACCCTTGTTCTCTCTCATCCTAGGTGAATGTCATAACCATTACAAAGCCATTTCACTCTTGCAGACACATACACAACAAATCTTGAATTCTTTTCTGCATAGACAGGCTGTTCCTGTTCAGCACACCTAACGCTGCAGGCAAGGTGTTCTGCTGGGAGCTACAAGCTGTGGAAGAAGCATTCCCTTCGGCAGACAATGAAATTTAACCTGTCTCCCACCCATTTGCTGGATAACCCATGTAAATGCTAAACTGCTATATAAATTCCATGTGCAGTTTTATTTTTATATAAGGATAAGGCTCTTCTTTTTCTCCTGCTCCTATTTTGTAATGGTCACCAGTAGAGTTTGCAATGAGCCGCACCCTGTACCTGCTGTGTGCTGAGCACGCAGACTGGCATGAACACAAGGGGAACTGAGGAGATGAATCCTTCGTATCTGGATGTAAATAGGATGGAAACATGAAAGCAGCACTGGCTTCTGAGCTCTGCCCCAACCTGAGGTGCTTTTGAGCATGCTCACACTCAGATCTTTCAGTGATTGATTGGGTTTTAAGGTTAAAAAGCAAACAAGCAAGCAAAGCCAGAAGTTTGCACCAGGCACACTGTTGAAGCATTTTCAATGTCAAACAACAGCTAAGTGGGCATTTTCAGGGTCTCGCCCTTGGATTTAAGCACAAAATCCTATTTAAAATTCCTAAATCCTGATTCAGGAACATTTTTTTGATCTAGTCCTTAACATCTTGAAGACCTATGCTATGTTCTCACATTCAGTAAGAATCAGAGACTGATAGGCCTCATCTGTAAGATGCATGCATAGCAGTTGAAGGCTGCTTCTAATCAACAACATTCTTTAATTATTAATAAAGTTTTATTAGCCATGAGTCAAAAGCTTCTCTTTTTCTGGCAGAGGGTTGGGAAGACTGTTTTTCTTTCTATGATTATAGATGTTTTTAAAGTAATAACCCAAAATTTAAACCATATTTAAATATATTAAATGCAAATCCCCACATAATTAGCACATTATATAGCTAAGTTGCTAAATACATAATACATCAAATAGCTATTTCTATTAAAGAATATCCTGAACAATTCTATAATGAAATTCATGCCTTGTTTTTCGGCATTATAGAGACCGTTCTTATTTTAAGACAGTACAAGATGTTACTGTACAAACTTCATTCATCTTACCTTCTAATCTATTCTTAGGAAGAATTTTAATGATAACACCTGTTGTTCTAATAATTTTCAGTCTTTATTGCTTATGGGATCTAAGGCTAATCAGAAATGTAATGTTTCACTGCGCTTGCGAGTGATTGATCCCATTATATAAAAGACATTTTTCTCCCAGTGCAAGGCATTTCTGTCTTTGTACTTTGCAGCTACTGGCATTAACAAGAACTTGGAAAGAAATCAGTGCAAATCAGAAATATGTACTGAATATTTCCTGTATGTATTTGCTGCTTTGTCTCTCGCAGGGGAGACTGACCCTGCATTCCCCAGCTACATTATCACACACTATAAAGGAGGAAGTGCAATGAATGCAGTTGGTTTATTCCCCCCAGGAGTTCCCTCTGGTAGAGTATGTCAAAGTACTCCCAGCCATCAGTCTGTCAGGTCTGCTCGGATGTTTTGGAAGACAGCGTGCTCTGAATGGGAATGTAACAATAGCAGCCTGATTTTTCAGCAGCCAGCACTGATAACTCTGATAAAACAGTCTTCTTGAGGTAAGAAGTGACGCATATCAGAGGTTCCTGCCTTAGACGCCAAGGTTATTCGTCATGTAATTGAATATTGTTGGAGAAAAACATAATTATCCCAGATTTAAAGGCATAAGGCCATCTAGTTGATAATAAGCGGTCAAAGATAATCATTCACTGCTGAATCCACTTTAATCTTTCCTATTCATTTACTTTTAAGAGATGTGACCTAACCAGGTCTTACTTAAACAAAGCTGTGACTTACTGGCTTTATGATTATTGTTAAATTACAGACCTGGTGCTCTTGGAATTTCATTGCTATGGTAGGGTAAAGCTTAGACTCCCCTAATTCAGAAGTCCAGGAAGTTACCAGTTGACAAAAGCGAGGAACATGCACATCCCCCAGCAGATGTGGAGGTTTAGTTCTAGCTCTAGCCAGCAGAGAGCAACTGTAGTGAATAGCTGCTATTGCCATCTAGTTCTGCCTACACATTGGCCTATTTCACCCTACAAGTGCAATAAAAATTCCAGCTGATGTACAGGGGGGGTCCATCATTAACTGTGCCTGAATTTGCCACTCTCAGCTAACACTGGGCTGCCCAAATGATGAGAAACCTCACAAGACCTAGGCATTCTGCTACTCCTGCCCTCATTTACCTCCTGTCCTCACCTCCCATCCCTGCTTCCACTCTTTGGCTGACCAGCTGGCCCTCTGCTGAAATTGCATTACGGCTGCATCCCAGCAGTCTTAATTGTCCCCTTGGAACTGTAATGGAAATTTTTATCACATCGCCCATTGACTGACCCAGGAGATTCTAGGAACTGGCTGGCTCAGCCACCCCAGTGTGCTGAGGCGATCAGTCATCTGGTGGGCTACCTCCTGCTTCCAGGAAGTCAAGGACTATCACATCACAACAGGTTTTAGCTCCTGCCCCCAGGGAAACGAACGCATGAAAGCTCACAAAGTTATACCAAACAAAGTAATTTCTCTGGCTTGGGTCAGCTGCAGATCCCAGCAGCATTCTCCCTCATATCTCTTGGCACCAGAAAATTGATACACCTCCTTCAGTGCCTTGCTCAATCATGTGATAGGAAGTCAGACTCCCTTCTGTGTTCAATTGCTCTTTCATATGCTAAGGCACACTTGTGTGTTTCTTATTATATACATCCCCAAACCAACTGTATAAGCACGAAAAAACCTTCACGTAAATGCTATATGCTACCTTTCAAGATAGATTTTTGATCAAACAGCCTCTTGGTTGCTCATTTACTTTTCCACATTCATAGCATGGCAACCATACATTACAACACTTTCTTCCCTAAAGGCTGCACAAATAATAAGGCTTTGGCTTTTCTCCAGATATTTTCCCATTGTTAACAGGAATATCTGGTTTTAGACCCTTTCCCGTTTTTCCGTAAAGGTGGCCTTATCTTCTTGATCCATCAGTAACAGTTCGTTACTGATGTGGAACTCGGGCTCTTTGAGGTAGCCTTTCCTGTAATTACTGTTTCTGTCATTAATTGTCCCCTGAAACTTGGGCTATCTAAATGGGATTTGATGTAATTCCTTAGGATTATATAGGGAAAAAAATTCTACTGGAGTTCTTTGGAGGTATTTAATTTCATTGTCTTATCGTTATGGAATATCTGTTAATGCTTGTAAGCTCTTTTCCCGTCATAAGCTGCACATGGAAACAGATAACCCTGGCTGCAGCTCTAGATTGTTTTTGCTAAGAGAAGTGGGAAAAAGTTTGTAAGAGATGGGTACTGAGCCAAAATATCAATACTCATATAGATCCTAGGCTTGTTTAGTCATGTTTTATGCACAGATCCAAGATATCTTCATGCATATTTTTTCATGCATAGATCCAATATATTAAATAAATTTACAAAATAAATTATGGAACTTTATAATAAAAAATATCCTAGTTCTGAGTCCTTTTACTATATTCTCTTACTCCATTAAACTCCTGCTTAAGAAGGCATTTTGTCTAGGAAAAGGAAAGAAGGCAGGGAGAAAGGCATTGGAAGAAGTGGTTGAAGAGTATATATGAGGGATCTCAGCTCTAAGCGAGGAATTTATATTGCACAATACTGAGAGTGGTAAATTCTCTTCACAGACAGCACATAGCATCACCGGGAGGAGCAGTGTGCTTTCTCCTTATCTCTTTTGTACCTTTATATGTCCACAATAAAATGTTTACCTCTAAGGCTTCCTGACAGGCAACAGACACAGGCATTTTGAGAGCTCTTTTCAGCTCATAGTATAGTAATGTAAATACCTCACATGAATCAAATTAACTATTTCTGTTGGTTAACCAGAAAGGACCGGAGAATGACTAGCTCAGGAGCTTCCTCCTCCGTGAGGAGGAATTAGAATAAGAGAGGGTGGTAAGACTTTGAGAGCACTCACATGGATGAAGAATCAGACATCCAAGACACTTTTCACTTGTCTGCTCAAACTTTCTCATGCCCTTCTACTGAGGAGCTATGTTAAAAACAGCCACTTCTGATTATAGAATAGTTACAGGAATTTTAAAATACTTGATTGCAACTGGTGTCCAATCTTTATTTTTTTAAAATGGTCACAAGTAATTCAGCCAGAGGCATAAAGAGGGACTTGCGTATTGCCTGATATTTATGGTTTTAATTCTCAATGACCCACATGTGCATGTGTGGGAGTGGCTATGTTCATCTTGTCTTTTATGTTTGCACTCAGACCTACTCCATACACATGAGCATTAGTGGGAGTGGATGTTTTTCTAGAAAACATACAATGCTTATTGTGCAGTACCAAGCAAATGCAAGGTACTATATTGTGTAATTAAAGGGCATTTTATATGGTATAACAGAGAAAAATCACTAAATTGGACATGCTCCATGAATGCAGAGAATGTTCCGCGACATAGAAGGAATCAGTCCAGCCAAGAAACATGATACAACATATTTTAAAAAGGAAATTTGGCTCTTTAAGGAATGATGATGCCTTTTACTTTTCTATTATATCTTTTCCAGCATAACTTAAAACCTCAGGCTATGATTTTATGATACCAACGTGCAACATATTAAAAAGATAACCTTCTTAGTCAGATTATACTTTTCATTAGTTCCTAAAAATCAATTCATTTTGGCTTCTTCTAACTGGATTGTCTGGAATCAGGACACCCAAATCAGCAGTCCTCTTAGAAACTTGTTGCTTCTAAGTTTTAAAATGTCCTGATTCATAATGAAAAAGAAATTAATACCTTTAAATACTTTTAAGTGTAGCACAATTGGAGGAGTTCTATGGAAATTCTTGGCAAAATTTAACAAAATGAAACAAGTATCTTCTGTAATATGGAAAATAGCATATGTGAAAGAAATGCATGGAAATTGCTTACAGCTATCCATAATGACAACTTTCCAAATTCTATTACTGCACATCGGTTCTGCTCAGGAACAAGACACCGTTACTTTAAGATGGGATGGGAAGATCTCCTTCTCACTCAAGGCCACACATGGCTGGAGCAAAAAAAATCGCACATAGAAATTTCTGCCTCCTTATCTCATTGTTTCACAGTTCCTCATACAGTTTAGCTCATGCTGAAAAGCATTTAAGTGCTAGCTCCTCTCAGAGAGGCACATCCCTTCGCTTAGGATGCAGAGCAAACTGGCTTGCCTTAACGCCAACAGTACTTTTCGGTATGTAGGTGGAGAAGTGGGGATCTGTTGCAGCTAATTTCAGTGCTGCAGCACGCAGCGCTGGCGATAGGCCAGGCAGGGCAATTTCTGAGCACATCTCGCTTTCAGAGCATCTTGGCTTCCAGCTGGGTCCACAGCTTGGCCCGACGTGGGCCAGGTTGCAAGAGTGGGCTGTGGCTGCCAGCTGTGACCATTTAGTCACAATGGGGCTGAAATCAAAGATGAGTTAGGTAAAGGCTCTTCCGTGTGTTAAATTAAGGGAAATAAGTAACTGAGACTTTGTTCCTTGTGGCTATAAAAGATGATTCTTAGAATTGGTCCTTATCCTGTTTTTCTAACCAGAATTGATTCTTATCACACTTTTCTGATGAAAATACTGCTTTGGCCACAACATTATTTTAAATTTTCCCTCATAATATATTCCAGTTACATAGATACAAATAGCATTTATATCCAATCCTTTTCAGTAGTGTTCACACTTCAACCATTGGTGAACAGCAGAGCTTATAGCTATTACCATAGTTTGCAACTGTCTCCTCACCTAATAGCCCAGATGTAATTGGCAAGACAACACAAATAATAAAAGATAAAAACATGTTCAAATATGGATGGAAAAAAAAAATTTTAAATACTTCTTCAGAATAAAAGCAACTACAGATGCAAGACACTTTTTTGTCAATAATAAGTGGACTGGACAATAAGATAGCTCGACATACCTAACACCTCTTGAACATTGCACCTGCTGAGGACTTCAGGGGTGGTTGCAAGTACTCCATCCCTGCGCACACCTGGCCCATGGGAAGGCTGCTCACCTGTCCTGCAAACCGAGACACTCAGGCCTGAAGGTTATCTGGGGAGACAGCGCTTTGCAAGGTCGTGCAGGGCTGCCAGTGCTACCGGGCATGACTCACAGGCATTGCAAAGTGACAAACTCCTACTCAACTCCCTGAAAAAAACACCGTTTCTGAACCTGGCTAACAGTGTTACATTTCAACCTGTATTTGTTATTTGTATGGTCTTGCCAATTGCACTTGAACCCTGAGGGTGGCCAGATAGCTATAAATCTTGATAGTCCAGAATAACTATGTTTGAGGCAGATACATGTGAGTATCTAAGATGAGGTATAAGGCCTCTGTTACTGCAGTATGCTAAAGGTTCTTTATTTGTAACATTTATGTTTGCTTTCTGCCTTTGAAGAAAGGTAACACTATTTCTCACATTAGCCATAAGCAAATAGTTACAGCTATACAGTGTGGGGGTGTAAGGCACTAAAAGCCACTTAGCTCTGGTTTCCTAATCAAACAACATTATCCCGTGCAGCTTGGTGCTTTTGCACCTTACATCTCTGGAATTCTTCCCAGAGAAATCAGGGGACAAGAGAGAAACGATGAGTAGGCTCCAGACCTCATCCCAGCCCTGAGTTGTCTCACATTGCCAACCTTGGAACCAGGAGGAACTCATGAGTTTAGGCAGCTTAGATATAGCCAAGGTGATTAAAACTAATTTGTTAGTATTGCACAGGCAATGTGATAGTCCAGGGAGCTGAATTAATATCTGCTCAGAAAAGAAGTACGTTACTTTTTAAGAGTATGTGCCATGTGTGACATCTTTTTTATACTATTGAGCTGACATCTGTAGAGATGTAAGACCACTACAAAAGCACAGTTCATTTTCTTTTTTTTTTTCCATAATGACTGTAAAAAAACCAGGCGGGGTAAGAGGGGGAAGTTAATGCCATTTTTAGAATAAAACTCCGTAAATAAGGATATTGTCAAAACTGCTGAAAATAAGACTGGTTTGGTTATTCTCTTAACTTATGAATTTTCATACAGCCACTACTATTGCTGTTTTCTTGAGTTTCTAAGCCTGAACTTACAAAATCCATATTTTTCAAGCAATACTGCTTAATATGTTTAAGCAGGTAACAGGCAAAACTCAAAAGACTTGGTGATACCACATTATTTTAAAAAAGATCTAAAATTCTGAATGTTTGTTTCAATTTATCTTAGCATCTGGGAATTCAGACAGAAACCCAAAGATCAGAATTTTCTCATGAGATTCTTCTCCCTGGAAACAACTAAAGGGTAGCACTTTCTGCACTGTTCTCATCCTTCCACTTCTGATCTCAGCAGAAGCTGAGGCGCACAGCTGACTCCAATATTTATTTATTTAGAAAGCAACAGAACATTTTGAACCTCCAAACAAAAAGAATAAAATCTGGTTGTTTGGATTTCTGCCAAAGACGTGATGGATTCTACTAAACAATTGTTAAACAGCAATTGTTACAATTTAGGGTGTTTGGTCTGTGCCAAATGCTACTCCACTGTCCATTATTCTAATTTAGGGTGCAAGCAGCCTGCCCAAATATCAGCAAAATCTTGGCTGGTTAAATTATCTAGCTGTTTTCCCATGGCTCCTCTTTGAGTCGAAGGGAAGACACAGGCTCTGTGATACAGTGACTCAAGAGTAGAAGGCTAATTTGGGTACTTTGAATTGTACCCTTGGTGACTGTCTCATTCCTACTTAAGTTAGTGACTAAGCTGGGTATCTAAAGTCAGCATTGTAAAAGTCTCCCTGTTTCTTACATTGACCTTTGAATGATAATTAGGACCTGTCTGTATAACATCTAGTAAAACAAGGCTCCAACCACACAGACATATGTTACCAAATTGATCTAATCCAAAATGATTTGTACTCCCACATACACACTGAGGTATATTGGCATTTATTAATAAAGGAAAACAAAAAAGGCAATTAGGAAAGTTATATTTGGCTTTATGCTTCAGGGAAATGAGAAAAATAACCTAAAATTGATGCACATATTAAATAATACTTCTATTGGCCTTTAAGATTTAAATACACAATCTACAAAGTTAGTATTTTTCATCTTATCTAGACCAGCTATCACCTGCTTTAAATGTCTTCTCCTTTCATTATATTTTTATAAAATAAAAGTAATTAACTGTAGTGAATAGCTACCAATTACTGAATGTATATAGTTCTCTTTTACCATTCATTCTCAGCAGGGAAATTTCTGCCCGTTGCTCTTACCACGGTACATCACGTCTCATTGATCTCAGCCACAGGAAAGGGCACTAACTGCACAGCTGCCAAGGCTGGTTTTTTACCACAGTTGGTACAAAGACATTTGAGTGCTACAGACATGCTGTCAGGTCTTCCTTCGTCTTCTGTGGCACATACAAGACACCTGCAAGCTATTGAGCTCTTTACTCAAACGCATCCTCACTCTGTCCAGTGCTTGCCCTTGCTTACACACACTTGAGGATAAAAAATGTTCAATAAGATAGCTACAACAAGCCGAAATGTTTTTAGTGGAGTAATTTTGCCTCCGAAAAGGCAGAGTTCTAATTTTTTTTCTAAACAAATATTGTTATTAATGTATTTTCACAAGGGAAAGTTGCTTCTCATTTCTCATTTTAAGAAAACAACCAGAATTACATTCTGACCTTTTCCCTTCACTATTTTTGTTAATTTATTTAGACTTTAATATTCTAAAATGTTTATTCGAATGTTATTCAAATACCAGGTTAAATGTTATTCAAATATCATGTTATAGGATCTGTTATTCTAATGCAATGTTTTGAAGTTATCTCGACAGACTACTCACTGCAACAAAAGGAAAAAACATTTTCTCAGTAGTAATTTATTACAAATTTTAAAATTCTGCCTGATGGACATTTGGTTTTAAATTCTAATTTCTAATAAAAACGAAGTTTTACATTTTTATAAAACAAATTCTGCTTTCCAACTTGCTACTGTTAACATTATTTTTATTACGTTAGCAATCGTATTCTGAACTAAGGAGCCGTGCTTTCTAAAAGAAAAAACTCCAGCAAGGAGTCCTAGATGAACATGGACTTCTGTTTATGCTGTGACTAAAAAAGGAAGTTTATGTTCATGCAAAAATGAGACTTAAATAAGTATTTCCTATAGAAGCACGTGATGGCATTCTTGGAAACCTGAGATTTAGCTGTTAAAAAAAAAAGCTGATGTAGATGGCAAATGTCAGCAAAGGAGGTGCAGTTCATTTTCTAATTCATCAGCATAGGAAACTAGTGGTTTAATAGCATGACAGGCCAACTGATGTTTGATTTTTTTCCACAAAGTCACAAAATCTGGTAAAAGTTACATCACTTCCTTGCATGCTAGCCCCACTAAATTGTTTCCTGTGCCAATGTTCCTGCTGAAGTTGGAAATACTGGAGGATTTCTTTCCCTTTCTGAAAAGCCAAAGTTAATGGTGGCTGAAACCAGTTTCATCTGGTATTACTTGAACATTGATATTATACTTTAAAAATAAGAGCAAAAACTATATAACAGGTTTCATTGAAGGGCATAAGAAGTTCCTGATAAAAAGAACAGAAACCATTTTACTTATTTAGTATATGCATAATATTCTATTAAAAACATACCAGCATTTTCAAGAAGATGGACTAGACCATTATTTAGACTTTTTTTAAACTCTGATTTTAGGACACAGCAGCAAACACACTGTAACATCTCCACTTTTCAAAACACTCAAAATCATGAATTAAGCTCTGTGGAAACTGAATTCAGAACTGGGGAGCACAGCTGTCCCTGGCAGTTCAGTGCTCCCTTGATCACCAACATTTTCTTTCTTCAGCTAACAGGGACACACAGCAAACTCCCTCAGTCACCTTCTCCGAGTGTCATCCATCCTTTGTAGACTTCAAAGAAAGGATGACACTTTGCTGAGCCCATACTTACACAGAGAAGACAGCGCCTGTCATTCTAAGGATCTCAGCTTGGTTTCTGAATTAAGCATCTTCAGACTGCAAGTGTGGGTGGCAGAAAATGTTTGTGGGAGCAATCACTCTTCTGTTTAGCTCTCTCTCTCATCCCACCCAAAGGTGGCTGAAAAGAGGTTTTTTGTTGTTATTTCTACAGGACCTCTCTCAGCAGAAGGCAAGCTAAGGAGAGTAACCCAAATGTCTTAAAATTGTGAGATTAAGTAACCAGCGACGTCTTGTAATTGGCTTGTCATATGATATTGCAGACCTCAGAAAAACAGATCAAGTACTGGCAAATATAGTCCCTGGGTTGGAAAGTATTGAACAGATAGTGAAATGGAGACATAAATGTTGTCCTATCCCACCTGAAAACTTCTGATACCAAATTGCTACTGATGGAAAGGGATGTTTATGGATGTCAATACCATGACCAAAGCTCACACTTCATTGTGTGGCTACTGTCTGGGAAAAAATCCGTATACAGTACAGTATTTGCATGACCATAACAAGCTCAATGTTTTCCTCTTTTACTAAGCTTTTGATCAATTATGGACCTTTACAAATAACGTATCTTACAATTACTAGGGATCTAAATGAATATTGCTATCATAAGAGCAGTGCAGAGCCCTGCAAAATAATGCGATTGCCTGGATTGAAAAAAAAATCAAAAAAGATATCTGAGGAAGCACTGGAAAACATTTATGGTATTACATATCTGCAGCTGGAACTGCATTGCTGAGAGCAGCCTGCCCAAATACATCTGAGAGAAACAGTTTTTCCAGAAAGCCTTCCCTCCATCTTCAGATCTAGTGGATGCCTTTAACCAGTTGTAGATACCTCTTCCCCCTAAGCTATCTACCCAGAGATTTTTCTTTCTGCAACATCACCAGCAAGACTACGTTTTGAGTGGAAGCTGCAGTGAAGAAAAGAACCAACACGTGTTTGCGTGATTATCAATGGCACGGTAATAAAATGCCAGCACAGGGGTGACAGCAGAGCTCCAAAGCTGCTGATCCCATTGGAGCTACATTTACACAAACGCATTTGTAAGAAATGCAAAGAGCTTGACTACAGTAAATATGGCCTGATTTTGCAGTCGTGAGAAACTAGGTCAGAGGGAGCTTAGTTTATCATTAGAATGTTTGTGCATCTTTGTTAGACCTTTCCCACGACTTCCCAGCTGTATCTCCTGTGCATCCCCGCAGCAAACTGCACTCACTGCTGTCATGCAAGATGCAAAGTGGGGAAATGAAGCCATAGAACTTCTGTGAGAGGGCAAATAACCTCAGCTTTGGGGTACATACATCATCAGAAAGCTGATGTGCAGACAGAATAAAGACACAGCATGAGCATATGTGTAGAAATGGTATTCAAGCACACAGATATTTCATCCAAAATACACGTCTGAATCATCTGAATTTCTTCCACTATAATTTAGTGGCCTAGGTATTCAACCTGACCAAAGTGTCAAGCTTATTTAGTCACCACTAGTAATAAGTCCACAATCAGAATGTACACGGCATTGGGCAAAATCCAATTCAGTTGTATTATTTTACTTTCGCATTGCAAATAGGAATAAATTTGGGAGAGGTCTGCACAAGATCTATCCCTAACCTATGCCATCCTAACACTCATTATAAGGTCTAAATAAGCCCAGAGATAAATTCACCATTAATCATTACAGTCAAAAAGACAAAAACTGAAGACTAACAAGTAGATACTCTGCAATATTAGTATGTGCAGTCATCAAATATCTAACAAGTTTCAGAAGTTAAGGAATGTCTATTAATTTTATTTTAAATAGTGCTTATTTTCCTAGTCAAATATTATTTCCTCGCCATTTTGAAATCTAAAAGGAAAAATTAAGTTGTCAGATCTTGAGATATCTGATTTACAACTGAAGGAGCAAGCCCTATTATTCGCCTGTATTTATCATTATATTTATGTCCCATTTATTCCTACTGTACGATGATTTATTTGACAACAGATTAAACTAGATATCACTTAATGAAGATTTTTTTTGGCTACTCACTTTATTTGTATAATTTTAAAAGACAGGAAAATACTAAATCATAGTTGCAAGTCTTTTCTATATACCATAAGGGGCAAGGATACCATAGGCTATACAGCCACTCATGCCATCTCATTAGGGTAACAGGTGAAAGAAGAAAGATTTCAAATGTGGCACATTTCTCATCTTTCAAACTGCTGCCATAATTTTTAGATACTTATGTCCCAACTGAGAAAATATGTATGCACATGCTCAGCTTTAAAGATGGCAGTAATCCTTTTGAATTCATTGAGACTATTCAATTACTTAATATGAGTTCTGCATTTAAAGGAAATGTGTCTCTCATCTGGTTAGTCTCTTTTTCTACTAACTCTTTTTTTACCTATTCACAAAAAGGAATCCTGCAAGATGCTGCAGTTATTCTTGTTATACGGTTATTACATAAAGATGATGACTAGCATTTCCACTGTCTTGTATAATAGGTTATTTTCTGCCTATCTGATTTATAACTAAATTTTCAATTAGATGCAGTATTCTTAACCTCCCGCTCCATTACCCTAGATCATTATTAGGCATCTGTTGCAAACTGCTGCAACAATCACTGTGTAACAGCTTCTTTTGGGATGGCAATGAGTTTTTCTTAAATCTTTTGACTTTACCTTGGCTCAGGTAAATATCACTTACACGTAAGAATTGAAGGAACAGATAAACTAACAGAGTCCATCAGATACATTGTACAACACAGTTAAATACAATGCTGGCAATTCCCTTCTTACTGCTTCTTCTGCTTATCAGTATTATTTTCTTATTATGGTTCATTAAGGTGAGATGAGTCTATTATCTGTTATTTCCTTTAAAGCCACACAGAATTTCACCGTATACTGTGGGAGACTTCAAGCATCAGGCTCAATATGCTGAACTTTTAATATTCCAAGGCAGGCAATGGAAAAATTACACAACCCCACTGTTTCCAATTAGTTATGGACTTCTGTTTATTCCTTTACCACAAACATTTTTTCTTAGTTAGTAGTACAAATTGTTAATCATAAAAATGTGCTATCTCACATGTGCTAAGAATGAAAAAGGAATTGGTTCCTTGCCCTCTAGAACTCAAGCAATCCTCACTCCTCCGTTTCCAGAACCCTTTTCCAAGGAGTCTGATTGACTGATGACAACAACCAAAAGTTTACTGTGAACCCACAGAACACCACTGCCCACCTTCAACATTTCCCAGGAGGTGAGGCTCTCAAGGAGAAATGCTGTGTGCAGCTCAGGCAATAACCAATAGTGCATCCTACCACTCCCTTAGAAATTTATTTCGCCACTCTTGCCAATGAGATGGTAACAGATAGAAAAACCTCCTACTGTGTACCTTGAGTATGCATCAAAAAAATGTTAGTAAATTGTTGAGAATTCATAGTAAAAATATTAATGTCAGAGCTGGGAAAAAAGTTCTGAGATAGAGTTTATAGAATTTAGTATGTCCAGTCTAGAGCAAAGACAAAGTAACTATCCCCCAATAAATACAAAATTATTCATATTTCATAAAGTAATGACAATGACAGAGATAACTAAGGGTAATTGTTCTTATTAGTAAGAATAAAGTTTAAAATAATAGACATCTGAAATGAGACAAATGTGGGGCAAAGAATATGAAAATTATGCTAAGATTTTTAAAGCAATGAAAGAAACTTTCCAGGAGGTCATTAGAAAAATTCTTGCAAGCTCTGCATGACTCTGCCTGCTTATATTTCTTCTGTCATATTCTCCAAGCTTCATAGGCACTTTGTCTCCTTGTCCCGTCTAAAAGTTACTCACTCACATTCTTGTTTTCTCTGTAGGCTGCCCTGCAAATATGCAGCATCTTTGGGGTTTTACTTTATGTGTAATGACAGTGCCCCAGCATTCTCAGTCTTCTCTTTTATCTTAAACTCACATCACACCCCTGAAGCCTTCTAAAGCTTGATCCCAGGGATGGTGTCATCACTTGGTTCTGTCCCTAGGCAATGGCCGAGCCTATTGTCTCTGCATGACCCTGTGGCCTCTAGGACAGAGGCAAAGGCACACTTTTCGTAAGTGACTACTGATTTAAGATGATTCCACTAATAAGTGCCATCTCAAGACAAGTGCTTTACACTTTCTAAAAATCCATATCTGATAGTCTTTGAAGGTGGTCTTTACATTTGTAGTACCTAATGTTTGCTAATCACTTTTGAAAAATTTGGTAGTCTTTTCCCAGCTTTTAAAATAATATGCTATATAAATAGACAACATCAAATCTTTCCAGATATCTATTTGGGATGTAGTTTTAGTAAGCTTTGACACGGCCCAGTGGTGTGGGTTAGCTGAAAGAATAGACAAAGTTTCCAACAGTAATGAATCTGCCACTCTACTAATTTATGTGCCATTTTTTCAAACATTGGCTATCAGACAGAAGTAATAGGAATAATAGAATATAACTTCTTCTTTACAATACTCTGTTAATACAGAAAGGCAAAGATGCCTGTATTCCAAGGAAGCTGTCAGCAAAGTTGCAGGCTGGAGGTCCCAATATCACTTACAGTACTGGCAAGCAGGAGGTCATTGCTGCGGAATGAAGCTTGGGGAGGGAAGCAAAAGGAAAAGGCTGGTGGGGACGGAGGGGGAGAATCAAGGATCTTTCTTCACCATTCTTGTTTTACAGCTTTTGTGTGTCTGGACTGATTTGTTGTGGGAGAGCTGCTGGAGACAGTATATTTGGCACAGGACAGGATAGCTCAAAGCCAAAAGGATGGTGCTATTGCCAGTTTAAACCATGGCTTTTCTTTTTTTTCTCTCTCTCTTTCCCCCTCCCTCCTTTTTCTTTGAAGGAAGGAAAAAAAAAGGGGGGAAGAAAGGGACTTGCAATGAAAACCAGAGCAGTGGGTCAACGACGGCCCTGTAGGCTTCAGTAGACTGGAAAGATACACGAAGCACTTCCTCTACCATCTGGCATGCAATTCTGCTGCTGCCGCTCTGAGTACATAACTTTGGAGTGAATAAGCAAACAAGTAAAACTTTTTAAGAGACACCAATTATGAAACACCAGCTATTAATCTGTCAGCTCACTCCTTCCCTTTTCTCCCACCACAGTATTCTTTCCTCAAGTCTTTTCCAGTTCTCGTGTCTACCTGTGAAAAGACACACTGCCTTGTCAGGTTTTCAGATCTGATCCCGTTCGCCTTTTTGTTGGCATTGCTTCTCAGGATGAACGAGGGCCAGAGCTAATACATTTATATTTCTCTTGTAATCACTTAAGCTTCTTTGACTTGGAGTTGGAGAGAAGTGCAGTTAGTAGCAATAAAGTCATCTATCTCTACTGAAAGATTTCCTTCAAGTCTGGCTGGCAGTGAGAATGCAAAAGAGAAGCTTTAGGTGAGCCAAGCTTGCTCAAGGACTGTTTAAAATGCAGTCACAAATGGCTGGGTATATTGCTGTGTAGGATTATGTTATGTTTTAATTCTGACAGATTTTCTCAAGCACAATGAAAAGCATTATGTTGAGGTCACATCTTCAAGTTGGGTAAAATCATCACAGCACAACTGAAGCCAGAGAAACAGAGAACTTGCAAAATCTGAGCATTTTGCCTCTGAAAAGTCTCTGAGAGTGATGTTACAGCTGATTTTTGAAGCCGAAAACCTCATTATCAAATATATATTTTCTAGGCTTTCCTGTGAGCAGCTCTTATCCGGCTCCATTCTTATAACAAAAAATGAAAAAGGGAAGTCAATCATTAATAGCAAAATCTTGGCTTAATTAAGGAAAAGTAACCACTGAATTGTAGAACAACTGTGAAGCACAAGTTTAGTAAGAATAAGATGTATCAATTTACAGACATACCTATTAATGCCAGACATTTTTTATAAGATTTGGGTTTTCATTCACAACTGCTGATCTTTAAAGTGGCCAGAAAATGGGAGAAAAACAAACAAACAAACAAACCAACCACCACAACCTCCAGGCTATCTAGAGCAGTTGCTTTCATTTGACACTAATTTTCCCAGAAAAAAATACGTACTGCCAGGTTTATTACATAGCTTCTTGAAACACTAAAACTGTAACAACAACAGGTCACAGTTTCAGTTTGTTTTTTGACTGATCTCCTGCTTCATACCTGTGCAACTGTGAGTGAAAACAAATACAAGAATTAATGCTTTGATTCTAACTGCCCGACCCCATCCACAAGGCAGGTACACATCCAAGTGACCCAGCTAAAGTTGGCACAAAACTTTTCCTGGTTTTAAGGATATAAAAAGGTAGTGTAGATTTTGAAAACTCAAAAGATTGCTATAGATGCTACCAAGAGGGCTGGTGGTTAAGTTTGTTTAAAGACCTATATGCTCAGATATTAATCTAAATTTGGGCTGGGCATGTGTGAGTACATTCTCTTCCTAAATATCTGGTACTTTTTGCATCCAGTGAAGCTGGAAACACAACAAGGATAGCCTTCCTCCCATAGTTCTCTTGGCACTTCTGCTTTTTGGCCCAGTGGAGAACAGGAAGTGCAGAGGTAAAAAAAGAGGAAAAATAATAACTGGGAAAAAAAAATTACAGCAACTCCTTGTAGCTCAAAACCAAAATGAAGTAGTTAGGGTGTAAGGTTTAACTCACCCAGCAGGTAAGTAGCCTTCTAAGCCTTTTGGACTTCAGTTGCCTAGTTTATCCCTCTCTAACAGGAGCAACATGGCTTTAAAAAGTAATTGCACAACACGCACTAATATGAAAAACCTTAAGTATCACAAGAAGCCATATGAACTTAAAACCAGTAAATTTTACCTTCCCACAAAATTACAACCATACATTGTATGAATGTGTTAATGCTTGTGCTACTGTACTGAACATCACGTATTTGTTTTCTTTGTTCTTAACCCCTTTGTTGCAAGAGTCAGGATATCCTGACGCTAAGCACTCTGCAAAATAAGAGTACAACAACAATAGTATAACACTTTGGAAGCATTTCACAATTTTTGAGACAGAGAGATCTGAAAGCGTAGTATGCTAATAGTATGGCACTCAGCCTACAGTCAAAATACGGCTACTTTTTGAAAAGCATTAGAGCTGTCTGTCTGAGGTGGGAACACTAAGACATAGCAGAGGATCCTAGAAAAGGGGAAACAGCACGCTTCCCCTGCTGATGTCGGCATGAGGAGGAAAGGCTTGTGCACCCTGATTTCTACACGTAAGGGTGTTAACTTCCAGTCCATTCCCTTGGATTCTCTTCCTCTGTAAAGGAAGATTGTTTGTTTGCCGGTTTATTTTTCCATCTGGAGAGAAGGTAGAATATTGAGTGTAACCTGGAGAAGACAAATGTATTAATTATACCAGCTAAGAAATGCTATAATGCCCACTAAAGTCTTCTTCTGCAGTTTTATTGAAAACTAAGTGCTGGTGCAAGAAGCCACCCTCCACCCCTCTGCTGTACACTCTGTGAACTAAGGGCTAAAGGACGAGTACCAACAACAGGCTACAAAGGATATATTGTAAAAAGGCAAAACAAAAGTTCTGCAAAGCGCAAGGCCTGTCCTGGTCAGGGACCCCAGGGAAGGGACGGGTGCTGCTGCCGTGCAGGGCCAAGGGCAGCGTTGAACGTGCTCAGGGAAGCGCTCGCCGGGCCCCGAGCGTTGCTGGCGGCTGCAGAGCCCCGGTACGCCACCTCATTTCTGCATGAGACAGAGCACTCGCCCGGGCGGCTTTGCCTTGTTTTTAAAGATTAGCGAGGAATAATTGTCTTCTCCTTGGAGTCTGTGAGTGATCGCTGCCATCAGGCAGTGTCCTAACGTGAACCCATTCAGGTGGAGCTTTGCAGCCAAAGCGATGAGGACGCAGCGCAGACCTCGCACCCTCCCCAAACCCGTAATCTCAGCAACTCGTTCCTCCAGGGCCCGTCAAGCCCCAGCACATTCGCTGCCCTTCTGCATGCTCGTTTCGGGTATTTCGCCTCAGTTGGCGTCCGAAAGCGGAGCCGGCGGGGGGCACCGCACGCCGCGAGCGGACCCGAGCCCCTCTCCCGGCCCTCGCAGCGAGCGACGGGACGTGAATTACCGCCTTTCCTCCCGGCCGAAAGGCAGCCGAGGTTACCGCGGGGTTTGACTAAGAGACCAAAACTCCCACCGGCTCCGTAGCCAGCCCGGCGACGCGAAGGCGGGGGGAGTAGGGGCTCCCCCATGGCATCACGGCAGGGATAAAGTCAAACCACCTCCTCCCTGCCCTCCTCCTTAGTGCACACAGGGGCGTGAGGGGCGGCTCTGCCCGCCCAGCCCCGCTGCCGGGCTGCGCCAGCCCCCGTGCCGCGCCGCCGCCGCCGGCAGCAGCGGCCCGAGCCCCCACCCCCGCCCCCGGGGCTCGGCGCTGCGCCGCGCCGGCATGAGCGGCGGCTCCGCGCCTGCCCGCCAGCCCCTTCGCCCCGGCTGCCGGCGCCTGGCGGCGGGCTGAGGGCGCGCAGAGGGCAGGCGAGCGGCCGGTGAGCGCGGCGGCTGGTGCCCGGCGCTCCTTCCTTCCCCGCCCGGGGAGCGGGGCCGAGGCCGGGCGGCGGCGGGGCGCGCCCCCTGCGTGGGGCGGCGGCGGTGGGCGGCCGGGTGCCCCCGCCCCGCTCTGGATGCCCATCGCGGCTGCTCGGGCCGGGGGGTGGCTGCGGCTCCCCGGCGGGGGGCGCGGGTCAGGATGCCGGTGCTGGAGCGCTTCTTCCCCGCGGCAGAGCCGGGCAGGCGGAGGAGGACGGGGGAAGAGCCGATGCCCTTTCCCATGGGCAGCCTGCCCGGTTATCAGCAGGGGACCCTGGCCTGGGACTTGCCCGAGATGATCAAGATGGTAAAGCTCGTTTGGAAATCCAAGGGGGAGCTCCGCGGGGCGAAGCACAGAGGGGTTTTGGAGAGCGACGATGCCCTGGGCGGTTCGGCAGGTAGGTTTACCCTGCCCCGTTGCTCGGGAGAGCCGGGGAGCAAACGCGGCTGGGGGCCGCGGGTGGCCCGCGCCGTCGCGGGGCAGAGCCGCTGGGGTCCGGGGCTGCTGCCGGCGGAGCGGGGCGGGTTGGAAGGGCGTGGGGCTGGGGGGCGCTGCCCCATGGGCGTCCGGGCTTAAAAACGTGGGCTTGGCAGCTCTCACCCTCTCCCCCCGCGTACACACGCGGAGTTTGTGTCGGATCTGGAATCCCGGTCCGTTTGGCGCTCTCCTCTGCAATCTGTTGCGTGCTTTTATAAGCGGGGTGATAAAAGCTTGGCTAAAAACTAGAGCAAGTAGCTCCGCGGCTTTCAGGCTGACCTCAACCAGGGCTGCCGGGCTTGGTGCCGGCGCGGGGGAGCCTCTCCCCGGCCCCCACGAAGCTCCGCAGCGGCGGCCCCGCGATCAAGGTGGGGGGGGCGGCCGCGGGCCGCCCCGGGACCGCCGGGCTGCTCGGCAGCTGCAGGAGAGGGCTGGCTGCGTCCTCCACAGCGCCGAGGGCTTCCTCGGTTGTGTCCGCTGTGGCTTTTCAGAGAGGCCTCTCGTCTTACGCTGCCAAACTTCACCTTCATCTTTGAGCGTGCTTGGCTCATTTCACATGATCTTCCCGTGCCTCCCGTCCGCAAAGCGGAGCCGGCACCCTTACGACTTGTGTGTTGTTAGCTACCAGCTTTAAAAACTTGAGACCCATTCTTAGAGTAACACTGCCCCATCCCACTACTTTCTCTTTGAACATCATATATTACTGGCTAAGGTTCACATGCATTTTATTAACTGCATAAATTTTGCACGTCGGGTTTTTTCCTAACTCACACTCATGGAGCCATATGGCACCATATCAAGTGCTTTATTGAAGTCCAGATTGGACTTCATGCATTTTCATTTTGTCAAAATGAGCTGTCATGTTAGAGTGGTACTTCTTTCTTCCGATTAGTTGATACTGCATCTTATTCTGTGCTCCACATGGCCTATGGTTCAAAACCTCTTGCCTTCTGTTGGAGGCAACATTTTGCATCCTTCAAAAGCTCTTGACTTCTGTTGAAGTCAGGCTCACAGGCCTATGATTGTCTCGCTATCAGATGATTTTTTTTTTTTATTCTTCTGTCATCATAATACCATGACTTAATAGACTTACTGAAACTGTGTGGCTTGTTCCTTCAGAACTCTGGATTATCTCATCTCTGCAGCCTGGTCACTAAACTCTTCCAGTGCATTCAGTCTACAAAAATTATGCCTTCATCATACTTTGTTGTACCCTTTATCAAGACGTATAATTTATATTATTTTGTACAAGAAGAATTTAATATGTTGCAGGTATTTCAAAGTGCATGTGTGTGTATGTATGTATGCTGTGTATGTATGTAACTGTATATATAAACTTGAATAGTAAGTAAGTATCTGTGTATCACTTTTAGATGCCTGCCAAGGTTGACTGGTTGATCATTGTATGTCCATCATTTCAGACATTTGCAGCTTAGCTAAGCAATGCATGGTTCACTTCTGTTTTGAAAAAGGGAAGACAAGTTCTCAGGCTGCAAGGAAAATGTACAACCTGCCACCCCATTCTTTGGGAGTCACTTCACTTTAAAGGAATAATAAGTAAGAGTGTTGTGGATAAAGAAAGGGGAGGTCAAATTGCTCCTTAAGACTTGAAGCAAATCAGCTGGGAATGTACCATAGCCAACCAGGGAGACTGAGGTTTATGTGGTGATGAGTGTTCAGAGATGGACCCTAATCAAACAGAAGTTAAGAAATGCTGCATTGGTTACACCTCATGTATGAGTAATAGTGGTTTTTCAGTATGCTTGTGTTATATCTGGTGAAATTAGTTTCATTAGGCAACAAACGAGATTCGCCTTCAGATTCCTGGAGGCAACTAAAAATGTGCATGAATGTACAGAGACAGATTAGTCCACCGGCAGGATATGAGTAACTTGCATTTACTCAAGTGGCTATTACTCGTATCCTGTGAAGGGACAGTCCTCTTCATGGTGCCAGATCCTATTTCATAAGCTCAGTTGACTTGCAGCAATACAGATGAGAGCAGAAGATGACTCTAACTCTCAACACTTTAAATACTAATCATCAGACAGTTTGAATGAACCAGACCTGGGTTGCTGGTTTTTCCTCCTCAGCAACAGTCATCTTGGTAGTTTTACCTCTTGTGGTTTCATTTCAGTCACTTTAAGTACATTGGAGTATGTGGGAAAACCAGTAAATGCTGAAATCTAGTATACTTAAATAAGTGGAAAATCAAAGAATGCAGAAATAGGAAGAAAAGATAATAGTTAATCAGTAGTATGAGGTACTCAGCATCATGTTTGTATGGTGCTTTGCATGTGTTTGGCTCCTATAAAAAATAAACAACTATATAACTTACATCTCATAAAAAGGCAGTACTTCAATAGGAAATCAGGTTTTCTTCAGGTGAAGCTAAAGCAAATAACTTCAGCGCAAGGTACTGCTAGCTAGGCAAATAAAGGTTGATTGTTCAGTAGTAGAGTTCACAGCACTTTCCACATCAAGGACTTTTTCATTTAAATTTGTAAGTGTTCATGTGATAACTCATGTTCTGCTACCACATCCTCATGAAACTACTTTGCCTACAGTAGAAGAGGAGGAAATAGATACGGATTCTGGAAGGAAACTGTCAGGATTTCTGCCTTGCTTGCTCATGTTAATAGAGATTTAGCTAAGCAAATTGCCTTGTACTAGCCTGAGTGATTGGACTCCACTTGGGCTGGCTTTCTGTAAAGGAATAGCTCTCTTAACCATAGGTAGGGAGGGGGAAGGAGAGCTATATCTGGACATGATGTCAGTTCTGTGGATGGCAATGTCTTGGGGACCCATATAGCCGTAATTCATACCACATTCCTCTTTCCTGAGGTAGGAGTGGAGAGTTGCTGCAGAGCAAAGCTATGTGTTCTGGGTTCTCAAATAAAAGAGCTATATCTGGGTCTTTCATCTTCTTGTTCAGTACTGAGAATAAGCTACTCTATGTCCCTGCAAAACACGCAGCAAATAGTTGGTATGAACGAAGAACCCAGATCTCATAGAGACTGCCTGCCTGGGGTTTCTTCTGATTTTGTTTTCCTTCCAAAGCAGTGAAATTCACATCTTGAGCCCTCTCTTATTGCTGCACTGCTTTTTAAAGTTAGTATCAATTAAGGCTGCAGACCTTTTTCCTGCTCCTGGCCTGCTGTTGCCTAGTAACTCCTTTTTCCCTGTTTCAATCCCTGACCAAATCAGCACAAAACTGTGGTTTGGTGAAGACTCTCTTTGGCTGTGCCAGAAGCCATTTCACATACTCAAGCTGGTCATGTGATAGTAAAAAAGTGTGATAATAGAACATAATTAATTTGAAAAGCACTGGGTGGGAAATGGGTATAATTCAATGTCATTCCTTACAGTGTTTCAAATAGATCATTTGCAATGCTTTTTATTGAATAAATGCTTTTTACTTGAATAAAATAACAGCATGTGTTGGTATTATTACGATTGAATTATCCAAATAATTGAATTATCCGAATAACTGAAACCATGTTGATCTCTAGGAGGGAGCTGCGTTCTCTTTATGACCCTAACTTCCTTATCACCCTCTCCCAGAGTTCAGCAGCAGTTTTGCAGATCAAATAAACCTAATAAGGGAACAGGTATAGGTCCGCCTCCAAGAGTCTTCCTTATGAGCTTTAGCAACCTCTTAAATTTACAGTGATCATCCCAGATAACTCCAGCGAGACTTTCTGTACTATTTGAGTCTTGCACGTGTGCAGACACACAAGACTTTTGAGAGAAGGTGAAGTGGTTCTTAGGATTATCAAGGTCCTTTGAGACACTGATCTTTGTGGGTTTTTTGAAATAACTCTGAGTGTTTTTTTCCACCTATCTCTTTCTGTCTGTAGATGTTTTCTCAGAAATGTAGGTTCTGATTCATGCATGCATCATGCTCATTATTGACTGATGAGTCCCTTTGCCATGAGGAGGAAAAACAAGCAGTACCACACATCACTCCTATTACAGTTTGCTGCTGGGAAAATTTCCCCCAATTATTGGTGCGCCTGTTTACTTCTCCTCTTCAATCAACTGTCTCCTTTCCAACTCAGTAAATTATTCAAACTTCTTGCCATCATCCAAACTGATCTTGCTCTTTCAAACCTTACAGCTGTGTGCTGAGCAATCTCATTATATACCTGTTAGAGAGGTAAGAGTTAAGTCATCTGGTGTGCTTCTTAGGTGGTTGCTTGAAGGTGTTCCTTAAAGTTATTCACAAGACATCCCAAAGACTCAGTTCTTCCATGATATCCAAGGAAACATGGCTTCTACTTCATTTTTATTTTGCAATGAACAACTTTAATCATGTCGTGCAGTAGCTTTGCTGCGCATGTTAAAATAAACTTCATGCTTCCCCTTCCCATAATTACTTATAGATAACTTAAAGATCATCTAGCCCAAGCCCCCTACCATAGGCAGGGACATCTTTCGCTAGATCAGGTTGCTCAAAGCCCCATCCAGCCTGACCTCAAACACTTCCAATGATGGGGCATCCACAGCTTCTCTGGGCAACCTGTTCCAGTGTGTACTTGCTGAATCTTACTTAGTTGTGAAGTCTTGAAACTCATGCATGCTTTTGTAGTCCCACTGCAATAATTAATAATCATAAAATGCTTAAAATCTGAATCTATGAGTTATTGAGAACCAAATGGGGGTTTGGCTGACAGTGCAGAAAGCTCCTCATTTTGTGTAGTTGATGTTGAGTACATAGGTGCCACAGATGTAGATCCCAGCAATAAATAAAACACAGGAGCTATCAAATGGCATTGTCTTAGCATCTGACCAGTCTCTTGTGTTATTCCTTAGATTGAAATCAGCTTCATTTGTGTCCTACTGAGAGATGCACAGCAAGCAGAGGGGCAGCTTGCTGTACCTTTCTGAAGTTAGGTTTTCTTTTTTTTCCTTTTTTTTTTTTGGGTTGGGTTGGGTTGGGTTGGGTTTTTTTGTTTATTTTCTTTTTTGTTTTCTTTTTTTTTTTTTGTTTATGTCGAGACTTGTTAAATCCATTACAGTTACTAGGGACAAAAATGTGAATTTGATAGAATCAAGGCTACCTGTGGCAACCTTGATTGCTCTCTGACTGTTATGTTGACACTCCAGCCCCTGAGAACAGGAAATAAGCTCTTCTATATTCTTGTGAAGAGCTGGCTAAATCAGTGGAATTGTGTGATGGTGTGATTAAGAACAGTGAAATTAGATTGCATGCAGTACTGCTTCTGTAGTCTATGTGTGTAGATCAAGTGATAAAAGACTTAGAATTCAGACCACATCTGTAGGTAGTGCTGTTCAAACATAACTCTCCTGTTTACTGACTGAACACAGATTAGTAATACATGTGATTTGGAGGGGTTTTTTTTCTGAAATCCTTTACTAATTAGGCAATTGGCTTCAAAGATCAAAAAATAATTTTGAGACATTAAATCATGGTCGCTCTTTGAATTCTGTTCCTTTTTTAGTACCTAACTCTTTACAAGTATTTTAAAAATGTAGTTTAGAATGAGAAGTTGAACCAATATTAAAAGTCTTTGGTTTTGAACATGTCAAAATGAGCTGATGTGCTCGTCAACCAAACTCTCTGTTTATTTTGAGGTTTAAAATTTCCACTCAAATCTACCCTTAAGTGTTTAACCACTCTCTCCTACTTCATTCTTATGTAAATTTTCTGTTGTGGATTTGTTAGGGTTCTGGGATATTTGGAAATAAGAGGTAAACCGGGGATAAACATTAGAGAAAAAATAATCTGAATATCTCAACAATTTATGAATGGTTTTTCAGTTCAGCCTTGCTGGCACAATTTTTGTTTGCTTTATTGTGAATGTTGGAAAACAAAAATTGTTTGCAGAAATACTTGGAGAAGCTCTTCCAGCAGCTGTTCAACTATGTACAGCCACAACAGAAAGAAAAAGATTACAATATGGAGTTAAGACTTCAGCATAAAGTTAGCAGATAAAATGTACTTGCCCAGGTTGCGTGTTGGCCAGCAGGCAGAAGGGAATGTTGCTGGCGTGCTAGAAAAGTGACAGAGGTTTTATTGATATGTCGACTCAGACACAAATCAGCAGTCTGCTAAAAACTGTAAACACAAATAGAGCAAATTCCGGTGAGCTGTAAAATGGTGGCAAGATCTGTTGATTTCAGTGGAGCTATTCTAAATACCAGGAGCCGAAGATGTGACTTTATATATAAAAATAGTGTTTCTAAAGGAAAAGCTACTGAACTATAATACAAACAGGCTTTTTGATTTTTTTTTTTTTAATGCTCGTTTGTTTCATTAAGGTTAAAGCTGGTAGTTTTCTTTTATCTTTGATAAATTGACTTTTAAGTTCTTTATACTCTGTGAAGTATTAAACTGATAAATGGCTATCAATAGAAACCAGTAGTGATATTAGCCACGCCTGGCCAGTGGTGATAATTTTCTGTATTGCTTAAATGCTGTGAGAGAAACGTTTAAAAAAGCACTGTGGGATGCATCTAACTTCTAATGCTTCTAAAGTAGGAGTAGAGCATTGTATGCAACTTGTTTGCTATTTCAGCACTTGTTCATAACAAACTTACAGCTTGTGGTCTATCATACTTCTTAAAACTTTTTGCTTGGAGACATGCATCCCAGACAGCTTTCTGCAGTCCTGCTTTATGAAGTGTGAGTTCGGCTTTCCAAAAAACATGAGGAAGAGGGTGCCTCTGTCACCATTTTCTCCACTGTGATCTATTTTGACCCCCTCCCCAGAGCTCTGCATTCAAAATATACTAAACCATGTTACTTATGATTGCTCACATGAATCTTAGCTGCTGGCACATTTCCAAGGGGCATCTTTATGCATGGGCAAACTTGTGTGAATCGGAGTCACACTGGAGGAGCTCCCCAGAGTCAGCTTCTTTAGGGTGACTGAGAAAACTCAATTGACCTCAGGCTGTTTTTTCACAAAAAGTATGCATCCGGTTCTGGCCATGATGCTGTAAATCACACTAGTCCTCATGTCGTCCCTTGGTCTGGCCTAAAAAGTGCAAATACTGAAAAGAAGTCCTCTTGAGACTTCCAGCTTTAAACATGCTTTGACACTTGCTAAAAACTTCTTCTAAGTCATTGTAACCTTGATCAAAAAGAGCATTTTAGCCTGCCTAATTATGGGATAAATTACAGTAACTTTTAAGAACTCGGCTGGTTCTTGGTGTAGACTTGCAAGCACAAGACAAAAATGTCTCAGCTCTTCATTTTTTCCTCAGCTTGCGACGTAAAATTTCTTCTGTCGCTGCTACGGCTACAAACAAACAAACTCTGTATGAGAGAAGGAATAAATCCTTCTTATTAACCTTCTGCATGAAGCATTCTTTCACATCTTCTGTGGACAGCCAACTATGCTTTTCCCTCTCCCCTCCTCAAATCGCGTAAGAGGATGAAGGTTCCTTGCCTTAACGTGTCACCCGCTAAGAAGAGGCATCATCGTGTGAAAGTTCCTGATGCTGCAAAGCTGAGCATAGTGCGGTCTAAGGTGTGTACGAAGAGGAAGGGCCAACAAGGGTTTAGGAGGCTCATCGTTGAGAGTATTGCTGTTAGATCTGCCCCTTATTACAGTAGCAATAAAGGGGCAAAACCCTTCCATGGCTCTTTGATCAGAATATCCTGAAATTCAGTTATCCTCCAGAAAACGAGGTTTTTTAGATCAGAGAGCAGAGGTTGCTGGCAGTGCTCATGAGTGCTGTCCTGTGGGAGCGCTCCCCAGCCCGCAGGGCCGAGGACCTGGTTCACGTTGCACTGAAGCCAGGGAGTGTCTTTCCATGGAGATGAATGGGCTTTGTTCTAAACTGGGACGTTCGGTGGTACTTCTAGGTGAAACCCTGTGGAAGGTGTGCTCTTCAGTGTCTCTTTATACACACTCCTGTGGAGAAATTGCTGTAAAGTTTTCCCCAGCTCTGATCCCTTCTGAAAGGCAAGCGTGTAAAGCTCCGCTTCCCTTGGGAGAGTATGAAATCCTTTCCTCTGTAGCCATCTCCAGCTTGTGTGGAGGTAATGCCCTTCAAATATTGTTATCTCAGTGTTCTCCTTCTATCCCTGACCTAAGATAAGGGTGAAGTATTAACTCTAAGGCCTGCATACCAGATGCTCTGTGCAGGTGCAGTTAGAAACGAAGCGGTATCCTGGAGGGTTTTCAGAACGCGCTGTGCTGTGGCAGGCCTTGCTTCACTCCCCATTGCTTAAGCACCACCTTGAGATTGAATGTTTTGTTTTCAGCTGCAGGAATTACAGATCAGCCAGAATAACTCTAAACTAGGTTCTACACAGTAGTGTTAGAACGTTGCTCTTTAAAGTTAAATTGTGAACAAGGTTCATCTAAGTAGAGGGAATTAGTTTTAAGTTTGGTGGAACTATGTTCCAAAATAGTAAATAAATAGTGTGTTGCACAGATGTGCCAGGTAAATACTTAATTAAAAATCATACAAAACAATTGGAAAATGTAGGCACAGAACATTTCTTAAGCCATCAAAACTTTGACAGGTGCAGAAAACACCTTAAGTATACAGTCCACTAGCCTGTTTTAATAGCTGTTGGCTCAGTCCTTCCTTGCCTAATAAGAAGTGCTTCTCTGAACAAGCTTTCCCTTAGTTAAGGTTAGCAGCAGTTAGTCCTTTGGGGGTTATCTGTGCATGTATCTTGATTATCAGGAGACCTGGTTCAGTGAAGCACCCAGGTGCTTATCCAAATAGCTGTGCGTTCCAAACTTTGCTTATCCGAACATCTTCCAAACAGTTCATGTGTGCAAAGCTTAAGCTGGAAATCTTGTAATTATAGGCTTTCATGGAAGATTTCTTATTTCCTGCTTCGAGCCTGAGTGGATATGCTGCAGGAACAGCTGCCTTCACAGTAATTCAGCAATTGCATTTCTAATTCCAAATGGAACTGGGAGAATAAAGGAGTGAGAGAGACTGGGCTCCTGTGAAACGTCAAAAAGAGTGATTTGATCTAGCTTGAGTTTTGCATGGAGGTTTGTCTCATTAAAAGAAGGGGGTGGAGGGCAAGAATTCTGTATGCCTTGCTTGCAGATTACTTTAACGATTCAGATGATGTTCAAAAACATTGAGAGAAACAGAAAACCATGTGTGAGAGAGTCTGAACTTCATACATGCACAGCTATTACACTTGCTTTCTCTTCTTCCTGGAAGCACTAGTGAGCATACATTTCATGTTCTCATTTGGGAACTAAAGCTTACTCAATAAATGAGTATTGGCAACAACTCAGGGCCTTTCTTGAACTCCAGCTCAGTGTGTGTAAAAGAGGTGTGTTGCTTTCTGTGACTACTGGAAAAGAGACTAAGCAGAGAAGAATTTACTGCACAGCTGAGGACTACAGTCCTAAAATGGCAGAGGAGCGAGGCTTTTAGGTGAGACAGTGTCAGAGAACGCTTCCAGGCGAGGTCAGTTTGAAAATCCTGCTCAGAGTCAGCAAGCTGAAAGCTCTGAAGAAAGCAGAGCAGCAAGGAACTGGGCACTTACAGGAGACTAGCAAAGGGTAAGAGTTGGAAGGAGAGTGCTTTTCAGTGCAGTAGCACGTCTCACGTTTAATCCCAAGTTCTGTCCTTGTCAGTTGTGAATAAGGCAACAATCCCAGCTGTCTGTCAGTGCCAGCACAGCTCTCACCCCACCTTCTTTATGTCAAGTAGTCCTGCCGTCTTACTGGAAACCATAATTGCAGCTGTGGACCAAGGGCATGGTGACACAGATAAGCTAGGCTTGATGCAGTTGTGCATTGACTCTTCGAGACTTTTTTTTTTTTTTTAAGGAGCATCTCGTGAGTTGTGAACTACCAGCTTTTCTAGCTTTATGCATCACAAAGTGTAGAAAATAGCAGGGGCATTAACTCAAGTTACAGCAGCATGGATGCTCATGTTGAAGACATGCAGCAGGCATGAAGGTAGAGGAGCTCTTACTACACTAGTTCAGCTTCATGAGTAATCAGAAGGTTTCAATATGCTATCTTCTGTTTCTTCCTCAATGCCAGTTAACTTACCCACAGTAGAAGTGAAAGGGGTAGTAGGACTTCACTGGCTAGTGCAGGTAACATACTGCATGCAAGGTGAAGTTGTAGCAAATACTAAGGAGCTTAAGAGAGAATTGTGCTTAAAGACCCTATTTTGCCTGGGGACAAAAGAAGACAATCAGGAGGAAAGGATTTTCCTGTCTTAACTGGAATGAGATGTGTTCTTTGGGTGGTCTGCATGGCTTACCCACTTGGCGTACTCATGAGAAATGTATGATCGTTGACAAGATTTGACAGATCCTTGGTAGGACCTGGATGCTCAGATCTTCATTAATAATTAGGTCTGAAGTTCTGGTTCATTATGATACAAGTCTGACTTTAATTGTCTGAGAAGCTACCTGATTAATGTCAAATAAATGCTTAAGCTACCTACAGAATGCAATGTTTTCTGAGTTGTAAGATGTGATCTGTAAAATGTGATCATCTACTGAAGGTGCGTAGCTATTAAATAATTATTACATTAAAGAGATGGAATTCAGAATAAAGTTATAACCTCTAACTAAGCAGACTCTGCAAGCTCATTTAATTTCCCAGTGGAACAGCAATAAAATAGATCCTCCCTTCCCCCATCACTAGCAATGCACACCATTAAATATGTACTTAGTAGCTGGCAAAACAGACTAAAAGTTAAACTAACTTTGCTAATAATGGGCTGGAATTCTCATAATGAAAATGCAAGGTACCTTATTTAAATGTTGGCCCCTTGACAGAATCTGCAATACAAGCCTCACAAGACTGTCACTAATCTTTTTGTAGGTGCCCTGTAGCCAAAAATGTGCTGATGTCTGGCTTTGCACAGACTGGAGACCTGGGAGATTATATGTTTTGAATAGGATCAAATGACTAGAAGGGGAAAGCGCTCTATACTTAGCTGTCTTGTCATACAGACAGAAAAGTGTTTTGCATGTGACCTTGTTAACAGTATGAACTAAGAGCAACATTACAAAGTAGAGGCAGAGCTACTGAAGCTTAGATCATAGTTGAAAATCTGTGTTTTTCTGGTCATCTGCTTAACTTTTAAAATTTTTTTCCTGTTCTTGCATCTAGACTTAGTGACTTCAATTTTCATGCTGACTCTAGATCAGATGGAGAGATGAGGGTGAGAAAATACAAGACAGCTAGAAGATCCAGTCTCCTGGTCCAGTTCTCCTCCACATTAGAAAAGCAGAACACCAGTTTGATACAGGATTTATTTTTCACCATCACTGTCAAGCCCTCCTTTTCTCATAACAGCCGCTTGTTCTCCTTTCCTACTGCAAAGTCTATTCTGGCATACTCCTCAGCTGCCATGCCTTTGAGCATCTTTCCACATGACTATGACCAGGCTGACTACCTCACAACAAATTAATTCTCTTCTGTCGTAATCCACATCTCTGTCTTCAGTTTAACTGGCTACCTTCAACTTAACTGACTCCCACACCTGCAGTCTTACTTGTCTCTTCTCTATTTTAGACAGCTTTTTCATCTTCCCATCCTGCAACCTCCACCTCTCTGTGCAGCAGATTCTCACTGATGCTTCTTTCAGCAGAGGACTGACATTCTCTCATCTCCTGTTCCCCCCTTTCCTCCTTCTTACAGGCAAAATTCTATTTACTGCTCCTTTACCAGAGGAGAGCACATGGTAGAGAAGACTGTATCCTGTTGGAGTTTGCGCACAGCTAATCTCCTTTACAAATATAGCTTTCACTGTCACTGCGTGAATGGCTTGTAAAATGCCTCACAAGTATCTCAGGTTCTTTTAGTTAGGATAGATGAAGCTACTGGGACGATTGTCACCAGGCAAAGGTACGCATGCTACCAACTAGCAACTATTTAAATGATGTGTCTCAGCCAGGAGGTATATGTTCCTTGCCTTGGAGGAGCTTCTCTTTCACCTTTCTCCAGCAAGAGAGTAGATACCGAAACCTAATTTTCTGGATCTCCCAACACTGCAGCCACCAAAACCATATTGTTTGTAGGAGTCAGCAGCTTTCCCAGGTGAACTGGTAAGGTGCTGCCAGTAGAAGCATGTTTGGCTTTACTGTTACTCAGAATTCCCATTCCTGTGCCCAGAAACATCTTTTTTTCTCAAGAGAAGAGCCTCAGCCTCTCGTGAGCAAACACGAGTAGGAAATACAATGGCAAAACTTTGTCCCACGTTGCTCTTACAGTTGGAGGCTGATAAAATAACACAAGACCATTTGAGCCATACACAGAGGCAGAAGTGGAAGGAGCAGAGATCGAATAATATGAAGCAGCATGATAGTAAAAAGAAAAGCATGTAAAAATATGAACACCAGACAGATGGTTTGCGGGGGCGGGGGGGGCAATTCAACTAATCCATGGGAGATCAGAACAGTTGGATGACTGTTTTGAAGTCTTTTGAAAGGGTAAAACAGCAATTGAGCTGGACCAGAAAGAAAAATAAGAGAGAAAGCAAAAATAAGCAGCCTTGAAATTAGAAAAGAATGGCTTCTTAGACGTTACTTATGTAGTGCTATAGGACATCACAAATACAAGTATCCCATTTTACTTGAGTGCTGTATAAGTCAAAAACTTCTTTGAAAGCAAGGATGTATAACACCTCCACTGCAGGCTGTCATCCCTGAAGATGAAGTAAGAAAATGCTTGCTTTAAGGCTTGATATGGGTGAATGCAGATGTCTGTGCTGCATTGGACAAACTTAAAGAAACAGGGATTGGAAGAAAGTGGCCCATGTACGGGAGGCAACACTGCATAAACTAGATGGCATTCTACATGAGTACTTGTTTTTTGGAGGGGAAAAGGAGGTGGAAGAATTAAAATGCTTTTCTCTGTTACTTCTCTCTGTTATCAAACATAAAATCTGTAAACACAGAGGTCACAATGGAACCAGGGAAGAGCTGGGCAAATATTTAATTTTGCTGTCTCTGTTTACAGGACATTTCCACAAATTAAGAAACATGGGAGAAATAATGGAGAAAAAAAAATTAAAGGAGCTGCCTGCCAGCTCCTGTTCTTGTGCCTCAAGTGGTGTATCTTCCTGCTTGCTTTGAGGGGAAAGCCACACCTGAAAGCATGACCATCTGAGAGAGGCAAGAAGTCAGGCTGGGGAGCCGCAGATTGTGATTGTCCTAAATCACCAGTGACAGGCTCTGAAAATGCAATCTGCAAACTGTTTCCACAAGAGATGGCTTTCAAAGAGCTGTCTCCACTGCTTGAAAAGATACCTAGGAGAGGCAGAAGGAGGATGGGTGACCACTGCCATGGTTTTTCTGTATGAGTCTGTTATAAGACGCAGGGTGGGGGATGGGAACTGACTTTCTTCTGTTTCCTTTTTAGCTACTGAAGGCATGAACTGGTTTACAGGAAAGGTGCTAGGGGTTTTTTTGGGGGGGAGGGGGGGGCGTGGAGAACAAAGATTCTATGTGTAACTTAATGCCTTCTGGGGGAAGTCAGCTAGCATTTAGAGCTCTTAGATTCCAGTGTGCAACAGATCAGAAATGAGCTTGGAGTGTCAGCCATCAAAATACACACAGAAGCCACTTTAAGGAAGCATGAATTATGCATGAGGCACTCAGAGGTTGCTCAGTGCTGCGGTGTCACAGGTGAGCTGTGCATGGGATCAGTGGTGGTCTGGTGGTGCCTTCTTGCTGTGTGGCAGGGGGTTATGTTTCCTGGGCTGCAGGAAGATGTGGAGATTGAAAACAGACCTGCGTCTCTGGCTCGGGCTGCTGAGCACATCAAGAATGTACTTGTACGGAGCTAAGCAGGGCCACAAATATGGAATTAAAAGGAGCGGACTTCTTTCCATACAGATGCAGACCTCTTTGTGCAGCGGAGTTAAGCAACTTTAGGAAAGAGAGCTCTGGCTGCTCTGGCACCTTTCCAGGAGCTCATAAGAACTTGAAATAGAGCCCAAGCCCTAAATGCACTTTATTTAAGCTGAGAGTGGCAGCTTTTCTTACTTCTGTAATTCAACAAAAAAAAAGCTTAAAATCTTGCCTTTGAGCTTCTAGCCTTGAAACTGGATGGACTGAGAGAGCCCTCCTGTTAGTTAACAGGTAAGATGTGCGCCAAAACCTCCCATCATTCTGGATTTACTTTGCCATCGGTGCTGATCTCCAGTATTATGCCTATAAGTGAGGTGAAAGCAGTCTTTGTCTTATAGTGTCCTATGTAGTTCACCTCTAAAAACAGCCCACAGCATGTGGGTACAGATGGATGATAACTTTGGAAACCACGGCAGTAGGTTCAACTTATTGCCCCACAGTTCATTAGTCAGGCTCAGAGAGTTTGTAAGCTCCTCTAACATGACACAGCCAGAGGTGGTACCTTCAGCAGCCTGGTAGTTACTTCATAAACAAATACACACTTGGAGTAACATCGCTTAATCTTCTTCTGCCCTTAAAAGACAACTTTATACTTGAAAATTGGTGACTGCCTAGAAGACTTTGTTTTTTCGAAAGCCTTGGCCTTGTAGTAAGACCAGCTACCAGTATGGTGGTTTTAAGAAAAGAGATGTGGCCCCGTATTTTGTAACTGACTTAACCCTTCCCAGTTTCCCACACTGGCAAGTTTCTCACCGTCTGACCCCATTTTGGCTGCTCGAGGCCCAGTAAATCATAAAGTCAAGTCAGCGTTGAAAGAATCACTCAGCTGAAGCTCTGATCCTTCTTCAAAAACATTTAATTTACTATTTTATAGCTTTCATTTATTTAAATATATATTTTCCTTTTGCAAATTTTAAACCAAGGAAGAGTAAAATGGCAACTGGCTGGCAAAGCTGACTTCTCAGGTAAACCAAAACAAAAATCAATTTTGATGTGCTATTACAGGAATTTAAATGGAACTCATCACCACAAGTTCATATGTCTAATTCAGCTCATCAAATACTTATTCACAATATCTCTAGACTGCTGATCTAAAATTTATGATGTTTCTAGAGATACATGTTAAACTTCGATCATTTTTCCTGAACTCATAGAATAAGATACTTGTTACCTTTGTGTTTATCCTAATAATAAAGCTTTCAATAAAGCTTTCTCCCTTCTGTCCATGTGTCCAGTCAGGCCCCACTCTGCCCCACTTTGTGCTAACAAATGAATGGGAGAGAGGAGCTGAGCCTGCCAGGGCCTCTTGGAGTTTCATGAGGAGCTGAGGCATGATTAGAAACTGGAAAAAGGAGAGACCAGGAACTTCTATGTGTCAGTGAGAAAGGATGGGAGTCTTAGAAACAGTGTGTGTGGAACTTCAGGCAAAAAAAAGTATTTAAACTTTTGAAGATCTAGCTTCTGTTCCTAGACATGATACAAATAAAGAACTAATTGAGCAATAAAACATGCTTATTGGAGTTGGCTATGGTGTGATCATTTGTAAAGGATTACTAACAACAGGATGAGGCTTTTTTCCTGTGCGGGGAAGAGAATTAAGGAATATAAAATACACGGCATAATATAGTCAAGAGTGTTTGAAATGCACATGCGTATAATGTCCTCCTCTGTACCCTTTAGCTTCCTTCTGACTTCTGTGTCCATAAAACATTTCCGCAGTTCTGGTGAGGAAGGGAGGAATAAAACCTCAGCACTGCGAATGAGCAGTAACTTCACTCTTACTTGTGTATGTGGGTCCTGCTTTGGGTATTTTAAATCTGCGGAGTCTTGCTTCTGAAATGCTGGTGAGCTATGTCAGGCAGGGCATTCTGTTCAGTGATAGTCTGGTAGCTCAGGATAGCTCCCAAAATAAACAGTGCTCCCCATCCTTTCCTGTTCATACTATTATAAAACCCGATCACGGAGGTTGCCCTGTTGTGCAGCCTAGATACCCCTGCTGTAGTATGCTAGGCACTGTGCAGGTTAAACCGCCCAAAGTTATTATGTTTCAGAAAACTGAAGAGAAAATGTAAATAAAAAAATGTAATCAATGGATGTGTTTGGAACCGTTCACAAATAACAACTACAATCTGTAAGACTGACCACTTTGCTCAGCAGTAAGTAGTTGTAGAACTGGATTTTAAGGAAAGACTGAAGGAAACCAAATTGCTCAACTGCCACAAATATCCTGCTCTGTTCCTGTAAGAGAACATAAACCAAGAACTAATTAAAAAAAAAAACACCAAAAAAACACCCCCCCCAAAAAACCCCAACGTTTTATGAACTGTTGGAAGAATTATTTCTATCAGCATTTCCCAGTAAAATTGAAGTGACTTAATTTCCAAACTTTCTTTCAAAAAAGGCATTTTTTCAGGCTGTTGGAAGTTGGCCACTAAATGTGTCTGTAACACATTAGGCACTGTTTTTCAAAACACCTTGTGGACTGCTAATTGGGGTTTGCATAATACCGCAAAATTGCAGGCATTCCTTTGAAATAAGTAGGAATGCAAACTGCTTTTCTAGGGTAAAAGAAAAAGAATTTTTTTATTTTAACAAAAAGCTCTAACAGAAATCCTTTGTTTGAATATGTTATAATTATTGTTTGCTTTTTTCCTGAAGAAATCAGAATCATTTGAGGAAAAGTTTCTAAGCAGTTTCAAGTTACAAAAGTTCAAGGAGGCCTTGTACATACAGTACTACTGTTCAGGCCAAGAGGTAAACAATTATGAAATGCTTTTGAAATTCGGGCTTGGTGAGGCTTTTCAAGGTTAGGTATTTTGTCACTGAACACAACAGTAAGTTGTTGAGAGCAGGACTGAGTGATACTTACTTATACACAGATGACAAATGAAAAAGTTATGAAATTTAAGAGCCCAGGGTCCAAATCCTTAGTTATAACACCCTGTTGTAAATCTGACTTACCCTACCGAGACTGGGGCAGGATTAAAAAAAATATATTTTTTTTTAATTAGAGAAAACACTGGCTTAGTCAAAATTCAGACTTATTCTGTTCTTTGGCTGGTGAGTTCATATGCATTTCAGGCCTGTCCCTCCTGCAGATCTAGAGCCCTACTGGGTTTAGGCCTGCAAGTGTTTTTAGGGTAGAATGGGATTGAACCAGAGCTGGCACATACAAGGTTTAGGCTGCACTCTCTGCTTCTGTCCTTTCTAACCATTGGATCACTCTGAGCTGTGAATCCTTTTCGTGGCTTTGAATTTTCAAAATGTCAGTCCAAGCAAGCTGATTTTGCTTGTTTCCTAAGTGTTCAGCAGCTGGTCATGAGTGGATGTGGGTAGCAGCTCTTATGAAGGAAAAGCTGGAGAAAGCCAGTTTCAGAGCATCGCCAAAGAGTTGCTGGGTGCATGAGATAGTCAGTCTTACCCATTTAACTCTTATTTCTGTCCTGAAATTCTGAAAGTGCAGTCATAACCTCTCATCATGCTCTGGGTGACGTACCCAGCCTGAATGCATTAACATGATATTTCCAAATCTGCTTCGCCTCACTGCATGATCTTGTGTTTAAGGAAATACACCAAAAGGAAAGCTTTTAGGCAAGCAGATGTGCTGGATGCTAATAGAGTTGGAAACTTACACTCTCTTTACTGATGAGAACAGTCTCTTATGGTCGGAAGCTCAGTACAGCAAATAATAGTGTAGCTTGGAACAGAGAGAAGTGTCGGGGAAAGGAGAATTCTTTGTTTTGTGTGTCAGGTTTGACAGTACTTTTGTTTACATCTAATAAATATCTAATGCTTATATCTAAGACATGGTGTTTCAGGCTTGTGTAAAGAAACCTTTAAATGAAAAGTACACGTCCTTCACATTAATCAATTACACAAAAATAAGGAAAGAAAATTACCTTTTGTTATATTTGAAGCACAGGAGGAGGCGGCAAGGGAAGATTAGCAGGGCTTTGTGCAGCAGTGCCTGTGTATGAAATAAACAGCTTTTGACAGGAAGATAACAAAAGCTGAAATCATGAAGAGAGAAAAACTCTTGCTAAAGGGTAAGCATGAATTTGCTTTATTTATCCACCTTTTCCGTATGCTTAAACAGAGATACATTCCAGGTTCTTGGAGATTTTAATCATTCCTGAGCTGTCAAAAACGTCATCACCTGCTCAGTAAACTCACGTTTACACAATTTATTGGGTGGAGAAGCTCTTTGCCCTCTCATGTGCTTCCTCATGGGCTCCACCATACTGCTGATGCAGGGATGCAAAGTTGGTGCTCAGAAGTGGCTAGCAGCGCTAAATAGATTACAGAAAGGAGTGTCCAGTGCTATATGTTTTTAACTTTATACATCTCTTTTGAAAAGACAGGCAGGTGAACAAAGGAAATGTAGGAGGTCAGAGACAGAAAAGCATCCTGATGAGAGAAAAAAATCCTTCTTCTAATGAGAGATTTTGTCACTGAGCCACGAAGTTCAGAAAATAACTGGTCATAGGTATCTACTAAGCATAGAGTTTGCTTTAGATTGAAAAAAAGAGCAGGAAGAGTAAAAAAGTCTCCCCAGCAGAGCACAGCATGTTCCCGTCCGTCTTTGTAGCAGTGATGAGAAAGTCATCATCCTCTCCATACAGTTCTTGTGAGTGTAAAGGTTAGAATCACAGAAAATAGTCACGTAACGACTCAAGCTTTCTTTCTTTACAGGTCTGTCTTATTTTCCCTCATTTGGATATGGCACTATGAAGAATGAAATACATAATAAAAATACTCATGAGTGAAAGTACTTTTGTTCATTCACTTAGTAGTTCCATAGAAATTTATCTATTCAGAATTACAAATAGCAAAGGTGCTAGTGATTGTAATTAACTGGCGATAACACGTCAGTACATCAGCACTTTTCAAAAACTGCCATTTCTGTCATAAAATTTCAGAAAAATCTAGAAGAGCAGAGGAATGTAATTGTTTGGTGTCACAAGACGTGCTTTTGCAAATTTTTTTATTGAAATGCAGTTTCCTGTCGCAGGCGCGCCCATGGCTCAAATATATTCTGTTCTTGTGTTTCTTATTTTAGACCCACTTCTTAGAAATAGCAGGAGGGGACCCAAAAAGACAGATAAACCACATACTGAGAACAGTGCCTTCTGAGACCTGCAAGAAAATTTTCTTTGCTTGACTGTTTTGTGTTTTGTTTTCCTAGTGCTTGACTTATTTCCCCTCCAGTTTCTGCATTTGGCCCACACTGGCTGAAAAGAATGCTTACACGAAAACCTGAAAAGAAGACTTATCTCAGTATTATTTTGAGCCCATTAAGGCTGTGAATCATACAAGGCTTGTTTTCATGGTCCTTGCCTGCATTTGCACCAAAATAGATGGTCTGCCTTAGCAGTCTACCTTATGTATGTAGAATAGTGATAGGCATAGGTGTTAATCTGTGTGCTCATACAGAAATGTCTTAAAGTAATTTTACACCTGACCTGAAGGAGGTAGGTTTAATTTTATCATAGCCCATTAAAATTCTTTACCTAAAATCTAGTGGAAACTGAAAAAAAAATGCTGTGAGATGGACTATACCCTCAGTATTTGAAATCCAGCCAAAATGTGATTAGCTTTCTTTGTGACTCTTTGCTGAGACCAAAAATGTTGCCTTTCCATTAGTCTACTCCACCTAAAGGCAAGAAATTAAAGCACAACTGTATCTCCAGCAGTGAAAGCTGTTCCTTCTAGCACTGATTGCATTAAGTAAGCAGAACTTCATCTCTATATGAAAATGCACTGAATATCATCTAGGCGATCATAGCATTCTTCAGTTAGCTGTAAACTGTCGTATTGACTCAAATTGCCCTTTCCCCACACACACATTTAGAGATGCTTTTTTTACTCCCTTATTGTTGAAAGTCCTCAATTTCTCTTGTTGCATATATCTGCTGTGCAGGTGCAGTGAAGTAGGAGTATTAGGTACTTCACAAGAGTGGTGATTTTTACATTGTGGAACTGAATTTGGAAAGACAAGAGGAGCCTTTAAATTAGTATTCACTAGTTCAGAGAGCCAAGATGTGTAGATTTGGGCAAACTGACAAAGGATGTTTTCCTGTCTTGCAATGGCTTTGTACAGCCTGAAAACATCTCACATGCTGCTACTCAAGAATGTATAAGATGGTAGTTAATGAACTGTGGTAAGGAAAGGTGCCTTCCTAGATTTGATTCTCACTAACAGAGAGGGTCTCGTGGGAGAAGTGGCGACTGGTGGCTCCCTTGGCCACAGCGACCACGAGGCAGTCAGATTCAAAATCTTTCCTAATAGGGGGAAAACTGCCAGCAAGACCTTAACACTAGACATGAGAAAAGCAGACTTCAGGCTGCTCAGAGAACTACTTAGTAAGATTCCCTGGGAAGAAGATTTGAAGGTGTCGGTGTCCATCTGTATTGGTTGATTTTTAAGTACCACCTACTAAAAGCACAGGACCAGGCAATTCCAAAATGCAGAAAATCTAGCAGGTGAGGCAAAAAGCCAGCTTGGTTGAGCAGGGATCTTCTTCTTGAAATACAGTGAAAAAATAAATTACATGGTCAGTGGAAGCAAGGTCAGGCAACATGGGAGGACTACAGAGATGCTGCTTGCCATTGTAGGGAGGAAGGGCCACAAAGATGATTAAGGGAGTGGAGCATCTCCCTTATGAGGAAAGGCTGAGGGAGCTGGGTCTCTTTAGCTTGGAGAAGAGGAGAGTGAGGGGTGACCTCATCAATGTTTATAAATATATAAAGGGTGGGTGTCACGAGGATGGAGCCAGGCTCTTCTCGGTGACAACCAACAGTAAGACAAGGGGTAATGGGTTCAAGCTGGAACACAAGAGGTTCCACTTAAATTTGAGAAGAAACTTCTTCTCAGTGAGGGTGATGGAACACTGGAACAGGCTGCCCAGGGGGGTTGTGGATTCTCCTTCTCTGGAGACATTCAAAACCCGCCTGGACGCCTTCCTGTGTAACCTCACCTAGGTGTCCCTGCCCTGGCAGGGGGATTGGACTAGATGATCTTTTGAGGTCCCTTCCAATCCCTAACATTCTGTGATTCTGTGATTCTGTGAAATTCGTGCTGCCAAAGCTCAATTAGAATTGAAGCTGGCCAGTACTGTGAAGGACAATATAAAAGGCTTTTAAAAAATATATTAATGGCAAAAGGCAAACGAGAAAGAATATTGGCCCATTACTTGATGAGCACGGTCACCTTATTAACAGGGACATAGACAAAGCCGAGATGTTTAATGCTTTCTTTGCCTTGGCCTTCAACACCAATGGTGGACTTGGGGGCCTCCATAACCCTGGGCTAGAAAACTATGATTGTGAAAATGATAAACTCCAAATCAATCCAGAACTTGTACAGGATTTGCTACTCCAGCTAGATCCATACATGTCGATGCGGCCTGATGGGATTCATCCAAGGGTTCTTAAAGAGCTGGATGACGTCATAGCGAGACCTCTCTCCGTGATTTCTCAACCCTTTTGAGAATCTGGAGAGGTCCCAGATGACTGGAAGCTGGCAAACGTTGTCCCAATCTACAAGAAGGGCAACAGAGATGACCCTGGCAACTACAGGTCTGTCAGCCTCACTTCTGTGCTTGGCAAAATCGTGGAGAAGATTGTTCTGGGAGTTATTGAAGAACATCTGAATGACAGTGCAGTCATTGGTCTTAGCCAGTACAGGTTCATGAGGGGAAAAGCTTGTTTAACAAACTTAATTTCGTTCTATGACAAGGTTACCCACCTAGTTGACCAAGGGAAGCCTGTTGATGTGATATTTTTGGATTTCAGTAAAGCCTTTGATACTGTCACAGTATTCTCATGGACAAGATGTCCAGCATACAGCTGGGTAAACACACAATACAGTGGGTGAGCAATTGCCTGACAGGCCGGGCTCAGAGGGTTCTAGTAAATGGGGTTATGTCGGGCTGGTTAGGGGTTCTGCAGGGATCCATTTTAGGGCCAGCGCTCTTTAATGTCTTTATAAATGACTTAGACTCAGGACTTGAGGGATTACTTAGTAATTTTGGCGATGACACAAAATTGGGAGGAGCTGTCGACACTCTCAAAGGCAGAGAGGCCCTGCAGAGGGATCTGGACAGATTGGAGAACTGGGCAATCACTAACTGCATGAAGTTCAACAAGGGCAAGTGCCGGATTTTGCACCTGGGACACAGCAACCCTGGCCGTACATACAGACTGGGGGATGAGATGCTGGAAAGCAGCTCTGCGGAGAGGGATCCGGGGGTTCTGGTCAACGGCAAGTTGAACAGCAGCCAGTAGTGTGCCCCGGCAGCCAAGAGGGCCACCCGTCTCCTGGGTGCATCCAGCACAGCATTGCCAGCCGGGGTGGGGGGTGATTGTCCCGCTCTGCTCTGCACTCATGCGGCCTCACCTGGAGCACTGTGTGCGGCTCTGGGTGCCACAGTAGAAAAAAGATATCAAGCTACTAGAGACTGTCCAGAAGAGGACTGCAAAGTTGGTGAAGGGTTTGGAGGGGAAGCTGTATAAGGAGTGGCTAGAGTCACTTGGTTTGTTGAGCCTGGAGGAGACTGAGAGGAGATCTCATCGCGGTCTACAGCTTCCTCACAAGGGGAAGGGGAAGGACAGGTGCTGATCTCTTCTCTTTAGTGACCAATGAATGGCAGAACCTGAGGGAATGGCAGGAAGATGTGCCAGGGGAGTTTTAGGTTGGACATTAGGAAAAGGTTCTTCCCCCAGAGGGTGGTGGAGCACTGGAACAGGCTCCCCAGGGAGGTGTCACGGCCCCAAGCCTGACAGTGTTCAAGAAGAGACTGGACAACACCCTCAGACACATGGTGTGAACTGTGGGGTTGTCCTGTGCAGGGACAGGAGTTGGACTCGATGATTCCTGTGGGTTCCTTCCAACTTACGACATTCTATGATTCTATGATTCTAAGCTATAAGTTAGTAAATATGCAGATATGGGCACCATACTATGTAGCTCAATGAATTTGACCACAATTATTATATAATTACTGTGGTCATGACTTGTTTCTGAGTTTTGACGTGCACAAAGCATCGTTGTGTATTGTGAGTAGTTATTTGCCAGGGGTTTAGTTAAATTAGTCAAGTTTAAACATAGCTTGCTATGAAAAGCAAATGTTTTAGTATGTTACAGTTTTCCTGAGTTAAGACTGGGAAAGTATGAATTTACAGTGAGAAAGCACAGTGAAAGCTAAAGTGTTCTTGGGTAATGTCCAGAAAATAAGTTTCTGCTGAAAACCTATTTAGATGTCTTTATTTTTCCCTTGGTACTGTTGAACTAAGAGCCTTTAAATCCAATTAGTTTTGTGTCAGATAACGTTTGAAAACATTTCATTGCATCCCTTCCACAAGAAATATGAATCTAACATAATTTTGCACATTATTCTAAATTACTCCAGCATTTAACACAGGTTATCTCCTTTCTCTACAGCTTGTCCTGGAGTTGTAGTCCTAGAGAATGTTGTTTTTCATCACTAGGGGTCAGTGATTCAACTCCAAGTGAAGACTCCTGAAGATATTGAAGTAATGTATATAAGTTCCTACTGTAGCCAGTGGAAATTTAGTCAACTGAACACTTCTCTGGGCTCCACCAACTCTCGTGGCTTTGACTGTAATGGGAGCTGAGACATGTAGCTTGCATGGAAATGCTTATATTTAAGTATTTGAAGAAGGGAAACAAGTTTCTCTCAGCCTTTCGGTTCTGTCGCACTCCAGTGAGGTTAGTTTCTGATGGTCTGATCTAGAGCCAGCTCATGGTTTCTTGATGGAGAATGCAAAAGTGGATTTTGCCATTCCAGGAACAAAGACACAGGAACACGTGCTCTGTCATTACCTTTGATGGCAGCAGAGCTCAGTATTTTGGAATCAGTAAACGAAATTCAGGACAAGAAAACCTGAGAAAGGCTGGTGGGACTTGCCAGGCCATGCAAAGGGGCGGAAGCACTGGGAGAAGCAGTTGGGTATGTGGAAAAATGGGCTGGGAGAGCTCAGAGGTATTTAGGGACTGTGAGTGCGGCTTTTTCTGTTCCCCAAATTGACCTCCCCAGAGATTTTATTGGAGGGCTGTGATGGATACTTGGGGCCTCTCACCTCAGTAGCAGTATGAGGCGTGGGTCAGAAGAACAAGAGAAACCTACATCTTAGTTTCTAAGGCCTTCTTCCCAAAGCTGACTAGATTCTTATATTGCCAGAGTAAGAGCAGCCAGGACCCTCTCGTGCCCCCAGACACAACATGCATGGCAAGCCTGGCCTGAAGCTCCAAAAGCATAAATGAACCAGGCAGAGGGCAAGAAAATAGAGCCCTTGCTGTTTACGCCAGCTGCTTTCCATTGCACTTGCAGGGAAAGGGAATGGACCTTCACCCTGCTTCATCCTTATCCTGCCTGGGTCCCAGAGGAGTAGGTCCAGCAGGACCCGGCATGCAGTGGGACCCAACACACTACGCAGTTACTTTGCCTGGATGAGCCTTAAGTGGCTTGCCCCACCTCTGCCTGGAAACTTATGAAGTTTTTTTTAAAGATTTTGGCCAAAATATTTTTTTTATAAAGTTCTCAGGATCTGGAGGTTTGCTATTTGGCTAATGCTCTTATCTCTTGACCTGTGCAACTCTCCTTCCTTTAGTGTGATGTTACAAAGTAAGACTAGGAAAAAGTAAAAGAAAGAACAAAAGGAAGTTTCTTCTCACCTGAGTTATGTGTGTCTATCACTTAACTTCTCATGAAGTAATGTTTAGCAATTAAAGCATGGTTTTGATGTCTCTAAATAATAAATACTAAATACTTAAGGTGTGTAAATGTTGACCATGATCTTGGACAGTTTCCTAATACTGCATAAATTGTATTCTCCGTCTATGGGTGAAAGTATTAAGGAGGTTTATAGTTGTTGGAGGTTTCTAGTTTGGTTTTTTGTGTGTGTGGGTAGGGGGGTTGTGTGGAGTTTGTTTAAATCTGTAATGAATTACAGTTTAAAACAGTTCTAGCCTTCTGCTTTTTTCTTGGTCTCCCTCAGCACAGAACAGCATTGCAGGATGTTCCCCACTTATTATACTTCGGTTGTTAGGGACAAACTTAGTGTTTTATGTGTTCTGAAGCCTCCAAGAACTATTTCTTTAATTTTATTTGAAAACTTACTACTTGACTGTTTGGGTTTTTTTGTTCAAGTGGGATGTGCTACTCTTGATAGGTCATTATGGACGGCATGGAGCCGTTAGGAGTGAATTGCTCTGCTCAGTCATAGCATGGCCAGTGGTGGCTGCAGCTGTTCCCTTTTAGTTCCCTCTGCATGATTCTGTCCTGATCCACAGTGCGATCCTCAGGAATAACAGTCACCGTCATCATCTGGGCCAGGAGAGCCCTCTAAACTCCCTACTAATCTCCCTGAGAAGTTCACCCACTATGTAAATGGTAGCAGTTGCTTTATGACACGGAGACTTGGCTGCAGCAAAGTGAACGCAAACCAACTTACTCTTAATTACTTTTTAAAGGAAAGTAGATTTCCCCCATAGTGATAATCAATGGGACTTGTGTTTGGAAGAAAGATGGATTATTCAAAATGAAACCAAATCTGCCCTGGGCAGATTTCCAACGGATCTTACTCCTTTTTAAGTTCACTTACACTTTCATAAGTAGGTCCTGAATAATCTTTAGTAAGTGTAAATTAAAGAGCTACCCGTACTAAAAAAATCAGCCAAGGTCTACATTTGCTTTAGGAACAATTTTAAAAGCAGTGGTCCAGTTGTGTCAGCCAATACATTCTTATTGCCTTTTATGATTTTTCAAACTGTTCAGTTTCCATATCTAAATGGCATTATAAAGCACAGTCATATGTATTTCTTTCAGAATCTTAATTTTCCTGATTAGTAGTAAGTGCTGTCTCTGACTACACTTGTCAATAAGAAATGCAGGAAATAACTTGGACCTCTAGAGTTTGAGAAGACAGTCTGAACAAATCTGTTGCAAACAATACCATAATCAACTGCATCAGTCGTGCCCACCAAGAAGCTGTACCTGCAGCCTGGATTCTTGTACCCACCAAGTTTGGGTCTGTGCTATGTAATCTAGAAGAGCTCCTTGTATGATAGGACACTTAGGCTACATCTTTATTTTGGTCTAGTGTTTCACAGGCATGTGTACAGCCAGGACATAGTAGCTCCATGCTGCTCTGCCAGCTTACTGTGTCATGGACCAGCATTCCCCTCTCTGGCAGCACGACGGGTGTGGGAGGCAGCCCACATTTCCAGCGCCTCCTTCTTCTCCAGGTTTGCCACTGGAGATTGGAGGCAACTCATGGCCTATTCTCTTTCTGGCAGTTTTCAGTCGTACAGAACTTGAAGCGAGTTTTGGCATGTAATCCTCACAAGTGCATTTTATGAAAATAAACTTTGAGTTTTTTGAGAGGCACCGAAGCCGCATGAATTAAAAACATCACGTTGCTGACTTTCCAAGTGGAGTGACAGATTGTCCCACCCTGGCCTGGTGCCTTTGTCAGATAAGACAAATGAATTCTTCATTCCTCACGATGTTGCCTTGGGTGCAAAAAGAATTACTGTCTCCATAGCTAGAACTGATTAATGTCAGTTCTGTAATGACAAGATATTTCAAAATTACTGTCTCATATCCTTTAGTGGTTTTTTTTTCTCTTTACCAGTCTCCTCTGTTAGAACATGTTTACATGTTACAATTTCTAAAAGGATTCAAAGAAAGAAAACACGGAAATTACCTTGACATTCAGTGACATCTGTAATATCATGTAAATCATTACTAATGGAAAACAATTATGGAGGCTCAGAGTCGACTGTAATAGATTTTTCACACAAAGAAGGAAGGATGTTGGACCTACTGTAGAGCTGTGAAGAAGTAATTACATATCATCTTTTGTACCTAACAAGTGAGATATTTTTAAAGATGTCACACTAGCCGTGACACACTCAAGAACATCATGTTCTAGGCAGTGGGATGTTTTGTTGGCATTTACATCTTTTAGAGCAGTCATCTGTACTCGATGTTCGCCTGCTACATATCTGGGGCATGTTGTGTACGTTACCATTTTAATTTTGCGCAGTTGTTTGGTAACCTGTTACTGGGTACACTGCAGCCATTTGAGATCTGTGCTGTATACATTGACTTCTATCTGTTGTCTTGCTTCAGGAAATGCGTAAGGTCTTTTTCAAAGTCACTTCTATTCTACTTAGGAATGTGACCTCCTCAGGACTAGTACCTGCCATAGAGGAAAGACATCCTGTTTCTACAGTGTTATTAATACTAAGGTCTGAGAAGGTTTAATGAAATTTAGTAGTTTGAGGTTCAAAACTCTGGCGAGAGATAATTATCCATAGCTTATGAAGATGGAATAGATGCTGTTTGAATAGTCTTTTGCTTCAAGGACATCATGCCATTTGCTTCTGGCTATTCTGTTAATCTTCATCTGATTTTTCACTTCTCCATATCAGCACTTCCCTTAGTTATGAGTGGTTTTTAGTTAATGACACTCCTGTCTCTGCCTTACGGATTGTGAAAAATTACTGTAGGGCAGTATGCATTGACCCGATAGATGGAAGGCTTCAGTTGCACCTGCAATTAGACTCAACTTTTATTGCATCCAAGTGGAAAAAGAAAGTGACACTAGGACGTGGCACTTAACTCTGCCCATTTGTGGACCAGAGCCCAGAACCAGGAACCACCCCTCCATTGGACTGCATTAGGAGAATCCCAAAACAGGGGTCCAGCCCTGCACCTTGCTCTGTATGTTGTAGTGACGTTTTGTGTTGTGGAAACTCAGAGCTATGTTGTAGGATCATTTAGTGACCTGAGTATAAATACAGGACCTTTTTCAATTTCAGCATTAATTTACTTGAAAACAAGTCACATTTGGGGATGATGATGGTTTTCATTTGTTTGTCTGTTGCAATCATTTGGGCACATCACACATCTGCCAGTTGTAGGGATGACAGGTACGAAAAATCAGGGAGCCACCCTGTTCTTCACCTTTGTCCTGAAGTGCAGAAGTCTCTTGGAGGCCAAAGCATCTTAGCTTGAACAAAATCTTTTAATTAATAGTTGGATAAAGCATGAGCAATGTTCGATTTGAAGGAGCTTGGACTGGATGGTTTAAAAACCTTGGATTCTCAGAAGTCAGTTTCAGTTTCCAGTATCCGTTTCCCATCTATGAAATAGATTTTATGTTTAACAGCTACATGAAAATGAACTGAGCCTCGATTACATTCCTGTCTTGCTTGCATTAACTGGAAAAGGCTGGTGTTCTTCCTGCATTTTGCACTGACCGTTGGTAGAAGGCTTTGCAAAGGAAAGCAACCCCTAATACTAGTTGAAAAAACTGCATATTTTGTGATCTTAATCACTAGTCACATAAAAAATCTTCAATGTTTCTTGGAGACATAACAGGCTCAGGGCATATGTGTTTTCCTTCAGTTTATCCCCAAACATCTGTTTTCCCAGTGAATAAAAGTGTAAACAAGAATGAGAGGACAGTTTGTTTTCCTGACTTCAATCTTTTTGTCGAAGTATTTTATCTCAGAATTGCACTGTAAATGAAAATTTCAGGAAAGGGGCATGTTGCTGAAATATTTGCAGTGTTTAAACCTTTGTTTCCCGTGATGAAAAATTTTCGCTGAAATAATTGACTAGCTCATCAATTCACTGCTGTGGGAGACATCACATCTTCAAAATCTTTAAAATATGTCTATGTATGTATATATTTTTTGTGTGTGTGTTCTGCTTTTCTTCCTGTTGGAGGATTGTTCAGGCACCCAGCTGCTTAAATGCTACACCAGTCTGATTGAATTTGTGGCCAGCTTTGCCACTTGTTGCTTTGCCAGTATAGCCTTTAGAGAACTGCTGGATCGTTGCCATGAATTAATAGTTTGTCATTAGAATAATTAATGTGTGAGATCTATCCTGTGGTTTAACAAACAAAAGGACAGAGTACTTGAGTTTTACTCCTGGGCTGAATTGCCGTGTAAATGTTTCCAGTGGCAATGTTCACTTCACCAGTTCTCACTGCTGTGCTGGTGCCGAGTGGTAATTGGGAAACTGATGTGGCTGAGAGAACCAAATTTGTACCTAACTGCTTTTGTTCCTTTTCAGGTGAGTCAGTTTTCATCATGGCTGCCACACAAATATTTGCAGCAATAAAACACTGGAGGCAGTGCAGGGGCAGGAACTTTTGCATAATATACAAAAGGGCAGAGGTGACTTGGCCAAGCTGGTAAAACACATGTCAGTTCAGTACTGTTCTCTCCAGCTGCTACCATGAATTGTCTTTGACTTCAAGCCTATGATGCGACTAGTGTGCTCATCTTTATAGTCTTGTTATTGGATACATCACACATATTATCTATTTCAGGGTTTTAAAGCATGTATTTTTAACTGTGGGAGTTTAAAAAAAGATCATGTGCTCTGAAGCAATTGCATTCTAAAAATCACTTCATGCATGGGAAACTTCACAGGTCAAAGCATGGTGTAATGTCTTATGATGGCGTGTTGTCTGAAAGATGCCAAATGCCCAAGTAGAACCTGAGAATGTTTTCTTTTTCAAAGTCTTATAAATTACTGACATAAATCTGCCTAGCCGAGTAGCTCCAATTACAAATTATTGATTCAGTGTCCTGCAATTGAGATGAGTAGAAGGAACTTTTTTCACAAGGTTTGAATTATTTCTGTAAATATATATAGTGGATTCCAGTAGTTGTGTTGGTTAGGGAAACTGTTGCTCAAAACTTTGTCCCACTGGTGGTTAGTTGCTCTTTAGACACCTCTAGGTGAGAAATATCTAGGAAACAAGATACATGCATCCTATATAGCAAGATTTTGCATGTGGCTCAGCAGTTTAATGAGTACATGCAAAAGGCTATGGGAAAGCTACTACAAATTCAAAACATAAATAAAATCTGTACCATTAGAGAGCAACAGGGCCTGAGACTTTGGACACCACCACCCACCCACCTGTATTTTATTGAAGGCCTAATGCCTCATGGAGCCAAAAAAATCCATTCATTGGCTCAGAGAACATGAGGCTAAACTGTGGTGGGATATGTGTCCCCAAAACTAGCAATTATAGAACTTCAAGTAAGGTCTTGTAGATGAGAAGACAGGCTTTTAATAGCAACCATACTCACATCAGGAATTTGGCAGCCTAACTGCTCAATGGCTCTGAGCAGAGGTTAACACTTCAGCAAGATTTCTTGCAGGATTTCTGGCCTATTCCATTCCTGATGCAGCTGGATCAATATTGAAGTGGCATTTTTTGGTACTGTCTGAAGGCAGAATTTACAAGGAACAAAAAAAAAAAAAAAGAATGGTGGGGGAAGAGAAGAAGGCTGTTGAATTTTTTGATGTGGAGAAAAGCTATGACGGGTTGCAAATGGCTGCCTGGACCCAGGCCTCCACTGCCACAGATGGTGCGCGGTGCTGCGCCTGCCTGCGCTGCCTGCGGCCTCCTGACCGGCCTGGGCTGGCTCTGTGCGTGGGATGATGCCCTGAGAAGGAGGGGACAGTTTGAAAAGTAGCTTCCCCAAAAGAAATCTGGGGGCGGGGGCGGGGGGGAACATTAGCTTGCAGCAGGCAAGTTTTGTAGGGTTCAAGATGTTGTTCTGCTTCCTGCCAAAGCAAAGATGAAAAATAAATTGACATGGCTACCAGAGATAGTCTCGATAGGTTAATCTCAGAAATGAACTCAAAATCTTCAGCGGAAATGAGATTTGGTGGGATTAAATGTGATGTAGAAAGAATGATTAGTGGGGTCAGTGACCTGGAGAATGTGAATAAACATTGTGAGCGGAACTTTCAGAGAATATGGTGGATATACAGATTCATGAAAGAAAGTAGTAACTTAAAAGTCTACCAAAGTGGAGCAGGAAGATCTTGTTAAATGTTTAAAGCAAGACATTTTTTCCTTTCCAGAAGCAGGAACAGCTGCAGCGGTGAAGGCCTGCAACTCTGCCATCCTCTACTCAAACAAGCTGAGTTAAAATCCTCAGAACCACACAGGTGGAAGGGACTTCAGCAGGTCTCCAGTCCAACCTGCTGCTCCAGGCAGGCTCAGCTGTGAGCTTAGACCTAGTTGCTCAGGACTTTACCCAGCCAGGTCTTAGGAATCTCTGAGGATGGAAACTGCGCAGCCTCAGTGGGCAACCTCTTCTTGAAATCAGGAAAATTCAAGAGAGGGCTAGACTCTTCCAAATTGTGTGGGTGGGTGTAAGAGTGTTTCAGGAACTGTCCCAGGCTGCTTTAGTGACAAGTAGCCTCTGGCAAGTATAGTACGATGGTGGTTTCTCAGACCAGTTGCCCAAAACCATCTGAAAAGGAGACCACTGCTTGGGTGAGGAGAGTTTAAACATCTTTGTCACCAAGTGAGGCTGAATTTCCACGTTAGGGAAAGAAGGGAAAAGAAGAGGAAAGGATCAGGTGGGTGGGATGTACAACTGAATGGCTAACAAAGGTAGGAACTGACTGGGCCTTACTGTGGTACATTTTAAGGTGAAAACTTAAAGCAGAGGTAAAAGAAGATGAGGCCTCATTAAAGAGACTCAAAAAGTGACCTGGGTGATGATTCACTCTTGTGTCAGAGAAATAAAGCAGTTTTCATCAATGAACTTCCTACTACAGTTGGTGATATTCAACAGGTTTGTAAAAGCATTGTCCAGATTTATGTTTATGAGGGGATTTATGTCCTGAAGACAAAGAGAAATAAAAGGGTAGAGGCTTAGTAAATTATAGTGGAAAATACCAGCCAATAAAAATGATTTCAGTAACTGCTAAAGGGATGAAAAGCCCTTTTTTGTATGAAGCAGACAGACAGACATATTATTGTGCCATTATAAGGCATGCCTTTATAGAGTGGTCTGAAGGAGATATCTGAGAACATGCGGACCGCTGCTGTGTGCATTTCCCTCTCCCCCAAATATTGGGGGAAGTATTTCCTGAGCAGTCTGTGTTGGAGGGGAAAGGCAGTAGGTGCATTAGAAGTCTAGCCCTTGATCGATAGAGATGACTGATAGCTACCCAAAGCAGCATACAGAAAAGTTAGCAAACTCATTACAAGCTTTGTTTAATCAATGCTTTTAAGGGGGAGAAACATTTCCTCCTGGAAGAAAGCAAAGATATTTATAATACCATTAAAGAAAAGAAGATGCTGCTTGTCATCTGTACGTATGTCACTCACGCAAATTGACTAGTTCTCACTAGTATTGACAGATTAGTAACATGTTAGGTATGTATACCCAGAGCAGTATGGATTCATGATAGGGGGACAAATTTCAGATAATAATAATTCTACTATGAGCTATAAAACGCAGAATAATAGCAGGTAAGTTATCTGGGGATCTCCTGACAAAGAAAATGCCACTGAGCAGCTAGCAGGGATATTTTGAAACGCTGCATTTAGGAAGACGTGGCTTTGGAGGTAAGGTGAGACCTTGCATTTCTGCTGTGTGTAAGGCATTTTAGACTTTTGAATTAAGGAAAGGAACATCTTTAAGCTGGTTAATTAACATGGCAGGAGCCTCTGTGATGTCTACAGCTACAGCAGGAGAACATCTGTCTGCAGCAATTAGGCAGGAACTTCCAAACTAAAGGGTTGCTCACAGATGGAGTGGGTAGCTTGCCAGGCAGATGATGTAGGGCTGTTTATACAAACCCACTTTTCCTCTTAAAACTAATAGAATAGCAAACACATATCATTGGCATTCTTTGCGTATAAAATTAATTATGATAAATCTGAAATGTTAAGTGTCTGCTGTTTTGAAAAAATTACACTTGGAGGAGAAAAGACCCTCAAATTCATTAAGTAGGGTAAGAATTCATACTAATGTGACAGAAAAACAGAAGATCTTATTGGAAGTTTATTATACTGTATAAAATTATAAAATCCATTGAAGAATGGGTAGAGATGAAGCTTTCTCAGATGTGCAGAATTGCTTTCAGTAAAATAGATATATTTCTACCGCCTGTCCTATTTCATACTTTTGTTAAGATTAGAGAATTAAGATTGTTAAAGACTTTCTTCTCAGATTCTATCAGATGTGTATGTCTGTTTTATTCAGAGAGTATATTACCCTGCAAGGAGCAGGCTATGAAACCTTCTCAAGATATTTGAAGATACCTTGTGGAGTAGGAGGGTTTTTTCAGTATGTTTATTTTTACTATATGTAATGCTAATACTTATAGAAAAGTTCTCATAACACTTGGTTAGATGGCATAGGATTTCAAGAGACCTAAAATCTATTTGATTTCCACAGAAAATATGATAACACTTAACAAGTAAAATCTTGGAGAAAAAAAATCAAGGAAAGGAGTTTGAACTAAACAGTAGGGAAAGATGTAGAATACTTGTCTTTGGTTTCCTCTCCTCTCCCTCAACGGTCCCCTAAATGTATTGTAAAGAAAACATTTGTACTCTATGGCTGCTATTTCCTTTTATGATCATTCACTTTTTCTGATGATGGTAAGTAGTGCTACAGAGGTTGTTGGCAGAGGTGCATTATTTTTCAGTACTTTGTAGCTGTGGGAGAAACTCAAATAACACCCTCTGTACTATTCTGGTTTATCTACCTGGGTTTTTCTCTGAGAAGCTTATTTTATAGAGAAAGAAAATCTGATATCCCACCTTTTACAGCTGCTACGCAAGATATTGCTGAAAGCAGTAACTTCCTACCCTACCAAAACCTGCAACTTGCTAAAACATAGTTCAGTTTCTCCGTCATATGTATCTCATCAGATTAGACCGATTTAAAAAAAAAAAAAAAAAGGGAGGGGACCCGGATCTGAAGGACAAACTTTCTGTATCCAGAATCTACTGAATTCCAATATATATTAGTTTATAAAATAGTATTTTTGCTTTGTATGTGTTATTATGTTGAGAATGGATACAATGCTTACTTCTTACTAACAATTACATATATTCCATTTTAGAAACCAAAATATTAACCTCAAATTCTTGCAATTTCTGTCTGTTCCACTCCAGGTTTTAACAGACTGGGAAAAAAATTGATAAGTGAATTTTGGATTTATTTTTTTTAAAGTGTATTGGTCTCTGTTGTATTGGCCTTGCAGCCTCACATGGCTGCCCTAGGAGTGCCGGGCATCACTGTTTGTTTTCAGGAGGCGGAGTTCTCTGGCTGCTGAATCAAGGTCTTGAATACATGTGATTTTTTCAAGTTGCAATTTCCAGCTCAGTTTCTGATCTAAAATGTCAAGACTCCTCAGTAATATGCCAACAGAATAGCGTGTCTTTATATTTATGATAGCACTCTGCCTGAGATTGTTTCCACCCCTCACCCCCTGCAACAACTTTTGTTTTTCACTGGCCCCAGTGGTTCCTGCAGCATCTTCAGACTCTGCAGCATCTGAATGCAGATGTAGCTGCTCAGTTTCTGAAAAAAAGTAAGATTTGGGAACAGTGACTGCTGCCTCTGCTCCAGGGGTCTGGGGGAGCACCGGCTGTGCTGCTTCTTCCGTGGAAGGCCCAGGGCAACCTATCCTTTTCTTCTTGTTACTCCCAACACTGCCCCAGACCAACACATTTACTTTTGCAGGAGCCCCAGTGATGGTGTCTGTTACTGAGACAGGAAGATGAGGTCGCAGAGAAGATGAAGCAACAGGGCAGTGACTGGGTCACCTCCAGAACACCATTCCTGTTTCCATAGAGTTGGAATTATTTTCCCCTTTCATATACAAATGGAAAGTCAGTTCAAGAAAATGAGATTTGCCTTTTCAGGTGAAAAAGCAGGACAGGCTGTTCAACCCCCTTGTGGGGAGAAACCACTTGTAGCCACTTCCATGGGTCCTTGTGCCCGTGAGATCTCTCTGCCCAGCAACCGTCTGCATCCAAGGTTGCTGCGACACCTGGAGATGGGCCAGCAGATCTCAGAGCAACCACAGGAGCCAACATAAAGGCTGAATGCACCAATACTAGATACCTGAGATCTAGGAAAGACTATTCTTCCTAGATCTAGGAAAAAAACCAAACCAAACCAAAACAAAACCTTTGCTGAGCTTTATTTGATAAAACCGGAGAGAACAGGAACATCTCATACTGAAGCAACAAACCTGCAGTATGCTTGCCAGACAAATAAGATGGTGCTGGAAGAAGTGATTTATTTTTCTCTATAACAATCTCTTCGTGCTGCATTGGATCCTGTTGTGTTCTGGAGAGATAAATACTCAGCCAGTAGGTTTTGGGAAGGAATAAAACAGGAAGCTTACTGTAAGGTGAACTGGAATATACATCTTTCGTTAGCATTTTAGGCATGCCTCCGTCTGATGGTAGAATTTTAATCAATGTTTTTGTCCATGTACTTGATACAGGATCTGTGTTTGAATATACATGAATACAGTGTATGCTAACTTGTTACACTTGTATGGGAACTAAGAGAGTACAGTGTTTTTCCTATTAATATACATCTAGTTTTAGAGCCTGGTCCGAAACATAGTCAGTTTTACAACTACAGACAGAATTTTATTACATTCTTCAGTAGTGTGATACTGATGAGGAGATTCTTACAAATCTTCATGGACTTCCTCTTCAGTGTAGAGCCAAATGAAAATTTGAATTTTTCAAAATTTTCAAGTGTTAAGGTGTTTCATAGGTTTGGTGAAACATAGCCAAATACTTGAGGAGAGAAGGTTCTCGTGAGTTTTCTAGCAAAGAGTTTCTGAATTGCTTTTCTGTAAGAAATTCAAAATCTAATTTGCAGAAACATCGCATTATATATCATTTGTGGGAAGAGCCTTACCAGTTAAGATTGTTTTTCATACAGTTCTTGATTTTTCTTTGGTAACCATTAGCTACTGAATATACTGTTAAGGTAGGGTCTAGGAAAAACACATCTTGTTTTCTGGACGTTGCTTTAAGATATACTCAATGTTTATTCAAGCTAATCTGTTTTGAAGAAAAAGGCAATAATCTTGCTGCTTTTTCTGTGTTATGTTTTGCAATTCTCAGAACAGAAAAACCCAAAAAGAAAAACATCTCTGCTTAGTATGAATTGCACAAGAATATGATGAGTCGAGAAATAGTTTTTATAAGCCTTCACACGCACATGCCAAAAAAGTCTTTGCCAGAGTTATTCTCTATTGGAATTTACAAGGGTTTGTGAAGAGCAAATAATGAAGTGCTTTCTTGCTCTTTCTCCTTTAAAAAACTATTTGAGGAGAAGCCTGAGGACCTGGATTGCTCAGAAAAGGATCTGTTCAATGACTATCTAAGTCAGAACTCTTGAGTTGCTAAGCTGTAATTGAAAGGTAAATTTTGAGACAAAATTAAATTATTGTTGGTACAGTTTATTGTCCCGTTGGGATTTGTAAAAACATCACCGGTATTCTTTGCCTCCACTCAAAAAAATCTGTTTGTTTGTGTATTAGAAGTTTTAGATTGCAGTTTCCTCCTCTTTCTGAAAGATTTTAGCAATTATTTGAATTCCCTACGGCCGTGTTAAAAGACAGAAGGCAAAAGCCTCAGCTTCTGTTTTCAGCCCTAGCAGTGGAGAAAGGCAGTGTTGCAGCATACACTGTCAGTGAGATAAACTGACATTTCTCCTGTAAAATCCTTTGAAATATTCACAATATTTTTCTTGCTGGTTTGGTTTTGTTGTTTTTCTATATTTAAAAAAACAGTGAGAAAACTCACAGGGGTTTTAGTTAACTTCAAATAAAAAGTAATGTAGTTATAACAATTAAATACGTTTACTAGTGACACTTCTTAAATGATGAAGTAATTAGATGACATTAAATGGTAAGGTCTTATGGGGTCTCTTGGCCTCTGGAAGGATTGGGATGGGGCAACGGGGCGCACTCTGGACTGCCAGCAGCCCGGGAAAGCTGCCTGGTCAGCTCCCCTGGGCGCGGGGTGCCTGGGCTTGCCTCCCGCAGCCTTTTTGGCACCAACACAATAGATAAAGCTTTGGCAAACTTTACACCAGCAGCGGGCCCAAGTTGCAGACCTGGCTTCTAAGTGTGGCTTGAGCATAGTAGTTCATGAACTTCTAGGTTAAGTCAGTTAGCAGATTAATTAGTAGTATGATTTTGACAATGTTGGTTCGTGTTTCTGTCCGTTCGTAGTGGTTTTGGAAGATTATTAAACAAACGTATTGTTGTGAATGTTGAGCAGTGAGTAGTTCACTCTCTGAAAAACAGATTTTTTTTCCCACTTGTGGAAGGACATACAGAGTAGGAAAAAGTAGAAAAATATTTTCCCTCTCTTGCTCTGTCCATCCTCCTCAGTGAGGGGCCAAGCACGATCCGTTTCTGTTTCCAGGGCAAGATAGGGATCCCTTCTCTTCAGGTAAGCCTGGCCTTTCCTCCCAAAGGGTGGTGTTTGGTGCAGGTCCCTTACGTGACATTGCCATTGAGAACTTCAGTGTCCAAGTGAAATCAAGACTAAGTGTACGTAATTACGGGATGAGGAAAGAAGATGGTGATGTAAAGCGTCATTGAAAGGGGCTCTGGTTACAGGGAGCTATACTAAATCCTCTCTGCATATCTTACTAGTTGCTCTTCCTTTCAGATATTAAGGTTTTGCAGATTCTGCAATAAGGAGCTGGGATAGAAACCCCTGTTCACCAGAACAAATTGGGCAGAGGCTGCCTGGCAGCAGCTTGCACATTTGATGGGCTGAGAGAAGCCAGGGTTGCCAGTATGTCTGCTGGGGAAGAAGCCCGAGCGCCAGCTGCTCCTGCTGCTGCTTGGCATCCCGAAACACGAAACTGGGTTCTAGGAAAACAGCAGTCTTTGCCAATGGCAAACACTTAATTAGATTTGTTTATCAACTGTTTTGCAATTACAGAACTATGTAGCTAATTATTTTACTTTGAGCCAACTCATGTTCACCTCTCTTAAGAATGTGCAAAGAATAAAGAAGGTAAACTGCTATTTAATTGTACTTTCGACAGTAAATATTTAGTGCAACTGAACCATAACAGTGAATGGGGCACAGAGCATAGGCTGATGTTTGAGTAATGCGAGGCTGATGCAGAGCTTTCTCTTTTTCCACCCTTTTCCAAAGTTTTAAATTCTAAATGCATAGTACATAGCAAAGATGATCCAGATCAGTGATCTGTTTAAGTGCAAGAGGCAGTGTATTTGCTAAATTCTAGGCCCGTTAGGGTTCTGGATTTGGTGGTTTGTCTTTGTTTTGGTTGGTGGTTTGTTTTTTTTTTTTTATGGTCTGTAAGATCCAATCATTTGAAAAATACATTGTAAAAACTGAAAAAACATTTTCCAAGAGGTGGAATAGTCAAGCTCGGCTTCCATGTTATGTAGCTTAATTCCTGTGTCTAGCATCAAAATGGAAAAGGTTCCTGCTCCAAATAGTTATATTATCTACATATGCCATCTTTATTTTTTGTTCTAGAGAGAAAGACATAAGAAAAAGGGGTTTTTATGAAAATAACATTTTCTGATGAAGAAATATTACATGATAAAACGTGTGCAAGCTCAGGAAATACTTAAATAAGCAAATAATGCTAAGGTTACCTGTGCTTGTTTTGGATGAAGTTCTCCTGCCTATTGTCCAATAATTCACTGAATTATGGAGGTATTTATATGTTCCACAGAGCAACTAAACCAAATTTAAAACCAATAAGAAGGAAGGTTTCCAGCTATTGGCCGTAGATACTGCTTTTGAATACAAATGCAATATATGTTGTACAAACAAAAGTCAGATCATTAATCTCGAACATTTGTTCCTGCAGTCTCACGTGTAGATAAAGCTCTTAATCAGAGCAAAGCTTCAGGTGGTGAGGCACCTTCTTGTGCTGCTGAGCCAACACTCAGCACTTCCTTCTCCTCCTTCCCCCTTTCCTTGCTCTCTCCCAGCTGTGAGGACTCCTGGGACAGCCCCATCAGGAGGAGTTGGTGGCCAACACTGCTGGGCTTCCAGCCACAAAGCCACGTGGGACTCCATCCTCAGGAGAAGGCAGTGAGTAGAGGGGAGGCTGGCTTAGCAGTGAGTCAAAGAGACGGGGACGAAGAAGGGTCACACCCAAGTTTGGAATATATACATATATATGTGTATATATGTATAGTGCAGAGGGGAGTTGGAAAAGAGGTGAAGAATGTGCAGACACTGATGAGGAAGGATTATCCTGTGGTTAATGCATAAGACTGAGACTCTATTGTATCTCACTTAATTGTACAGATGTACCTTAAAGGGTTGTGCAACCACCGTAGGATCTTTAGACAGAAGTGTGAAGAGATGAGGAGACAGGCTGAATCAGCAGAGGCTGAATCTCCTCTTGTATGAGGTGAATGGTAGCCATGGGGTTCTAGTACAAAATGAAAAGGGAGAAAATCCCAGAGGTCTTGCACTTCTCCTACTTGGCTCTTCCACAGGCAAAAGTACCTTTGTGTAAATACTGTTAACAGACAGTTAACATGTTTTGGCTGATGTTAAGCATTTCCAAAGTAGGCGATGGGTTGTGTAATGGCAGTTGCTTTATTACGACTTGTAATTTTGAACACATAGCTTTTTCAGTTTCATCGGAGAGGGAACATGTAGAAATCTCTTGGGCAAAGCTGTGGAAATAGAGGGAAGTTTTCTCAAGGGTCCTATTAAGAGTTGACAGCAAATTTTGTTTTGACAGCATGAGCAAAACCCTCTGTATTCATTTACTTCGACTGTTGTCTAACGTAACTGTTGTTAGCATGAAAGGCAGAGATCATTAGAGTTTGTGTTATGGTGATGTAGAAACCACGACCAAGACTGCAGGTGCAAGATGCTGTTGAACCACTGAGGCCGTGCAGTAGAGAGCTCACTGTCTACACAGGACAAACAATCCACAGAATTGGAAGACTGAGGCATGGAAAGGAAACTATTTGTTCCATAGGAATCCAGGAAATGAGCTCAGGGCTTATAATTGCCATCCCACGTTTAGTTCCAAGAGTCCTCTCTCAGAAATAAAAATGTTAATCTTGAATTATTGAACATTTCCCAATTCAAGCTCCATTTGTTCTATTCCACTTAGGAATTATCAGCATTTTTCTATTAATATTTGCCATGTCAATTGTTGTTTTAAATAAGTATATACAATATATAAAATTTTAATCAATGGCTATGTTAGCTACACGCATAGTGTAGTATCTGCTGTCTAGATAGTGAAGAGTAGTTTCTGCTTGTCTACATAATAGTGCCTTAGCAGAAAATGAGAATGATGCCTTGTGGCCCAGGTAGCTCATCAATGCAACTCATAAAATGCATATACTTGCAAACAATAGTTCTTGAGGAGATTGTAGAACAAAAAATAAAAAGTTAATTTAAAAGATCACAACAAATATTATAGCTAGATGAGAAATTAGAATGCAGAACAGTAAAGCAAACTTGGTTGAATAAATGCTCAACAATTACCTCAGGTGTCAGCAGAAAAAGAATCTGTTGTTCAACTGCAAAACCCTCACTGGCATACTCAGGGGGTCCGGTTGTGTTCTCGCAGTGGAAATATTTGAAATGTCAATAATGCTCAAATCAGAAATCCAAGTAATAGAATCAGATGGAGGTGTTTGAGACAACTCAGTTTGAAGTTGCAATACACAGGCACATTCAAAGGGGTCCCTGAAAGAGCAGCTATATCTAGAATGTTATTACAGTTAAGAAAATAGTATTTATAATTTGGATAACTTAGAGTCCAGGTGTAACTGTGAGTGAAGAAAATAGTATCTTTTGGGTGCTGGCAATAGGAGCAGTTTGACCTAATGCTCTACGCACAGAGATCTGAACTCTATGCCTCTTTTTGACATTTGCATTGGACAAAATACATATTCTTTGTGCTTTTATACGAAATGAAAGTCATTATAATTAACTACTTAACCTGTTTTTGAGAGTCGTGTGTATGGAACTGGAAGCATAAAAGTCTTAGAAGTTTGTTATTAAATACATGTTTATTTTAGTAGTTGGAAGTCTAGCAGAAGACTAGAATCCAAAAGTACAATTTAAATAACTAAGAATGTGGGGGTTTTATGCCATAATTTATGTGGGAGAGGGATGAGAGTAGCATGACAGTAAGATATTATCTTCAAAGTTGCCATGGTAATGCAATACCTGTTGCTGAGAACATGCTGTAGCTGCCGGTATTACTTTTATTACAGCTATTGAACATTTCAGGATGTATCCTTTGGTTTTTAGGGTGTTATTTTAGATTCAATTTCGTATGTGAAAAAAACAGTAAGTTTTGCCACTTCCCAGCAGGGTTCTAGAGCAATATCAATGATAATGATGCAGAAACCTGTTCCTGTTAAAATAGCTCCTATCCTCTAATGCGGAGTAATTTACAAGCTATCTAACACTATAGGAAGACAAGAATCATCAAGATAGTTCAGTGCTCTGTCTATATTAATATGCTCTTTCCCTGGAAAGTCAGTGATCAACATTTGGAGATGAAAATACTAAAGCCCCAGCAATAATGCAATATAAAAACTTCAAAATACAGACAGGTGATTCTTAGAAGTGGCACTAGAAATGCAACATCTGGTTTACTCTGAGGATCCTGTGCAGTGCAAGTCTGGTTTCCTGATCCAGCAAAGTTCCCTGGGACCTCTTTTACTACCCTGAACCCCCTTAGAGCAGCAGCAGTCTGATAAGCCTCAGGTCAGCCAAAGTGCTGCCATTCAGGACCACAGCAGCAGTGGGACTATCAAGATGCCGTCAGTCGTATGCTACTGCTTGTGAGTACTACAAGCTGCAGGCAATAATGGGAATTATAAATGGATCACTCAAAAAAATGCAGAATCAGGTCTCCTCCTTCTGCCTGTTCTCCCAGGCTTTCATTTTCATCTTTTACTAGTGAGCTCAGCTCCCTAGATAGCAGATGCTGGCTCATTAAAGTATAGTTCAAGCAAAATATTTACCAAAGTCAAGACAGTTGTCTAAGGTGATCCTTTCAGGTATGGAGGTGGTGACAGATGATTTCTGTCTTCTGCACTTATCGTGCTGTATTTGTACAAATCTCGGTGCTTTCTCATTGCATTCTTTTCTCCAAGATCTGTCTCCTCCTTTTAGTTCAATAACTATTTGCTTGTAGATACCAGTGTTTGTCTACTGTTTCTTCTGCATATTAAAGCCATTGGCTGAATTTTGCAAAATTTGTGCTGGCAAACTATGATGTCTGAATTTCTCATGTCTCCAAAATGAAAAGTTCCTATATGAATAACCAGTCGGTGTAATTTATCTGTGTTCTTATGTTCCCTTTCTCTCTTTGTATCCTGTGGTTTAGCGTTTTATATAAACTTTTGTATTTTTGTCTAGAAAATGCAGATAGTTAAGTAAGTGTCACACAGTAATATCAAGTACCTAGTTATTTCTTTTTATAGAGAACAGTAGTCCAATTACTTTTGCATAACAAGTGCTGATTTTTGTTTAACTGAGCTGTGGGATAATACTACAAGATACAAGCATACACAGTACGTGCTTTGAGGGTGCACCCACACTGGTGCGAACTGAAGGTGTATGCGTCTATTATATTTATTACAAAATAAATAGTAATAGTCACAGGGATAATCACAGTGAAAAGCATACTTACAGATAAGAGGTTTAGTATGGTCTTAGCTGTCTGAATACGATTCTCACGGGCAAGGTCTCAGATTCTTCCTCCAGTATGCTGTGCTCATAACCATGGCACCTAATTTAGGAACAGAGGTGTCTTAGACTCGATGTGCACTCGAAGTCAAAAACATGCAACTCTGAAAGGCAATTCAGTCTCTTTAAGTGTTAGTCACTTGGGTGGAGGAACATACTCCTCTCTGCTGACTTACACCTACAGTTACATGAAATGCATCTGACCTTAAGGCAATAATTTGTAGCCCATTATCAAACGCAGAAATAACTGGAAGCATTTCTAGTGCAATATAATATATTAACATTTTGGGAAGCTGCCTTCTTTAGCACATTAAGAATTGTCTATCGTAATCGACTCTGACCATTTCTTTAGTTGAATAGCTACTTAGTTTTGCAGGCTCTGTGTTTGCTCATGCAAGAACAAACATGTCTGTGAAGATGGTTATATGGGTACTGCTTCAGTATCTGAATTTCTGATGACTGCTGTTACCTGGTTCTCTATGGCAGTTTTCTCATTCTCTTGGATTTCCATTATCTGCAAGCACTTTTTCCAAAGTCTGCATGTTGCAATAGCTTTGCCTCAAGATATTTCAGTTCAAAATCTTTTCTCCAGAGTTACTGATGTGATCTGATATTGTTTAAGGGAGGATTTCAAGAGTGTCTGTTAAATATTAATTTGCCTTTACTCTAGATGTTCATTTGTCAGAATGGACTAGCTGTTAAAGGCATGCTCATGAATCCTGGGTATTCCTCTGGCTGTGTATCTAGATAGGCTGTGCATCAATGCACAAGCAATCTCACCAGGAGACTTTTAGTGTTGAAGAGACTTTTATGAACTGATGGTCAGCTTCTGTTTCTTGCATTTTACTGATTAGCACAAGCAGTGGTGATAATGTTTAAGAGATTAAGATACAGCATTTGTATGGATTATGGTCAGTAAAGGAGGGCAGAAATTACAGCTGACAGGTACAGTCAGTGCCATTAGTTTGTATTGAGCATAAGATCCACCATTCACTCCACAATATAGTTTTGTAAGAAAAGAGAGGATGAGTGAAATGTTTTATCTGCAACTGTTGCTGATCTGGAGATAGAATTTTGAATAGCTGAAAGTCAAGTTGCTGACTGGGAAAAAACAAAAACAAAAAACAAAACAACAAAAACCCCTCATTCACAGGTTAGGATCAGTGCAGGGAAAATTAAGAGATTTTCTGTGCACCATCGTTTTATCCTCTTTTTATAAAAAGGGAGTAGTAATAGTTACCTTCCATTACTTCCATGAAACTGCAGAACACATTGGATGAAGCCGCTACTTAGGAGCTCGTTAGGACTCTTACCCGAAATAGTAGAACCATGCATTGTATGGTACAGAAAATGGCATATTCTTGAATATTTACATGTTTAAAAATTCAGTGCTTACAAATGAATGAAGTGAGGTAGCTCCCCCAGTTACCTGTGCTGGAAAGGAGATTTGTCCTGCCTCTGTACCTCTGATGTCAGTCTTGACATATCTGTTCAGGGGAAATGTTCACTGAAAATCTTATGCACAGAAGGAAATCTGCATAAAATACTTTCTGCAGATAAGAATTTACAACAATAATCTTTATAACACTTAGACAACAAAATGAAAGGAATCCAAATAAGTACAAATCACCATGAACAAGCATTTTAAAATAATTCCAGTAATTCTTCTACTTGTTTTTAACCTAGCCTTTCATCCCAGTTTGTACTTTTACACAGTAACACTTCCCTCTTTTAGAAAGCTTTCCACCCAAACCAGAATGATGCTTAAAACATCAACAACTCATCTTCCTTCATCTCAGAAATTTCAAACCTTTTCATAACCAAAATAGTGAAGGAGACAGGGGGTTTATGGACTCCACGAAAGGCCTTGTAAGTGCCACTCAGTTTTCTACAGAAAGTACTCATCTTAAGATATATTTGGATGAAAATTGTAGAAAAACTTAACTAGAATAAATACTCGTAACCTCTTGTGAATTTGCTGTGGTATTCCTGACTTACCACACGGAGCTGTGTACTAAATAAAATCAATAATTTAGCGGCTGCTCCTAACTTCTGCTGCATGAAGCTGCTGTGTTGTTTTGCCACAGCAATGGCCCTTTTTTCTCTCCTAATTTGTTGTGCTTGCTCAGTGAAATTTAATCCCATGTCACTTCAGGCAAGTCTTGGAGAAGTTGTTTTCCTCTGTGCAAATGGCTCTTTCCTCAAGATGTGTCAGGCAGCTAAGAGCTGCCTCATTTTTTTCTTAACCTTTCTGCCCACCTTGAAATTACGCTGATGCTATGGCTGCAGTAGTACCATGGTTCTTTCCCCATATCCAGTTTTCATAGAATCACAGAATTGTGTAGTTTGGAAAAGACCTTTAAGATCATCAAGTCAAATCATTAATCTAGCACTGCCAAGTCCACCACTCAGTCATGTCCCTAAACATCACATCTACACATCTTTTAAATAACCTCCAGGGATGGTGACTCTACCACTTCCCTGGGCAGCCCGTTCCAGTGCTTTGCAACCCTTTTGGTGAAGAAATTTTTGCTGCTATCCAATCTAAACCACCCCTGGTGCAACTTGAGGCTATTTCCTCTCATCCTATCGCTTGTTACTTAGAAGAGACCAACACCCTCCATGCTATAAGCTGCTTTCAGGTAGTTGTAGAGAGGGATAAGGTCTCCCCTCAGCCTCCTTTTCCCCAGGCTGAACAGTACCAGTTGCCTCAGCTGCTCATCACTTATCATAAGACTTGTGCTCCAGACCCTTCACCAGCTTTGTTATGCTTCTCTGCACTCTCTCCAGCACCTCAATGTCTTTCTTGTAGTGAGGGGCCCAAAACTGAACACAGTATTCAAGGTGGGGCCTCACCAGTGCCGAGTACAGGGGATGATCACTGCCCTGGTTCTGCTGGCCATACTGTTTCTGGTACAAGCCAGGATGCTGCTGGACTTCTTGACCACCTGGGCACACTGCTGGCTCATGTTCAGCTGGCTGCCAACCAACACCCCCATGTCCTGTTGAACCTCATACAATTGGCCTCAGCCCATCAATCCAGCCAGTCCAGGTCCCTCTGTAGAGCCTTCCTACCCTTCTGGAGATCAACACTCCCACCTAACTTGGTGTAACCTGCAAACTTACTGAGGGTACACTTGACCCCCTCATCCAGATCATTGGTGTTTCCCGTGGCCATAAGCAGTCGTGTGTCTCAGTCACAGCATGCGCTGCACAGGCTCCTGTTACCTAACTTATCTTGCTTTCATTTGTTTTGTTTGTTTTCTTGTCTCTTTTAACAAATTCAAGAGGACAGCAGCTCCTGGGTGATGTCCCATCTGGAAGCTCTTGTGGTGACTTGGCTCCAGCAAGGGTGCAGCCCTTCATGTTTGCAGCTGCAAATGTTCCAGCCTCGCATCTTCAGCCCAAAGCAGCAAAGGAGAACCTGTACCCTTGCCGTTTCCCTTCACCCTGTTTATTTCACTTGGGAACACAATGAGCTGTCAAAATTTCCTGCCCTGTTTCCACAGAATCCTTCCTTTTGCTCTGAAAAGGATTATTTATCTAAAACTGCTGATTGCATAAGTTGTCAGAACAATTGTTTAGCTTGATTTTAAGGTGGAGAGCAAAGAGATGTAAAGGTCTCGTGGCCTGATGAAAGTCACCCTCAAAGTCCTCTGTCAAAGCAAAAAAGAGAGTTTGGTGTGTTGCCATGAATGGCCTTTGCCTCTCAGAAATTAGAAATCATGTGGTGTGGTGTACATCTGGCACAATCCCTATTTTTAGTATCTCTGTTGAGTGTACTTAGAGGTAATTAAAAGTAATAGGGAATAATATAAATGTTTTCCAAATAAGTGAGCCAAGAAAAAAGGGAGGAAGGCAGGTGTGGTTGATTTAGCCCACCACCCCTTCCTAACTAATCATTCTCTAATGATGTAGAAAGAGATTGGGTGGAACCTGGGTAAGTATTTTGAAATAGCAGATTCAGGAGGTACAGCTACTTGATAACATCATTGACTCATCAGAAACTTGCCTTCCCTGAGGGTAAAGTTAATAATCCTTGAATATAAAGATTTGTGTCTTTTACTAAGTCATCAAGGATGCAGATTTATTCTGCATATAGATTCCTATAGTGCTGGAGACAGCCCAAACGTTTATTATCTGTAAAAAATGTAAAATGACACAAATAGCCGATCGGAATCACAGGTGATTTTCGATGACTTCAGGTCCTTGGCTTTGCTGGTTAAGTAAAACTCATTCACATTTTCTTAATTTGAATATCATAGAGCTGGTAGCAAGTTTATCAATCATCATGCATAGTCCTTAACTGTTTCAGGTCATCTTTCAGCGTATATAAAGCCCATGCCATCAGCTGCTTTAATTGTTTCCATCTCCTCCTTCAGAATGATATTCTTCTGATCACCTGAATGGTTCTTTCCCCATTCTGCTGCTTATCAATGGTGGGCATTACTCCAGGGTGATTTTCCTTTTATGAAATGGCTCTTCAATGCGCTGATCGTCTTCCTAGAGGTCCTTCTCTCCACTTTTTCCAGGAGGAATTCAGCTTTCTAGATACAGTATTTCAGATGTACTTATACCAAGTGCTTTGACTAATGCCATCAATACCTCCCTTACTTTCCATCTCTTTACTGGAATTACCTTGCCTGAATAGTGTACATACTTGTATGAGTTGGCTAGTCTTCAGTTCTGTAGAAGACATCAGGAGCACCATGAAAGGAAGCTGGACTACCAGTAAAATGAAAGTGGAAGCTGCAGGTAGCTGGGCCATAGAGCAGTTGCAGCAGAGAGCATGACAGTAGCAGTGAACTTTATTTAAAATAGCTGTAGCTGCATATACCTGGTATCTCCCAGCTTTGTGTTATCATTAAGTCTCACTAGTGCTCTCCTAATGCTGTGTCAAGGTCATCGACAAAAAAATTTTAAGACCATTCCCAACGAGAATCTTCTAAAGATCATGCAGTAATTGTTCCCAAGCAAAAGTTTCCTTTCAGTGCACCGTGTTATCATCTTACTTTTGGTTTTTTCCAACTCAGTTTTTGTACTCATCTCTTGCCTTCTGTTGTAAGTTTAACAAAGTCCGTATGGTTGAATTGCACTACAGTATTGATTTTTTCCTCTTGTCTAACAGTTACCTATTTTATTCAAGGTCATTAAATATTGAGTTTTATCTTGTATGGTCTACTTTTGGTAAACCCACACTATGTTTTATTCTGTGTTCCAGTTGTCTAACTACCTGTAGTGTTCACTTCCTCAAAATTTGGGGTCATACTATTATGATAAGAATTAGGCAATTTTTCAATATGTAACTGTGTATAATTTTGTTATTCTGTCTTACTATGATACTTCTCTTGGTCTGATAGATGTATTATTTCATGTCCAGAAAGAAAATCAGTCTTTCTGGGTTTACAGTATCATATGTCTTGGGTTTTTTTCAGATTTTTGGAATTTGAATTTTTTTTTTTTTTTTTTCAAAGTATCTGTTGATTTAGTCACAAGTGACATGTTTACCAGTGTTTTAATGCAGGGGATTATTTGCAGTTTCCTCTTAATTTGTTGGTGCATACAGAAAAACAAAAGCCTCAACCAAGGCATGCTCCGAATTTACACCCGTTCTTAATTTGCTGCTGCTTGTCTTAGTGGCAGGCTCAAGCCTGTCTGATTTTTCTGGCTTTACATAATGTGTACCATGTGCTTGCCATTCTTACTCTTTCTACACGAATCAGCCAATCTGATGGGTCCACCTGTGCAGTGCTTTTAAGCCCAGGTGCTGCCTGACAAGCTCTGACTCAGGGGTGCTGATGGATCTTGCTCTTTGGTGTTTTACAACCTCTCCAGCTATTTGTTCCACCCGTCTGCCCTTTCACAGAAGGATTGCAGGGAAGTAGGTTTATATACCTCCGTTGCTACAAGTTGCACGTGATTTTAAGCTACTGATGAAGGTAGCCCCACGCTATGATGGTACCTTTGAAGTGCAACAGCTGAAGAGCAGGCAGAGGTTTGCACCTCCTGCCCCTGCTGTCAGGAAGGGTAAGTGGGGTCAACAACAGCTTGAGTTGTTTTGGACTGGTTCCTTAGAGGCAGTGGCTGGCAAGCGGGAGCTGAGTACAGGGAACATGTGTTCTCTCTCTGGAAACAAAAAAAGCAAAATGAAAGTAAGGATGAGAGAAAATAGATTTATATTTATAATCAGAAGTGACTGTTCTTGAAATAATCTTAATTTGAGTGTGTGCTCCTGTGCCTTTCATACCTCTAAGGACTCCTAGAGGGCACGGAAATTTTTTTTTCACCTCTAGTATTTAACTTAACACTTCTACTTGGCTTTATTCCCTTAAACGTAATTGTAAGCACATTTTAAGTGAACATTAGATAGAAGAAAAATAAGAACATCTAACAAAGTCCTTCTTTCATGCTGCAAGCTTTTTTCTTGTTTTTAGACACAAGCAGTGGAAGCTAGCCCTAGCAGCCAAATTCTTAATTTATTTTTGTTTAGATTAGTCAGATGCTATATTCGTATCCCAGAGGAAGCACAATTCAGACTAACTAATAATTCATAATTTTATTGTAAAGTTTGAGAGGCCTACAGTGTGAGCTGTCTGAGGAAGTGCAGTGGGGATGCTTTCAACACTATGGCCTGTGTTTCTGTAGAAGAGGAACTTGTATTGTGAAGAGCAAGAACTCTGGCCTGAACGTCTTCAAACTTCATCTTATTTAAGAATTTTTAATATTTTGGTCTTGTTATTTGCCTATAAAGAAACTATTATATCACAGTGGAAGATATTTTAAGGTTCTGGGAATTTTAAAATGACATCTGCTGCCCATTACTTCCAATCTACTTGGAGTGAGATTTTGTAATTCTACTCATCTAGAGTACATTTTTCTCCTTAAATGACTTTTGCCTGTTTTGTCAATATTGCGTGGCAAGTCAGGTACTAATCAATGTGAATTACATAGCAATACTAAGTATTGTATTGTCACTTTATGATACTTAAATATACATCCTAAAGCTCTGCAGTAATGCTTGTCTGAGAACATCAGGTTTCACTTACATAAAGCAGCTTTGGTGTTTGAGAAGGCTGACATTTTCCAGAGTGCTCAAAGAGCAGAAAGTAAAACAAAAGCAATCAATTAAAGAAACAAAAGCTTAAAAACCTCTTCATATTTTGTTTGGAGACTTATTTCATCAACTCATGATTTAGAGACCAGTCCCATGGAGGTCAGTTGGACTGTGAGCCTAGTCCAAGGTTGAGACCTCTGCGTGTGGTGCCGTCACAGTCAGAATCCAACTGGTCTTGTCTGGGCAAAAAACTTCTACACCACTCCTGAAGCAGTGAGAGTCCACTTACTGGGCAAGAAGCCGTTCAATAGGATAAACACAAGGCATTTTTGTGCCTTTATTGGGATAAGAGGATCAGCTGAACCGCTGTACCCAATTACCCAGGGATGTCATCGGAGATGATTTTTTTGGACCTTAGTTTTCCACTGGAGGAGCGCAACGTCATCACTTTGGATAGAAAATAGATCTAGATCTAAACAGCAGAGAAAGGCAGCTGCGCCTTCTAATGTCTCTGGGGATTTTGTGTTTTGCAGGAGATGCACGGGTGAGAGGTCAGACAGGGGTTCTCTCCGAGCGCCGTGGCTCCTACCCATTTATAGACTTCCGTCTTCTTAACAGTAAGTACAACCTTTCCTTCAGGTCTGTATTTAAAAAAAAGAAACAAAAATCTGTCTTGAAAGTCTATGAACCAAAGTATCTCATTTCATACGTATCTAAAGTTCAGCTGTCTTCATACAGTCAGCATCAATAATCCTATTATTCCCACAAAGTGTTTGACTGTGAAATGTTTTGATGGTATGAATACTGTCCATAATGTTGAGTCTGTCAAGTAAATACAGTAGTGCCATGGGGTGTGCTGGGGGCATAGGGAGTGCTTCAGAATTAAAAAGATAAACCTCTATGTCCTTTAGCCTCTTAGCCAACAGTTGGAACAGATTTATGTGAGTCTGTTATCCGGTCATATAGAATTGGCACAGAAGGAGAGCATGTGACAGCACTGACCAGTGGTTTACAATAACATTAATTTTTCCAACAATTAGAACCCAATCCAAAGCCCCATGGAGTCTTCTCATTGACGTCAATGGATTTTGGGTCAGGCCAGCAGTGAACATCTGTTAAAAATAATCTTAACCTCATTTTGATTGAAGTTTTTTTTGCCACTGTTGTAAATAAAGGAGGGCAAAACTAAAAGAAAAAAGAAAATCAAGATCCTGGGTTGTTGGATGTTTCTGTGTGTTTGGTTGTTTTTTTCCTTCCACCTGATGGATTCTCTATACTGATGCAGACCCATTAGCCAGTGTGCAAAAAAATAAAATAAAATAACCACATAACTCTTAGACTTGGGCCCTGTAGCTGTGTTAACTCATGTTCAGATGTGGTCAGATCTTGATGTGTCCTTGTGTGCTGCGCGGACCGCTCCATGTAACCTTTGGAAAAAAAAAAAAATCATTAACTGCCTTCATCAAAACAGGCTGAAACTGTGACTGTTTGTTTAGTGATGACACTTTTAAGCTTCTAGTGTTTATGCTTTTTGTTAAAAAGCAATTATCAAACTAAAGTTTTATGTCTCCTTTTTGTAAGTGCTTGCCCGAGTGCGTGGGGAAGGGGAGGGGAGATGGGTGGCAGGGAGGGGGGAAGAAGCCCAGCTGCAAAGGGCGAGTCTGGCTGGGGGGCAGGAGAAAAGAGGGGCCGATAGGAAGGGGAGGACTTGGGCTCTGATCGGATGCGTTTGCACAAGCTGGCAAAGTTACTGCTGCCTGGCAAAGTGCTTGCTTTCAGTCTTGCTGATAAAAGGTATTTTCTAGGTCCTAAGTCCATCGGTGCTTGCTATGGCTGGGGTAGAAAGACACAAGGAGTAAAATGGGTCTAGCAATTTTCCCAGGACAAAGAGGGAATTACGTAATGGTTGAGCAGAGCTCAGATGATCGTTTAGTCCTGGCTTATCAATGAAAGCTGCGAAGAAAAAAAACTGGTTTAGGCTAGTGGGAAATACTACTGTTGATGCCCTTATAAAAACTGAAAAAAATTAAACACTTCATTTGTGAAGTAGAAGTGAATATATATATTCACATTCAAGTGTGACTAAATTAATTACTTCCTTTTTGTTTTGAATACATAGACATTCTTTAAAAGTCTCATCATATGCTCCTTCCTCTCCCTGGTTAAAGAAACCAAAAGCTTTTCAGCTCTTTTTTTCTGGCAATAGGGCTTTCACTTTTATCCCTTGTAGGTGAATCTTGCCATCCCTCAGGTGCTGCCTGTAGGCTCTCAAGGGAGAGATCCATGGCAGGTGACGTGCTTGTGAATGCTCAGCCTTTGGTCACACGAGCAGCACGGCACTCAGCACAGACCCTTGTCCTGAAACTGCAGAGTTTAAAAGCGATGTTTCTTTCTGCATGCACCTCTGGTCCCACAGAGCTGTGGGGCACCTGGGGTTTTATGTTCATGTTTTCTTTGTCTCAGGGACTTCTGACTTATTCTTTCATTTTACTGCTTTTCTGTAATCTGAAAGAAGTGACTCCGGCTAATAATGATATCTGTGTAAGGAAAGCAGTGATCCTGATTTTGGATTTCCCGTTGTTTTCAGGGTTTTTTGTATTTACTGCTTTCTGCCTAGCAAGTGGTGTTGACCTAATTTTTCAGTGCAAAATTAAGTGGGATTTCTAGGCACTTGAATACTAATTTTGTGCACTTGGCCTGGCTCCTTCAGTGACCTCCAGGTAAATGACAATGCTCAGTGTCAGAGCATGCCGACGTGTTTTGCCAGGAAATAAACAGACTTTTGTATTATTTGTTCATATACATTTATCTGTCAAATCTGTTTCTGCTCTGCATACCATATAAGCAGCAAAAACCATGGTGCTGCACGTTCTATCAAAAAGGAACATATAGAAACATCACTACTGCAAACTTTTTTTGAAAAGTGCCTACTTCATATTTGCAGTAAAATTTCAGCACCACGTTATATTTGTTTAGGGACAGTAACTGACAAGCAGCAGCTGTATACTGAAAGCTGTTACAGTAAAGGAGGGATGAGGCAGAGAAAATTTTATGGTAAATATCCTCAGAAGTTATAAAGAAATGCAGTGTGAACATTAAACCAGTTTCTCACTAATTCAGTCAAACTGAGCTTAAATAGTGATTGTTCCCTCTACCATCTGAAATATTATTCCAAATAACAGTACCACCCTTGATTTAAAGTAGGGAAAACACTGAAGCTTGTTCTTGAACAGACTTGACATTCATTTTGAAAACTGACATTTAAAAAAAAAATCAGGGCATTGCTGTTTAATGTTAGACTAAAGGTTACTTAAATGTAACTTTGTTAACATACTTACAGATTCAGTCAAACTAGTGGATTTTTCCCTAATATAGCTATTAAGGGTTAACACCCAGTAGACCATGCATATCTTTTGAGTTTTTTATTCTGGAGTCCTGCAGTAAAGTCGCTGTGTAACTTAAGACACCGTTAAGTCTTTTTGGATAGGAAAACTTTCTGCGCTCTGAAAATGGGATCTTGTGTTGCCATAATCAAAGCCAACTGCATTAATGTTGGCTTCTTGCTGTTTGAGCTAACGTCTGTGATGCCATCTACACGTTCCTCCAGTGCCTCTCTGCAATATATAGAAACTTAGTGCTATTTCACCTTGTCAGTGCCAGGCTGTCAGGGCCATGAGGATTTTGCAGGATCCTGTCTGGAGGAGGTACAAGGCTTTAGCATCTTCCTGTCTTTTCCCTGCCTACTTGCAAGCTGTCCTTGAGGCATACTTGCACTAGTGGGTTTGGGGACTCTTAAGATGATTCCAAAAAACAAAACTGAATGTAAAATATCCCTGTGTCACCAAGAATTCCTCGGTTCTGCATTGTGAGGAGTGTATGTTTGCCCCACGATCCTGACTCAGTCCTTGCAACTTGTGGAGACCTGCGTGACAAACCAGATACTCGTTGACGGTGTCAAGCCAGAAGCTTCGGGGGAGCTACGTAGTGGCTCCTCTCCCCGGGGAATCTGTGGCAGCCGATGCTTGTTAGCCAACCTGGTGTGAAGATCCCCAGGAGGCAAGCTGACCATTCTACCATAATAAGGCAAGGCGACCACTTGCTCCTGGTGGCCACAGATATACTCCAGAAAAAAATAAGCTGGACGCAGTGACCTGAGGCTCCATGTTCACTAGAGTGCTAGTGAACAAATATTCAGATTTTACAAACTCCTAAACTAAAGGATAAAAGTTTTGCACAGCCCCGTAGTTTCACAGGGAAATGGAGAGACGGTATTCTCTTTGTGCAAATAAGGCACTACTTAAAATGGCAACAGCAGAATTAAAAAATACTTAGTATTAGAAACTTATTTGCCAGAAAGAGTAATGGGATGGAATAGGCAAGTATTAGGTGCCATCAGGCAGCTGAATACACTGTATAAATGGTGTATTGGATGATTCCAAACTAAACCTCACAAATTTTAGTGAAGAGTGAAGTTTGATCTCAGTAGCTCTAGCTTGTAACTGAACCTAATGCAGCTTGAAATTAATGATGGCAGTTTATTTGCACTTTTACATTTCTGTGAATTAAATGAACCTTTTTGTGTTCACAGGACAGAAAATGAGTTAAACTGAATATGTGCAGTTTAATAATTAAGAAATTGAAACTTCTGCCGTGAGAATTAACTTGATCCAATTTCCTTTTAGCAAAGCGTAGACTGGATTTGAGAAATAAAGGATCATGGGGTAAGGCAGCAATAATAGTTTTCTGATTGACAAAGTTGCTGAGTGAGTCATTGAACAAGATTCCTCCATTGACTGATATGCGTTGATTGAAATAAATTTCATTATCCCATGATGAGTTGTGCTAGTGACTATGGTGGTACTTCATTGCACTAACCAAACGTTTGAGGGAATTCCTTGTGATAAATCTAGAATTGTGGGTGAGCATGCCAAGGTAACCAAGACAACCTCACCTTGCTCTATTTATATTAGATACAGTGTTTGATTACCAGGTAAAATTAAGTAGCATAACAGAGTAACACAGTTTACATCTGAGATGAGTAAGTTTTTATTTACAAACTTGCTTGTCAAGCTCCAAGTCAGAAGACAAGGAGATTCTTAAGACTTAAACAGTGATTCTCCAGTTCCCATCTTGTTCATGCTAAGCTTTTCTTTGGATTGAGATTTTGCTTGTTAATGACAAAATTGTTAGCCTCTAATTGCTTATTTCTAAATATGCCTGTCATGGAGTAATGTAATTAAAATTGTTTATGATTGCATTCTTAACTTTTCCTGAAAAATTCTTAATTAGGGGCACTTTGTTTTTGTCACAATGTCAGTCATGCCAAAGCTTTTGTTATCTTACACCCACTTCTTTTCAGTAAGCCATCCATAGTGTTCCAGTGTCTCATAGAATTAACTTCTCTATATATATTGATCTAGGAGAGATAACAAGGGGAAGGATGTAGTACGTGACCTGCAAAGTGAAGTCTCTGTACCAAAACGGTGTTACCCAAAGAGATTTCTGTTTTCTTATACCTTGCACAACAGAAACATAGAGTGGGATGTGAGAATATGTAAAAGGTCAAAACATGTCTGTAGGAACTCCAAAGGTACAATGCTGTCTTACTTAGAATCTTGCTATTAGTATGTAGGCAGAAGATGAATCAAAAAAAAAAAAAAGGCCCGCCTGCTTTAAACTTAGCTTAGAAAATTAAGTTAGTATAGATGATTTCCTCTTAGTACCAGATGGTGATAAAGAGTGACATTAGGTAGCATTCAGTCTCTGTCCTTTTTTTGCTGTTTGATTTGAATCAAGCAAAATCATCTGGTTTTCAGTCTGTTTGCAAATAAAGTGATGCTTTGCAGGCTTGGGATGAATCGGGTGCTACAGAAATTAAAAGTGTAGTCAGGGTAAGTAAGGGAAGATATGAACTCATGAAAAAGTCTTCATCTCAAAAAACCAAAATCTATGGACGTTTGAATCTGTGGTTTCTGCCTGTCTACAGAAGGGTCGGTTTGCAAAATTTACATTCATTTTTGGTTTTGGATTTTGAACAGCTCCAGGGCTTTCAGGTACAGCCAGTCTCCAGGGAAAATAAAACTTAACCACAGCTACCAACCCCAAACTGAACCATCAAGTAACCTGAACCCATATGAGTGAGGTTAAAAAGAGTTTGGTTAACTGTCTTGTTTCGTTGCCTTTGGCTAGAAAAAGAGGTGGGAGTGAGAGATGCCGGTTTAGATATTTCTGACCAAGGTTAATTTAGGACAGTAAAAGTCTTATGAGGAAGTTTCAAGGCTGATTGCATTACTCAGATCCCAACCTGGCCCATGGAGATGAGTCCAAAGTTCCAGATGGTTATTAAATTAGGAAGCTAGAGATCTTACGAGGTCTGCATCATTTCTACATAATACCTCCCTTAGTTCCTCAGGGATAAGCACATCTAAAAGATACTCATCAACAACCCAAAGGCACATGGGCTTCTTAATCTGGTTAGCTTGTGTCAGGTTTGAATGGGAAGAACATTTCCAGAATTGAAGTCAGCCTATGGCCTTGCTTTCAGTTTTCCATTCGAGGAAGAAGAATTGGGATTCTCTTAATAACGTTTCAGCACAAATTTTTTTCTGTTTTCCAGTAACGTGTCACTGTATTCAAAAATTCTTGTTGTTATTGGAAGTCAGTCTTGTTCCCCCTTTCCATCAAATAACAGCAATTTTTTTTTTTTTTTTTTTTTTGTTTGTTTGGAGTGTTGTTTGCATTTTTAAGTGTTTTTAAGAGTTGTTATCCTCAAAATTTAATAACAAGGTAGATTAAAAAGTATATTATACTTCCTGCCATTCATGTTCCTTGTTTAGTTTTTACACTACATTTCTAGAAAATGAAAGCCAGGATGTAAAACTGATTGATGCATGTGCCCTCATATGCTAACAAAATGCAGCAGTATGGGTTATGAATACTTGAGGAGAACTCATGAGAGCAAGCAGAGCAAACAAAAAACTAGATTTGCTTCACACACAAAGTCTTAGTGATTATACAGGTTTGTAACTTATTTTTTAACACTGATTTGGGATTCAGAATATCCCTTTAAAAGTTTCCAAATGATGCGTGACCCATTCAGCCACCCCACCTTCTTTTCCATGATTAGAAAAGGGAAAGGGTGGACTGGAGATAACACTGAGGATACTTTCCAAATGAACAGAGGAAAAGAAAGAACAAGGAGAAGGGATCATTAAGATGATAAATGAAAGTTGGGTTTGCTGTTATTACAGGTTATGTTGTTTTTTCTCAAGGGGAGTGAAGGAGGAGAGCATGTACCATTTCCTGTCAGAGAAACTGTAATCAGCTATAGAACATTTGCAGTTTTAGGAAAAAATGGTCCTGACTGTGCTACTGTGTGAAGATTGAAGTGGCAAAGTGAAGGTTCATGTTGGAATGATAACAACTTTGTGGTGAAACAGAACACAAAATGCTGTTTCCTAAGAACTTGTAGGTGGCTTAGTAAAAGATGCCAAGATGTTTGTTTGCATAAAAATGATTGATGACCCCAGTAAAGGCTGCAGAGAAGAGAAGAGAAATGCATCTAAATTCAACTTAAATTTGGATTTAATCTATTCTTCTTCCTGTTATTAAGGCTAACCATAGTTTCTCCAGAACTTGGTGTAATGGGATAATTTGGTATATAAGTGGGACAATCTGCATAATTCTTAAGTTCTGTAGTCTCTTTCAAATGGTATCAAAAGGAATATCTTTTGGGATGGAGGGGAGACTGCATGACTAGCGTTCTTCAAGATGCCAACAATTGTGCAGGAACTTTATGATTTGGAAACTGAACTGTTGCAAGCCACCATCACCTCAAGTGTAATGTTCAAAGAGGAGGAAACCACATAGCAAGGTGACGTAGAAAACTGGTGTCCCAGAACCTCCCAAATTTCATTAACTACATTAGCCGAACAAGCACAGGAGGACCTCTTCTGTAAACAAGTCTCTGCATTGATTTTGTGCACTTGTGCAGGAGGTTAAAGAATGGATCTTGACTCGAAGTGGAAAATTTTGAAGACCTTTTGTTTTACTTCTAATTTTCTGCTTTTCAGGATGTGTTCAGAGTCCCACTCGCTCTCACACCCTGTTCTTAATTGAAAAAAAATGTTTACCCATTCAAAGAGAAATAATACAGTTGTAACCAATACGAACAATGGCAACTAACAGAAAGCGCTTGCCAGTTCAGCAATCCCTTCTCATACTGCTGTTGTCTTTGGGATAATATGATGAATCCGTAATGCAGGAAGATATTAGCAACCAAGTTATGCAATGAGTATGACAAACAAGATTTCAGTAAAGGTGGTCTAAATGCCTGGCATGATTTGACACACAAAAAAATAGACAAACACCAGTTATTTGTCAGCAGTCAATTACATGTTTCTTGGACTCTCAAATAAAAGCATTATAATCAGCTATCAAACCAGGAACCAGGACGGGAAATTGCTTCTGTAATGTATAGGACCAGAGACAAATTGTTTTCCAGCATCCTAGCAGTTTGCAAATTGTCTGGACAGTAAATTGCAGGTCTGATCCTCACCTTATCTTTCAGATGTTCCAGCACTTTTCTGCTAATCCTGTCCAACTCTTTGGGCATGCAGTTGTACAGAGCAGTGACTGAGTACAAAATGTCTTTGCATCTTCAGAAGAGGGGAAAGTATATTATAAACGGCATGAGTCAAAGGCAGGTGCTTGAGGACCCGATTTATTTTGCGTCCTTCTGGAAAGAAGTAGAAAAACATTTTCTGCTTCTGAATCAGTTGGCTGTTGAAAATTAATAAACGTGTTGTTACCCACTCATGCTGCCGGGTGACCTGTTTTTATTGTACGCTGAGGTGCAATAAAATAAAAAAAAGGCAATACTGTGAAGGAAAACTCACAGGCTTTATTTGAATGCATTACCAAGTTTGTTTACTTTGAAAGAACAATAACAGCATAATGAATGTCTCGTGCAGAGTTAAGTATGTCCTTGCCCAAATTTGATTTATGTGATCGTTTCTGAATGTTAACTCAACTGTTGTTAACATAACCTCCATCATTTTTATATTCATGCTGCCTGTGGGCACATGCTAGCGCAGCACCGTGAAAGAAATCTGAAAGAAAACTGGTAGCAGTTCCTAGTGCAGGAAACCTCTTTCCCTGAAATAACAGAGGTTGGGGTGTAGTGCGCCGTAGATCATGTTAGGGCGAGCAGATCTGTGTGACTGGAGGAACCTTGTTAGGAGAGAGAAGGCAGCCACTGATTCCTGTAGCTTATTAACCTCTTGAGGGCCACATGCAGTGTCCAGACATCATCCGTGGTCTGACAGTGTGTATATGTGAGGTGGCTGCCAAGTTACACAACGAAATGCAACCACTTTTGCTGCCTGCTGAAATACAGCAGAAAGAAATTAGGCTTTGTGATGATGCTTATATGGGTGCTTCTGTAAATGCGTATGTGTAGGGAACTCATACAATAACTTTGTTCAGTATACAAAGAAGGGATTCTCCAACCACTGTGCTAGGCAGAAACTCCACAAGATATGAGAATGTGTGTCTTTTGAGAGCTACAGATGATGGGTTTTTTAGGTAAACAAAACATTCAGAAGTTGCCACCATGATTAAAGATAGAGGCAGTTCTCAGGGGAAGCTTTATGGTTATAAACAAAAGACATTCTTGTTCGTCTTTCACATTCATTTCAAAATTGCACTTTATTACTAAATCATTCTAATGTGAGCCTTGCAGCTTGCACTCTTTAACTAGATAGTATAGCATATGTTTTAGCACCCGTAGCTCCAGGATGGAAGTTCAGTGATATCTGCAGCAATATTTTTGATTCATTTACTTGTAATTCAGTTTAACCTAATTAGAAATAACTGTCAATGACTCTTTAGGTTTCAAAGTCATTATATGACTTACATCAGGTGTCATAATCGAAATTCCATATTTACAATTTAAATTGAAATTTATAGTTGTCCATAAAGAATTGGTGTGTTCAGTGTATCACTGTAAGTCATTCGCATAGACCTTTAATTTCACCTTAAAACTGCATCTTGATTTTGTGTCAGCTGGTGGATCCCATATGTGAGGAACGGTTCTTTGCTGCTGGGAGATTCAAGTGCAACTGCTGAGCTGAGGACAGAATTTGAGCATTCACTCTCAGCTGCTTCACTTTTTGCTCTTCTTTTTTAATGATCCTTTTTCTCTCAACTTCATGTGGTTGTACTTTTCCTTTTTGTTTGACGTTGGTCTTGAGAAGGGAAGGAGAAAATGCTGATGAGATTATAATGCTTTGGGGTGTGTTTTGCTCAGAGAGGGGCAGAGTCTTAGTCCAGTTTTATGCAGGACAACATCATAATAAGGTACATTATAGTGGTTGGCAAAGTAACTTGTTAAGAGTCATAGCAATCATCTGACAAGTCTTGTGATTCATAGACAAATCAATTATTACTAAAATGACCTGAAGAATGTGATTTTAACACAATATCTGTGTGGATAGCCTGCAGTGCGGGATTCGGGCTCTTCCGTCAAGAGTCCAGATTTGAAAATACACTTCCTACTGTTCTTTATCAGTATTATGATCTTCTTCCCTTATGAATGGGCAACAGATTATTGTGGGTAATCTTTTTTTGCATGACGTATCGTAATATAATGCTCATCTGAAGCAGCAAGTCATGCTTCAAAGGTGCTGTCTGCCAGTGATTAAATTTCAGTTGAGACCTGTGACAACCATATGGAGCAATGTGACAAAGGAGTGGCAGCAAGTTTGATAGTTCAATTTAGAAAATTTGTTTCACAATAAGAAATCATTTATTTCAACCTGGTGTTTTCGGGGTTTGGTAAGTATTATTTGTGCTACTGAAATAGTCTGGTAATCCAAAGGATAAAATAACCAGTTCTTCATAATCCAACGTACAGCTGCTTGTTGGGACTCGAGCCAAAGCTTCACCTTCAGATCATCCACAGCAACTCTACATGTGCATTTTAAAGACACTTTAGGGGAACATAGGTGGTAATTTCAGGCATCTGTCTTTAACTGAAAAAACCAGACATTAACTTAGATAAAAATGGGTTGGAGCAACTACTCATTTTTAACATACAAAGGGAAGTTTTGCGTACTTTAAAATTTAAACTTGTTACCTGAAAGCAGTGACAGTTTGGGGGCAAAGATGGAATTAGGAAAGTTGTGGAGTCAAGAAAAAGTTGACACGAGTTTAAAAAGTGAATTCATTTTTGAATGTTTTGTTATCCAGGAATTAACCTGAATGCCAGCCACTTCTTAGCAGCACTAAATAAATTAAAATAAATGTGAAAACAAGTCTACCAGTTCCTCCACATGTCGCTGTCACTGGGTAACTGTTAGCACCTACGTTAGTCACTCTTTCAACAGACCATGAAATTGTTCCAGCTTTTAAAACGTGTGAGAGAATTACAGCAGGTGCTGGCACATCATAAATGAAATCTTAACCTTCAGACTGGTACAGTAATGACATTGTTACTGTTTGCGTTCTTGAAAACACATGGCTTGACAAGTTGCAATAAAATTATTTTGTGCTTTTATTAAAACTCAGTGGAGTCTTTGGGCTGTCCACGAGAAGTTTGAGACTTACAAGTGTAAGAAAATATGTTAGTTATTGATACTCTGCATACAGGTATGGTTGTTGTTACTGACTTCGTGTCACTCAATAGCTGTTGGATTACTTAAGGAAGAAACTTAGTGCAGAAGGTGCTTACACATCTGCTGTTGGAGAAATCAAATACTGAACAATCTGTGATCCAAATAAACCATAGGGACTTGCCTGAAAAACCTCTCAGAATAATAATACTCGTAAAAACAGTATACAAAGTCATATTTTAATTTCACAGCAAACCAAATGTTCAGCATTTTTGCCTAAAAAGAAATAGCAGAATATAGAGATTCATCTTCAGTCCATTGATATTTTTCCTTAGCTTTTATTTAAACCTGAAATCCAGTGAATTGCTATGCAGCTTCTTATCTAATAACTGTTCTCTAGAAGGAGTACTTAATTTTCAGTTTCATACAAGGTTCCTTTTACAGAGAAAACTCTGTTCAGTCTTACTGCCTTATGACAACTGTCTCAGTTTCTGTCCTCCCTTTTTCCAAAACTTACACCAAACTGCAAAATGGAAACATCACAACTGTACGTGAGGTTCTGTTAAAAGTTCAGATGAAATTACCTAAGTCATTTTCAGTTTTAAGAAACCTGCATATTATTCTTACTAACAGTAATCTAATTTAATTACTTAATTACTGATTTAATTGCTGTATAAAAACTTCCTTGGCTTTTGTGTCACATTTAGACCTATATGAAAATCTTCTAATATGGCATTAGGGAATTAGAATTATCCTGGTACTGAGTGAAAAGAACATATCCTGTTCTGTAACCAGAAATGCATGCATTAACTGAATATACTTGCTTTCCTAATAGTAGAACTGAAATATTTTCTTCTTTTCTAATTTGCCTTACTATATAGAAAAGACAGCATACAATACAATAGGATTATTAACCTATCGTTACGTCTTTTTCTCCTTTCTCGCATTTTCCAAAAGTGAGTCATGCATTTGTGCTTTCAAACTGTATTTTGAGGTCTCTCTTGTTGTCACTTTCGGTTTTATATCCAAGATTACCTTTTGTGCTAGTGCCATGAAATTTTAATATATTCCAGTGACACTCCTGTGAGGTAGCAAGGTAATGCTATTTTCAGTGATGCAGGCAGGGAACAGGAGCACAGAAGAGGAAGAGCAGCTTTCCCATACCTAACTCTCATCATTTAGGCTCCCTCTAGACAGTTAGGTGATATATCACCCACCCAGTGGCTTAGCCTGGATCACATTAAAGTCTGTGGCAGGCAGTGTACTGAACTCAGATCTCCCAAGTCCTGTGTTAGTACTGTGATTACTGGAACATATTTCCTTTCTGAAATAAACAAATATATTATCCTGAAGTATAGGGATTTGGCTACTGCTCGTTCGTGGGGATTGGCAAGAAACATGAACTTTAGGATTTTTGTATCACTATTTTAAAGCTTTTGCTATTTCTTTTATGAAATAATTGAGACTGTCATCCTTCATCTTGGGTTTCATGGTTTCTGTACTGATTGCTTTTCACAGATACTACACTCTCAGGGGAAATTGGCACCAAGAAAAAGGTGAAAAGACTGTTAAGTTTCCAGAGATATTTCCATGCATCCCGGTTGCTGCGTGGAATTGTACCACAAGCCTCTCTGTACCTACTGGATGAGGACTACCTTGGGCAAGCAAGGGTAAGACGTGTCTCCAGATCTCCATTTCTTTTAATAATGTTCCAGAGAGTGTCAGTTTTCTTTGAGTGTTCAGATAAACGAGTGTATGGCCGCATGGCTTAAATGACCCACGTTACTTGCCTGCCTCACAGCAGACAGACTGCCCATTCCTTTTTTATGGTTATAGCTTTAAAGGCTTAGTCTCAAAGCAAAACGAAAATGTCTAAATCTATTCATCATTTTTAGATTCTGTCAACTGAAATTATAATCTGGATTTATTAAAGGATGAAGGATCCCTGGCTGAGCTACTGATTTAACTAAGTGCAGCCTTGATACAGGATTTAATTCATCCGCTTGAAAAAAAGACAGCTGTCTCTCAGCTGGTATGGAGCAGCTCTTAGGCAATCCACAATAGCTCTCCGTAATGGCAAAGGCTGGGAAACAGGGAACATTCACTGCAAGGAACTTCATGATAATAAAAATATAATTCTCTTATTTTAGATCTCTTATACTTGCTTTGAATTATATTTTCTAACAAAACTTGCACAACTAGTGGTGTTTGGATTATATGCCCCTTTTACTCTCTGCAAGAGAAGATTTTGTGCTAGGTGTTAGAAAGTAATTAAGAATCCAGAACTTGTTTGAATAGAGACTAAGCGATTGGACTGAACACACATTTCGTTCATATATGTGCCATTGTAGGTCAAACAGGTAGTCCAGACTCAGTCTCTTGGCTGAACTGATGTAAAAACACTGTATATAGAGGCGAGGATGGATTCTTCCACGCGGCTGAGTGGCCTTCACAGAAGCACTGTATCTAAGTTTATAAGCTATTCCTCTGTATTGGTTTGTTTAGCAAAATGTGATCCATATTCACCGTGAGAGCTATGACTGTGCTTTACTGTAGTAAAAACCTAAGAGAATTTGTACTGAATTGATTTGGGGACATGAAAGAATAATCAAAAAACTTGTGCAGTAAAAAGGAATATTTTCATAATGTTTTGTTTTATATTATTCCGTGTTTTGAGCTCCACTTGAAGGTATTTTTAATGCCAAGTTCAAAACCTTATCAGTTAAAAGTACAAGTGATATTTTATTCAGTATAGCTAAACTTGGTTCCTGATGTCTGATATTTCAAAGACCTCTCTATTGCTTTCCCAAGCAAAACTTTAAAGCTGCAGCAACCAATTCCGTGATTGATTAATGTGGAATAATAATTTACATTTGTTTTACAGTTTGTCATACCAGTCATTTGCCTTTCCATATTTGTTTCTTTCTAGCATATGCTATCCAAAGTGGGAATGTGGGATTTTGACATTTTCTTGTTTGACCGCTTGACAAATGGTAAGTAATTAAACAAAAAGGGGTTTTTTTTATGATGTCTCATATATGACTGTCCTAAAAATCCCTAATTAGTTTATTGCTAAACTTTTCCAGTTAAGATTACAGAATATAAATGGGACAAAGTTAACTCCTCTTAAAATCATATCCTTGAACATTTCCAGTCTTTCTACAGAATGTTCCCAACGATACGATGTTTAAATCGTGGGTTTTTATTAATCTAATCTCATACATTTCTCATGGTCACCTTTTGCTTTTTTATTGTGGTGTGCTTATTAGTTTCATGGAGGTGTTTCAGTTTCTTTTATCTGGGAAATTCCAAAGTACTTTAAATATTCCTTATTAGATCCATAGGTCAATAAATCCAGACCTCCATAATGAGTCAATTTCTGTCAAGATGAGGCGTTTTTTTAACCAAAGATACCCCTGTTTCTGTTCAGAAGTAAAATTTAGGAAAAGTCATTAAGATAGTAAAAATCTGTGAAACTTTTTGTCTGTAACAATACACACACCCCAGTGTCTAGGCAGTATCTCTTGATCTGAACTGCTGAGGAGGGTCATGATCACAGCTTTCTCCTTTCTGTATTGCTTTTAGGAATAAGAGATTCCTCATTCCTCACCTCCAATCTAATTAGGTTTGGCTGGGGCAGAAGGTGTAGAAAAAAGTTGGTTTAGAGGGTAATTCAGCTGAATGACTGGCAGCGAAGAGTGGAAAGGACTGCAAATGGCAAGGGGAGCAAAAGCGTAATTCTTCTAAATTACGTATCTGCGCCCTTGCTCTGTAGCCAAGGACAAATAAGTTTCCATGTCCTCTCTGTACATATATTTATTTTCTTTCCTGAATTACATTAGACAAGAAAAGTCTCTCTTCTGACATTGTTTGTAGGTTGTATGGGTTAGTTCGTTTTGGGGTTTTTTTTCCTAACTTTTCTGGGAACATCACTGATGAATTACGCAGTGCAAACTTATTAAAATTATTAAAACACTGTGTGTATGTATATTTGATCTTACAATACTAGGTAGGCTCAATTTTGCCAGTGTTGCCAGCATAACGTTACAGTTGGAGTTGAGACTGTAAATGCTGCAATTCTTCTTTTCCTAACTGTGTCATCATTGTGAGATGCAATTGTAGCTGAGCTAGGTATGTGGGTTAATTACATGTTTATACAGCCATGTGCAAAATAAAAAAATTAATTACAAACTGCTGATTTCTCAATAATTAATTAATTAGCACACTATAGCAAGCTGAAATGGCAGAAAAGCCATTCTCCTATCATTCCTGGAAGTAGACCTGGATTATGAAGATGAGGTGATTCTCAAATAAACATCATATTAAGATATTTCCAGTTGAATCCATGTCAATTTGCCTTTTGTGTCATGTTGACATAGCGAATATGACTTTGTTGCATCTAGACACAAGAATGGCATACCATCAAGTCTTGACTGTATATGGCAGTAATTTATAAAAGTTACTTTTGAGTATGTGAGTACCACCTAAGCTCATATGGTAGGAGCTGACTAATACATTAGGGAATCTAAAGTTGTTCCTTTCTGCTTTTAGGAAACAGTCTTGTAACACTGCTTTGTCACCTCTTCAACGTGCATGGACTTATTCACCATTTCCAGTTAGATATGGTTACGTTACACAGGTTTTTAGGTAAGTGCTCACCTCAAAGTCATCTTTAAATGCAGCTTACCGCTTAAGTAGAGCACCAAAAAAGGCACTGGCTTGGTCTGCGTATCTGTATAAAATCATGATGTTGTTGCAAATATTTCAGTAAACCATTGCTGTGATATATATTAGCACACAATGTCCAGGCACTTATGTACTCGATTCAATACCTGTTAAGTCAATGGAGGGACTTCAGAAGGCCCTTCATCGGGCTGAAGCATCCCAGTACCGCAATTGCACTGGTGATTTAAAGAAAAAAAAATGTGCCATGCAGAGGTGTGGCAGCCCAAATAGGTCCACACAGACAGACAGACATTGCAGAACCTACCTGTACACAATACAGTTGTGGCGCAGCGTCATTATTTTAGTGACTAATAGACCGCTGAGACCCAGGGCAGTTACAAGCTTATGTGCAAAATTTAACAAATTATATCAAGCTGTCTGCACTGAATAGTGTTGATGAAAGCCCCTGCTGCTGTTACTGCCAGCAGGAACATTAGCCCCATGCTGTCAGTGAACCAAAAGAAGAAATTGGCCAAAATCAATTACTTTTTGCATCATGTTTTGAGTGCAGCTGAATGCTGGTTTGTTAGGCTGTCAGACGGAGTTTCAGAGTCAGGGTCTTGTCTTTAAGACTGCATAATTCTCACTTCTGGAAAGCATTCCTCTAGTGTGGAGACAGACAAAATCTCCCTGCCATCTCTGACTCCTGTGGGCAGCCATGAAGTGGACACTCAGCTCATGGTATTCAGCATTTAAAGGATTACCCACTGTAACGTCAAACACTAGTGGAGCTGGAAACAACCTGAAGGCTGGGGCTTTCTTTGGCATTCCCCATGCTGGAGACGAGTGCCATGGGCAATTTGCCCGTTACCTTTCTGTTTGATTAATTTGACAGTGTCTAGGAGAGCGCTTTGGGCAAGATCACATGCAGCTTCCATTGTTCACATGGTGTTGCCCCAAGCCCACCTAACAGTGTAGGCACTGCTGCTAGGAGCAGATGAGTGTGAAGCACACACCTCGATGGTTTTGTGAGTGAGTGAAAACTGAGCATTAAAAGGTTGTTGCTCAGTCCCTCAGCTGGACCAGTTCCAGTACCACACACTAAAACAAGGGGAACTGGTATTTTAAAATGAACACATAGACACAACTAAAATTATCGCAGAAGATTTTTGCTCCTGAGTACTTCAATGTTTTATCTTTTGATTCTCTGTCTGGAGGACTTAGGGATGGCTTTGACCATTGCTAGTCACTCAAATAACAAATGATGCCAGGATATCAGGGCCTCACCCCCTGCTACTGCAAAATAGGTGGTACTGCCTTAATGACATATTACTCCCCTATGACAGCAGCGTAAATAATTATACTCTGTTGTGGATAAATTTGCCTCTTTTCCTTATTTATTTTATTCCTGAATGAGAGCCTTCACTAAGGCAAGAAAGGGTTGATTTATGAACTAGACCCAGTATATCCCTTTGGGACTCACAAATCCTTTCATGCATTTTTTCTCTAAAGGTATCCCAATAAGAGTACCAGTCTAAGTAACCTACAGGTATTTGAAGAAACTGCTTAGGTAGCTGACTGTAAAACCTCAAATCGTATTTTAAATCCAGCTCCCACTTGTGGCCATGGCATTCAGAGACAAAAGGATCTTTGTTTTCTGTTTTGGTTCCCAGTTATGGTTCAAGAAGATTACCATAGCCAAAACCCATACCACAACGCTGTCCACGCTGCTGATGTCACACAAGCTATGCACTGCTATCTGAGGGAGCCCAAGGTAATGACAACCCTTCACACTGATGTTGCTTTCAGATAATCTTTTTTCCTGGGTTCAAAAAAAAAAAATTTAGGTAGCAGAAAATGATAGCGTACTTGAATTCAACAACGAGGCAGTGGCAGAGTCAACTACAGACACTTCACAAAAGCTACCGGAGTCACTGTCTCAGCACACGGGTGACATATCAAAGTGCCGTTGTATGAGCATCGGCAAGTGTTACCGTGACCACGTATGCCAGCCATCTGCCAGCAGCTGCAGTCCTCTCAGCAAAGCCAGGAGAAGGCAGTGCATGCCTGTGCCTCCGTCCCTTCAGGGCATAAGCCCCTCTCATTGATATTTCAGAAGACCAAACTGGGCACCGCAACACCAGTAAAGGGGGAAATGGTCCCATCGACTGGGTCTGTTGCAAAGGTTTCCCCTGCACGAGCGAGCGGCAGCTCCTTGAGCGCTGCAGCCATCCCTCGCAACCAGAGGGTGGGATGTTGCTGTATGGGTTGCTGGAAGGCACTGTCATCCTGTAATGCTGAGCCACAGCATAAGAATACAACTAATCTTTCCTGGCCTGGCTTAAACAAAAGGAAGTTCTGCTAGAATTAGCAAATTCTTAGACCAGAATATAGTAATGGTGAGTGAGGACAGGAGCAGGCCCCAGCTTTCCTGTATTTCCAGCTCCTGAAGTGCAGAGGACAGCCAGCATCTGAATCTGTACAATACTGCTCTTCATTTCTCATCTCAGGATGCTTCTTTCAGCTTGTAGACCTGTACTCCGTACAGACTCATCAGGCTGGTAATAACTACCTCACTTTCAGAAACAGAAAATGCAAAGACTTTCAGGTTTTTTTTCCAATGATAACAAAATTTGTTTCTGAATGATAAGCTGTATAGAAGAAAATAATCTGGGCAGGTTTTCAAATTTGCATGTCTGAAGTAAGAAAGGTAATTTATGTTCTCTAATAACATACCTATATTTGAAGGGAGATATCTAACAACCAAGTTTGAAATTTCAAAAGTTCATAAACTGCATTTTACAGCACAGTGCTGTGCTAGAAAAGTGAATCCTGATGTATTGCTGATATTACTAAATACTGTGCGAGGCAGAACTCTTATCATGTATGCCAACCTGCTAGTACACTTATTTACTTTTTTAAACTGAATATTTTAGAGTAAGCTCAAGCACTTTTATAACAACAATCCTTATATTGTTATGAATGATAAAGAGATAAGAAATACAAACTGTAATAAAATATGAGTATATCGTCTGATATCTTTATAGATGTTTGTTCAACAGTCATCTTAAAGTTGCTCACATAATTTATTTTGTATTTGATGTTTGTGTACAAATGCCTACAAAACTGAGCTGTGCTGTGATGTCAGCTGGTCTTTTTATTTACCAAAAGAAAAAGAAAAAAAGTGCTTACTGTTCCTGTTCTTGTTGTGATTAACACGTGTGATTTAGCTTGCCAACTTCCTCACCCCGTCGGACGTCATGCTCGGACTGCTAGCTGCTGCGGCTCATGATGTGGATCACCCAGGGGTCAACCAGCCCTTTCTGATCAAAACTAAACACCACCTTGCCAGCCTGTACCAGGTAAAACTGCTCATCAAGTTGATAATATGTAAAATGGTGTCAAGGAGAGCAACTTGCAGTGAACTTTAGTGCAAAATCTGACGGCGAGGGATGTTGATCAAATTAACCTGCACTTTAGCATCTGGACAATTTCAGCTAAGCTGCTCACTGGGTGTCTCTTCTTACAGCAAGAAAGACAGTGAAAATGTCAGATTTTGTTGAGGACATTTAAGCCAAAACAATTGCCTGGGTTATTTCTGCTGTAGATCATCTGGGGTAAGGAACTCTGGGTAGGAGATTTTAAATCACAGCGAGACAATTTGTACTTCATCTTCCTTCAGTGAGCAAGTAAGCAGCAGGCATGTTCTAAATTGGCATTGCATTAAAATAAACTATTGCTTCATGTGGCTCTAGTAAAATTAAATACTTAATGAATACTGCAATTAAAAAAAAATAGAAGATAGAGGAAACCAAAGGAAAAGTTGTAGATATTTACACAAATGTGCCTAGAAATATAAAGAAAGAACTTCAAAACAGCCACTGTAGGTCACACCACAGGGTGTCTAGACCAGTATCCTGTTTCTGAGAGCAGCCAGTAAAAGATCTCTGAGCAAAACATAAGCCTGGGATAAGTGTAGAGTTGTCCTTCACCTGGTGTACATCCTCCCATCTCTGGCAAGCAGTAGTATTATAGAAGACTTTCTGAAACAAAATTACAAACCGTCTCGTTCAGTAACTATCAATGAGCCCATCCTGCCCTGATTTTTGTGGTCCTTTTTGAATATATTTGTAGTTTTGGCCCATGCCAGTCGCTGTAGCTCTGGATTTTATCTACAACTGTTCTACGTGTATAATCTTTGCATGCATGTATACATTATTTATGCACTTCTCTATTCTTTACATTATACTTACATATACACGCCAGAGCAATGCTGTAAATCATTTCGGTTGCACTAACCGTAATTCATGGCTAGTAAATGGAGATGGTATTGATTTCTAGCCTTTGGGAGAGTCAACTTCAGCCTTTGTAGTAAGGTGTCAGAAACAGAATATCCCAAATTAAAAATTAATCTGACTGAAGACTCACTCATAGCTATATACCTTTCTACACATACTTAGCAAATGAAGAGCTTGCAGTGATGTGCTTACTACTCAAAAAGAGATTCTCTCTTGTTTTCCCTTACTCAAGCAACATTTGGGTTTTTCCCATAAGAAGTGGATTGAGTAAGTGTGCAGCTGTCTTGCCCTGAGAAAAGGGAATGGGGCACAGTGATGCTCAAATACTTAAAACTTTGTCAGTGGCCTCGTCACAAGCTGATGCAGCTTATTAAGTCATACTCATACGTGCCTGGTACATTTTGCTCCAGTCTTTTCTAAATGTGAGGCCAACTGAGTGGGGAGGGAGAAAAGCCAGGGGACTTAAGGGAGGTTATGTTAAGGATCCTTTGAAGTGGGGTGGGTAGAGCCATTCCACGAAAACCCTGGTCCCGTGAAAAGGTATAAACAACTCCTTCTCAGATTAATAGTGGGAAACAGTAATACAGAAATAGTTTGAAAACTCAGGCTAATCTGAAAGAAATCTAGCTAAAATAAAATATTAGTATCTCAGAGAGGTGGTTTTCTGCTCAGCTAACTGGGCTTGAATATACTTTCAAATGTTGGTTAGAAAAGGCAGCGGCAATACAGAAAACACAATCTTTCAACAGCAAATGTGGTTTTTAAGTGTCTTGTTTAGAGACATTCACTGGCAAGTTTGACTTATTTTATCTGAAATTGATCTCAGATTGTTTTCAAAGATTTTAGTAGTATACAGTACATGGATGCCAATTAAAATAACAATGCTGGAGAAATGTCTTGCTGAAAACATTTTAGTCAAGAATTCGGATTCAGTAAGTAGTCTTTAAAAAAATAAAATATTTTTCTCAAGTTTAGTGCTTGAAACTGAAACACAAAAGTTCTAGGGTTTTTGGTTTTTCAGTAGCAGAGCCACAGAACTGCTGAGCCTAATCAGAAAAATGATCAAATGAAAGTAACTTTTAACATAGCTGGCAGTCATCTGTCACTGAGACAGAAGTAACTGAGACTAAGGGTTATCTGTTTATGGCATCTCTTTGCTCTTGATTGTTTGGAAATCGAAATTAGAACTTTACATACGAATTATCTGGAAAGAAAGGGTTTTCCAAACAAGGTCATTCAGTGTTTGACAGAGATGCAAAGTTTTTGACTGCTTCAGAAGGGCATATATGAGGAGAATCATGTTTCAGGAAGATCAAGTGTCATCACCAAGGAGTTCAGAACTTTCAATATTTATTTTCAAATTAAATCCATATTTTATGATGCAAAGAAATTTTTTAATGTATAGTGTAATTTCCACAAGAGTCTACTACACGTGAGGCACCATAATTTTCTATAAAAGTAAAAGTGCCTCATTGCAGTCTCTGGCGTTACAAGGACAAGGTGACAGTAGAGACCTGGCGGTCACTTAGTCTCCTGTGAGGAGGAGCACAACAGCATTCCTTGTGGGGTGATGCAGACTTTGCTTCTAACTTCCATTGGCCAGTAAAACTAAAAATAAAAGTTTCATTCTTGCTAGATAATCACGAGGTCTCTGTAGTCTTAAAAGTCACAATTCAAATTCTGGTTGACACATGTGACTTATCCAACTTTATTTCTACTTCTTTTGACTGAAAGCACCATACATTTCAAGGTTGCTCAGCCTGGTACAATCTTAACTTGTAGTTATCCAAAAGACCACATCAAAACTAACACCAGAAAAAGTCATAATGCCTTTAAAAAAACCAAAAAACCAAAAAACCAAAAAAAACCAAAAAAACCCCCTGTATTTTACTGAGAATGTGTTATGAATTTCGTAAGAAAACAAATATTTTATAAATAAAATGTTATTTTATAACTTCAGTAATAGAGACTTGAGATCTATTGTCGCGGTTGAGACTCTCAACCGCGACAATCTATCTTTGTCTGGCTCTTAAATGAAGGATAACAGTTTAGAAGTCTGGAATGATCACATATAACATCTATAGTACAAGTTTCAAAAACCTATAAAAGAACACTTTATAGCTTAAATATAGATGTATATAAAGTGGAATTAGGAAAATATGTTTTGGGCGGCTCTACTGTGCACTCTTTCTTAGAAGTACCATTTCTAATTAAAGTATTATTTTCAGGTATTTAATATTGTGTAGTTAAACCACCTGCTCAATGACTAAAAGTAGTTGACCAGGTTGAAAGAAATTTAGATCACCTTCTATACTGAATTAAAATTGAAGTTTTCTCTGCACCTAGTTAATAGCAAGTCTTCCTCTCTTCAAGTTATTATTTTTGTCCAAATGCATATGTCAAGTGGGGTGGTTTAAGTGGCTCAGGGAAAGTCCCCGATTGGAGATTTTCTGATAGTCTAAGCAAAAAAAAATTTTTTTTTTCCTCACAGAGCTGGAGTCTGTTGTCAGAGCAATCCACTAATTTTAGGCAGTAGATTTGAGAGAGGCCTCCTAGCATGCAGCCTTTAAAACAAACCTGTGCTACGCAGGTTTAAAAAAAAAATCAAAAGTTATAGGAAGCAGGCACTCTGGAGATCAGAGCTGAGAGCCCCAGCCTGCAAGCCAGCACATAGACTCTTCCCCACCAGTCCAGGCAATCAGATAGCTCGTGGCAATTAGTCTTAATAAGGGAGTAGAGTGTTCCAAAGTGGAATAGCTGACTCTACTAATTGTTGGCAGCAGCTTCAGGGGTTCTGGCTGCTTGAATTTAACTGGCAAGTCATATGACTTCATGCTCAGTTGTCGCTTGTTAACCTGACCTTTTCCCTCCTCCGTGTACTCTGAGTGCGGGAAACCAGACCGTGCGGCAGCTTTGGTTTAAGTTCTCCTTATAGCAGCAGGCAAAGAGCAGAAACTTACAGAAGTGGAATTACTCTGGGATGGATACCTGAGTTTGCTTTTTCCTTTGAGTAACTATTAGTTGGATGCAAGAAAGTTCACGGATACCTACATGCTCAGCCCTGTTCTGGCTGGCCTTCAGTGTGGCCAAAGAGCAACTGCATCCATGGAGTGTAATTCCCTGGTTGAGGAAGGTGCTGCTGAGGCAGCTCATCCCAGCAAGTAGCGCTGCCATGCTGGAAGGGATGTGGGGGCACAGGGTGCTCCAGGGGGGATCCCCTCAGGATGTTTCGGGAGTGCAGTCATAGAATCATTTTGGTTGGAAAAGACCTTTAAGATCAAGTCCAACCATTAACCTAGCACTGTCAAGTCCACCTCTAAACCATGTCCCTAAGAACAGAGCGGGGCTGCAGGGACTGTGCACACAGGCACCGTTGTAAATGAGTGTGAGCGTTGCCAAAAGCCGAAGGTGGCAGTCAGGCAGGATTTGTGTAATTTATCATAGGATAGGAAGATGGCAGCCTGTGGACTTGGGGTAGCCGTTAGGACCAGGATTCATCTCTGAGATGAGGGAGGTGAAAAAAGGAAAAAAAAAATTTTGTTATGTCCTATTACATTCCCTTATTTTTCTTGGTCAGAGTGCAGGGCTGCAAAAGTCCACCCTGACGTATTTAGGCAAAAGGAGAAGGGGGGTGTTTAAGTTGGCTAATGAAGAGAATTGCTGTCTAATAATTTCGAGATTGCATAGCTGATCCTGAGTTCTAAGTCTGTCAACTCTTCCAAGAAAAAGGACTTAGTCTTTACATGGTTGGAAAGTTTCGAGGTTGGTTTTGATTTGGTTTGGTTTTTTTCTCCCGGTATCAGTGATTTCTATGAGGGGGAAGGGAAAAGGAAAAAAAAAAAGCAACATATCAGCAATTGTGTGAATTCAAAAGCAACAGAACATACTGCAGAAGATACTGTAATAGGAAATCAATCACATTCGCACTCTCACCTTTGCACTTATTTTGATCACAAAATTTCAAGAAAAATGCAAATTGGATTTTGGTTACTGGCAATGTTTAGTGTTTCAAGTCATTAAATATGACAGGATTACAAAGGAGGATGAGGAAGCCTTAATGAGAAAATACTGTTCAGCCCCTTTTGGAGAAGTATGCCTGATATCCAACAGGAAAGGCAGCACTGAGGCAGCTGCACCTCGGAGCTGTGGGGCTGTGCAGAGGGAGCCAGAGGTCAACAGTGCCTGGGGAGAAGGACTCTGACTCTAGTTTCCCAGTTGGCAGCGATGGGGTAGAGTCCTTGCTCTGCTCTGCTGCCTAGTTGTGTCTGGGGCTTTTTTAAATCCGGTGCTCATTTATGGAAAAAGCTATAAACTGCCCAAAACAGGGGTCAGATGCCAGAACTCCCCCGAGTGTCCTGTGCATGTTGTTGCGGATAACTGAGGACTCTGCCATTCTCTGGCGGGCTGCTCTGCTGGGCTGCTTCGCTGCAGCAAGCAGATGCTTTCGTGAACTAGAAGAACTGTGTTGGAGGTTTCTGAACAAGTGAGATTTCTGAGGTGTTCGGTGATAGAAAGTAGTCTGTGAACTAAAAGATGATGGGCAAATGCATTGTGTGTTAGGATAGTAATATAAAGTCATCGGACACAAGATACGCAATTTGTTGTAATTTACAGACAACCTAGAAAGCTGGATTTCTGTTCCCCCGGAATTTTTTCTGACCTAGCTTTGGTTCCACTTAGTTGAAAGCAAACAAACCAAAAGGACTGAAAATTTGTTGCAGACTAAGTTGCTGAAGCCTGCAGATGCTCCATGATACTGATACTCCTTTGCTTTCACCGAGCAGCTGCGGGCAGCTTCCAGTTCCCCGACTCCAATGGAAATTTGGCAGTTTAGTTTTCTTTTTCTTGTCAGCTCTGCATTTAAATTGTAGAAGCAGAGAAGTCAACCTGGGATCAGTAGGAGGTAAAAATATGACTTTGCACTAATGCTTTAATTCATTTGTTAATGAATCTGTTAGAATGCAAGCTACCTCCCACTCAGATGAGATTAGCTCCTCTGTTCACAGCAGGACTCAAAAACTGTAGAACAGGACTCTAGGGCTGACCTTAGCTAGGAAACTTAGAAGCACAAGGTCCTTAACTCTAGAAATCCAGACCAATTCCTCAGATCCAAAAGATGGCTAGAAAGCACAGATTTCAGGCTCATTTTGCAGCACTTCCAACCAGCTCTAAGCATCATTTAATATGGCAAATCTGCTTCTGTACCATGGATGCCTGCCTAATCCTTGAATTTATTCCTTTTATTTCTCCCTAGAATGTTTCAGTGCTAGAAAATCATCACTGGCGATCTACGGTAGGCATGCTTCGAGAGTCACGGCTCCTCGCCCATCTGCCCAAGGAGGTGACGTAAGTGTCTGCTGGAGGAAATGCATCACTCAAACTAGGCTATGGGTTCCTTCACTCCTCATAAAATGATGCTCAGAAAGAGGCCCAGGCTTCAGAGTAGGCTGACCTTCCTGCCCTCTCTTGGTGCCAGTATGAAATGACCAGACAAAGTTATACAGCAGTACTTCCTAAGACTTTGCTACTTCTGCAGCACAGGAATGGCCACTGTCAGCACCAGGAACACTGGGAGTCCCAGCAGGAATGGACCTTTTCAGATTCATTGCTGGCATTTTTCATTTTACATAGCACCAACCAAATATGGAAAGATTTAGTGATTCAAAAGCATGAAATAGAAAAGTGAAGGACTTGATAGAGTAGCATGGAGACTGCTTGGGTCTTCTACACCTGACTGAGAAGGTGTGGTTTAGTCTTCACTGTCTTTTTGGGTGAACAAAAAAAAAAACAAAAACAAAAACAACAAAAAAAAAAACAGCAACAGGAGCACCTTGCCAAAGTTGATGCTACCTTTTTACCTGCTGGTTTTGTGCAGTGTTACTCCTATCAAGGAGTGGAGGTGGAGCAAATGAACAGCCTGCAATACTAAGTTTTAGTTAAAGGTGACCTTATAAAGAGTATAAACAAATTACCTGGAAGTACTAAGCTTCATATCCCTCCAGAAATCCTTTGCATCAGCCCAACAACTTCAGTCCTGCTTCAAAGGACTTCAGTCCTTTACAACTTCAAATGCAGCTTTAAAGTTGTTGTATTCAGCACCCAGCTCTGAACAGCTGAAGTAAGATGTGAGCATTTTTCTAGATGCATCAGTGCTGTTATTTTGGAGTTTTTTTTACCTTTCTAGCACTTTTCAGAAGCTTTCAGAGCACCTATGACAACAAGTGTTTTTCTTCTACATTTTCTATTCCTCCTGAACCCATTTAGGCAGGTAGACCAGTTGTACCCTGCAAACCTCAGCAGACTGACCGAACAGACCAGACTGGATCCATAAAGCCAGAGGAAGCTTTGCACTAGCTATGATCCGTAGCAGGTTGTTTTGAGCTATTAATGTTCAATGGTTCCATGATTGAAGTGGCTTATTTTCCTTAATTGCAGACAAGACATCGAGCAGCAGTTGGGCTCCCTGATCTTGGCAACAGACATCAACAGGCAGAATGAGTTTCTGATCCGTCTGAAATCTCACCTTGACAATCAGGATTTGAGGCTGGAGGATGCACAAGACAGACATTTTATGCTTCAGGTAACTTGAAAAAACATTTTTCCGTGGTTGGTTTTTATTCATTTTTCAAGTCACAGTATTTCCTAGTATATGTTAGAATAGCATATGATAGCTTGTCTGGACATCAGCACTTCCTTACCTATCACCATAAACACTTTCCTTCAGCCACCTGGCATGTCAGGCAAGCATAAGGTGCCTCCAATATTTCCTTATGTAATTTCCTTGAGTTAAAAAGCTGTGAATGCAACAGATACAGGCAGGTCTCAAATGCTGAGAAATGAAGATAAGCTGTTAATTATTTTATTTCCAGACCACTGCTTGTCTTGCCAGGTAATGCTTCAATTATATTTTCTCTTCCGGCAAATGTCACTTCACCCGTGTTATTTCCCGCACCGTGCGGGAGAGCCCCCTTGTCAGTGTTCTTTCCAAGACAGCCTGACATCGGGTGCCCGAGTCCCATTCCTGTGATGGATGTTCAGAAACTGCCTCTGCAGAGACAGCTGTTGCCATGGAAGCAGGTGCTTCTTTGTCGGATCTGCCCAGCTGAGGAAGAAACCGTGCTTTATTTTAAAATCAAATAGATCCAAACTGGTTCTTCCACCTAAGCTGCTGTCGTTAACAGGCTCTTCAGAATAAACCTTTACCTATTAAAGCATTATTGTGATTAAAGTAGCTCCATATACATGCTTCTCTGGAGAAATGACATCAATTTTGCTCTTAAATACATAATGGAGTTTAAGTAATTGTCATCATTAATAAACCAAACATCTTCATGTTATCATTTTGTCAAGGTTATGGGAAAGGTGGAAGTTGCAAGGAAGGAAGTGCTGTTCTGTTACTTCTTCCCCCTCCAACAGCGTGGGAAATGTAGTAACCTGCGTGTCTGTCCTCCATCAAACACAGTCTTCTGTCAGATTCCTGCATGGAGCACGCAGGGCAGGGTAATGGGTTTATCATATTTCTGGACAGATCAGGCAAGAAAGTTGTGCAAATGCCAAAAGCACAGGAATTACAGATCTCAACTATGGCAAAAAGTCTCTTATGTGGTTTCTTAAAGACAGGAGCTAGGGCACAAACATGGTGAGATTTATCTGGTGGATTAGCTGTGGAAGAAGAAAAAAAAAAAAAAATCAAGAAATCTTGATTGATCAGGAGAAGTTAAAGAATGTTTGACAAGTCCTTGTAATAGACAGTAACACTAAGGCTAATCAATTTAATCCAGAGAGAAAAGTGACTTGGAGACCTCCCTCCTCCAGTTCATCGGTCTGACTTTATACAGGAAATATTTCTGTTTTCCTCCCAGGTGCCAGAATGATTTCTGACCCGTGTCAGGCTAACTGACTGTGTTCAATCTGTGAAGAAACGAGGCACATGACATCTTGTTCCAAGGCAGTAAGGCAGACAGGCCACTACATCGTTTACTTTTCTGAAGCAGTTACTTGATTTTAAAAACCTCTCGCCGTCCTGTACTCATTCCCCTGCAAAACACTTAAAAGTACTAGTTAACTAAGTGAAACCAAGCCGGGGCAGTGTGGAGAGCCCTGCGCTTAGCTTTGTAAACAGAAATCTGCAGACATTAAGATGAAGTGTAACTGAAGTGAGATGCGAGGTCACTCACTGAGACCACAGAGAAACGATGCCCAAATAGTCCTACACCAGCTTGGCTCTTCCTTGTCATCAGCCATGGATGCTGAGCCAGGCAGTCAGCAGGAGCCAGCCTGAGGCTTTTGTTGGCTTATTGCTTGCAAGGAGTATCCAAAAGACTTTGCAGCCTTGGAATTTGGCCCTCCTCTTGTTCTCACTACGGTAACGCAGCGGGCTGAATGGAAGTTTTGTTTGCGGCTTAAATGAATGTTCTTTCCTCAAAAGGCATATTTGGGTGAGGCTGGCTCTCTAAAACGTGATCTTAACCCTTCCCAACATTGCTGGTGAGGCCTGCAAGTTTCATGGCTGCAGATTTGTTGCTGAAGCACTGCTAGACAGTAATTTCTTTTCTCACTGCTACTTTTCTTCTTTGCTTTCAGATTGCACTCAAGTGTGCTGACATTTGCAACCCTTGCCGGCTCTGGGACCTGAGCAAACAGTGGAGTGAGCGGGTCTGCGAAGAGTTTTACCGACAAGGTCAGCCCCGTCGTGCGCAGCCGGTTCCCTTTCACCTTGGCCTTCCAGGCTCTTAGTGTGGTGAGACAGAGGTAGCGTTCAGCCTGCGCGCTTTGCCTTGGAATGTCCCTCAAGAATGATCTGTTGCAGAGATGCTCTGCCTCATTTGAAAAGGAAGGGATAGAAGAGCGGCAAGTGGTTTTTTGCCCTCGCTGCTCCTGTAGCAGCATCAGGCAGGAGGGAGGCTTCTGCAGTGCCTCAGCGCTTGAATTCGGCTGGAGAGCCCGCGGCTGGATTCTTCTATGAGAACCCTCCAGTCACCATTAGCTCTTCTGAGCTGGAACAGTGCCAAGGCTACACTGCACCAAAATCCTACCGCTCTCCACTGTGTTTTATCTCGCTTTTCACACTCCCACGACAACTCTGATGGGAGCCTTACCCTCGCTGTTTCCCAAATATGACACATTCTTCTGCCTACAAATGCAGAGAAAGGATTCAAACGCGGTTCCCAGCACGCCGAGCTCTTCTAATGCTGTTGAAAGGGCCAAAGTAGGCAATCCAAAGCTCAGCTTAGGACCTATTGCAAATGTTTTCAAACCCCTGCAGAGAGTGCAGTCAGGCAGGGTTTTTTAAACACAGTAATTACACCATTTGGCTCTATCTGCATAGGCAAGGTCATGCTGTGCTACAACACAGGGTGCAGCAGAGTTTAATCACTGCTACATTCTTTGTTCGGAGCATCCCAAGAGCCGAAGGCAAGTGGTATAAACACTGGAAGAGCACACAATGAAGCTCTCAATCCATTGAAAATTCTGTACTACAAAATTAAGCCACATTCGAGCTGGTACCTAGTACAGTTAGTCCATAGCATTAACAAACAAGGACAAATAGGTCAGCAGGTTAATTCCCACCCACTGTCAGCTTAAGCTGGTGAAATGTCTTTGATGGTTTTGAAGGAACATAACCAACTTGTTGGATGCAGGTTTAGGTTAGATGTATAGTCAAGGCATAATCAATACTCAACACATGAGGACAGGGCCCCAGTTGAGTGATACCTCACCTTTAGTGTATTGAGGGACTATGCTGAGAAAGACAGCACTCTCAGCTCTTATAAACATAAGGTTTTTCCGCAAGACTCAAGAATTATTAGTATAACATCTAAAATAGACTTCTGAAAGGGGACACTGGAGCATACGAGACCAGTTAGAAGCATAACAGGGAGGAAAAGGGCATTTCCTGTGGGAGGATGTACAGACACTGACTGGTCTGACTGTCACTGGTGGCTGTATAGTCCTGGTAAGTGATAGAAAAAATATTAACTACCATGTATTTAGATACCATTATCACTTAAGAATGTTATTACAGACCTCTCTACTTCCTTACATATGCTGCTGAGTCTTGAACATATTTTTTGTCACTAAGGTTAGCATTTGAAAACCATAGCTTTTATGCTTTTTTACCATACATGAGGCAGATAAATAATATCATAATTAGTGCCATGTTTAATCTTCCACCTGTAATGCATACAAAGTTTAAGAATGTTTGTACCAAGTGTTTCTAATGCCATTTTAATAGACTCAGATCTTGATCTTCCAGTCATCTGGTGCATCTACACTACATCTATTAGCAAATAAAATACACAACTCAGGTACATTTCAGGGAGCACCTGATGCCTACAGCAGCTCCTAACATGAACTTTTCCTAGAAAAAACTTCAACTTGTTCTTAGATAGGTATTTTAAAAGTCAAATAGGAATACAGGGTAAATAATAATACAACTTGATTTGTTTACATGAAACTGGAACTGGCAAGAAATTAGTTTAAGAAAATGGCTAATGTTTAAGCAACATTAATGATCGGTTTCTCTGGAGACATTTTAGAATTGCTTAGAAGGTTTTTCCCTAGCATGAGGGTTCTCAGCAACTAATTAATGCAGTTACTTTTATAACAACTTGAAACATGAAAATTGACCGTCATTTAAGTTCTTACTGTGCGAAAGAAAATCTTATTTTTGTGAATTAGATGACTTGTCAAAGATAGGAACATGTTGATACACTTCAAGCCAGGCAGATCAACCATTTTCAATCAGGGATACCTGTAGAGAGGACATCACCGGAGATAGACATTTGGTTTTTGGTCAGAGATTTTTTGAGGGGGGTAGAGGGGAAGAAGAGAATAGACAAATCACGCATTTGAACACATGATAAACTTATTTTGGCTCAGTTTTGCTGAATTGTTCCTTTTGGTTGTTTGTGAAGCTAAAAATAATTCCCTGGTATTTTCTAATATCTAATTAAAACTGAAAATATTCCCCTCGCTTGCATTTAAGAAGCAATTGCATGCTGCAGAGAGAAGAAAAGCAAAGCTTAAAAATGCACAGAGTATTTTATATGGGGCTACAGAGCCTGAGTGGCACAATAGCATTTAAGTCAAAACTGTCTATTAGTGGGGAAAAAAAAGAGCTTTTAAACAAAAGCACTGGATTTAAAGCAAAGTGTTTCTTTTTGGGTTGAATATAACATCTTGTCTGATCTAGCAGGTCAGTCTTTCTTACAGGAATGTTTCTTGTACCCACCCCTCACTGCATCCTTATTAGCAAATCAAATGTACAAAGCATTATTGCCTGAGGGCAAGTGTGCAGCTTGGCGTGCACACAGCTCGTCTCCCTTCCCTTCAGATAGGAAAGGGCCTGCACCTCATGCAGTGACCGAGACTGTACCCTGGCAGTGCCTCGGAGAAGGAGAAAAATCACAAGGATGAATGCGTTGCACTCGCAGAGTGTTTGTTTAAAAAACCAAACAAAACAAAAAGAAAACCGCCACCTTCACACTAATTGCATGGGAACATGCAATCTCTCCAGCAGGACAGGGTGTTGCTATCTGGATGAGACTCCCTGACCTGTTTTCTGCTGAATTCTTATATCCAACTGGCCTGTGGCCCTCTGTGACCACTCCAGCATATGCATGATCATGGCTATTGATTGTCTTCAACTACATAAAAACCATCTCCTAACTGTCTTACCTATGTACAGAAGACGGTCTTGCGTGACCATTTCTGCATCAGTTGTTTCCACTGACTGTTCATAAGCATCTTCTTGATGCCAAATTGGGTCAATTCTGCAGCAGGAACAGTCTGAGGTGGCATCTGGAGTGAGCAGATCCTCCACTCAGGCTGTTCTTCAACGATTTGAAACAGACCCCAGGGCCCGTCACAGCAGGAGCTGCCTGTAGGAGCTTTCAGGGCCATCCCAGATTTGCACCTGCAGACCTCTTGTTCCACTTAGTGAAATACTGTGCTGTGAAGGTGACCAGGAGTTTGGTCAATCTTTCCGTTTCAAGTCTGTTTGCTGTCCTGTCATTCCTGTGCAGATGATTCTGGGGACTTCCCAGACCACCCAGGGAGTTAGAGATTTAACTTCAGCGCAGAAGCACAGGCATAGCCCTAATACCCAGCTACACCACAATTAGAAGACGAACTTAGTTTCCGCCTTTTTCTGCGTTTATAGCTTGAACTCCATAGCGCTTGACACGTGAACCTGTGTTACCCAAGCCCACGCTCTGGCCTTTATTAGTTTTTTAGTGCAGACACAGCTGCCAACTTGCCAGGTTCCATCACGCTGCCCTTTAACAGCAATTTCCACAAGCAGATGGGAGCAACTCACACTACAGTGCTAATGGAGATACATTTCTTCTAAAATGTATATTCTGCAGTTTTCTAATAGAAGACGTTTGAACAGTGAGTAGATGAACTAGAGTGTCTTAAAAGGCTTTCATGTGAGAGAAGCTATTTTAAAAAGTAAGATCCTCAGAACATGCAAGTGCTCAGATTGAATATTCATTCCAAAGTCACCTTTCGTTACGTTTTCTTTGTATGCATAATCAGTGTCCCTGATACCTAAAAAAAAGAGTTCAAAAAATGAAGGTATTTAGACATTTAACATGGTCGTCATTGGTGCAAGAGTCCCAACTGCTCAAATCCACACAGTTGCAGTCACTGTAAGAGTCTGGCATAGGTATGGAGAGAAGAATTAAGTGGCAGCAAATTATTTTATTTTCTCTTCTTTTTTTTTTTTGTTTTTTTTTTTTTGTTTTTTTAGGTGACCTGGAACAAAAATTTGAACTGGAAATAAGCCCTCTTTGTAATCAACAGAAGGATACAATACCAAGCATACAGATTGGTAAGTATGAGTTTCATTCTCTTCTCGCCATGTTTATCTTAGTATGGCACAAATGCAAAGAGAAACTTCTCTCTTTTGCTTTTTTTTTCTTCCCCTCCAATCTAGTTGTTTTAACAGTAAGAACGGTAGGTATCGTAAGAGTCACCATTCACATTCTAAATTAAAATGTTCAAAAAGAAAACCATCTAAGCCAAATAGTCAATAGAAAGACAAAGGAGTCATTGCATAGAGAAAAAAGGGGTCATTTTAGTATCTGCAGAGAAAAATTGCAGCCAACATGTGTGATTACACACCAGTTACTTTCTAGTCTGAAATCTCGTCAGAGAAGGATGCTGTCTCTTACAGGTTTTACTGTTGGGCATATAGACAGAGCCACATCTTGTTATGTACACTAGTGAAAAGCTGTGCGTTTCAAAAGGGGTTGATGGCTGCTTGAGGCATTGCTGTTATTTCTCATCAGGGTTTTTGCCACTCAAATTGCTGCATTCTCTCAAGACATTCTGGGACAATGCACTCCTGGAATTAATTTGTTGCTCACCTGCTGTCCTTTGTGTGTTTCCGCAGGGTTCATGACGTACATCGTAGAGCCGCTCTTTGAGAGGTGGGCCCAGTTTACAGGCGATACCCCTCTATCTGAAAATATGCTAAACCATCTCAGGAGGAACAAGGCCAAGTGGAGGAGTTTGCTCCACAAGCAACACAGCAGTAGTAGGAGCAATGACCACTCAGGTCAAGTGACTGGCAGCCAAGAACAGACTTATAATGAAGAAGAGACTCCTTAGTGGCAGCTTTGCACTTTTCCTTATAGCACTGCTATCTCTGTCTTGATCACAGCAGCAAACAAAATCCCGGGAAGCGAGGAGCCTGTCGTCAAGGCTGTGAAAAGGGGGGAAATGGCAAAGCAGAAGCTGGAAGGGTCCTCGCAAAGAAGCCCACGGGTCTGCTGGGTTCGTTTCTGGATCTGCTTCACGCTCCTCTCCCCTCTCTTCGTTCTGCGCATGCCTGATGCCATTCGTCACTTCTGGTCGTGAACTGCCTGGACGCAGAGTCCCAGCCAGCAGTACTGAAGCTGGGCCGGTTTTGGCTGCCAGGAAGCAGGGGAGATGCCTGAGAGAGCAGGGGAGAGAGAGGCGCTCTTGGTTATATATTCATTTACCACGAGTCATACTGTGACATACGCATATCAGCCCAGAGCGCCATACGCTTTCCAGGCGGGCAGCTGGGCTGCACATTAAACCACCAGCATCTTCAGCATCCAGAGGACACTGGCTGAGTGAGATAGCACTCGCAGAGGGCAGAGAGAGTCTGGTTATTTTAGTAATTAAAACAAAAACCTTTTTAACTTTTGTATTCTGTGCACTAAACAACAGATCTATAAACCCTGGACTGAAGTTGCTCTCCGTATACACAACTCCAGTGTAACAAGGCGCATTTTGGTAATCATTTTTATGCCACTTTGGATAAAAGATGGGTATCTTCTCATTGCAAGGAACAGTATTCCCTCGCAAATGAAAGGGAAGGTGTTGTACAGTCTAAACCTTTGAAACACGAACAGATCTATCTTTTGAGTACTGTTTCAAGTAACATGTTTATATTCATTTGTGTACATTTTCTGTAAATACAAAGCGCTACTGATTCCCATGCCAAAATACTGGAGTACTGTGGGATTGCTACCTGTAAAAACATTGGCACTGTGAACAGAATACTGTTAGTTTTAATACAAGAGAAAGCATTTGTAAATACAGTATAGAGTTTATTAATATACTCCATTGTTTGTGGATAAAAGCCTTAACTTCTAGCATCCTTCATCTTCTGATAGCTGCCAAAATCATACGATCACAAGATATGATTCTGAACTGCCTTTCCACTATCCAAGGTGTTTTAAAGGTCATTAAGGAATTAAGTCTGACAGGATAACTTCTTGAAAACTTCAAGCACATTCCACATGGGTCCGTGTTGTTAATCCATGGCACCTTGCACATTCAGTCTAGGCAAATGCTTCACAGAACCTGAAGTTTTAAGTTCAAAAACAAACAAAACCCACAGCAACACCGCATAATTTGACAGTTCAACCTGACTACCATTTATTCAAGTGTGTGAATTTTTGTTAAATAGCTTAGTGATCTACAAAGCACGACATTCTAATAGTTCTGGAGTCCAATTGTTTTGTTGAGTGATGTTGCAGTGTAGCTGATTTTTTTCCCCCACATTCCCTCCTTAGCCAGGATCAAAACACATTTGTATTTTTCTTTTCATTGGAAAAAAAATACTTCAATTGACTTTTAGATCAGTCTCACTCAATGAAGGAAAAAATGTGTTGTAGTCAGGCTATTAAGAAAAATCCTCTTATCGTAGTAGCTGAGGAATTTTCTACGGTCTCATGTTTGTGAAAGATACATGGCCTTATCTATGCCATAAACAAGTCAAGTTCTATAAAGACTATCCAAACTGAGGTTAAGTTCCCATCATTTCAATGAGATCGTATTCTCAGACTGTATTGCACCAATGTGATTGTCCCCTTCTTCTCTGCCCCTAGAAAAATTAATTGCATTGAGGTAAAGTATAATGTTGTTGTAAACTCCCAGTACATCAAATTGGTATAGATGTTTTCGAAGAGAACTAGCAGATATGGCCATATAATCATGTTTGGATGTGAATACCTTGGAGAGGCCAACAAAGAGCGAGCTGTTTAAGTTGGTGTTTGAGAAAGAATATTTACTCATAAAAGCGCAAGGGGAGATATGATAGAATTTTTCTCAGTTACGGGGAATATTGACTTGATTAGCTAAAGTGTTCATGTTCATATGGTGACTAATATGTTTAAAGGAAAATAAAAAGCATAAGTTTTAGTAAAGGATGTGTTACTCTACTAATTCATTGGACATGTATCTGCAGAGAAAAAGACTGAAACCCGGTGAAGTAGGAAGGTGGAAATCACTGTGAGAACACAAAGCATCCTGAGAATGGTGTTTTTCTTCTGCTCTAGTGTTTCATAAGCTATACGCAGTAAAAAAAACATTCTTCTTCCTCTTCTAAATGAGACTCACATATTAGCAGTACCATAACAAGCAAAGAGAGAGAGTTGTAGTAAAATAAAATTATTTCTGACTACAGACCGTAAATCTCTTTTTAACCACCCAGTGCTGGAGGTGGGAGCATCACCACTTTGCTGCTTTTTAGGTCTATCTTTCCTTCTGACAGATTTAGGACAATTATTAGGACATTACATGAGCAGTGTAATGTGCTGCTTAGAAGCACTTAAGTACACACAAAGGGATATAATTTCTCTTGTTTTGCCTTTTTACTAGGAAATGGAAGTCATTTTCCATCTAGTTCAAAGACTTTTTTTAATGTTCCAAAGTTTATCTAAACTCTGTGTCTAGCAGCATAAAAGGGTCTTGACAGACACGTTGTTGAGCTGTTTCTGAGGAGCTTCCAGAAAACAGGTCCCACAGGAGAGCTTAGGTACAAATCAAGTTCTGTTACAGCTACAATAGAACCAAGACCTTTTCTCTAACTGGAGCCTACAGAGTCCATTACAAGTTTGCTCTTACCAGGTTAAAACTTCCCAGCTTTGAAAAGCTGCTCTTAAAATGAACAGGTTGTGGGGGGTTTTGGTGCACTGAGCATACCTGCTAGACTTCAATCACCTTGTCTAATGAAACAATGCTTGAAATAGGTTCAGGGGGGCTCCACAAATGCTTCTGTACCCAGAAGCCAAACCCTTTACACAAGTTCGGGTCAGGGCTGGTTTGCCTCAGGTGCTCTAGACAAACATAAGCTGAAAAGTTGGGCTCTGGCAGCAGGTGCTTGGCAGCCAGACCCGCTGGGGTCTGTCATGCAAAATGCTACCCTTTAATTTCCCATAGAAGAAGCCAAACTGCACCCCATACAGCCAATCCCACAGCACCAGTGCTCAGCAAATGCAGTTGAGATACGTATTTGGTATTCTCTAGTTTGGAGGACATTTCTGCACTGCGGTTTCTCCCCAGGATGCCAAGAGAATGCTAGACGCACAGAAAAACATCTACGCAGATAATACAGATTTCTGTCATGTCAGACCTGTTAGCCACTTTACAGAAAGCCCTTGTAAATTATTTTTCTTTCTTATTATACCAGTGCAGCTAAAAGATTCTGAAGTTTTAAACCTGAGATTTTTAATACAAGGAAAGAAGCAGAAAGCTGCTAAAAGTAGGAGTTTAAATGCTTTTATGCCCCACAAATACAATTTATTTGGCTAAACCCTAGTTTCTTTAAATGCAGATTTCGTGCCGTCAAAGAGGCAAGTTCTATGTAAATAACAACAGTAACAATGATAATAAAAGAAAGTGGTGATAAGTGAAACTTTCAGGCTGGTTAAAATAATGCGTACATATGCATTTTCATTAAGATTTTACCTACCTTTGGGTTTTTAAGGGTCAGTGTTCCAGCCACCAGCCAAAAGGGGAAAAAGGGGACTATTGAAAATGTGTACCTTTGAAAAACAGGAACAGAGAGAAAAGTAGCTGAAATTAAGTAGAGTCTATGGAGGAAAAAAAACCCCACATGATCAGTAGTTGTATCTAACCTAATCTACCATATGGGTCACTTATTTTTGTATAAACTGTTGGTTTTCATGAAGAAAATGTAAGTCTCCTGAATGATCAGTAAGAAGGCTGCTACCACAGTAAATGAGATGATCCTGTTTTTCACACTTCATAGCTATCTCACCAGCTTTTCCAATCTGTGGTTGAAATTTCTATTAAAAGTTTCCAAGAAAACAGAACACATACCGGCCCTTCCAAATGGACTCTCCTGGGAAAGGAGAAACACTCAAGTAGTTATAATGTTATTTTCAGGTATCAGTCAGGGTACCAGCCATGATTCATAGTCTTCTATTTTAAGTCAGTCAGCTGAGTTGTCCATAATGTACTCCCATTTGCCTCCTGATGCCACTGCCACCATCCCCTCTCATGGCCCACCAAAAAAAAAAAAAAAAAAAAAAAAAAAAAAAAAAAAATCAATACTTAAATTTGAATTAAGATCCTGCAAATCAAAAAAAGCCACCTGAAAACACAAACAAAAACCCAAGGCAAGCTTCATGCCATGAACATGTATGCAAATTACTTTGATTGGTGCAAATTATTATCCTATTGTTTGTTTCTATAATCCATTCAATATTTTAGGTACATAAACTTTAAGTGCAGAGCATAAGTTTGACTTGGATGTAAAATATATTCTGCTTATCTTTGAATTCAAGATTGTATATGTCATGTTTATTGTAAAGCATTTTATATATACATATTCATATATCTTATACAACTCTATGGGCCAAACACTGGTCCCACCAGCTTCACCGGGACCAAGAATCAGCCCCCATATGTGCGTATATATGCCATATGCATCATTCTGAAAGGAAGCACTAGGTTGTGTGAAAATGCTGTGACTGCTATGCAGTAATGCCAAGAGACTTAACTGTATCTTTTTTAACATACTGCTGTAAGTATTCATCATGTCAAAGAACGACAACTAATAAAATAAGAAAAAAAAAAAAAGAATGAAGTGTCTAAAGTTCTGTTGTAGAGCAAGTTGATTGAAAGCATCTCCTTAGTTTGCAGAAGATATTCTGGTTTGACAAGGCAGCAAAAGTCCTGCTGCATCCATCCTCCCACCGCCTCTCCTTCCAACCAACAAAATAATCACTTTCCTAGGGCACTGTTTCTGAGAAGAACCTTTATCTAAATTTACCTTTAGCCTTGCTGTAGGAATTTAAATGGAGTTACCAGCAAAGAAAGTCTTTCCCTATATTTCTCCTAAGCATGTAGTAGAAGAATTTTCATACCCTAGGGAAAACATTTCTCTGTTTAAGTATTTCAAGAAGAGGGAGTTGTCTTTTACTATTGTTTGAGTTCCAGTAACTACTTCTCCTTAATATCATTGGTCAGTTCTAATCTCCATTTTCTCATTTCTCAGTTGCAGACCATGTTATGATATGTGCAATATGACAAAGGTTTGTAACATTTAATTGAAAATATGGGAAGTATTGACATTCTAGACTGATAAGTATTTCTAAGTGAGAAATACTTGTCATCACTGATGGATGTTTGTCACTGCAGAGACTCTTCTTCTTGACTTTGACACATTTCTAAAGGCCAAACTTGTACCTCAAAGTCTTCAGTACCAACATTCGTATTGTTTGTGCAGTGCAAACACTACAGTTGAACTTAATATAGGAGCTGGAAATATATTGTTTCAATGTTATTTAGCCAACATGTCAAGTTTACTTTCTTAAAATAAAAAAACCTCCTTCAGAATCATAATAAAAAGTGTTTTAATGTGTTCCTCACACACAAGCTGAATTGCAGAATGGATTCTAGAATGAATATAGGACCAGTATAGGTCCTATATATGGATGGACTTGTGATGATTTCTCCAAGAGAAGTTTTACATAGTCAGCATTGGTAAATAACTCACAATTTTCCACAATGGATTTAGCTGTATGTGAAAATAACACTGCTACGGCAAGACATCTTCCTACTCTGCACAGGCAGTGTATGTATGGATGCTAGTGTTTAGTCATTCGAAACAAATAACAAGTTGAAACGAAATCACTGAACAATGAAAAAAAAAATAATAATATGGCAATTTTTTTGTCCTGGCCAAAGACTAAGCTGTAGTTTAAAGCTCAGGCAGAGAATCTTGGCAATATAACTATTCATTAAGAAAAGAAGCAATACAGTATACATGTGACAAACAAACATTTAGGTGACAGACACTCCTTTTCCCTAAAGGTGAGGAAGGCAGGGTCTCTCCAATGTCCAATAAAGTCCAATCCTCTCTGAGCTAACATGGGTGTAGTTAAAAAACATGCTGGTTTTAGCAACAAGGCAGGCTTATAGTGTTCCCACTCCTACACCTCTCGGCCTTTAAGTGGTGTTGTGTACGGTACAGTCTCAAACAGCTATTTAGGGACAGACAGAAAATGAACCACAGGATAGACAAGAAAGGGCTTAAATTGGCTCTGCCACTAAAACCAATTGATCACCTTACTATATCCAGGGCTAGTTTGGGTCCCAGGCAGAGTTTTACTAAGCACCATGCAACAGCTCCATCCATGACAACTGCATTTTGTTACCAGCAGCCCCACTTCCTAAAAGCCACCTTGGGTGTCTACACAGGGCCACGCAGACCTAAACACACGAGCAAGTGAATATCACAACAGCAGATGAATTTCATGTCAGACGATTTTATGGTAATACACTTCAGACAGAAGAGTCGAATATTATACCTTAGAGGGCTCTAAATATATTGTACTATTCACAGATTAGGAAGGGGGCCTGAGTGCCATCTGAAGTTGCAACTAAAATGGAGTATTAGAATTCATACAAACAGGGATAAACAAGAGTTATACTATTATTTCCACCTCTCCTACCACCCAGAAATAAATCCTACATCACCATTTTCATACTAATCACCCCTCTCTAGAAAGTGCAAGTACAAGAGTGGGAAGTGCAAAAAAGGGTGGCAAAAAGCAACTGGAATCATGAAATGCCTCCAGAAAGTAGAGACAGAAGAAAAAAGGCTGTAGCTTCATTAGTGCCACCTATTAAAAAATTGAACATTTGGGCAGATTAAGAGCTGCTTTTTTCCCCTAATCAAAAGTAAAACAAAGTCAAGCAATGCATGTGGAAATCACTGCCACAAGAATACAGTAACCTTTAACCACAAAGCAAAACTTAAAAGAAGACATGAAGGGGGCCTCAACTCAAAAGGTACTGAGTTAAGTGGAAGCAAGGACTTGCATACAGGGGCACACCCTCCTCCCCCCGCTTTTTTACATTCTATCTTCCTTGGTCATTTCAAGTTCTCCCTTGTTAAAATTACAGAGGTTTTATTGTAATAAAACCTGTCTTTTGACTTCAGGAGAAGCATTTTCCTGAGGGCTCAGGTCAGCGTCAATTCCTGTCATACTTTTTGTTAAGCACATTTTAGAACAATATGATTTTTTTTTTTTTAAGAGATTCCTGTATACATTTAATTTTCTCAGTTTTAAGGATTCAGAGTTAAAAATATTCCTCCTCATGTTTGCTTAGGAAGGATTGTAGGAAAAGTGTCCGGACTTCAGCTGTCTTTTGCCAAATCCTCCATCTGCACAAGACCGAAACACATCATAATATAACCTCGTGTTACCAACAGCCTTCATTTTCTTCTGAACAGTCCCACTACTTCAGCCTACACGTTTGCAGGCTTTGAAATATAAACCACTAACAGAATGATCTGGCATTTTGACTATTACAGCTCAACAGTCAGATTGTATGTGAAATGCTAGATAGAAGTGGACTTTGTTTACTCGCACTGTGGTTACACTTTGGAGCACCCTAGTTACAGATCAGGTCCCCACAAGGGGTGTCGTGCTCATCACTGAAATGCACTCATTTAAATCATTCTAGTTGTAACCTCCTGTTACTGGTTAGTATTACGTTTTTCCCTGTCAGAGAAGAGGCTCTTGGTATCTTTTTTTTTTTTCTCGTCATGCATTCACAGACAAATCAGGCCACTGCAAACACATTTTCTGAACAAAACTCCTTCATAGTTTTCCAGCTGACTGTACTAGAATCTACATTCTTCTGAAGACCTAACATACTCTGGCATTATCATCATGGCTTTGCACCATCATTCCCATCTTCGTTATGTCTCACAATGTAATTTCTGTTTTTAATTATCCGTAAATTTTTTCACTTATTTCATTACTAAAAATATGAAACTGCATTAATCTAGAACCATTCCCTATAACCCTGGTAGACGTAGCTCCTTTCAGTGATTACTATTACCTGCCAGTTAATCAGTTCAACATCCATTTAACATATACTTTGTGGATAATACAAATGCTATATTTTAATTTACACTATTCTATTACAGCTATTTTTGTCAAAGACTATTAAAAAGATCTATTTTCCAATACGGTCACATGAGATCACTCCTATTGTCTTAGTACTTCCAAATCTTCAATAGGATCTCATAATACAGATTTTTTTTGCCTAGAATTGATACATGCTAATTGACTTGTTTTCACCTGGTTTACCCCACTTTTCTTAAAAAGAAAACTTGGATGGCACAATTTTTTTAATTTTCGTATTACTCTGAGTATTATTCAAAGTGAAGAAAAAAGGCTAGATTCAGCCAACCTCTTTAGAATTTGCAAATTCAAATTGCTTAAGCATCCGCAGTTTAAAGCTTTTTTTTCCTAGTGAGCAGAGTTTAACTTATTCCTCCATTAGATAATCACCTTAGTAGCAATTAGTGATCCTGCTTTTTTTGAAGTTAATACTTTTCACTTTTCCTAAAATCTATGCAATTCATGAGACTTTGATTCTTGTTTAAGCAACAGAATGGCAACAACTTCCAAATGAAAGTGCCAGTGACTGTTACCAGGTGTGATGTTCATGATCCTCTACTCATATCGGGTCAACTATTCACAATTATTGTGCTCAGTCAAGGTCTGGCTAAATACCATTTTCTTCAAAGCTACTGGGTCTTTATTGGAAGAGAAACCCGTGTGCTGGAGAATGAGAAAGGACTTGGTCCTGTTATCAAGATGCAACTTCCTACATCCATGGCTTTTATTGTGCTAGAAAGCAAAGAAAAGGGGAGCACAGGGAAGAAAAAGATTGTCTGTGAGCTTGTACAGATGTGTAGAAATAGCACAAGTTTCTGTGGGTTCCCCAGGCAACTACTGGCTTAGAGAACTGTTAACATGCTCTTCTCCTAGCAACAGCACAATAGCTTACAAAGCATGAAGCAGGATCTCCCGAATTCTGTTCATTTGGTTTACCATATGTTAATATCTCTTTCTTTTCTTTGTGACCTCAAAATCCTAATCAACATCAAAAATGATGATATCAGAGACAAACTAGGTTATAGAGTAGATTATTTGGTAGAGATCAGTCTCACCAGCAGCCTCATTGTTCCAACATAATAAAGACAAAGGATACTCTTCAAATATTAAGAAAAAGAAAAACAGGAAAAAAAAGAAGATGACAACTATGCCACTAGAGAAATAGCAAAGGCGCTGAAGATTTACTAGAAGCTGGGGGCAGGGGGGGAAAAAGACCCTGCAGAAACATAAAAAGTAAAATCTTAATATAAATTCATTTACATGCAGACAGCATATATGAGAGGAATAGAAGACGTAAGAAGCAAACACCACCAGATGAAAACCATTTGAGTGGTCAAACGGGCAGATAAGGAACAAGGGTTGTTGATAACGCTCACATTTCACCTGAGTCAATTCAAAGTACAACTTCAAACCAGCTGTTTTCCCTATCACAAAATCCTGACTTTCAGATTACTTTCCCACTGTTCATGCTGGTGAGGCAGCTCCTAACTTAACAAAATTGAAAACAAGAACATTGAGCTTGACCTCTATTCAGAAACACTTCCTCAAGGGCAAGGAAAGGGCATAACAAAAACAGCCCAGCTTATCAAGCCCGCCCCAGTAGATGACAGTCGAACATGGTATATATAAGTCAAGCAATACACCTACTAGAAAAAGCGTAATGGAAAAAGATGACTAAAATACCAGCGAGACAAAATTCAACAAGAAACTATAGAATAGGCATACAAAATCCCCCAGTATTCTAAAGGACAAAAAACCGCTCACTTCAGTAGTAGAACACACCACCAGCCTCACTGATTCATACTGCTATTTTGGAACTTTTAACACATATTCCTACAGCTCTCACTATCAAAAACCACAACAAATACAGGCTACAAACTATAAGGTGACAAAACATCGAGCAACTCTAAGGCAACAATAACATGAAGCTTACTTTGAATTTCTTCCTACTCTTCCCTTGTCCCAGCAGCTGCTGCTCAGTGGCAACTGCCTCCCAGCAAATCCAGCCGCTGTGTTACGGCATAAGTATTAAACAAAGAGAGAAGCGGGAACAATCAATATCGTTTAACTTTCCCTATTAAGTACAATGCAGAGTACTAAAGAGGAAGCACAGATGGCGAGAAGAAAAATCTTGAATGTACAAGTTCTCCACAGGTCAAGGTGTGTGCTGCAACGCAAACAGAAATTTTCTCCGATAACCATTTTACATGGGATACGAGAGGATATTTCTTCAGGAGAAGACTACTGCCAGATGAAGCTCTTCTCTAACTCACCACATAAATTCTTCTGTCTGTTTTCCTAGAAAACGAAGTAGCAGATTCAGTTTGTGAATAAGAGAATAAACTAGGCTGGTGTTGACTTTTCACTAATCCAAATACATATAAATATAGTTCACCATAACACTAGTAAGTTAGAAGCATGTATCTCTACAATTTAGTGAATACCAACAAAAAGACAAAACTATAAAGGTATTAAACTCTTGCTGTTAGACTTATTACTGACCAAACAGCATTACTTTTAAATTTAAGACTAGCAACATAGCTCTGGTGTAACACTGCTCCCTTGTGGTTAAATACACGCAGTGCATCTGCAGAATGTAACACCTATTTACGTAAATTCTTTTCAAAATTTTCAGATATATTTGATTCTAAGACATGTTTTGCTGATTAGGGGTTTACCACAACCAGTGTCAACTCCACCCTGCACACTGTGCCGGCTACCTCTCTGTTACCTAAAGAGGGACTTTACACTCCTCTTTTTCTGCTCACATACAGAAATAATCTGCTCTTAAAGCCTCCTTCAGCCTTCCAGGCAAATAGCCTGGATGAAAATGTAAGCAGAAATTAAAATGTAAAGAGGACTAGAAACATAGCTGGAACAAAAGCACCACATTGTTTTCCTTAAAAAAAAGAAGGAAAGAAATCCCCATTGCAGGAGAGATCCTGCTGACAGGACTACTGGGGAAAATAATGAATATCAAAAGAAAGGCCTTTTGATTATTATAATTAGCCATCAGAACTAATTCTCTAAACAAAGAATACCGTGGAAACTAACGTCCAGTACAACCAAAAGTGTCTCTCAGCTAAATAGCTAAATTAGAGCTAGATAAAACAGTATTGTCACTGAGCAATTCAGTCAGGGACCTCATGTAAACAAGGTTACTTGTAGGTAAACAGGGCAGAGATAACCTAAGTTGCTTCCAAACTGTTGATACAAATGTTTTAGTCAAAGAAAATAAGATGACAAAGCCATGTTTCCATTAGTTCTGAAAGAGAAAAATCTCTGCAATGGTTGATAACCTTTTCATTACTAAACATCGTTGTCTAAGTTTTGCCATTTCTTGGTATTGAAAACTGTCAGATGTTACCAGGTGCCACCCACAGACTTCTCAGGGTATTACCAGGCTTAATGCCTAATCTAATTTACATCTGGAACCACATAAAACAAAGAATCTGTTCTCGTAACAAGTGTAGGTGCTATATAGTTGGAAAAAAAAAATTAAAAATCACATGGACCATAACATTCTTTTCCCTAAGGAAGTAGATCAGCTATGTAAACTATATTACTACATCCAGATCAGACTTTGACACAAAAGTCAGAGATTGTACCCAACAACCTGAAGGGTCACATAGCTTACTGAAATTTGCAGATGTTTCTGACATCTGACACTAGATCCTTGGCTTAAGAGATACTAAGAAATTTTTGAGGGAATTCCCTCCCAAATGAAAAGATGACATTTCTAAATCCAAAATTCCCACTGCAAAACACTCCTGCAGGCCAAACTTGTAAAATTATGAACTCTGTAGAGAACAGAAAACACATACAACTCCAAAACAATAGTTCTTCCTGAAGAGCATAAACTGCTGGTCACATAAAGCAATCAAAGTCATAGCGCTTTTGCAGCAAAACCAGAGCTTTGCAGATTAATTCAGTCTCTCACAGCAAGAATTCAGCCTTCACGTTTGTCAGTCGCAACAGAAGGACCACAAACCTCGAGATGCCCTGGATCTCCGAAAGCCGGTATAACGCAGGAGATAACTCACCACACTGCAGACACCGAGCGAAAGGGACCCAATCCAGAGGCTTCACGCGCACCAGGACTCACCTGCCCTCGTGCCCCTTGTGCAGGCACCGCATGGGCCTCCTTCAGTGTTGCTCTCTGCTGTCCTCCTGCATCAGCGACCAGAGCAGGAGACAAGGCAGGTGGAGCTTTGGCAAAAGAGGTGACCCTGCAAAGGAGAGGGCCAAGCTGCCTGCTCTGTACAGATGTCACAGCAGTTGTCAAATTTAGGTAGAGAATGCAGCAAACGTGTATTTTGAAAGAGGAAAGAAAGGGAAGGTCCAACTGTTATGGACTGAGAGGAATGGGAGAATGTCATAAAGTCCAATAATTCGTGAATTCAAAAAAAAAAAAATCTAGATGACATTTTAGAAGTATAAAATAGCAAGTCACTTAAGCTCCACTTTTAGTCTAAAGATAACTTTTAAAACTAAAACAGAAGTATAGGATTTGCACAGTAATTTCTTACAACTGTGCAAATAAGTCTCAGCAGCAAGAGGGAATCCAGCTGCCAGTCTGCTCTGTGCACGTGGGCAGGGAAATAGAAGACACACAGGATATACAGTCTAACTGATGGGATTTGGGTTTTATATATCAGGATCATTAGACAAAAGATTAAGTGAAGGATGCTATTGTAAGCAAGAGATTGAAATAAATTTGTAAACAAGGGACTCCAAGTACTCTGGCAGGAAAAAAAGTAAGCTCTATTTTAATTCATTTTAGATAATACAATCTATTTAAGTTGGTCAGCTCTTGAGATACAAAAAGTCTGCAACACAAAACACCACTACCACACACAGCTATGATATAAAGAAAATTTTATTTCATAAATTCTTGTGACTTCATGTGGAGAACCCAAGGAGGGAGTTAAGGTTTATTTACATACGGAATTCAGACTATTCGCTAGCAGATCTCTCTACAAGGTCTTTTTTATCTCAGAACACAACTCCCCAGTATTATCGGCATTTAACAGACAGCCTGCAGTTTCCTTACAGCATGACGGATTTTCACAAACATAGAAGTCTATCTACTGCCCCAAAATAAGTTAGAATACTGTTTGCACATGGAATATGGAGTTGCATCAGTAAACTACAAAGAAAACTGAGGCAACTATATCATTCTAATGAAACAGTATTAGCTGCCATTAATTACATACAGTCAGTTACATATAACACACCAACAAGAAGTCTGCACTTCTTCATATTTTACACTGAACTGCAAACAAAGTGCACACCTCAGCTGCCACACCAATAATTATTTTTCTTTCACACACACACTTATTGCCTGCATCTCCCAGGTTTCAAACACACTGCACCATAGCAATAAAAACCTTGTTTTGGCTGTGTGTATCACATTCACAAGTTTGGCTGCTGGGAAACAAAGGAGAAGGAAGAGGCAATTTTAGAAACTCTGCAACCCAAACTTCAACAGCATGGGAGAGACATGTCCTAGAACATATTACAGCATCTTACAGGAATTTCAAAGTGGACCTGCCACTTATACACACTATGAAGTTTCTGTCAGTTAAATATGAGCTCTCACTTTCCACGTTGATACCTGATTAACTTCATCAGTTCTTATAAGGCTCGATTTTGCATTTGGCTTCAGACTGCAACGTCCAACCTGGGCAGCAGGGATGGAATTAAACAAAATTATACCCATGACAAATGAATGAGAAGGTATTTACAAGAGACAGTTTGGAAGAGTTGTTGCACTTAACTTAGGAAAAATAAAATAGTAAGTCTGTGCAATTGCTTTTAGTACATTTTTTCTTCAAAACACTCAAGGGTAAACAATCAGAAGCTTGATTACAAGCTGTTCCAACTTTGTATGTATTATAGAATCACGTATATCAGCTATGAAATGCAATGGTCTGCAGCATCCAAAATACAAGCCTGGTTGTTTTTAACAAGTTTCTAAGTTTTCCTTTGGGAAAAAAAAGTCCACAGGGAAATTTATTAAGACTGCACCAGAGAGGTTAACTCATGACAGTCTGCAAAATAAAAGAAATACTTGTGGCAGCTGAAATTAAAAAAAAAAAAAAAAAAAAAAATTCTAGCTGGAAATAGAAACATACACCTTAATTTTGCTTAAATTTTCAGCCAGGCAGCTAGCCACGCATATATGCGGCCTTCAAAGAATGTCTGGTTTTCCGTGATATGCTTTGCATTATTATTTTCCTCTATTATGCTAACAAAAGCCAGCCTTTGTATCTCACTCGTAAGATACAAAGATAAACAGAGAGACACAGTTTTAATTACTGCCACCTATTTCTGTCTATCCCCTCTAAGCAGTTTTGAGGTTTGTGGAAGTCTCTAACAAATAATCAACAGTACTGTTGGACTCTAAGTTGAAGTAGCTTGTACAGGCTGCTCCACAGAAACCAGCGCTCAGGATCACCTCAGCCCGACGGCTTTTTCTGCTGCACTTTTCTTGTTCATAGAAAAACCTGTATTTTTCATGGGCTTTGCAACAGTGTTCAGAATCACACCTCATTCTCGGTAAAGATGCAAACTATGGAAATTATGCTACCTCAAAGAAAAATATTAAAGCCAATGCTTTCGTTTTAATTTCTGAACCCATAGCATGTGTTGGTCAGACCTCTCTGTACCGTCCTAGCATGTTTATTGGTAAAATTAATTACTCATCAAGTAGTTAGTATTCCTAACTAGGCACAGTTTCTATGTGTGGATACTTGCCAGTTACCGTCAAAGCAAATGTCCATAGTTCAATCAACTATGAGCTGAATTCTGAAGGTCAGTCTTCTAAAGTTTTTCCTCTTGGAGCATCTAGAGGTGTATTTACCAGTCTAAATCCACCCAATATAATTAATCTTTGAGGTTCTCTGCCTTGACTAATACTTGAAAAAAGCAACTACCTAGGCTGATGGCTTAAAAATAATGCAGAAAATACGTAGACTCTTAAAAAACCTACAACTATCAATGGAAACAGCAATCACTTCAAGAACATAAGAACACATTCTTACATAAAAACATACCAGTGGGATCTCTGGACTAGAAAATGGGGAGCTTTCAAAAGATTGATTTTCTTTGTCCAGGGAATCATCTTCATCATTTCTATGTGCAAATTTCTGCTTTAGTGCATGAGTTAGTACAGCAACTGGATCCCAACCTGAACTTTGCCTCTTTTTGGGTCTAGAAAGAGGAGTACCTCCGGGTGACCTATTAAAAAAAAAAAAAAAAGAAAATTGTCTCCTGCCCGCAATCCTGTGCTGAGTGATCTAAAATCCAGAAACACAACTTCTGTATACACCCTATCCTATAAATCCTTGATTACACAAACAATGCTGCTAATGTTACTTTACAGAAATTCACCGAACAGGACTAATACAAGTACACCCAACAACTTGTCAGCCAGATTCTGAGCTTGAAAATATAACTTGATGCTGTTCCATAAAGAGAAATGGCAGTAAATTAACACAAAATATTAGAGTAATACAAATAACTAATGAGGAAAAAAGCAAAATGTGCAGTTCTCATAGCAGGTCTCATTTGTAAGTTATATTAAGGTATGTTAGTGGGAATCTCCCACTAACATTTTTCATAACCATTGTGAACATAATTTGGTTTAAACTTTGTTAATTTTAAGTTCAGAACAGAGTGCCTTTCTATGGTCTCACAAGAAAGAACAAACTTATAAAATTCCTCAGAGCAATTACATTTAAAGAAAACAACCACTTCATTTAAGTCAAATATGTAGCCAGGTGACCATAAAATCCCACTGATAAACCACACTTGAACTCAAGTTCCATTACTAAACAAAAACACACAAACAAACAAAAAAACCAAAATCATCCAAAGAAAAAAAATCATCATCAGATTCGGCACAAAGGTTTCAAAGACAGTTTTTTCCCTCCAAATGAGCACCTGAGCATCCAAATATGACAATTTTATGGGCAAGAATTTAAAAGTAGAGTTTGCATTTTAATTTAGAAAAAAAATGTTATTTTCAAATTAAAAAAAAAATAAATCAAAAGATAGCAAAGAGATGCAAAATCAAAACAGGACCTGCATCCCAAAGCCTAACCAACGTGCAAATTAGTGACTAGTCCAAGAAAATGAATCATATGAAAGGCTTCCTAACCATTGAGATATTTTAAATAAGTAAATCTAGAGATATTCACACTTCTGCTAGTAAGGTGCTACCTCCAGGCCAATAAATTATTGTACCTATTAACACCTACAGACAGCACTGAGCTCAAAGTCTGGCAGTTACAGCAGACATCACTTAACATGAAAGTTAAAAAGATTAATTTCACCCTTCCTATAAAAACCAAGCTGTTAGAGCACTTGCCCAATGTATAAGCTGGTGCTCAGGTGGTAGAAACTGGGACCTCCAGACTCACAGCTTCTGAGAACAGAGGTCTTCCCTTTACCGTGCACACATTAAACTACTGTCAAGACTACTGCCTGAGAGATGACAGCAATTTTGATCATCACCACTCTCTCCAACAATATAAATCCATTATTCAGCTAAGTTCTGCCTTCAGGATACAGGTAGATTCCTAAATCCAGAAAGTATTTCAGATGCACACCTGCCACTTCCTACTAATTATGTGGCTGCTCAACATGATAGTTGGTAAAACTGTCCACCTGAATATTTCACTTTCTCCATTGACCATATATGGAATTATATGGAAGAAAATCATATATAAGGAAACACACAGGTTTACCTAAGTGCACTTTATGTTGGCTTTACTCCGAAAAATCTTATCAAAAGGGTAAAGGTACCGTTTAGAATTGCATATAGATAATTTGCCCAAGACTCGTGCTAATTATTTTCAGGGATAAAGCCCACAGTTAAGAGAATGCTGAAATAAGAATGCAGTAAGTTTTGGTAAGTGACATTCTTCCCACATTACAAGTTCCAAATATTCATTAGAGACTCAATTGTTCTTATATACTTTTTCAACTCAAAAGCTTCAGAAAAGACATCTGACAACCTCTATTACAACTAGCACAGCAACACTGACCCTAAGAGGTATTGCAGTCTTTAGTAATGCAATTTTGTAACATGTCAGCTGTGCTTACTCAGAATGGTACTCCATTAAAAATATTTATAATTCAGCTTCACTATTGAAATACAAATTTACAAAACATTTTCAATAAAAGATACAGCATGTATTCTAACACTTCAATGCCAGAAACAGAATACTTTGGGTACATTAACAGTGGTTTTCCAATGTTTGCCCAAGGATTTGTCCTTTCACAGTGAAGGCAAAGTTTATTTGTTCAGATCAATTTCCTGTGACTGTGTAGGCAACTTTTCAAGTGATCTCCAGACAGCAATATAGCCACTTATCCACACCAACCTGAGATTTGTATACTAAAGCAGCAGACTAGTTTTAAATGCTGTGATATTCCGTGTCTTTTAAATGCATCTAAAAGCCATGTCACAAGTGTCTATATTTCAAGCTGTAAACTTAGAAGTTGCCAACTTAAGTTTGTCGGCAGTAGCTGCCCATTAAATGATGTTTCACACTGGTGTTCTCTGGTGCTGCTTAAGTGCTGCGATGCTTACACAGGCTTGGCTCATTCAGACACACATTTAATTCAACCCACCTCTCAGTAGCTCTCAGCTGAACTTTGTTTAGGTCTTTCAAAACATCCATCATACTAGGAATGGTCTTTGTCCTCTGGGGATCAGCACTATCGGCTGCAGTTGAACCACTGTTTCTTGTAGCACGACGTTGTTTTATAAGTTCAATTGCCGAATTCCTAGCATCAAGACCAGATGGTGCACCAGAAGGAAGCGGAGGAGGCGAGGGGATTACAAAGTGATTGTGAGACACAGACAATGGTGTAGAAGTCATGGCTGGCACTGGGTAAAATCCATCTGGAGTGCTGAATGTTTTAAAGAGTTCTGGATGCAATTATAAAAGAAAAATAGTGATTTTATTTTTAGTAAGTGTACCTTCAATTAACAATATTAAGCAACACCTAGGATGACTCCGTTTTAAGTCAAGACAAGACAGCCCTCTTAGGGCACTTTCTCACACACCTCACACATTGTAACACAGAAGAATTATATTTAAAACAAACAACATAATTTACTTCAAAGTCACAGATTAAGAACACATGAAATAATGGATCTGAGGTGTCTTGTGCTGCCATGATTTTCTGCATTTGCCTTCAATCTAAGCACTATATAAATCAGCAAAGCAGCACTGCAACAGCAAAGCAGCCTGCTACTACATAGTCCGTTCTCAGTGGTCTGAATGTTAGAATACCCCGCATGAAGCAAAGATAACCACAAAATATGTAAAGCAGACTGCAGCACTGACCATGATGGAGAACAGACAAAAGAGCCAACAGAACACCTAAATGAGCACAGAGGTGCCTGCAATATTTAAGTTCACTTGGCACAGCACGCACAAATGTAACTCACTCATGCCAGTTCAAATGTTTCAACAATCACACTGCAAGTAAGACAATCAAGATCTCACCACTTTCTTTTCTTGAGGGGGGAATTAAAAAATAAAAAAATAAAAAAGAAAATAAAAATCACAAGACAGTCTGTCTCCAACCCGAACTTCAATCTTTGATACTCTCTCTAGTGGCTGTTGACATAACTATTGCAGTATTTGCTTTTGTTAAAACACCTGAACCTGACTTCCTTGGAATACTTTTTTTATCTATTATTTTGACAACTTGTCAGAAACAGTACAAAACCCAAAAATATATAATTAATAGTCCGTAACCTTTTAAAGTAGTAATTGGTAGTCTATGGACAGTGTTGTTACTAAGCTTCTTCACAAACATGGAAATGAGTATAAAGATCAGTTAGGATCAGCTACATTCAAAACTGGCATACAGGCCATGAAAAAAAAGTGGATGGCTGCAGTGCCAAACACCAAAAAGAGACACAAAATACTATATCCTTTAAATTTTGTTGGTATAACTTCATTTAGAGAAATTAAGAGGTGTTCTCTATTGACATCAGACACAGCAAGCTGTGAGCAAGCACTCTAAAGCAAAAAAAGGAACACTGGTCTGCTTCAAACAAGAAGGGCTTACGAGACGGAACGCTTCCCAATGTTTGCGCTGAAACGATCGCAGCAATCTGCGTGCGAAGAAAGGTCAGCTCATCTTCAAGCGCAGAAATCTTCTGAAGGGCTACTTGATCAACAAGGCTGTCCTTTTGTGTACTGTTTTTTGGAACACTTTTTATTGCATCTACAGATGGATGTAGGTCACAATAAGCTGTACTTTTTTCTTTTCTCCATAATTCAGTCCTAGAAAGCAACAAAAGATACAGTTTCAAAAGGCTCAGCCAGCAATGGAAACCTCAAAACTTACTGTCTGCTCAAGCAAGTTATCATCATTGAGCAAGCCATAAGTTCACAAACTATTTAAGAAAACACTACGCTTTTAACAACTTACAACCTTTAAAATAGTTTTTAAGTCTCCCTTTGCTCAGATACGATGCAGATCTTTGAAAAGGCATCATAAAAATAGTCAGATAATCTACTCAGGGATAGATTATGCATTGTAAGCTCACAATGTAAGACTGAGCTGTTATTATTCAATACCTATTAGACTGAAACCATAAAGGGAGGATCTCCCTCCTCTCTACCTGAAACATTAGATAGGAAAGGCAGGGAAGGTCATACAATAATGATCTCTTAATTCAGCTTCACACACTTTAGCCATTTATCAAACTCTATCACTCTAAAAGGTCAACACTGCAAGCAGGAAAGAAGTTGCAATCTTTCAGAAAATGTATTGGAGAATAATAATGAATTTTAATACACACTTACAAAATAAGACACACATCTTCTGTAAGCTACGTATGCTACAAGTCTCAGGTTTTAATTTTAAAAACTGTTTGAAAGCTGTGCCTAAAAAAATAACCTCAAAATATAGAATGAGTATAAACTGAAACTATCAGAAATTCATTGTAAAATAAAGAAAGAAACTAAATTTATTTTTTTCAAGATGCACTAAGTTTTTTGATTGAAACAAAACCAGACATTTTCCCTTATGTCAATCATCCTTTTACTTCAAATCAGACCTGCAGCACTGCTTTCCAATATGCCAAAATCCCTTGCTCTTCATGCTGGCTCAGAAGGAAAAGATATCAGTTAGAATACTTCTTCTCTACAAATGTCCCACAGAGCCAGGAGAGGAGGAGGAAGGAAAAAAAAAAAAAGGAAACAACAAAAGAATGAACTTTCATGGATCTGTGAACCAGCTAAAGAACAGCACAAGCAAGACACAACGGGGCGCAGTTCCTTTTAACAATATTCTCACTCTTCCAGTATTTTACAGCTGCTGCAAAAAAGCCTTCCATAATTCAAGAGTAACATCTCAGGAATAATAAGATGAAACATGACTTTATCAAAACTTCCTAATAAAAAGTGGGTAATTTCATCAATTTCTTGTAGTTTCATTACCAGCAAGCACCGCAAAGATCACAAACATATGCCAATATGAAGGAGAATTACACTGTGTGATACAGATGTAGTACAAGACAATACAACTGTCCAAATGTTAATCTTGGTTCTGGCTGACTCATCCTCTGCTTTTGAACATATCCTTTAGAGGAACACTAAGACAACTTTCTACTTCTTCTCTAGTGAGGGGAAAAAATGAAAAGACTTGTATACTACTTGTGTCTGCAAATTCCTGGAAAATTTGTCATTTCACAATACTTGTAATTTTTTAAAATTGTAATGATATTTTCCTTTAGCACTCCATAAAAGCTAGAAAAAATTATATAAACTATATTTAAGGTAAATTTTTAAAGTAATTACGTTTTTCTTTCCATCAAAGCAACCATCAAGGTTCACACACATAGCACTGTAGTAACCAAAGTCAAAAGGAGATGTTTAAGTAATTTTTCTTGTTCTCCCCTTTATAACATTTATCAAAATGCTTGTAAACTAAAAGGATAAGAATAACCTTATTGTATGTTGCAATACACAAGTTCCTCTTAAACTCCATCTCTCACAAATTACTTTGTGAGTGAAAACAAATTAAAATACTAGTAATGCATTTGATGTGTTATTAGGAAGAGAAAACAGAGGAGTCAGTTTCAGAAATCTTTCACATAAGAATACTTTACACAGTAAGAATTTTAAGGCAAGCAGGATCTGCATCTCCCTGAAAGGGCTAGGAAAAAAAAATAAAAAGAAGGGAAGATATTGGTTACTTTTATTACTCCTTTTTATGCGTATAGTCTACTTTTACTTACCTAAGTCTAGTATATGCTTGTCCCTCATCATTTGCCACCCACAGGACATCAGCAAATGATGGAGCTACAGGAGCTGGAGCTCTACTTTGTTCATGGTAACCCAATGGACTTGGGTCTTGAACAAGCTAAAAACAAACAAGGAAAAAAAAAGTATTAAGAGAAACCAGATTCAGCACATACTACAAGTTCTGCCTCAGCAACAGCAATTTTTAAACAGTGCTGTAAACAAGTTGATAACAGTGAGCATAAAGACACAACACAAGAGTTACATAAACTAAAAAGAACAGGAAAGCTATCGCTAATTAAGAAACCAGAAAACTTAAATAGTTGAAGTATAACAATAATCACTTACTTGAAAATAAGGTCTTGGGTAGGGCTTTAAGGAAAGAATTGTCCCAATTCTACGGACAACACTTCGAGTAGATCCATATTCCTTCTTTTGGTAAACAGATATGACCTAAAAATCAGAATACCTTTTAAACTGAGAAGGAAAACCAAAGCCTTCCATTCTTATAATCAAAGTTGTTAAGCAATTTAATGTTATATGCAATAAAATATAATGCAGTTAGGTTAATATAACTTTTCAATTTAACTTCTTAATACACTCGTCAAGCTGATAGTTCAAAGAGGCCTACACTGGTTTTAACAGAGTGTTTCCAAAACACTGCCAAGATACAGGCTGTGTGTATATATATATACACACGCACACAGAGCCTGTACCTAGTATATGCTAGAGTGGCACAAAGAATGTAGCAACTACAGCATGTAGACAGTCGTATTCTAAGCTATAGACAAAAGTGCACATTTGAGTAACCATTTGCATCCATATAAACCTCAAGGAAAAAAAATTAGCCAAGAAATTAAATAAGTTTAATGTACCTTGACTTGACACTTCCTTAGGACTGCATATAACTGCTGGAAATGCCTTCTTGATGCAATTGCTGAAGGCAGGCATGTTCTGATTGTATGACTGATACTCCTGCCGAATACGCGACTTTCCAAAAACATGGCCTGTCAAAACAAACAAGAACCCCCGACAACGAAACAAGAGAGTAATCGGGATAGCTCTGCCAAACTAACACTCCTAGAGGTGCTGCAGTAGTTTCACATAAGTAAACTAAGGATTTCCTGAGGACGAGGCGCAGCAGCGCCTCAGCCAGAGACCCATCAGTGCAGAGCTGCCCATCAACTCCCGCCGTCACACCAGCCCCGGCCCTGCCGCAGTTCACCTCTCCCGTTTCCCACACAATAACGTTTCCCAGGCCTCTGAAAACACAGGATTAGCCGCTACTCGGGGATCTTTATACAGCCTTTCATTTAAAACAGCAAAACATTAACAGCTAAAGTTACTGGTTTCTTCTTTTTCCTGTTCAGATAAAAAAGAACCCCTTGAACAGCGGCATCAGAACAGCGACCCCACGAAGCCCCGCATGCGGGCAACGCGCCTCATTACACCCGCGAAGCTTTCCCGCAACCACAGACCCCACGGTGCCCCCGGGGCGCAGCCCGCCCGGCCGCGGCGGCCCCGAGGTGGCGCCGCTCCGCCCCCGACCCACAGCGGCTGCGGACCAGCCGCCCCGCACTAGCGGCTCTCCAGCCCCTCCAGCCCCGCCTCGGGGCCTCACCTGCTCGGGCGGCCAGCCGAAGTACTCCAGCACCCGCCTGAGGAGATCCAGCACCAGCGCCATGGCCGCCGCGCCCGCTGCAGGGCGGAAGGGAGAGGTGGCTGCCCCCCGCGGGCAGGGACACGGCGCCGAGCAGCGGCACTCCGGCCTCACCAGAAGCAGCCGGCGCCCCCCTCTTCCGCGGGAGCCGCCAGCGGGCAGGGGAGAGCCCGCACGCCTCCTCTTCTCAGGCCGCGGCCGACGCGGGGAGAAACCGCCCCGCAGCCCGCCCGGGCTGACAGCGCCAACCAGGAGCAGGGGCTGGACAGAAAGGAAATCAGGCCAATAGGAAGTAGCCGTGCTCAGCGCAGAGCCAATGAGGGGGCGAGGGTGGGCGGTGCTCGCGGGGGCTGTCGGGAGGGGCGCACATTTGAATGCCGCCGCCACGCCAGGCGGGCGCTGCGGGGGGTTCGACCGCCCCCCGCCTGAGGGACGCGGCCGGGGGCAGCCCCGCGGCCGGGCGGGGATGGCAGACTGCTCTGCGCCAGGGCCAGCGGCTCCTCCGTGACACACACTGCCTGGTGAGTGGCTTCCAGTGAGCGTGGCCGGGGTGTGCTGAGCTGGGGGGATACAGCACCGAGGCAATTCCATACGGCAGAAGGATGCGAGTTATTCTACCCCCGGGAAAATCGAAACTTCAGTGCGTGCCACAGCAGAGGTCATACCCAGTAACAGAGAAAACTCGGCAGGGCAACAGGACATGACCAAATTCATGATGAGTCAATGTTAAAGAGCTAAACTTAAGCAACCTAAACCACATTGTTTATGTAGTAAACTTCTAACTAGTTAATCCAGAGAACTAAAAAGCAAGATAGGGGTACAGTTTCAATACACAAAGTGTCCTCGAAACACAGATGCTACCTGGTAGCATCTGACCAAACTGAGCTCACTTCACAATAAATTTGGCTTTGGACACTCTACTTGCTCACAATAGCGCCTATTTATCTTCTTGACACTTCTGCTGTTTTGCTTAAGAAACTCTGAAAACTTAAAGAAAGCCAGCAGGTAACAAAGTAAGCACTTCTACTCAGAAGAAATAACACCTTTTTCCTCCAGCTATGCAATTAGCGTTATATCTTCGTAACTACATGTTCTTTCAAAGATAAAATTGTACTCTTCCCAGTAATACTAATTTCAAAGCTTTCAAGAAATTAAATTATTCTGGGGCCAGTATTATTCAATATATTCATCAGGGACTTGGATGAGGGAATCGAGTGTACTATCAGCAAGTCTGCTGATAACACCAAGCTGGGAGGAGTGGCTGACACACCAGAAAGCTGTGCTGCCATCCAGAGAGACCTGGGCAGGCTGGAGAGTTGGGCAGGGAAAAATTTAATGAAATATAACAAGGGCAAGTGTAGAGTCTTGCATCTGGGCAGGAACAACCCCAGGTTCCAGTATAGGTTGGAGAATGACCTATTAAAGAGCAGTGTAGGGGAAAGGGACCTGGGGGTCCTGGTGGACAACAAGATGACCATGAGCCAGCACTGTGCCCTTGTGGCCAAGAAGGCCAATGCCATCCTGGGGTATATTAGAAGGGGAGTGGTTAGTAGGTCAAGAGAGGTTCTCCTTCCCCTCTACTCTGCCCTGGTGAGACCTCATCTGGAACACTGTGTCCAGTTCCGGGCCCCTCAGTTCAAGAAGGACAGGGAACTGCTGGAGAGAGTCCAGCACAGGGCCACAAAGATGATTAAGGGAGTGGAGCATCTCCCTTATGAGGAAAGGCTGAGAGAGCTGGGTCTCTTTAGCTTGGAGAAGAGGAGACTGCGGGGTGACCTCATTAATGTTTATAAATATATAAAGGGTGAGTGTCACAAGGATGGAACCAGGCTCTTAGTGACAACCAACAGTCAGACAAGGGGTAATGGGTTCAAGCTGGAACACAAGAGGTTCCACTTAAATTTGAGAAGAAACTTCTTCTCAGTGAGGGTGACGGAACACTGGAACAGGCTGCCCAGGGAGGTTGTGGAGTCTCCTTCTCTGGAGACATTCAAAACCCGCCTGGACACCTTCCTGTGTAACCTCATCTAGGTGTTCCTGCTCTGGCAGGGGGATTGGACTAGATGATCTTTGAGGTCCCTTCCAATCCCTAACATTCTGTGATTCTATTAGACATTTTCTTTATTCACATTTAGAGGTGTGTCCCAGCAACAGTTCTCTAACTGCACCACTTAGTTGCGATGCAACTGTTGCTGCCTTTTCCTGTAGTTGCTATTATCAATAACCTGTCACATGGACTGACTCTCTAAGACCAAACACGCAGGAGAAACAGCACTGCTACAGAAGCTGTAACAACAGCATAAAGCTGCTCTAGAGGCCTAGGAAGGTTTAAGCTTGAGTAGAGGAAGGGCAGGACTTTTTAATGGATATTTTGAAAAACTGTACTACAGTACTTGCCTTAACAAAAGGTACTTCTCACCCACTCCTCTAACACCTTCTTACTAAGGCAGGGGAAACACCCACACGCAGTTCTACCACAAAGCTAGGAAGAGGCAGGGTTGCAAAAGCAACAGCAAAACTGAGTTGATTTAGTTTGACTGCACGACCACCACTAACAAGCTGCTTTGGAACTGGAGGTGCCAGTTGGGAATTCATACAGAAATGCTTCAAGTCAGCAAGTACAAGTCGGAAAAGTACAGGTGGGACCTGCAGGATCTCCTTAACAAAAGGATTTTGTGAAAGGCCAGCAGCTTTACAAAATGAGAAGTGCCATGGGGCTTAAGATCCGCTGCAGCCTTTACATCTGGAGGTAAATGAAAGCTAGGCAACAGCTCTCCTGAAGCACCAGCACGGCAAAAACAATGCAGGAGAGCTTTAGTCATCCACAGCTGTGCTACTGGTTGCTCCTGGGAACTAACAGGATGTGAGATCTAATTCCAAACTAAGAAACTGAATGAGTACAAAGTCTAGACTAACAGTACAGCTAATGGATTCTTGGGTTGGTTGGGGTTTTTTTTGTTTGTTTTGTGGTTTTGTTTAATTGCCTAGTGAAATTAATCTCTGATATTCTCTGAACTGCAGGCGTAACTTCTAACTTCGTAAGCACACCACACAGAGATGAAGCAGATTCATAAACTCCTTCATTGCTGGAAAGCAATGTGTCAAAATGAATTACTGAACTCAAAATGCATTTTATACCAGTAGAATGCTCCAATTTTTTTTTCTGCAGATCCTATGATGCTCTTTACCCTCTAACAAGAGGGACGCTAAATGCACTGAAATTCCATTCACAAGTCATACAACTACTTCAGTAGCACCACATGAAGACCTCAAAACATGTTTTTTCTTATGACAACAGTGAAAATTCAATGTTCATGCTGAAGGACCAGTAAGTGCTGGAGCATTCATTTTGGATTTAAAAAAAATAAACTCCCACATAGTTTGTTCCTTATAGATCTCTGATAGACTGCAACTTGCATCTTCAACTAGATTATCTTAAATCAAGCAGGTCTCTAAATAAGTGAGTTTATGGCTGTCACCATGTATTCTGTAATCAACAAATGACATTTTTAATAAACTGCACTGAAAAAAAGGATTTCTATAACTTAACCTACAGACAGGTCTGTAGAATCAAATGCCATTAGCTAAGTGATCCCTCCCAGATGTTGTCAGACATGCAACTGAAGCAGGGAACTTAAATTTGCCTCATCATACAGGAATTATCTTGCCTTATGACACACAGACCACAACAATCCACTTTCAACTTGACCTAGATGATACATATTATCTGTTCTAAGGTTATGATAGTTAGAGTATACCTTGGTTTATTTGTTAGTTTCAGGCTGATGTCAAACTTCACTTCATTAGGACAGATTTTGATGCTGCTGCCAAGCCTGTTTTGTTCCTTTTCTTGCTTATTCTGATTTAATATACACAAACCCTGGGTGAGCTTTGCTAAAAAGTACAAGGAATCATCAGTTTTACATTTCAAACAGCTATTAAATGATGCACTGTACATGTAAGGGCAGATCTTGCAACAGCAGTATAGTTTGCCTTAACTCCCTAAAACATAAAGCGGGAATGACCCTTCAGTAACTACTATAGCAGGGCAAGTAGTACTCCTATTTCCCTCTCTACACAAGTGCTAGCAAATTAGTCCAATTCAAAATACAACTTCCTCAACTACAGTTAGGACTAGTGACAGTACTACATTGTTCTGCCTTCTAGTGTTTAGTTTTTAATTTGGATAGGGCAGATGGTTAACTACGGCCTAGCAGTAAAGACAGTAAGAGGGCATATATTACACATGCATTTAATACAAACACCTCTATCAAAGCTTTTCCAGTATGCCACCCCAAGGGACAAACTAAGAACAACTACACTTTTAGCTCCATATAACATTTAAGATTTACCTTATTTGTAGCAGTCTGAGAAAGAAAACGTAAGTAGTCTTGTATCAGAATGTCCTTGTTCTAGTAATTCTGTTACTGTCATCCTTAACATTCTGTAGGTTAAGTGTACCTATCACTAAAATAAGTTTGTGTGTATGTTGTTTTTGTTAAAAAAGTGAACTTACGCAATTTGGCTACAAAAATACTAGAATCATAACTATTTAGAAATCTGTGCCAAAGAAAGAAAGACTCATTTCTCACACCTTTTGCTAAGTTAACATTTACCAACTTCAAATTTGCACATTCTATAAAGTGGAATATCAAAGGAAGGTACTTCCAGAGCACTTGAATGGAATTCATGCTTTATAGAAATGTTTAATACATCTGAAGTATCTTCACCAACTCAGGTTTTAACATATTTTGCTTTACTTTTTCAAGGATTTTTGTGGTGGTTTCTTGTTTTGTTTCTCCCTTACCCCTGACACTCCCCCCACCCCCAATTTCACTTAAGGCTGTAAATGTGATAGAAGATTCAAAGACCCACTCTTGCCAGATTACATACCTGGAGAGGCAAGTCCACATAAGGAAATGAAAGAGGCAGTTTTAACAAACAGGAACAAAAATTGATAAAAACGAAGCTAGACTAATACTGCCACCGATTTCTTAACTAAACTGTTCTGTTGCTGATTAAGCTATCAACAGAAAGTTGAAACTATAATTGCTAGTGGCCCTGAAAATGCCACTTGTATATCATACTTTATGGACAATACACTTCACTTGCAGCAAGCTAAAACTCTAGGTTTATAAAACCTTAAAAATTGTACTAAGTTACCCTTGACAAGAGAAGCATCTTTTAATGACAAAGCAAATCACAAGGTATCCGTATATACAGGACTGATCCGTTCTAGAGACAAGCTACAGGAATTAAGCTACTTTTAGGTAGATCTGTACTAACTACAGAGATGAGGGAGAGAACTCCAGTTTTCAGATCTGTTTAAAAGTTTCCAGCAGCAATGACTTGGAAATAGGTTTCTAAAACTCACATTCCAGAAGGGAAATAATACACTTGAAACTCACTTTAGTATTTATATACAGGTGTATTTCCTAGGCTACTAAAGAAGAGCGGCAATTTAATTCTCAAAGATTAAATTCTTGCTGCACTCTCTGGCAGGGTAGAATAAGAATCCAGGTTTATCACTGACACACTATGTAAATGTGCACTAACGTATAATCAGCATTTTGCACAACTGTTTGTACTTACACTGTGACTGGATAACTACCCTAAAATACACTTCTTATAAAATGGTAGCGCAAAAGTAGTAATCAGTTTATAAAAAATGCTGCTCCAAGACTTCAGGTGTGCAGAGCTGTAAGTTTACTTCAGAATAAAACACAGACATAGGGGAGAATCAAAACTTTTAGAGTTGTACTTGACCATATATTTGGACAAAGCAGAATTACAATGCATATAACAAACAGTAAAATTTCTTAAAAGTTGTTACAAATATTTTACTTTCTACCTGTACGATCATTAACATAGTTTACTATATCAAGATTTTTTTCTAAAGGCTTAAAACAAAAACGATCCCTCTAAACTACTTTCCAACAGTAAAATTTAAGTAAAATGCTTACATTCATTTGACAACAAAAAAACATATTAAAAATGTTGTGTGGGTGGTGCAAGAGCTGCTCTTTCAGCTACAACTTTCTTCCAGGGCTATTCCTGGGGAAAGAAAGAAAACGGTCTTGTTGTAAACTGTTAATAACCAAACTCCAAAACCTTTTAAAGTGATCCCCCCCCCACACCCACACAATTACTTGAGATACTACAAAATACACTGTCTAATCTGCAATTCACTAAACTGTTTACCTTTTCCTCTTTGCGTCTGTCCTTTTCTTCATTATTTTCAATCGTTTCTTCTTCATCTTCCACAATCCCATCCCCTTGATACTTGTCATGTGTCCACTTTGGACTGCTACCTGACTTTTTGAAGTTAAAACGCCCTCTGCCACGCTGGAAAGTACCACGGCCTCTTCCTCTTTTGGCCCAATAATCCACACCATCATCTCTGTCATCATGCTACAATAATACCAGACAAAGAACAAGGTTAGAACATCTCTTAAATGCACCTCTTCAATATTAGTACTCTGTGTTGTATTTATACTATACATAGAAAAAAAACTCCAAAATCTTAACAGAACTTTTACCAGTTCAGATCATAATCTATAGAATATATTGTGAAGTATATCCTTACAATTCATGATGCTATAACTAAAACCACAACAACAAATTGTTTTAAGAGCCCTTATTAGCTGTGGGTCTACTCAAATGTTTATGAGTAACTAATCAGTCACTGTCACTTATCTTCAGTCAGAAGAAAGAATCGCTCACTGGTTTTGAAGAAAAATATGTCTGTGATTTTAAAGGAAGAAGTCTAGCAATGTGCTAGGTTGCGGTGGTTTTTAAATTTTTACTTCGATGCAGAGGTAAGGAAAGATAATTGACAACGGTTTTCAGAAACTCTGCTTCACCTGAGCAATGGGGCAAATGAAGTTTAAACTGTTTAAATCTGACATTAACAAACAACAACTGAGTTTCCCTGCTTAATAAGTTAAAAGTTGGCTATCTTGCTACCAAACATAGACTTACACAGTCTGATAAGTCTCCTGACAGTTCGCTGCATGAATACTACAATTTAATACAAAAAAGGTTTCTATTTAGAATGTACACTTGCTTCAACATCTGCTTTTTTAACTTGTGATTTGGAAAGAAATCTGAACTATTAAACACATACACCTATATAGAGCAGTTTATTAACAATTATGTATTATAAGAAGAGTTAAAGGGTGCTTTTTTAATTTAAAAACATTTGTAGAGATGAGAAAAGTTTTAATAACTATAATTATTCGTTCTAGCTATCACAGAGTTTCTTAATTAATAGATTATCACATCTCTTTCTATGTTTACAGATTAGAAAAGTTCATATATGTGTGGGGAGAACTCCTTCTACAAATATCTCAATTGGGACTGCAATATTTCTTACACTATCTGTTAACACATTTGTGGCAAACTATAAAGCTACAGGAGAAGGTCTAGTCTTCACTACTTAACATTTTTCAATTGTGAAACAATATCCTTAGAAGTCCGCATTATTAAGACAATCAAATGGAACAGAGGCTACGTATTCAGTACACTACACGACATCAACACTCCTCCTCTCGTAAACACAGGTGTTAATGCATCAAACCTAAGGTGATTTTCTTACGACTGTCACACGACTCAACTAAGAACAGAAGGACTGCTAATAACAGAATCAGCCTATGTACATCCACAAATACTGTCAGCTTTTCCTGGTCTTCCACTTTCAGACTTCCAGATAAAGCTAAGACAAAGCTCTAATGCCATACAAACATAAATCCAGGAAAACACAGTACAAGCCTTTTTTGTTTAAAATTTGGTTTTAATAATTTTAGCCTGAGTTTGCCTTCTTTCGCACTCACTGATGAAAATTTTGGAGATGAATTCCCTGTCAGGCCCCAGTTATTGCCAGGCTGCTGCGGAAAGACGCAAGCAAAGCAGAACCAGGCACTACAACCACCCTGACATTCCCATGGCTGCATAACTGAAGTCCCTGCCCATACATGCATGCTACTTCCACACTTGTAGAAAGCTTGAAGAAACAAAAGCATGCATAAGACATCGAGTTCGCCACACCCACCAAGAAGTATTTCTTGCTTTTTGGGGTATATTCAGGATCCCATTCCTCTTCCTTCGGTCTCTTCTGAAAAGTAGTATTTGAGTTGCTGGGACCAGTATTTGTTCCAGCAAAGACTCCTCTGGCTCTTCCTCTGCCCCTAATTCGAAACTGATTAACCAAAATGTCATTTAATCCATTTACATAAAGCCACAAAGAAGAGTTCAAGTTCTCTACTACTGAAAATGCTCTTTCTGTGCTTAATTACAGCATCTGGAAGTGTAAAACCATTTTCAAATTTACATATTACTTTAAGTAATATATTCAAGCATTCACTTTGAAATAATGATTCTATTAAACTTAATTGAAACATATTTGAGTTCTCGGCATAAATTCACCCACAACCACCAAAAAAATTTCCTTCAACTGCTGGTAAACCAGTGTGTTGCAACAACAGGTCAGAAGAAGCTGTTCACAAACAAAACCAAAAAAACTGAGCTGAAATAGGGAGAAAACTGTCAGCAGGAAAAGGTCATTTATGGAGTCAGTCATAACAGTTATAAGAAAATTATCCTAGAATACATACAAACAATGCAGTTTTCAAGTAAGTGTATCTACTTTGTGTTACTCAGACATTTTCAACTGAGATTTAGCAATGAACTTTAGGCCAAATTAAATTTCAAGTGAGCAAATTCTTTACTCAGAAAAATCAACAATATGTACTGTACAAAGTAGCAATGCTTGAAGTGAAAAGTAATGTCTTAAATATTCTTTATAATGAATTAACAGGATTTTAAAATGTTAGGCTATAAATTCTCAGAGCAATAAAGAAAATATTTAACTTGAAATACACTAAATATAATACATACAGTTCTCTCAGCATATAAAATTTTAGCTTGTAGAAAACATTAAACAAGGGTTTATATCCTACATTCAAGGGGAGAAGAAAGGTTAGGTTGGGAAGACAGACTGCTAAAACCTGCAGTTACTGCAGAACACAATTTCCATAAACAGTCTACTTAAAGACACAGCAACTGTACAAAAGTGTGGCCAGAAATTAATTTGTTAAAAATAAGTATGTTCCATAAACCTAGACCAGAGTAAGATATAATTAACTAACTGGGAAGAGGAGTATTATGCACACTGGCTTCCACAAAGCTTCAATATTTCTAATGTAGAATTTATGCTGGACAGTTTTAAACCTACTCTGAAATCAAACAGACTGAAAAACAATCCATGAAAGGCTCATAAGACCTACCCAATACACTGTAGGCACTTGGAAAGTGACAGAATATCAACTGAAAAAACCTGTACAAGACAGGAAATACTACACGCTTTACTTCCAATAGCTTTAAAAGTTCTACAAAAGTTAGGGCACAACAAGCAGTATCAGAGTGTGGGAAGGGAAAGGATGTAGAGACAAAATCATGACAGGATTGAAAAACCCAAAAAACAACAAACCAAACCAAACAAACAAAAAAACCAAAAAACCACAATGAAACACCCACCACACAACACAAGATCATCATTTCCTGGCATTAGGTCCTATTATTAGATTCCCTTTAAGAAAAATATCTAGAGCTTTCCTCACCATTGTATTAACATTCCTTTCCCCATCAGCTCATCTTTCAGGCAAAGAAATACAGGAGCGTGTTATCTTTACAGATTCACTTACCGCAAAGACCATCACAAAAAGGACAGAGTACATTTTCGATAGAAAGAGAAAACTCCTTTTACACAGAACTGTTACAAACAGAATTCTTTAGGAGCTGGATATTAATGACAGTGTCATCAAAAAATCCTTCTTAACCTTATTTCTGTGTTCCTACTTCAAAACTATTCGTGATGTTTATGTACAAGAGGCCTAGAATTAAACATAGTCTATCAGCATTAGTGAAAAATCATTGCCAATTTAACATGAAATAGACAGCTTAGCTCTCACTAAAGCCCCTATATCCGGCAAGCTATGCTCTCTCAGTGTCTCAAGTCTTCCTGCTCCCAGGACAATTCACAACCAAAACGTTTACTCCAAAATTAAAGCAGTACTTACTGGAATGCAGCCACTGTTAGCCTGAATTACAAGGACATTCCTATACTAGCCAGCCTGTATGTTTCAATACTATCCAAGCTGTATCCCTAAAGGGAAGATCTGAGTCAACAGTGGCCTGTTTAGATTCTCCGCTTCAAACTTTGTTCGATAAGTCTGGGTGCAACCATCTATATTGTTAGGAAACATTAACCAGTTAATATTGCACAGGCAGAACTGGCAGTCACCAGTAGTTAAATTAGTAGAAGTCTACTAAATTTCCAATTCACATCTACTACACATCCAATTTGATGTTAAGCAGTATCTCTTTCACAACATGTACAATCTGGTTTTATAAAGCAGTAAGGCTTCCACCAATTACAAGTTTTCTTCAACTAGTTCTCTTTGTTGGGGATGGGGGGGTTAATCTATATTTTTGTTTACTCAGTGCCACTAGCTTATACAGCTAGAAACTGTGCTGATATTATCATATTTGATGCCTATACCATCCAAGTGTTTATACATTCAGGTCACATAGCTGTTCCTTAATATAATTATATTAAAAAAAACCAACAAGAAAGGAGGAAATGATGCATTTTTACTGTTACAAATTTTGAACTTTGAATTTTCTTCTAAGTAGCTACAGTGTTTTTGATGGAAGATTCGAGCCGTAACTTAAGTGTTGCACACCCCACCTGCATTTCAGACACCCTTGTGTGTAGCTCTTTTACCCTACTACAAACAATTCAGTGTACATTCATACCAAACAATGCATTTGAGCATTATTTAGTCTTAATTACACGCTACATGAAGGAATTACTGTGAAAGTATGAAATTACTCCTACCCAATATGTAAGTCTATCTGAACACTTTTTCCCCATCCGAACACTGAACTTTCTTTTTTTATGCAGGTAAATTTTCAGGTCCTGCCAGGAAACAACATAATTACAAAAGAGCAAGGAATAAGCAAGAAATCGTTTTTCCCATCCTTACACCAGGGTCTCTAATGCGTATACTAATGCACACCAACCGCTATTGGTCGGTGCCGGAAAAAAAAAAAATTCAGGTTTGGTACATCACATAAAGGAACTCAAGAACCACTCCTATGAAAGAAGTCTAGCCTAACATTAATCGCTGCAACACTTTTATATGTTATGCTATTAGTCAAGTGTTTGTAATTTTGGGGGAAGAGTAAGAGAGCAACTTACAAAGGTGCCTCTTGGCCTGTTGACTCCTGCAAAACCAGAGTATTCTTTCTGTTCATGGTGGGTTTTGAACTCTTCATCTCTTTCTTTCTTGCTATCCTTTTCTTCTCGAGAACTCGATGAGGAAGAAGATGGGGAGGAAGATGGGGAGGACCGGGTACGGTCTTGATCTCTTTTTTGTTTACTGAAAAATAAAAATATACACTCTGTGCTATTTTAAAAGTAATAGATAGTCCGTAACATGCTATACTATAAGGTGTCTATATTTTATGTAAAACCATCCCCCTTCTGGTTATAAAGTCACATATTTGTTATGTATTTCAGCTGTTACGTTTGAAGTATAGTTCCGCTTTCCAGTCGCCTCTTACACATTTAGATCCACATTTTAAAAGTATATTATTGCTAGCGACTTGGAAGGCAGCAGTCTGCAAACTGCAAATACAGTTTTTCTAGGTTTTGATGCCATGAAGAGATTCTGTTACTTTTAAGCTCTGCCCTTCTTCTGAGGCAGAAAAACAGAAATTGAACAAAAGAAAACCCTCAAGGCAAAGTTTTACAGTAACTTTACATAGTTCAGTTTGCACACTGTTGAGAAGATATAGTGTGGGCTTCCCTGCATAGATGGCTGTATGGAATTAGGCAGTGGAAGATAATGTGGATACCAAAGTCAGAAAGTGAATAAGAAACGAGAAGCATAAGTAAAAATTCATTGTATATCCAAGTACAAAGCAGGGGGTGGGGGGGTGGGGAAGAAAAAAAAAATCCTACAGCAAGACTTTTAGTAACCCCACAGTGGTACTAATTCGACCCAATTTACAAGATTTTTAATATTCTATTCAAAGGAAGGTCATACCTGAAGTAACTCTTACCACTGCTACACAGTATCCACTGAGACATGCTAACATTTTTTTTTCTTAAAAACAGCCCACTAGCTTTAGACAAAACCAAAAGTTCCCCTTCTCACCCATGTTAAAACCTAAGTATCAGTAAGATTCTCATACTCTGGGTGTTACGAGTTGAAAAAGTGCGGAATCAAGCATAACGAACCAAAGTTCTTACACAAACTGTTTATAGAAATGTACTGCATTGAAGTCCAACCTCCTGATGTAGCCTGGATAATAGGACAGATTAATTTGTCATTTTTTTTTTCAGTGTTAGCTTGCTATTCCAAAGTTTTTGTCCTCATCCACCATAAGCCGTGTAAAAGACAGATAATACATATTTGCTGTAAAACAAATAATTTTAATTGTTTAAATTTAAATGTTCCAATATACATTGAAAATTGAAAGCAATTAAGCTTACAATTACAAAAGGCTAATTAGAAGCTAAAAACCTATACAGGGACTTCGAATATTTACCTGTCATCTTTGTAAGATTTGTAATCCTTGTAATCTTTTGGAGTTTTCTCCCGTTTTCTTGACCCACTGGATTCCCTGGAACCCTTTGAGTCTCCTCGCTCTTTACTTCGCTCTTTTCTACGTCGGTCAATGTCATGCCGAAGATCAGTAGAATCGCACTTTAATTTTTTATCTCCCTGTAAACAAATATATATTTTGGAAAAAAATTTTGAAATAAAACCTCCAGAAGAGAATCTGAATGAAAAGACAAACTGTGCATCAGTTTTCAAAAAAGTGAGATGTTTTTATCTATTTTTCAACAAACTCTTCAACACACAAATGGACTTGAGGTCAACACCCTTTATGTGCAATGGCTGAACCTAAGAAAACCTGACAGCAATTTCAGCTTCAAACAAGCATTCCCATCAAGCCAACAGGATATCTATTTTTTGATGCAGACAGACCAAAATACATGGTTTGGGAGTATGTTTAAGTATCCATTTCTTCTGGTGAATTGTCTTTAACAGAGCACAAGCACCTTTACAATTCAACCATACGACTAACTGACCACCTCAGTACTTTTTTTTTATCCTTCTATTCTTTGTCCTTGGGCAGCTTAGAGCCATAAAATTGGTCAAGAGATGTCCAAGAACAAAGGCAAGGTGGGAGAATACTTGACCTTACATGCCACTTTATCAATATAGCAAAATCATGCTACAGAAACTGGTTTCCTGGTAACATGTTTTACTCAACAGAAAAAAAAAATATTCTAAATGCAAGTACTCCAGATACAAAACATACTCATTATCTTTGTATTTTTATACACAAAGTTGAAGTTGAGATTTAAAGGGAAACACAACAAATTAAGTTCAGAAATACAGCCAGGATGTTTACTTAGAACCTACTTTTTGACTTTCTTCTTTAAAGACTCTCTCTTCACCTGCTAAACGGGTGTGCTTCCTCAGAGTACTTGGAGAGATGTCAATCCTCCTAAATGTAAAATAAAAGTGGTATCTTGCCACACATGTATGCGACTGTTAATGGCCTCAGACATTTCAACAGAAAACTGATAAACAAGGCGTTTTTGCAGCAGAACAAACTCTTGCATGTAAAGCCCCATCATGAGAATACAGCAGAAGACTAAAAATTAAAAACCTTGGTTGTGCTCTGTGTCAAGTATGCTAAAAATGCAAATACAGAAAATAGGCAGTTTGCTTTTTCACATTTTAAGTGCAGCTTTGAAGATATAAAAAATGTTTAATGAGTTACTTCAAAAGATCAGTATATGTAGCCAGTTGAAAATCCAACCCCCCAAGAAATAATCAACACCACGACAATTTGCTGTAAAGCCAATAATATTTAACAGTTATGAAAACTTATAAAGTTGGATACTGAAAACAGAGATAATATATCCTCACATGCAACACAAATACAGCACAGAGCATCATAAAACGATAGCACATGATCAGAAACTATACCTGCATGCCTACCTTCTTATCTTTCAGGCTCTAAGGTTTTTTTTAAAAAAAAAAAAAGCTGTAAATTAACATACACAAAAACTAAAGTAATTGAGACGGAACATTTCACACTGAAGAATAAAGATGCACGTATGTGGCTTCTCTTCAAGACATATGCCCCTCAATATTTGAGCACTGCATGTGAGAACAGTAAATATATCCCAAATGAGATCCAGAGGTAGAGAAGACATCTGCTAGAAAGCCATAGATGAAGCCGGACTTAGCTCAGATACCCAAGTTCTCTTCTACAAAAGACTGTTTTGGTGGGGTTTTCTGGTATTCTGTGTTTACACAGAAACTGACAAATTACTCGGTACAGACTGAAAAAATATTTGGGGTTCTGAGAAGAAATATTAGCAAGCATTTATTTGAAACACAAAGCATCTACCTATGCAGTTAACATGTACCTATGTATTTCTGGGCTCTTTTGTCGGGTGCAGTGTTCTTCCGTAGCTTTTTGATACGCAGTGAATCTCTCATTTAGGGTCATTCCAGCTGACTTGAAGTATTGCTCTGTTGGTTACAATAGAAAAACACTGATTCATTAGTTTAATTCAACTGACAGGTATTTTGCTCCCGACAGAAAGGCAAGTAGCAGGCAAAAACATGTTTTCAGTAAATCTATCAGGACAAGTAAATGTGGTGTTTTCCCTATATTTACACATTCTGTAACCCAAACAAATTAACAGTGCACAGCATCACTGCAAGTCTACTTATAACTATGCCATGACTATATTACATCTAATTCAAGCATTATTTACTGATTGGACTTGCTCGTTTTCAATGACATTTTCATCTAATGCATTAGAAAGAAGCCATTTCTTAACAGTTATTTTATACTTTGCCCATAAGAGAAAATGAAGTTACTTTGAGTCATGAATACTTGCAATAAGTAAATTTTAGTATTCATCACATTTTTAACTTAAAGAGTTAATTCAGTGAAAACACTTAAGTAATGTATGCTTCAATAACTACACGACTGACCTAACAAGTCATTTCTTAAAAGAATACAATTTCTTGATTTGAAGTTGTGATGATAAACGATCCAAGACAATTAACACACCTATATATAAATAAATTCATTTAAGCATCTGGCATCTTGGCAAACTTGACAATTTCTTTGACAAATTTTCCTTCAGAGACAGTTAAATTAGCAACAGCAAAACTCAGTTTCTAAACCAGCTCAACAAATGTGTTTAAATGTAATATAGAAATACATAAAGTCATGAGCTATGAAATTACATATGAAGCAAGCTATCTGCTTAACAGGTCAACATACATCTGTATCAACTTACCGCCCGGCATCCAGTATTTGTCTCATAACCAACCATTAAAACTTGAAACGGCCACTACAAGGGTAGTGCCTCAATCACAATTCCATCAAACACAGGAATTTGAGCTAGAAACTCTGTTTTTATGCCATTTTTGCCAGGAAGACAGAAGGTTCAACTGTGCCTGTTTGGCATCTGTATCTTTCAACAGCTATTTTACTTTTGTAACATGGATTTTGCCATTTCAAAACACATTCCAGGACCTAGTTATAATGAAAAAGAAAACATCACTGGGCATTTTCAGCTCTGCATTAATAAAGAGCTGTTCAGACTGGTCGCATCACACCAATAATGAACATAACTTCAATTTGTCAAAAGAGTTACTAAATTCTGACCACAGACAACAGTCAATTTGAAACTTAAAAGAGAGGTTCTGCTTTCAAAAACAACCATAACTGTACATATTCTAATAACTTGACCAGACAGGCTGTTATGCTATTACATTTACCAGGTATTTGTTTAACATACAAAAGTTTACAGAAAAACAGTCTATTCTGTGATCAACACGTGACAGTTTCAGGAATATTATTTCACCTACAGCCTACATATATACCATACAAGCAAAAACTTACACAAGCTCTCATTGGAGTGAGCCTTAAACCTCTTTACATATCAATAAAACAGATACTTTCACAACAAAAATCGTTATACGCTGAACAGGTATCTTACTAAGAATTTTTTTTAATCTAATACATTATCATAATCTATTATTGTTGACTATTACTTTCTTTATAAGTAAGTAATTCAAAACACAAGAAGTCATTTGGCCTTAGCAATAAGAATTTTGCTAAAAAATGGGACTTTTAAGGGAATCTTCACACATAGTTCTAGCACTCGAATCCTTGCAATTTTAGAAGCTAAAGCATCTTAAAAAAACAATGCTTACAGACAGATACACTGAAACTGGTCACCTAATTAATATTTCCACATTCCCACTTTGTATGATGATATGGCAAAATTATTTTCACAAGCAAATTCTTTCACATTCTCTCAGTACATAAGAACAAGACAACAGCCCAGTGAAATAAAATAAATGCTATGGGAAGAAAAAACAAACAAATAAACAAAAAACCAAACCAAAAAAAAAAAACCCACCACACATTTAAAGAACTCTCCAGATATCCTCACTGAATTTTCAGGAATTATCTATTTTTCCATGAGAAAACTTTGACAGGATATGTGACCTAAATGAAATACATCTACTTTAATAGTTTAGGTTTGGTTTTTGGTGTTTTCTTTTGGCGGCGAGGGCGGTGGGGGGAAGGCAGGTTTGCTGGGGGCTTGGGGGTGTTTATATTAAGCCACAGCTACTACATTTAAATCAGAAAATAATTAGTCTATAATTAATTTAATAGAGGCTTATTTATCTACTGCCAAGTTCTTTTAAGTGGCATTCCTGGCTCCAGAACTACAATACTGCCAAAGAGGAATAAGATGAAATATCACAGTGTATTTAACTATAATTTTGAGCACAATTTTTCTTAAATCTTATTATTTTGACACACACAAAAATTCCTTCTAAGAAGACCCTGGAAATGAGCTCTGGGATGCTCCGAAACAAATGTCATTGTATTTACAGAGCAAAAGACACCTGTCAACCCATATTGCACCACTTAATATAAAATCATATGTTAGTGTCATTAAAATAAAACTAAATAAGATTGACCGAAGTAGTATGTTCTAAACTGCACTACAAAAATTCAAACTTGATATGCTACTTGGACTCAAAATTTTATCCAGAAACACAGTATAACTGCTATTATGCTCTATATTGCTTGGGGGTTTCTGATACTAGCTTCTGCGGCTATTATTTTTCTAATTATTTTTCTGTGTTGTGTACTTCAAAAGGAAGAAAGCCTGACTAAATAAATCAACATTAAAAGAGGGCTGAAATCTTCACGTACTAGAGATAGCAAACAGGCTTAAAAGAAATTGTCAAATGTGTATTCGGTATAATAACTGAATACATACCTTTGACATGATGAACCAAGGACACAATGTGCTGAATAAATGACTCTGACGTGCTTTTGCTGGCCTGTGGCAACTTTATGTGGTCAAAGATGGATCGGAACTCTTGCTCCTTCTTGACGGAATGGACAAGTGTGCTAGCAAGCAGCCTGTCTTTAGTCAAGGAAGCAGGTCTAAAAATGTATCAATAACAAAAAAGAGACACACAAAAAGAAACCGCTAGTTTAAATAAAAATGAATGACACTGCAGGCAGGTGGAAAACCACACTGTAAAGTGGAATAATTTACCTATTGGAATCATCAAGAGGTACTGGTGCCATTTTGAGTTTAACTTCAGGACGATGGGAGTCACTGGCTATCATTTTGATCCTAAGTGGGCTCTCCTCTCTGAAGGTGGATTTTTCTCTCGCATCCAGATTCTTGTGTAGAGGGGGACTGTAATCAAAGAGTTCTTTGAGCTTTTCAGACTTTACCTGCTCAGGTGACTGACTTTCTTTCTTCATCATTTGTTTCTCAGAACTCTTGTCTTCTTCCTTGTGCTTATCTTTTGTTGCACTAGGCCTTTCCACTACATAGCCAGTCTCTTTAAGCTTATAACTTTTCTCATCTCTAAATCCATCGCTCTCTCTATTGCCCTTGACTGATATTTTAGATTTGTATTTGGCTCCTTCCTCCTCAGCATTCCGGTGAGATGCAGTAGGAAAATTTTTACCCTGATCTGCCAGGACAGACTTTCTGAACTGTCTGTAATCCTCTGTCTCCTCTGTGTCCTCCCCTTCAGAGTCATTAAACTTTTCTTTCCCAGTCTCTTTATCAACGAAAAAATCTAAAGTTTCCTGTTCCTCCCATTCCCTTTCTCCCTCTGTTCTCCCTTTTTCTGATCCTCTCTCCTTCTGGGCCTCCTTCTCCCTGGTATTACCCCTATCAAGCAGGTATACTCTAGACTCTTCATCTGTGTACCTGTGGATAGCAAAGAAGAGACTGGTAACTCTGGATTGCATTCATTCCAGTTCACCTGCATCCCTCTTTTCTGTCAATCCCATATCAAGAAGAAAACACAGTCCTCTGAGCAATTCAACTTCAGCACACAATGCTTCACACACCATCAATACAAAGCCCCCCGTCTGTAATGTACCACTGGAGGCAACAGAAGAATATAATGCCTTTCTGTAGAACAGCTAGAAATTCTCTGCTTGAGTGTATAAAAAAGCTAGCGGGTCATTTGTTTGTTCTTTCTTAACCAGTACCCAGTTTCAGATTCTCTTACACCAGTCATTTTTCCCATCAAACTCACATGAAATTTGATAATTCAGACTGTAATTCATTTTTGTACTACTTTTAGTTAAAAAGTTAAAGGAGTACCATAAAAAAAGAGTAAATTGTTTTCATGATCTTGCACATTTCTAAGAGAATCCCAAAATCTGACACAGGCTTAATAAATTCACTATATTGTTTACAAGTAAGCAATCTTTAGAAAGCAGCTCTCCTAAACACAAAAACACACCAATTAATTATTTAGACCACTGCCTTATCTATATACTTATTTTTGCATAGATTCTGATACATTCACCAACCGCAATACATCTAACCCAGAGGAAGTCATATTTTTGATCTTCTAAGTAGTATTTTTTTTTCACAATGAATCACTGACTGGACAAATTAAAAGTCTACAATCAAACCTACATAGCACAGCGAAGCTTTGCTCAAGAATTCATTTTGTAAGAAATTCACTAAAGTACAAGTCACATTAGAAAGGAACAGTTGAATGTTATTAAGATTTTTACAACTTTTAAAAAATACTACTATATCAAACATTTTAAGAGCAAATTTAAGAATTTTAAGTTAATTGGAAAATATGTATTCAACTTCAAATATGTTGTCCTTCACATCAAGAGAATTATGTTCCAATAATACTAAGACCTACCCTTTTTCATAAGCAATGAAAGTCAAGGCATCAAAGGTGTCATATTGCATCACACAATTAGCAATGGATGCTGTTTGTGTTAACAAAGAAATCATTGCACAACATCTGCATTTTCAGACTTCCAGAAGATTTGCACTTCCAACTACAAAAAGCATTAAGATCTTAAACTACTAGAACAGAATTCACTATCAATGAAGTCTGATGCATTATTCCAATTAAGAGTTTTCTTAACAGTAAATCGTGTACAACAAAATATACTGTAAAGGAAAAGCACAAACCAATTTTTCCTCAAGGATACATGACCTTAACTCCACTATCCAACAGCAAAGGCCTTGAAATATCTCAGGAGGAAAAGGCATGTTTCAAATTCAATTCCAACGAGACTAAAATTAGTAATATTTACTCCATAGTACTCCACATGGCATTTTCCAAAGCACAGTGATGATCTTGTCAAAACTCAGAATTTTAAAGGGTAACATTAGGCTTATAATTTAATTCTTACCTTTTCATAAACTTTCCACCTTTTGCAGCTTCTTGTTCACCACCCTCAGGATAAAATGACCGCACTCGAGCCTCCTCACGGGGAGCACTCTGTGATGGGATTGTCTTTGCAGGGCTTCTCCTTGAAGGGACATGATGCAATGGGCTATTCTGAGAAGGGCTATAACGGCTAGAACCATTTCCAAGAGAACCAGAGCCAGACCTCTCAGGACTATGCTGAATGGAATGGGAATGTTGAGGTGTGTCCTTTGCTGAGTGGGCTGTGCCAAGCAAAGGAGCATCAGAGCAAGATGAACTCTGACTAGGTGGGGAGGCAATAGAGGGACTATGGGGTGACCTTGGACTGTTATCATATGCTGAAAGGCCAGGCCAAATGTCGCCAGAAGCTGCTGCTGACTTGTTAAAATCATCAAGAGGCTCTGAAGGGTCATGTTCAAATGTATCTTTCTGTTCATCTTGTGTTTTATTTTTCAAAGGGCTATCTTGCAAAGGAGCCCCTTCAGTTTTCTTTGCCTGCTTTTCCAGAGACGCACGTCTTTTGGAAGAGACAGGTGATTTGCTGTATGGGGATGAAGAACGAGATGAAGAGGACCTCGGGGACCTGGAAGATCTGTAAGATCGACGAGATCTGCTGCGGGACCTCTGGGAAGACACAGACCTTCGTTTTGGACTTCTGGAACGTGAGCGGCCACGCCTAGGGCTTCGGGAGTGTCTTCGGTTCCAGACAGGCCTATAACCTCCACGATGGTATCTACCACCTCCTCCTTGATAATACCCTCTACCTCTTCCTCTGTAACCATAGGGACGTCTCATTCCTCTATTATTTCTGTAATCTCTGCGATAATCTCTAGAATAAACACGATCCCTGCTGCGAGATCGTGAATATGTCCTTGACCGAGACCTAGAACTAAAATTAAAAAACAAACATTAATATTTGACTATTTAAAAAAATGCCTTGACACAATGTTTGATTTCTCAAATGCAGTCAGAATAGTAAAGGAAGCTGACTAACAGTCTTAAAGTAACTTCTACAATCTATATCATTTCTGTCTCAAAGGTTTATAATAAACATGTCTATACTCCTAAGGACAGCAGAACTTAGACTTCAGCATCACATGATTAAGACATTACCAGCCTCAGCGGCCTACCCTGCCATTTTATTAAGGATTATCATCACTCTGGAGCATAGCATTCAGTTCCTCCGCCACCACAGTTCACAGCCTGGAACATGAAGTTACATGACCCCCGGTTTAACATGCCAGCCTGTGGACGGCAGCTGAAAAGGCAGTAAACATTCAATTCAGCCACTTCTTTCATGGGAGATGGTAATGTCCACTAGTAAGAAAGATGAGGAAAGGCCAGAGGCAACTGAGAAGACATGACACAGCAAAGCTTATCTGCTGAAGCCTTAAGTTACTCCAGATCTGAAAAGCTGCATGAGAAATACAGAACAAATCACAGCGAAAGAGACTAAACAAAGAAAACACCATGTGAAGGGAGAGGGAATAATCAACCCACAAATCACTAAGAACCATTAGCATTCTAAAATTATTTTGAGATACAGGAAAACAAAAAACCAGCCAAGTATTAAACAATCAAAGTAACATAAATTACACCCAAAGCAGAATTTACATACTGCCTAAAATGAAATAAGATCCCAGGCCCACTTTCACCAGATCATCATGCAAGTGAAAAATAATTTCCAGACAAAAACTAATATACTAAACCAAGTTTTCATGCAGCAAGACATCAATTTACCTGTATCTCTTTTTTCTAGAATGGGATCTGGATCTTGACCTAGAGCTGGAATGAGATCTGGACTTTGATCTTGAAGAATGTGATCTAGAGTTAGATCGACCCATTTTTCCCAGTAGATATACTCCTTCCCAAAAGGAAAAGCAGCAAGAGGAGAGAAAAAAAGTTAAGTGACTATTTAGAGTCTATGTAAATTACAAATGAACAAAATTTTTGTATATTAAAGTGAGAATACTAGAAAGAATTATAGCATTTCCTGAACAAAATAACTTGGAAGATTAGTATATTAAAAGCCCAATCACATTTTAAAGAATTTAACGTAGCTACAGTACACGCAGTTCGTCTGAAAGTATAAAGCATAACAGGTTCTCCACATTTAATTTCAAACTGGTCCTGTAGGAGGAGGGCTGAAGCAACAGAAAAAAAAAATCTGCAAGTTAAGGCAAGAAATAATGTGAGTCTGAACAATTACACATTTCAATATATTTTAAACAAAGTTCTTGATATTCACGTGGTTTATAGTTTCCTTGCATTTCCAATGCACCAGTCTTTCTGTGGAAGGACTTTATAGTCCCCTACAATGTACCTTTTGCATAAGCAAAGAAAAAGCCCTGAAGAGTTCTGTCCAGCAGTTGTTGGTTTCAGCCAGTGGTATTACTTCTCTTAACCACATGTACTAAAACTAACCATTCTGATCCAATTTTCCACTGGTCAATATGCCCACTCTGCATCTTTTTAGCTTAGCTTTGCTTTTTAAACTACATGTAAAATGCACAGCCAACTTAAAGACTTTAACAACTTGTTAAATAATATGGCTTGCAATATAATTCAACATTTTTCAGCTCAAATTAAGCTACAGAACTACACTTGATTATAAAGCAGTGAGTCCTGAAAGAAAATAAACTCATAATAACTATTTCTTCTTATGTACAGTCATAATAAATATTTAGAATTAACGAGTACTAACCATAAAAAATACACACCTTTTTCTTTTCAGATCATTGGCTAAAAATCCCCAGTTTAATTAACAAAAACTTTGACCCATTACCATGTTCTTTTGAAAATGCTCAGCTTTAAAAAAAAAAAAAAAAAAAGGGTCACATTAGACAACCTGAATATAAACTGTGAACAAGTAACTACATGTTTTCAGGCCTTTGTATGCTCAATCTCTATAATCACCATTGTTTAATAATAATTAAAACAAAAATGGAAAGCAACAACATTTAGCTTTTGTACTGCAAAAAAAAAGCGTAAAAGCCAGAAACTATTGTATTGAAAAATACAAACTCAACACAACAAGCACTCTCTGTCACAAGGTACTTTATATAATCTTTCTTGTTACCTGGGTGATATTTCAATTATGTAAAGACAAATAAACAGCACTGGAGCTTTAAGTTAAGAAAATTTCAGAGATTCTAGACACATAAAAGCGAAACAAAAAGAAAAAGCAGACCAACCTTTCACCTCCCAACTGGTCCCTCCTGCCCCATATAACTTTCCCCACCGCAGTAGCACAAGAGTTCACATGGCCCCAAAGTGTTTGTAACCTCATCTAAAACTAACCCAGCAAAAAAATTACTTAAACTAGCTTCCCACTTAAAGAAGAAAAAAAATTATATACCTTGGAGAAGAATATGTTGAATGCTGTCTTTTATTGGCTCCTTCCATTAAAAAGCAAATTTACATAACCTATACTCAGAAGATGGTTTCTAATTCATTATGTTCAATTAAACTCACAGAAAATGGCTTATAATCTCTTATGCTCATGTACTCGCAGGCAACATAGTTTTTAAACTGTTGTAAGACACGAGGCATACCAATTTTCCAAGAGTGATATAAAAAAGAACTCTTTTTTTTCTATTACAAGTAATTTTCAGACCAAACTTCAGGTGCACAATAAGTTTATAATACAGCCCAATCTTAGCTTTACAGGAACTCTGTTTTATTTTCCCTGTATTCAAAAACATTTACACATTTTCATTCTCCGCGCAACAAGTACATATATACTGTACAACAGCTGACCTTCACAAGAGATGCTAATTTCAGAAAGATTTATATATTTTAGTTCCTTATTACACACACAAAATTTAGGAGAACAAAATCAATTCTCATTTTAAATGGTTGGGTTCAATCAGAACATTTAAAAATAGAATTAAGTTAATCTTACCTCAAATCGTTAGTTGGTTCCAATGAAGCAATTATTTCAAAACTCTCTATTTGTGCTTTCAGCAATACTGATCCCTATAGAATAGAAAAAGAAACTGTCAAAGGTATCAACTCTTACTAAAGGGCAGGTAATATCTTTGCTTAAATGGGTTCAAACATTCACCTGTTTATCATGAAAAGACAACACACAAGGAACGCCAAATTTTCTGCTGGAGTCAGTGAAGCTGTATGTTAGGACTGCAGCAGCTCAAGAGCCAGTCACTGCCAAAGGGCAAACCCTGCTCCCCTTCCATACACAATCATTCCTCCTTCAGCCTTGCTTACAGGGCTGTATAACGCACTATCCTCACTTTCACAACAGCCCTGACACCCTTTGGGTCCTTCAGTGAGCAGGCTCTTGATACCCAGGAATCACATGCATATGGCCAGGTTGTCAAACTGGCTTAATGAAGGGCCAAACAACTGCCAAAGCTGGATTATAGAGTAAAGAACAGCACAGAGCCAGGAGAAGGAAGCAAAAAGGACAGTGGCAAACTCTCAGAGCAGTCTGAACTCTAATATACAGCTATGCACTTAACTGGTGCTACCTTTATTGAAAAAAAAAAACCTGCCATGAGGGCTTAAGACAACAAGTTTCTCTGCGATATTATACAAGCATTACTCTCTTATATTTTCTTGTTTAAAATGCATACATACATGAGTTTACCTAAATAACCAACATCTCCTCCTTCAAAAATAAGCTCTTTCACAGGTATACAGAAACAAAGCATAATCGTAATAATTAAACCAGTCTCAGAAGTACAAAATTTTCACTGGCTTCAGCTTTTCATTACCTCAAAGCCTTAAAACTGCTTATACATCTGTAGTCTGGCTCAACATTAAGCAAACTTTCCAATTTCACTCAAGCAACTCAGAATTTTGTCCTAATTCAATACAGACAGGATGGATCTCCCAGAAATTCTGCATCTTAACAATTTATTCATTAAAGTCAAAGTTGTAAGATATCCACTGCTCCTAAATGACACTTTCACACTTGTTCACAGATGTTTTCAATGTTTTTTTCATCTAAAAGAAGTGTTGCACTTGTGTTCATAGCACTGCTTTCAAAAGTCCACTTACCATTCACTAGTAGTGACCAAGAGATTTGCAGTTTCTACAAAATATATGCTTAATAAGATTAAGTTTTTACTTCTCATCAGCAGCAAGCATGAGTCTCTGAAGGAGCTGAGTAGTGTATCAGACCATTTCAGATCTTGTCTAGACAACAGGCAAGATGGTATTGGCTAGCAAAGGTTAATTAAAGCATTCAGAAGTCTAGTACAGAAAAAGTAATACAAACTTCAGCTAAATGGTTGAAGTTCAGTCCAAGATTTTAAATCAATATTTAAGTCAACTCTAGTTCTGACTTTTAAAAACAATCTCTTGGTGTCAGCTGAAATCCAAAATCCTAAGTTAGACAAGTCTTTAGATCCTTGGGATATAGAACAAGATAGTTACTTCACCTTTAAAACTTCTATGCAGAAGACAGGATCTTAAATCACTATAGCTCAAACTCTGACAGTCAGTTCTGCACAGTTTCAGGAATCTTTTCTAGCAACTGGCAAAGGTGAGAAGTAACCATACTTTATTTTTTTAAACAGCCATTGGATATACCATGTCCAACTCTAGCAGCTAAAATATATATTTGATACCCTCCTCCCTTTTTTTTTTTTTTAAGAAGAGCATGGATATCACATTTTAAAAGAAAAAGTTTGGAATAGAAAACCTTAAATATTTAACAGACTCCTCAATTATTTTCAGCTTTTGTTTCCATTGAATTGTAATAGGTAAAAGCTTGACACAAAACCCCCTTTTCCAAACAATGCTCATACTTTGGAACAGAACTGAAAAGACTACATAGCTGTTTTTTGAATAAAGGTTTGTCTGTGTAAATATTCCCAAAATATGCAAGAATCTAAAATTTTACTAACCTCTGTTAAAGCTAATTTATAGAGGAATAGTGATAGATAAAGAGATGTGTAGGAAAACTGCTCCTTTGTAATAGTAAGCATCTACATGCTTCACGCTTCTGCAGAAAACATACACATTCCTCTGAAAGTATCACAACTACAAAATATTGTTTCATGGTATCAAATAAAATCACCCACAGCCTCTTCCTGTAGAGTGCTCCTTGTCAGTCTGTAGTGGCTACACCATGTCAAGTAAGGGCACAGCAGTAAAAGGCAATGCAAAAGAAGTGCTAAGAATCGTATGTTGCTATACAACAACATAAATCACTAAATCAAGAGACTAGTTGCCTCTCTCACTTCAATGCACGAAGCTTATCTCTGGACTAGTCTCAGATGAGACCCAGAGTCTGCCAAAGGTGCGTATTAAGAACGTGGCACAAGATGTCATCACTAACACCAAGCATTCTTAACAGAGGACCATGACTGCTATGAACGTGGCCTATGCCTGAAACACCTGGGCTGTAATCCACACACTTTTTGCAACTCAAGCTTCTTTTGTTCTTGCTTTCTGCCCTAGACATAGGAAAAGAGATGCCTGGCTCTCAACCATTTCCCTGTCCTAGAAAATCTGGATGTTACAAGTGAAGCTGCTGCAGCTCCACTGTGCTTTAAACCAGAATAAGCTGGCAACACTAGTTTGAAGAAACAGCCCATCTCTCATTTCCTTATATTCCTCATGAATCCTCCCTTACTGCAGCACAAGTATTTCTGCAGCCACATAGTGAATTAGATCAACAAATGTATGGACCACCTGGATTAGCTTCAATACAAATTACTTTTTCCAATGTCATTCATAACACAGCCCCACAAACATTTGGGCCAACACAGACGAGTTGCAATAGCAGCCAGACAGGACCGCTTCTTTTGGCAGCACTGCAATCTTAAAGCTTCCCTGAAACCAGCTTGGCAAAGCTATCAGCAGCAACAAATTTGGAAGTTAACCTTTTTAACTGTACTTGCAGCAGCTAGTAAAAAACAAAAAAACAAACACACACAAAAACCCACCCACAAACAAAAAACCAAACACAAAGAACAAAAAAAACTCACCTCAAACAACTTTAACACAGAAACCTAGACATTTTAAAAAAATTGATAGTCCACTACCTGTCAGATACCAGAGTCACATTCATGACCAAAGAGAGTCAATGAAAGCTTGTTAATGACATAACAGCAGGATCTCGGGTGTCTTAAATCGGTCTCAGCCAGCAAGTGTGACTATCAAGCAAAAACAAGATACACATCACAATCAGGCCTATCCCACTGCAAGCAACAAAATAATAAGGATGTAAATGTTGCTATGTTTAAAAGAAAAATGGACAAAGAAAACTGTTTCCAGTTCCTTTTACATATTACTTTTAAGAGTCTTTACTCCATCACTGAAGTTTAAGTTTTCTCAGAGTACACAGACTGAATATGCAATATATCTGTTGAGCCATTTTTAAAGTTTCTAAAGACATTTTAAGACAGTTATCTCCACTTACACTAGCAAAACACTGCTTCCTCTTAGCTTCATTATTTTAGCTATCCTTCAGTTATAGTTATTTAGTAGTCTACACTCCTCTTGCTTAAGCATTACTTGAAAGATGTCAGGAAGATTTAAGTCAAAATCTTGTTAAAGTAGTTCACAAGCTGTTGCCAAAATGCATTTTCATTCAGAGATTCAGGCTTCAAAAGAAATTAGGATTATATAACCAGGACAAAACAAAAGGGGATAGGACAGTCTTCAACAAATCCCACAGAATTTGTAGTATTCGCTCACAATACATATGCTGAATTAAAGAAAGTCAGTCTTACTGAGACAGTAGTGTAAGGCGTCTATTCATTTCTTGTACATCTGCCATGCTTTCTTATCCATTCCTTACATCACCCCACTTTTTTTTTTTTTTAAATGCTCACAAACTTAACAGCAGCACATCACAAATAAGAATAGAATGCATTTCATTTGTGACTGTAATCTCATATCACTCAGATCAATGACTAGAATCCTACAAATACTAAAATACCATAGCAAATTTGCCCAAACTAACTTGGAATGTATAAAGTAGAGCTTGGAAGCATATTTTCCCTCTATTATACATTCTTGCTATATAATGGTATCTTCATAATATCCACACAGTTACAAAGACAAAACAGACCCATGTAAGAATCACAGCATGAAAAGTCAACTGGAACAGTAAACACACATTCATTCATTTCTTTATAGAAAACAATATAAAATATTTGCAAATTAAGTTAAAAACCAGCATCCTAGCAACAAACGAACAAAAAAAAAATCAGCTCTGCAAAACCATCATATGATTGGCAGCTGTTCTTTTATGTAATACTATTGGCAAACAAAAGCATGTTTCTCCTCTAACTGGAAAAAAAAAAATAAAACCAACACAACAACAACAACCAAAAAAAAAAAAAAAAAAAACCACACACCAGAAAGGAAGGTGACTATTTCTAAGAATTTTCTCAATACACAAAAAGGAATCAGCATGCTTTTGAATCCACATTGTTTTGGATAGCCATTTCTTTTATGTTTTGGTCAATGTTTTAAACACTGTGTTTTCATATACCCTTCATATGTTTTCATATACACAGTGGTTTCCACAATCTCTTTGCAATAAGCTATGAGCATACTGCTGCAGAAAAGGCTATTTTCCCTCCCTCATTCGTTCCAAGATTGACATTCATATAGATGCTTGGTGAGCTGGAGCAGTGGACTAATACTGAATAAAACTACTCTGGATGAAAAGACAAAGTTGACTTAGCCACACCACCCCCCACATCCCATTTACCACAAGGCTGTATGGAGGCCAGTGCCAGCACAACAAACAAGACAGCAATGCACTTCTTCAGAATATCTTTGGGAGAAACTCTTGCATAAATAAACTGAATACAGCTGTAACCCAAAGGCTTGCTTCAGTAGTTTCCTTCACCTGTCTCCACTACTTGTAAACAAACTCCAAATATTTTCTTGCATTCTTCAAACCCCTATAACACAATCTCTCTCTGACAACCAGCCCAAATCAAATCCATCCTAACACTTGCAACCTAGCTCCAAACAGCTCCCTGCTGACCCTTTCTAAACTCCTACGACCACTCAAAGTTCTCAGTCCCCAACAGACCCTTCCTTGTGCTACATTCTCCCCCCATCTCACCCTTCCCCAAGGCAGATTCCCTCAGCCACGGCATCCACCCAAGGAACGGCTCCTTAGAGCCAGGCTCACTAAAGCCTTGTTCGCGCCATGGAACCAGTGCTCAGAAGAGAGGCAGTCAGGCCCCAAGGACTGATATACACAACACATTAAGCATCTTCCTTCCATTCAGCACAGCCTGTCACTCCATACCAAAAGGGACCAGTAGGAGGAAGCAATTCCTGCCACCCCTGCCACAAGAAGCTGCATGCTTGGAGTGCACCTCGGAGCCAGAGCCTTTACCCCTTCTTATTTTCCCCACTTTTATCTAAAGCAATGTGATTATCAGAGAGGAGAAAGAAGAGGAAGGAGGAGAAAAACAACTAGAAGGAGTTTTAACAATGGCTATACAGCATTTTCCTGGAACCCCACACGCTTTAACCAATCCTTCCCACACTGACAACAACTATTCAAAGGGATGTTTTTATATATTTACAATAAAGCAGTGCTACTTGCAGTGTCAAAACCTCCTTTGTTTTGCATGCCCTAGGGTCTTTCTGTAGTAAAATTTAACTGCTATCGTTAAGGTAAAACTTTGATCTCAGAGATAAACAAGCGACAGGTTGTACTGACTTGGTAAAGGATCACCGTGACACACAAACAACAATCTAATTTTCATACGAAATTAAAGGCAAAGAGTATGGGGTTTACAAAGCAAACGAGGAATAAAGGACAAGGTCCCGCAAAGGTTGTATACCAAGGTATGATCAGCACCAGCAATATAATAACCTCTGTTCAGCAAGGGGCATAAAACCCACTCCAGCCGCTCACCGGCTTTTGCAGGCATTTCTACACAGGGCAGCCAAGGCGCAGGGGAGACAAGCAGAAGCAGAGCGTTTAAGTCACAAACGCTTGAACCGCAGTCATGCCCGAAGGGAAGTTCCTCTAACGAGCGCAAAGGCTGATCCAATACCGGGAAGCATCCTTTCACCCCAGCACCGTTTCCCTCCCCGCAGTCACACCCGCAAGGATAACGGGCAGATTTCACACTCCTGTCAGCGGCGCCGCTCGGCGATCCCCTGGGGCCTGGCCCCCACAGGGCGGGCGGAGAGGTTGCAAACCCAGGTCGGCCGGTGTGCAGGCCCAAAGGGGCAGGCCGCCGTTCCGCGGCCCCCCCTCCCCCCCGCCACGGGGAGCCTCCCAGGAGCGGCGAACCAGCTCAAGGCAGCTCCGCGGCCGCCTCCCGCCGCCCCTTCTCTCTCTACCTTCGCTCCCCAGGGCGCCGTCCAGGCCCAGGGAGGAGCGACGCCGGCTCGGCCCGACTCCCGCAGAAAGCGGCGGCGGCTGCCCGCGTCAGGGCGGTGACGGCGGCCGGCGGGACCCGCCAGCAGCCGGGCTGCCCGGCCCCTCCCGGGGAATCGGCGGGGCCCGCCGCTGCGGGGCTGGCGCGGGGAGGGGGCGCGGAGGATAATGGCTGCGCAGCGCCCAGGTCACGCGGCAGGGGAAGGCGGGACGGCGCGGCGCGCGGGCACCGCGCGGCCGCGGGGGGAGGGGAGGCGGGAGGTGCGGCCGCGCACGGGGGGCGCGAGCGCCGCGGGAAGCGGGGAGGGGGGGGGGGAAGGGCTGCTCCCCCTCAGCCTCCTCCCGCCATCTTCCCCCCACCCCAGGGCCGGCTCGGCCGCGGCTACGCACGCCACCGTCCCGCAAAACATCCCCGCGGCCCCTTCACCTCCGCCTCTTCCTCACCTGGCGGGCGGAACTCCCGGTGACCCCGCTCCCTTATCGCGGCTATGCGGCCATTTCCCGTCTGGCCGGGAGAAGAGACGTGAGGCCCAACGGGAAAAAGAAAAAAACTACCATAGAGAGCGGGGGGCGGCTGCCGCCGTGGGTACGTCACTTCCGCCGTGGGCGGGGGAACACCGGCCCCGCTCACCGCCCGAGCGCCATCTTGGTTTTGGGTAGCGGTCCGCAAGGAAGATGGCGGTTGGTGACCGACCGCAGGCCGCCCCCGGGCCTGGGGGAGTGGCGTGGCCCGGCCACACATCCCCTAAAACCCTGCCCCACCGCGGGGGCTCCGTAGCCCGCCGGCTGCGGCTCTTGTCTCCTCCCGCACCGCCGCGACTGAAAGCTGTCGCCTTTTCCTTCCCTGAGCAGTGATCCGACGGGCCTGCTCCCCCGCCCCGGCCCAACCGCTGCCTCGTTACCTGTCGGGGGCGGATGCGCATCCATCCACAAGAGCTGCTTGGAGGCGCTTGTTTGTAAAGCGGGGCCCGAGCAGCGCCTCACCATCCAGCGGCACTGGCAGCCGCCGCTGCCGGGCAGCGGGCGGGCGGTCGCGCAGCAGCGGTGCTTTACCGCAGCTCCTTGTGCGGCAGATGTGCCGCCTGGGGCCGGCACAGCGGCGCAGAGTGTCGGAAAAGGGTGCCCGAGGGAACTGCCGGGGGGGTTTCCGTAGCACCAAAAAAAGTGCGGCAAAGGGCTGAGGGTGAAGAGTAGTGGCTGGTGCGCAAAGATGTGTGGCAGCTGAGTAGGTGTTAAAATTCACATTCCTCAAACCTTAAAACAGTTGATTTTTTTTTTCTTAAAGGCCAATACAGGTTATTTCTGAGGCAAGGGGAAAACCTATAAATTAAACGAGTGCATCAAAAGATGCGTATGAGCAATTTTCACAGTTTTTAAATTCAGGGGGCAATGACTGGGAGACAGCCAAAACAACCGATGGAGGGAAAAGGCACAGAAGACAGGCAGCAGACACAATCCCCAAACATTGGCTTGCTGTTTCTCACGCAGGAAAAGTAATGCACTGCTTAGATCTATTTCTTTCGGCTACCAAGTTCTTTAAACACAGCCTTCTATGGAGGCAGCAACCTGCGAGTTGCTGGTGCTGGAACACACACAGTGAAAGTTTTTAGTTCTGACCAGTTACCTGATGAACAGCCTGGCCTGGGGAGACACACATTCCCTTTCTCCTTCTTTTAAGGTCTCTCCCTTTTGCAGGGGTAGTGGTGACTAACCTGTATCTCAAATGCAGCATGTGTGCTACAGCTTTTGCTGTAACCAACAATATGACGCTATTAATGTGGAGACTGCTTGATCATGTACTTGTGGGAGGAAGCTGCCTTGCTAGGGCCAGTAAGGTTTCCAGAACTGTTGTGGGATTTGGCTGCACGTGACCCCCCACCCCACACGCAGACGTATATTGGTTAATGGTCCTGAAGGCCTGTGGGATGCTCATGTCATTTCCCTTCAGTGACAGGGAGCTCTGTTTTCTAAGGTATGTCAGATATATCTTATTGGGACAGAAAGAGGCCACTTCTACTCTTTCAGTTCTCCATTGTATTTAAGAAAACACACTATGGGCACAGAAGGAAAAAAAATAATAAAAACCCCACTATAATGTGAAACATTTTCCAGATATATTTAAATTATTTCAAATATATTTGTCCAATGACAGATAGTACAAATTATTTCAAGATTTTTTCACTCCTTGTTTTATCGAAAAATTGATATTTGGTTCTTCAGTGCAGCCTCTTGTTAGCAAAAGCATCATGACTTGCACCTGTGCCTGAAACACATCAAAACACTGAGGTTGTTTTTAATCTCTTCATAAAACTGGAGCGTATGCTTGTATAAGTCAGGTGTTACCATCTTTGGTCTGGTCCTTTACTTGCAGGTCTCACTTCACAATAGATTCACACCTAAAGCAGCTTCTCTTCCTGTTAAAACCTTGTTGAATTTTACAAGCCTCTGTGGTAAATTTTGTCAATCCGTGAGTGGGACAAAGCTCAAGGGAGCTGTGTAAAGGGGATGCTTCAGTAGATGGCACTCTCCCTCTGAGTGAGGATGAGCAAATACCTCAGCCAAGGCATTTGATGCAGTGAAAGCAACTTCCTTTATAATCTACAGAAATTGCAGGGAATGCAAACAGAGCCCTGCCTGGCTGTGCAGTGAAGTAATCCCTGGCAGTGTTTCACAAATCTGGATCTTTCAAATCACATCTGGCTTCATCTCTTCTTTAATGACTCTAGTCTGTTTCTGTTCAGCTTGAATGCCTCCTGAAATCTTCATGGTGACTATACACACACATACATACATATATATACACACACACATATATTTAGAAGATCTAAGTATACCTAAAAGAGCTCAGTAGTAATATAAGTTACATGAGACTCAAAGTTTAGAGCTCACTGCTTCCTCAAACAGTTTTTTTTCAAATGCATTATTTTATTTTACTATTCTGTCTAGGGTAGATTCAGTTTAAGAACTTAAGGCCTTTGGTTTGTTGATTGCTTTTCATTGTTATTTTGAAGCCACAAAACTTCAGTCGCACTGAATTAGTACAAGTGAGGAGGCCATAACTGCAGGTATGGGGACAATAAAGAGCTGCGAGGTATTAGGGGAAACATCACCTTTTAGATCAAATCTTTTGCTAACCAAGCAGTAATGCACAACCATCATCTTACAGCTTTCTAAACTGTACGGTGTTTTGCTCACTCCTGAACCGAAGAGTGACAGACGAGAGTGAAAGAAATAATACAAAGGTGACAATAAAAAATTACATGGGACAGATTAAAATAATGCAAATTTAAAGTCTGGGGATTTTTTAAAGTTTTGAATTCTTGAGTAATGTATTTTTCAATTTACTGCTTTTTAAGCATTCCTTTAAGTATCTATTTTCTTACTTGACTGGCACACAAGTCAAATAAGACTCCATATGTTCTTAATCCCTGCCTCTCTCCTACACTCCCCAAAAATCCTTTTCCATCATAAATATTACAGTGATAACATTTCTAAAATCCAGAACCTGGAGCTATCATTTTCTTCCCGTAAGAAGGAAGCATTTGCTACTATAGCTCAAATAAAGCTGTTGACCCATTTTTTCCAATATTCATGTCAGAGCCTGTGGGTTTTTGGGGCCTGTTAGAATGAAGAGGCCCGGGGTCATATGTGAAAGAGGAGTATAAAGGATATTTGTGAACATCTCTCCAGTGCCATTCATACCTCTGACCAATCAAAAGTTATGCACCATTGCAAACTAGATAAGGGAATTTCTATTACAATAAGCAGTTCAAGCCATGGCATGCTGCACAAGTGAAATGGCGTATTAATTTAGGGATGAATAAATATATTTTTAGATTTCCTGTTCTTCATTCAAAGCAAAACAAACCTGCTGTGAGCGTCAGATGCTTAAGGGACTGTGCCCAAAAGCAATATTTTCTGTCCTTTGCAGAGGAGCTACAAATCAGATAAAATGCTGGACCAGGGGAAGCTCTCTGTTGAAAATGCCATTTAGTTACAGCATTTAGCTATTATTTGGCAAATAGGTTTAAACTTCCAAATGCATCTTTTACACAATTCCAAATAGTCTTTGTACACTAAGGTTACTACCTGGAAGCCTCTTTTGTACACAATTGAATGGAAATGGTTTGGAGAGTTTTTTTAACACTTTACAAAGAAACTATTTTTTCCTTTGGAAAAAAAAATCAGGATGTGTGGTATGTGTCTTCTACTATTTGGAATACATTCTTTAGAAAAATAAAAGCAAAATGGTTTAACGCTATTACAGTACTAGTATTTTTTTACCCTTCTACTTCTGCAGTGTTGGGCTGGCATTTTGTTCAGTCAGATAAGGAAATATATCTCAGTCGTGAAACTCATAAAGACATTGGGTTTATGGTTGCAGCCTTTACAACAGCTACTGTAAATTCAGAGATTTGAAGATCCACAAACCAGCCTTCTGCATTGCCTTTCAAGTACAGGTTTCAAATCAATGTAGAGCAGTTTCCTGACTGAGTCATCAAAGTAGGTATTGGGACACCTGAGTTTTATGCCTTCAGGCAAATTATAGCCTAATTTTCAGGTGTGGCACATTTCTTTAACTCTATTTCAAATGGAGTTACAAGAGCTCAGCACCTCTGAAACTTGTTTTTAAGGTGTTTGGGGAATATCTTCCTTACAGATAAATTGGAAAGCTGTTTTAATGTTTGTAATATATTTCGAAACTCTTAGTAAGAATATTTTACAGAAATGCTGTCATTACTAACAAGTGTCTCATAGAAATGGTCCTGTTTTTTTCTTAGTGCAGTACAGTTCAAATTACCTTAAAAAATCTCATAACTAAACTTTACACTTCTGTAGCCAGGACAGAGCAAGAAGTGGAAGGCACATTGAATGGATTCCCAGGGATCTGCTACCTCTCTGCTTTTAGAATAGAAGCTGAAGGGTGGAAGATCATGAGTAAAAGCTGAAGAGCAAGTGGTGCCAGAAGCAGGACCTGGTAATCACATGAGTTCCCTATAGTTTAGAAGATCGCTACTGAAAGGATCCAGAAGACACAGTGAGAAAATAAGAATATTAGCCTCGCTTTTGATAATATCACAAGCCAGACAGAGATCAGAATTCAGTGGGCTTGCAGAGCTGGTCAAGGAAGTAGCCAGAAAAATTGAAATCTTGATTCTTTGTAGTGGATTGCATTGTGTAATAGAGGTCTCATATCTTTTGGTTTATGGGTGTAGATGGGTTCATCTGTGCCATGTGGTATTTCTGTTTAGGAAAATTACATCGAGTGTAACTTAAGACATAGGAGTAGCTGGACAGACCAATGAGATTTGGGTGAGCCTGTTCATCAGTGTTTGGAGATGGGTGCAGAACAAAGGGTTGATTTTCAAACATGATTTATTTTGAAACCGAAGATCTGTTCAAAAACAGTAAGGCTAAAATGTACCAACAAATGTCTCAAATGCAATAGTTAGAATAAATCCATCAACTCCATGGATAAAGACAAGTTAATAAAAGTGATCAACACTCAGCAGACCAGTACTTACTAGTTCCCTAACAAAGGCAATCTTGAATCACAGCAGATTTTACTGGAATCCTCAAGAATATTACAAATACCACTTCATGCTACATTAATTAGACCAAGGTGATTTGTAAAACTGTTCAGCCAAGGGTGGGCACCTGCACTGGATTGGTGAATTAAGCAAAAGGATGGAACAGCAGGAGAACTGGTCTTTTTCCTTCTGCTACCTTTCTCTGCATGAAAACAACAGATGATTTCTGCATCTTCCCATTTGCTACCTTATCCAGCCCACTCTGCAGGACTTGCTTGACAGGGTGAACGCATAGTTCTAAATTCATTTAGCCATTTCGATTTTCTATTCTCACTGATTTGAAAAGTCTCAGTTGACGGAATTATGAGCTGTTTATCCAACAGGGCCTTTGTTCTGGTCTGTGCTTCGGCAAAAACTGGAAAAACCTGTTCTCGTGCTCCTTTTTTTTTTTAATCTTCCTCTCCCATTGGCAGCTGCAGCTCGTACACATGCAGACAAGGTGGTGCCTACCTTTCATGTGGAAAGCTGCCTTACAAAAACAGGGGTTGCTTTTTCCATTATCCCAGAGCTTTTCTAGCCTCATGAAGGCTTCGGTGGGTGCTCCAGAAGTTAAACTCTGTTCTGCACAAAATGTGTTTAGGTTATAATTTTATTTTTCTTCAAGCAAAGGAAGGGTGCTGGAGTGTGGCTCCAGTACAGCCTTTTAAATAATATTTGTAAACTCTAGGAGATCTGCAGAAACCAGCCTTGCTGTGCAATGTAGCTTTTTGGACACAGCAGCTTGTCTACTTTACAGCAGCTGCAGATTATGTAGTGTTAACATCTTGTAAGACAGAACAAACAGTGAGGTAGCAAGTTAGTGCAAAAAGTGGACAGGTTCAGAAGAAACTTTTATTTCCATCTGCTTCCTTTTTCTCTTGCTTTGTGCTGCCGTTGGAACAAGAATGGGTCAACTGTGTGGACGATGCATGCAGCTGCTGCGGGACTTCGTGGCGTTTGTTCAGAGGATGTCCTCTGACTTGGTGCGCAGCGTCAAGGAATGCTTAACTCTGATAAGCAAATGCTCCTGCTTAAAACAGAACAGCTCTAAAGCCAGACAGCTTTACAAGCCCATCCTGCAGCCTCATGAGAGAGTGACAGCGCAGGAGTTTCTGCAGCATATTGAAACAGGTAAGAAGGCTTGTTTTTTTCTAAAGCGATGTGAGAGAACAAGGAGGTTCATTTTGTGGGTGGAAAACAGATTGCTGGTTGAACTGCTCTGGCATGGTATGGAGCAGCTTGGTGGTGATGTAGGAAAGGCCAGAGCTACAGAGCATTTTCTTTGTGTATGGGACACCAAGGGCTGAAGTGGCAGAACGGTTGGATCTAGGTAGAAATAGTCACGTTCTTGCTCTGCCACTACTGTTAATAAATACCCCATGTAAATATTTTTCATAAAAGTGATTCCTAATGACTGAAGTCAATTTTTTGAAGTTGGTCACTGAGGTCACAAAGTTGGAAACAGGCTCTACCAGCACTGGATGCTTCTTGAGTGCTGAGCTGTGAGCAGGAAACTCACAGCATGGTCCTGTCTGAGTTGTGCCCATTCATGTTGGCTGCTGCAGAACACCTGGACTTGCACTGGGAGTGTCTGTGCTATGCATGGGGAAGGTCAAAGTCACTCTGGGACAAGCACCATTGAGCTCCCAGACTCAGATTCCAGGCAACTGGTCTTCCAAAGTGCTTTTGTGCAAACGTTTTGGATACAAGGCTTGAACACAATCACGGGATTCTGCTTGAATCAAAGTAGATCCATAACTCTTCATGTATCTCTTCTGCTTTACAGGCTACCTGCCTAATTCCCTCGTTTATCTACTTGTGATATCCTCTCTATCCAGTCCTAGGATATAACAATATCAATAGGAAAACTTTTTAATTTCACTCTTGCAGTAACAAAATACCTTCTTGTACTAGTGTGTTTTGTCAGTTGTCTAACCTAAAAAACATTATTTGTCTTAAGCTTAGGTAGAGGCCATTGCTTGTGTGGTTTTGCTTTGTCTGACAGCTGAGTATATTGCTTTAACAACCCTGGGCTGAAGCTACTACACAAAATTGCATACCCTTCTACTTTCATTTGTGTGAAGGGTGTGGAACACAAAATACTCTTGCTTTATTTGCCTTTTTGTGGACATAAAAGCATCTTGTGAGTGGGACCAGGAGATTCACTTTTCCTTGGTGTGACACAATTAACGCTGTTTGATCTGTCATGGAACAACCTTTGGAATAATTGCTCTGACGCTGGTTGTTGGGAACATGCGTGAATTAGCTTCAGCTGGTATTAGCTGGTGTAATTACCCCATGAATGTAGGGGGTCCCGTGCTGCTGATACGGTTCACTAGTTGTTGCACATTAAGTCACTGGCTAAATCCTGAAGTCTGTGTCCAGAATAGGACCAGACTTTCTTGATCTACAGTGAGCATCTTCCAGGGCTGAACTTTTTCTCCCAAAGGTTAGCATACTCCTGATTGTATAAGAAACGGTCTTAGCTCAGCTGATGGATGAAGTGCAATGAAGGGGTGGTCTGAAAAAAATGGTGAGGCCAGAATGACCCTTTGCAGCACTCACTAGTGTTTCCTGAAAAGTCTATGTGTATGCTTTCTTGTGAAATCCTTTCCCCTCTGAAACAGGTCTTCAAAAAGGTGGTCTGTCTTGGGTCCTCAGGAGCTGGGGTACAGCAGCAGGGAGCCTAGAGCCTTTGTGACAGCAGCGCACAGATGTGTGCTCTCAGGGGGGTCCTAATGTCTGTGATAGGAGATACACAGCACCCAGGAAGAAGAATCAAGGTTACTTCTCTAAGTGGCCAAATCCTGCTGCCAAGACAGATGGAGGCAGGGAAGCCTCACGAAGAGAACCGAGACACATACCTCTTGCTTTAGTGCTTACCTGTGTATTTTATTCTGAGATGGACCAAGCCCATCCTCAGTTCCGGGCAAAAGATAATAAGCAGGGAGCTAACATTTGGACAGTTTGGGTGCAAGGAGAGACTTCGTTGCTGAGCATCATACTCAACTATCAGCTAGGGCAGCAAATGCTTGCAGAAGCAGGTGAAGATTTTGAGTGGTTTCTGCTTTATCACTCTTCCAAACAAAAACACACAGATATGTGGGAGATTTGGATAGTCACTGTGTAAGGAACAGAATTAAACCACATGAAGAGATGTAGTTTTTTCTCCAAAACCTTGCACAAGATGGCTAGTCCATCCTTTTGTGTTTATTGTTAATTATTAAACAAAATTGATCTTTATATGAAGCAGTTCTGTGAAGCCCACTTACCTAATCCTGAAGGTGGGATTTGATTGCTCTTGACATGTCAGCAGCTTCTAATGGTTTGGAATATTGACTGAGTTTTGCACTGAGGCATGACAGCTCACACCCCTCACATCTCTTTATCGCAGGGGAGGTAAAAGTAGCCAGATCTTGGTCATAGAGATATTTCAATCTTTAACACACTCCTTTAATCTCTTGTCTGAAAATATATCTTATAATTGTGTGCCCTACCAGTCAATTTATACTACATTTCCTTTTCAACTGTTTATACTATTGAGCATTGGTTCAATGGCCTTTTTTCTCCCTTTCTGCTGGTCCATTCTACACATTATATAGTGACTTACAGAAGTCATGCTTGATTGCTATTGCTGTATTCTTGATGGCTGTTGCTGAACATCTGGTTTATTCGTAGAGGAGATATCATACTCAAGAACAGGTAGATTCATGTTAGAAATTTGAGCCTGAGGCAAGCCCATTTACAATCCATGTTGCTATTCCCTGAAATCCTTTAGTGTAATACCCAGGATAGGAAATGCAGTGAACGTAAAATGTAGTAAATGAAAAATATATACTCTTTCTATAGCTTATAACTGCGAATATTATGTTCACTAGATATTTTTTTTACAAATGCGTTCTGTGATTCAGGAAAAGATAAAGATTTTTATGGAGAACAGGAACACCTGCATTTATACTGGGTAGCATAAAAGCATCTAAAGGTTATAATTTACCTTCCAATCACTAGCTTCATGAGCTTCACAAGAGGCATTGCCAAGGACAAGTTATTCCAGGTTCATTTATTGCTTCTGCTCATGGAAACATGAATAAGGATAGATGGGCTCTATGGAGTTCTTGCAATACAAAAATCTGTATGTGTTTGGTTGGCTGTAAATTTTAATTTATTTTTGTGAACTGTATAATTCTGCCATCATTGTATGTCTTTAGGTTTTGAAATGTCACCACTTGGAAAGGACTGTCTAGAAGCCTTGAGGACCTTAGCATTTTCAGAAAACCCAGGTTTACAGCAGTCTGCTGCCCTCTATTACTTGCATATGAGTCAGCACAGTAAGTTATCTCAGTGCCTTAGAAAATTTTCACATAATTATAAATAAAATATGTTTCCAACTGTGAAACTCCCTTTGGTTCATTAAGCAAAGTTCTTTTTTTTCTTTTCTTTTCTTTTTTTTCATGCTATGCTGTTTGCTAAGGAAAATGGAAATGCTGTCATTGCCGCATGGGCAGAGTCTTTCTGGGTTTTGCAATGAAGCGATATCTCATGATTATAAAAGACTGTCATTTATGTAATTGTAATACTTATGTAAAACTCAGCAGAAGCCAAAGTAGTTAGATTCAGTCTATACTGAAACTCCTGAGAGCAACACAGTCAAAATATGGGTTGGTGGAAGGAAATGGATATAGTGATGATTTAAGGTTTTTATATTATATAGTATTTTGGAAGGGGACAAAGCTCTAGAGGCCAGATTGTAGTGGAAATTTATGAATGAAAAATTCTTCTTTGTTCCAATTGTTCTGTGGGAGAACTTGGCTCCTGAGGTAATTTGTAAATGTTTTGAAGTCAGCCTAGATATGCCAAATAAGATTCCAGTAAGAGTTTGGGTCCCACAAAAGGGTAGAAATACCAGCAAAAAGCAGGATATGATTTATTTATTTGATTGTTTTAAATTTACTTCAAGGAGAATATTCTGGCACTTGGCTTGATAGCTTTATCCCATGTATTTTTTGCTGGATGAAAGGTGCAGATAGCCACAACACGAAGACCTGCTATGAGGTGGAATGACTTGTTTGGAAGTGAGGCGTATTGCTTCCCTTCCCATGATGTTTTTGAAGTAGTCGATTATTCAAAACCTTGTCAGGAGACTTGCCCTATTTTGCTGGTAGCAATGGAATTTAAATGAAGTGGAACACCACTCAGCCTGTGTGTGGTAGCACCTGAGGCTTAAGACCAACAAGAAAAATGTGACTGCCGTGAACCATGAGACTCCTGAATGTTTGCTCTCATTCCCACAGTGAACGTCCCCCTGCCTGTGGAGCATCTGGAATCCTTCTATGCCTTACTAAGGTCTGCTGACCTGGAGGTGCAGCAGATGTCTTCCTTGTCCCTTGTCAACTTCTTGCTGGAAGGAAATAGTGAGTAATGAACTACACATCTCTGTTCAGGTGAAGAAGTATTTCGTCAGACAGAAGGATGGCACATCTACACAAATCCAAATTCCGTTTTCTGTGTTCCTGGTAGGACAGGTGTGAGCCTGTTTCTGTCTGCAAGCCACATAGATTCTGGTGGCACCAAGATATATCAGATTCCTTCAGACAGGTAATATCATGTACAAGAGATCTTGGATCTGTGTGCAAAAGCTGATAAACTATTTCCAGACTGGTGTAAGAACAGCTCATTCTTGGATCGAGAGCCCACCACTTACCCTTTCAAGCAACAGATACAGCTATAGAAATAAACTCTGAGACAGTGCTTATTCTCTTGTTATTTATTAACTGAAACTTGGTCTTATATTGCTTTCAGATTTAAAAAAAAAGAAGTTTCATAGAATTCACTTTATTCCGTAGCTAATAGGGCAAATGTAATTGAGATAGGATCTGGGAGCTGCAGATGAAAACTCCCAATAAAGTTTAACCTGATAGACAGGGCATCAACACCTTACACCTCATCACCAGAGTCCTTGTTGCATCTGCTACTGCACTCCCTGGCACCTGGACCACGACGGGTTTTCCGTCACACTATCCAATAACAGCAGAAGACAGAGTCAGTCTTCAATGAACCTAGCTATTTTCTTTTTTCTTTTAAGGATCTTACTGCAAATAATATGTCACAATTTACAAGCAAAAAATACTGAAAAGGTAGACTTCAGAAGAAAAAGAGTGGGGGCTGAGTAAATTGTGAACCTATTGGAAAGCTGCAGTTGCAGTTTCCTCATTTTGGACACCTTAGGTTTGAAAACAGAATTGCTAGCAGAAATATTTGGGACCTTCTGAACTAGAACATGTGAACATCTTACGCTCTTTCATGAGTCTGAAGAGGAATCAAACAAACCAAGCTAGGGACTGTGAGTGCTTTTCAGGCTGTTTCCATCTTAGGTCTATTTTGCCTAATCATAATATAGACCCCCCAAAGCAGTCAAAAGAAGGTATATTCTTTTCACAAAGGCATTAACCACTTACTTTTCTGTTTGTCCATTTTCTCTTGAATGTATTGACAGTTGATAAGGAATTAGTTGTCCAAATGGGTTTACTTGAGCCAGTTCTGGATCTGCTTGAGTCAGAGGATCCCACTGTCCAGTGTAACTCCTGTGCCTGCACCATGATTTTGGCTGTTTCAGGTGAGTGTGCTGTTCTCTCCCTTTGTCCTCTGCAGTGAATTCATTCAACTCTCAACATCATATTTCAAGGTGAAACAACCTATTTGCAATTGGTGTAAGAGTCATAAGATGCAGCAGCAAATTGTGGTATTCCTCCATCATAAATTCAACCTCTTGAGATTCCAGCTAGGTAAGGTCTTTTTCTCAGTGTTTCTGACCTTCATTCTCTTATGATTACAAACCTTCTTCTGATTTCCAACCTAAATATATTCATGACCATCTTACCTTAATTAGTGTCTACATTGTTTTTTGCTTCAGTAGTTCTCCCTCTCTAATGTCTATGTTGATGAGGGTCCTTCATTTTACTAGACCAAAAAAGCCAAGCCCATTTAAGACTCCTCTTGTAAGCAAGACTCTCCATTCATCTTCACAGCCCTTCTGGGTGTAAATGATATGTTCCAGAAATAGAACACAGCAGTTGCATCTGCTGTTGTGATACCAGAGACCTCAGGCATTGTTACAGTCCCAAGATGTACATAAATGCTGTGGGAGTTCCAGTTTGACTTAATCTCTTCTGAAAGAGAGGTTGCCAGAAATGTGCAGACACAATCACCTGTGTCTTTTATTGTGGCTTTTGTGGTACATCTCATGACAACATGTGCTTTTTTTTTTGTGATTGCATCATGGTGATGTTGTCATCCATCTTTCTCCTCCTCTGCTGCTATTTCCAGCAGAGGCCATTTGATTAAGGATCTGCAACAGAAGTTTCTAAGCACACGTCCCTGCATTTTGTGCTGTAAGGTTTAATTCTGTTCCTGTTGCTTCTAACTCATCTGTGATTTGTAAATTATTCCAGTCCTCCACCACACTGACAATACTGCACTCACACCTTTGTATTAACTTCTAGTTCAAAACCAACAACAGACCAGGCCCTGTGGAATTCCAGTTGTTGCCTCCTTTCAGATGGTCATTCCCATTCAGCAAAACCTGCTGCCAGTCAGTTCCCTATTCACCATGCACTACTTGCATTTAGCACCATCTTCTCTTGCTTAACTATGCATTAGTGTGGCATCACTAAATTTTTAGGTACTTGGCACTAGGAGGGCTTTCTATATGTATGGTCAGTGGAGTTTTGCGCCTGAAGATCTACAGAGGATATTGTTTCACCTGATTTAAGCAGCCCACAGAGAACGCGACTTCTTTGGGCACCTAAGGATGTTCTTTAGTCCTGAAGGCGCTCTGGCCCTCCTAGATGTCTCTGTCTTTAACCCAGAATATGGGGAACCCTCAGCCACTCCAGACCCAATGCACCTTCATTCTCTGTAGAGGGTGATCATCTAATGCCATCGCACACACCTCTAAGTGTCACTATACTGCTGAGCACAAGCAGTTCAAATTAAGCCCTTAAGGAGCTTTCAAACTGGATAGGAAGGCATCTGCTGAACATGGAGGTAGGTGCATAGGCTGGGTTGCTGTCTGGGATTTAAATCAGTTTTGAGGATCTCTGTCCCAGTTTAAATAGCATTTAGATGGACTAGATCCATTTATTTCTTTTTCAGACTATGTTTAGCTACCACAGCAATGAGACTAAATCAAGAGGCAATTCTCTAGCATTTACTTTAATTTTAACTTGCAGACTCTGATATCTTAAAAAATACTCTGTTCAACCATGTCCTTCAAGTAAGCCATTCATGCTTCAGAGTAATTTAAAAAAGATAAACATGGAAGCACAGTCAAATTAGAAAGACCCTTTAGATAGCTTTAAGGTGATGAAAATTCCAAATCCAAGAATGGTAACATGTCTTAATTCTGCTACATAAGCATGCAAGACTGTGTACAGAGTGAAGCTGTTTAGCAATGTGACTGTAAGTTATATATAAGCTGGGTTGTCTCGTACTTAGCCACCGCAATAGGTAGCCAAAAATAAAAACAGCAAACAAACCCATTCAGAGGAAAAGGATTTGGAGGTCAGTTTGTTCCAACACTAACATTTGTCCACACAGCAAGAGGACATGTGCGCAGTTGCAATTATCTGTAGGTTTTCAGTCTGTGGATGAAAAGTAATCAGTTCTGGGATAAGAACTCTTCTCAGAGAACATAGGAACAGAACTAAACATTCACAACAAGGGCTTAGGGAGGCCTGAACACCTGTGTTAAACTAAGCAAGGAGGATGCACTGAATGCAGAGTGTGTTTGAAGTTGTACTGACAGGAGAATTTTCAAACACACAAATGGCAGAGTGGAAAGAAAGAATTCATAAGTGCATGTTTCAAGGTGAGTTATTCAAACCCAGCTTGAGTAGATGTTATTGATTTCCCCACTTAAGAGTAGCATCTGAATACATGGTTCCCTTCTAAAAGCACTCTGAGGGGCATCAGTGGTTGCAGTGACATCAGTGGAGGGGGACTGGATTACTTAGATAAACAGGTGGCCCAGGAGAGAAATATAACCTAGCCTGCCCCATCTCTTATGGAGATGATAATACAATTACACATCTTGGTGAGAGATATCTCCATCCATTCTGACATAAGTTGACGAAACAGATAGCGTTCAGCTACATTATCTGACCAAATCTAGAATGAGAATGGAGAGGATAAGGCAAAATGGCGTATGTAAATTAAATCCAGGAAACCCACACTAACAGGCACTAACAAAGACTGCAGGGAGAACTTGTCAGCTAGTGAATGACCCAAAGGAAAATGAAAAAAAAAAAAAATTATTTTCACAGAGGTTTCCATCATGTGGGTACCTATTGTGGTCTTTCCACTCCTCCACGATGAGAGTGGGCACTCCAGTCTTTCCCAGGCAGGAATGGGGTGCCTGGGTCTCCATGTGCCACCCCCCACCAAAGCAGGCTGCAGGAGCTCATCCTGCCACTGTAGACTTCCAGTGTTGACCACCACCTCTGAGCCCTCAGGCAGAAAAATTCTTCGAGCTGTTGCAGATGTGAAGCCTTTCCAAATCAAGCCAGTTATCTTGCTTTAAGGAAGGAAAACCGTTTAAGCACCCAACGGCTCGTATTCTGTCATATTTTGCCCAAGTTTTGTCTGAAAGTTTTTAAACAAATGTGAGGTTCTCAAACAAAACATTCATGAAGTGCGTTGCGTGAAAGAATGAAGGGAGCAGCAATATCTGAATTCTCAATCTTTTTACCTCTCTTCTTTACTCAGCTAATTAGAGTTTCCATCACACCAGACTGGTTTCTATCAGTTGGAGCTGCACAAAAGAATTTCTGCTTCTGCTGAGGGAAACAAAAGAACAATATGTAGGCAGATTAGATCAGAGAAAGGCTTGTCCACAAAATTGGCCAGAAAATTTCACCAGAATAATAGCTTCCCACATGGAAAATCTATTTTTAAATACACGACTCTTCCCAGAACAATCATTTGCTCAGAAATTAGAGTGTGCTTTTCCAGAATAAAAGGTATTTTCTTGAGTATAAAATATCCATATGAAGGCAGAAAGGGTCTTGTCCTGGAATATTAAACTGATAGTGGCTGAACTATACTTGAATAGATATCCTGGATTATCTGTGTATGTCAGTTCCCAAGTATGGATAGGCTCCAGGTATAGAGAGTTAAGAGAACAAAGCCACTATTTCTAAGTTAGTTGGCATGTGAAGAGTTGATCTCATCCAAATACCTTCACATTTCTTGCTTTCTTCTGCTTCACGTTTCTCCCAGCAAACTTGCAGAGACTGGCCATTATTTAAACTGTCCAGAAACATACATAAATGAAGCAATACTCAGGTAAAACTCCTGTGGTCTTCAGAGGCAGTTTGGCTCGTATAAAAAATTACAGATGTAGACTATGGATTTTGCTTTTTCCTTTTATAAAATAATCTCCAGGATACTATGATATTAAGAGAGTTCATAATTGGTCTAATTCCCATTTAAATCTCATCAACTTCAAAGAACGCTACTGCCAACACCTTATTTTTTTCAAAATTATGCCACTAGAATGCTTGTAGATACCAATACAGGTGATGTATAGATACAAATGAGACAGTAAAGAGGAGAGGACCATAGATAGCCGTCTCAGTGTGGCAGCACGTTATTTGTTGCAAATGTTTTTATGACCTCACAGTAGAAGAGTAGGGAAGAGCATAATGGAAGGATTCTTTTCTATACAGCACAGCTGAGGCTACCTTCACTAAGTCCAAAACTAGAGGAGTAGAAGTAAAAGCAGATTTTTTTAATCCAAGTTGTATTATATTTTATAGCTCAGTGTGATTTTATCATATGTAATATACATATACACAGTTTATAAATATGTTATATAGTATTTTATAGCATATAGTTAATTTTATAGCATTATTTAGGTATTATAGTTATTTTTTCCCCAGTTTTTCATAGAAGAGTCTAAGGGACTCTGCAGATTTTTTTTTGAATTGTTCTTGTATTCCAGGATGTTGAATACAACAGTACAACTTAATACACTGCTGTGCAAGGAAGCATCACCGCTTCAGGGAAGATATATCTTTTAAAATTCCAGTGGTTAAGTCAAATTCTGTTTTTAGAAACCTCTGCATTGTTTGTGGCTGTCAAAGGAGTGTCACAGGCACATTCAAAGAGGGAAGTTTGCCCTCAATACACCCCGCTAAATAAATGCAGTCTTCCTGCAGTTAATCATGGTTTTGGTTGGCACACTCTAAATAGCTTGATCAGACATACCAGGGTTACAAGGCAAGTACAACACCTTGCTACCTGTTTAAGGGGAGTTACGGTCATTTTGTTTTGATCATCCCAGTCACAAAACAAAAGCAGTGAACCAGCCGTGATCTGTGCCCAATCCAGAAGTCATGAGTGAGTTTCTTTCCCATTGAGCTCTTGGGATTTTTAAGAGGTTCCTTTGAGCATGCAGAGAAATTTGGATATATACCAAAGAAACAGAGAAGCAAACACTAAAGAAATCTAGTCCTGCTACATGTCCTGCTTCTGGCTCACAGTAGTATGACAATGTCATCTTTCTTTCTCTGATTCTTTTCTCCAGAGTCCAACCGAGAGGCTATTTGCGCTGCTCGAGGAGTTACACCCCTACTGTCTCTTGCCAAGTCCTACGATCCTAGAGTCCAACAAAATGCAGTTGGCGCTATTCTCAACCTCACACAATCGGGTACTTTCTGACTAATGGTTTGTCTAAAATTGCTGAAAGAAATTTCTCACTGATAGAAAAATAGTTCGAAAGAGTTAAGGCAAGTACAGGAGTATATCTGAGCAACAAATTATTTCCTTTGCATGTGATGTTTATGTTGATACCATAGGCTGACAATTTAAGTTTGGCCTCTCTTTAGCTAATACAGACCATTTTTGCCTAGTACCAAAGAAGAAAGGCTTGATTTTCAACCCCAACAGGCTAATGTACACGCACTTAAATCATCAGTCAAAGAAACAGGGAAAAAAAATAGATAGCTTGGTCTAAAAAGTCAGCAGCACATTTGGTGGTACTTTGAAGCAATCTCAGAAGCTTGTCAAGCTCTAGGAAGATTTGACTTGTATCCCTAACGATGCTGAAAGATGCAAAATATAATAATTATGGGCCAGACACTAAAGGCTGCTGGGATATATGCCAACAGCTTTAGCAAAAGGGGTATTTGGTCCTCTGCAGTAATTTGCAAACAACCATACATTAACTCTGAAACAAGCCAGCATTAAATCTCACCTATCTAGGTGATACCATTATTCCACACAGCTAAACAATACAGCCATGAGTAATGTCTCTTATCTCTATATGGTGGAAGGGAACAATAGACAAGAACTTCTACAGTTGGCTATTATGCTTCTGTTATTATTCAGATTTTTTAAAAGAATTTGGTTTTTTTTTAATGCAGAAATCACAGTGAATACGCTACCAGAGGTTTTTCAGCTGCTCCAGCAATTCAGATACTCATAACAGTCTTTAGCATAAAACCAGCAAGGACTCAATCGATCAAACAGCCTGCTAGTCATTTTCCTAGAATGTCTGTATACTGCTACATTGCACAAGCTCTGAATTGTATACTCTTCAGTCACACTGCTTGGCGAATATTTGGACATCACCACTCTCTAGAATCCAAGGATTGTGTATATCACTTTTAAATAGTGCATCCAGAGGAAAGAGGGGGAAGGGAAAGGATACACTAACAGCACTTTTTGTTTATGTTTAATGGCAGAGAAAATACAACAGGTCCTATGCAAGGAAGGAGCTCTACCAGTTCTTGCCTTGCTGCTGGAATCTCCTGACTCAGAAGTCCAGGTACAGTTCAAACAAATCAGATTTTTAAACAGTAACTGTGACTGTAAGGAGAGCACAAACCACAGCATGCAGAAATGTAAAGGTGGAGAGGAGGGAAGGTTACTCTAGAGAAAGAGGGAAATATGAGAGCATCTTGGTGAAACTCAGCTCAGTCAGATAATTTATATTCAGAACGCTCTATTTGTCTAGCTCCACAGAAGAAAGTTCACGATGCAGAAGCACATCTGCCAGCACAATAACACTGTTGTTATGAGGTTGCCTTCCAGATCATCAGATAAGTTGTAGATAGGGCTCTTCCTATGTATTTTTTGTGTGGGTGTTGTGTGTTTTTGTGTCCTGTTTGGGGTTTTTTTAATCCTAACTTTGATCTTCCACTCTAAGCATTTTTACTAAGTGTTCTGAGAAAGCATAGCTTGCAAAGATTTTTTTTTTTTTCTTCTTATTGTAAATATCTGGGGAATCTTCCTATTTTATGCCTACCATGGACACCTGTTTGTGATTCTGCATACTTAACAGAGAGCTGGTCTTGGTTCAAAAGTCTGCTAATGAAAAACAATGAATCAGCATTGTAAACCTTAAAATCCACTAGTTCATTCATTTGGTCCTCTAAGTAGTACAAAGCTGTTTCCTCCATTATTTTTGTTACCTCTACTCGATTCTCTTTTAAATGTCTGAAGTGATGGAGCCTCTGGAATTGCTTTCTGCAAACTGCTTCAGCACCATCAGCTTTCTGTGAGACTGACCTTAAAATTTCCTTCTCTGCAGTTCAACCTGTTTCTTCTAATTGTACCTCCCTAGTAATCCATACTTTCATATATATAATTCTCTCTAGCATTCATGTTTAAATCATTTGAAAATGATCTCTTGGCATGCTAGGGCAATGACTACATCCAGCTTGAGTAAATCACTGTAAACATATAATACAGCAGATGCAGATGAGCTAACTTGGGTGCCAGCAGCATTGTTGCAGCAGCACAGCGCATTCCCAAATACACAGGGTCCTAATGGGTTTGTACAGAGCGGTGCCACAGCTTGGCTGCAGTTGGAGCTACAGCAGATTGCATCGCCGTGCTTGGAGGAAGCCCACTCAAGCTGTTATCACACCTACGCAATAAAACACTCTTAAGATGAAAAAGCACTTTATTTCCATCAGCTCTAAATCTGAGCGTTTCTCCAAGTTATTTTCTTCAGCATGTCACCGCTGTGACCTCTCTCTACTTTTGTCTTGGTTCTCTGCAGTATTACAGCTGTGCTGCCCTAAGCAATGTGGCAGCCAACGCTCAGCACCATGAAGCAATGCTGAGACCTGGCAACAGGTTCCTGCTGCAGACACTCATCTCTCTCCTATCCTCTTCTGTGGACAAGGTAAAGATGTAGCTTTTTATCTTTGTGTAAAGACTTCGCATCAGAGTAGAGCTACAAAACTGGGCTTCCAGTTTCAATCTTGCACAATTCTGCTCATCTGCTGTACAGGTGCCTATGTGGTATCTTTCCCATGAAAAAAGACATATATTGTAAGAAACACGGGTTCTACAAGGTCAATGTACAGAGAAAGAGGAAGAGAAAGCAAGTCATTAAAGTAGTTCCACAGCTCCAGACACCTCCTTTATACTAGACTGTCTTGTATTTTTTTAAACTTCAAACTACATGTGTGAAGTGCCCTATCCAGGCTCTCAACTAACTTTGATCATTGTGTCTGTGACAGAAACTATCTGGAGCATCTATTATGCAATTTTTTTTCTTTTTGGTATCTATAACCTTGACTACATGGCTTCAAAGAATAACATTGAAATTTTTGCTTTGTTAGGAGCCACACCAAAGAAACTTCAATAAGCCACAGTTTGGGATTTAAAGGATGGAATCTTAAATTCTGTGTAGGAGGGAGGTGTAAAAAGGCAAATGAGACAAATTCACTCCCCTTCATTTTCCTATAACTTATCTGACATGCCTAAAATAAACCAGCATCTGAACCCCATTGGCTCTTCCTCATCAACAATAGCATGACCAATACTAGAGGAAGTTGAAAAAAAGATCTAAAATTTGGAAAAAAAAAAGTCCCAAAATTTGTTCTCTGAAGATAACGTAATAGCTTGCTAGTGTTGTCACATGTATTGTGTGTACAGTAGGCAAGAATATGCATTACTGAAACCACTCTTTTTTCCCCCTCCCCTTTTTGGCACAAGCAGGTCTCAAGCCAGGCATGTGTTTGCCTAAGAAATTTGGCTACCAGTGGTAAGCAATATATCGGAGATAAATAAACAACACTCTTTTTCTTTCTCTCTCTGCCTTTCAGAGTGAACACAGTGGGCTGGGAATCTTTCATAGTAAAAGCAAAGAGATAACATCCAATTTAAATGTAGAGAAAAGGGTAAGGGAAGAGGAAGGTGCAGGCTTACTAACTAGACCAGCCTCAGAGCTCCTAGGTAGCAAGGGGAAGAACCTGGAAAAAGTGAGAGAAAAAGCAGAGGTCTCATGCACAGAGCCTTTGCAACTGTCTTTTTCTCCCTTCCATGTTTTCCTGAGCATTAAACTTGATTAGGACAGAATGTCTCCTGAAATCACTGCTTGAGTAGTGACCTGCCTTCTCCCAAGGCATGAATCTGTCTGTCATTAAATATAATTTTCTCCCAGGTGTTTGTCATCCTCTTAAAAAAAATCATATCCTATTAATGCCCAAGATCAGTTCCTACAGCATACTTGGGAGATGAAAGCAGAGGACTGGCACACTCAACACTAGAGCCCATAGGCTCCAGGGTAGAGTTGTTCATCTAGAAAACATAGAGGTGCTTAATTTTCAAGCACAGTTACAGTGCAGTTGAAAGTAAAGGAACTATTGCACTGCTCCTTGGCATGGTTGAAAATCCCTGGTCTGCTTGGCCTTTTGGGACTGTCACTCCATCTGCTGGCTGCTCTGGCATTGCCTGTAGTGCCCAAAAGCACTCGCTGAGGTTGCAGGGACAAATGGGATATACAGATTCAGCCAGGATGGCTGATCTCTCCCCTGGCTAACCATGACTCTGTGAGATAGGTGGTGCTTGGGGAGGTCTTTCTGTCTGTCCAGCAGAAGCTGCATCTTCCTACCAGGCCTTATGCCAGTGAAGAACTCAGAAAAACTCCTTCATTTCTTCTCACTGAGGTTCAGACACAAACTGAAGAGTACACAAAGCTACATTCTGTGCTCAAGCCTGTATTAGTCCTTTGACAAAAGGAGCCAGAACAAATGAGTGTTTCTTTTTGTAACCAAACATCCAGCATTGTCCCATCTCACAGAGATGAGGAGGTCCCCTCTAATTTCAGCACTGAGGCACAGCCAAACATTTATGGGTCAGGACCCAAATGCCATCTTGTGGTACTCTGAAACTCCCTGACCACGGTCATTTTCCCAAACCAGCAGATATCCAGGCTGAGATGGTTGCTGAGGATGTCTTGCCCAAGCTGTGCGCTCTCCTGGCATCCGGCAACGAGGACGTGCGTCGTGCCTCCATCGCTCTGCTCTGGATACTGTCCCAGCACCCACACAACCAGGTAGGGGAGGTCATTTCCCAAGACCAGAGCGCAAAGAGTAGCTCTGGCCACCATCTGGGTTAATGGTCATGATGGCAAAACTGCAAATGAAACACATTTTGTGACTGACTGATAGACTCTGAGGGGCTTCCCAACCCTTCTGTCTCCCACTGAAATGGTGGGGTTTTGTCTGCCGCATCTGCACCAGCACTAACTGCCCGAGGAGCCTTTCTGTTGTGGTGACTGAGATTCAAAGGATCCCAAAGTTAATCAGGTTACCTGTAACAGGATCAAGGGGAGGGTAGAGGGGAAGATGGGTCTCAGATTCCTTGGATGAGTGGACACTGCCCTGCACTCCCTGCAACTCCCTATGGTCCCCTCCAACCCCAGGCCGTGCGTCTCTAGGTGGGTGTTCAACGTGCAGGACGCAGATTTGGCACCATGAGAGACTGCAACTGTGGAGACAGCTGAGGAAGTTATTCCTTGGCTACAGAGCTTCCCCACACATTGAAAAGCAGAGAAAATAAATTAGAGTGTGCATTTACAGTGCATCAGTGCAAAATAAAGTACAAAAATACATTCTTTCCCTATATAGACAGTTATTCAAAAGTACATTTGCATAAATATGACATCTTGTGAATTAGGATCAAGACAGGAAGGGGGGCTAATGCAATTTGAAATCTTATCTGTCTTTAGCTAATTCACGAGGACTTCCCTGTGTCTTTTCATGACCTTAGTTACAGAATTGTTCTTTTGCCCGAATTCAGGATAAACACTACCCTTATCAGTGCAACACTATGCAAACACATTAAGAAGTCTAACTAGAAATAAACTACAGCAAATAAACAAAACAGACACTCCTGCTGTACTTTCAATATTCCACATAAAACAGCAAACCCAGTAAGTAGCAACTGACAAATTATCTTTAAATGTGCTTTTCCATTACAGTCATTAAAGATATCCTTAGGAATATGGATATGAAAGGTTTTTTTGATAGGTGTCTTAAGCTAACAACCTTTTAAGAGAGAGTTTTGGGTGAAGCAAAAAAAATGTGAGAACCTTTCCTGCCACATTGCTTTAAGCAGCAGTGACAGGCAGTCTGAGTAACCATAGCTGGGCTTAGGTGCTTCTCGTGTTGAAATACACTCAATCTGATTTCAAATGTCCTCAGGGAACTACAAGTCTGGTGCCCTACATCTCAGTTGCATGTACACAGCGCATTATGAACCAAATTGCACCTCCTGTGGCTGCAGGACAGGGTGGAAAAAATGGGTAAGCTCAACGCCTGGGAAGCAGCAACTAGAGTACAGAGCTTTTCACAGGCACTGTGGCTTCGCAGGGTTTGTGCTGGCTGCATTAGCACGAAGCATCCTCATTGCTTGTGAAACTGCCTCATGCAATCAAAACACAATTTGCTCTTAAACTTACAACTGAAATACATTAAGTTAGTTGGAGGCTACTTGCAAAGTAAAAACATTACTCAGTATGAGGCATTATGCTGCAACATTGTCTTCACTCGTATTTGCTTTTGTTGCCCCCAAACACCATTTACACTTTTTATTCTCCCAGAAAAGAGTGCCCACAGCTCTTTTCTTCCCTGATCCTGAATCCAGCCTTTACCAGTGCTTCGAACTCCCAGCTACAAAGGGCACAGCGCAGCGTCAGTGGGAACAGCCAAAAGCACTGGGAGCTCACACTTGTTACCCCAGCAGTGAAACAGCCTGTCCTTCATGGGGGAAAAGGGTGAGCAGCAGGAGGCTGGAAAGCAAAGCATCCCCCTCAAGGATTTGCTCTCCAGTGAGAAGTATCTACATCTCAAAATTTGTTTTAGTGAGCAAACACGGCTGTCCCTGATTGCTGAATGTTGCTGCTTTGTGCGAGGGAGCCCTGGGCACTCTGAGAAGAGGCTGACCTCTCCTTACTCATATCCTGCCTCCCCACCTCCATGCCTCTTCTGGCCTGTTTTTCAAACCTTTTCAAGGTTTCTTTCTCTAACCCAGGCTGAATTCTCAGTGAGTGAAAGAGGGACTTCTCCATGGGAACAGCTGTCGGAAAACAAACCACTGAACAAAGCTAACCTTTACAAGCAAGTCAAGTGATGCTTGAATTATTACAACTACTACCCAGGATACAATAGGGCAGAATTCATCTGCCCTTTCGTTACCATGAAGCAAACCCCTGGGAATGCTTCACAGGAGCTCCTCTCTCTGCTTAACCCCTTTTTTGCGATCTCTTGGCCAGGCTGTTGACAGCAATTCCCAGCAAGTGCTGGAAAACTTCCCTCTTGCAGGGGGAATTTTATTCAGTTCTCCCAAGGACAGCCCAGCCTTGAAACACTAAAGAAAGAGTCAGGCATTTTTGAGAAAACAGCTTTTTAAATCACATTCCTTTGAGCAAAGGCCTGGAAGTCAGGGTGGCAGGGGTCTGTCTAATCCAGATGATGCCACTGATTTTCCAACTCCAGGTACAAAATAACCTTGCATTCCCATCTTGCAGCCTGGTAAATAGGATAATATTTATCTTGGCAAGAAATCCCTGGATAAGGGGTGCAAGTGCTGCATTGCAGTTGTAAGCACAGTTGCTGCTGGAATGCTTTTCCTTTTTTTAATTTGTATTTTTTTTTTAAATAATCTTGGTAGAAGTTAGATCAATATCCATCTGAACCACCCAATCCATTTTTACTCAGTTTTATCATGATTCTCTTGCACTATGGAAGATTGAGCCAGAAAACAAAATCTGGATCCCAGCCATTTGCCAGCCAAAAAAGAGGTTCAACAAAATTTAAAGTAATGTCACTTGCAAACATAGGTCCTAAACAAACAAAAGAGGTTGGCAGGGAAGTCATTATATATTAAAAACTTCATTTATAGTCTGTAGACGACTTCCTTCTCTCAGGCTGTAGCAAATCAAATAAGTGTACCATAGCTGGTGGGATTACATAGAAAAGAGGACACTTGGTCCAAAAGCACAAAACACAGTCATCATGGTAATTTAACTAGATTATCTAAAATATTTTTTTTCTGCCTTTGAAAAGAAGGAAGAATAAAACTAGAGAAAATTTACAGCCATATTTGCATAGAGGAGTCTTTAAATGCTCTGAATTTAGGCATAGCACTGCCCTTTCCATCTATTTGCATGTTGTATTTTAGGAATGCTGGTTGTGACAGTTCTGTAGATGAACATAAGTGAAGATGTCAGCTGACGTTAAAAGAAAATAAGATGCATTTTTGCAATTTAAGCTAAGTAAAAGAAAGATGCAAGTTAAACTAATTTTTAAAGACATCTGTCTTTCAATGCTGTTTCAGTGATCCTGACATTTCACAGAATTCACAGTTTCAGAATGAGATTTTCAACTTTAGACAGGACCAATCATTTGTTTTATATTGCATACTCTTGCTAATGTGCCTTGGTTTCTAAGTAGGACAAATAATATAGTTCATTGGTAACAAACATATGAACTGCATAAAGACCTCAGATTCCTAAGGGAAAGCAACTGAAAGAAAAAAATGCTTCCAAGAGGAAATCTTTTGCTTTTTACTGTGGACCTAACCCAAAGGCTGCTGAGATCAGGTTTCTCTTATAAACAGCAGCATCCCCTTAATCCATTCTGTTATTGAGGAAACTACCTGGGCAGTAATCCAAACTCAGAACATCTGATTCAATTAATATTAGTGGTAACTGAAGGAAGACTATGTTGAAAGAGACATCTGTCAGCAGAGAAACGTATGTATGAACGCAGAAGATGCTGTTCAGAACATGTTACTGAAGAGGTGCCTGATCACAACCTGATCTAGACAGCTCACTATTGTAGGTAAGGTAAGGTCATGTTGCTGCTTCTACTTCACCATGTACCTTTGCCTTTCGCACCTATCCTGAACACTATTCCTTCTAGTCAGGATCACACGTCCTTACCCTGACTACCAACAACCTCTGAGAAGCATTCAGTGCAAACTACTGCACCTCAAAGACTCCAGCTTTCCATAGCAAGTGCTCTATAGATCAGTGCCAGTCAGTAGACTGTATAGACCCAGCCTCTACACTGTCAGTTTAAATGAGCTAAGTACTGCTCCTTTCAGAGCTAAGATCTGTCTATCTATAGTTGGCTTCAAAGTTGCATTGTGTTGCCTGTACTGGATGTAATGATGTAATTGAGATACTGGTTGCTCTTCTCAGGACACTCTGGCATGTGCTGAGCTACTACAGAGCCTGGGGATGTTACTGTCACTGCATAAAACAGATCCTGCGATTGTTGCCCATGCTGCTTGCATCATCAAAAACCTGAGCCTTTCCAAAAACAGAGAGGTAGGTACCCAATATTTTTCACTGAACTAGACCCTGGGAGGTTGCAGTTATGTTTATGTCAAATCAGCATTTCCCACAGAAATGTATGGGGTTTTTTTTTTTTGAATGAAATATACACCAAGGATACTCTACACAAAATTGTATGCATGAAGAAAAGGACATGATGTGCCATAATGAAAAGGGGGTTTACTTTTATTTTTCCAATACAATACAAAAATTCTAATAAAAATAAATGTCTAATTTTTCCTATGAAGGGAGGTGGTTCACCTTCATAAAGCTTTATAATGTGCCTTGCAATGTATTTAGCTCTCACTGCACAAGTGAATCCACAGACATGAGTGGGAGTGCCAGGTTTTCAGGGTCAATTCTAAGGAACCATCCCTAAAATACATGAGAGTCCTTGGCACAAGAGAAAAAAAAGTGGTGGTTTTGTGCCAGCCAGACACAAACAGTGTGGGAGCTGGAAAGGCAGCAGTCTGGAATCCAGCTTCAACTACTAAGCAGCAAGTTAAAAAACTGCAACGTAAAATGAGCACACAGAAAAGATATTCCTTTTTGTTGACTAACACCTGAGCTCCCTCATAGAGACATGAGCAGCTTCTGTAATTAGGACCTCCCAGAGAGCTGATGACTGTGATTCAACTTCACTAGTAACCAGTCACCTCCAGGTGACTCAGGACTCATTCCTTGGTCTCATGTGCGTTTAATCCAGGTCAGCACATGCTAAGTCTCCTATCTATTTTCAACTCGCTCTCTAAAATACATATCACAGTACAGAGACAAGCTATCCAACACCACTTTTAGCATAGCAGATTCAACCTAAAATATAAGAGATACACAGAAATGTTTAATTCATACCATTTCTCTCCAGAAACAGAACTCACTTTTGCTAGTCAGAGGTCATGTCATATTTCTGCAGATCAGAGCATTTCAACACCAGAAAGTTTTCAAAGCCTTGGAGGCACATGAAAACTGAAAAACTTCCACTTTTCCTAATGTTTTGCCCTGGAGCACTCAGCTTATTCACCTCTGCAGCAAGACTTGAGCAAATGACAGCTTAATACTGACATACAGCCTGATACAGCAGCAATAGGTCAGGAAATTCTTTGAGCTCAGAGTGATCTGTGATCATGATAACATCCCACAGACAGAGCAAGCCCTGGGAAATGCCTAAAATACGGTCATCTCTGAACAATCCAAGGTGGTTTTCACCTGGTTGTGGTAGATCTGTGAGGAGACATTTCCATTACTGATGTTTTAGCCTTTGCTAAGAGTTATTCAGTACTTCTGAGGTCCTTGGACACCACAAAAACACAATGGAAGTGCTAAACATGAATCTCTTGTTGCAGAGAATCATTGAGAGCCCATGTGTTGAAGGTCTCCTCCAGACTATGCTTTCTACCGACACTGAAGAAGACTCTCTTCATTATGTGACATCTTGCCTTGCTGAGCTAGCAAAGCAAGGTAGGGAAGCAACCCCACCAGAAATGGCTTAATCTGAGAAGCGTGCATATCCTTCATTAATCCTAATAGGAGATGAAGCACAGGTGGATGTACAGCCCAAGTCTTTTCCTTTAAATTCATTGGGAGTTTTGCCATGAGCTTCTGGAAGAGAAAGATCTGACTCCCTGGCAGGACATACAAGCTCTGCTGTTTACACTTTCCTCTGTTGAACTGCTTAAAATTTTTTACTCAAAATTCTTTGTGCTGAACTTTACTGCTGTACTCTCTATTTGTACCATCGCCCAGTTTCTCCAACTGAATTCATTTCACAACAGCAGAAACTAATATGAGAAAAAAACCTAAAATACGAAGTGGCTCTTTCTCTTTTTTTTTTGCACATAGATTTTATGAGATCTCAGATTAGCACTCATGGAATGTAGAGCACTCCCCATGGCAGAGAAGATCAATGTCAATTTTCCCAGCCTGCTCCAGCATTGGATATTGTCTGTCAAACATGTCATCTCTTTTATCTGGTGTAACTGCCATGCAACTGGTGACATGTCACATTTAATTTTGAAAGCGGTGCCCAGCAGCTGCTGGACAGACAAAGCCCACTAGGCAAGGGTAGATCTCGTACATAAAATGATTCATTCTTTCAGAACACAAAACCAACAAAATAAAAATCCACTAGCCTTTCTGTGAATCAAATCCACGGCCCTACCTTACTGAGAGCGTAACCTCAGGACATGACCCTGTTTTACAACCTAAACATATTGTGCAAGTTCAGCACTTATTTTGCTTCTCCAGCGGCATGAAGGATTTCCTATTTAGGCAGTATGGCTTCTGGCAGACCTCTCACCTTTATTTCTTTGACACTGGAGTTTCTGTTTACAGACTACTCTCTTATCTTTCTGTCTTCCAGAGGGAGCCACATTACACATGGTCCAATGGATAGATGAACCCCTGACAAAGCGCTTGGTGAGACTGGCTGGCCAGCTGGAATGTACTGAGACATCCTTTCAAGCTGCCTCCATCATCCAGCACGTGATAGGTCATGGTAACTGTCACACAGCATTAACTGTGCTTTCAAAGATATTTATGGCTGTCTGGAGTGAAATAAGCCTTTTCCTAAAGGAGTTAACTGCCAAACAACCTTTAACATTCCTCCAGCATCCTTCACCTGATCTCTACAATTTTATTAACATAAAAGCACCTACAGTCACCCTTGAAATACACATGAAACAGTGCTTGAGTGCATGAGGAAGCCCAGGGATGAAAAAGGACCACAGATAAAGATCTGATTCAGGTGTTCATTGCCTCCTTCGAGCACCACACCATTCTGCAGTGCTGGTCTGTAGCCAATTTGGAGGTCCTTAAAAACAACTTAAGTAGGAAGGTGAGAGAGCATAAAATACTCCTTACCAAGGGAAAGATGAGAACATGTTTCAGACAAGAGGCATTGTTGCATCTTTCTGTTTGACCCTCCTTCTCAGTATATACAAGGCGATGGCATTCCCCGCAGATAGGAGCAGAGGTCGGTAGAGACAATGACAAGGGGATGGTTGTGTTCCAAAATTTTAGATCAACTCTGCTCCCTAACAAACAAAAGGAAAGCATCTTACTGAACCAAATGCTGCTGTTGTAATTTGAGAATAGATTAGCAGGAGAAGTGAAGTGGCTTTTAAGAATATAGCCTATATTTTTTAAGTTTTGGTGAGAGAGAATGAAAAAAGCATTATTTTTATCTTCAGAAAACAAATGACTCTATGCCTAATATCCTTGTCCCATGCAAGAAAAAGGTGTTCAGATGATTCTTGCCACATTCTCTAAAAAAGCGTGGTTAAGATTTTAATCCTCAGATGTGAGAGAAACTTAAGTCTATAATGAATCTCCTAATAAGAGAAAACACAAAGCTGTTTCAGTTCTACCATTGAGGATTTGCAGAGTCCCAAGTAGTGAACAGAGCACAACAGCATAATGGCTTCACGGGTGGGTTTGCGTGACGAGCTGACCAGTCCGTAAGTCAGCGCGCCCCTCGCACAAAGACCGGCTTCCCAGCACGGCACCCACCCAGCCTTTTGTTTACCTCAGGTATCAGCGATGCCGTTGGAGGTTGTAGTATGTGGAAGTCCTTTGCCATTCTTTGCAGTAATGTTGGTTGTAGCTGAGGGTAGATGAGTCATTAATGATCTTTATGTTGTTACAAGAATCAGTTTTCAGTGTGATAAAGGCTCCTACTGATCTCCAGTGGTTCTCCCATTTATGCAGAAAAAATTGTGCTTTTGTTGAAGCATCACATCGGGGAGATTCAGGCCTACCTCAAGAATTTTCTTGTCCACCAAGAGACCCGCTTTCAGCAGCTGGGCATCGCCACTTTCTGCAGACTGCGAGCAGGTACGTCCTTACTGCTGGGCGAGCCCCTCAGGGCTCAGTTGCTGCCTGCTCTTGTCAAAATTTGTAACAGAAATGACCAGCTCCACTCAGTTAAGCAAACAGAATAATCTCAAGGATAGCTCTTACCTGTTTTTAAGTAACTAAGAGTATCTTATGATAAAGGCAGGGAGTTTGTTTGTTTCCTTGGAGCACAAGTCTTATGAGGAGCGGTTGGGGGAACTGGGGCTGATTAGCCTGGAGAAAAAGAGGCTGAGGGGAGACCTCATCACTGTTTACAGCTACCTGAAAGGAGGTTGTGGCATGGAGGGTGTTGGTCTCTTCTCTCAAGTAGCAAGTGATAGGACAAGAGGAAGTGGCCTCAAGTTGTACCAGGGGAGGTTTAGATTGGATATCAGGAAAAAATTCTTCACGAAAATGGTTGTGAACAGTGCAACAGGCTGCTCAGGGAAGTGGTGGAGTCACCATCCCTGGAGGTGTTTAAAAGGCATTTAGACGAGGTTCTTAGGGACATGGTTTAGTGCTAGAGTTGGTTAGCTTATGGTTGGACTCAATGATCCTGAGGGTCTGTTCCAACCGAAATGATTCTATGATTCTATAAAGGCTTTCTGATTAGCAGGGAAACAGGACTTCAGGTACAGATGTTTTTATCCAATATAAAAATGTTTGGCACTAGATGCAACCCAAAAACTTTTCAAATATGAATCTAGTTTATTTTGATAAAGGAAGCAAACAAGCAAATTGCATGATTAGCTATTAAAGCTAGGAATTCTCACATCTTTTTCATACTTTAAACTTTGTTCCTTGGGTTTTTCCCCCCCCGTTTTTTTTCCTCCACAGTTTTGGGTAGAAATTGAGTACAGATGAGAGTTATAATATGGTAATAAATGTATATAGCACGTATCTTCACATATGTAGACCCAGAGTCAAGACCCTGCTACATCATGATATGCATCTGTTGCATAAGACTGAATTTGGCAACTGAGCTTTAGACATCTGGATCAAGAGAACTTTGCAGCAAGCCATCTTGAATGGCCACAGGGATGAAAACTGAATTTGTATCTACTTTGTATGGTAGAAGAATATTGTTCTACTTTCGCTATACTTCACACTGTAGTAAGACCCATCAACTGCATCTAACCTGAAATATAAGCATTCTAGGCATCCGCATTAGAATATAGGGAAAAGCAGCAGGTTGCCTAACACTTGTTTTTTCTCTTCAGATCCAGAATTTGCATTAGCATTCGGAAAAAGCCAAATGGCCAAACTCCTTGAGCAAGTCCGTCAGCAAACAGAAGAAACTCAAGAGCTCCTCAGGGCAGCTAATTGCCATGAAGACAGTTAATATATAAGCCGGATGGCGTATGAAAATTTACCAGATCAAAGAGCTTGAACTTTCAGAGAAGGAAAGTCTTTTCATTGGTTCCTGTAGTTAAAGTTTTCCTGCTATTTGCAGTTTCACCACACAGAAGACATGTTCTGAAAACAAGAATCAGAGCAGGTCAAAAGACAATACCTTAAACGCTTTAGCTGGCTGCTTACGTGTGCTTGAGGACTACAGCTACATTCCTTCCAGTGGCTTGGAAAACACCTGTTATGCTTGGGTAATCTTCTGTGGTTTGTTTTGGGTTTCCTTATTGCCTCCTGCAAAAAGCAAGTGCTGTATTCCTGAGGTTTTATTCCCAAAATAGGCCGATTCTGCTGAAGAGGCATCTCTCAAGTACACAGGTTACTCTGCGTTCATCTCTATTTTGTTTGTGTTCCGTGTCCCTTATTTCAGAGTACACTCCAGGGACTTGACTTCAGACAATAACTGAATTAACACAAGTTGCAAAAAGGTTACTACAGGAAATAACTGCTAAGGGACAACTGAAAGAAATTCTAAGAAACACATAAGAAAAAAGAACGGAGCAAGACTTGAGGTTGACCCTTGATATGCTGTAGGCACTACTCTCCAGTAGAAGAGCAAAGGCATATTGAGGCAGGTAAATGCTGCAGAGAGCACATTCAGAATATAGCAGCCACTGCAAAAGATTCGGGTGGCAGGTGTCTGAATATAGAAATCTGTGTTCCGCAAATGGAAAATTATTTCCAAAGGTACTTACAACAGGGAAAAAGCAAAGAAATCTGGAAAAATTAGGAACTGATCTTATATTTTTATATTGATGCTTCATTTTAAAAGGAGTTAACAAAAAAAGTAGTACTATGCTTAAATTCAAATAATTTTCTTACATATATGCAGGATACTGAGCAACCTCCCCTTCCCTCTTCTCCAGAGAGAGAGAATCTGTCTCACAGACCTTTCAGCCAAAACAGTATTTTTCAGGAAAAAAAAAAAAAGGTAGCACAGAACCTTGAAATTATTGAGCACTAGTTTTATAATGTAGGGTTTCATTTGTAAGAGAACAGTTATCTAATAATAATAATCTATTAGTTATTTAATTCCAATGTTGGTCAATACACTTGTTTTTAAATACAAGAATCCTGCTGAAATACTGACATTTTGGAGCCACTCTTCTGGCAAACATCTGCTCCCAGACAGCAAAGTTTCTTATGAAAACATTTCAGAAGAGTTTCCTGTCTTCTGAGGTGTTTCTGACCATGGTATAACTCTTACATGCATGTAGAGCTTTAGAGCTGCTACTAGCTACAAACATGGCATAAAAGTGAGATTAAAAATAATAATTAAAAAAAAAATCATTCTGTCAACTAAGAGCTCAACAGTACGTTTTACAGTGCCCCAAATCTAAGCTTAGTTTTAGGTGCCTAGGAGAGGCGTTTCTGTTAATGATTTGGTTTAATAACCGAAAGTTCTTTCCAATAGTAGTGTTAAAAAACCAACCAAACAAAAAACCCACCACACACAAAAAACCCCAAACAACAACACACACACCAAAAAGCTAACAAACAAAAAAACCAAGAACAACAACAAAACAAAAACCAAACACACACAAAAGCCACACTCAAAATCCTCTCTGCAGCACAGTAAAAATACCTGCTAAAGAACAGGGCAGACAGAGACCAGATAAAGCAGTGTGGTATTTTGCATATTGATGTGTGATGGGAATTTTCTTTTGGGATCTCCTGTCAAAGACCCACATGCTCAGCCACGGGCAGCTGGGCTTATTAGAACAGAGGACTACAAAGAGCTGAATGACACAGCTAGGAACAAAACCAGAAAAATCTCAAACTTCAGGCCACCTCCTTGGGTGACTTTAGCTTATTTTCCAAAAAGAAAATCAGTGCAACGTTAAGTAACAACATCAGAATCTGCCTGTTTTTCTTAGGCATTTAATTACAAACATTACTTCCAGGTCTTAGCAAGAAAGAAAAAAAAATAAAGCATTCTTCATGAGGACCGAGGAGCCAAAAGACATGTGAAACAGGCAAAGCGAATGGTGAACAACCCAGTAGCTGTGATCTGCTGAACTAAACTCCCTGAGTGTCACCTCCCGAGCATTCCTGTTGTGCTGTTAAGACGTGAGCAAGGAGCTGAGTCTTTCCCAAGCCCGGTCGAGCTGCTGTGCAAGGTCACTGCTCCCAGCCTTCAGAACAGCCGCCTGCCGCTTCACAGTTGCTCCGTCTACCTTGCTGAGCAGTTAAGTGTCACCTCTGAGCGCAAACAACAAAACCATTTGCAATAGCAGGCAGAGAAGCTGGCCTTCATTTGATAACCATTTTTTTTTAGTCACAAACAACATTCGAAGTATTTATCCCTGCATTTAAATTAAGGGCTTTAAACCAAGACTTAAAAATGTCTATCCCTTTTCATTTTTTTAAGGTTCTTTTGATTCATACACCTAATTCTACTCCCAAATCCCTAGCTTTTAGTTTGTATGTCAGGCTCTTGAAAAGGAGGAAATTTTCTCAAATGAAGCAAACCTGGAATGAATACAATAATTTTTTTACTGCAATCCTGTTAAAAAACAAAACCAAAAAACAGCCGCACACATGAGAAATGAAGCAGGCTCTTCATCTCTGTACTGCAAACATGGAAGCAAGCATTCTGAAGTCTCAGAAAAAACAGATCAGCAAAATTTATACCTAAGCCTATACAGATCGAGATCAACATAATTTAAACCTGAGCCTAAGTGAATCCTCAGACTTAAAACTGAAGCTAAATCTTACTAGCTATTTCTTCACTCTATTTCTAGCCATAAGTAACCCTGTACTGATTCTAAGTAAAGAGATTAAAGGAAACGTGAAGAAAAGTTTTAAGCAGACCAGGAGTAGGCAAGAAGAATTTTTCCATCTCAAATTGACATCTGCTTCAACTATGCAAGAAAAGGAAAATATAAATAAAAGTAAATATTTCAAATACGTTTTATTTGGTACTTACATGCTATATATAGGTTTAAAGAAAAGCTACATATTTTAGACACTTCAAAATATTGTGGCTATGTACGTGGAAAACTAAAGAAAGCAAGAAAGGAACCCAATTCATTTCACTGTGTCACAAGCTACTATGGAAAGCATTCTGACTGAATGGCTGTTTATTCCCTTCCATATATATTCTGGCAGATGAAGTCTCTTTTCTGTTGCATTTCTGTTGATTTTATCCCATCTCCCGAATAAGATGAACACTTGGCAGTGGCAGAAAGTAATTTCTTCAAAAATTCTTCAGTTTTTGTCTCAGAGGATTTCTTCTACTGGCACAGACTTTCTGCACAGCCTCCTACAGGCCCAGCTTGGTGCTCATCAAAGGCAAGTGCAGGAATCTTCACGGTACATTCTCTGGTAGCACCAACCTCCATTTCCACTAGCCAAGGATCTCACTGGTTTCAGTGAGCAATGCATCAAGCCCTGCTTGGCGCTTTGAACTCAAATACCAAGTGAGCTCTACCTGCAACAGCACTGTTTATCAAAGTACAAAAAGGTTCAAGAATTTACAGTTCTGCCCAATAGCAACCAAAAGTGAGGGATGGAACAATGACAGTAGAAATCAGCATCGAACTAAAGAGAAAGAAACCTGCATTGCTCCTCTCATCACTCAAACTGTACTGCTTCATAAAAATCACACACTACATGAAAAGCACAAACAGTGACCATTTTCCATTTGCTCTGAAACGAGCAAAACTGAAAAATCCCCAAACCAACCTACTTCATCATCCAAAAATCAAATATCTTGGGTTTCACACAGTCTTCAGTAGTCTGATAAGGCAAAGGAAAATCTTCCATCATTGGGAACAGCAGCACTTGACAGGACTGAGAACAAGGTATTTCCTTGTGTGTGTGCATGTGTGCGCATATGCGTACACATCTTTTATAGTATAGCGAACATGGATGTAACTAAAAAAAATAATCAAGTTTGCAGTATCATTTTACCACATTTTTCTAATTTATTCAATTAAACAATTTATTTCTGCACTGAACAAAATTCATAAATACATAATCTAGGAGAACAATAGGTTTTCCTCTTGTCCATGAAAAAATAACGCTTTCAAATCGTCACATTTTAAAACCTGCCTTGTTTTGTGTTTTTAGAGAAAATGCGAGAAGATCATAGTGACGTCTCAATTTACAGAATGTCCCTGTAGGAATTACATTTACAAGAACCTGATACAGAAGCCTATACTTTGCCCCCATAATTAGAGTTCTCTGCAATAATATTTAAACCAACAGGTTTAAATAAAACACCCCATTAACTCTACTTGTAGAGCAATGAGGTATTTATTTTTCAAGTATTAGAACCACGAAGTGTAAAAGATTCTTTACCAACTTTACAATTATGCCATTCAAACCAACACCAACCTTTTTAAAAAAAGAATCAGTCCCACCACCCAAATCAGCCCATTGCTTTCAGATTCCAGTGTCCTGTGTCTTAAGGAATGCAGGAATATCCATTTACTAACAGAAAAGCTTGTTGGAAAAAGCCATATTAAGTAATGCATGTGAAGCATGATTTTTCTAGTGATGAAAGCTATTAGAAAGGTGATCCAAATCTATTCCCATCATTTCTTCTGCTGGTTTTACTAAAGTCCTTCCAAAAAAGATATTCAAGAAATCTTTAAAAAACTGGAGAGAAAAAAAATAAAACACTCCTTCATAGCATGGAAGAAATTCCACTGACTGCAGAGATGCTCATAATCACCTTTGGTTCTTCAGAGAAACAATCAGATCACTTCTACAAAAGAATGTATCAAAAATGACAGGTCAGGGGAGTGGCAATGCTTGCTTCAAAATGTAATGCATTTGTGCAATTATTTTACTATATAATGATTTGCCTTACATTTTTGAGCCACAGAAGAAGAAAATGGTAGCCAAATTTAGTTTGCTAAATTAGTATTTGCTTACTTAACATCCTTTAAAAGTTGTGATATAATTCAGAAATATCTAGTGTGCTGCAAACCATCCCTCAGTATTAACGTCCACCAGAACTCTGTGTGGGAAGCGCATCCCGAATTTTACAGAGAAGGCAGGTACCACCTCCTGTTCTGCATGTGCGTATCAGACATTACACTTGCAGAAGCGGATGATGATTGCTGACCATAAGCTCAGAATGGCGGTTGTCACTGTTACTGTTTCTATTTGAAAGCACAGGGCAAACGTTTTCAAGCAACTGCAAATAGCAGAAAGTGCAACGTAACCAAGAACCCCCCTCAAATAAAAGATAAGGCCTCACCATAATTCACACGGCATCTGTATGCACTTGGCATGCACGGCTTTACAAAGAGATATACTCCTTTGCCAATATAATATGGGGTTTAAAAATGCTTAAATTAATTAACTTTTATCAATTAAGAGCTCTAGGTCTTCTGTCAATTACCATACAAGGATTAACGAACCAAGCCAGACCTACCTGCTGTTTGATGTGTCTGAACACTGTCTACCTGAGGCAAAAGAGTCCCCTTATCTTCAAAGGCTAGAATTGGATTCAAAGGAATTTCGGGACTATTGCTTCCATCATTGTTCATGGCATCCAGCCGGGATGGTTTCGAACCGACAGGCAGGTTTATGATCTCTTCAAAGTTATCATTCTGCATAGGCATTCCATTTTCATTTGCATTTTTCTCTGGATTTTGATTGCTGAAAGAGAAAAGTAGGTATTTCCTCATATGCTTCATGTAGAAGAGAAACGTAGTCCCGCTCAAAGCAATATTACAAATTGACAAGTCTGCATTAATCCAGAGCATTCTTTTAGCCAGTAAAAACAAAACTATGCTTCTACCACTGTTTTTGCAGCCAAGTACTAGATAGGCCTTCCCTCGAACACAGCATAGTTGTTACATGTGGTTGCACAATACCCAGAACTACAAAGTGCTTTATGGACACTGAACTTCTGAGAAGCGACTGCCCTGGGAAGCAGCAATCAAACCGTGCAGCACCACCACTACTATCTCAAGCCACGCACCTAACGCAGTTTACAGCCTCTAACATCTTTTTCAGCTCTCATAACCTTTGCCATACTCTTATTGCAAATCAATGCAATTGCCCTTAAATAATATCATTGTCATTTTTGTTATTCTCTGGATCACCTCCTGCCTCCAGTTTTGGAGCAGGCTCTTCTACCTGCCACTCTGCCAGAGAAAAAGCTCCCTTACCAGCACAGTTCTTTCAGTCCCTCCTCCCCTACAAGTTCTTAGGGTGTATTTCCGAGGCACTACCCCACTCTGCACTCCTCCTGCTGATCATGCCCAGGGCAAAAGAAACACCTCCCAACATCCCCTACGTCAATCTGCCCGTGTTTTCTCTATGTCCCACTTGACAGAGACACCCTATAAGCAAACTCTCATCTGTCTCCCCTAGTCAGGAGGGTACCAGCACAGACATCCTCTGGTTATACAGAGTATCCCGAAGGTACATGATCATGTCTCACAGTCTTGCTCCTCCCCTCTCAACCCTTTTATTAGGTGCTGTATTGTCAAATCCTGCTGTCTTTGCAGACAGCAAATGCTGTCTCACCAGAGGGGAGAAACTAAGGTGCCCCCTTAGTGAACAGCATGACAATAATGGGACCACAAGCTCCTCAAGAAAGAGCAAGTTCTCAACTGACACTCGAAAATCACGTGATCTTTCACAGGTGTTTCTTAAGGCCCTCAATAGTTAGATCCTGACAATGTTGGGTACCTGTTCACTATTCAGAACTCATTTGGAAATGCCTCGGCCACAAAGGCTCAGATGCAGTTTTCTAGATTTAAAACTAGGCTATCAATTTCCTTGGGTCATTTCTGAGCAGGTGGTTTGGCTTCACAGGCTAATCTCCTGACAGTATGTATACTAATCTTAAAAAAACCAGAAAAACCCAAAACAAAAAAACCCCACAACACCAAAAAAACCACCAAAAAAACCCACTCCCAAAGCACAAAAAAACCCCACCCACACCAACCAAAATAAAAAACCTGCTTGTAATTGGCATATGAATTATTTTCATTTACTGGCTTCTTTGGGTGTGCAACTCGTCACAAATGATTACAGAATTTTTACAGTGCTCTCCAAGAGACAGAAGATAATTATTGCTCTTTTGAAAGTGGCAACACTTTATCCAAAGCTCTGATTTTCTGTGAGCACAACATGCTGGTTTTCCTATCCACCTTTCCCAGTTTTTCAAACCATCACCAGTTCTTTTTCAGAAGAGCGCTCCCCTTTTTTCTCATCTGTGGATACGATGAGCGAATTTCAAAGTGAAAAGTATGTTTGACTGCACTGAGTTTCCGAGCAGACACAGAAACCCTGATGTCTGACGGGGAAAGGTCACAAGTCACACCGTCCTTTTGTGCAAGAGATCCACATCTGTAAGCTGATGAGCAGAATCTGTGAAATGCTTTAGGACTAATAAAACCTGCTTTACCATGTACAGTTATTAGGTTATTGATCACTATAAGGTATCCTATTACTTATTTCATTCCCATCTATTACCAATAACCTTACCAGAGCTACGATAACATGGCAACTTTGATGGATGGAGTAAGAAAGAGGGGGGCAAGAGAGCAACTGCTCATTCATACAAATTAAACAGCACAGTACTTCAACAAGCATTGGTAGAATGAAGAAGCCTCTTGCTTCTGCAAACAGATGTTAATGTTTCTGTCTGATTGATCAGCTAACTTCACAGAGAGACAGTTCTTCATATTTATTTCTCACTGCACTGCCAGCATTACATACTGAGTTACACCAGATTCACAGACTTGAAAGATGTCTTTGAGACAGGGGAGTCTATACAATCAGAAAGGGGGTACAGAAGAGGAAACCATGACTATGAATCTTCTGTATTTTATGCTATAAAATCTGTATTATGCACTATTTGCTCCACCAGATTACTAGGGGAATAACTTTAGAAGAAACAAATGGAAAAACAGGACTGTGGAATTAATTCTAGTGGACATCTTAGAGGCCATAAACTCAAAAGGAGATTAGACAAATTCCTAGGAGATTGGTATAGCCTCCAGCTTCTGGTAATTAGCAGCTTAGGGACTACTGGAGCCTGTAGTTGTGTTTGGACCACAGTGCTCAGTAACCCTTCAGTGACCAGCAGATCTCCTGGTACTTCCCTTTTTTTTTTCCTTTACAATCTCTCCCTAAGTGACTGCTACAGGCCATTAAAGCAAAGAACACAACACAGTAATGGATTTTTGACCTGCTAGAGCTGTTCTTACTGTCTTAGCAATGCCTCAGTATCCAACACACTGGAGAGAGGATTTTCAGGCATACAATATTGCAGGTCTGTTTCTAAGACCTGGATAATTTTGGCATTCTAACATATTCCATAAGCGTGCTTGTAGCAAGTCAGGTATGGAATTTAAAAAAAAAAAAAAAGGCTAAGTTACTTTGAGTGCATTTCCAAATATAACAGTCTTGCAAACATCTGAAGCTTCATGGCAACTAAAAAAACCAGTATCTGTGCAGCTTCGCATTTTGAATGGAACACGTTAATATTAACAAGATAGACTAGAGGAAGTTGAGAAAAGATCAGCTAATTTAAGGAACTGCAACAGCCAGAAAGTTAAACACTACTGAAATTTATATCTGATGTAGATAATTTTAGCCAAAACTCTGTGTGGACATAACCTATATGTAAATAATTTGAAAAGAATAAAGAAAAAAGACCAGAATTTAGTATGTCTGTCTTTCTGATCACTCATCTGAAATCAACATCAAATAAGAAAACAAATACTGATTTGGAAACCTTTGCAATGTGCCAAAATACTTCTGTGCCTGCTATTCCTGATATGAAAGACAATGTCAGTCGCTTTGTTTATTTACATGAATTTAGAGATACCACAGGTAGACATTAATAGCAAAATGAACCTCAGAGACTTTTGGATTATTTAAATAAAGAAATGTTCATTTTTAATTCACTGAGACCACTGAAATCAGCCAGGAATGAGGAGCTGGAGGCCTAAAGAAGGGAAGGCAGTGCTAAAGCAAATTTGAAGTGGGCTGTTCCACAGACTGAGCAATGAACACTACACAAGAATTTGAACCCAATAACATTCTTTTCCAGGAGAAGATATTGATGCGATCACCTTGTCTAACTCTATATTTCTAAAAACTGGAGGGGAAAAGGAATTACAGAATAAGTATCATAAGGAAAATATTGTCAACATGAACCACTGTACTGAAATAACTTTCTGAGAAGTAGCAGACAACATTTAACTTGGGCAAAGAATTAGAAAGTAGAGAACAAACAAAAATCTGCAAGTGGGAGATGGATTAGGCAGCTGTGTTGGTTATCCAGCTCCAACTCCTATCACCGTGTTTCTTCCAGGATTCTACCATTCAGTAAAGCAAGAAAAAATAAGAATCTGTAAAACATCTTGTTGGAATCTTTTACAATTTACAAAAAGTTTGAAAATACTTAAACATTATATCTTATTTTCAAACAACTGTTCCTTTTTTTTTTTTTTTAAATCCAACCCCGAAATCTACCCAGAAGTTAACATGCCATTAATAATATTGTAGTCTCCATGAACTACCAAGTGTTCTTGGTAATTCTAGATACATTACTAACTGGAAAGTTTCCATGGTATGCTCCATTTAAAAATATATTTAGTGTTGTCTTTTCCATTGTACTGCACCCAGATGAGAAATGTCTTCATTTAAGTTCAATTGTGAGTCTTCTCCTCACAGACTTATAGGTCAGACATAAGGTCACTCCCCCCACCCCAATAATTCCCTATGCTTCATTAGCATTTGAGCATTAGATTGTGTAACTAAATTTCCTTGAGAAGAAGATACTCAGAGGAAGCACAGGTGGCAAAATCAGAACCCTTGCAGCACCACTGAAAACTACATACCACAAAAATCATGTTCATGTTCAGACACGTCATTTTAACTCAGATAACTATGAAAAGATAAATTGGTTTTATCAACTGAGAATTCATGTAAGATCTATTTGAGAACCTTCAGCGCTAACATGGTTAAGCAGCTCAATTCACAAGCACATATATATGCTTTTTTCTTTCATGATGCAAAGTGACAAAGATTTAAGCCTAAGGAAAAGTGATCATTCATTTGTTGAAAACATAGGAGGAGTAATACCAATAAAAATTTTGACAAACTACTAGGTGGGATAGATAATGGTAACAATCTATCATCTGCAATTTATATTTATTAATAAAAATAATAATTGTTAACAATAGATATACAGTAAATAATGCAGATCACAGAATTTTCATTAGTGTTTATAGAGATTAATTATCTTAGAAAGCTAATGAAGTTCCAGTACAATGATATCTGCATTGCTGATCAAAAGCAGCAACAGAGAATGGTGAAGTATTTAAATGAATTGCTTTAACTCCACCAGAATTCTTTCAATTTCTCTCAGATGTGTTGTATTCATGACAGTGGAAGTAAACATGCTATTTCCAACTGAATCGCAGCCACAGAGCTGACACAGGATGGATGACATGATGTGGAAGAACAGGGATGAAGGTTCAGCACAGTCAGCAGTTGGGCAACTTCTTACTATCCCCTCCAGAACAGAACTCCTTATCTTCATACAGACCTCTAGTGGCCTCTTCCAAGGCACCTTCTTTCAACAGTACTGCTGCAAGGGACAGAACATTTGCAGTGTGTGGGGAGTGACCCCCAATACAGGCATTATGACCCCCAGCAGAGGTATTTGGGGTTTGGTTGCTGAACACCAACCACCAGTCGTGTTCAAAGACATGCATTCAGGCCAGACCCTAGTGTTGTACAGAACAGACCCACTGACACTTAACACTTCTTCTGGCCTGGACCCAATGAAACTTCCCACACTTCCTACAACGTAAGAGGAGAACAAGACCGGCTGTTGCTCTAGGCCTTAGGACAACTCCTTTCCTTCACTCCCTCCTCTTGCCCACACACACACATACCACTAGTCCACAAGGCAAAGCACTTTTCAAGTTCTAGTCAAAAATCTGAGCTATCGTCCCCTTACAAAAATGCTCAAGTCTCTTTCAGACAAAAGCTAAATCTTTCTTGGGGCTGGAGTGAGGTTATCACATAGGAGACCATCTTCACCTGTTGCTGTTGTGTGTGTGCTACAATATCAAGTACATCTAGATGTCAGGCAACCGCAGCACATGAGATGCAGTAGCAGTGGTGTTGTACCTGCTGCTCTTATCATGTGATAAAACCCATGCCACTTTATATTCCCTACAGCAGTTTTGAGCTCAGCTGACACTGTGGTGCTATACCAAGCACTTCAGCCTTTGCTTTCCCAGTCAGTGCGGATGTAATTTTAAAGCCTCCACACCCTGACCTGGCGCACCAGTTTCCCCTTATACACACGGCCTTCTTTAGTCACTGTTCTTCAGTCTCATTTGGTCATTCTTCACCTCGGCCACTCTGAGGTTCCTTCCACATGGGTTATAGTGCTGCAGGACAGCATTTATTAGCGTGGCACATCTTATATTATGAACATCAAGGTGCATATAAGGCTGGGCATGATTAACATTCGATAGCTGCCTGAGACAATTATGAGGCAGCTCTGTGCAGCTCATCCAATGCAGCTCAGTGTCACTGACAGAACTTCTCCCAGCAGGAGCATCCCTGTCAGCATGACAGCAGGCTAAGATCCCCCAGGCATATGGAGGGACTGAGAGGGGGTAAATTCCTCCTTCAATTAGTGCCAATCACACCCTGAAGCATACCACCCATCACAGACTCTGTGATGCCTTCCCACAGCCAAGTTTTTCCATGCATATTCTGGCACTCCCTACATAAAACATGAAAGGACTGAGGGATTATTCGGCTTTCTGCATTACTGAAATTGAAATAACTGACAGCTCATGCTTATGTAACAGATTTCACTCAATTCAACACCAAGGTTTCAAGCATTTCAACGGTTTCTCAAAGTCTGAGTGACTTGCTTCATGGCTGCAGAGAGCTCCTCATGTTAAATATTTCCCTCTCCAAATTCTCCTTATAGGGGACAAAGTCGGTTTTTTGGGTTCTTTTTGTTTGTTTGTTTGTTTGTTTTTAATGCAATGCCAAAATGAGTAGTTCTGTATCTCGCATACGGGACTTCTACTTGGTAAGCAAAACTTGCTAATGCTTCGAGTAGTTCAGAAAGTGAAACATCTAGGCTGAAAGCACAGTATTTATTATTCCAATCAAGAAAACTTGCACTGCAAATCCAGAGTGGTTTTTATGAAGGTTAATTCATGGAAAGGAACAGAAAAAGTTTGCCCTTTCCATTAAGTTTCAATTTATGTAACATTAATAATTGCTGGCAAACAATACATTGTACCAAACACCACAAAGCATGTGGTGTATTTTCACAAAATTCTCCCCTATCAGTTGGTAAAAACAGGTTACTGCTAAGAGAAAGATGATAAACGTTCTTTTCTGTACACAGGAAAAGATAAAAATAAACAGGAAACACAGCAGATTGAACAGCTGTCTCTTATTTAGTCAATGAATAGACAGATCTGAAAATAATTTTTATTACTCTAGTAACCCTCGTCCTCCAAACACCGTCCAATACTTATCAATGTTCTCACCTGTCCACATTTACAGGGGGTTGATGTGAAACAATCATGCGTGTGCAGGTGATGGGTTTCCCGTTGTGCGGAGGTTGTGCTGCGTGCTGAAGCTGAGATCCAACTGCAGGTTCCAAGGGTGATGCAGGACTGGTTATGACTAGAGAGATGAAACACGTTTTCATAAAACCAAGCAACATAGTCTATCTGCAGATTAGGATAAAACATTTCCTACAAAAGACAGTACAGTCAAGGCAAGCTACAGCTTTAAAGAAATAGAGTTCCCACCCCCCACAAAAAGTTTCCAAACTTTTTTTTTTTCACCTAAGATAATATGTAAAAAAAATAAGTTCCAAACATGCATAATGAAATCTGTGACAAAAGGTTTCCTGGAAGTGCTAATTATAGCATTCACTTTAAACATTTAAAGAAAAAAGGGAATACAGGCAGCCAGTGCTGTTATTTGTCCTCTGTGTTACTCAAACACAAAAGAGAAATAAAGATTAATGTCATTTAATATGTGACACTACTATAGAATAAGCCATTTGATAGCTTTACTTCAGTGTCTTTAAATACTGCTAATTCATACTCAGTGATTGTTGAATATGAGCTACATTTTCTTTTGCTTCCTTCATTGCAAGTATTAAAATATTATATAAAACTTTACCTAAAATGGACTGAGTGAAAATAAAAAATATAAGAGGGAACAGAAGGGAAGACTGAAAGTGTGGGTGTGACAGGGAGACTCAAAGCTTTTGCAGGAGCTGAATTTTGAAACAAATAGAAATTAAGACCAAGTGAATAAGGCAGCAGGTGTGGAAGACAAATCACAGGGAGATGTTTGTATAATGAACAATTTGTTTTCATGACCGAGACAAAATAATCCTTTAAGAAAGGGGAATGAGTCTGCAACAACCACATCTGTAATACTATGCAAAAGAAACTATAGAATCAGTTTCTTTTGTGATCAGAATCAGAAAAGTATTTGTTTCTTTTCACTTTATAAATAAACTGGGTAAGCAACTCCCTCTCCTTAAACACCAATGTGACTAAGTCACCAAAACCACTGACTCATTTAGTAATGGCTAACTACCTGTACAGAAAGGCTGAATAAGTAATGTTTGCTAAGACTTCAGTTATACTCTCATGGTTTTTGTTACTGCAATTTGTGTGCCAAGTTTCTGAACTGTATCTCAAATCATCGTGCTTCGTAGGTGTTTATTCACCTGTTTTGCTCAGAGCACAGTCAAACACAATACCTGCTTCTCCAGAAATATTTGTCTTTGATATATGTCCATTTTGCTGGTCATTTGGTTTCTACAAAGGAAGCACAGTTTTGTAAATTAAAAATGGCACTAAAGTAGTGAAACATGCCCAATATTTACACGCGTTAAGAAGCAGCACTGACCTTATCTACAGCTTCTACACGCCTAGTTCTCTTCATGATCTCCTCAAGCCTCTACAATGAAACGTAAAGGGGTAAAATAATGTTTGCTGGTGTTAATTTAAAAACATCTCTCCCAAAGCACAACTCCTTGACATTTATCAGTTGCATCTATTTATTGCAAAAAGTTGAATTATTTATGACTGTTGCAACATTCCCTTCAGTTTCAGATCAGGCTACAAAGATGAGGACTGCAGCTTTTCTGAGGGCACATCTGTGTCATGGGCAACTTTCTACAGCTGAGGTGGAAGCAAACTGCTAAGGCAAAACCAATTATAGTTTCTCTGCATGTACTGCACCTTCCTCCTTTCCAGGCGCTCTTGCTCTTCTCTTTGGAAATGCTTTTCACGTTCTAATCGAACCCGCTCTGCCTCCTCACGTAGGCGAGCTTCCTCTTCTTTCTGAGCCAACAGTAAAAGAAAGAGAAGCGAGAAAGAATTTACTACTCAAGGACAGATTTACACTGATATATGCTTAACTATGCATATCTACAACACCCTGAAAAGACATTTTTGAGGCTTACAAGTCACCAGCAATCTCTCCAGACTGAACCGCACATTTTTTTTATTATTCTCCATTTTTTGTATAGCATTGAGAGATGTATAACTAAACAAGGGACATCATATTTGGTTCTGTACCTGTTCTTGGACATGTGCCTGAAAGTGCACCAGATGACAGATAAATATGTGTCCTAACCTTCACCATTAAAACAGCAGCCAGGAAAGTACTAAAGAGATTCATGTTTTGAGTGGTAGATGCCCTCCAGAGTCAAGCAAAAGCAGTAGAATGTTCTCTTTTGCTGGAGTCGTTGCTTAATGAGACCAAGGACAAACAGCCACAGGTACATTTGCACAAGCTTTCCATTCCTGCTTTTTAAATTAAATGTAAAACTTCTCTGGAATATACTGTAGAGAGACAGTCCCTGACAGTCACAATGTTGTATGATGGAAATACTACAACAGCTCATTTGTTACAGCTGTAACATCCAAAAATACTTGGCCATACGTTATCTCTGAGTGCTAAACTGGGAATGTGCCTCAGTTTAGCATTTCAAAGAAAGCAGCATACATCTTCTGAAAAAGAAAAATGCAGTTTCTAAGCTATTTTCACTAACAAAATCCTCTAAGCATTTATTTTCAGAAGCATACATTTAGTTATATACCAGAAGAAAAAAACCCTAATGTCTATGAGGCAGACTGCAGTGCTAAATTTTGTAGGTGAGAAAGCACATGTAAAAAGTGCATGTGCAAGAAGAATCCTATCCAAAATGCTTACCACAGGCTCTCCTGAAGTCAGTAAACCAACACTATGCCCAGTAAAAAATGAGAGTACTTGAAAAATTGTATTTTGATATATTTACTGTTATATTTTTTGAGTAGCTGCTCCAATTTCAGGAGGACTGCACCACATAAAGCTTCTCCTTGGCTTCATTGAAGTGATCCAAACCTACACTTTCCCACTAGCCCCACATAAAAGCAAGACTGGACATAAGATTAGAACTCAGCAGTGCTATTGCCTCCAACGCTCTAAGTAGTTTGTCACCTTGGCATCTAGACTTTCTGTGACTGTGGGGACAAAGAGTACTCTGGTATAACACTATTCATCAAGAAGCCCCAATACAACTCTATTGATTTTTTCATCACAACATATCAAGAGTAGGAAAAGATTTGTTCTAAATAAATGAATTCTACAGGGAAAAAAGACAAAACAAAACAACTCCCTACGTCATGTTTTTGTCAAGAATAAATATCTTTACTCTTTGAACCGCTCTATGGAATGAACTCTGCCCCAAACCTATTCACTTTATCTGTAGCACTTGAATTTTAGATACCCCACTTTATCTAGGTGCTGTACAGGAGGTGTTCTTTAATGCACTTTTCTGCCAACCAGACTGGCACAGAAATTACAGGAGATGACCATACTTGTTTCTGAATGCGCTCCATCTCTTCTTTCTCCTTCTGTTCTCTCTCTTCTGCTTGTCGGCGCAGCCGTTCTTCCTTTTCCCGCTCCTCCTCTGCATCCTTCCGTTTTTTTTCCGCCTCCTGTCTGCGAGCTTCTTCCTCCTCTCGGCGAGCTCTTTCTTCAGCTATCCTCTGTGACAGCTCTTCCTTCTTTTGCCTGCAATCATGAAACAAGCATAAGAAAAATAAGAAAAAAAAAAAAAAAAAAAGGGAGGGAAAAACCCCAAACCACCAGACCCCTGACCCGCAACACCAGCACTGCAGAGCAGCTGGATGGAGGTTGCACTGCTGCCTCATTCATAAGTTGTCTGTTTTGCGTCCAGCAGGGCCCAAAGGCAAAGCCCCATGGAACACGAAAACTTTGTAAGGCAATACCAATACTTCTCTAGCATATGCCTGGCTTCCACCGATCTATGACTTGCGTACTTTCTGAATCAGAAACAATATAATTGACTTTAGTACATCTTGCAAAGAACTTCCTTCTGTGATTTCATTTAATCATCTTTTGAAATAGTATATACTTTGGCACCTGTCTTATCCTGTGGCAATGACTCCTGAATTTGAATTTAAAAAGTGTCTAATGCTGCTGATTTTTGAATGTTACCTTCCAACCTCGCTTAATGCCCCCTCATCATTGTATTATTGGAGTGAATAATTTTTCCCTTTCACCTTTGATATTACCCAATTTATTAGGACTTTGTAGCTTATAATATCCCCACTCAGAAGTAGAGGGCAGGTGGTCTTCTCAGCTGACAAATCCTCACCTGTTTCATAGGCTTTCATATGGGAGCTGCTCTATACTTGTGATCTTCCTTGATGTCTGTCTGAAATTATTTTGCTAGTTTTACTATCTCAAAAACATAAAACTCAACATTGAAGACATGGATTCACCTCAGATAGTTCAGAATGACATTTTCATTTTGTTTTCCTTTTCTAGTAACTCATAACAGTTCATTTATTTTTCTTGACCATGACTCACCTGATACTTCCATATACATAACTCCAAACAAGATCTTTTCCCTCAGAAATAATTAGCCCAGAGACCAACACATAAGTTAGGACTATTTCCTTATACGCATTCCTTTATGCATAGCAGTGTTGAAACTCAACTTCCATTTTGTATCTCAGCAACACAAGATTCATCTGAAACTCTTCACAACTTCTTTATCTCACTGAAGACCAGCATTACATCACTGACCACAACTCCTTTCAAATTCATTTATGAAGGCACTGAACAAAGGCTGGAAACTCCTTTCACTGTGAAAACTGATTATTCTTTATCTTTTGTTTTCCATCTTTCAGTCTTAGTATTTATTCTCTATATTACTCCTGTTCCACAGCAGCTTGTTTTCGTCAAAACTCCTTTTGAGAGGGGCCATGCTGTGAGCCTTCTGGCAAGCCAGGCTATTCTAACTGGCTCTGCCTTGTTCCTGTGTCCAGTGATATTGTTAAAAAACTCCAACAAATTCCAGAGGCACGGCATCCCTCTGGGAAGGGGTTCAACTCATGTTACTGCCACAGTCATAAGTATCCAAATAGTATTCTACTAGAAAGTGAGATGCAACATCAATTACTCACCAAAACTGTTAGGGATCTTGATTTTAAATGAGAAAATAAAGAGCTTTAAGTAAGAGCTGTTGGAGAACTAAACACCACCCATGGTAGAGATCTTACAATTCCAAGTAAGTGACATTGTCCAAATCACAAAGTTGAAAACAGCTGTGCAGAGTTCCCTAGCTGGAATAAACAAGTGTAGCTTTGGTAATCTCTGAGAAATCAATTAATCACTACAGCAAGTATCTGCTTTCTCCTCTTGTCGTATTTCTAAAGCATTATTAAGATAAGTTTTAATGTTACAGATCTGTTTAGGCATAAGTTGTGCTTACGAAAAACCCCAACAGGACCATTTGGTTTTGGGGAGGAACTTGTGCCTCCTGCGCTTCAATACTATGCTTTACATATCACAATATAACAACAGAATACACACAATAAGCTGCTAGGAGGCTGCTGAAAACATCTCTCTTCCACTCCAGAGGTCTAGAATCACCTTTCAAGCTCTTCTCTCTCCCTCCTTTCTTGCTCCTCCCGTTCCCGCTGCTCACGGGCAAGGCGCCTCTTCTCAGTCAGCAGCCTTGTTGCTTCTTCAGGGTCAGTTGTACCTGCAGAGGTCTTTGGGGGGGCTGGGGGTGAGGAAATAGCTGGAGGAGCAGGAGGTAGGGACGGGACGGCTGCTGAAACAGATGGGAAGGAAAAGTAATTTGTACGGACACAGTAGCCAAGATGACACTCTCTTACAAGGAACAGAAAATACTCTGTAAAATATATTCAAGCTTGGGTAGTTTTATCAATGATTCAGAGGAAGAACAAATTCCTAGATGCTAGGGGTTTGTGTTCCCTAAGGGAATTTCATTTTTACAGGACACATGAAAGCAGCTGCAACTGAAAGGTTAAGCCAACTCTGCTGTCTGAAGAATAACAGGTGCTCATCAGGAGTTATGCTGACTCAGAAAGTTCCTGCCATCACACTACTTAAGTTTGCCCAATTCTGTATGGAGACCAGAGATGAGACATCGTGATTTTATATTTTCTTCTGTCTGATGGTCTACATGTGAAGAGCAGAACCAGACTTTTTGGTGATAGGCCTGTCACTTTTGGTGACTCGGTGATCTCAAATATCAACTGCCTGAAGTGATCTGCAATAAGGGTAGGACACAAACCATGATAAATTTTGCAGTTACTCCAACCTGAGGCAACTCGTGGGACCAGAACACAGTCTCTTAACAAGCCTTGCCACTACTGGTGAACTATGGCTTGTGTTCAAATCTTCACAGTGTCTTCAGGTAAGTTCTTTATTCAGGACCAGATTTGGCCACCTGGTGGAGAACGTGTTACAGGTTTTTCTCAAGTAAAACACTAGTTCACATTTCTGTAAGTTTGCCTGGCACTCTCTAGCACAGGTACAGAGCGCCTCAACTGTGCTGCTTCTCTAGAGGCCAGGGACCATCACCAACACACAAGTTAACTGAAAGCAGCATTCCCAGGGTAATCACATCTACTAAACACAGACGAACGTGGATAGGGAAGACTTTGAACTGCCAATGGAACCAGATTCCAATCTGGGGAGATACATTTAAAATAACTCACCAGGAACAGCCAGGAGGTGATTTTAAATTTACAATTTCTAACCACCCTTTGGGATGTTACAGCATTTTCCACACCTCACTAACAACTTCCAAGAGGAGTTTCCTCCCTGATTCCCCCTCTTATACCTCCTGTATAACAAACACAAATTCGGCTGCTTTCTCTGCACTGAACACTCACATCTCCTGACCTCTCTGTTCTCTTCTTCTATAAAGGGAAAACTATGCAGGTCTTTCTATAGCTGCTTCAGGGCTTTCACCTTGAATTCAAATGATACATGTACACCAGTAATTTAAAGAGTGCCAGGGCCTGTTCTCTCGCTCTAGGGTGAATGGGCACAGTTTAGCCTCAGCCAGAACAGTATAGCCTCACATTACAAAACAGGTATTCGGTCCACCCCAAGGGAACAGTCCAGGCCTGGGCTAACCTCCAAGATCTAGCTGGGAACTCAAAAACCACTGGAATGGTCAAATATAAAAAGATAAGTAATTTAATCACTGTAAAGCTTGAGAGCCCTTTAGAACTACACTCTTAGTAGCCTTGGGGACAGAAAGTAAGAAAATGTGGGGCTGCAGTTACAGCCTGGATCAGAAACATACGAGAGCGCCTTTGTAATAGTTAAACAGTATAAATGACAGCGTTCCTGCACCTCAGCCCTTTGTAATTTACTAACATGGACCGAGGCAGGGCTGTCACTCCAGAAGCGAGTGGAGCTTTGTGCCACTTGGGGCTCACTTCTTGCCTCAGGTGCTGAAGCTGGCAGAGCAATAAGTAGCCTGTTGAATGCACACCCGCCCCACTGTCAGAAAAGATGACAACGGCTTGCACAGGCACACCCAAAATGCCTTTAAAACTGCACTAGTATTAGTACAGTCATGTGAGATCTGCCTGCACAAGCTTGAAAACCTCCGTCAGTGATCACTACCTGCTGATCTCCTGGCTCCTGTGACCACACCGCCAGCAGGTAGCTGAGCCAGACAGCTTCCTGGCCAGTTCAGGTCATTGGCAGAAATCAACTATGTTCACCTGCAATGCAGACCTAGGAGAATAAGCAATGTGCCTGTAGCCCCAAATGCTACACTTGTCCCTCTCTAGATTCTTGCCTTCAAGCAGTGGCTAAGTTTTGGCACTTTGGGCCTTCATCTGCATACACAGCCTGTCCTCTAACCTCACATGTAAAATGTTTAGTGCAAAGTCTCAGTCTCTGGTCCCAACGATCATTTCCTCTGGCTTCAGCAGAAGACATCCAATTTGAAGTGCTGCTCACCACTTTGACTACAATATTCTTCTCTTTTCCCCACTCCACTACTTGTTTCTTTGCTGTGAATACAAACTATTACACTTCTGAATCTTTATCACACATTACCTGTCTCCATACTAAGTGACCTTGTCACAAACGCAAATATTGACTGAATCTGCAATGAAGTTGAACCTCTCTTCCTCCTGAGCTAAACTGTCAAACAAACACGACTATGCTTTGCTGGTCTGCACCTTGTACTGGTGAACTACAACTTGCAAACATTTGCAAAGTTATCTTAGTGGTATCCCTGAAACCCTTTTAAAAGAAGCTTTCTCCTTAAAAGGAAGCAGGCAAAAGGTTATCAGAAAAGCACTGAAAACTCATGCTAACATAGCAATTATCTCTTATCTTCTTTATCTGCCCACGGCCAACAGATGCATCCATTTATTATTGTAAATCTCTAGCTTGGATAGCAGACTGGAACTACTATAATATAACTTACCAGAACAAAAGAAATCAATTCACATCAGGTCTTCTTGCAGAAGAACAACCGTAAACTACACATCTTGCAGTTAAATGCAGGATTATTAATATTTAAAACCATTTTCTGAAGGACAATCACAGGGGAATCTCTGAATTTTAAATTCAGAATCCTAAGTAACCCGTCCTGGGAATCCCAGTGGCCACAATGGTCATTCTATCCCATCGGTGAGACAGTTTATGTCATGTTTACAACTGACTCAAATGTCTGCTAGAATGAACATACATTCTTAATTTTCAGATTCACCTTTTGTCTGTCCTACACTTTATGATAATTATTTTATTTTGTGTGTACATCCTTTTCTGCGTTTCAGAGTTGGTATGGTTTGGTGTGGGGTTTTTGTTTGTTGGTGGGGTTTTTTTTTGTTTTGTTTGTTTGTTTTGTGGTTTGGGTTTGTTCTTTGTGGGGTTTTGTTTGTTTGTTTTTTAATAACTCATTTTCCCTGAAAAATTCTTCCTACTCCTCTTTACTCTTCTCCTTGGTTCTCCTCTGCATTCCTTTTTTCCTGGTAATCTTTTTTTTAATTTCCATGGTACTCTTGCAATATTATAGGTAAGCTGGTAGTGGTGTCAGCACAACTGTACTGAGTGTCTAGCAGAGCTGGACATTCTCACTGCTCACACTAGCTTATGCAATGGCTTCCTGTACCATAAGTCTGCAGATGATTATTCTTCTTCAACAATTCAAAAAGAAGCCGTGTTGCGATGCGAGGGACAACATCCCTGTCTAAAAGGGCAGAGAAGAGGGCTGTGAAGCCACGCCGTATGGAGCAGGTCTGGATGTTGTTTTGACTGTTAAAAGCAGGAGGGCTTCAATCCATTTACACTTTCCTCATAATGAATGTACATCTGCAGGAATGTTCTGAAGAATTTAGACCAACATTTGATAGAAAACTACCAAAAGCTACATTGTTTCAGAGAAAGGGAGGGAAGAACATAAGAGACCTTCAGACATTCCTTAACCTAAAGGAGGATCTCTCCTTACCTTGAGCAAGCTCTGCCTGGACAGTGAGCTCTTGACTTGCAGATTCTCCGGCACCTGCTGAAGTTCCTTTACTCTCTTCTGTCCTCTCCTCATTGGCCTTTTCAGCCTCCTTTTCTGGTCTTTTCTTCTCACTCTCTGGTTTGGCCTCTTTTTTGACTGGCCGAATGTTGCCAGGGGAAGGAGGACGTGCCTGAGCAGAGGAAACTTTGGAGGAACCAGGTGGGGAAGTTATTTGCCTGGGTGTGCCAGGCAAAAAAGGCAAAGACTTGGACACGTGCCTGTGTAACCAATGAGTGACAATCACAATCAGACACGCTGTGCTGGACACCACCTACATATCACTCCTACAACTATAATAGCTAAAAATTTAAAAACAACTGCCTTTCTCTGCTATCAAACAGGACTTCTAGAGCAACCAATTAGCTTTCATGCAAGATGCTTCTCTTTGCAACTCTCCAGATGTGTGAGCACTGAGCCAAGCCAAGAGGGAACAAATCGGGTATCCTCATCCTCCTACCCCCTTCCTCAAAGCAGCAGTAATATTTTTCTAAAAGCAAGACTATCTTTCTGTTATTGCAGAGAGAAAACATCTACATCACCAAATAAGTTTGCACTGTTTCACATTTAATTAATAGAACATTCAAAGCTGCCTACAGCTCAACCCCCAGCTAAGCATGTACTTGGCTTACCAAACTGGAGAGGGAGCTGGTGATCTAGATTTGGGGTTGGAAGAAAAGTGACCTCCTTTAAAACTGGCTGAGAAGCTGGATGACAAATGTTCTCTCTCCTTTTCCTTTTTGTCAGTCTATAGTTCAGCAAACAAAAAGACAAAAGTCAAGCTAGAGTTCACACAGCTAAAGAAAGCAAAGCAAGCTCATTTAAGGATGGGGCTGAGAAAAAGCTGTGCTGAGTCTGTCGTTTCTACAGCTTGTTTAACAAGTGCATTAATACAGCTCCTGTAATCTGCCACCATCTTTGTCAGTAAATATCCATTTGACAACAGGAATCCTTCTTAATAATGCTCTTTACCCTCTTAAGATGTAATGGGCTAATTTGCAGAGGCTTATTTTTACATGGGGAAAAAATGACCTTTTAGGTTTGATCTTTGCTGATTACCGCATAGTACCTTCTGCTACTCCTCATAAACCCTGGATTTCATTTGAAGAAAGAGCAAAACACTCTTCCTGCCACACACACGCTCCCCTAAGTTCACACCTAGTCATAGTCCCTATACAGCACAAGCTTTTTGCTTTCATTCTTAGATGTGCGCATCACAGATGCCCTCAGATGTGGCACAACAGTTATCCTATTCTTTTTTTCTTGGATGATTCCACAGCACATGCTTTTTTGCCATTGATTCTTAATACATAGTAGTGATTTCCTCTTTTTCCTTCTTTATTTCTCTTCTCTGGATTTTAGTTTTTAAAATATTTCTGTTATAGCTCTAGTATGTATTAACAGAAGTGTTGGTTTAAAGGGATGTATCAGAATTTAGGCAAATATATACTTCCTCCACTTAGATGAAAATGGAAGATGAAAAACTTCAGGTTTTTGGAATAATGAGTTCAGACTCTGGGAGTCTGAAGAACAGGAACACTGAAGAGGTCACTGAGTGAGCACGATGCAGAGGGGCTGCTACTCACCCCCTAGGCTGGGGCTTAAGCACAAACCCCTGCAGCGCCTGTTCCACGCTGCTTTAGAGCCTCGCCAGCCCAGAGTTCTGCAATGCTCGTCTCCTGAACTGAAAACCAAGTTAACAACTGGAAAATAAAAACTGAAAATAACTTCATGAGCACATAAACCATTTGCTTATCTTCATAAATTCAAGAGGCTCTTTGGGGGCATTAAGGTTAAAATTAGTTATTTTTAAACTCTCCAAACCATAATATTAGCAATAGATGGTCTTGAAGTCATTACGAGTAATTAGCCAGCTCTTTGGCAGTATAACTTACCAGATATCTACTGACTAATATGATGACAATCATCTGAGTTATCAAAGCGTACACAGCCAGAATAAACACCTTGCAATAAAAACCAATTTTGGCTTACTAGAAATAACTCTCTATATTGGATCTACTTTGTTTGTCTCAAAAATAGAGCATTAGAATTTTTATCTTAATATAAGCAAAACACTGAATTCTTGTAAAAGTTGACAGAAAAAGATACTCCACACCACACAGGCTACCGAAAACAGCTCTTAACTCAGTCATTTTGTATAAACGTTTTTACGCTGTCTCTTTCACCAAAATGTAGCAACTTCTCTTCTTTTTAATTAAAAAAACACACAAACAAAAACACTTGCAATGAAAAATTCCAAGAGATGCTAAACTGATAGATCTGGAGATTGCAATACACTATGCTCATACTATGAGATTTCTCTACAGATACATCCCAATGCTGTGCCTTAACTTAAAATTCAATATACTACCATCTGCCTGAAAGATTAAGTAGTGGCTATAATTCATATGACTTTTGTCAACACTGCTCCTAACAAGAATGTCAATAGCAGCACTGCCTCTTGATATTTTGCCTATCAGGCCAAATGAAAACACAAGCCCCTCTTACACAACCATTTGCAGAGATGACTTCATTTGCACTCTAAACAAACTCAGGCTGTAGAGTACAAGGGAAAACATAACTGCTCAGGTCCAGCAAATCATATCTGAGCTGAAGCTGACTGCATCCTGTTGGCTTGGAACACAGTGAACATGAATTTAGTCTGCCTGTATCATACTGTTCTGATTTTCCCTGAAACATCAGATCAGTCACAGAACTGCTGCTGAATCATTCAGAACAAACAGGGCATCTGTGGAAAGCTTCACTTATAAAACCATGTTCCTAAACCAACCTCTTCCTTCTCAATGAGGAAAAGTTTACTAGCCTGGTCTCTTAAGAAAGTAAAGCTGAAGTGACAGTGCTGTGTGCTTATGTACATGGACATGTGTGAGTGCGTGCCTTCGCGCCTCTTTATCCCAGAGGCTCAGCTGAATTTGCTAGAGGCCTCAGAAGATATAAAGGTCTAGATTTTAGTGAAAACAGGTTGCTGGGAAAAACAGATTTCCCGCTGATGGAAAAGCTGCAACACCAGCTTGGGATGTAACAGGCAGCCAAGAATCCAGTTGAGGAGAGGGCACACACTGCGACTGCCTCTGTGCCTCACGAGAACACAAGGCAGCCACTCTGCAAACATGGGTGTTTTTCTGTGTGCATTCTTTGCTGAATAATCAGGCCCCGTCGCCACGTAATGATACTTCAGTTAAAATCCATCCAACTATGAAACAAAACGGAGGGGGTGGGGACAGCACAGAGGGGAGGATCAGACGTAATCAAGTATCCTTGCAACTACTCCTGGCCTAACAAGCAACGCAAGTGGGTGGTCATGGCACAAGGCAGTAGCTTACGTACGACTGGAGCACTTACCCCTGCAAGATGCGTTGTTCTCCTGCGTCCAACAGCATCGGTAGAGGCATAAAGTTTTGCTCGGTCTCCTGGATTCCTACAGCTCATGGCCTTGTAGGACAGAGGACTGATGGGGCTGCAAGATGCTGAACGGGGACAAATGGGGATAACTACGGTGTTGGTTGGTTTTGTTATTTATTAATTTTAATTACAGAGCAGCATTGGAGAATAGACAGAGGAAAGCCAGCAGGACCAGAAACAACCGAGAAAGACAGAAAAGAAAGAAGGTATTAATACACAGAGGAATGACTAATTCTCAAGTCAGAACCTTCATTTGATACTTTAGTTTGTCCACGCATACAGCAATGATGCAATTTCAATAGGCACTTGTGTACTTTTCCATTTGTAAACTAGTAATTTCTTTTAAATAAACTTAGTATGCCACATAACCAGGTAGTAGAAAGTAACAGTTTTTCTGTTTTTATACAACTGGTGGTTCTGGAAAAGCAGTGGACACAATGACTGGTCTGACCGACTAACTTAGTATATGCATTGACATGAGTTTCAATCACATTCAGAATAGAAAACAAAGTAAAATCAGAATGTCTATTAATTGGTCTTGGAAGTGGAGGAAAATGAAAGGAGACATACACAAAGATCAAAACACATTAACAATACAAAACAGTTTCATCTAGGAAAGAAATGAAATTGCTGTCTACAATTTTTAGCACGTGATGTGTTTTTTTTTAAAAATCCCTCTTTTAGGAATATTTGAAGCCCATCCATTTAAGAACTTCCAATATTTCTTGATAATACCAGAATAACATCTGACTTGAATACTTTCTCAACAGCAAACTATTTTACCCATTTCATAAAGCAGACTCGCAACAACAAATCAGCTTGGAAATTAATATTTGTACGAGTAATCAGGATGGCAGTTTTCCTTGGTTTGCACAAGGACAAAGATGATTACCAAAAGATATCCTGCCAATGGCAGGTTATCAGGTATATGATGCTGTGATCACATATTCAAAGAGAATTGTAACCCTGCAAAAATGTATCATGAGGAACTTCTTGCAGCAAAGTACTCTTGGACTTTCTCTTGATTTAACTGAAGGAGAAGACTGAGGAAAACAATGTTGTTATTGCAGAGTTTTATTTGTCTACTCCTGCTTGTGTTTCCTAGTCATTTAATATAGTCTTAGCACAATTATTTTTCAGCATGTTACTTGAAGGAAAAGTAGAGCTTCTACATGGTATCTTCCCTATCTTTTTTTTTTTTTAAGGAAAAGAGAATTACATCCTCAGTTTCCTTCATAAAAAATCCCAACATTTCTTGTCTGTAGATCCCTCTCTGAGCACACTTGAGAGAATGTAGTTCTACATATAGTTAGTTCTTCCAGTCTTAGAATAGTACATCTGCTGCTACAGGAAGAGCTCATAGACTTAACAGTATTAACACAGCAAATTCTCCTGCACTGAGAGATTAATATTATGAACAAAGAGAGTCTCCTGTAAGTGTTACAGCAAGGGCACTCGTGTTTGCCTTCTCATTTATAGGGCTGTATGTTTAATGAGGCATTACAAGATGACTGACTTAAAAAGAAAAAAAAAATCAAGAAACAAGAAAACAGGGCTTTTTTGTCATTATTTGTTTTGTTTGTTTGTTGTATTTTTTTGTTGTTGAGCATATCTAAACCAGACAGGAGGAAGTGGCACAACATATGTTTTAAACATCTTATAACTCATGTGGTTCCCACCCTCTGTGAATCAATTGTCTTGCTGCACACTGATTATCTGGTGATCACCAAGGATGACATCATAAGTATTAAAAGAGAAGAAGTTCATTTCCATTTGAGATGTTGCCAAACAATGCTTTAGAAAGCACCCTCACTGACTCCTGTATCAACAGGATTACATCTATTCAGAGGAGCTTTTGGTCATTTAAAAACCATTTTGGTTTTGGAAAGTTATTTAGAAAAAGATCCAGACATACTCTTATGCTGGATGTCCCTAATAACTCACTTAAAATTTGAGGACATGAATCTGTATTGATTTTGATTTTTTGCATTATAATTTGTCTTTACAGCCAAAGGGCAAGGTAATTTTCTAGGGAATAATGACAGGTTGGGATGAGCTGAGTGCTCAGAGCACAGCTGTGAGCCATTACCACCATCATTAATCTCCCGGAAGTGCCCTGCATGAAGGGACTGCAGTTATTGCTCCCAGCGAATAATATACCTGTAAGACAATGAGCATTTGGATCATTCTTCTGGGTGGTACAGTTCCAGTTGGCACAGAGGGGGCACTTCAGGGGAATTACCTCAGACTGACAAACAACAAATCAGTCATTCCTGCTATTTGCAATCTTTCTCAATATTCTTAGTTTAGAGCTTATTGCACAACATAAGCAATAGCAGTCACAAAAAAATCTTCATGCTTGCTCCAGTAACCACTCACAAAATTAAGTCACTGCCTTCTCAACTATTCCTCAATGAAGAACTGAATTTCCTGTTTTTGAATAGTGAGAAGGAATTGTGTACTTGTTAATTCCACTGTTTGCAAAATATCATCCACATTTGTGCTCCTACAGCACTATCCTTGTGGAAATGTACTGCAGCCTAATTAGTTATAAGAGTTCTTAAGTGAAAGCTTCTTTAAAAGTAATCTTAGCAGATCTCTATTCCCTCTTACGTTCTACATCCTTTAATTAGAATAAAAATCCTATCCATATCAGACAGGAAAGACCTGCCCAGACTTAAACATTCAGCATGTACAGCAACATACTATTGTAATGGTAAAGTCCGACATGCATGACCATAAAAAAATTACTATAATAAAAGAAGCAGCAGCTGTCACATGCCTAAAGCATGTTATAAGGAAGTATGGCCTGGTAGTCTTTGGAATACAGTTTTGCCTGGACTTTAAGTTACCACCTAGCAATATTTCCACATTTCTGCACAGCAGTTTTCACCTCGGGAGTACATCAGACAGCTGTTCTGGTGTTGGCAGAGAACTTTATAATTACTGTAACCTCACTAAACCTGCACATTTAACTTCATGTGCTGTTAGATCCACTGCAACTAGGGCCTCTCTGCAAGTCTAACATGTTCCATGTGGGAATTGCTCTGGTACAGAGTGAAACTGTTTTTTGCAGGAAGCAGCTCACAGCCTGAGCAGCGAGTGTGCTGAATCAGCTCTTTACAGCATTGTGGGCATTTCCTTAAACAGCCACGGACAGCGTGGCATTCTTGCCCTGTTTGTGTTGTATTGATTTATTGCATTGATGATAAGGCAAAAGAAATTAAGAAAGGCGGTGGGAGAAAGAGGCACAGCGAACAAGTGTACAAACAAGCTTTCATGCTGTCACACAATGCAATCATTGACATTCAAGCTCATTCTGGGATGTTACTGTACACTCATAATTAGATCAATAACTTTACAACATCCCACAGGGAATCTGGAAAAACAAGTGGCTGAGACATGAAGCCTCTGTTCTCACAGGTTTACCTGCATCTCCAGACAATGCAGCTGTGCTTTTACTTCGGGCCAGGAATGAGTGAGTGGGCGTCAGAAGCCTGCTAACGATGCTGCTCTCCCATGGACTGAGCTGTAGGCGGCGAGCTGAACATGCACCATACAAGCAAGATGTTAGTTCAAACACTTCACAAATAACTACATGCTGCAGAAGCATTAGTATTATCTCCTCACTACTACACACCAGGAAAATCTTGACACTGTCCTTCAGAGATCAAAAGCATACAATCATTCAGTGTTTTGCATTTTATTCTGACTCTGTTTTAGTAGAGGAATTCCTATAGGAATGCACATATCTCAACATTTAATTTGTGTTACTGCCTGTGGCATTATAGCAAGTTGTTACCAAATAAATATTGATATTTTGCACATATGCCACATTCCCTATTAGGAATGATAAGATAACTTCTGCACTAGGAGAGCAGTTGCCACTCCTACATACAGACTTTGACAGAGATGTTCAGGTCCCAAGCTCTTTCCCACACATAAGGTATTTAGTCTTCTAATTACAAGACAGACCAATTACTAAAACAACTTCCATTGTCTGCCAGCCTAGCTAGAAAAAACAACAGGTTGCTTACAGAGGATTGTGTCAAAGAAAGAGGTTTTGTAAAAACATCACAAAAGGTTACAAGTGCCTCGACTACAGATACCAAGCTCAGCAGCTAGTCATCTCAGTAATACATGAAGCCACAGAATACAGTAAATACATTTGATCATTAATTCTTTGTTAAAAAAACCTGCTAATGATAATTTTCAATTTACAACAGTAAAAGAGCCAACTTCTTGCACTGCTAGCCTGTTTTGAAAACACACTACACATTGACCTGGCTGCAATCATTCCCTTGCCTTGCTTTTCCCAGTATTGCCTAATGCAAATTTACCTTGTCAATATATTCCTTTTGCCTTGTGAAATTTCTTTACTTTTTTTTTGAAAATACTGTTTAAACATTGATCATGGTGAAGTAGAACCAAAAGAGACCTATAAGTTATATTTTATATCAAACTAGGTGTTTCTTTGATATTCTGATGCAACATATTGTCTTATAAAGAGCATCACAAACCAAAACATTCAACTAGTTCCCACAGTAGTTCATTATAAAAATCTTAGACCACAGCAATAATCTTGATGTTACAAGTGAATTTGAGTCTTCTCACATCTCAGCACTCATTAGCCTTAGATTGGTGTCTACAGCAACAAAACTGCATCTGGAATTTACAGGGCTCAGTCTGTAAAACATTCATTGAAGTGACAGGCTGTAATAAACTTGAGATTAATTTGCATTTTTAAAGGTAGAGATCCATTATTTTTAATAGCCATAAACTCTGAATCTGTCTTTAATCTACTCCATGCTGAGCCCCATGAAAAGAAGGGCCAATCTCAATCTCACCCTATGAAAATATAATTGCCTAATCTGTCCTCAATGTTGCTTTTCACTTCTCAAATTGCTCCCCTAAATTCTGCTAACTCAATAAGGGGCATTTCTATAGAAATATAGGACGCTCAAACCCAGCAGGCTCTCTGGGTAAGTGTCCTTACACAATGTACTACTGCCAGAGCTCTTTGTGATTAATAGTTCCATTCTGTGTTGGTACAGATTATACAGAGACACAAAATACCCTACAGAGACCTCCATTATAGCACACGCATTATCATTAAGCTTGTAATTTAACAATGAAGAAAAAGCACAGAGCTACCATTAAACTGGATGCAATAATTGTAAAATCTTTGCTTCCTTTCTTCTCCAGGCACCATGCTCAGTGTGATCAATGTTCAAAGCTACTGTTGGAAGACAACAAATTCTTTTTTGTGGTCTCAGGCTTTACTAGGTCAGGCTCATAGGCACAAGCATGGCTGAGTCTAGAGAAACTCTTCTACTGTAGGTTAAGACAAAGATCATACAACTTCTCAGAAGGACAAGAGCATTGCACAAAAACTGCACCCATACCTCAGAAAGCAAGCCCTGAAATTGCAGGCCAATAAATCAGTACTATGGATACTATCAATTCCTTGGAGCTCATCTGTACAGTTGCAGACACCTGACAAGTAAATGTCACTATGTAATATGGCTCTGTGGGCCAGACACACACCTTAGAGGTGAGGCCCCAGAGATGAAGTAGTCTCAAGAGGACGCAGCTAAGAGACTGATGACCTACGACAATAAATTACCATGTCTCACCTATCCCATGTCACTTGCCCTAAAGGTGAGTATGGTTTAATGCTCTTATCTTTGCCTCTAACATGGGGGAGCTTACACCCACATGACCCACTGGAAACAATTGTGTGCCCACAGCATCCAGCTAACAGCATTGAGGCAGTGTTTGGGAACAACCCGGCTAACACGCACTAACAGCGAGCTAAGAAAAACCAACAAAAACTTTCTTCCCCATATAAGCAATAGGCAATTAGCCAGGAGGCTGGAATGAAGTCTCCCTAAATCTCTAAAAGCGGGTTTATATCAGAACTCATTTAAATACATCTCAGCTTTGTGGATCGAGGTCATCACATACTGATTTTTCCAAATGTACAGCTCCCTGAAAGTACCATATTTGACAGTTACAATACAAGGTTTAACAGTCGTTAGCATCACCATTAACCTAGAACAGCCAAATAAGCTTTTGCCCAATGAGTTGTAAGTACAAGAGTAATAACACCTAAATGCTTTGAACAACTTAAATTTGGTGTCCAATTCACACAGAAGCAAACGGAATAAAAAACAAAGAGCATCACAAAATAAGATCAAATTTAAAACAACAAAGTCTATTTTTTTTCCTTGCACTTTTTGTTAACGTCTTAGAGTGATGTTTTCAAGATTTAGTGCTTCAAACCATTTGACAGACAAGGGCAAATGACATTTGTTGTTCTCATACTGAGTTAGGCTGTCACTCTTAGGGCTGTTTGCTCCTTGTTTCCACACAAGAAGCACATTAATGATAGGGTTGCTCTTGCAAGTATCTCTACCACCCAGCTACAAGCAGGTGAGTTTAAGCAAATTAAAGACAACCTTTATATCCTAACTTCTAACTGAAAAACACACCAAGTCCCAGGGAGCTGGCAACAGTAAATTGATTAAAATCATCTATATTTGTCTTCAGGATATACCAACTGAACACTGGAAAGTTGTCTTAGCAGCTGCAGAATAAATTGCAAGTAAGCAAACAGCAGCATCTGATTAGTTCTAGGAACAGATGGGAGGCAGGGATTTAACAGGTCTCCTGATGAGCATCACCAAGGAGACTCCCACTGATAACACTGGTGTTTGCTCATACCGAGCCACAAATGTGGTGAGGAGTAGATGGGGAAAAGCTACTCTATGCTTTGATTCTCTTTCAACAGCAAACAATACTAGAGACCCTGAATTTCTTCTATAAAGGTGGCAAAGGTCATATAGTGATCAAGACCATCACCTGTTTGAAAGAAAAAGCCCTGCAGAGAGAAGGAGGAACACAACTACGGCACAGGTTTTGCTTTTCAAAATTGGGTAACTTACACCTCATCTAAAGTTATTATCTACTTGCTAAGCTTTCCTTAAAGACCACAATTACCAACATTTACAGTAGCTTTCTCCACTTGAATATGCATGTTCATATTTTGTTACAGTTTCAACTACTCTGTACCAATCACATAAAAGCATAATGAGAAGCCTGTTATAGTTGCCCAATTGTAAAATTGTGATAAAGAGCTATATAGCAATAGTATACTTGAAAATGAATTAACAAATCTTTTATGCAATTAGTTAATGAAAGTTTTTGTCTTTTGCTGGGCCAAAAAAACCCTCCAACTTGTCCTTCAAGTGGTAAAAAAGGTGCTGCTTAACAGAAGACTCTCTTGATGACAGCTGTAAGCCACTTAGGGTGAGCTTATCATCCTCATCTCCAGCTTGCTGTTTTGCAGGTAGGAGTGTGAATGACAGTCACAGTGTGACTGGGTGCCTTCTGGAAGGTGAAATGGGGAGCAGACAGTTTGACCCTTCCTTTAAGCATTTGCCTTAAGTTGTTGAGGCCACTGGGGAAACGAGTGGCACTTCTCCAGACGTGCTCAGCTAGATTTAGGTATATGGCTTTGCACAAGAAAGAAGGCATTTAGAGTGTTTGGATTTGCTTTCTGTCTTGGAGTTTGAAGACGACATAAGAGACTTCTGAATGGTCCTGTGCTGTTTTAATGAAAATGCCAAGCAAAGACTGCCTCAACATTTAAAGATTTTGACATATGGCCATCACTTCCATATTTGTTCTCTTTCCCTACCACTAGACTGCCTACTATTCAGTCTAACTTCTGAACTTGAAATTGGTGGCAAAAACTATCACGCTATGAGTTACAGTCCATAAGAGATTATCCTTCATATTTAATGCCTGCTGCTGTTTCTCCTTCTGGTCCCCCAAGATTCTTGCTCGGAGAAGCATGCCCTGACAAACAACAGGAACCATCTAGAAAAAAAATATATATATATACACCTGAAAAGCTAATAAAATTAAAACTGACTGGATTTCAACATTTAGAGTGAAAAAATTATTGGAGCTTTGGAGTAAATTATTTCCTAATGTAATGTATTTTTCACAAGTTGCCAGACTCTACAACTAGGTTAGCCCACTAGGATTAACATGGCTCATCAAATCAACCAGATACACACATACAAGCATGCATATAAAACACGACACTTAGTTAAGACACAAAATTAATGAAATCTACCAGTTTTGCAACAACCGAAGTTCCACTCTAAAAATTGGTTTTGAAAACATGCATTTATCTAGATTGAAATGGGACAGAACATTTCATTCTCGATTGAGGAATAAAATCCCTCCCTGAGGACTTTTCTGTAAAGCTCTTTGCACAAGTTATACAAGAGACATTCTTCTATAAAAGTCCTTTAAACTCAATGCTTCAATCTCATAAATCCTCAGAACAGAGGCAGCAATTCAGCTACGTTAATTTTTGAAAGCTTGATGGTTTATCATTTGTGCAGAATCGTAAACATCAAAAATGCACACTGAAATAAAGCAATCTTTGAAAAGTAACTGGACACAAAAAGTCAATAAACAGACCATAGGAAAAACATCCGTACCTTTTCAATAAAAATAATCAGAAATGGTAATAAAATAACTACTTGAAAGCGTCATGCAACGTGTCCTTAGATGTTCAAGAATTACTACCAAAGAAGAAAGGAAAACAAAATAATGATGAAATGATCTAATGCAAATAAAAGGTCACACATGATTGCATGCACTGTGGAGCGATGTATTCTTTCAATAATTGTACCTCATTTACTAAAAACCTGACAGAAGCACTACTTTGACAATTTTCTGAAGTGAGATTGTTTAGGTATGTTCTCTTGTTATAAAAAAAACCCCAAGAAATATTTATTCTCACAGGAAAAAATGTTCAGCTATTTACTTTTCACATTTGAAGTCTTTTCATTCCCACTTAGATGAAGTACAGAAAATGACTTCAGAAGCATGTTTTATGTGCAAAGTAATACATCAATATAGAACATTTTCTTCTTTTTTTTTTTTTTTTTTCCTTTTTTTTCTTTTCTTTGAAACTGTACCTCTGTCTGGAGAATTTAGTAATGTTGCAGATGAGGAGGAGAGCCGCTTGTTAATGACTGGATCAACATGTTTCGAAAGGTTCATTGTTGAAACAGACCTCCTGTCTGGATCTAAAACAAATGGAAATAATGCTAATTGACAGCCCACATGCAGTAGTGCAAGTTCTTAGCTCACTAGTGGAAGGAGAAAAACATGACTAAGTCACTCCTGCTCTACCGTAAGAACTTTAAAAATAGAATGCACTTCTCAGCAGACATTGGACAGGTGACTCAAAGACTGGGCACAACACCATTTAAGTTTCAAATGTCTAAAATATTCTGTTCATTGATTATCAATCAGGTTGCAATCCAAGGACTTAATAGAGAATCTCAAGAGGATACTGGTAGACAAGATATTTCCTTGTTCCTTTCAATATTCTCAGAAAAACCTTGCTCATTACTTAGAACAGAAAGCTTCAGAGAAGGACCAATATGCTGGGAAATGTGAAGTTATTCATTAAAAAGCCCTCTGCTCCTGAATGAAAGGTGACATTTGACAGGGCACTGTTACTGGGCAGGTCAGTATCATGACAATACAATGCTGAAAAATTAAGAGAAGACCAGTACACAAGGGAAGCAAGGCTAAGCACAAAAGGAATTAAAAGATTTACTTAAAAATCCAGTAGTTACGTAGAAGTGCTAAACTTCCCACCCCAGAATCATTTTCTACCTGCTGTGAATGAAGCTGTAATTAGTCAATCCAAACCAGCACATAGCTGAGCAGATAAAGACGACAAGTCTCTGTGGAAGGCTATTCACTGCTTGGTAATGCACATGCTTGGTATATAACACTAAAGGGTTTTATTTTGCTTTTAGGTTCTGTACATTTTAGAGCAGTATGACATCATTTGCCTGTGCAACTGCCGCAGAGTCAGCATCTGCACCCCACTGAGGATGGGATGGTTATTTCTTGCACACACTTTGTGCACATGTGTGTGTCACATGGAGGTTGCTAGCAATGGCAGAAGAGGAGGAATGAGCTGAATAGGTCACCTATATCCTTTCTGTTATCTCAGAAAAATGCTACATGCATCAACTATATGGCCTGTACTGCAAGTTTCCATTTGGAAATCTGACATTTGGCAGATGCTGGAAGAGTCATTTCTGCTTTTGCCTACATTTTAGCATGTACTGAACCTCAGTACTACTCAGCAGAGCATTCAACCATGTTGAAACGCAACAAGGCTTGAGCACATGCCTAAATGCTCTGCTGATTCATATTCTGTGTGTGCAAAAATATGTCTACATACTGTTTTGGAAGCAAATACAAACTCAGGACAGTGACAACATTAAGGAGGATGTTGCTGAAATATTATCTGCAATTGTTTATTTATGACAAGTACATCAACATTGCATGTAACTGTTCTGACCTAGTGAATTAAGGTATATTCATTGCATACAAAGTATTTCATAGAAATACCTCAACTCTCCCCAGATCTACAAACTATGTAGGATTCACTGCGATTGGCTGGGGAGAAGAACGATTCTCCCCGACCCCATGTGATTATTTGGCCACTTCGTCTAATGTTAGAATGACTCTGTGAGTTTATACAACCAGTAAACTGGGTATTGGAAGGGTGATAAAACTCGGGGGTTTTAAAAGGAGAAATCTAAACATTATAGCTAAGAACGAGAACTTCATAGGCTGGCAAGATTATCCCAAATTGATCTATGGGGTATATTGAAGAGTACTGTGTGTGAATTGGTGCTGGAGACAATACTTGGGCTTCATGTGCCACAGACCTTTGTCAGAACAATATTTCTGGGAATGGGATGGAGATTTTGATCTCTTCACATTTGTATAGTATATCAGTAGAGCAAAAAAGTTTCTATATTTGGCATAAAGGATGTACTGCATAAAACAGCTTTCTGACAATGACAAATGACAATATAAAAAAAGTCACCTCTTGGATTTGGCATGCCACATGCCAACGCTACTCTTGTGTCCATGAACTTTATATAAGTGAATGAAATTCAACATGAAGATTTGTGTGTAAGTGTTGGCAATATGAATCCTATAAATGTAGAAGAGGCAAAGAATTGCATTTGGTCTAGAAGATTGTTGGTTTCTTTGTTTGAAAAAAAATTTAAAAAATATTGAAATATCCACAAGCAACGCATCAGACAATGCAGCTGTTTATATGCCTGTATTCATGCAAAAAAATAAATGTAAATCCTGTGCATGTGTAGTATCCAAAATGATTTCAGAGAAGACCAAAATATTCAAATTCGGTCTCCTTGAATTCCACTAGACAGAATATTATGCTTCATTTCAGTGAATTGTGCCCAATCTTTGGAGTCAGCGAGTAGTAATTGTCAATAGTAAAAATAAGTAACAATGAAAAAAATCTGGTACTAACAACAGTTCTAATCTACCAGCATGATGTTAAGCATGCATTGCAACTACATGAGGGTGGTTTAGTTACTGATGATCTCATTTCCTGAGAACTAGCTATGGCTAAAGGAATCAACAAACCACAGCAATTATGTACCAGGTTTTCTAGCACCACCCAGAGCTCTGAAGTGGTGCTCCAGGCCTGCTAAATCGAGAAAGGTGAATGATGATTCAAAAAAATAACCTAGGAATAGAATGCAAGACAATGATTTTTCACAGTAAAGAAAATAAAAATCAAATAAGTTATACAGAGTTAAGCAAAAAAAAGTAACCTTCTATGAAAAGCAAAACAAAAACAACTGTTTATTGAACTTCTATATGACAAAGATTTCAGAGGATTCTTTTCTCAACTCTTTTTTTTTCTCCTCCTCGATGAAACGTTGGACACATTGAAATGTATATATTAGAATAAGAAGAGAAGAATTCCAAGTATTGCTTTCTGGTTAAAGAAATAAAAGAGTTCTCTTTTTTGGGTTTGAGTAATATTTAACAGAGCATATACACATTAATGATTGGCAGATTAAGTTAGAGAAGATAACTGGGCGGGGAGGAGAAACATACAGCTAAAATTCACTTCAACTTAATTTGCCCATCTAAGTTTTTCTAGGGGAAAAACTGGAATTCCATCTCCCAAAATATCTGTGCAAAATACAGATAGCTTATTACAAAGAAAAATTCTCTCTCCTTGTGTTTGTTTTAATCTCAGTATTTGGTCCTTTCCACCAGACTTATTTTTCAAACCATGATATTTAGCATTTGCACACGGTAGCTCATACCACAAGATTGACACAGCAGAAGCACACCCACACATATACACACAACAGCAAATCAGAAGGGAGAAGCTGTAGCAAAATAGAGTTACAGAATTACTCAACTTCAGAAACAATTTTTAACTTTTGTTTAGATTTCTCCTTGTTATCTTTTTTGCTACACAAGAATGCCAGAAACATGGTATTGCTAGCAACAATAAGATCAAGAACAAAGAATTTAACTCAACATACAATTAACCGTCTTTCCTTTTAACAGAAGCAAAGCAAATTCCAATTAACTGGCAGGGCAGGGAAACTGGCCATCAGACCAAGCCTCCCTCTTTACCTGTGTTATTAATGCGGTTATGCAGTGCTCCTCCCCAGGACCACCTGTTTTGCTTTTGTTTTGGCTTCTGGCTTCTTTCAATTGTGCGACGTACAACAGCTTCATGTCGTTCCTTAAGTATGACAGGATAACACATTTGGATATTATTGGGTGTTTAACTTAATCTTCTCATCAAACCCTGCCACTCTCCATGGACAAAACCTAGCAGGCATCTTGGAGTTGTGTTCAAGCTTATTGCTGCCTGCTGAGACACACACTAGAACAGGACTAAGCAGCAATTAAACCATAAATATGCTAAAATATTAACTGTAATTTTTGATCTGTTTGAGACGTGCAGAACTGCAGAGAAAAACAGTGGCAGCCACTTCCCAAACACACCCAAGGCTACTCCCCACCTTACATCTCCCACCTACTAAATACTATAACAGTGGGAGAGACAGGAAACAAACAAAAATACCCACAAGGATGAGCTGACTTACGTAGGATCACACTGCACATAGTTCCCAGCTTAAATGATATAAATCAGCCAAGAGCATATTTCATTACACACTCACTGTCTTAAAGATTTTGTTAGGTCAACTAGTATTTAGCTACCCTTATACTGAATGCCTAAGAATTAACAGATAACCATAAAACACCAACACATTTTATATTTTTCTGCATGAGTTTGTGCAGTGCCATACACTGTAACCCAGACATGCTCAACTTAGTTGCATTTGATTCCTAAAGGGCACTTTAAGAAGCAGTATTTGTGCAAGTAAGGCTTAAAATCCTTTTTTTGCATGCTTTCTCATACTGATCATGGCTTATGTTGCATTCTTTCCATCAACTCTTAAACAAAAAGTTTAATAGTACCATATCTTACAGTAAAAGCAAGCTGAAGAGTGTTTGACATTTATTCTTACCTTATCTTCTTCTATTCTCTGCCTTCGCTTTTCTTCTACAGCGGCTCGCCTTCTCTCTTCCTTTAATCTCTGCTCTTCTAGCTTCTTTCTGCGTTCCTCTAGGTGTTTTTCATAATGTTGCCGGGCTCTCTCTTCTCTTTCTAGCCAGATGGATTCTCTTGCAGCTGTGAGAAAAATCAGAAATAAAAGTATTAACATGCTACATGTGATGAAATCTTTAGTACAATTTGAATAACCAAGCTAAATGTAAAAACTTTTGAACTCATTTTCTTAAGACATACATATATTATATCCTAATCTCTCCTCACATATTAAAACATTGTGTACCTTAGTCACACATTCGTATCATCTCAACATACTATGAATCACCACCAGAAATAGTTAAATTATTTGAGCATATAGTTTCTATGTGGAAGAAAGGATTTTTTGGTAGTTTAAAATACCTAAATACTTAAGTCAGATGTATGTGAACACACATCTGTTGTACAAACCATGCCAATTCCCTGTAATCTTTTACTGTAAAAAGAAAGATAAAACTATCACCACTTTATAACTTTATTGATCAACACAGACCTCTTATGATAGAAGTTGCTGGGATGACAATTCTAGCACCTGGACTGTAAGCCGCACCAACAGCTGATGAGAAGGAAACAAGCTACCCACCAAAGAATTCAATCTAAAGGTGAACTTTAACCTGTCATATAACTCCACTGCTGCAGAGCTCTGAACAACATGTTTCAGACGAGCTAATAAAGGCAAATCAAGAAGCGCTACACGAGATAAATTTTGCTCCCCATCAGGGTCTGAGTTTTTATGAAGGTACTGTCTGGAACATGGGCTCCAACTGTAGTCAATATGAAACCATTTCCATGTGATACCCTGGATCTGTCTCCACTGCTACCTTGATGGTTTCAGGTCCCAGAAATTCATGTGCTCTAAAAAACCCTGGTCCTTGCTTTTTAAATAACCCAGGCATTTGATACCTCTGGATCTTCATGAACTGACAGATGAGAGTGCAGGAAGAGAAACACATGAAAGTCATGAGACAAACATCACCAAGAGCCACATTAGAAAATCACACACAGAAGGAGTTCATTAATTACACAGCAGTGCCAGGGAACCAAGACAGCAAAGTGTCAAAAAGACTTTCAATTTCCAAAGACAGCAATGTAAGGAAGCTCTCTACTTAAGTCTGAAACAGTATTTTTAAAATGAAATCTATGGAGAGAGAGGAGGAGGGGGAAAAAAAAAAAGCCTATTGTTATAATCACATACTCTAGAACAGCATCTCCAGCCTTCAATTAGCAGAGATGTGTGTGGACACGAGCACGTACTAAAACCAAAAAATCCAAATTCTTCTAGGTGGTCAGAGCAGACATTGCAATTGCTTTTTATAACACTAGGACTCATCTTCACCAGGCTGCTCATCTGCACTTGCCTGCCTAACTCAAACAAATACCCCCTTACCTAATAAAGATCTTAGATTGCACTCTAAACCTTATGTATTTGCATACGCAGCTTCCTGAAAAATCTCTGTCCTAAGTAGATCAGTTCATATGTCAAGCACCTCCCTTAAGAAAACAGCTTTCTGCCATTTCAGATGTCAAATACTTTGCTAGAAAATGCAGACAGCCTGTTTAATTTTGCTGTGCAGACTCCCAGAGAGATATTTGTTCAGCAGCCACAAGCAACCATAAGACACCTTCTTGGCAAGACGGGTGAAAGTTCAGCAAGATGTTCGTGGGAAACTGAACAATCATAGCTAGAACAAGGAACAGTGCAGTCACTTAGATAATTACTAACAATAGGTGTGAGAAGTGACACCTATAAATGTGAAATACTAATGCAAGAGCCACCAGAACATTTATAGAAATACTTTTCTACGCTAAACTAGTTAAATAACTGGAAGGACTTGCAGACTAAGGCAGAAAATAGCAGAACACAGCAGAAAAAAGCTGTTCCAGGCCAACTGAAATCTGCAAAGTCTCCTTCTTCTGCCTTACAAAACAAAATATATCCCAAATGCAAGACTCATTTGTAAAGCGGGAACATGCATCTGCTGCGCCTTCTTGGGAGCCAATAGCTCACCAAGAGAATAGATGGACAGACTCTCACTATGGTCTGCCCTTCTCCCGGGACTACATGACCCCTCATGATGCTGTCTTTCTATTGCCCAGGTCCAGAGAAGACTGAGTAAAGGGCTCACTCTGAGCTCACCTTTTCCAAGAATTTGGGTTACCATTCTGAACAACTGAAGCGTAAGACACATCACCTCTGAGGTACCATCCTCTCTTTTAGTCTTTGCCTTCTGCTCAACAGTCCAGCTCGCTAACCAGCGCCTTGGGCAGAACCACCATCAGCCTGTCACCAGAAAGGTAGTGATTTTTGCAAAAGCTTGCTCTTCCTATTAGCTTCTGCACAGTTGGATTGCAAAATAGGGTCAGCCCAAGAACAGGCAGCCGCATCAGTGAACCGTACTGTTCTTTACACTTACTCAATGTGCATTTCTCGTTTTCTTCAGCAAATGTGGATAAAATGCTCTAAAAGCAGAAACCCAGTTAATTTCAAACTACTTAAAAAAAAAAAAACACCACAAAAAAACCCCCAACAACTTATCTTTAATACCATCTAAAAACTGGCAAAATACATTTCTAAAGTGCTTATACTTAGAGAAAAAGAATAAAGAGTATCGCTAATATTTGAATTCCGCACTGAAAAATTTTCATGTTAACTCCTCCTTTCTCCTGAACCTCTGATGAAAATTTCAGAGAAAGTTAGCACTTATTACAGGATAGGACCACTTCAGGTCTTCCTATTAAAAACACGTATATTTTAAAATTGTATTAACTTTAATCCATTTTGGTGCTTTCACGACCATTTTAACCAAAGCTCTGGCCGACACCAAGAGCAGCAGCATCTGACCTCCTCTAGAGCCTGAGTTTGTACTCCTCCTCTCCATTCTAACAATGTTGCTCACGGGACTGAGAGCGCAGGTGGGCCAAGGAAATGATCTGGTTAAAATCAGGTTGCTTCCATGCCTTTTCTTCCCACACTCTTAGCTGCAGCTGATCCTAGTGGAGATTGGTCAGCCTGGGCAGGTGGGGGAGCAGATATGGTGCCAAGCGGGTGTAGGGGCTTCTGAAACCAGAGGAAGTCATGGGGCAGAAAGGGGATGCTGGGTGATGCAGCAGAGTCTGCTTGACTCTCCTGAAGTGAGATAGGGCTCAATAGTTTGTTGTTACAGCCCTGAACAGAACTTAACTAATAATAATTCACTGTGAACAACAAAATACTTTTAATAATTTTTCCCATTACAACACTAGGTTTTTATCTTCCTCTTTTTCCTCAAATAATTGTTCATCAGTGCTAGACCGCAGTAATGTTAAAGAACTGTTAAATGACATTCTGGAGGATATGGTACTACTCTCTCCTTCTGTTCTTTCTGTATAATTCCTTCCTTTTCCTGCCAGTTTCCATCTTCAAAATTATTTCCTATTTGAGTTTACCGCTACGTTTCATTTCTAATACAGAAATGTTTAGAGTGTTTGTTTCAGTTCTGCAGATAGCATCGCACAGATACTTATAGAAGCAGAGCTTGTAATACTTTAAATTTAGAAAGTTATAATAAAATAAGCCAATCAAATCATATAACATGCACAAACTACAGCAATTAGTTTTATTTTCAAGTCTTTATTATTTGTCTATCTGTAGATATCACAGAAGAGGATCTTGGAAAAAAATGAGAACCATTCCCTATATTTTTCTTAGAAGGAAATCTGGAGTCCATTTCATTTATTGCATGCAAAATTTGCACAATTTGATCTTCGTAATAAGCTTTCGCTTCCCTTGCTAAACATTCACGAGTAGAATTAGACTGTTCCCTTATGCAACACCATATGTTTGCAATCTAAGTTAGACCCACCTTCACATAGGAAATGCTCTAGGTTCTTACACCTAACAGTGCACATACCCTGTTACATGGACCCTCAACACACTAAGTAACCCACACAATGTAGTTGTTCAAAACTTCAAAACAGTCAAACTGTTTTGCAGAAGTTTTGAAACATCCTTTCACTTTGAAAAAGCTAAGAGCACTTACGTACCTTAGTAGTAGATATCTCAAAAGTCTATCTTGCTGCAGCACATTGGCTTTTACTCAATACTCACCTACGTACAGACACTAATGATCATATCAAGACAAGTCACTGCTGAGAGACAAAAAGTTGTCCGCAGATCCTGAGATGTTCTAGATCTTTTGTGCCCAGAATCTGCTTACAACAGCAGTACAGCATAAAAAAAGCTCTTTGGTTCTCTACCGAAAATAAAGCATTTCCTGAAGAATACGAGAAATCAAGAAAAGCAAAGAACAAAACCCCAACAACTTTCTTAACTGATGTCTCTTGAATATTAATTTGCCTATAAAAGATAGAGACTGTTTGTTCCTTCTGTCACTAATGTAAATGCATAGACCTTCTTGGGGCATATTTTTGTGGTGATTTCCTTAGGCTTCAGCCTGTCATGTTGTTTAGAAAAAGTAATGAAAATAGTGTATTTGAACTGAAAACATTTTTATGTTTCGGTATGTAAAAGTTAACTTTCACATACCCTCTCGCTGCTGGGAAGACAATCAGAATGCTAAACCTCTGGATAGAACACTGATCTCCAGCTTTCTGGTCCTCAGAGAAGGAATGATAAAAATCTTACTTTTTGATAAGGAAATACAGCTCAATAACAGAAACACACATTAGTGATGGATTAACCAAGGCAAATGGAAGGGTTAGGCTGGAATAAATTATTTTTAAAAATAGATCTATTTTCAAACATACAAAAGCTACTTCTTTCTACCACCTTTAAGTTACAACCAAAAGGTGGCAGAAAATATATACCCATCTGTTCATATGAGGAAGCTACTAATACTTGGACCAAGTAATTAACTAGTACATAAAGGCATGATTTACAATATATCTGTTTTCTGAGAAAAAGTTTAATATCTGTTTTCATGAATTTAACTTTTTCTGGAGGTAGGGAAATAATATTTCCTACCTTTAAATGATGGGGGGGGTTAAAGTATTAATTACTACATTTTCTTTTATTAGATAATCAATAGATAATATCTGCTTTGTTTTCACTGCTTCCTGTATGAACTACTGACATTCTTGCATGAACATAAGGGCTCAGGTTTTTAACATCTACAAGGCACATATATACAGTGACATAAGTTAATGTCCTTAGACATATGATGATGTCTTCTGGAAAAAAAAAAAGGTTAAAATAATCTTTTCATTTCATTCTCATGACCCTATTTATGAATTTGCAGAAACTTTTTTTCCTTCTACCCCAGACAGAAATTAACAACATGTATTCTAGCGTAAAATTTGAAGTTTACTTAAGGGTTAAAAAAGCCTACTCTAAGGTAAAAAAAAAAAAAATAATATTAAGCCCTATTCTGAATACAAAGGTGTGCTTCTAGAAGCACAGCAAGTGCGTTTCATAGATACAGATACATCAAATACATTGTTGGTAGAAGAAATCAGCAGATGAGCCTACAGGAAACCGAAGACGCCGCTAAAAGGTCTGATCAACTTGGAAGAGCAGTCAATTTGCAGGATGCGGAAGGAGAAAAAATCTACTTATATGATGGCTCATCCAGAAGCTGTGCTAAGATCTATGCTGAGTATTGAGCCAACGCTGCACTCCGGCATGGGTACAGTCCAACAAAAAGGCTTTTACTTAGCACCAAGCCTTAACAACGTCACAATACCTTTCTCCCTTGTAATAGCACACACTGTCATGACAACATGCAAGAATCATTCAAAGAAAGCTTGATCGTTGTTCTATTAGTACCTGTGTGTTGAAAGCTGAAATGGCATAGGAATATTTACGTTAAAACTGGAAAATACAAAGAAAAGTCACAACCTGATCCGCGTTGTATCTCATTACTTAGTACAATCTATAAACTTGAACACAGTCGTGTGATACAATGACACAAAATTAGAGCATAAAAACAAGATTCAGAAATTGAGCCCCAGACATGCTGTTAATACCTTCTGCTTGTTTGTAAACTAGTAATGCTAGATCAGATTACAAGGCAACATAATTAAGGCTGTATTTCTGGCACCTCTGAAGTGAATAACAAAGCAAAAGAAAACAAGGTCAATCAAGAAACATTCCAATATTAAGAGACATATAAGACTTTAAACCAATCACTTTACACTAGAATTAACTAATTTAATGTGGAAAATGTTAACTGCAAACCATGCACTTTTCCTTTGTGGAAATCATTTCATAGTTTCTTTGCCCAATCGCGCACACAGAGAACAATTCTTTGCAGGGGTTTTAGGCTGTGAGGGAAGGGGGAACATACATTTAGTGTCAAAGCTTCTGTTTTCTGTTTATCCATGTGAAGCAAAGGAAGTCGCCCCAGCTCTTTTGCAGTCCCTTCTGCTGTCTCTTCACATTAGTTCTTTCACTTCTGCTTTACTACCTATATGAAGGCAGATGAGTCTTGCACTGCACTTGCTCGGTCTGACTTTTGCATCCACCTTGGACAGACAGCTTACCTGAGAAAAGATCCTATCACCTTTGTCAATCTTTCCAGCCTTTATCTTTTCTGACTTTACAGCAATGACCTCAGCAATCGCTTTCTCCTCTGACCGCCGTTTCACCTTTCCTCACTGCCAGCTCCACACTGCCTGAGACTGTGATCATCTCCTTGCTGCATTAGCAGAAAAATGGATCAGTGATGCTTTAACTGTACCTAAAAATGGGAATGTTCCATTAGGCCACAGAAATGGCTGACTAAATAAATTAAAAGGTGAACTTCAGAGCTATAATTAAAGCTGAAGCTAACATTAGATTGCCTAAGCCAGCCTTTTCCCAGTAGTCATGCTCTGAGGGACATTCAGCCCAGAAATTTTTAAACTAATCTTCCTTAAAAATAGTTTTCTTGTCTTGCAAACCCTTCTGAAACTTAAAACCTCTGAGGATATCCCAAAATGATTCATATTCCAGGCCCACTGATTCTCAGTTTCTGTGGGGCTTCTGACTGTGGAAATGTTGGATAAAGTTCTGTCCCCAACTGCCAGAGAAGACAATAAGCCAGAAAGAATTCACTAACAGAAAAAAGTAATTTTTATTAATGTGATATTTTGCCAATGATCACTTTCAAATGGGAAAGGAATACATATCTTAGTGTGTTCTTTTAAAATATTATTTTGATGCTTATGCATTGTAAGTATTAAGAATTTAATGGATTTAGCCAACCTGAAACTCAAACATATTCTAAAAACTAAGATTAATAACATGCATCCTCAAATGAAGAGTTAAGTCAGACAGCAGGATTACTATCTTTTGTTCCCAATGCCAGAAACTGAATGAGCCATGTGTCCTTGTCAGGATCATAACTGTGATACAAAAAGGTCAGTCTTCACACAGGATTCACGTAGATAAAACATGTACAGATGGAAGATTTAAAATGGTTTTCTCAAGAACCAGGGACTGAGATACTGCAAAGTAAAAACGCAAATTCCCAACCCAACTCTTCCTCTTTTCTAGGCCACTACTTAAGGCCATCAAAATGAAACCCATTTTAAAACCTCAGTAATGTTCCCTGTTGAAAAACACATTTTGATTTTTCTTTCCAGTTATAGAGAACCAGCTCTATGCTAATAAATAGAATGTGCCCAGAGACCAACTGGCATAGGAAAACTTTCACCTGTACTACTAACCTTCTACCCTCCAGAAGTGGCAATAGTACTCAAACAACATGAGGAAAAGCCCATCAGCCTCTCCTGCCAATTCTCAAACCTCGCCTGGGAATCGGCAAGGGGATAACTAGGGACTGAAGTCAAAACCCTGCAAGGATCCATCATAACAGTTTAATAGCAAGAACAATTGAGTTTCAGCACCAGGGAATGCTCTTCAGCACTGTTTAATTTGCCAGTACACATACAACGAATATGGCAGAGGTAATGGTGAAGCCCCTCTACTGAAAAAGCAGAAACTTGTATTAAACTTTTCCAGTTTGACCAGGCCATCTATCATGTTTGCTTTCACAAACAACTCAGTTCTGACATGTGTGTCTCACAGAGCCTCCGGTGCCAAAGGCAGCCAGTCAGCCTGACACATGCAGAGAGGGAACCACAGTGCGGGGGTGAACCAGGCAAAGTGTGACAGCTCCCTTCACTCCTGGAAGAACAGCCCCCTTTGACAGCTGTCACCCTCACCTACCACCACCTCGCTTGGGATTCCCGTCTTGCATGACCCGTGAAGGCTGCTCTCACACAGAGAAATCTGATAGTAGTATTTTAAACAGACAGGTGTTAACTTCATGCATAGGCACTGTGGGAAAGGTGCTAGCAATACCAGTACAAAATGCAAACATGATTACTAAAGAGCAAGTGACACATTGGAAGCATTATTTATAGAATCGAAGGGTAAAGATTACCCTAATAATCCTTTAGAGGTCTCAATGTGCATATCAAAATTACCAAATGGTTAGGAGAATAAAAAAAAACTTGAAGCATGGCTGCTAAGCAATCCCTTTATTTCTGCCCATGTGAAAAGGTAATTCTAAGAACAGAATAAAGCTAAAAACCCTCAAATCAATACAACTTATTAGTCATGGAAAACATGTGTTGCAAAGAAAAAAAGCCAAACAATTTATCTTTCAGAGGTGTTGGGATGGCATTTCAAAAGCAATGCCTTTCCTACAGTGAAGGAACAATCCTTCCTTCTTTGTGGGTTGATTAGCCAAAATAGCATACGTGTTCCTGTGTGCCTTCTACGTTTCCTAAGAAAGTTCCAAAATTAGACATGAATATACTACGGTAAAAGGGGCATTTCTGTAGAAGCCTTTTTATTCTTTTTGATTAGGTAGCATAACATGATCCTAAGGAAACAGCAGATACCAACAGTCCTGACACACAAATGCTATATGTATCCAGACAAAAAAAGATAGCACTCATCTTTTCTACTCTCTGAACTCTAATTTAAAAAAAGAAGAGGTAGAGACCCAGGTATGGTAAGTAAAATAAAACTGCTAAAATACCACTGCTGAGTGAAAGCAAATCACATACTGAACTATTCTACCAGTGAAAGCTACCTCTATCACAGCACAGCAGAACCTGAAAAAAAAAAAATTAAAGCTTGAGAATAAACAAAAGGGGGCAAAACCAGTTCTCAAATCAACCCTCCTGTGACATCAGAACATTGCCAAATAAAGGAACAATCATTATTAGACTGGTACTCCACACAATCTCAAAAGGGTCAGACAACTTAATCTTCATGAAAAGATAGATAACATGACCTCCTGCAGTTCAAGCTGCTGAAAGTACAAAACAAAACTGCTACAGACTACTACAAGCTCTACACTTACAGAACTCAACATTGTCCTTTTTTGGCAACAGAGAATAATTTCACTTGAGATATGACTGAAATTCTCAACTTTTGCTTAAAAAGAAGCCTTCACTAAACTTGACAGATCCTCTGAATCAAAAGAAGAGTAATTAAGTTTAAATCCAACTTAATTCTATTAAAAATAAAAAAAATCCTTCCTTTAGTTGCTTTACTCTTACGGCTGATGTCCCAGTATTAACAAAATCCAACTCTAATTTTCAGCAAAACACATTTATGTAATGACATTACATAACTTTATGTTTAAGATAGACAGCTCAGGCATTTCTTTGCTATGATTCACACGACATGAGTGACTGATTATCTAGGTTCTGCACTAAAAACAAAATATAAAGCTTGCATGCCATTGTGAAAATAATTTCTTTGCTGTACTGGAACACAAATCTCAAGAGACAGATCCTAAATCATAATGTTAGAAGACAAATATACAGATGAAAGTACAACATGACTTTCAATTTTCTTGTTAGTTGAAAATAATTCTTCATGAAACACAAAATACACTTATACATCACAGGGACATGCAGAACTCTCCCATTCAGGAATGAAGGATTCCATGTCAACTTAAAAAAAAATATCCTACAGTTTAATGTTCCTTTTAAAATATGTCACACAAAATGACATATTTCTCAACAGAAGTCATGTCCTTCCAGTAACAGATAGTCATTTATCAATAGCTAGAAAAATCAGAGTTCAGGAAAGCTTAATAAAAGCATCTCTCTCTACACTTGAGTAAAGCATTGTTACTACACAAGGATTGAACCTGAAAAAATAAATTCAAGACATGGAAGTGTCATCTACAACAAATTAATTAAAATGTGCTAGTATCCTCCATTTGCTCTGGAACCTGAAGAAACTAAGCCTATGTATACCATCAACCTCAGCTCCAGAAGCAGCTGTTTAGGGTTTGGCAAACATCCTGTCACATTATCCCTCTCAGCAACCCAAAACCAAAGCTTTCTTTTGCCCCTCCAAAACAACACTAGCGAGTCATGCATGGCTAGTACAATGTTACAAGGTGCTGTAAAGAAGGGAAATTAATGCCATTAAGACATAAATGGCAATAAATCACTGCTCTCCAGGTAAGAAAAAGCAGTGTAACCCTGGCTGGAGTGATGATATAGTTCTATAAACTTACAGAAGATAGAAGATGCAAATAACTTCTGTTTCTCAAGCCATAAGAACAATGCAGCATCCAAAGAAATCAGGGTGAATGTGCGAAAAATAATAGGAAATACTTGTGCTCCCCTACCTCCCGATTGCCATAGTGTGTTGTGGCAGTCAGACATATAGTTTTCAGAAAGCCAACAATTTGGCTTCACATATTCTATAGTTTTCCTACCACCTCACTCAATATACTGCCCATCACCAGCTGCTTGTTAAGTAAACTTCACGATTCATTTGAATAGTGCTATGCATGCTCATGCATGGGTTACATTTTATAAGATATTGAGTACATCTATTTGATGTCTACTAAAGGTTTTACCTGAAAAAATACAAGCTTATTCAAATCATACATTGCCAACATATTTTGCAATTCTATTTTATGACAATAAAGGATGCATTCAGCATATTAAGAAGTCTAATTTTAATTGGTAGAAAGAACTCTAAAACTTGAAAGTTCCATTTACATCAGTGAAGCTTCCTTGCATGATTTCAGAAATCAGCCCATTTTTCATTCATATTCACAAAAGTAATAGGTAAGTGACAGGTATATGAATGATTAATCCCAAGACATACACTGGGAAAAACATTGCATGCAGATGATAGTCCATTTAAAAAAAAAAAACCAAAACTGAAAAAAAAACACACACACAAAAAACAAACAAACATACCCCCCCACAACCCCAAAATAATTAAAAAAAAACCAACAGAAAACAAAAAAATCCAACAACAACAACAGACACACCCCCCCCCCAAAAAAAACCCCCACCAATACAGAGTAAGCCTTACCTAGTTGTTTTTCTCGTTCTTCTCTCCGTTCTCTAGCAAGCCGTTGCCTGTCATCAACCTTTAGTATCGTTGGATGGTCTGCAAATGAAAGGAGGGTGAAAATATTAGACATATAGCATAAAATCAAATAGTACTATAAACAAGCTTTTAGAAGAATGACCATTAAAAAACTCCAGTTATTCTACTTGCAAAGTAGATTGCATTTCTGGAAATCCATCTTATGAAAAAAATAAATAATATGAATGTATCCTAATTATAAAGATGTAAAACACTCCCAAAGAATGGATTAAGTTGTAACTCTAAATTCCAACCCAAGAAGTTCTCTTTTGTTTCCAAGCCTATAACAACTCACTTGCTTGAGGCCATTCTGACAAAATACTGTCTGTTATTCCATAACATCTCTCCAAAATGCATCCACGGAAACTTCTGTTATAATGCAGCACCCTCTTCTCATCAGTATTTTCTCAAAAAAAGCCAATAAGCCCTATTTCACAAGGCTGACGGAGCTCACTGCTCAAGAAAAATAGGTTGGATCAAAACACTGGAGCAGTTCTGGTTGAGCATCTGAAGATAACACGATATTGATCTTCACAGATGTTCGTGTGTGTGTGTGTGCACACGTGTGTGTTAAAAGCTCTGGTGAACATGTTAAGACAGTTTATCACAGTATGGACCGGTATAATTTATACCAGTATGGACTGGTATAATTCCAGCAAAGTAAGGTGATAATTTCCTCAACTATCTTTGTAAATTGAAACTTAGCTACATGATTTATTTAAAAATATCCTCACCTGGCCACTTGGATCACAGTAATAAGACTAAGAATAATATGAAAATCTGTGTCAGAGCCCAGGCTTGACTATAAACATTTGGGCTTGGCTGGAAAAGCATCACTTGCTCAGTGAGTTCTCTGGATAACAGCAAAATGCTCAACAGCTAGCACCTTACTTCTAGCCTTAGCAGTGGACCTGTTCCAGACTAAAAGAGAACAAAATCCAAGTTACCAATTCATCTCAGCATGCTGCCAAAACTAATTTCCTATTCGTCCTTTGCCTGTTCTGTTAAACCTGAAAAGCTGTTCATTTTATGCTTTTTCATTAGCACTGAAAAAGTCTGCTTTGAATGAAAACGAAAGTAAACAAGAAAATCCATAGAAAAAATAAAAAAAAAGATTTCTAGGTACAAAGAAAGACTCTGATTTATTTTAGTATTGAGGGGAACTCAGGTTTTAAGTATTTTAAGATAAAGAACTTCCAAGAATACTGTAACCATGGAAGTGCACATAAAATCAAGACAACAGATCCTTTTCACCTTTCAGTGCAAATACAAGAGTAAACAATTTGTAAAAACATGTAAAGTCAGCCTCTTGGTGTATAGAATGCATACCTATGAAAAAAGTTGCTAGCAAAAGAATGCAATGGGTCATAAAAATGAGGTTAAATATATATGCAAAAATAAATCCCTGAAGTGAGGATATGCTAGACAGCTTTTTGAATAGTTATTTGCATTAGACAAAAAAAAAAAAAAAAAATCAGTAATGCACATTTCATACTCTAACAAAAGTTTCTGTAGCAGAATGACAAGATTTCTTGGATGAAAGAGTTCACTGACAAGTAGCTTCAGTTTAATTATTAATATTCTTGAACTCTCATCCGTGAAAAACTATCATCTCAACAACAGTCAGAGACTACAGCCCCAATTAATGGCATCAACAGTGATGTCAAGTAAGAGTTGCAAGGAGAAAACTCATTGCATAGTTGGTAGGATGAATGTTCAAACATTATATTCCCAATGAAAGGTGAAACAAGTGAACAAGTCACCAGCAAAGACAAAGATAATCAACCCATCACCTAGGCACAGATCAAACTTTTAATGTTGGTTGAATAGCACACAGTGCTGCCATGTATGAGACTATACCTGGCCATGCATGGCATAGATTTGTTCAATGTCTGGCATAGATAAACATCTGGCTGAAGTTAAGAAATGTGCTGATTGCATGCATGCAGTCTCTTCAGCAGGCAGAACAAGATCAAAAGGGTAATAATATTCCTTCTCTCTTCTGGCTGGCACAGAGATTCACAAAACATGAATTTCTGTAGCACGAGTAATTAGTGCTAGTGGAATAATGCACACCCAATATGAATTCCCCTCAAAAAACAAGGATTCCCTTCAAGGGCTGTCAGCAAAGTCAATGTAACATCAACCTGACAGAAAATGATGAGACACTGGGGAATAACAAAATCCTGTTCTTTCAGAATGTACTATTCTCCTTTCCGCGCCCCCCCCACCTCCCTGCCTTTACTTGAGAGTAGATATTTCCCTATCAGGGAGAAGCAGCAATTCTTCAAAGAGGCACAAGAATTACATGGACAGGCAAACTGAAAAGGTCTCCCTCAAGAATTCCTAATTGTAAGCAATGGAAGGAATGAAATAAATTTTTAAAGCTGCCCTCTGCCATTCTTTTTGAAGATATCCAATTATTTTTTCTATATCACACACCTGATAATATTCACATAGAGAGCCTCTCTCCCAACACCCTGGGATGTTAGAACAAACCAAAAGAATTCACATTAAGGTGCAGGCTATGGAGAGTGTATATGTCTTCAGTAACAAGCTATTTTGCATACATTCCTGAGCACAAAGAACTAAATCAATATTGGCACAGAGATGGGGATAACACCTGTGTAGCAGACCAGCATTGTCATTGCTCTGCTAGAAGCTGGAGCATACATTACTGGTGCAAATCTTACATGGTTAATTAAAATGTCTTTTCTAAGCCTTAAAAATGATCCTTCATACTTTGGCTACAGGCCCAGCCTCCAGCAATTGCATTCTGAATCCAGCTGATTTGCTGACACCCCCAGTAGACAGCTTCACTAGCTTCAAATTGTGGCAGAACAAGAAAGTTCACTGGGCCTGCTCCCCATTTATTTTTCTCATGGCTTATGGCTCTGCTCATTAACAACGTGCCAGGCAAGTCCCTGGGGGACTGGCATTTCTTATTCAGTAGGAATACCAGGACAAACACACAAGGTACTTTGTGTTCTTCTTTTGCTCACATTTGTCACCAGGCAATAGCTTTAAGTTGCTGCACAAGGAGATGGGAAACATGTAATTTGCAACAGATCCTGCAATTATGCCTCAGTTCTTACAGAAATAATTGATAACTGGGCATATGCAAAGCCTTACAGAGAACACTCCAAGACGACCCGTATGCTGCTGTAGAAGTTGTCTGGTTATGACACAACGTGTATGAACTTATGCTCAGCTTAATATTATGCCTGAGAGGGATGTTTGAAGATTGAATAAGCTGTAGCTCTATATAAAAGGGAAAATAATTTTGTACATTTTGCTGGAAATTAAGCCTCTAAACTACATATGAAAACAATATTTTTCATTAACTTACAGCACTTCTGTTTAGTTGAAAATTAATTTTAAGAATTTACTATTCATTTAAAAGAGCTTAGAAGCCATGAATGGTATTTTGCAGATATTCAGTACTGAAAGGTCAGTCATTTTTGGTCCCTAATTACATTAACAAACAGAAAATACAAGCTTTTCAAATCTTCTATGTAATTAATACTCGCTGAACTCTGAAGTGCAATTGACATTTGTAGAAATTAGGTTGTAATTTTGCTAAGTTAGTAATGGTCATATGTACTTATTACGTATGGCCAGTTTTTGTGGCTCAGGTAACTATCAGCTGCACTCAATGTGACTTCAAAAGTCAGACTACTAGTATTCTTTATTTCCATCTGTGATTCTCTCCATCTCTTCTCACAAATGGCTCCTTCCTTTCTGCCCTTGACTCCCGGGTGCTAATTTCTTGTACTAAAGAAACTAAAAGGGATATCAAGTGGAACACAACAGTCAGCTTCTATGTTAGTTCACAAGGGTGGCTGCAGGGAAAAAGAAATGTAAGCCACAGCATTATTTGAAAAGATGCATTGCCTGGATCTCAAAGTCTCTTCCCTTTGCACTGCTATGCACACATTCAGAGTTGTCTTGAACTCCAAATACTTGTTCAGCCTGTAGACACCTTCCAGCCAATAATGACACTGTTTATAGTGACAGCTGTCACTCCTGCTGCAAACCATTTGGTTTTTAACCAAAATACTGTTTGACACAAAATTCAAATGCAGTCTAAAAAAAAAAACACACAACAAACCAAAATCCAAACACACACGAAAAACAAAACCACCAACCAGAACACTAAACAACCCCAAAACACCCACCAAAACCAAAAACAAACAAGCCAACCACAAACAAACAAAAACCAACCAAACAACCCCCATACACACAAAACATACCACCACAACACCCAAAAAACACCCCAAACAAAAACAACAACAAAAAACAAAACAAAACAAAAAACAACAACAACAACAACAACAAAATCAAACCACCAGCTCTCAGGAACTCTCTCTTCAATGTGGACTCTCCCCAGCTGGGTGCAGAGCTAAACCCTGCACACATGCCTCTGCCCTCCCTCTCTCCAGCCCCAGGAGTTTTACATTCCTTCCTCCACACCAGCATAGATGAACAGAACACAGGAGCAGCTAGGACACCCTCCTGAGAAATGAAAACTGGGATTGAACCACTGCAGGATAAGGTGGATATTGAACACCATCCAACACCAAAACTTCTGGTCTTGCCACAGAAGTAGGTGAAGTTATCCAAGTTCTCTCCTCTTTTTCCCACTGCCTTTCTGATTGAGAGCAGCCGTGAATGCTGTGCTTTGTGTCAGACCCAGCGCTGCCTGGCAGAGCACGGGATCTGAACACAGACAGCACTGGGATTGCTTCCCTTTAGGGACACAGGCAAAAGGTACCCAGTTTGGGGACACAGAATAGTCTGTCAGTACAAAACAGTCAATGAGTTGCCAGGCTGCCAAGGAGCTGAAACAACATGCTTACAGTGTCTCTAGTCCTCAGCATCATAAGCACTTCTGCTTCCTCAGGCATCTATACAAGATCATTATTAATTGCATATTTTAAGCTTGGGTACCTGAAGTGCTATACAGGCAGTTCTTCTGGATCTCAATCTAAGCATGCAAGTGGAACAGACTCGTGGCATCAAGGACTACATTGAGCATTTTAGTTCATACGCTTTCAACCGTGTAAGTGAACATGGAATTAACTCCCCACAATGTACCAATCAGGTATAGCGAAGTAATGACAAACATCTGCCCACCACACAGAGCATATTACAGAATGTGGATGCTTTGCAATAAGTGAAGAAATGTCTGCACAGAAGCACATTTATATAAAGCTGTAAGTCTTTGCTCATAGCAGATAATACTTATGCAAGCACAGACGCAAGTATAGTGGCTTCTGTTGCCTTATCTCACTTCTAAACCCTCATTCATAAGCTGTACTAAAATAGAAGTAGATTTTCAGTTTTGCTTCTTTGCAAACAATAAGGGATTCCAGCCTAACTAAATATAAATAGTCACTGATGCCAGTTTTGACTGAAACAGTAAGACAGGGATAAGAGCAAACATTTTAAAAGTTCCTAAGATGACAACTGTTCTTCACACACCATTGAAGCAAACAACATTATAACATGACGCATGTGGAATGGCATACCTGGCTTAGTTCCGGTGTTGCTTTGTCCTGAAGTGACTTTCTTGTCTTGTATTTTAGAAGCTTCAGCTCCTAAAATAAGGAACAAAAGTGAAGAGACTAATTAACCATATTACTAAACAGCTGAACCACTCTATTATAACACAACTTAAACATCACCAAATTCTCTCTGAAACCAGACTGTTCTGAAATACCACTTTAATAACATTCTACATCACTTTGCACAGGAAAAACCCTGAAGGTTACACAGAAAACACCGAAGCTATGCTCATGGTACACGTGCAGCCAATTTTTCCTCTTCATTCTCAATGGTACTTTGGAAACCACTACTTCCAAAGAACAACAGTCTTCAATGTTTTAAAATTTAATTTCCCTTGGAGGAAGCTGGATTAATCACACTGATAAAAGCAAACTAGTGGGAATAACAGAATGAAACTGCAGAGTGACTTTGAAGAGGCAAACATTCAAACGTTGCAATGTGTAGATGTAATGGAGAAAAGATGACTTGCAGATCCTAGGTCTCTTAAAGTATGGTACAAGATACTGGTAAAAGCTTCATAAACTCTTTACAAATTGCTAACACAATGCATTATGCAGAACTGAATTTATGACCTGAATGAAATCTAAGAGAGGAGATATTCCCATTATTTTCAACAGGCTTTTGATGAGGCCCTGTCAGTCTAGAAAGAGATCGTTTTGGTGTTCTGAATGCCTCTTCAAAAACCTTTATAAAGTAAAGCCAAAAGGTTCATTATTATACTTCAAATCATAACCATACCCTTGGCTCAAAACCTATTTATAATTAAAAGCCAAGTCAGGAAATTAAATGGTGTAATTTTCTCAGCTTACTACTCATGTTTGTGTCCAGCAGCTCCACTACAGGAGTGTTTGAGTCCAGAATACAACAGACTGTAACAATTCTAAGAACTCTTCCATGACAAAGCTTGAAAGTATTTGCAAGCAAAGATACGAAGACAGTTATATCAATAAAGTTGGGGGGAATACATATATATATTTAAATTAATATATCACCACAAATTAAAATTGGAAAAAATGATTACTCAAGCTTCAAGAGCTAAACAGGCATTACTGTACTAGATCAACTTTAGGAAACATAATTTAAATAGTTTTTTTCAGAAGACTCCAAGCAATTTCCTATACTTGTCAGCTTCAACAAAATACAAACAGGCTTTAGTGTAGTGCCTCAGTGAGTTCATTCCCTTTCATGGCCTGACAAGAGTTTCTTTCCCCTTTACCTCCTTCCACAGGCATGTTTCAAGATGAACATAAAGGATAAAAGGTTGCAGGAGAAACCTATGTGACATTTACTGTACCCTTTTTGCAGGTGGCAGGCAGGTGAGGGAAACAAAAATAGGATTGATCAAATAGTTAGCGTTCAAGAGCAATGTCCTGCTGAGACCAGTGTTCAGAAAAAAAAATCAGGTGTGACATTTTAAGTCAAATAAAGACACTCCTCTCCCTGACAACTGTCTTAAGGCTCTTGTGATCAGTAGAAGTTACTGTTGAACCTAACAAATATTAATTCCAAATCACAAAAAGAATTGTTATACTTTAAAGGCAGCCCAACGAAATATTTTAGAATTTTGCCATTTTAAAGGCCTCATGCAAAGAATTATTTTGACCTATAGGTAGATGAGTGATTTTTGGCAAGATAATCTGAGCAACACTGAACACTTGCACTTCCAGGTTTTGTAAGATCTACCATTATCAAAACCTATATTTTCCTCTCAGTGTTCCAAATGGATAGTACTAAGCCTAGAAAAAAGTATTTTATTCACCAGAGTAAGTATATGTAAACTCTTTACCTTAACTTGGGTGGGGAGGGAGTAAAACAGACTTTCCTCCTGCCTGAATCAGCCATTTAGTACATTTTCAGACAAAGTCCCACTGTAATGCATGGGGAACCTACATCATGATTCCCATCAGCCTGGCCTAGGGCATCATATAGAAGAGGAAACTTAGAAAATAGTGAAAATATTGTTTTGGAGCATTAGTAAGAGCACTGATGTTCTAATAGCTTCAGCACAAGTTTCTTTGCATCTCAATACAGTGCACGCACATTATTTTCTTCAAGCATTATTACACCATGGGATTATGCAGTATTCCAACTTCAAAACAATGGTTTAAATGCCATGCAGATAATACACTTGTAACAGAGCCCAGGTACACAGTAATATTTTTTTTGCCTTGTTTCCTCTTCTCTGAAATTTCCTTGGAATATTTTGTGACAGTTTGAGTACACACTCATATGACCATTCATGTGACAAGTGATAAAGAAAAGAACAGATGGCACAACCATAAATTTTAACGATGCTGGATATCAAATAAGAATTGGCACAAGTATTTAGTAACCAGTGTAGGTGTGCTCCCACATAGAATACCTCTTGCTCTAAGATACAAACAGATTAATCAGGCAGACAACTAAACATCTAAAATCCAAACCTAAATATTGACAAAACTGGTTCCAGCGAGAGTCAGTATCTTAACACATCAGGAGAGACATCATTTAACCAACTAATACTTGCTCTTCTACTTGTCTAGAACCACCATCTTTATATGGAGGGAATAAAAGTTGCACAAAGAAGAGTTAGAAATAAGAGGACAGTTTTCTGTGAAGTATTCTGGAAACTTAAAAAGCTGAAGACAGCCTGGCTAATAGTGTAGCTATATTAGGGAAAACAATCACAGAATCCAAGTTGCTGAGCCTGGAAGGGACCCAGAGATCATCTAGTCCATCCCCTCTGTTCAACGTGGGGTTGGCCTTCAGCAGGCCATACCCAGCTGGGTTTTCAATGTCTCTAAGCACAGAAACTCCACAACCGCTCTGAGCAACCTGTGCCAGTCTTTGACCACTCTTCACAGCAGACAAGTTTTTCTTATGTCTGAATAGTATTTCCTGTATTTCAGTTTTGTGTCCACCTCCTGTTTTGTCACTGTGTGCCACAAAGAGGAGTCCGGCTCTGTCTTTTATTCCACCCCATTAGGTATTTTCTGATATGTTGCTCTTCTGATTTTCCTTTTTTATTATTATTTTTTTTTAAATTTTCCTTCTAGAGTTTCGATGTTGAAACAAAACAATAAGCAATTTGCCCAGAGTCACACAAGAACCACACTACTCACCCGTCCCAACCGAAGGGGAGATCATACGGGTAAGCATTCCACCCCAACTTTCCACTGATGGGAAAGGCTATAGAGCTGCACCACTCCACCCCCTCTTTGCAAGGACCTGTTTCAGTGAATGGTCTTCCCACAGCCATCCACAAATGAACTCTCCAAACCAGGACGTTCTGGTCAGTTATTAAAATTTTCTCTTTGGCCTTACTCTCCAGGTGAGATGTTATCTAACATCTGTCTTCTTGGATAACACTTTAAAGTAAGAAACTCAGATGAAAAGCTTTGTCTAAGCGGTGCCTACAAGGACTTAAAAATATGCAACTTTACCTACCTATTCAGCACATGGATTTCAGAGACTGCATAGAAATCACCTGCTGACTGAAGCACATGCAGAATCAAAGCCTTATTTTCTTTCTAGACACATCAGTGCAACATTTTATTATTGTGGTATAACAGCAGGAAGTATTTAAAAAAAGCTGTTCCATGACAGACTGCAAGGTTATTAAAGGCATTTTTCTAAGGTGTTCCTCTTGGAGAAACCAGCTTCTCTAGAGAAGGTCTGTGTGAGCAGAAATAGGAATTACTAGCAGAGGGAAGCAAAACATGTGCAAAGAGAAATTCTATCTTAAAAGATGCAAAGCTGAGGAAAAGTCTCAACAGTGAACACTGGGAAAAAAAAAAAAAAAAAAAAAAGAGGAAAACCATAAGCTTTTAGGTCATCTTTACCTGTGAGGTAAGCTCCGGTCAACAGAGAGTGGCCTGAGACATGAAGCAAGGCAGCACCTCTAAAGGGAAAAGCCTGACTAAGAAGTAGAGCCCCCATGAAGGTGCCCTGGAAAGCAGGAAGCACATTCACCCAGACTCTGGAAAAACCACTCAGTGCCAAGGGAACACTGAACTGGGAAGCATCACACCGGCATTTTTACAGGTTTTTTAAAAAACACAAGAGCTGTGCAGATTAGAAATGTTTGCTTTTCAGACAGTGGCAAATCAAGTGCATGTTTGCACAACATGAACCAGCTATCCCCAGTGAGGTGAATGGCAAACCAGAGCCCCCACAGCAAGGCTGGAGACCTGGAGAGATGATGATAAAGCTCTGTTCAGTTGAAGGAGGACATCGGCCACAGGACACAGGCAGCTGTGCTATCAGGTCTCCACTTCCAGAAGTGGAAACTTCAAGAGATGCAGAAGATGATGCTTGGACCTGTGTCAGGGTCAGGATGTGCACAGCAGCCCCCATAGAACAGCATCCAAGCAAAAATCTAAAGAGGGGAACTGTACAAGGGCTGCACAGCTGTGGACAACAACACAGGCACAGGTAAGACCAAGGAACATGTGCAAACAGCTACATGTGCCTGACAGTTCAGATACGCCTCTGGGTAAAGGGTGCACTGAGCAGCGAAGAGGAAATACTGTCTTCCAGTTTCTTCGTCTAATTCCACAAGCAAGACAGAAGTACTGAAAGTCAGGAGAAAAAAAAAAATAGCTAGAAGAGAAGGGACTAAAGGGGGGAAAAAAAAACCACCCTAGCTATTCTGTCTGTGCCACTTGTCAACTAATCCTTCAGTTAGACGGAACAGCTACTTAACTGTCAAAGAGCAACAGAAGGTGCCTGTTGGGAGATAGAGAAGGCATTGTAAGTGAAAACTGGAACAAACTAGTGCCTCAGTCAAAAAGTGTTGTCAGTATGTAGCAGAGGAAATCCAGCATTGTCCTGGGAATTTTATAACAGAATTAACTGAGAACTGCTATATGCCTTACTTCTTAGCATCCAATTCTGCTGCTTCCAATTACTTCCCTACAAACATTGCTCCAAAACCAGAAAAACAACTTTAGTCCATATGCATATTTTCTACAATATCTTACGCCTGATATGCACAATTTAAAAATACATAGTTTGAACTAGTCAGCATTAAGCAGAGAACAGAGCCTCCCAGGTCTGTATAAGCAAGAATGAAGAAGTGGGACTACTCTGGAGAGTTTTATCTAGCCACTAGGAACAGCTGCTGGCTAGCATATCAATCAAATCAGAGATAGACTGTGCTGGGTGGAATACGTTGAAAGTGCAGACCCAGGTCAGAGCTGACAAAGTTTATCAGTTTAAATCCAGAACCACATTAAGACCAAAATCCTAAGTACCTGACTTGGAATAAGAGTCTGAGTATTCAGCAACTGGTTGTTCTACTCCAAAGCAACAGCACTGACCTTTAAGACTAAAGATTAAGTTTGGATGTGAAGTTCTCTCTGATGGCAAAACTGGAGAGTTTATCCTGCTAACAAATTCACGGGAGCCACGATCCAGGGGCTGGATACAGGGAAAACAAAGTTCAACATGAATAAAAGCTTTCCCAGTGCTCATGACTTCTGCCTTTTCTTACATTCACAGCTTATGAATAAGACTTTGGTAATACGTACACTTGGAAAATCTATTCTCTATATTTACAGTACAAAGTATCTTGCAAGTATTTAGCATTTCTTATTCTTTCCATTATCAATAGTGTCCATATATATACTTACACAAACAATATATTATATTAATACTTCAGTGTCATTCATCTCTCTAGAGTTAAGTACCACGTTCACTCCATACCTGCATTTCAGACTTATCTTTTACTTGTGTTTTAAAATTGGAAGCTTGGGAACAAAGGACAGTGATGTCTCCAGAGATAAACAGGTCTGAAAGTCCTATGGCTGGCCAAAATTTATCAAGATGCATGCGGCTCAGCTAATAAAGAGGTAAAAACCAAGCAGCTGGATGTCCAATATTAAAATCTTCAGAATAAGTCAGGACAAAATTATGATCTCCCCTTCAGAAATGTGGGAGGCAATAAGTCTTAAAAAATACACACAAAAACCCACCACATGCACATTTGTTAAAGATGATAGTTTTCACAAAATCCACTTGTCAATAACAACTGTGAAACTACACCTCAAGTAGAGGTTGTGGAGAGGTGGCCTGGCAATCTGTTCCAGCACAGCTGGAGATAATGTTTTCTGGTATTGCTGCACGATACTGGAAGTTGGACTGACCTTGGACAGACCAACTGGCTTATGCTGCTGCTTCTACCAGCTGAGTCTAAGCTGAACACTGAGTCAAGGCTCCTCCTTGCTTTCCTTCATTCATTCACTGTGTAAGCACACTCTGGAGCCCCAGTCTTCTTGAGGACCTAATGTGCTTTTTCATAAGATCATTATAAAATAGGGGTTCAAGTGTACCAAACTTACACTGCAACCAGTGCTAGCTTTGCTTTTGTAAGCTGTCATGCACACATACACAACAGTTGTCAAAGTAAAGTCCTTCAAAAAGAGATAGAAAGAAAATTCTTTCAGCTAACGCATGCTACAGTACAGCCCTTCTGAATGACATGGCCATGGATCACGTAGAGATGCAAACACAAAAGCTTGAACACAAACCCAAACTATCTCCTTTTCTCATTACTGAAATCCATTACTGAAATCTCATTACTGAAATCCAAGGCTGAGACATTTACTCTGACACTTAAGCTGCACAGGAACTAAGGAACTAGGCATCAAGCACTTATATTAATATAAAACATCTCCTCCTTTTCTTCTCCTCCTGTACAACAACTTAGAACTTCCCTTCCCTGCAGGATGTAACGAATGTTACCTTGTGGGTTGCTACTGGCCTCCAAAGAGCAAGTAGCCTGTCAGCAGTGAGCTCCTATCCACACTCCGTTTTGAAGCAAACTTCAGAATTGAAAAATCTGGCTGCAGAGCCCTTCCTGTGCAGTGGACATGCTGTCCCGGTAGACAGCAGATGATCCCTGAGCAGTTGCTGAGGTCAGGAACAAAACAGCACAGTAACAAACCCCTACTCTCAGTCGCTATGGACGGAGCTTCCTGGTGTCTCCAGGAAGGTTCAGAGACCAGTTCAGTGAGGAGTTCAGCTGGGAGGCTCAGAGCAGTGCTGGGGGTGAGCTCAGAAAACAAGATTTTTTTTTTAGCATAACAGGATTGGAAAGCAAGGGAAATATCTGGGCACGGGAAGACTATAGGACTGAGCGGTAGGTTGCAGAAGTACAAGGAGAGAATCAGAGGACTCCTATAGGACAGGAGGCCTGCACAACATTAACAAGCATTTTGCAGCAGACGTGAGCATTTCAGTGAAGGGGGAAATCAAGACACTGATAGTGTACTGGCTTTCAGGTTAATCCTTTGGGGAAGAGTATGCAGATAGGAACAGAACCAAAGTGTCAGGATAGAAAATCTATACTCCGCACACTTACTGTCAAAAGCCAAAAAAAACCCCAAGCCCTCTTAAAAGCCCTGGTGCAGATAGTTCATAGACACTAGAAAGATTTCCCTAACAGAGCTATCACTTTAGAAGAAAAATAGAAACACATCCAAATCAACATCCTCAGGCTTCTTAATCTAAATGCTTCAGAAAACTGCTAGCAGAATGGTTATGGTTATACAATTAGAGCTCCAGTCAAAATCCTTTTGTAACAAAATGTTCTAATTAGAAACACTGACAAAATTATTTTTAAAATTTTTTACAAGGTTCTGCCCATTACTATAGCAGTGAGGCAGTAAGAACTGTGATGTGTGTGAATTCTCTAAAAGGCTTAGATCTAATGCACTCCAGTGATTTTAAAGCTAAGATCTAAGCAGTTGTACCTGCTTTAGCAGGTGGGTTGGACTAGATGATCTCCAGAGGTCCCTTCCAACTCCAGCCATTCTGTGATTCTGTGATCTAGACTCCTGTTTTGAAAGAATATAGACATATGGCTAATTTTGGTTAGATGTCAACACTTAGATTCTCTTGTTAAGGGAAGCAGGTCAAAGGAACTGTTGAGGGAACTAGGGTAAAGCAAAGAGTACTTGCAGACTACAGACCAGTTTGCTATTTTTAGTACGGGCAATACAACTCTTCACAATTTCAGATAAAAACTTCTGAAATTTCCATCACTGGCAAACGGAAAATGCCTGTTCTTTAAAAGTCTAAACAACAGTGCTTCCAGAGTAAATTTGCAAGTTAAGAGGTTTGACTCAGAAGAGTGACAGAATAGCTGTATGTCATTTCTACTCACTGAAACAGTAAAGCAAGGTTCATGCCATATTTAAATAACTTACGAATTAATTTTGCATTTAAATATTTACAATTCTTAGAAGCTCGAAGCTGAAATACATCTTTATATACTTCCAACATGGTAGAACTTAGGGTCTGGTTTGCAAATGTAAATAAAAGACACCAAGCTGCAGTGCCTATCCCAGTTCTTTTTGCTCAGGCATTTATCATGGAAGTCTACTATCAGAGCTGCTATACAAATCTTTGTTACTAATGTTCCTAATCTCTGGTGTCAAGGCTGAGCTATGTATAAATGAAAATTCAGCATTAGTGTTTACTACTCATCAAATAGTGTAAGAGTTATCATTGTTTTCATCATATTGTAGACTAGAAAGATAAACATGATTTAAATTTGTCACAGCTAATTCAGCACTAAGTTGTAAAACACTAACAACAGAAGCATAAATAGTTTTCTTTGGAAACAATCCACAGACGTGAAGCTGGATGACGCAAGCAACTACAGGAAAAGTGACACATTTTTTAAGATTAAAATTGTATAACTATTCTATTGAGAGATGCACATTTATAAAAGATTACTTTTAGCTGACTGTATTGGCTTTAAAAAGCATTGCATCCTAAAATCTTAAATAATGTAGGAGAACCTACCAAACTGAGTGCCTTTATAGGAAGAGCCCTTATGCTGCTTAGAGTCTCTTAAAGATGATAAAAGAAACACAATAACTGTAGTAGCGTTTACAAAAAGCTAACACCTGCATTATTTCCTCTGGATAATCATATCACATCATCTTACTGCAATATAAACCAACGATATTAACATAAAAGGAGCACTCGAAAAAAAGGTCCTTGTTATCTGCTGGAAAAGCCTGTGCTGTGAAGCTGGTTCTGCAGGTGACCAAGCAGGCAAGCTCAGTCAGATACAGATGAGACGCCCGAATGGAAGCTTTTTAATTACACATCGCCAAAATAAAAGCTGAAATGTCACCACCTGAGGGCAAGCAGGACAACCTCTGTTCCAGACACCAGCATTTTGTGCTGTGCAGTCTGTCTTGAGCCATGTGCTCTTCCAACACCAAGACTGGGCAATATACAACCTGCAGTGATTTATTTGTGACCCTGTTGCTCAAGGGCAAAACACTTTCAGCCAAGGTGCAAGAGTACCAGCTGCCTCTCCTCCTCAGACTTCCTGCTGCAGGCAGCATTTGCTACCACCGTGTCAGACAGATCCTCACATCCAGGATCTGTGTCAGTGTATTGTTGTAATACTTGTACACAGAAGGTCTCCTCAGAGATTATGAAATTGAGCACTAGATGAAAACACTTTTCTGGACTTCAACTAGAGAGCTTGCTCCAAACTATGAGGTAATTCCTGTGAGTATTTCCAAGTCACAATGAAGCTTACACCTACCGCTGAGAACTGGAGAATTAGGCACAGACCAGGCTGCTTTCAGTATCACACTGATCCCAAGGTCATATTGCTTGAGCTGGAGAAAGCAACTTGAGTATTCATTTTTTGATATCCTTGTTCAGAGGGCACGATGATCAAAGCACATTGCAGCCTTTGAGTTCTACAAGAACAGAGATAGCGACTGCAGTAAAGTGAATATGGGGATAGAAAGAAGGGGAAAATGGATATTTTGCTATACATAACTCTATGAAGCAATTTGATCTTGAGATGTAAACATTTTTTAAAATAATGCAGTCTCTTTGATCTCAGCTTTTCAACAAGAGAAGGTAATGATTTCTCCCCTCCAAAGTAAAATATTATTTTGATGCAACGTGCACTTTTAACATGAATGTCACAAAATGAACAGTATCTACTAATTAATCTAGGAGACTCCCACAAGCTTCCAGACCACCACAGTGCTTTCTTCTTGCCAGCCCACTGAAATACAAAGCCATCACATCCCTACTGATCTCAGGCATATCCGTGCCTCCAACTCTTCCAGATTTGTTCAGGCTGCACTAGTCTGACAAGACTTAACGCCATGTGCATCAAGGCTCATCCCAGGGCTTCACATGTAAGGTAAGAACAGCCCTGTAATGGTGGATAACTTCTGCCATGGCAACATACTGACCATTCAAAAGCAAGGTACAACTGTTTTTCTGTCTCTCAGTAATTAATCCCTTTCTACAGTAACAAAGTGATCTTATCGCCATATGGGGACATGCCCACATACACATACCATATACAGGTGCAGGTTGAGTATGGCCTGTGTAAGAACAAATGTTTCCTCACTGACATCTCAGTCTACTGAGCTTTGCTCTTGACAGGCGAGGTTTAGACCATGTAAGCAAAGTGAGGGTTTGGAACCGCATTTTTCTATAGGGAGCAAATTCAGATAGGTACTTGCTTTCTGGACATGATACAGCAGAGACAGACTTTAACAGTTTATTTTTCTGCTTTAATGATCTCCTTCTGCTGTGTGTGTAACTGCAGGCATATTCTAAATACTAGGGTGCTTCTAGCATTTTCACACACACACAAAGGGCTGCAAGTGTTTTTAAAAGACATAAAACACTGCAAAAATGAAGTGATATGAACTTGGCAAGCAGAAAAAAAGTTACTTCAAAAATATGACTATTCCTTTTCAAACTTTCTGTCTAGTCAGGTTGCTCTGCATTGTCACCTTACACAACTACAAAAGGGAGACGTACACCACCACAGCTCTCCCACTGCATTACTTTTAGAACACATTCACCAGCTCCCTGACCTTCTGGGTACCTCCAACCACTTGTGTTTCCACAGAGCTTCTACCAGCAGTACAGCAGCTCTCACTGGATTCCAAGTTACTAGCCTGCCACATGAAGGACAATTCCTTCACTTGCCACCCATATTAAAAGACACCTACTGTAAAATTTAAGATATTTCCATTATCCAAGATTTCCCCTCCTCTGCTTTCAATTGCTTGAAACTCAGAATCACTGTATCCACTGAACTAAGTGGATTCCTGGCCTTCATCCCATAATGGCTTTAAACAATCTTCGGTCTCATACTTTCGTTTCTATGAAGAAAATTGTGTTGCAACAGAAACTGTTGAATTACATCATTTGTGTGAGAATGAAGTCCATCACAAGAGAAACAGTGTAATTTCCACCTAGCCTATGGATTTAGTGGCTATCTTCATTTTGCAATCAGCAATAACAGAAATACATTTGCAAAAACTGACAAGTGACTTGAGATTGAAAGTTTTATTCCCAAATAAACTGCTCTGCACAGGCTCTAACAACTGCATTTGCTGAGATCTTACCAAATCTTTTACCAAACAATCAGTAAAAATAAGGATGTTCAAAATGCAAGAAGGGAGTATGTGGGGGAAAATAGTAGTAGTAGTAGTATTTAACACTAACAGCCTAAGGCATTTAGTGCTGCATGCAAAGGAGCATGGGGTAAAATTGACTATAATTGCCTATAGAAGCTGCAGAGATATCTGCAAAATGCAGCTTCTTAAATAATGAATTACCATGACCTTGTTTGCTAAAGAAAATGTTCATTGCCGTGTGGGTTTCGTCTCCTGACTCAGCACTCCAAGCTAACTGAGGTACTGAAATAAGAGAGCGTTGTCAACACTGGACTTCAACACAGGAGCTTATCTTGGCTGAAAAGCCAAGTTCAGCAGTGCACTGAGATAGCTACACCGCTCCTGGTACCTAATTATCTTCACACAACACCACATTACCCCACTTAGATTTGTGCCTGGGACACTTGCTGGGATTGCTCTTCCCAAGAGAAGTAAATTACAGACCACCTACAAATCATGGGACCAATACAAGTAATGTAGGTAACTCTTTCACAGCTGCAGAGTTTCCTGAGCAAAGCTCTACAGCTCACAGATTTTTGCAGAGATGTTCAGAGTCGTCCTTCCAGCCTTAGGAAAATAACACATGAATAATGCCTGCCAGTCACTATAGCAACCACCACCTCTCAACTAAAGACAGCAGGAAGATTCACAGAAGCCACACTTTATTTATGTAACCTACCCTGTGCAGACAATTATTTCTGAATCAGTTAAAGCTACAAAGACTGTATACTATTATTTAGCAGTTAAGTTCCTGGATGCCCACATCCAAGCCATTACTCTAATCAAGAGTATACTTGCCTGAGGTAAACAGGCAGTTTTCTGCTAGCCTGCCTCTGCCTTGCTGGAAGGGATTCTGTAACTACTTAAAGCAAGTGCAACACTCCATTTTCTAATTCTTCTCCTTTTCTTTTATATTAAAGATACACCCTACTACTGTAAGCGAAATAAAACAAGCATTTAATGTGATGCAAAATGCATACATCCAGAAACAGTGAAGCAAAAAGGAATGTTTCCTACTATTGCTAGGCAAGGAACAAAGCTGAAACACTGACTTAAGAAAATAAATTTCTGTTGCATGACTTATTCTTAATCACTTCAATCACTGTCAAAAATAAAAACTGTGCCAGGACTACACTGTCTTATTTAAGGAAGCACAAGACAAATATAACTACTCTCAGCCAAAAGCTCAACTAAATTCTCGTGACATCACTTACTGGAAAAAACTTGTCTTTCAAAGTGAACATCATAGTAAACTGGAAAATTCTGTTTTCAATTCAGAGATCAGTTCTTTAATGTAATCTTTATTGCGATCTTTACTGATATCCAGCTGCCAGGAAATAGGATTTCCTGAAGAGTAAGGTATTGCTTGGTGTAAGGGCAGCAGACTAACAGATAATTACAATACCGCATATGCAGAACTTAGGCTGCACAAACAACCTTAATTATTTCTGAGCTTCAAGTCTTTGGAAAAACTATATAAATAAATATGTGTTTAGAAAGGCAGTTATATATTTGAACAGGAAGGTACTCGCATACAATCTTTAAATAACACTAACATTTACTTTTAAAGTCTCTTTATTAGGAACACATCAAATGGTTACTAGAGCTCTTTGGCCTTCATTTTATAAAAATAATTCATCACTTCAGGTATGCTAACAAAACCAAAGTATGTTTTCTCCCTAGGTTCTTTTGGGGATATTACGCTGAGTGTAACACCACTAAAAAGTGCACCTTATCTTTATATGTTGCCCCCTCCCTTCCATGTTCAAAAGCTTTTAAAAAGGCAAAACTTGTGTCTCTGTAGAATCTCTATGGGCAGCTGATTTCTCTAAGACACAGACTACTCTATTGGCAGCTCAAATATTTGCCTTAAGTCCAGAACTCTGACAGCTCTTTAAACATCGTAAAAGCATAAGTCATTTCGAGTCCATGCAGGTTTTCTTTTAGTTCCTTAAGCATTGGTGTCATTGGCTTTCCAAGTACATGCTTGTTAACTGTCTTGGTGACCACCAGAATTTGCAGCTCTTGGCCTTCAGAGAGATAAATTTCACTTTTTTCCTCTTCCAGTCTTCAGGGAAACCTTTTGTCTCTGACTGGCTAGCTTTATTTTAAGCACGTTCCATGATTTCAAAACCAATGTGAGAGTATACAGCCATATTCAGGTTTTACCAATCCCTGAAAATTAAGTCTCCTAGAGAAATAACATATGTAAGAATGGGTTGCTACAGAAAATAAATCAAAATCAACATTTCTCAGTCTACTTTCTTAACAGAAGCAACCAAAAATCTTGCCTTACCTCATCCCATTGTTTTTAGTCTAATATACCTATGTAGTCTGTCTATCCATAAAATCAAAAAGGGTGTTAAAAAAATATTATCGTCACTGTATTGGGTGACTTAGTTACATGGGGGAAATCCACCATGGCGCTGGCTGGATTGTGTCTAATAGACAGAAAAAAAAGAATAGAATAAGCGTTAAACTTATTATTCTTCACATCTAATTTTCTATTGTTCTATAAGAATGACATGACAATAGGTAATGTAAAACATCTGACTAAGCACTGCATCATGCTGTAATCAAAAGAGATCTATTTAACACCAGGCTGTAGGTATTCAAGAAAAGCAAACACAGAAGTTAGTTCAAACTAAAACCCTCAACTGTTCAGTATTTTGCAGCAAATGCATCTCAGTCTTGGTACTAAGATTTGCACAAATCTTTGTATTGGGACTAGCGTTTCTAGTAACTAACCTACAAACTCTTTCAAATCTCACAAGGTTTTTAGACACTGACCTAGAAAAAAAGTTGCAATGAATTTTCTATTAATTTGTATCTCCACAACTTTAGGTATGCAGTACTGCTGAGACAGATCAAAGCCTGACTTCATTCACAGTTGTTTATCCTTACTGATGAGTGGGCTATTAACTTCCAAGAGGACAATCACATGCTTAAGTATTCAACAGTATATGCATGCATAGGTTATATTAAGCTAAGTTGCATAGGCAAGTTTCACTCTGAGGTTTCCGAACTTTTCAGTGCTTGAACTTGGAACTTTAAAAGTTAACAAGAAGCCTGTATTAAATCACAGAATGTTAGGGATTGGAAGGGACCTCAAAAGATCATCTAGTCCAATCCCCCTGAAGGAGCAGGAACACCTAGATGAGATTACACAGGAAGGTGTCCAGGTGGGTTTTGAATGTCTCCAGAGAAGGAGACTCCACAACCTCCCTGGGCAGCCTGTTCCAGTGTTCCGTCACCCTCACTGAGAAGAAGTTTCTTCTCATATTTAAGTGGAACCTCCTATGTTCCAGTTTGTACCCATTGCCCCTTTTCCTATCAGTGGTTGTCACCTAGAAGAGCCTGGCTCCATCCTCATGACACTCACCCTTTACATATTTATAAACATTAGTGAGGTCACCCCTCAGTCTCCTCTTCTCCACGCTAAAGAGACCCAGCTCCCTCAGCCTTTCCTCATAAGGGAGATGCTCCACTCCATCATCTTTGTTGCTCTGCGCTGGACTCTCTCCAGCAGTTCCCTGTCCTTCTTGAACTGAGGGGCCCAGAACTGGACACAATGTTCCAGATGTGGTCTCACCAGGGCAGAGTAGAGGGGAAGGAGAACCTCTCTCAACCTACTAACCACCCCCCTTCCAATACACCCCAGGATGCCATTGGCCTTCTTGGCCACAAGGGCACAGTGCTGGCTCATGGTCATCCTGCTGTCCACCAGGACCCTCAGGTCCCTTTCCCCTACACTGCTCTCTAATAGGTCATTCCCCAACTTATACTGGAACCTGGGGTTGTTCCTGCCCAGATGCAAGACTCTACACTTGCCCTTGTTATATTGCATTAAATTTTTCCCCACCCAACTCTCCAGCCTGTCCAGGTCAATTAAGTACTGACATTATCAGTCATCTAAAATTAAAAACATACCAACATTTAAAAAGGTAGCTTTACATACTACCACCACTCCCAACCCCACCAGTTATCAAACCAGTTCAGGAAATCTTGCTATATTCTTTGAGGCAGCAGAAATTGATTTGGCAGACTTCCTACCCTGCCATTAGACGGGGAAAACCATGTTTTTGCCAATACTTCCCACTAGCGCACTCCTGCTCCCCTTTCCCTATCGAACAGCATCCTTTGCTCCGTTACTGATCTTACATACTCCCCTCCACACCTCCTCAGGCACTATCTCGACCTCCTTTTCTTGTTCCTGAACCTGCCACTCTGCAGCTCACTTCTCCTGCTGTTCTATTTTTCACCCTTGTAGTTTTCTGGCTGGCCTTGTTCTAACCCAAACACCTCCTCCTCCCCACATCTCCTTGTTGGCATCAGATCACTTCTCCTGCACACCAGCAGCAGGTACCAGGGCAGCACTGGAGCAGAGGAGGCCTCTATGCTCGGTTGGTACGCCTGGTGCCAAAGCAGCCAGCAGAGACTGGAGGTAGCCGGGGAAAGAAAGTTCCACTCAGCCTCAGGAGCTCCGGGGATGAACGTGGTCACTGATCCCATGGGGATGGTGAATCGTGCAAACACTGACGAGTCAGAGGCATCTGAAAGGAAAAGCTGCTGCCTTAGTTCAGCTGAAAAACCTTGACAGAAATATAACATCGAAATGCTGAATGCATCCCTATCGGGCATGAGCTGCGACTGTTTATGTGGCCAGGTTGGATGGCTTTTCACAGGGACAGGAGAAGGTATAGCTCTAAAACCAAATTCATATTGTTCCCAGTTTCAAATCTTTCCTCTAAAGCATGGTGGCCTTAAGCCATCCCTATGAGGTTGCTATTAAAATTTTTTTCAAGAAGCAAAATTCCCCATTACTTTCCCATGTCTCATTCTTCAGCAATTAGTCCATTTGCTGAAGATGAACAAAATAAAAGGGGAGGGAGAGAACCTGGCAAAAGAGAAACAGAGAGCAAACCATTTAAATCTAGCAAAGTTATAAAGAGACTGAAACAAGGCTCTTCTAATGGGAAATGTGATGCAATCTTAATTATTTGTCATCTGCCTTGTAAAATTCAAATCAAGCATGAGAAGTATAAAATTCTCACTTGAGGTTATTTCATTGTGCAAAACATCTTGGGTTTACAACAACATCACTGAAATGCTTCATGGAATTACACCTCTTTAATTCACAGTGGCTTCCTCTTTATTGTGGATGAAGAAAAACAAAGAATTCAGACCCCTAAGCCACATACTTCATTGCAGCAGCCTCTCCATGACAGACTGGTACCAACAAAAATGAAAGAATACTACTCTCTGTGACAGCAGAACTAAACATTTAATTTCATGAAGAGTGTTTGAATTTGCCCCCTAGAAACAATGAGAACATGTTGGCAATATTTTACACATTAGTTGGGTCCCTGCCTTAAAAGATTCAACCTTTTACAAAGATTGCTAGATTAAACTATAGTTTACCATGTATATCTCCAGAGCTTTTTATAGAACATGTTCTTGGTGCCAATACTTTTGTTTGGTCAACAAAAACACAGAAAACTCAGACTGTCAAATAGGAGTGTTTGTTGCAAGTTACTTAACTATGTCACCGCAATAGTTCAAAACCAATCTATTGCTCTATAATGTGTATTAAATATTCCACTTAAGCACAGAAAAAAAATGGCATCACATAAAAAATATATACATAAACACTGGAAAAAAAATAAAAGGGGGGGGGGGCGGGGGAAGGATAAGCAACATAATGCTTAAGTCATAGTATCTGATTCCACAGAGCAATACATCACTCACCATGCTTAAGTCACATTTCTTGGAAGCCCAGGCAGCAAGTGCTTGGTAGCCAAAGGTAGCAAGTCCAGTAACTTCAGGCAGAGTGACTGGGCTTTCCCTCTCTGCCCTTAAGAGGGGAAGTGGGGATGGAAAAATGCTCAAGACTGCTTCACCTTCAGGCAAATCCCTCAAGCGCTGTCCTCTAGCTCTTTCCCTTTGCTCATGGAGACAGCAGTTGAGAAGCCAGTTGCCAGAGCCATTACATTTTCTTGTGTGCAGCCACTGAACAGAACTGGCTCCATACCAACAACGCAATGGTTCTGACAAACCACCTTCTGTATCCCCAAATGGACAGTTTCCTGGCTTGACTAAATGCTATAAAGGTTTTGCTTATCTGGGAGACAGACACCAGGTTTGCTTACACAAAACTTGGGACCACGTAGACCAACTACTGCTGACATCAGGCCAGATACTAACTGCTTCCTGGGCTCCCTGTATTGCACTGGTGGAAATTATTTTTAAGGAGGCAAATGGTCTTACCTACGAGCCTATTCTTTGAGCCTTGCCCTTTTGATTGCCGTTCCACAGGGAGACAGAGACTCATCAAGCCTGCTTCAGTCCTTCATAAAAGTATTTTTCATCACAAAGGATTATAACACAGACTCAAAATGACTAACTCGCTGAGATTAAACACTGGCAGACTCTCGCTAGAATCTCAGACAAAGCTTTTGTAATTAATGGAGTCTCATCAATTGCAAACAGCTCCAGACCAGGGTTTTGGTACTTTCCATCATTCTGCCAGTCCTGCACAGTGAACCAAGTCTAGAATAATTTGCTATGCAGAGTTTCACTTGAGAACAGAGCATTAGTTCTTCACAACCATGCTCCATAAATCTATTTACACAGTTGCTGTCTTCCTGTTGATGCAGATGGCAATTGGGTTGTAGTTGCTCATATCCTGTACCTGCTTATTTTTCAATCAAACTGCTATTCCTATATGCATACCTGTTGCACTATCCAAGCAGACTTAGACACTTACGCTGCAAGCAAAAAAAAATAAATTAAAAAATATTTCAGAGCATACATAATATATTGTTGCTTTATCTCAGGACAGCCCTTCTCGGTAAGCTCAGATCTCATCCATTTCATCTTTGAGAACACAGTATTTTCCATGGGTCTGGGCAGTCACTAGCTGACTGGGCAGTGAGGGTCCAGGCTACAAAAAGAGTAAAGCTCTACAGAATGTGACTAAAATAACATAATGCACATCCACCTTACTGGTTTGTCTTCATTCACACAATGGATGTTTCAAGATCAATCACTTCAAAACAGTCATATGGCATCCTGCTGCGTAAGAGAAATCACCTTGCTCCACAGCCCCTTGATCAGCACAGACAGGCAACTCCAGAACACCACTGTCCATGATCTGAACAATTAGGATTCATATCACAGCTATACAATAGAGGACGCAACAACAAGAGGCACTCTGTTTCTGTCTGAGACACTTTAAAACATTAGTTCCAAAAACAGGAGTGCCAGCTAACTTACTTTCATTAGTGCTTACCTACTGCTGTGCCAGCTTTGCAATTCAAAAAAATCAAACACCAAAAACTTGTCAGCACTTTTTACTTCCAACAAGCATTTATCTTGCTTTTAATAGAATATCAGTGCCAGGAGCTGATGCAACTAGAGACAAACACTCTGCAAAACCGAAGTTTGTAAGACAGCAGTTTAAAGGTGCCCTCAACCTTTACACAACCCACAAGCTCTTACGTGTGAGAAGCAAGTCCAGCAGAGCACAGCCCCACATCAGTTCACTGATTGCCTGCATCAAGAATTGTTCTGGAATGCATTCAACTCATCTCCTGGTTTCCAGCACCCAGTTGCATTGCCCAGCCAGAGAAGTGGTTAGGAGACACTCATGAGTACTACAGCCTGTGACTCTGAGGTTCTCTCCAGCCACCTACAGGCAGCAGCATCAGGTCCCCTTGTTAATCAGGAGGTCTGCAGCAGACATGGACTACAGCATCGCCTGTGCCCCTTACCCCCAAGATCTCTACTGGCTTGTCACCTGCCCAAGGCAAAGCTCCAATCATTCAGGCCATTCCTTCACCTGGAGCACAACCCCTCTTTTCTTTACCTGTCCATCCTATTTTTCCTCTTTTCACCCAGTGAATTTAGGCCTGAAATGCCCCTCAGGTCTCTTCAGCTGACAAGCCCCACCACCCATGCCAGGCCATGCATTTTTGAAGTTCCAAAAGTCACTAACAATAAAAAAACCCCAAACCCATGCATTTTCAAACTACGTGTAATTAACAGTAATTAAAGTCACAGTGAACTGATACTCATACCTGCATAATTAGCAATAGGTCATCCTAGCTGTCATCTCCTCCTAACCCTCTGCAAATTAAAAGCAGTGTAAGTTTAGCTATACCAGTTAAACCTTCTGCTATTGCTATATCTAGATAAGGAAATGACTATAAATAATATTTAATTAATTAGAGATTTTAGGGAGAAAATAGATTAATTTTCACCCTATATAAAAAATTTATTTCCTCTATATTTGAATTTATTTTGATCACATAAACAGTCTCACAAACCAGTGAGATTTGATCCTGAGTCGGGAGTCAATTTTGAGGAAAAAAGGTCTCCCTGATTTCTGTTGACAAATAATGTGAAATAATAATAGGAATTAGGGCAGTACAACTTTTCCCCTGTCTTATCAGATTAATTAATAAGATTATTTTAATTTTAGTAGAAGACTAGACCTGTGTAATTAGACTTTGCTAAATTTATGCAATTTGTTTCCACTTGCAGGATGTGCATCACTTCATTTTTCTCCTCATAGTTGTCCTCCGTGTATACTGGAATAAAGTAATACATTTTTAAGGGCAAAACAATATCATACCACCTCATAAGAACAGAAGTTCTACTGAAGAGGGCAGAGCACTTGTCGATTACCTCTTTGGAAGAAATTCAGGTAGTATGTAGAGTTACACATACCAGTGATTATGATTATTTGAGAAGATAACTCCAGTAAAATTGCAAAAATAAAAAACAATCTAGGGGTTTACATGATCTTCCTCTTGGAAGAATTAATGTTATATTTAGATGACATGAATTTGTCCATGATGCTCTCGGATCTGAGCTAGAACATAATCTTCCGTGGATGTTCCAAGCAAATCTCTTAAAGATGCTAGTGAGTCAGCTGGTCATGTGCTAATGAACACTTTGACTGGCTTTGGAAACTGTTGTTCTTCCTCAACATCTAATCTAGGATTAGATATTGTAATAATTAAGAGACTGTAAGCAACCCAGGAGAAGGACACTGTACTCCAAGTAGACCACACATCACAGAGTGCTGTGAGTCAGCCTACAGGACATATTGAGTAGGAAGCTAAATAGCTTATATATTTGCAGATGTTAAAAATTTCTCTGCATAGTAGCAGTAATCAAAGTTTCTACCCTGCAAGCACTTCCTCCTGTACGTAAGCTTAGATCTGTGGCCCTTCTTGAAGCCGAGAGACCATTATTCACAAACTCAAGCACATTCAGACTCTTCATCAGAGCTGGATCTGAACTGACTGGTGAATCCAAAACTGCTCCAGAGCAGACTCTTTTTCTGTTTAACAAAACTGGAAAGTAAGGTAAGTCACAGGGACAGACAGAACAGATAACACTATAGCCTCCTCTGAGCTAGTTACAAATCAGAAGCAACTAGCAACTATAGTAGTTGAATAGGAACAAAATGCCTCTTCAATTTCAATAATATCATCCAGAAAGTCCTGAATATGTCCCAAATTCACTAGCGTCTGAATGCTACTATAGGACCAGTTACCATTTTACCCCAAAAAACCTTTTACAAAAAGTATTACAAGATCTTAGTTTTCTAAACACTTGAAACTTTGGACAAATAGTCAACTATAATGTAATATGTACATTGCTCACATTTATTCATAAAACTACTTTCAAAAGTATCATGTACTGTTTTTAACAGATACTTTCCATGCCTGATGAGATCTCAAGGTCACCGCGTTCCATGGATCATTAACTATTAACAATTCCTACCACAAAATATTCTGGATACAAAGTGCCCAAGATATTCCATCCTACCCACTACTTCAGGATGCCCCTAATCTTACAAAGAGCATATGACAGCCCCTTCCCCTACAGAGGTGGCTCTGGCTGTCCCTGTTGGAGGTGGCCAGCCAGCCAACTGCATTTTAATTCAACACCACCAAAAGGCAGCACACCACCAAAACTCACTGTAACACATCAGTCAGCCCAGGTTGTCATGCTCCATCCTACTCTTAAAAGCAAATGGTTGAAAATTTTTGCATTTATATTCTTCTCCCTTCTTTTGTCTAAGCCACACAAGTGACCTGAAGTAATAAGTGTGGGCTGATTAATCATTGTATGTGTTCTCTTCTGCAGAGCTGAAAGGTCAGTTGGGGTAAAAGCAAAGGGTGACATGACGTATCATACGAAACACTCCTGTTTTTAAGCAGCCACCTTGCTCAATGAACCACACACAAACCAAGAAAGAGTTCTTTTCACTACATGCGCTCAAGCTTAAATGGACCAGCTGAGACAGTTGCTGAACTACTAACTCCAAAGATGGAAAAAAAGCTTCATGTGGGCCTCCCTCTGCAAGGCTAAGTACTTAATGGCACATTAAAAATGTAGACATCTTAGTGCAGATTTCCAAGGATTTCTCAACATTTACATAACAGTTGGCAGCTCCCTCATCTGCAGTTAGGGTGGTTTGCTCATTTTGGTGGTTGTTTTTTGTGTTTTGTTGTTGTTTGTTTGGGGGGGGGTTGTGTTTTTTGAGGGTTTTTGTCTGTGTTTGGTTTTTTTCCTGGTCTTCATAAAACCATCTGCAACAGTGTAGTTGCCTTTAAAATTTTGTTTGTGGGGAAGAGATCTCCAACTGTGTCGTCTTCTATTAACTGCCACAGATGTTAGTATGCTGCTGGGTATGAGACCAGAGATGTAACAAACAGCAGCCACCATCTCAAAGTGGCTTAATCAGAGATTACATTTTAGAAATATTATTTCAATACTTTTTATGACATGATTTTGCACATTACTACTGTTTTTGTTTAGTATTTGTGTAGGCAAGCCTGCAGTGTATGCTTTCCAGAAGCACTTCATGTTATGCTGATTGTGGACTAGCTGAAGACTAAACCAATCAGAATAGAGTAAGGCATCACTGAGGTAAATCCGAAAATTTAAAAATTTCAACCAACAAAAAATAAATATTTCATTCTCCTACTCAAAAGCGATCTTCCTTGTTCCCACAAGGTGTAGGAAAATTTACTGTGAAGAGGTTTCAACTCCAATCTCTGACAGTCTCCAAAGTCCCAAAAGCTAGCACTAAATCCATTCCCAGTTTTGCCATCAGAATATCATATTCTGTCTTTCCACAAACTAACTAGAGAGCAAGTAAGAGAGCTTTGAATGTAGCAAGATGATTATACAAAGGAGTTTTTCAAGGTATATAATTATCAAATTCTTAAATCATTTATTTCAAAGGCTGTAACAAGAGAAGGCATGTAGGCAGGTACAGCTGTGTAGATTAAGCAACATAAATGTTAATTAAGAGAGGTGGAGAAGGCAAAGGAAATCATGCAATCCCTGTGCATTAGCATGTGGAGCCCTGGGCCCAGTCTGCATGGTGAGGGAAAGTCTAAGAGAAAAACAAGCCGAAAGCAGAGGTCAGGCTTGGGAAAGGGAAAAGAGAGGGTCAAATTTCTTTGTGCTGTTTCCTGTCCTCAGCCTTTCCACATCCTTCCCCATGCCCAGAAGAGGAGTAGCAGTCTTTAACAAAAAAAAGCAGACATTGATGACAATACACACCACATCACATCAGCCTTGAGAGGGTCTGTGTCTGTTGTACCAGCCAGCTGCAAGGCTGAAGCAGCAAGGAAAGATCCTGATAAGCACAACCTCTACTTCCCCATCTTGTTTTTATTTTACAGATGTTTATATTGTTACAAACATATATATTTCACCATGACTAGACAGAATGGGTAAAATGTGTTGGTTTTTCTTCCAAGACAGATGAACAGGTGTCATAAATCATGGGTGTACCACTCACTTGAGGCTAACAAACTGAGCAAGGTCACATTAGCACATGGAGGGCTCTACATCATGCACAAGGTTGCAACCTCTGGGAGTCTGATGGCACAGCTTGGTTAAGCAAAATGAGCTTGCTAACATTGTCTGCAAGGCTTGGGGACCAGGTCTCACTTGGCCACTGTGTGAAAGCAACAGAAAATACAGAAAGGATCTAAGACTCATTGACCACTTGGAGAGTCACAGCCTTGTTTACAGGTCATGTTTAGGTATACTGCTCTTGGTCCGCTGCAGTCCTATGGGATATCATCTTTGCTTCCATGTATGCATTCAGGCTATTAAAGTCTGCAGGATTAAGAACTACATTTGCATTTTGTACAGCTGATGAAACACTTGCTTGTGATTTAATTAGACAAAGTTGCCCCCTCCAAATCTGTCCTCATAAGACTACCAGTGGCCCTCTTCTGCCTATGTATAAGTATAGATTAAAGCAGCAGAGATGTTGTATTTATTATGGCACAAAACAATAGCACACTTCAGCACAAATACACCGTGGTTTTCTCAGCTAAAAGCATACAAATAATTTGTGGCTGCAAGAGTACCAAGTTATTTCACAATAACGTAGTTTTTGAACTACTCATCTGGCAAACTCAGCAGCAATACTTCTTGTTCAGAACATTCAAACCTCCTACTCCTGTCCCAATACCCCGCTTAATGCGCTCTTTGCTTGCTCTGCAGTTCAATGCAGTAGTCTAGATGAAGCATTAAGAAATTGAGAATAGGGGCATGCCACCAAGCTGAAAAGCTCTCTCACTAAAGTGAGTAGAGTGCAGTGAAAAATCTGATTGTCACATCACCAGCCCTTTAAAGATTAAATCTAGCATGTGCCAACAAGCCTAACAGCAACCTGTCACTGAAGTCCAGAGAAACTCAGCTTTTTGAGTGACTGCATCTTCAAGATGAGCTCTCACCTCCTACATGCCCTCTTAAGAATTTCCCAGAATTATCCTAAGTTTTATCAGGATGCAGAAACACTCCCAGAATACTAAGACATATTTTCACATGCACATGGTCTCACTAAAAAGATGCCAGATTTTCATGTGTCATCAATAAACTAGTTATTTATATGCTTGCTGTCTTTTGCACCTGCTATTTACAGGTATTAATGCAGTAAACTAAGAACACTAAAGTAGGCTTTGCAATAAGAGCCTTAGAAACATCAGATACCGTGAGCTACCAGCTTCAAGGACTCCTTCAGCTTTCAGTGAAGAATCTCTCTGACATCTCTTGAAAATTTTCGATATTCTAGTACACATTTTTGTCCTTCAACTTGCTAGGAAGGACTTACACTGAGTTATGATAGCTAGAGGAGCATAAGGAAGTTTAGAATGCATCTCAAGAGACTATGTTAAAATTTTGTCCTTTCTTTACCTCCTACCAAGCTACTTGAGATTTCTATATCTGTCAATACTCACATAATTTCAGCCCTTTGAGTGCTGCAGTCAGTAAGAAAACTGAGTGAGACAGCAGGGGCAAGTGCTTGAGTACTCCTGCAGAGAACTGACAGCAGAGGACAACAACGGCGAATGTGCATCCTCGGCATAGCTGGGCAGCATCTGCTGAGGCTACACTTGGGCTGCGCTCTTCCTGTCACTGCTGAACAGAATATATTCCCTTGAAAAGGACATATTTTATAAACAGATAGAAGAGTCAGAACAGGTTTTTGTATTTGCTGAGTTTAAATATGTTTTCATGCAAATGGCATGTTAACCTGAAGAAAGACTCTGACTACTTTCTGCCTCTAGCTGGCTCAAATTAATCTCTGGTTAACTGCTGGAATTGACTGGGGATAAATTTTAGCTGCTGAATAACTGAACTATAAAAACTTAAAACATGCGTCAACACTAACCTTCCACTCATTTCAAAGAATCACAGAATCATTTCAGTTGGAAGAGATCCTCAGGATCATCGAGTCCAACCATAACCTAACTGTAGCACTAAACCATGACCTAATAACCTCGTCTAAATGCCCTTTAAACACCTCCAGAGATGGTGACTCCACTTCCCTGGGCAGCCTGTTCCAATGCCTGACAACCCCTTCCGTGAAGAAATTTTTCCTAATGTCCAATCTAAACCTCCCCTGGTGCAACTTGAGGCCATTTCCTCTTGTCCTATCACTTGCTACTTGGGAGAAGAGACCAACACCCTCCATGCTACAACCTCCTTTCAGGTAGTTGTAGACAGCGATCAGGTCTCCCCTCAGCCTCCTTTTCTCCAGGCTAAACAGCCCCAGTTCCCTCAACCGCTCCTCATCAGACTTGTGCTCCAGGTCCCTTACCAGCTTCATTGCCCTCCTCTGCACTCTCTCTAGTTCTTTTACCTTTAAAAAGAAGTGCAGGAAACATGCATACTGAAATAGTATGCCTTTCTTCCATTAATCACCAGCTACATTAAATTATTTCCAGTTATCTGAACAAGAACACCAATGCTTTGTCACCATCTCTAGAGACACTATTGTAGTTATACACGTTAAAAAGCCAGCTGTCCTGCTAAAAAAAAAAAGGCACCACCAAACAAATCCCACACAACACCCCACAACACACACCAAGCATGCTTTACTGCTTGTTAAGACTAATATCAACATAGGTCTCCTCACCTCAGTCCCCAGCTAGAAGAAAAGTTTCAGTTTGAATTCTTTTAGGCAGCTCAAATATTTACAGGATTTTAAGTTAAAGAATTTAACTTCCTGTCTTTCTTCCTTCACAGAAAAAAAGTTTGGGAACAGTTAGTTATCACCAGCTTCCAGTATAGTCTGGAAAAATATATGATACAATGCATAAACCAAAAGAAATAAAGCTAACAGACAACTTAACATCTGGATGGACTCCACAATTACCTAAACTAAACTACCCCCTCCACTCCCCCTCCCCACCGCCCCCCCCCAAAAGAAAAAAGTGTCAGCCACAGATCTGAAACAGGTTTTCACCTTCACCTCCTATTTCAGTGATGCCTCCCTGTGTCATGACATTGGTTTCAGCACCAGGTAAAAGCCCAAATCCTAGCATGAGATTTTAACTCACTGTAACCATCTGTTTCAAGAGGATTATATGGATTTTTTTTTAAAGTGCTAGACACATTAAAAATAGCAGAGAGATGTTTCAAATACTTTTTCAGGTACCTTGTGTTAAAAATATCACCTAGGCTTGAAAGTCAAAGCAACATGACCCTTTAAATCTGCTGTGCCTATTGATGTCCTCTGACATGTTAAAAACAAAAAGAAAAAAAAAAAAACACACCACACACACAAAAAACCCAAAAAACCCCACCAAAGCAACCTTGTAAAAGAAGTACAAGTAGCAACTATTTATTAACATATCTACATTTGTTTTTCATTACTAAAGGAAGCATATATAGTCACTAGCTCTCAGCTACCCTCAGGCTTTCATTTAGTAGCATAATTATAATTCCCGAAATGGTACAATTTAAAATACTATGTTTGTTTGTTAGGGGTTTTTTTTGACAACTTAATGCTTTTTTAAGTTTTCCAAAGAATATCTGTTACCAACTCCGCAAGTCTCATTTTGTTTCATTTACTTTTACTGCACAAACAACAAGCTGCACACTCCTTTCATGCAGGTGAATAAATGTCTTTTTCTAAGATGTTTTGTTACTGGGAAACATGACTATTTCAAATCTTTTACTGCTTAGAAAAAACCTACATGGTAATTTTGATTCTTTTGCTTCAGATACCCGAAACAGACCCACTTTTGGTCAGAGCTGGGACTTGCACTGCGTACATGAGAAAAAATTGCTTCCATCCTATTACCATAGGCAGAACAAGCAGCAATTCAGTGACTGCTCTGTTTGTATTCTGATCTATGGATTTTTTTTTTCTTTTTGACCAAGGAATCTGTACTCCTTTTTGTAGGCAAAAGAAAGTGCCCAAAAGAAGCATTTTTATTCCTAACAGCTCAACCACCTATTTGATCAAATGGGAACATACAATGGGCTTCTTATCCTAGTAATCCCATACCTCCCTAACCACAAGCAGGAAGGACACAAGCAAAGTTATACTTCGTTATATGATGCCAAGTTTTCAAAAGCCATGACAAAGAGCCAAACCTTCTGTTTCATAGGAATGGCACCTCCAGTTGGCATCTTTCTGTTAATACTGACCTTCTTTGCAACTAGGCCAGGGGGGCAGGGAGACAAGTACTTAGGAGATACATTCACAGGTACATTCCTATACGCAAAAGCTACTCCAAGCCTCCTGCTCCTCCCCTTGCACCACTTTACACAGCCGTGGCCTCTGCTTTTGTTTCTCACTAGCAAATGTTGGTCACTGGACACGTTTTAAAAACTGTAGCAGCTCTGATTTTGTAACACTGCTTACAAGTACATGACTGCACTGAATAAAGCAAGAGAAGCCTAAAAACCTCACTTTGTAGTATTTTCCTCATAAATACTGAAGATTTTGATACCAGCTGTATATTTTTCTTTTATACTAAAATAGCTCCAAAATATAGGAACTTCCTGTTTAATTTGGGAATTCTATTATTGTGTTTGTTTATTAAAAAACTATTAAAGAAATATCAATATAAATTATAACAGCCTAAAAGTTTGCCTAATTTTCTATCAATTCATTCAATCAAGGCTTTACAACAAAATGCTCTGTGCTCACATCCTCCAATAATAATGTTCTTATTACATCATACTTCCATTTGTACTTTGCAACATTATCTGATAGCTGCAGAATTCCACTGCTTTTGCAACCAATATAAATAATTCAGATGAATTCAATTTCCAAAGATGTTGGCAATGATACAACAGATTAAAGCAACAGCCTTTCACATCTGAAGTTCCCAATTATGTTTGAAATTCAAGTGAGGTAGGTGGTCCCAGTTTACTTCCACTGCTGGTATCCTTCACGATTACTTCACAGCTCAGCATCCCCTTCCTTCCCCACTCCTTAAGTCCTCCACTCCCAAGAGGAAAAGCCTGCAATCTAAGCTCAGTAATAAAAAAATTTAAAAAATAAAAGGGAGAAATTCTTATAACCATCAGGGAAAATAGTTATATATGCATGTACAGTAGTAAGCCATTTGACAGTGCCAGCAATCCTTTATTTCCAGGAACACTAAGCTTCACTTGCCCCACTTAACTAACACATTCAAAAAACCCTA